>NW_027464594.1:677500-1877500 GCF_043290135.1 Rhipicephalus microplus
TGGAACACATTGCATTTGCAGATTTTATGGAATAAATTTTACATGCTTGTGCTCTACACTATAGGAAAAAAGAATCAGTATTTTTGGTGAAACCTAACTTGTAAATATACTCCAGTAACCATATTTAAATATATACCTCCATTCTCCTCCAGAAGCCATACTTTTTTGGCCAATCGGGGGAGGCGTGACTGTCCGGAGGAGTGTTAGGGCGCTTGTTAAAAGAGAGTAATATGTCTGTCGCTAATCAAGACCACCGAAATAACTAACAAGCACTCCCCTCTCTCTCTTGTTGGGTTATAAGGCAGAGTTCTTTGCAGGATAATTTAGGGAGCATTTCAAATAGGCGAACATATGCTTCCCCCTGAAAGTACACCACACTCAGCGCCATCTATATTGCTGCACGTGATAAGGGATGAATGTTTGCATTCGCAAGTCATCATCTTTTGCATGGAAGAGCCCTTCTTGTATACTAGCGTGGCATCTCGTGATCTCTCCGGATGATTGGCTTTATCAGTGTAGGTATACACGTCTTCCACAAATATCTTGCTTTTTATTTACTTTTCAGTCTCTTTACCGGCCATGTTTGTGATAGAGTATACATTTCAGTTTCTGAGCCCTCAATTGCTTTTCTCTTCAGTCACTATTACTGTTTTTATCAAGCTGCCCTTACCTAGCAGCAAGTGGTGCTCAAACAGCTATTTGCCCCAAAGCACTTGTGATCGGCCTACTTCTGCTCCATTTTCTTAGGCGGCTTCCTCGAGCCACTCCACCTACTTTTCCATCTTGAAGTGGCCGCCCCAGAGCGGACGCGGACTCTGGTACCGATATACTAATACCAGCGTTATCTCGGGTGCCACACTTAGGTGTCGTTGAATATTATACGTGCTAACCAGTCGTACTTTCACAAAACTATAGAGATGGCAGTGTTCACGGTATTTGTAAGGGGTGCGTGAAACATTGAATACATTGGCCAAGAAAGCAAGACTGAAAAAGGCAATGGTATCCATGATGTATAAGTACTTCAGGGACGATGTGGCAATGTTTTGCAGTTATTTGACAGTGTCTTGTGAGCTTGAATATTTACGCTTATGTATATATAACCTGCAACTTTACTATACAAGAATGTTATGTTTATCGCATTCGGCGATGCAAATGCATAGTCTTTGCTCAGAAAACGGCTATATTACTACATCTGAAGCAATCAATCATTTACACGTGCTTTAGTCTATGCGAACGTTTTGTTCCGAAAAGGAAAAGCAGATAAAACAGTAACGCGTTTATTACATTGACAGAATTCACACAAGTGCGGAAGAATATATATCGGACGCATGAAGGGTTCTGGACAGATTAATAATAATTCTTCAAAAATAAAAAAAAATAAAGCGGACAGTGCGACTAAACAATCTTTTATAAGCATAAGCATTCTGTAGAAAAATAAGAACATTCATATGCCCTTTCTGGTATTGGCGTGAAAAAATATTTCCAATCTGCTGAAGTTACTTGTGTCATTCATTAGTAGCGAAAGCTAATTGTTTTAAAACAACAACAACAACAACACGTCTCGTTACTATGAGGGCAGGTTTGTTTAGTTACGGTGACTCAAGTACTCGTTGGCGAGATTGACGAAGTCATTTGCACGAGGGTGAGAAGATTTCTATCACGCAAGAGATGACGTAAAAGTTAGCGGTGAGGAAGCGATACAAAGGAACTACAATGATGAGCACCGTTTTCAAGTCATTTTAGCGCAGTTTTCCACTACACTAAACAAGGCTGGCAAGGTTGAGGCATGGTTGAAAACCTGCAGAATCGACGTTGTGGAAGGAACTCGTCTCGGGGCCAGTGGCAGGCCCGAGTCTTGAATGCGCCCGGGACCCACCGCACGGGACCGGCGCCGGCTACTGGTATACCAAGGGGGTGAACGGCTCATGGGCGGGCAGCTGGCAGCGGTCTGCTTCGGGAACAGGACCAACGAGCGCCTCGGCCTGCGACTGCTTCTCCGTCACGTTTGCTTTGCTTTGCTTTGCTTTGCTATCCTAGATACAGGCTACGTACCCACTTTGGGGGATTGGCCAAGAATGCAACGTAGAGACTGGTAAATGTAATTTTAGGTAAGCTATGAAATTTAAAAGCAAAAATAAAGAAATGAAATGGCATATATACGTAAAATATTCAATTTACCTACAAGTTATATGCTTTTGAGCTTGTATTCCAGATGGCCGTAATAACCAACGGGAATAATTTTGAAAACATAAGTTTTAACCAAACAAAATGACGAATAATTTTAAATACCACGTTAAAATGGCACTCGTTGAGCATTTAAAATTAAGTTACACACGGCATAAAAGGCATCCTTGTGGCAGTATCCGAAGCCTGAGGCACCAAAGCTTAAAATATTTTTCTCCAATAAGGTCAAGCCTACTTTTGTAAAAGGAGTGATTAGAAATCGAGTTGCGATATGATAATATCTTGCGCATGTCAAATAGTAATGCGCGATATTTTCCAGCTCTCCACTGAATTGGCAGAGGGGTAATATCGTCAGACCAGCCCTGCACCAGTAAAAGTTTAATGGGGGACACGACATTGAAATCCAGTGATCATCATCCCTGATTGTCGAGAATGGCTCCACTGCGATTTCCATGGATATTTTAGGGGATTATATTCCGTCCACGTGGTTATTGCTTCCATCCTATCTGTGTTAATAGCTTATTTTCTAAACCTGATTGGGTGAAGCATTATACCACCGGTAGAACCTGCATTATTTGGAGATCTAGCGATGAGGGGGCTAAGGCGTCGGCCGTTTCATTTATTGATAACCCACAGTGCACTGGAACCCATTCTAATATTAGGTACTTCAGCTTAGATGGAAAAGATCGTAACGCCGGGATGGCACGAGAGCTGTGAGAAGTTGTAAGAGCTGTGCATACGGAAAGCGAATCAGTAATTATTATTGCTTTGTTTTTATTTTTCGGAAGGTTTCGCAGAGCCATGATGACTGCCATTAGCTCCGCCTCAAAAACATGAGTGAAATCGGGTAGCCTCAAAGCAAATGACGAGCCAAGTGATTGGGAGACTATTCTTACGCCGGCCCTTTCCTCATTGACGGAAGCATCTGTGGCTATTATGTTACATGTCTGTGTGTGCTGTAGGATATCTGCTAGCCTGTTCTCTAAGATTTTGTGGGATTGAAATTTAGCTTGTGGAGAACAGATCTCATCATACATTTACGGTCAGATGCCTTTATTTACAGGAGATGATGAATGCGAGAGTGCAGAGATCTGGCCGATCACCGCTTGTGCCAACCTCGTTCTCCTCTTCTTCTGCGCGGCCCCTCAGTATCGTAGCAATTCCCCCTTTGCAGACGATGCCCACCGGGCGAGTTAGGCTTGTTGCGACGATAATAGCGTTTTAAACAGGCAACATGAACGACGTTAGTCTTGCTTGAGCGGCGGCCAGTTGACAACAGCTGAGGTATCACGCACGTGACATCGCTGAGACGTTCCAGGACAACAAACGGATCAGTGTAGTTGGCCAGAAACTTTTGGCAGAGGTCGCGCTTGCGAAGCGGCGTCCAAAGCCACACCAAATCCCCTTTCTCAAACAATACGTGCCGGTGACTTCTGTCGTCACGGTTCTTGGAGCATTTTTGAAAGACGAAAGTTCGAAGACAGGCGATGCGCCGGGCCTCTTCTGCGCGGCAAATGGTTTCGGCAAGAGTAGGTTGATCAGTCTCGAAAAAAAGGAAGGATAGTGTCAAGAGCTGTGCGGAGTTGGTGTGCGTAGAGCAGATAAAATGGACTGTATCTCGTTGTTTCGTGCTGTGCAGTGTTGTAGGCGAAAATTATAAATGCCAAAATCACGTCCCATGTCTTGTGTCCAGAATCAACATACATGGAAATCATGTTGACGAGAGTCCTATCAGTTCGTTCCGTCAAACCATTAGCCTTCGGGTGATACGGGTGTAGTGTGACGAAAATGGCACGAAGAAAGACGAAGGAGGTCTTCAACTACATAGGACACAAATTGCCGCCTACGATCACTGATGATGACACGGGGGCATCCATGGCGTAGTATAACGTGTGACAGCATGAACTGTGAAACTTGAGTGGCCGTTGCCGCAGGAATCGCCTCAGTTTCGGCGTAACGTGTGAGGTGGTCAATGCCCACAATAATGCATGGTTTGCCGTTCATTGATCGCGGAAAAGGGCCGAGCAGGTCGACACCTATGACGTCAAATAGTGAACTCGGGGGTGCCATGGGATGAAGTAGTCTGGCTGGCGGAGTTGTAGGACGCGTGTGGCGTTGACATCGCTCACAGCTCGCAACGTATGCAGTCACACTTTTACGCATCTTCGGCCAGAAGAAGCGTTCGTGCGTGCGATAAAATGTCCTAGAAAAACTCATATTGCCAGATGTTGGGTCGTCGTGCATTGCTCGAAGTACGTGTTGTCGTAGACTTGTAGGCACAACTAGAAGTAGGCGAGGTCCTACGCCAGAATAATTTTTTCGTAAATAACGCCATCCTTTACGACGAAACCACGTTGACCGTTCGTTCTGGAAATAAAGAAAGAAGCGAGACTGTTGTCATTGCGTTGCTCTGCTCGAAAAGTTGTTAGTTCAGGAAACGGAGTATCCACTACAGCCAAATATTCATCAAAGTTGTCAGCGTCACACTCGGTTGTCGGAAGGGGAAGTCGTGAAAGGCAATCGACATCGGCATGACGACAACATCTCTTGTAACAGACTTCAAAGTGGTGTTCTTGCAATCGTAACGCCCAACGAGCAAGACGACCAGATGGGTCCCATAGTCTAGTGAGCCAACATAAAGAATGGTGGTACGTGACAATTAAGAATCGGCGTCCATAGATATAAGGGCGAAACTTGTACACGGTGATTATGACCGCGAGACATTCCTGCCCTGTGACAGTATAGTTTCGCTCTGGTTTACTTAAACAGCGACTGGTATAGGCAACGACGTGGTCAGCAGCTCCATGGCGTTGGACCAAAACGGCGCCAATACCCACACCACTGGCGTCGGTATGAACTTCTGTGGCAGCAGATGGGTCATACTGGTGAAATACGGGCCCTGACGTAAGAACAAACTTGAGTTGCAAAAAAAGACGACTCGCATTCCGCTGACCACTGAAAAGGTGCGTTCTTATTGAGTAGGGACGTCAAATGGGCAAACGAGGTCGGCGAACCTTGGTACGAAGCGACTGAAGTACGAGCATAGGCCCAAAAAGCTTCGCAACTCTCGTGCAGACTGAGGTTGTTTGAAGCTGATGACTGCAGCGACTTTCTGAGGGTCGGGTCGAACGCCATGCTTGTCCACCAGGTTACTGAGAACGAGAGTCTCACGGCTGCCAAAGTGACACTTCTTAGAGTTCAGGGTGAGCTTAGCTCTCTCAAGGAAGGTGAGAACAATGTTTAGACGATGGGTGTGTTCATCGAATGTATGGCCAAAAATTATAATGCCATCTAGGTAGCAAAGACAAACTTCCCACTTTAGTCCACGTAACACAGAGTCCATGAAGCGCTCAAACGTGGCTGGAGCGTTGCATAGGCCAAACGACATTACATTGAATTCAAATAGACCATCTGAGGTTATGAAGGCCGTTTTCTCTTTGTCATTCGGGTGCATGTAGATTTGCCAATAACCATATCTCAAATCCACGGAGAAGTACGATGCCGAATGTAAACAATCGATGACATCATCAATCCTGGGAAGCGGGTAGACATCCTTTTTAGTAACAGAGTTGAGCCGTCTGTAATCCACGCAGAATCACCATGTGCCATCCCTCTTTCGGACAAGAATCACAGGGGCAGCCCAAGGGCTACACGACTCTTGGATGACCCTTTTCTTTAATATCTCTTTTACCTGTTGAGTAATGACCTTGCGTTCCGCAGATAAGACACGGTATGGTTTCTGCCGGATAAGGTAAGCAGATCCTGTGTCAATCCCATGGCGAGTACGCCACTCGGGTACACTTATTTGCTCTTCTTTCTGCGCAAAGTCAAATATAGTAGCGTGCTTCGCAAGGACTTCGACCAAAGCTTGACGTTTTTCTGATGATAGCGACTTATTTACCATACTCAGAAAGTTGGCTTCTGTATGGTACGTTGCACGAATAGAATCTACTCTCTCGTCGCTTAAAGATGCAATAAAACCGGTCGCGTTTTGTTCGAAGAGGGCGAGTCGCATTCCGCAGGGTAGCATAACAGGTTCATTTGAATAGTTCGGCACCCATAAGGCTGATCGCGTATCACTGATCGACAGAACACAATGTGGAACGAGCACATTTTTCTTGGCACAATTGATAGGAATGGGCTCCACAAGAACATCAAACGTGCCGGCGTCCAAGGCAGAGGCGTCAACGCGTATGGTCTTCATCGAGTTGGGGGGCAAGACAACATCCTCAATGACTGTAATAGATCCTTGACAGCGCCTGGGATCGTCAGTAGATGTTGATAGCATGATCTCACCAGCACCGCAATCTACAGTAGCACCGCACTCGCGTAGAAAATTGATCCCCAAGATGATGTCATGGGTGGAGCTGGTCAGGACAGCGAATTCAGCCTCGAAGACCTTGTCACCCAAAGTGACACTAACAACACACACACCGATCGGGCACAGTGTCTCCCCGCTCACTGCACAAAATGATGCAAAAATGTCCCAGCAAAACATCACTTTATGTCTTAGCCGCAATATGAAGTTAAGACTCATCACTGAAACAGATGCTCCAGTATCTATCAAAGCCATCGTAGGAAGTCCATCAATAAGCACGGGGACCCTATTTTGCGTCATAAAAACGGGTGGAGGCATAGGCGGATGTAGTGACAAATGTTCGGCGACCTCACCTCCATTGGCCGCACCTAGTTTCCCGGAGGCGGGGAGGTGACGCGTCGACCAGGAGATGGGGAACGGAACCGGCGTGTTGTGGGGGGCGTCAAGCTTCGCTTGGAGGAAGGTGAGTCGTTGCGTAAATTCCGGTGGAAATTATGCCCTACATGTGTATCACTGTGGGTCGTTTGCTGGAAGCCGTCCCCAACGTACGCGTCCCGCATTGAACGCATACCGCCACGCCAGCGGTTTTGTCGAGAAGAAGCTGATGATCTCGGAAACCGCAGTTATAGCACACAGGGGCCTCACGCACGTCGCCAAACATTTCACGAGGCGCCATGTGCCCATGATCGTCCCATGAAGACACCATTGTAGGTGGTTGGCGGGGGGCGTTCTGGAAACCACGGAGTTGATGTAAGTTGGGGGTTGGGGGCTCTGGTGCTCTTGATTGGGGCACATCAAATAGCGTGGCATCAACGGCAGCACGCATTGCGTCGTATGGCGGGGAGGTGTTGATAGCAGGTGCTCTCGGCGGGTCGACAGCATCACGTCGTCTAAGTTCTTCACATACGATTTGCCTGATCATTGAGGCAAGATCACAGGAGTATGTTGGAGGGACGTCAACACTTGCAACGGTGGTGACGTTGGCAAGTCTACCAAATTTGGGAGTGATGCGCCTAGCGTTCAGGGTCTCAAACGTGCGGAAGTGTGGAATTACGTCTGCTACAGACGCCAAGGTGAAATTGTAGACGTTGAAATTGTAGACGAGGAAATTGCAGACGTCCTCAGCAACGCCTTTGAGGAGATGCCCAACCTTGTCATCTTCTTTCATGCGTGGGTCTACAGACTTGCACAACTTCAGAATCTCTTCAATATACGTTGTGCATGTTTCAACGGGGACTTGATCACGCTGCATCAAAGTTTGCTCAGTGCGCTTCTACTTCATCATTTGGTCCTCGAAGCAGCTCGCTATTTCTTTCTCAAACGATTCCTAGGTTGTTATTGTTTCTTCGTGGATTTCAAACCACTTCAACGCGGTCCCTTGAAGAAACAATCCAACGCTGGACAACCGGGAGGCCGCATTCCAACAATTGCAGTTACTCACACGGTTGAAGTGTTTCAGCCATTCGTCGACATCTTCTCCGACCCTTCCAGAGAGGCTTAGTGGTACCATGTGTCAGGGCCACGTAGTGTCAGAAGAAGACTGCGTGGTGTCGCCGTCAGCAACCGGATATATAGAAAGCGGTGGCAGACCAGCCAGTCAGTGGCTTCGGCGTAGTTCTTGAGGTAGCGCTTCTGTGATTGTTCGCCTGGGATCGCTCTGCTGTACCCCGCACATGCCCACCTCGTTCCCCTCTTCTTCCACGCGTCCCCTCAGTATCGGAGCATATATATATATATATATATATATATATATATATATATATATATATATATATACCTTCCCTTAGCTGCCCACGCGCCTGAGCCCCAGCGTCTTTCTTCGCCTTCACACTCGGCCATGACAGCGCGCGCGCGGAGCTGGTGGCAAAGTTTCTGCTGGGTGGGCTTGGCTGCATCGTGGTGGTCGTCCCGAACCACAATGCAACATGGAGTGACAGTCTGGGGGAAGCGTCTGTGTTGGACACACTCGCTGCCTCGAGCCGGTTAGTCTACGCCATGGTGCGCCTCTGCTTAAAGATCTCTCAGTGTGTATTCTGGTGGGCGGAATTGGCTTTGTCGCTGCGGTTGAACTGGTACATGGTACAGCGTTTCCTGACAACTCGTAGAATACCGCTCAGGCGGACGGCCCTGACATTTCCGGCAAGGTCGCAGAGTAACCTGGAAATGCTGGTGTTTGTCCCACCGCCGTTGGTGGACTGAACTGCAGCGGGATGCTCTGTGAGGCAGCCGTGTGGACGTTTGTGCCATTTCTCGAAATGAGTTGCAATGCAGCTCATTGTTGGGCATCAATGCCACAGCAGAACTCTCTGAAGTTGTCCAGCTGGTGGCTTCTGGTGAACTGTCGCGTGCAGACTTGGTGTCCTGGGAGGGAAATGCACGAAGGCTGTTCCTCGACAAGTTCTCAATGGCAGTGGCCTCAGCTTGGCTAGGTGTCTGGATTTTCTCAAAGGAAACATCCCTTGGGAGCCAAGTGTCTGCGCGGCTGAGCGTAGGGGGCGTCTTTGAAAATAAATGTATGAGTCGTCTGCAAACATGGCTCTGTCAGGTTACGGCTGATCTTGTTGGCATCCTCGGAGAGGCCTGCTTTGTGAAGCGGTAAGGTGTGGATTTTGTTTCCGGCGATCATGGTCTGGTGGGGTTCAGTTGTGTCTGGTACGATAGATGTGAGCACCTCCATGTCCTCAAACGACAACGAGCTCGAGGACGGTATCTCCTGAGGAAGGTCTGGTGGTGGTATTCGCGGGTCTAGTATCGATGCAGAGTTCACGACCTGCAAAGGAGGACTGTGGTCACTTTGGTCAGGGTCAGTAGGAGGAAACTCCTCGATATACTTCATTTCCCGAGAGGCGTCTTTTTGCAAGGCGGAAATGCTCTCATGTTCAGTTACTGAATCATCTAAAGCGTGCAGACCCGCTTCCGTCTGGTCAAGGATGAGCATGGTGAAATCCACAAGCACGTGCGTTTGATAACGCGGTAGAATGTCCAGTAAGATGGAGGCTGGGACCTCAGCGTCTGCCAAACGGTCTGATGACTCCGGATGGCGTTCGTTGGGGCCTGTCGCAGGGTGTCTTGCAAAACTTGTCGTGAGAGACCTACCAAACACAGATGCACCATTGGGCCGCTGCTCCATGACAGCAGAAACGCCTGTGCAAAGCAGAGTTACACGATCAAGATTGTTCCCTACATCTTGGTTACCGAGAAATGACATGATGGTAGGGGCTCGAATTGCATCCTCTAGGTCAGGATTTTCCCGAGTTTCGTCCTGAGAGAAGGTCGAGTTGCATGGGCAGGTGGCACTGGGAATCGAACTGAAAGCAGCTACGAACTTGAAGCTCCACTCCGCCCAAGACTGCTGCTTGAAGCCTTCATACCGGTGCCACGCCACTGCACCTTACCGAAGACGGTCTACAGCCACGGTTCATTTCTGAGATTCCGTCTAGGCCTCACGCATTGCTATCGCGTTGACGGTTGCCACCCAGCTGTCGGCGTCGTTCCGAACCCCGTAGAATTGCGGTAGTTCGCAGACGGCTGGTGATCGTGAGGTGGCAGGGGGCAACGCAGAGATCACCGACGCGAAGCAGTCGAGCTGGTGTGAGAGGTCGATGAGAAAAGACCAAAGCTCCCTGCGTTGCTCCGGTGCGCTTGTCTCAAGGTCGAATGAGGCAGCTACATTCAACACTGCGTTAATGTCACACAATGCTGGCAACATTGTAGGAGCTCGCTCGGTGATCAACACGGTCAGTTTATTAGTCTCGGCGCGGAGTAGCGTGATGGTACAGCTCGTGTGGTAGGGAGTACGTGGGACAAACGAAACGATGTGTTAATGTTCGTTTAAGGGAGCATGAATCATCTCTTCAAGAAATCGCGGGACTTCATCTGCCGGAACATTGCATCATGCGGTTGTCGTCCCATTTTTTAGAGAACCACCGTCATCTTCAAGCATCCTAACCAGCTAACAAGAGAAATCGCTGAGGCATATCATATAAAGATTAGGGGTAGCAATTGCGTTAGTGAACCATCCGTCACACTGCATGAAAAAGAATTAAGTTATTTAGGCCAATCTTGTTTATTGCCATGAGTGTGATAACGCTACCTCGGTGCACCTCGTACTCTGCGCATGTTGTGATGTAGGCTGCCAGTGCCTATTATACACTTTTCACCCCGTTTTTTTCAATAAACAACAGTTGTGAGTCTGCGCCGTCTTTTCTTTCTCTTTTGCTCCTTCCCTGTCCTGTATTTTTTCTGGTGTTGTGCTGTAAGTAAGTTCACGATGGATCCTAATCAACTGGCCCAACTGTCTTACTACAATATATTTCTAGTACCCAGGGCTCTTTTCTATGTGTTAACTCGAACCTTCATGACCCGGCTTGCCTGGCAGCCATGATTGCCGTGTGCGTGTGCAGAGCCAGAGTTGCTTCCTGGCACGTCAGACAAGGAATTTGCCCGGCCGAGGTGCAGGTGTTGTGCGGTTGGCTGAAGCCTTCGAATGGACATTCGCGAAGGATCTGCAAAATTCTCAAGTCTGAATGGTGGCGACAAGTTAGGATGCTTAAGGACCTACTTCGCATTGCATGTTCGAGTTATCTGGATCACTACCCTGGTTCACGCCGGTACAGACAGTGGTGCTACACGGCCGAATTCACCAGCGAGTTCATCTGGCGCATTGTACGTCCGACGCTTCCGGCGAAGAAGAAAGCAAACTTGGTACAGGGCCATGTGCTCAACCTTAGAGCAACGCCAATACCGGAAGAACATGAGAGGGCGCTGGGACTTGGCCCGAAGTACTGCTTCGAGCCCCGCCTGAATCCCTTTGAAAAGGTAGCCACAGCGAGGGCGGTCTCAAGGTGTGCCAAGGAAGATGAACGTTCAAGGTGTGTTTCGGACTGTGTAGATACCATTGCCAGAACGGGAAAGGTGCGGGGGGGCAGGGACTCACTAAGGCCGTTAGTTGATTTTTTTTGTGGAAAAAATTTGCACATACTGGTAGCCGACAAAGAAAGATAATTTGCCATTATGAATTCTGAAGCGTATTCACAGAAGAGCGAGGCCGCAGTTAAGAAAAATTTCAGGCGTGTTAGTGTTAAGGCCACAGAATTAAAGCACCGAGCGCTTTCCTTGTTAGAAAGAATGAATCTGCAACGTTTGGCAGCCAGCGTAAAGAGGGCAAAAAACTTGGAGTTAGAAGTTTTCTTTACGGTGAAATCGCCCAAAAAAGACATGCCTTTCCGGGCCATAGTCTCGGAAAAAGGTAGCTGGCAGTTAGATGTTTCGCGTTTTCCGCAAAAGAACCTAGCACGCCTGAATATTGTTGACCCTTTCCGCATACCGAATTCGGATTCTGTGTGCGAGTACCTCAAAAATAACTCGATGAGCCTACGTTGCGCCTTCATTGTCAACGTGGAAAACTTGTATTATTTCCTTCCGCATTGCCAGGTTATGAAATGCGTAAAAGCCTGCATTGTGTTTGACAACGACGAACAATCTTTCATCGATGGCTGCAGTATTTCTTTAGAATCATTTCTTGAACTTTTGTCATTTTACCTTGAAAGTACCTTTGTGTCGTGGCGGGGGATCTTTATGTACAAAAGTCTGGTGTCTGCATAAGGTCGAGCGTGGCCCCCATTATTAGTGACATTATTTTAGGCTAAATTGACAGGCAGCTGGAAGGTCACCTTAGTAAGTGCTGCAGTGCTGTTTTTCGTTACGTCGACGATTTTGTAATTTTTTCCCACAATGACATTCACCATAAGGACATTGACCACATTCTCAAATTGTTCAGTCAGCATGGTATAGGTCTTACCTTCACTCACAAAGTCTGTAAGGATTACGAGCTACAGTTTCTTGACCTAAAGCTAACTTTTGGTAAAGATCATTTGTGTTGGAAATATGACCCAAGATCAGTGAAGCCTATCTTAAACTAGAAGTCTGGCCATTCTAAGATTGTGAAGAGAGCGATTGCAAAGACAATCTTAAATGCGTCGCTCAGGAAATCCTGTGTGCACGCGTCGAATACTGCTTTTCATAACCATATAAAACGATTAGTACATGCTGGTTATCTTGACAAGGTGATTTCGGCTGTGTGTGAGTCAATGGTTCGGAGCGTTAAGCTCGTGAAACACAGAGGAGCTCAAGAAAATACTGATAGAAAAAGAAAAAGAGCGGTTTTTCCTTATGTACACAAGTTGGCGCATGGGCTAAAAAACGTAGGCTCAAGATATGATGTCGACGTTCTTTTTTCCGCCAAATTTAAGATAGGTCGCATTTGCCCGATGGTTGATCATGCGCTGAGGAAGAAACAAGCCAAAGGGAGATGCGCGGTGGATCATAAGAACAAGTACATCACATGCGTAAAAAAAGCTGTGTATGTAACTTCATTATCGTGTGGTAGGGAGTACGTGGGACAAACGAAACGATGTGTCAATGTTCGTTTAAGGGAGCATGAGTTATCTCTTCAAGGAATCGCGCGACTTCATCTGCCGGAACATTGCAGGTCATGCGGTTGTCGTCCCATTTTTGAGAGAACCACCATCATCTTCAAGCATCCTAACCAGCTAACAAGAGAAATCGCTGAGGCATATCATATATAGATTAGGGGTAGCAAGTGCGTTAGTGAAGCATCCGTCACAGTGCATGACAAAGAATTAAGTTATTTAGGCCAATCTTGTTTATTGCCATGAGTGTGATAACGCTACCTCGGTGCACTTCGTATTCTGCGCATGTTGTGATGTAGGTTGCCAGTACCTATATATACACTCTTCACCCCGTTTTTCTCAATAAACAACAGTTGTGAGTGAAACAACTGATTAGATGAAACGGTTTATCTACGGAGAGCCATGTCTCCTGCAATGCCATTATATCTGGGATGTATCTTGAAGACAATTATACTAGATCAGTCGTTAAAGAGTGATTTGATCTACATTTGCAATGGAGAATCTTAATTGACCCTATTTTTCTGAACGAATTGCCTCCACGATTGTCTTATCCAGAATGCTTTCTTTTAAAAAATCTATCTTTGAGAGGCTTGTTTTGTCTTTCAGGCATACTTTGTTTGTTCTTTCATACTTTGGTGTGGATTTTTTCGATAGAAGAGACCTAGTGCGTTTTATTGATCTAGGGTCAAACTCTATATCAACAGACGCCTCAGTTTCGTCATTTATATCATTCCTTTGGTTCTGGTTTTCATCTAGAGGTGGTCCGGCGTGGACAAGGCCAGACAGCGTGGTTGCGGTTTCTACTTCATTAATCGGTCATGAAAGCTCTGCAGTCTGAGAAATTAAATGATTCGCCGGCGTTCCGAATAAGTGAGCCCTTTGGTTGGTCAAAATTTCAGGTAGAGTCTCACAAATGTTTGCAGCAAGGCGCTCCATAGTCTTTTTTATTGTCCTTTCGACCACTTCCGCTATGGATTGAGACAAAGACGCATCCAATACCGTGGTATGACGGGTTGTTAATCCTGCATAACCGTGACTTCTAGCCTGAAATTCAGCTAAAGCTTCTTTTTGGGAGCAGCGTCTGCGATCTACGATTTCGAGAATTTGAATTTCTCGAGCCTTGGCAGAGCAATTTGAATTATCCGCACAGTGCGCTTCATTGCAAAGGCAACATTTTTTCTCTTTCCTGTGACATACATTTGCGTTGTGAGGCTCCCCGCACATCTGGCATCCAAGAGCGGACCTACAGCCTTTCACCGTGTGGTCATAACGCCAGCATTTTACACACTGCAGTGGTCGAGGTGGGAGTGGTTCGACTCGATAAAGAGCCACGCCTTCATTTCCATTGATCGGCTCGATCCAGCAAATGTCACAATCACCGACTCTGTAGGGACTTTGGTCTTATCAACAACACGGCTACACCTATGAACGGAGATTGCACCAGCTGCTGCAAACTTTTTTAATACCTCCGACGGAGTCAAACTGATGTCTACGCCTCGCACAAACCCTTTAACGCATGCTATGTAATAAGGAATGAATGCGCTCACCGGGTTGTAGGCAAAAACAGAACACTTCAGAAGGTCTTGTACACAAAGCTAGACTGAAGACAAACAGAGGATACCACCCTTGCCAAACTGCTGGACCTCCGAGATACTCTGGAAATGAGCCGCGGCTGCTCACAGCTCAGCTTGAATTACTTTAGGATTCTTCATCCTTATGGTGCCCTCATTTGTTGGGACCAGGGCCACAGGGGCTGCAGAGGTACCATTACGCAAGAACAGGTCCACAGGGGTCTCCTGCGGTGAAAGAGAAGCGGACCAGAGGAAAGCCCCTGGTCGGGGTGAGAAAAACGGCATGTTTGAACTTACAAGCGCAAAAAGCACTGACTGGTGAACAATAGCACTATAAAACACTATAAAAGAATGAAATTGGGCTGCAAACACTCAAACTATGGCCACAACCTCTAAACCAAGTACAGCCTGGCAAGCTTTGTTTTATTTTTGTTTCCCTGGACTGATGGCTCATATCCACTCAGGGGGATTGGCCAAGAAAGCGTTGTGCGGTTTTGTGATCATTTGAACTATGTGTAACGAATTTATATTATAGTATGACTAATGTAATGAAAACCACATAAAAAAGACCAAACGAGAAGGAAATAGAAAAGTAAAGTTGAGAAATTTCGAGATTTCAGGTGCTGGGATTACCACTCAGCTGCGTTTACTTCACTTGCCTGGCAAGCTTTGTTTGTTTATTTGTTTGTAGCCTCTAATCCATGGCTCATACCCACTCTGGGGGATTGGCCAAGAGAACATATTGTCTCATATGGACGATAACTGCACTATTGCTTACAACAAAAAAAAAGAAGGGGGGGGGGAGTTGTATAGTGAAGACAGTATGTTAAAAAAAAGACAGAATCCAAAGATTTAGATAGTGAGAAAAAAGAATCAACAAGAAAGTAGACACTAATAGGTATAACTTGATTTTGGGAGCCGACGAGACAGCTGGTTTTGCCAAACCTGATTAGTTTGGTATGTCATGGATTTATCCAGATTCGAAAATTACTTTTCGACCCGGTTTTTTTGAGTACCTGTTAACGTGGGCTTTATGTGTAAAAACGTGTAGAGTCTTGAATAAAATTACACACCGCATCGAATGCATCTCTGTGGCAATTTCCCAAAACAGAGGCACCAAAATTTAGAACATTTTCTGTGGTTA
This sequence comes from Rhipicephalus microplus, assembly GCF_043290135.1. Taxonomy (NCBI): domain Eukaryota; kingdom Metazoa; phylum Arthropoda; class Arachnida; order Ixodida; family Ixodidae; genus Rhipicephalus; species Rhipicephalus microplus. The sequence continues at coordinate 693,149 of NW_027464594.1, forward strand.
AACTTAAACCTAGCTTCGCAAATTGAATATCTAGAAGTCGTTTCCTAATTAATGCATAGTTACGACATGAGTTAAAATAATGTTCAATAGTTTCTGATTCTTCGCAAAACAGTTAAAGGGGGGTAAGTGTCAGACCAGCTCTGTGTAAATAAAAATTTAATGGGGGGACACGGCACCGGAATCTGGAGATTATATTTTCAAGTTTTTTTGACGGACTCCACTGGGCTTTCCATGGATATTTGAGGTGCTGATAATTTGTACATTGTGTGATATTTTGAAAACTATCTGTAAAAATAGCGAATTTCCTATATCTAACCCCCGATAGGCCTGGCAAGCTACCACACGCAATTGTTGTTCTTCTGCCAATTCTTCTTCTTCTCCATCACGAACTGGCTAACCTCCCTGTCCTTCCTCATTTATTCCTCCTCCTCCTTCTCCATCACGTCCTTTTTCGTCACATTCTCCAACATACTTCAACTTCCTCCATTTCTCTTCTTCCCTGTCCGGCTTGGCTTCCCGATCACGGTCTTGTCTTTCAGCCTGGCTTGTCGTTGGTTTCATGGACGCACAATACAGAAAAAAAACGTAATCACCACGCACCACACGAAAGTACCGTGCACAAAATGACAGTCACTCCTCGCTCATAATCGCTGATACACAAAAATTGCTCATGCATCACAGGTTATCGTATTTCGTACCGGTTCTGTTTTGCGTGTGCCTCACTGTCGATGATAAAAATTAGGTACGCCTTTTAGCCGAAGAAAAAGTGCTTTCTAATAGGCATTCGTATAAACAACGAGAGTATGTGAACGACAATCTTACGACGATTAAGCAAAGTTTGTTTAAATATCTTGACTTTCAGAAAAAAAAGCTAGCTTAGCAGTATGGTTACGAACAAAAAAAATGTCCTAGGTTTGGCGCTGAATGCGTACAGCAACAATTTCACAGAGGGCTGGCGATTCTGCATATGATGGAAACATGAGACAATCTCCAAAACGATGAACTAATGATATGGAGGTGTGCGGTGAACGCCTTCTGATCACTCACACTGTTTTGCAATGATTCGAAGAAATGTAAATGGCACAGGTTGGCAAAGACAAGCGTAAATTATGACCTGGGGGATACCGATAATGGATGTCGTAAGCCCATACGACGCGAAGCATGAAAACGTGACGATAACCATGAAAAGGACGCGGGCTCAATTTGAAGTCAAGTAGTTCAATCTTTAATATAAGCATTCGGCCGCGTTTAAAGCTGTCTCATTTGTATGACCACGCCCAGATAAAAATATTCGGCAGACTCCACATGCCTTGGGAATTGACGTTATGCGAACCATGCGGAGAGACGGTGACTGTGTTGTTTTCTTATTGAGCGACACGTTATGAAATGCTACTAAACATATGTGCAAGTTTTGCACACACAGACACATGTTGAAAGTGGCAGATGCTTATATAGCTAGTTGTTTCAACTTGCGCAACGATCCCAACAGCCACATGAGCATTAGCAATACCGAGAAACGCTAAGCTGATATGAAGCACTGGTGCTCGCGAGGATGGTAGCCCTGGGCACTGCCACATAAATAAACTTCAGTGAATGTCACCCAACTACAACTGAGGTTAGTCAGACGTGACGGCTGTATGATAGAAGTACATATATAGTGTTTATAAAAGTTATTAGTCAGCACTGCTCTTACAATGATTATTTTACGAACATGAAAGCCTAATTGAAAAGTAGTTCTGTTTCTGGCGTGGCTCTGTGGTAGAATACTTGATTGCCAAGCAGAATGCTGGTGTTACATTCCAGCTGGGAGCATAATATTTATTCAATGTGTTCGTTTGGTAGACGTTGCCGAAGTCAGCTTTTTCTGAACGCTCACGCGGTAAAATTACCCGTGTGTGTTCTCCGAGTTGCTGGGTATAGATGTTAAGTTTCGGCCACCTGTGTCATATACCCGCATACCAGTGGTACATACATGCCCGTGGGTATGGACCACTGTTGGGCGGACAGTATGTGACGACGAAGGCGACGAGATTGTGGCATTATTCATGTTTTGATCAGCGCGTCATACTGGTCAAACCACCTTACTATCCCGTTCTGCTTTTGGTTCACGCCAAGAGAAGAGCGTGATCATGAGAGCAGCCTATTTAGGTGACTAGAAATGTAGATAGAAAGATAAATGTGTAGGTAGGCGCCAAAAGGGCTTGCAGCACGCAAAGAAATCTTTCGCATTTAGATATTGATTTGTGGAGTATAACGTCCCAAAACCACGATATGATTATGAAAGACGCTGTAGTGTAGGGCTCCGGAAATTTCGACCGCCTGGGGTTCTTTAACGTGCGCCCAAATCTGAGCACACGGGCCTACAACATTTCCGCCTCCACCGGAAATGCAGCCGCCGCAGCCAGAATTTGATCCCGCGACCTGCGGGTCGCCAGCCGAGTACCTTAGCCACTAGAACACCTCGGCGGGGCTTGCATTTAAAATATAACACCTTGAATGACGCCATTATTAGCACCGTGACGTCTTCCACTGTATTGTTTTTCTCTTGCGTTACTCTTTAGAATCTTGAATAATGATCACAAACACCGTCAAATCTATTATTGTTCTTGCAACTCACTAAAAGACCCGCCACATATGTTGGTATAAACAGAGTCACCCAGCCCCGCTATGTGGCAGACGCAAATTAGCAGAAGCACCAAGGTGCTGAATTAAAATTAAGTTCTTAAAAATACGCGTTCTATTTAGTTATATTCTCCATAATTTCACCCGATCCCTTGAAGTCCACTTCTGTAAAGCACGACAACGCAGCCTGAGCAAATGTATCTTTTTTGCTGTAACTTTACACTAAATGCAGTTTACTTGAGCTCGTTGCTTCGTGACACTCGCTTGTACAGGTTTGGGACCGATCATAGCACTGACTGCTTACAGGAAGAACTAAGAGTGTTTTTGTCAGTTTTGTAAACAGGTTATCAATACAAACACCGAGCTCATTAAGCTTGTTGGCGTTAGGCGTGTTCTGCTGCACATGTGCTGACAGTGAGAAATGAACGCGTCGTTAATGTCCAGCGTTGGCTGTCTGCTACACTAATTTGTTGGCTTCGTCCCGGTCATTGATTCCTTTGCCTCTGCCAAACTGCGTGTAAGCTGGCCATCAGGCGCTCTCAATTAGATGAACGAGTGGAGATTGCTATGTGCAGGGAACATTGTTGGCGGATAGAAATGCGATACCTTTACATTTGCACAAAAATGCTTTTCTGTTTATTCTGCTCTAAATTATATCACGACAACTCTCTTTTGTTTGTAACCTGCACAGTTGTGAGGAGACTCACGATGACGATGAGGCGTGGCAAATGTTTCTGTTGTGCTTTCGCAATATGCCGCAGGCTTGTTATCGCAAATGTCGGTTGCGTGTGTTGATAAATAAATATTGCTTGGTAGGTGCGTATGGAGAGCGATCAGCGTTAGACTGAATAGTATGGCACTCAGTACACCATTATGGAGAACGCAACGACAACTGAAATGTGAAGACACGTTCCCGGTCGAAGATCCATAAATTTGCTGCTGAAGCTGCTTTATACCTGCGCAATCTAGGCCTGCAAATTTTCCCCGGAAAGTGCTCTCTTCTGGCATTGGCAAACAAACCCATTACAAATGACATTGTGTCAATCGATGGTAAAAATAAACCATACTATTGATCTCATAATTTTTTTCTGGCTGTAATAGATGACAGAGGCATGTATATCTTGGAGCACTTAATTGTGAGACCTGAAAAAGCGATTTGCGGGCATATTTTTCTGCTAGATCACTGGAAAGACTCTGGCGATGCAGCCCTGTGCTATGCTACGACTGTACAATGTGCTTTTATGGCTTTCCACGTTACCAATTGTCCGCATTATCAAACGCAAGCAAAACAGGCCGACACATGGCATAAGACGTTCAACCATAAAACGTTCAAGCTTTGAACCTGTCTAGGCCTGCCTCACGGTTCCCCAATAGTGGCGAAAATAGCTTTCACCGAAGACCACCCAATGCAGACTCATATTGAAATTGAAGCTCTGAGGACACACATAACGCATGTTTCTCGGACTACCCGCCACACCCTTGCCCATCTACCGGCGGAGAGGCTTCCTTATTCTTTTTGTCGAATAATCACTGCACGTAGCGACTCTCTACCAACTGGCTTCACGCCTACGGCGAGACCTTCGGTTCTTCCTTGGTGCCTTAAACAGCTGCAGTCAACAACCTGACAATACCAGGCATCGAGAAAAAAACAAGACTTGTAAACACCAGCCCTTATTGAGTTCACCTTACTTCTAGGGTACGAGAAGTACCAAGACTGCACCCACGTCTACACCAACGGCTCCGTCCTTACGAACAGCCCAAAAGTGGTGGTCGTGATTCAAACGCGTGCCACAACCATTAAACTCAGGACAGCTCATGCAACAACATGAATGGCAGCAGAGCTTGCAGCGCTTGGCGCTGCACGGCGTTTCAATAATGACCAAAGGACGCAATGGTAGATGATCTGCGACTGTAAGGCTGCACTGCAGTCACTTTTGTTAAGTCTGTGTCGCGGTCCGCACGAACACTTTGTTTTTGAGACGGCAGAAATACTGCACCACATAACAGACAAGGGGCACCACAGCATAATTTAGTGGTGCAGGTCATTGTGAAATAATGGTTAATAAACAGGCCGCTCAAGCTGCTCATTCACCCTATACAGAAGACCACGACCAATCAGAACCTTTCTCTTGGACCAACGCTGTTAGGAGGCTCGGCATGTTTGCTCGCCAATGCTTCATGTCACATTGAAATGAGTCTTATTTAAGCATGCAGGACTACGCTCTTCTGACTCTACATTAAGCTTACGACTTCCACCTAGACTCCGACGAGGTGACGCTACTGTTCTGTGAAGACTATGGTTGGGCGTCGCATTTACCCCTTACGTACGCGTTCCGCGTAGGGATGGCTGACGCTGACATCTGCGTGCTGTTGTGACTCGCATTCGTAGGTGCCATGCTGTCCCTGTGAAGCAGAACCGAGCCGCGTTCACACGCCCAGAACCCCCGTTCTCTCGGAACGAGCATCCAGTGGCGGGGAGAGACAAAAGGATTACAAGATGGTCCGTGATGCAATGTCCCTACAAGCATTTCTTCCTGATGACTTGTTTAGCGAGACGGCAAAGCAGACCGACCACCCAGGTCGTGCCTACGAAATTGAAATCTCTACTCATTAGCTGGCTTTTCAGGGAAAGACAGCAGCAGCCACCCAACCATAACTTTGTTGCTGGAAGGAACCCATTTACCCTTTTCTCAGGAAACCTCGGCCCGGAGGAGCATTGTGTTAGGAGATGCAATAACTATTCGGCGGACCATGTGTTATTGACTGATGCCCTGTGGGCGCTTTTTTGTGTGTGTGATTGGTGCTCCAATCAAGGAGGAGGAGCCCGACAAGGCTTGAAACGACGCTGCAGAATGCTCGACGTCGCTCTGAACCATGTAACGGTTCAACCACCATGCTCGTGGTTTGTGAAACTCCTGGCCTCTCTATGCTGTAAATAAGTGTTAATAGTGTCATAAACCTGTTTGTTTTTCGTATCTTTATGTTATCAGTGTTCGTTTCCTCCACACGAAGTTACGCCAGAATACCACAAGAGACCGGGTCCGACCTAACCCGGACGTTCCGGCAACCCACGTCAGCGGGGAAGCGTCCGGTAGACCCCGGTCTGCATTAACTGGTGATCAGCACTGGGATTCGAAACGACTACTAGTGAACAGCGCTGGGATTCGCAACATCAGGTGGCAGTGGTGGGATACGAAGCTACAAGTGACAACAACAGTCGGCCCACGGGAAGCAGCTGGCTCGAAACATGGATCACGTGTGAGTGAGTGCTTGGCTTTTCCTTTAAGTGAACCAGATTCTAAAAGAGGGTTACACTTTAGAACTGGTAGTTTACCTTGCCAAAAGACTCAGTTTAGCTGTTTCCGGATGTTATTTTTGGATGTAGCGAGCTCTCAGTACAGTCATAGAGTTGCGGGAGCTGCAAAAGTCAGGTTTATTTCAGTTGTGTGAGAAAAGGGGGATTGATACAAAGAGTTTGACACAAAAACTCTCAATCATTCAAGTGATTAATGATTTGGGGGCTGATAATGAGAAACTAGGCGAAGAATGGGACCTATTCACTGAAAAAAATGTTAAGATTGCTCAGATAGAAGAAAAGGAAGAAGATGAAAGACTAGACCTCAAGATAAACTTTTTCGAACAAGACAATGAGTTGAGTAAGAGGTTCGAACCACAGCGAGGACCACTTCTTCTCGACAATGAGGCAGAGTTCGAGATGTCTAGGTACATGCAGCCATATGAGGTATCATGGGATATGGGCCTGTATCTTAGACTTTTTGAACGAAAGTGTAGGCAACTGTTAAGTAAGTGAGACACCTGGTCTCAGAAGCTACTCACGGTTCTTCCCTGCGAGGCAGCAGATGTTGTTGCGCAATTCAGTGAGCAGGGCGCGAACAACTACAAAATTGTTAAAACAAAGCTAATCAGGAATTTCGAAACTTCTGTTAGCAAAAAAAAAGACTCAGACCGGAGTCTGAAAGCGAGGCGCGTAAAAAAGCGCTGGAAGTTCAGGTGAGTCATAATGCGCGAGAGAAACAGATCGCGCCAGAGAATGGTGCGCGTAATTCATCAAGGTAGAGTATACTGAGAACGAGGCCTTGGCCGGTCTTGAGGTAGGGACGATGTCGAAAGACGCTCCTTGCGTGATTGAGGATAGTGCTCGCAGCCCTAATTGGCCCAGTAAGGAGCTGAAATCCTTCTTCGTGCCTCAAGAGGACGTTCGACATCGTCAAATGTAGGCATGGTTAGCGCAGTGGCTGATGTGAGAGCAAGAACGCCACGCTTCAGCAGTGCAGCTATACTATCATGCTGGTTTCCAAAGATCGCAAATAAAGAAATACGCGTAAGCGTTCAGCACTGCATAAGCCTAAGACAGGTCCCACCCCGTCGCGAGAAAGACGAAAGGGTAGGCTTTCAGTCCGTTTCAGGCAACGTGAATGGGGGCGTTCATTGAGGTGCAAAAGGCGAGACAGGTGTAGGAGGGTAAAGCAAGGTGCATCACCACAACGAAATGAGTGGTTCAGTTCGACAACATTGAGAAAGCGGCCTAGCCCGAAGGGTCAAAGTCGAAAGGGTAGAGTGGCTAAATATCGCGTCGGGGAGAACACAAAGAGAAAATGGCACAGGCTTCCCCCTGCTTCTGGCGTCCCTTTCACATTCCCGAGGAAAGCCGGCCGAAGTGCAGAATGGGCCATGAAAGCAGGACACAACTTAGCGTTCGTGCATTTTGTAGCCTCTGGCTTGCTCGAAAGAAGCCAGGACCACGACCCCATTGAGTGCGATTCAAGCGAATATAGTTGAGAGAAGGGGTTGGTCAGTTTGAGTAAATGTTGCACGTGCGTGTCAAGTATGGTTACTTAGTGTTGCTTTGTAGATGCAGACTTCAGTCATTTAATTGTTTACGTTACGTGATGCAGTGTTAATTTTTTTGAAAGGAAAACCACTGAGCTAAAGGCTAAAAGTTAGCATCGAGGTGATATAATCATAAGTGCGAAAATGTGCATAAAGTAAAAAGGAAGAAAATGTGTTATTTTTCTTGTTTTAAACGTTTAGTGTAATGTCTGTCGTATGCCTTCGCTGTCACGTAGATGTGGCGTGAATGAGCATTTGAAGAAAGAAGAAGCTAACATAGACCGAATGATTTCGTAAAGTGATTAAGCTTGGCGCTACACGGTTGAGTATTCCTTACGTGCTATGAGAACAGATAACCATCTAGTGCACGGTTTTAGCATAAAACCTGTGCATTGTAGGGAGGTTCGTTTGATGAGTATCGCACCAAAGTTTATTTTTGTGTTGCACACGGCATGTTACAACGTAACGTAAGGATGAGTGGTTAGACAAACTGTGAAAAATTAAGTGCTTGGTTAGTAGTGCCGTGCATTTTGCAGTGCTGTAGGAATGAGAATATTTGAAAATGCACAGGAGAGCTCAGTGGTTTATTTTAAAATCAAAGGCGTTGGCATTAGCAGGTAGCTTTAACGCACTGAACCTGCTAGAAGGCAGTGTTTGTTCCTTATGTTTTGTTATTTTTCTTTGAAGAACGATCAATCGATTGATTATCTGAGCGGATTGTAAAGCTTTCCGTAAACGTTGAGGTAGACCAGGCACTATAGATCACACTGTAGGTTAGGGCTTCGGGAGGCTGGTGAGATTAATGTCTAGTAGATGGTTATTAGCGGCCGTGGATAAAGGCGAATGTTAGAACGACTGTAGTGCTCGCTCGATCCGAGTTTGTTCAGCGTCCATGTGCTTGGCCGATGCTCTCAACGGGACAGAACCGATAAAATATGTTACTGACGAAAAGAAGGATGAAGCATTAATAGGCCAGGAGGCAGTACCGATAAGCTGTTCGGTTGCGAATGCTCCAGGTTAAGACTGAATTATTTACGGTTCAGTGTTATGTGATAAATTGAGGCCTTGGTACCGTTATATGTCAAGACGACAGAGATAACGAGGAAAGATGCACTCTACTTGAGCCAGTCATTGACCTCTCGTGAAATGGCGTACTGCGCTCCAGAAAGGCATTGTGTGGGCCATTGTGTGGGCGCTCCAGCGCTTGCATTGCGTGGGCCATTCATAAGTGGCAGTGTTACCTCGGATGTGCTAAATTTACAGTAGAGACAGACCATTGCCCCTTTACGTGGCTTCAAACCGTGACATCTAAGAACAGCCGTCTTGTGAGGTGGAGCTTGAATCTTCAGAAAATTTTATTTTGACAGTAAGTATTCACCTTTTCATAAACGCCTCCCTGGGCGCCGCCATAGCCCTCCTAGGGCTGTGCAAATTGGTGCGTCCCCTCGAAAATGCACTGACAACGCTGCACCCATAGCCTTTGTACTCCCGCGCACAGCCCATCATGGCGGTGTTTTTTTCCTTCCTGTGAAAAGGTGTATAAGAAGAGAAATTTGAATGGAAACTCTGAATGGGATCAGCCGATCTTTCTAAGCTATTCAGGGGTGCTTTTTACGAGGTATCAAATTGATAGTCGAGTTTTTTCGTGACACCTAATATGTGAATGTGTAAGGTAGCACGTTTGGTTTCTCAGCAGAAGAAGGTCCTGAGAGTTTTGAGTGTGAGCTTTTAGTGTGAAGCCAGTGAATAAAATTGGTTTGCCATTCCTCATTTCGCTTGGTTTGTTCAAAGGGGGCTGAGTGCTTGCATGTGCATGTGGTAGAGTTTCAGAGACGCTGTCAAAGTTTTTGGCAATTACCCAGATCATGCGAGAAGCAAAGGCGAGTTCTTGGCATTCAACTACGAACCCTTCCGTCGCCACTTCGTGCAGCAGTGGTGACTGCTACCCTCCATGACTCCTCTGGCGAGGGGGAAGCTGTTGTGATTCGCGTCCGTAGCCGCCATGCTGTCCCTGAGAAGCAGAGTCGAGCAGCGCCCACCCGCCCGGAACCCCCGTTCTATCGGAACGAGCGTCCAGTGGCGGGGAGTGACAAAAGGATTAGAAGACGGTCCGTAATCCAACGTCCCTACAAGCATTTCCTCCTGATGACTTGTTTAGCGCGACGGCAAAGCAGACCGACCGCGCAGGTTTTGTCTACAAGATTGAAATCTCTATTCACTAGCTGCCCTGTCAGGGAAAGACAGCAGCAGCCACACAACCGCCAACTTGTTGCGGGAAGAAATCCATTTACCCTCTCCTCAGTGAAATTCGGCCTGGAGGAGCATTGCGTCTCTCCAAGTGATTATGTAAAAGAAAGGAAGAGAAAAGTGCCACCTGTAACTGTCTATCACTGGGATGACACCTCAACAGGTCGGCACTAGGGGAGGGGGAGAGATGATAAAAGTGGATAGGAAAGCAAAAGTAGAAGTAGAAGAAGAAACAAATTGGCCACGTATTTTCATGTAATCTGCAAATGTCGTCAAAAGACGATAGTATTACGTGTGGAGAGAGTGAACGAAACATTGATGTAATGTCCGGCGCAAGAAAATCGGTGAATGGTATTCTGAAGGCGCTGCGTTAGAGTGTCTCGAGCGTGCAGAGGAGGCGAACGAACGCATCAATCACGTCACACGTGAGACACGTACGAGCGCCATCTGGAAGTTTCACTGGAAAACAAAGCGCGTGGCTCCGAGACGGGTGTGCGCGCCCGTCTCTAAGGTGATAAATTGTAGAACGCAAGGCGACGGGTAGGTGCCACCACCGTCTCGTCTTAGCAAAGCGTTGCAAACACTTGCCGTTTCGTGCAAGCGTTGCATGGTCAGCGCAGCGTGATAAGTGCTATGGTCTTTAAAAGTATTTATGTATGCTTTTTCTAGTAAAAGGCGCACATGCAAAATATGTACGTGTTGTTATGGTGCCCCAGACATGTGCAATAACTGATTTTTAATTGACAATCGCACAAGCGTGAACGCTCATTCTTGAGTAACATTGGTGGGTGCTGCGCATGGGGTAAACCATTTGAAGTACGCTATGCTGTTAAAAGTGGACAAACAGATAATAGTACAGACAGACAGACAGACAGACAGATAGACAGACAGACAGACAGACAGACAAACAGACAGACAGACAGACAGACAGACAGACCAAAATTTTTGCGTCGATGATCCCCAAGAAAGGCTATCGTCTTTAATAAAAGGCATTCGAGTCATGTTCGCGTGCGCTTGTCGAGACGCTCAGAAGACACACCCATCCAGAAAGGCAGCCGAGGCCGGGAGTAGTGGATCCGCCCAATTGTGAGAGGTGCGACGTGCCGTGTTGGCGAGCTTGATGTCGGGTGAGCGTGGAGCGCTCGCCGAAGCTCGTAGCCGCGGCTCAGTAGAAAACAAGGTTCGTTGTACTACGGAGGCGAGTTCGCAGGACTTCGGTGCGATGATACAAACAAACAAAACACACACACACACACACAGACGCAGATGCCCACGAAGTCGCAGGCGCTCGAAGAGTGCCGCGTCTATGAAGGGGAGAAAAAAAATGGCCCGAATATACATGTTACACAGTAAATGTCCTCGAAAGACGATAGTCTTGCGTCTGGAGAGAGTGAACAAAACGTTTATTTGATGTCCTGCGCAAGAAAATCGGTGAATGGTATTCTGACGGCGCTGCATAGCAGTGCCTCGAGCGTGTAGCAGAAGCAAATGAGCGCATCTAGGCACGTTAGACACAAGCACCAACTGCCAGTTATCTTCGAAAACGAAGGCATGCAGCCCATGGAGAAAGATGCGCGCAAGTCCCGGAGGTGATATGGTGTAGAACGCAAATCGCCGGGCAGGTGCCACCAACGTGACGTCGTAGCAAAGCGTTGCACTGACAGCGCAGCACGCTAAAACGCTACATTCCCTTGAGCTACTTGTGTGTGCCTCTTCTAGTATAAAGGCATACATAGAAAACATTGAAACGTTTTTGTGGTGCCTCAGATATGCACAATAATTTCTTTTTATTTGACAATCGCACAACTATGAAAGTTAAACCTTGAGCAATATTGGTGGGCGCTGCGGATGGGGTTGGCCGTTTGGTGCCGTTTGAGGTATCGTGAGGGCAGACAGACAGACAAATGTACAGACAGACAGACAAACAAACCAACATTTTCGTGTTGAAGGTACCCAAGGAAGACCATCGTCTTAAAAAAAGGATCACAGGCACACAGGCTCACGAAGTGACAGGCGCTCGAAGAGCGCTGTGTCCCCGTAGAACGCGATGAGCACTCCCAGCATGCGTTTGTACACACTGCAGAGTGCTTGACGCTGCAAAAACGACGCTGCAGAGTGCTCGACGTCGCTCTGAACCATGTATTTCTTCAATCAGTATGCTTTTGGTTTGTGAAACTGCTAACTTCTCTGTGTTGTAAATAAGAGTAAATATTGTCATAAACCTGTTTGTTTTTCGTATCTCTATTTTGTCGGCGTTCGTTTCTTCCACACGAAGTTACGCCATGCTACCACAAGAGACCGGGTTCGACGTAGCCCTGGCGTTCCGGCAACCCACGTCAGCGGGGAATAGTCGGGTAGACCCCAGTCTCTAACAACTGGTGATCAGCGCTGGGATTCAAAGCCATTACGGGTGAACAGCGATGTAATTCGCAACAGTACGCTGCTGAGATGAGGAGACGATTCGACACGTCCTGTGCGACTGCCTGGAATAACGCATACAGAAGGAAGCTCTTAAATACATTCAGGAAGTTGAATGATCAGCTTGTGTCAGAGAAAACTATACTACGCCATTGTCCAGACTAATCTTCGCAAAAAAAGGCCGTGCAAGCGCTATTGCTCTTTTGACGAACTACTGGCCTGTCTGAACGACTCTGAGTGGATGAATTTCTTGTGTGTGAATCTGTGTCCATGTTTTGTTCCTACTTATTTTTACCTTTTTCGCTCTCTCTTTTACCGCCTAATCCCCTACCCAGTGCAGGGTAGCATACTGGATCCTAGCATCCGGTTAACCTCTCTATTTTTCTTTTTAGTGTTCTTTCCCTCCCTCTCTCTCAATATACCAACTCCTCTGCTCAGTTCATTCACGTTATTCTTGCGAAGTTCTTATTTCACCTTCCCGCCTAATGTATTGCTTCCCTCTGATTCTCTTGGAATACAGTGTAGTTGCTCATAATGAGTGACTACGTTGACTAGTCGCCACACACTCATCGCATGCTTGCCTCTCTCCTTTGATTTCGACTAAGACGAAGGACTGCAAGAGCTAGATCTCTAGAGTGGGCTGGAGTACACCTCACGCACTTCCGTCTCCATCAAATGTGAGGTATGAAGCTCTCAGAAGTTGGCCAGCAATGTGTATATATTGCCGGTACTTAGCTGCAGAGCAGAAACCTGGAGACTTACAAAGAGAGTTCAGCTTAAATTGAGGACGACGCAGCGAGCAATGGAAAGAAAAATGGTAGGTGTAACCAATCATCTTTCTTTGACTGTGAACAAGGCTCCCGTGTGGGAAGCCGAAACGTCTTTTTAAGTTTTGTGTATTTCACCTTGGTTGGCGTTTTTGTTATTTTGCACTAGGTGTAATTTTAAGAGACAAGAAGAGAGCAGAGTGGACTAGGAAACAAACGGGGGTTAAGGATATCATCGTTGAAATCAAGAAGAGAAAATAGACATGGGCCGGGAATGTAGCGCGTGGGCAGGATAACCACTGGTCATTAAGGGTAACTAACTGGATTCCCAGAGAAGGCAAGCGAGTTAGGGGGAGACAGAAGGTTAGGTGGGCAGATGAGATTAAGAAGTTTGCGGGTATAAATTGGCAGCAGCAAGCACAGGACCGGATTAACTGGCGGAACATGGGAGAGGCCTTTGTCCTACAGTGGACGTAGTCAGGCTGATGATGATGATGGTGGTGGTGGTGGTGTCCATGTTTTGATATCAATTCTAGTGGAAACATGTAACACACTAAGAAAATTACACGGACATATAAATGAGCTCTCGTTATAAAACGTTTCTACCTAACGTACACCAAGATATTGGCACACACACTCGTTGCTGTTTTGTGTTCCTGGCTAAACACACCTGTAGGTATTCCCTTTCGCAAATTGTGCCTGAATGTCACTTCAGATTGTTTTATGATCATATGTTAAAATTAAGCGAAAAAACGCGATCAGCTGAGTTTATTCTCGAACAAACACGTCTACCAGTTATAGCGCTCGAATGTTTGATGCTACATGTAGACATATGCCGACGTGCTTTGCTGCAGAACAGACTAGATTGCCGACGCTCTGTTCGCCGATATCAGTCCAGAGCGTGTATTGCTTGTGGAGTGATGCTTCATCTTCCAAGCATAGGTTCACCCAAATAAAAAAAAGCAGTCATAAAAACACCAAATTCTGCCTTCGGAAAGTCATAATCGCGGGAAGTACGCAAAATATAATTTAGTATGCTTGTGGTTGATGTGGAATTGTTCATCAATTTATTGAGCAACTCATTTCAAGCGAGAATATGGTTTCTGCTAGGTGATTAGCCTAACGCAAAAAAAAGCATGCATAAGTCGGCAAACGCACTTATAAGTCTTCTTACCCAGACTGAGATCGGGCCATGAGTCTGAGCCCAAGTGAGTTTGAGTGGATAATATAAAGCTTGTGTTCAAGAAAGTCTGCTTGAGGAAAATTTTAGTTAGTGTAAGTCCCATTGAGTTTTGTTGGGGAGAATATTTGTGTGCCCGAGCGAGCCATTTAAGGAGTCTGAGTGAGTTCCAGTTTTTAATGCCTATCTTTTATCCTATATACTCACAGTCAACATTGCTCTGAGCCGGATATTGACATAGGTTTATACAGAGGTCAATTAACACATACGCTCTTATTAACGGTACATTGCAGCCACACTAAGATAATTTTTTTCCGTAGCGCTCTCTCCTCCCTGTAGTGCCTAGCCCCGAGGTGAACTGAATAGAAAATGAATGTAATGCCCCGACTGTGGGGAAGTTAGTGATTTTAGGCACATTCTCTGACATTCTCTGGGAGTACCCCTTTCGAAAAAACACATGAGCCACAGATTGACTGGCGAAAACTTTTGTTCATTCAACAGAGCCACAACTTATTTGACCACCTCCAGGTGGTGCAAAAGGCCCACGATGCATCGGTGAGGCTCGGCCTTCCTGATCAAAGTGGGAGAAGCCAGCAGTCTTGGCCATGGAAAACGGGGAGGTGGAAGGAGATTGTTCTGGACCTGAATTAATGTTATGTCTATCAATTAAATATTGTGTACCATGGTAGCTGCGTCGAGCTGGAATGAAAACGAACCTTAATGAGGTTGTTATCTAAGATACGTTTGCAAACCTTTAGAGGCAATACTGAGGCACCGATTGCCTGTGAGACAATAATGTCTTACCTTGTCTAGGCAGTGCAGACCTTCCGTCCGTTCCTTCTGACCCGACGGCTTAGACGGCGCCGCGGCTGCTTCGTCGAACCTGACATGCGTGAGTGCGTCTTTTCATTGAATACGCTTCTAAATACCTTTCGCGTATCCATTGAGCTTACAGTGCTTTCGTATTTGGTTTATGTGTACTTCCGCGCATTTTGTTAACCTCAACGCTCGAGCATTCACCACCCCATCGATAAGCGCCGTGTAACGAAGCCCGGTGGTGAAATAATTGGGAATACCACATGGGCCGGATAAACAGTTCTGTGCAACTGCCTTCTGTGAAGGCTGATTGGGAAAATGGACACTGGGATGCTTGCAATCAGTGCTTATTGACTCGTTCATCAATACTCGAACGGCTCGAGCGTTCAGGTTTAAAACAAAATGAGTGGTTGCATGCTTTTGCGCCCGAATCGAATATATGTTGGTGCGGCATGCCGTTGCATCTCCTTTCTTGCTTCCCTAGGAAGCGTCTTTGACGCAGATTCTAGCCTGCTTCCCGTACCTATTTTCATGTAACAAGCAGAAACGTCGAGAAACCACGACATGATTATGAGACATAATGTAGTGGATGCTCCGGAAATTTTGACCACCAGTGGTTGTCTAACGTACACTTAAATCTGAGTATACGGGCCTCACGCATTTTCACTTTCATTGAAGATGCTGCCGCCGTAGCCGGGATCCCATACCGCGACTTGCTGTTCAGCAGACGAGAATTATAAGCAGTAGAACATCATGGCGGCCGTTTGAAAAGGGCACTAAAATAAGCAATGAATTAGTTTATATTGATAAGTTTACCCGGAGAAGTTCAACGTAATTTATGTAGCTTATATTGGAGTGTTTTTAGTCATCTATACAAAGACAGATGACCGCAGTGCAATATATATACCATGTGATAAACTGAAGCTAGGGCAGCGCACGGGACGAACTTGAAAATTTTCTCTACTTTCTTTTCTTCATACGTTAACTTTTGGTGTGATTCCAGTGGAAGTCAGGGTTGCTGTTGTGTAATTTAGCACAGTGCAAATAGCGACAGCGGGATGCTTTGGCAACAGTGGCAACCAAGCCGAAGATTGCTTAAACCAAATCGGTAAAACAATTCAAAACAGATGCTATCAACAGTCAGGCGCAAAATTGTGTTCCCTAAAATCTCTAGTTTGGCTGTTGGTTTGCTCTACCGGGCACCTAACTTTGATCCGAACGCAAAACGTGCTTTGAGATTGTCACAAAAGTGTCTGGTGAAGTGATAACGTTCGGTGGTTATTTTAATCTGCCAGATTCGTGTTGGTCGGTTGATTATTGTGACACTGTTGGTCATTGTGCTGCGAGAACTGATATAAAAAAAAGGTTGCACACTTGTGGTTCAGTACAATATGTAAGAGTCCGAACACGTGGAGGTAATATCTTAGATTTCTTGTTTGCAAGTTGAACTAATGTAGTAAGCTCTACAACAAAGATTCTAGGAATCAGCGACCATTCGGTTGTTGTTACGACAGTCAAAACCAAAATTCAATGATTTACTCCTTGCTAGAATAAAAAAATGGCAGCATATCCACGGGGTGAATAATGGAGAGTGGGGCGAAGCATCCATCCGTCGAGTCGTTCTTGCTTCCGTTCGTCCATGCGTCCGTCTGTGTGACCGTCCGTGCGTCCTTCCGCCCGTCCGTCTGTGCGTCTGTTAGTGCGTACGCACGTCCATCTGTGCGTCAGTCCCTGCGTTCGTCCAAGCATCCGCCCTTGCGTCCGTCCATGCGTCCATCAGTCCGTGCAGCCATCAATGCGTCCGTCCAGGCATCAGTCTAGGTGTCTGTTTGTCCATCTATTCAATACTTTAAGTACCACCATATCACATTTTTTCATCATATATTCCGCATACAGAAACACCACACTCCAGTGGACATTCCAAGGACTAAACGAGAGGTGGCACGCGCACATGTGCACTTTTTTACGGCTCACGCTTCGTGTCTACTTCCCACCTTTAACCACCTCGAGTTCATGGTATATACTACTTCACTGTATTCATGGCACTGCAGCTCAACGCTCGCTAAACGTTTCTAAAACCAAGGAGGTTACGCCCAGCGAGTACAGCCTAGCAACCCTTTCTTGTCAGATAGTACTCAATGTACATGCCAATGACTGCTAATCGGAAATAAGAGACAGGAGAATTCGGCTTTCAGTTAACGTGCAGGCTGCGTATTTTTTATTGTTGAACAACGCACAGAAGAAATTTCCCACCGGCCTCACCTTGCAGGTAAAAGAGTAAGACATGTTATGCACTACTACGAGGGATGAACGGGTGCCGCTTTAAGGAGCTTCGCCCCTCTAAAGATAATTTTTACAATAAAGAGATCGTGAAAGTTAAACAAAAAACTACTTCATTACTTGCCTACTTTTTGAATGCTAAGCGGACAAATGCGAAAGCTATGAACTGTGGAATACGTTCAATAGTGTGCGAGCAAGCGAACGAACATATATCAAACGTGCGTTCTTCCAAGCTTAAAAGACTTAAAATAGCCTTCGGTTACATCATTAATTATACAAATTATACAAAAAGGAAACAAAAAAAATTCAGCGCAATATAAGACAACAAAAAGTAAGGTTTATTATGAAAGGTTAGCTTAAATAACGTTGATTAAAAGCTCAGTAGTAATAACGTAAAAAATTATTTCCAAGGACTAAATGAAAGGTTGGAAATCACCCCTGAGATTTTGTGGAAGAATTTAAAGAGCTGTGGATCAAGTTATCGGGGATTCCCAAGACTCGTTTTCAATAAACAAGTCATCACGGATCACAGAGCATCTAAATGAGTTCTTCCGCACAGCATATATTCCAGTGAAATCCGACAGTTCAACGACTCACGTTAGCAGTGTGACGCCTATAGAGCAGGTGGAATTCAGCTTGCCTTGGTGTCAAAAAGTTGGTAGAACAATTGGACGAAACCTAGGCAGCTGCTTCTGACAATATCTCACCACGCGTGCTCATGCTCTGAGATCATCTCCCTTTATCACTTTGTTATTTATAAGCAGTCGCTCTGCGCCAGTAAACTGCCTTTTGTCCGAAAGAAAGCACATGTGTTACCAATTCGTAAAGGTGGTTCGAAAAGAGATGTCCAAAAAAATGGCCCGTTTCTCTATATTGATATGAGGGGTTTGACGTTCCAAAACCACCATATGATTATGAGAAACGCCGTAGTGTAGGGCTCCTGAAATTTCGACCACCTGGGGTTCTTTAACGTGCACCCAAATCTGAGCACACGGGCCTAAAACATTTCCGCCTCCATCGAAAATGCAGCCGCCGCAGCCGGGATTTGATCCCGCGATCTGCGGGTCAGGAGCCGAATACCTTAGCCATTAGAGCACCACGGCAGGGCCGGGCCTGTTTCCCTGACAAGAATAATATTGTCACGAGAGGAAACGATAGGCAGGAACTCGAAGTGGAGGACTGTTTTCTCAGCCACAGCTGCCATTCACTTCTTCGTTCTCGTCTTCTGCCACCAACACAGCGTGGCATTACCCTCACCTCAAATAAAAAAAAAAGAAGAAGAATCGCATGAATGCCACGGCTCCGAAAAACAACGAAAGGTAGTCAGAAATGCATGTGTCCATTGAAAAGAAAAAGAACGAGATGAAAAATAAAGAAGCAAGAAAGTAATGTACAATTGTCTTGAATGCTATTGCCACATCACAAAGTTCTTGACTTGCAATCAACGCGAATAGTACGGCTTCATACTGGAGTGAACCACATCCAAGGAGCGTGGTCTGCGAGAACGGTGAGACGTGTCTGCTATGACAACTTTGTAGTTCACTTCGCCGAGGCGATGAAGAACTTGGTAGGGTCCGAAGTACCGACATAACAATTTTTCTGAGCGTCCACGTTGACGTATAGGAGTCCAAACTCAGACAAGGTCACCGCGTTCGTATATTACTGCTCTGTGGTGGATGTTGTACCGGCAGCATCTTGATTTTGCCGCGATAAAATGCGACAGCGCACCAGCTGCCGGGCATCTTCGGCACGCTGAACAAATACATCTGCGTCCGTGGTAATCGTGTCCGGCAGAATTGGTTGCAGCATGGTGTCAAGCATTGTGGTGACGTCGCGGCCGTAAACCAGACGAAAAAGAGCAAAGCCGGTGGTTTCCTGCAAAGCCGTATTGTAGGCAAATGTTATATACGGGAGGATTTCATCCCAATTCTTCTGATCCTTGGTGACATATATCGAAAGCATATCTGCAATCGTTTTGTTAAGGCGTTCGGTTAACCCGTTAGTTTGCAGGTGGTACGCAGTTGCTGTTCGGTGCGTCGTGCCGCTCAGCAACAGGATCTGTCGGAGCAACTTTGCCGTAAAAGCAGTACCAGGATCTGTGATGACGACAGTGGTAGCACCGTGGCGGAGAACGATGTTCTTGATGAAAAAATCAGCCAACTCGGAAGCAGTTGCTCGCTGGGCGGCTTGTGTTTCGCAGTATCTGGTCAAGTAGTCGGTGGCAACCACAATTCAGCGGTTACCAGCCATAGACTTCGGAAATGGGCCGAGTAAATTCATCTTGATCTTTTCAAAAGGTGCGTGAGGGGGTCACAAAGGCTGAAGCAGAACGATATTTATGTAGCGCGAGGTGAAAAACGGACACAGGAAGGAATGGACTCAGAGGACAGAGCGCTATGTCCTCTCAGCCTATTCCTTCCTGTGTCGGTTTTTCGCCTCGCGCTATATATATATATATACGACAACGTTAATCAGGAAATTTTGTGGGATATATTGAAAGGAATGGGCATGGGCGACGACTGTATACAGCTTTTGAGGGAGATATACCGAGAAAATACAGTTTGCATAGAGTGGGAAGGAATGCGTAGCAAAGAGAACGTTGAGGTTAGCAGGGGTCTGAGACAGGGATGTCCTTTGTCCCCGCTGTTATTCATGCTGTACATGGTGAGTATGGAAAAAGCGCTAGAAGGTAGCAACATTGGTTTTAATCTGTCACACAAACAGGGCGGCACGATGATTGAGCAGAAGCTTCCAGGTTTATTTTATGCGGACGATATCGTCTTATTTGCGGACAGTCGAGATGATATACAGCAGCTGGCGAATATATGCGGAAGGAAAGGTGAAGCTCTTGGACTAGGATTCAGTGTAACGAAGTGTGGATTGATGGTATTCAATGATCCCTGTGATCAGACGGTGTCCATACAAGGCCAAGAAATACCGAGGGTAAGTGAATACAAGTACCTTGGAGTATGGGTAAATGAGAGTGATAGATACATGGAGGTACAGGAAAAAGCCTCGGCAGCAAAAGGAAAGAGGAATGCGGCAATAATGAAGCACAGAGCGTTGTGGGGATACAATAGGTATGAGGTGCTTCGAGGTCTGTGGAAGGGTGTAATGGTTCCAGGGCTTACTTTTGGGAACTCAGTGGTGTGCATGAGGGCAGAGGTGCAATCGGGAATGGATGTAAATCAAAGGACTGTGGGACGCCTCGCGTTGGGTGCTCACGGGAAGACGACAAACGAGGCTGTAAAGGGCGATATGGGGTGGGCAGGTTTTGAGGCGAGGGAAGCGCAGAGCAAAATAAGGTTCGAAGAAAGGCTAAGAAATATGAAGGAGAGTAGATGGGCAGAGAAGGTGTTCCGTTATTTGTATAGGAAGAGCGTGGACACACAGTGGAGAAAAAGAACTAGAAGACTCACTAGTAAATATACGGCTGGTATTGTAAGCCATATGTCAACAAAGAGCGTTAAGGGAAAAGTCAGGGAGGCGGAGAGGATTTACTGGATGGCAGCTATGGAGAAAAAACCGGCTTTGAGTAACTACCGAAAGGGCAAAAATGAAATAAGGAGGGAGGAATTTTACGATAATTCAAGGGGAAGCGCTTTACTGTTTGAAGCGAGATCGGGTTGCCTTAGAACGCGTAGTTATAAAGCAAGATTCAGTAAAGAAGAAGAACAATGCACATGCTGCGGGAAAGATAAGGAAACGGCGGAGCATGTTCTGATTGAATGTGGAGATATCCACCCAGGTGTACGTTTGGGCACGAGCCTACAGGAAGCCTTGGGTTTTAGGGACAACAATGGAAAGCTGAACACACCCGCGATTGAAATAAGTAAGAGACGGTTAGAGTATTGGTGGCAGAAAATTAGAGAGAAAGGACAAAAATAAATATTGGAAAAATAAAATATGGACAGTGTGCCGTAAATGGCAGAGAACTTAAGCTGAAAATTTACCTTTTTTTCCATTAAGATAGAATTTATAGAAGTAGTAGCATTAGGCCAACATAAAAAAGAAAAAACGTTTTTTTTTTGTCGAGCCTGGTGGCATACTTGTCACCACCCCGTTATAAAGGGGACGCTCATAGCATCCATCCATCCTATATAAATTTCTTTCAAATGCATCACCAAGAAGCCCAGATCGCCACTCTAGTGAAGCAAACCGGCTGGTTTCATCGTCGGATTTTTGGGGCGCTGACACGCTGTGCATGTCCTGACGTACTGCCGGACGGTTTTCTTAAGTTTCCGCCAGTAGTATTTGTCCTTGATCCACGCCAGAGTACGTGTGAAGCCAAGATGCCCTGAAAATGGCTCGTCGTGACAAGCACGCATAATATCATCGCGGAGAGTAGCAGGAACGACGAGGAGGTAAACAGTTTTCGTTGAATGAAAGTTGCGCTTGTAGAGGATGCCTTGGCGCAGACAGAAAGATGATAAATCACGCGCGAACTGACGTGGGGGTTGTGGGCGACGTCCCTCAAGGTATTCCATCAGTGGTTGTAATTCTAAGTCTTCGCGTTGCTGCTCAGCCGCGTTTAAGGAGACGAGAATAGCAAGGCAGCTGAAGTCTTCATCATTGTCTTCTTCAGTGGCCTCGACGGGTGCGCGGGAAAAAGAGTCAGCGTCGGTGTGTTTCTGGGCAGACTCGTAAACCATCGTTATATCGAATTCTTGTAAGCGAAGGCTCCATCTTGCCAGACGGCCCAAAGGATCTTTTAGATTCGCTAGCCAGCACAGACAGTGGTGGTCACTGACGATTCGGAAAGGGCGTCCATACAAGTAGGGCCTGAATTTCGTTATGGCCCTACAACCGCAAGACATTCTTTTTCATTCGTCGAGTAGTTCTTCTCCGCAACTGACAACGTGCGGCAAGCATAGGCGATAACGCGTTCCACGCCATCTTGATATTGCACGAGAATAGCTCTGAGGTCAAGGTTGCTCACGTCAGTGCGGAATTCTGTGTCTGCTTCGGTGTCGAAGTGACCGAGGATCGGTGGTGTTTGTAGGCGTTGTTGAAGGTCGCGAAATGTGCCGGATTGTTTGGGGCCCCAGACGAAGGCGACGTCATTCTTGACGAGTTGTTATAGAGGGTGAGCGATTTTCGAAAAGTTTGGCACAAAGTGGTGGTATTAAGCAGAAAGGGCCAGAGAGCGGCGTACATCATGCTTTGTTTTCGATATCGGGAACAAATCAACTACCATAGCTTTGTCAGGATCGGGGCGAACACCACTGCTGCTGACAATGTGGCCAGGAATTTCAGTTCCTCATATCCAAAATAACACTTTTCTGGTTTCAGAGAGAGGACGGTAGTGCAAATAGCCAGAAAAACCACCTCAAGCCACTCAATGTGCTATTCAAAAGTCGTAGAAAAAACGACTACGTCGTCTAAATACACTAAACAAGAGTACCACTTCAAGCCACATAAAACTGTATCCATCAATTGTTGGAACGTGGATGGAGCGGAGCACAGGCCAAAAGGGAGAACTTTGAATTCATAGGGACCGTCTGGTGCAATAAACGCTGTTTTTTCTCTGTATCGTTCATCTACTTCAATCTGCGAATATCCGCTAAGAAGATCCATGGAAGAGAAGTAACGACCGTGTCGCAGGCGATCCAAGGAGTCATCAATACGAGGAAGAGGATATACGTCTTTTTTCTTTATCTTGTTCTGTTTGCGGTAGTCGACGCAGAATCGTAATGAACCATCTTTCTTTTTAACCAGAACAACTGGTGACGCCCAAGGACTAGTCGATGGTTGAATTACGTCGTCGTCGAGCATTTGTTTCACTTGATGACGGATAGCACCTTGCTACTTCTGCGACACGCGGTAAGCATGTCGGCGCACGAGTTGCACGTTGGGCTCAGTGATAATTCTGTGCTTTATTAGAGGAGTCTGCCGGACTTTCGAAGTAGTGGCAAAACAGTCACTAAAGGATGAGAAGAGACTGGGGAGCCTTGCCCTCTTAGGTTCTTCTAAATAGCGATTGACGTTGAGGCGACTAATCACGTCAGTATCGCAGCTGTTCTCAGTCGAGA
Organism: Rhipicephalus microplus; assembly: GCF_043290135.1. NCBI lineage: Eukaryota > Metazoa > Arthropoda > Arachnida > Ixodida > Ixodidae > Rhipicephalus > Rhipicephalus microplus. The sequence goes on from NW_027464594.1 coordinate 716,362, forward strand.
TCATCGTAATCAAAGGGAAAGCGTCCAAATCATCCAATGCCTCCAAGTAAGCTATGATTGTGCGTTTCGCAAAATGCTTGTGTTCGCCGCTGAAGTTAATTAATTAATAATTAATAATTAATTAATTTATTTATGATACTTCACAAGCTCAATGAGAGCATTGAGTAAAAGGGGTACAACTTCAAAGAGTAATAGGGCGGTCATCATTAATTTGAAGTACACAGAAAATAACACAACATCGTGACAAAGCGTGTCTAGTTACTGAACACTCAAACAAATGTAATACGCGAATGTTTACCGATATGCGGAAGGCTTGAATAACAAGAAATTCAAGGTACATGATCAAAACACAATAAAGAAATTCGAAAGGCGTAGGTATAGAATTCAAGTGAGCAGAAACGGCGGTGCAACTGAGCAACAAAAACTGGGAGAACAATGGCAATAACAAAAAAATCAAAGAGAAATCGGAAGACCGAGGTGTACAACATACACACGCATTTTCCAAACACACATACTGCTAGCCGTACTAAGGCGTTTACCACTATAAATTGCAAGACAACGGTGGGTACAGCAAAAACTAAAGAAAACCAAAGAGAAGTGTGAAACTAGGTGAGTGGCATAGCTGCAGCTACAAACATCAGTGAAGTTAAAGCGATTTGTGCGATGAAAAATGATTACACACATGTTCGCGAAATGAATCTGGATGGGTGATGGAGGCGATGCAGTCGGGAAGATTGTTCCATAATGATATGGCCTTAGGAAGCACTGATAAGTTGAATGCCTTCGTTTTGCCGTAAATGCGAGTGAAACTAAGGTGATTGTGCAGGCGTCTGGACATGCGCAATGGTGCTGTTAGGGGTAGCGTATAACGTCTTGTGCTGTGAATATATTTGTGCAGCAAACATAACAGTGCAACAGAGCGACGAACGTGCAATGGCGAAATAGAATGTTCTTGTTTTAATGTTGTTACGCTGCAATGAGTGCTATAATTGCGAGATATAAACCGGGCTTCTCTGTTTTGTATCGACTCTAGCATTGTGGTTAGGTAAACTTGGAAAGGGGACCAGACTGAAGAAGCAAATTCTAGCTGGCGGCGTCCATAAGTGAAATAGGCCAGTTTACAGATGCTTGTTGGAGACTTTCGCAGATTACGACGGAGATAACCTAATGTTTTTGAGGCTTTCGCGCAAATAACACTAATGTGTGCCGACCATGAAAGATTGGGTGTTAAATTGACGCCTAAGTATTTGTAAGAAGAGCAGTGCACTATTGTATCATTATTAATAGAGTACGAATAATTGGAGTTATTGTGTTTACGACTGAAGGTCATAGCACGGCACTTGGAAGAGTTAAGAGACATCTGCCACACGTCACACCAGTCACTAATTAGGTTAAGGTGTGTTTGAAGGGTAAGGTGGTCGCCATCATTGTTAATAGCTCGATATATTATGCAATCGTCAGCGAATAGTCTTATATTGGAAGATATATTATTTGGCAAATCATTTATGTAGACTAAAAATAATAGAGGTTCGAGAACACTACCCTGTGGAACACCCGAGATGACATCAGAGGGAGTAGAGGCGTAGTTATTAACTGTAGTGAATTGTTTTTGAAAGGAAAGAAAATTGCGAATCCAAGAAAGGGTTAAAGAATCGAGTCTAAGTGCAGATAATTTAGATAATAGGCGGCAATGGGCAACGCGGTCAAAGGCCTTTGAAAAATCGATGAATACGCAATCAGTTTGTTTATTTTCATTCATATTGAAAAGGAGATCGGTTGTTAATTCAAACAATTGGGTGTCACACGAGAAGCCTTTCCGAAAACCATGCTGGTGAGCAAAAAAGAAATGATCTGATTCGAGGTGGCGGCGAACATGGGAAGCGAAATATACTCCAGCAATTTGCAGCAGATTGACGTAAGCGAGATGGGTCTATAATTATCAGGTGAGTGTTTACCTCCACTTTTATAAACCACCACTTTACCCATGTGCCAATCATCTGGAAGTTGACCAGACACCAAGGACTGTTGAAAGATGAGAAGTAAGAATTTGCTCGATACGATTTTTGTGTTCTTTAGTATTTTTGTGTTAATGTTGTCGGGCCCCGATGAAGTAGATAGTTTAAGTTGGTCAATGAGGGAAGCAATACCTTCGACTGTAAGAGCTATTGGCTGCATAAACGCCCACCCAGTCGTAATCTGCAATGAATGGTATGTTGGAATGGTCTTCTCTCGTGTATACTGAAGAAAAGAACCTGTTAAATGCGAATGAACAGTCCCTATCTGAGAGGCGTTTGTCGTCATCACCACGTAACAAGATATACTGGCGGTCGGTTCTTGGGGTTAACGACTGCCAAAACCTCCGACGGTTTGATTTCAAAAGAGACAGGAGATCATGGGAAAAATATTTGTCTTTCGCATTCTTAATTGCAGAGCAGTAGCTCGCCGCACACTCGTCGTACTTTTTCCATGCAGCTTCAGTTTGCCCATTTTTGGCGTTTTCGTACAACCGTTTTTTTTTGTTTTTGAGCCGACGGAGTGACTTAGTGAACCACGGATTCGACCTGTCATTCGTTATGGTAACTATGGGAACAAACCTATCGACCAGCCCGCAAACCTTGTCCCGGAAGATACACAAGTTTTCGTTGAAAGTGCGACTATCGAACAAGGGCATCATCCCTTCAACAAGAAATACTTCAAGGTCTGAGTTAATTGCTGCGTAATCGGCCTTGTTATAATCTCGTATAATTTTTCTATCTTTACCTGTGTGGCTAAATGGCACTTCTATAGGAAAATGGAGTAACTTGTGGTCACTTAGACCGTCCCGATAAGTGATTGGCCCGATAGTTTCAGGCGCATTACTTAAAATTAGATCTAATAAATTAGATCCACGTGTAGGTGCGTCAACAGTTTGGAAGAAGTTAAAACCCAGAGTTAAATTTATAAATTCTACAGAAGCACGACTAGGTGATGAGATGATGATGATGATGATGATGATTTGTGGGGTTGAACGTCCCAAAACCACCATTTGATTATGAGAGACGCCGTAGTGGAGGGCTCCGGAAATTTTGACCACCTGGGGTTCTTTAACGTCCACCCAAATCTGAGTACACGGGCCTACAACATTTCCGTCTCCATCGGAAATGGAGCCGCCACAGCCGGGATTTGAACCCGCGACCTGCGGGTCAGCAGCCGAGTACCTTAGCCACTAGACCACCGTGGCGGGGCCAGACTAGGTGAAGAGAGAGACGGCCAATCAACATCGGGAAAGTTAAAGTCGCCGAGGAGGTAAACGTTTTCACACTGATAGCTTTGTACAGCGGCCGCTATACTCTTTCTGAGTTCATCGCTTAAGGAAGGACCTGCGTCGGGTGGCCGGTAGCAAGTGCCTATCATTATTTTTGATGAAGCGAAAAAGCAGGCAGCCCAAACTATTTCGAGGGGTGAGTGAGTATCAATCAGAAACGACGACAGTGTATTCTTTATCGCGATCAAAACACCACCCCTCTTTCGTTCAGAACTGTCACACCGATAAATACTGAAAATAATGACGCCCAAAAAGAGTTCTGCATCGAGAATATTTGGGTGAAGCCACGTCTCAGTTAAGACAGCAAGGTCCGTATTGCTATCGTCTAACATCGAAGAGATATTTTCACGTTTCGGCAGCTGGCTACGGATGTCAGTCAACGTCGCTGTTAGTGGTCGTACCAAGGTCGAGGAGCGTGACCATTGTTAATTAGGAAGTTTATTTTTGCCTGCTTTCTTATTTAGCTACCTTTGAGAAAGAACAACCGATTTTGTAAAGCTGTCATAAACGTACGTCTTGCCATTCATTTCTAACCTGTCTACTCGCAGTGTAAATGTCTGCTTGCTTGGTTTCGCAAACTCGATCAACTTTTTCCGCGCTTCGCGGGTTGCAACAGAAAAATCCTGACTAATGAAATAGTCTGTACCTTTAAGATTTCTTGATAATGCTTGTACGATTTGTTTGTGTTTAAACAGAACGAATTTAGCAAATATTGGTCGGCACTTATCTGGAGAAAATCGGCCAAGGCGGTGGACGCGTTCAAACTGCTGGCTTGTAAGGGTGATTTGAACATTTTCTTCGCAAAATTCAATTAGTTTTTTCTCTGAAGTTTCCCAATCTTCATAAACGTCATCTTCGATACCGAAAAACAGAAGATTCGAGCGGCGCATCCTATTTTCTGCACTATCGTATTGGGATGTAATGTGCTGCAGTCGGTCATTTACACACTGTAAGCCATTCTCGGGCAGGCTGATTTCACCCGGACTGCGGGATGCAATAGACGCTTCCAAGGATGCAACTCTATCATTCAGTTGTTTAATTTGAGTGCCAGTTTCAGCCTGCTTTTCCTTAACTCCTTTGAGCTCAGTCAATATTTTCGCCTGTCCCGCTTTCAGCCCACACACGCTTTCCAGGATGTCCACTAGAATCTTATCATTGGGTCTTGGGTTTAGCTCAACGTCCCCCGAACAGAGTAGCAGCAGGTTAATGACACTGTCACAAATTCGCGACAGCACAGACATGTATCGCTTCACTGTTTCACATAAATCAGGGGGGCACGACACCGCTAGCAGACAATAATTGCTGGTTTTAACACCAGCGCTACTATTCAGCTAACTGACCTGTAACAAGAGCATCGGTGAACGCCCCATTCTTGATGCGATGCCGTGCCCAAGTTAAGAGTGGTCCGGTGGGCGTTTGTATAGGCTCGTCGGTGCGCAGATGGCAGATGAAGAGGTCGCTGGTTGCCAGATTATGTGCTCTTTTTCTTCCAAACCTGGCGGGCCGAAGCATGTATGATGACGGCAAAGCTGGCGTTCCGTGGAAACGGCCGGCCAGGTTACAAAAGGACAGGAACTGAAGGCAAGATGTAGCGTCACTTGTAACAAGAGCATCGGTGAACGCCCCATTCTTGATGTGATGCCGTGCCCCCGAGTTCGTAACTAAAACCGTAGTCTGATCATTTCGGAGCTGAACGAGACTTCGAGCAATGGCCACTTCCCGATCAAGCAATAACGTCAGGTTACTTTCGGCGATGCCCGTAATCGACTGCTCCCGTGGACACTCAACAAGCATGAAGATACTACTGCGAGGTGGCAACGTGACGCAATCATCGACTACGCGTAAGGCCACGCCACGATGTTCGTCCTCGATGTCAGAATCTGGAGAAACACAGTAAACAAAAATGACGAACAAATCCCGCAGCTTAATTATCGCTCCATACGCTTACAGAAAATCCATGTCCAAAATGACCGACTGAGAACAATTGGGCAGTACGAGGAATGATGCTACAAAAGCTGACGCACAAATCTCAAGCCTGGCGGTACACCTTCCTATAGGAGATACGAGGTGTCCTCCAGCGGCGATTAGTTGAGGGCCGTCCCACGTTGTCAGCACCTTGTGTAGACGGGTGGCCAATAAAGCACTCATCACTGAGTAATCAGCTCCCATGTCGACAAGCGCAGTCACCGGATTACAGTCGACGGAAACGGTAATGGTAGCGGACGTTCTGTTGGCGGTTTCACAAACAGGCTTTAACGGCACGTCGTAAGGCAGCGGCGGAGAGTATTTGTCGGTTCACGTGACAGCCGCCTCACCTCCGGAGGTCGCCGTTTTCAGTTTCCCCGACGTGCGCTAGAGCCACTGACACCAGGGAACCCAAAGGCGGGTCGGGCGTGGTGCGTTGGTGTGGATGGACGGGGTGGTGGTGATTGTGACTGTCGTCGCGGCGGGACAGGAGCGTGATGACTACCTTCCAAGTAATCTGCAATTTCTTGCGGGCGCTCACCATAGCGTGAACAACGTGCATCTGGGTGGAATCAGCGTAGGCCTATTCATCGGTATTAACAGTCGCGGTACATGTGTCCAACTTCGCCACAAAAATGGTAGCACAAAGGACGATTGTCGGGTGCACGCCAGACGGTGGACTTCCGTGGGCCAGGACAAAAATCGGCCTGAGAAGGCAGGCGATGGGCTGGACTTAGAAAGCGTCTGGGGTTCCCAGCAGGTGGATGAGCAAAATGGGCCGTCGACGGCGTAGAGACGCGTAGGGAATCCGCGTAGAAAAGCGTGGGAGTTTCCACTCGCGATGGTGGTGAGGAGTGAACGAACTGCCGGATTTCGTTAAGAACGACGTCCGTAAGAGCAGCGCTACTGGGAGGGGACGCTGCATGAAATTTCCGAAGTTCTTCGCGTACAACTTGTCGTATGAGGTCTGTGGGGACCGCTTGTTATCATCTCCTGGTACAAGCGAGCACACAGTGGACATGGCCGTCTGACGCTCATACTGCGACAACCGCTGCCCAAGCATGCGCTCCATAATTGTAGCCTCACGTATGAACTCGAACACAGTAGTAGGAGGGTTGCGCACAAGGCCCGCGAAAAGTTGCTCCTTTACGCCTCGCATTAGAAGGCGCACTTTCTTGTCTTCTGGCATGTGGGTGTCAGCCCATCGAAACAATCGCGACATTTCTTCGACAAACATGGCGATGCTCTCGTTCGGCATTTGAAACCGCGAAGAAAGTGCCTGCTCCACTCTCTCTTCCCGTTCGGGGTTACTGAACACCTCGCGAAGCTGCCGATGGAATTCCTGTCAACTTGTGACTGAAGTTTCGTGGTTCTCATACTACGCTCTTGCTGCGTCTAAGAGGGGGATATACACGTTCCTTAACTTAGGGTGATTGTCCCAGTCGTTGATGGCAGCGACCCGGTCGAAATGGTCAAGCCAGTCTTCAGCATCCTCACCGGCATCACCAAGGAATGGGTTGGGTGTGCGAGGCGTGTTGATGACACAGGGTACGCTAGCGAGTGGGTCATGCTCGGTTTGGGTTGCGGATGTGGCAAACATTGTCCTCACGGAACTTGCCAAGGGGCCGTACTGTGGTGGTAATTCTTGAAGGCGGTGGCTGCTTCGATAGATATCAACAGACCCTGGTTCAGTGGTGGTGGCTGCTTCTGGTTCAGGACCAGCAGGCATAAGACATTGCAGTACAGTACCCAGCACCTCCACCAGTCCGTCGCGAGAGGAAACGATAGGCAGGAACTCGAAGCGGAATACTGTTTTCTCAGCCACAGCTGCCATTGACTTCTTCGCTCTCGTCTTCTGCCACCAACACAGCGTGGCAATATGCAAATGAATGGGAAACATAAACTACTCAGCTATCTTGAATGCCCTCGCCGAGAACAAAATTTTAGTTCGTAAACAGAAAGGCTTCCCTAAAGGCTTATCGTGCACTGCATAACTTCTTGAGTTATATCACGATTTAGGGCCTGAAATTGACGCTGACGGCCAAAGAGAGTGTGTGTTTTTAGATTTCCGAAAATCTTTTGGTTCAGTAAATTGGTATACATAGTGATTTCATCAAATTCACTGAAAATTCCTGATTGCCGGAAGGCAGGCAGTGTTGTTAATATATATATATATATATATATACATATATATATATATATATATATATATATATATATATATATATATGTATATATAAACTAATATATATATATATATATATATATATATATATATATATATATATATATATATATATATATATATATATATATATATATATATATATATATATATATATATATATATATTGTCACGTGATTGATTACAGAACGACCACAATGTCTGTTCACAGGAGCAGCATTGGACGTCGAGCCGAACCGAACGTTAGAGCACGAGCACACCAACCGTCCTCTTCTTTTTTTTTCACACCATGGCACATACTCGCATTGGCATGGCTAAACCTCGTTCCATACCTGTGGCATTACCCCCCCCCCCCTTTCGAAAAAAAAGTACCACCCTATGACCAATTCCGATTAAAAGTTAAAGTAATCGCGTACACGCACAAAGACGCATAATGAAGCAGTGTCAAGTGGCTTGGGGGTAGTGTTGCGTCATCCGTGACACATGAACAATGTCAGCCTGCTGGGAACATCGAGATCGCTGAGCTGTGTCTTCAAGCAGAATTTCGTAGTTGACATCTGTTAGGCGCCGTAGTACTCTATAAGGTCCGAACTAGTGGTGAAGTAACTTTTCCGAGTGGCCCCTTTGGCGAACGGGGATCCACAGCCCGACCAGATCACCGGGTTGGTAAATAACATGGCGATGACGGGAGTTGTACCACTGCGAGTCGATTCGTTGTTGTTTTCGGATCCGCTCGAGTGTAAGCTGGGGTGTCATATCGGCGAGCCGGATAAAGTCGTTCGCATCGGTAGGAATATCGGTCATGTAAGGCAAGAGCATGGCATCCAGCATCGTAATTTCTTCTCGGCCGTGCAGCAACTGGAAGGGAGTGAAACCCGTAGTCTCTTGAACCAAAGTGTTGTAAGCGAACGTTACGTATGGCGAAATTGCATCCCAGTTTTTGTGATCGCGGTTGACGTACATAGATAGCATGTCAGCGAGCGTCTTGTTTAATCTCTCCATCCTACCACTTGTTTGTGGATGATATGCGGTCGCTTTGTGATGAGCTGTTCCACCAAGTCTCATGACGTCTTGCATCGATTGGGCTGTAAAGGCTGTTCCACAGTCAATGATGAGAACTGTTGGCGCTCTATGGCGGAGGACGATGTTGTTGATGAAAAAATACGCAACCTCATTGGCGGTGCCTCGTTGTAGGACTTTCGTTTCGCAGTACCTCGTTAAATAGTCAATAGCGACTGCGATCCAGTGGTTGCCAGTATGTGACTACGGGAAGGGTCCAAGCAAGTCCATGCCAGTTTGTTCAAACGGTTGTGACAGGGGCGCAACAGGCTGCAATAAACCAGCAGGGCGCACAGGTGGGGCTTTACGGCGCTGGTAATAATTGCACGTTTTAACGTAATGCTTGAAATCCCGGGTGAGCTTTGGCCAGTAGTAGCGAGTCCGAATTCGGGCAAGGGTACGTGCGAATCCTAGGTGGCCGGACGGAGGCTCGTCGTCGCAGGCAGATAAAATGTCAGCACGTAGTCCTGGTGGTACGACGAGGAGGTATTCAGTCGCATAAGAGTCGAAGTTCTTTTTGTAGACGATGTCGTTGCGGAGACAAAATGACCCTGAACGTGCGAATGCCGATGGTGGACTCGAGCTGTGACCTTGAAGGTATTTGATAAGTTGTAGGATCTCACTCATTCCACTGTTGTTGGGCCAAGTCAGATTTACTGACTGCACAAAGAAAATGGCCATCGGTATCATCGTCCCTCGATGTCGTCGCGAGGGGTGCGCGCGAAAGGCAATCAGCATCAGTGTGCCTGCGGCCCGACTTGTACACGACTGTAACCTCAAATTCTTGAAGGCGTAAGCTCCACCTCGCGAGGCGCCCTGAAGGGTCCTTGAGATTGCCCAGCCAACAGAGGGCATGATGGTCCGTAACTACTCTGAATGAACGGCCATACAAATACGGTCGGAACTTTGTTACCGCCCAAATAACAGCAAGACCTTCCTTCTCCGTGGTCGAGTAGTTAGTTTCCGCAGATGACAGAATGCGGCTAGCATAAGCGATGGGACGTTCTTCACCGTCTTGCCACTGGACGAGCACTGCACCAAGACCGATGTTGCTTGCATCAGTGTGAATGAAGTTTGGTGGCAGTATCTTCATCAAAGTGCCCTAGTAAGGGTTCACTTTGAAGGCACTGCTGAAGCTGGGAAAAAGCGGCTCTCTGCTCTGGACCCCACACAAAAGGAGTATCCTCCTTCATTAAACGGGTAAGGGGTTCAGCGATGTTGGCAAAGCTCTGGACAAAGCGCCTGTAGTAGGCGCAGAGACCCCAAAACCGGCGCAAATCCCGTTTGTTCGAAGGTGGAGGAAATGCAGCAACGGCCATGTTCTTTTCTGGGTCTGGTCTAATGCCATCGTGACTGATAAGGTGGCCGAGGAACTTTAGTTCTTCGTAGCCGAAATAACACTTCTCTAATTTTAGCGATAGGCCTGCGGATCAAATAGCGACGAAGACGGACTGAAGTCGTTGTAAATGTTGCTCAAATGTTTTGGAAAAAAACAATGACGTCGTCTGAATACACGAGGCAGGATTCACACGATCCTTTGGAACGTTGCCGGTGCAGAGCACAATTCAAATGGTAACACTTTGAATTCGTAGAGGCCATCGGGAGTTATGAATGCTGTTTTTCCCCTGTCACATTCATCGACCTCGATCTGCCAATAGCCGCTGCGTAAATCCATTGATGAAAAATATCATGCATGTCGAAGTCGATCCAGTGAATCATCTATGCGTGGAAGAGGGTAGACGTCTCTCTTCGTCACTTTGTTGAGCTTCCGGTAATCGACGCAAAATCGAAGAGTGCCGTCTTTCCTTTTACCAAGTATGACGGGTGACGCCCATGAACTGTTCGAGGGTTGGATGACGTCGTCGTCGAGCATCTGTTTCACTTGAAAACTTATTGTCCCTTGTTCTTTTTGTGACACGCGGTAGGCGTGCTGTCGTACAGGCCGTTCAGTAGGGTCTGTTATATTGTGGTGCTTCACGGTTGGGGTCTGCTTGATTTTAGAGGTGGACGCAAAGCAGTCACTATACGTACGTAAAATCTTGCGTATCTGCTGCTGCTGCGCAGAAGATAGTTGGCAATTCGCGTCAACTGTACTGGCTAATGCAGTGTTACCTTCGGCAGCAGTGGCAATCGGAGCGATAGTGAAACATTCTTCGTCATCAATGGCTTCAAAGTTCGCGATCGCTGTTCGCTTTGCCAAGTGTTGGTACTGGCCGCCGAAATTCGTGATCAGAAGCTGAGTCCTCCGATGTTTCAGTTAAATGATAGCACGCGCGACACAAATCTGCCGAGCCAAGAGCACCGAGAAGTTGGTTTCCGCGATGCCACTACTCTTGTTGTCACAGTCGCTCGCCACAGTTACCAACATACTGGCTCGCGGTGGAAGTGCGATGGTGTTGTCAGCAATTCAAAGCGTTGTGGTCGGCGCAACTTCATCCTTTCGTAGGGCTGTATGGTCGTTAGATAACGTTATGAGCAGGTTGCGAAGGTTAATAATGACTCCATGCTCGCGGAGCAAATCCAATTCGAGAAAAGGTTTTGGGAGCCTTTGCGCAATACAACGAAGGAAACAATGTACGTCGACTCACGAGTTCGGAGGCGGGCAGTGCACATTCCCAGCGGTGTCAATAGGTGACCTCCCGAAGTCCGGAGGTTGGTTCCATGTCCCCAAAGTGTCGTTACCTTTCTTAGCTGTGCAGCGAAGTCAGCGCTTATAACAGAATAATCGACACCCGTATCTACAAGAGCGATCAGCGGGTGGTTGTCGACAAGGACAGAGATACGAGCAGAGACACGTTTGTCGTCAATGGCACACGTCGGTGAAAGGATGTCGTCGAATGTCGGCAGGCAGATCAGGGGAGGGTCTTGTAACGGTCGATCAACAGCGGCCTCACCCTCAGAGGTCGCTGTTCTTAGTAGCCCGATCTAAAGAGTACAGCCATATCCATCCATCCATCCATCCATGGGAAAGACTGCAGGGCGTGGATAGAGGATGAGGGGGTGCTGGGGGAACTGCAGAATGGGTTTCGGAAACACAGTAGGGTGGAAGACAATCTGTTCTCACTGACGCAGTGCATCGAAATAGCAGAAAAGAATACAGGCTCCTGTGGCTCGCATTTTTGGATATCAAGGGAGCGTACAATAGCGTGGTTCAAGAGCAATTGTGGGGAATACTGGACACACTAGGCGTGGAACATGTAGTCACTAATCTTTTAAAGGATATCTATAAAGGTAGTAAGGTAGTTATAAAGTGAGAAAAACAGGTATCCAAGCTTGCAGAGGCAAAATGGGGGCTTAGCCAGGGGTGTCCCCTGTCATCCTTATTATTCATGATGTACCTACAAAGATTAGAGGCCAAATTAGAGGAAGTGGACTGGGCTTGAACCTCTCTTTAGTCAAACAAGGAAAACTTATTGATCAGGCACTACCAGCATTAATGTACGCAGATGATATAGTGCTAATGGCCAACAACAAAGAAGATTTGCAGAGATTCATGGACATCTGCGGTAATGAGGGAGATAGGTTAGATTTTAGATTCAGTAAGAAAAACTCAGTAGTCATGATTTTCAATGACAACGAAGGTAGTGAGCTTAGAATACAGGAGGTCACGCTAAAGATAACAGATAAATACAAATATCTGGGCGTATGGATAAGCAATGGGACCGAGTATCTGAGGGAACACGAAATATACGTGACGACTAAAGGTAACAGGAATGCAGCAGTCATGAAAAATAGGGCACTGTGGAATTACAATACGTATGACGTTGTGAGAGGAATATGGAAAGGGGTCATGGTTCCTGGGCTGACGTTCGGCAATGCGGTCTTGTGCATGAGATCAGAAGTTCAAGCAAGATTAGAAATTAAGCAACGTGGAATAGGTAGGCTTGTTTAGGAGCTCACGGGAATACACCAAATCAGGGAGTACAAGGTGACATGGGATGGACATCATTTGAGGGCAGGAAAGCTAGCAGCAAGATAAAATTTGAGAAGCGATTGAGAGAAATGGGGGAAGAGCCTTGGGCTAGGAAGGTTTTCAGCTACTTGTACATGAAGAATGTCGATACAAAATGGAGGAAGCGAACCAGGAAGTTGACTGGTAAATACTTAGAAAACAGCAGGTGGCAAAACCAAAAAGAACTATCGGTTAAGAAAAAAAGTGAAGGAAACGGAGACTGACATGTGGAGAATGGGCATGATTAAGAAGTCCGCACTAAAGATCTATCGAACTTTTAAGCAGGAAATTGCCAAGGAAAGGATCTATGATAATACTCGGGGTAGTTCTCTACTGTTTGATGCCAGGACTGCAGTACTGCGAACTAAGACATATCGGGCCAAATACGAAGGGGTAGACACAGTATGCAGTGCGTGTGGAGAGGAAGAAGAAATTGCCGAACACTTGATAATGTTCTTTAAAGGGCTTCACCCTATAGTTCAGGGTGATGGCGCAGAGGTTTTCAAAGCACTGGGGTTTAGGGACTGGGAGGGCAAAATAAACCTTAAGCGGGTAGACTTAACTAGAAGGAGGTTATCTGATTGGTGGCTAAAGTCAAGGCACGAGTGAAAATTAAACTCTTCACTGCAGAGTACGAATCCTCAAACTCACTTTTAAGGAAAAAAAGTAAATATAGCTTTTGGTTCATTAAGTACTACAGCTTGGTGGCGCTAGCCACCACCCGATCTAAAGGGTACAGCCATATCTATCCATTCATCCATCCATCCGGCGCGGGCTCGTGGATCTAGGCGATCTTCCTGCAAGGACGTCCGCAAAGGTCGATTGCTGGCCAGGTGACGTGGAACGCCGTGGAGACGGTGAGCGGGATTGGCGACGCGGAAGGGTTGAGGATCGTTGACTTGCCAAGTATTCGGTGATAGCACGTGGCCGCTCACCATCTCTGGGTCGACGAGTATCCGGACAAAAGCCAGGAAGACCCTTGTGCCTGTATGCGCACTCACGGTAGATGTGACCTGGTTCATCACAGTGATAACGTAGAGGCCGGTTGTCGGGAGCACGCCATACACTGGATTTCTGTGTAAGGCGTGGGTTCCCGTACTGCGGTGGTCTTGAGTAGAATGACGGTGCCGTCTGCAGGGTGGACGGACGGGACGGATAGCCAACGGCTGGTGCAGGAGTACGTAGTGCTTCCACGTACGTTAATAGCGGAGCTTAGGCTGGACGCGGGGCCATCATGGGTTGGACTTCGGCTGCACGCAGAGTCGTCATGGGGTGCACCAGCTGCCGGACCTCTTCGCGAACGACATCCGTTAGAGCAGCAACATGGGGCGGAGAAGACACCACATGCAGCTTTTGCAGCTCCTCGCACACAATACTGCGCACGAGCTCCGTCAGGTCTTTTACAGTCGTGACGTAAGGTGTTGGCAGTGCCGACGACCCTGACGAAAGACTACCAGGACGCTTACACTGGTACGAACGCTGCCTTAGCATTCTCTACATTGTCGTGGCTTCGCGGAGGAAATCCTCTACAGTACTGGGAGGGTTCCGCACTAGTCCCGCGAACAGCTGCTCTTTCACTCCCCGCGTTAGGAGGCGCACCTTCTTCTCTTCTGTTATTGAGGAATCAGCTCGCCTGAACCGCCGTGACATGTCCTCAACGAACATGGCAACACTCTCGTTCGGACGCTGGTTTCGGGAATTTAGGAGCCGTTCCGCTTGCTCCTTTCGGTCAGAGCTTCGGAAGGTATTTCGCAACTGGTTGCAAAACTCTGACCAGGTTGTCATAGTGGCTTCATGGTTTTCGAACCAAGTGCGCGCAGAGTCCTCGAGATAAAAGTAGACATACCGAAGCTTTCGCTGCTCGTTCCACTCGTTGACGCTGCCGCAACGGTTGTAGTCGTCAAGCCAGTCGTTGACGTCTTCGTAAGGGTCACTGTGGAACGGCTTCAGGGTTCGCGGGGCGTTGAAGAACCACGAAGGAGGCACCATTGATGTTTCTTGGGTTTGCGTTCCCGCACTATACATAGTACTGCCGAGTTGTGGAAATGGTCCGAATTGGACCATTTGGTCCGAATGGTCCGAATTGGACCAAATGGTCCGAAGGTAGGCCTAGTTGTTGCCTGCTACGCTGTAGGTCAGCTGGTTCTCCCAAGTCGCGACTAGTGTCAGGACCTTGCTGCTGATTGCAGTGCATACAACACTACCCCGGCTCCTCCACCAGAAAATGTCAAGTGATTACCGAACGACCACGACGTCTGTTCACAGGAGCAGCACTGGACGTCGAGCTGAACCGAACGTTAGAGCACGAGCACATCAACCGTCTTCTTCTTTTTTTTTCACACCATGGCACATACTCGCATTGGCATGGCTAAACCTCTTTCCATACCTGTGGCAATATATATATATATATATATATATATATATATATATATATATATATATATATATATATATATATATATATATATATATATATATATATAGATAGATATATATATATATATGGCGCAAACTGGGCCTAATTAGGAGTAAATTGCAAAAGTTTGCCATATCCACGTCTGCGCAAAATAACTTTGATGTCTAAATTTCGGGACTGGACAAAAATATTTGTGACCTGGAAATAAACTTCATTGACGTAAAAGCAAGAGCCATCGCAACACTCTTCTTTTGTTTGGCCTTCTGCAGTGTTATTTCAAAATAGAATATTCATTTTTCCAAATGTGCTCGATGAGGCCAATGTTAATATACATCTGTTGAGCAAACGTACAAAATGTGACGCGTGAAAGAAGATAAGTCCCGACTGAGATTCGTAAAGTTCATTGATTATCGTGTTAAAAAGTTTCAAAGAACTGGAGCGAGCTGAAAGGTTAGAGCACCCCCATAAGCAATATATTAACGCGATAGCGTTAAAGCTTCTTTCACTGAAATGCCGTGGTGTTGGTGTCGACGTCATTGGTTGGAAGCGTAGGATCACTATGCTTTCCGTGAGCGAAAATAAAAAAGAATATCCAAATTACATAATGAACAAAAACTTCGATTCAAATTAGAATTGAACCCACATCGTCTGCGTTAGAAACAGGTATTTTACCTCAGAGCTACGTTATTGCATTAAAGTCATAGCGACAGAAAAAGAAACAGTAAGCGAAGAACGAAGGACTGAACAAGTGGAAGAACAAGAAGGTTAGCCACTTCTTAGACATTTTCAGAGTAATCTGCGCAGCAATACAGGACATACAGATACAAAACAAAAAGGAATGCAGGACACACACACAAAAACGATTTCAGGATAGGAGGATGATGAGCTCATTTTTTTCTTTGCTTTTGTCCTGTCTTGATGAGCAGTTTGTTCTGAAGGAGTTCCCGTACGAACTAAGAAAACTTTGAAAGCCTGTTACATGCACTTCTAGACTGACTGGCTACCCTCTGCTGGAGAAGGGAGTAAGGGGATTGAATTTTGCATAACGAAAGGAGGCCTTCAACGCATGTAATGTCGCCTGGATTGAGAGTTGAACCACGCCAAAAGTCAGCACACGTGAAGTCTTCAAAGAGTGGTGTTTTGAAGCCTCAACCATTACAAAGTTCTCTGAAATATTACATCAACACAATCATGAACATTATCATCGTGATCACCAAAACATCAACAATGTGAGCAGCTACATAGCTTTGTGCATCGTATTACAAAAGTCTAGTAAGTAATCTGCTGATTTCTAGAAGGAAGACTTATGGCGTGGAGGGCACCTAAAAAGGGTACTTTCATAAAGTATTTTAAGACAGTTTAAAACAGCAAAGGTTACACGCAATGTCATTCGTTTTTTTATAGCACGGTTCAGACATTTGTCGAGAACCGATGTGAGGCAAGCAATTAAAAAGACGATGTGCTCAAGGCCTTATCAGGCTATCTACTACTGAAGGCCAGTAAACATTTACTTTTGATTAACTTGCCGCAGTTTCACTATACAGAAGGAAAGAACATTTCGTAATTCATTTCAGAAACCCGAAAATATTGTCCAATTCAGAAAATGTTCTTTTCCTTGGGGCTGCTTCTCTTAGACACAACAACAGGACCACCTGCTTAGCCTTATGTGAATGTTCAGCGACGCAACAAAAATCATTGCTAATTGATTTTGATTCAAAACTTTACTCCTCAGCTTGTCTGATTATTAGCCGCATGATTGCTTACCACTGTACTGCTATATACTTATTATATTGGTACGTCAAATAATCATGTGTAAAACAAACAAAATATTCTATATTCCCCAGTCAACGGATTATTAGGTTTGTATTTCTTATTTTGTCTCAATGGTAACCTTTGTCCTATATCGACCGTGGACTTCATAGCCAATCCCTCGAACCCAGTAGGAGCCTATCACAAGGGCCAAACAAGCAAGCAAACAATTTGGCAAGATAAGCATCGACGACACCGCGTTTCGATCAGGTAGCGGCCCAAAAAATTGGCGAAGGTTGCACTTTGTCATGCTACGCTTGAAACAGCGAGAATGAACAATTCTGAAGAATAATGTAGGTGCTTCGATGGCGTTCCTAGCCCTTAGTTAGTTGATGCCACTTCCATGTTGCTTCTTGGTTATTTATTCACTTACGAAAATGCCATAATTAGCCCTTACATACATTATAGTGAAATTAATTTATTATACTTACGCTATGAAAATTTTGTAAAGAATTATGAAGGTGACCTTATGACATTACGATTATATATATCTGAATATATGGCTACCGTTTACCACATACGTGTTGATATATATATATATATATATATATATATATATATATATATATATATATATAAATATAATCAGATATTATATATATATATATATATATATTATATATATATATATTGTAGGCATCTATTATGCGTTTCATCCTCATCTGAACAGCAGTCAATCATCATCACCTGTTCTGGCTGACAATCATCATCTTCTCGGAACGTGCGCTTCTTCTTCGGGTCCATTGCGCTTGTTCGTTCCCGAGTTCACGACCAATAAACCTCGTTACAACCGAGTCGTCATACGTGGTGGAGGTGGATTGACATTTCCAGTGCCTCTCCTTACAACGCCTACTCGCTGGAGCTCCGTTCAGGCCGCCGCTTGGACCCTCAGTCCGCCATCATGTCTCAGAGTGAGTGGGTGGATGCCCTTTCTGCTCTCGTATCTGCGCCGCAAGCCGTCACTGCGCCGCAAGCCCCTCCTCTTTACATCGTAAACCACCAGCGTGACCCTCCGATCTTCGCTGATCTCCGCGGCGAAGATGTGGAGGACTGGCTCAATAACTACGAGCGAGTAAGTGTAACTAATCACTGAGACGACTCTAACAAGCTCCGCCGAGTATCGCTTTATCTCACGGGCGTTGCCAAGACATGATTCTTGAACCTTGAGATCGACCTCACCGACTGGCCTGCCTTCAAGCAGCAGCTTCGCCAAGTATTCGGCACGCCAGCCGTTCGATCCGCTCTAGCGAGGAGGGCCCTAGATACTCGCCAAGAACATCCCGGCGAGTCACACACATCTTACATCGAGGATGTCGTTGCGCTTTGCCGGCGCGTCAATTCTTCGATGTTCGAGTCGGACAAACTGCGCCACATCCTGAAGGGCATCGGAAGCATTGCCTACAATGCCCTTGTTGCCCAGAATCCTTCTACTGTCACTGACGTCGTCTCTACGTGTCAGCGTCTCGACGAACTTGATTCTGTTCGCCTTCAGTCGGGCAATAGTGAACACCGTACAGCAGACCGGGACCTGCGTGACATGATACGGGAGATCATACGAGAAGAACTTCAATCGATGGGCATCTCACAACCTTCTCCATCTGTCACACAGCCTTCAAGCATGGCTCTCCGTGACATCGTAAGGGAGGAACTAACATCATTCACCGGTCCAGCCTACGTACAGCCACCTCCATCTAGCCCTCCAATGTACGCGCAAGTTGCGGCCGCGCCTCCTCGCAACGCAAACTCTACTTCGCCGCTGCCATCACTCGGGCTGGTTGCTGCTGCACCACCGGTCCACTTCCGGCCAATCCCACCCGACCCTCCGTCTGTCCACTTGAGTGCGCTATCTCCCAGTGCACCTAACGCCCTCTACTACCCGCCTTGGCGCCCGTCTCGCCCAACATGCTTTTACTGTGGATATCGTGGCCATATGGCGCGCTTCTGCCGCAAGCGCCAGCAGGACGAGCGTCGCGGGTACGACATGAGCGAACGGGACTTTTCCAGTGGGGATTCTTATGCTCGGCGTTATTCATCTGGACAGCAGCGGTCTCCATCTCCGCCCGCGTCGACTGAGACGCGGAACACTTACCGTTCAAGCCGACGTCGATCACCTTCGCCCTTCCGTCGCTCCTCCTCTCCTCTTCGGCCAGCCTCGTTTACGACTGACAACCGGTCGGAAAACTAAATGATGCAGTTTTCGGAGGAGAAACTGCATGCAACAGTAGGACTCATATTCCTCCAGCACGCCCGTTCAACATGGTTTCTGTTACGGTGGAAGGAATTCTCGTGGACGCTTTGGTGGACACCGGTGCTACAGTTTCTGTGATAAGGTATGATTTGTGCAAACGCCTGAAAAAAAGTAATGACACCTTATAATGGACCCAATCTAGTCGAAGCCCAGGGGAACACTATCCACCCTTTTGCTCTTTGTACTGCTCGCGTGTTTATTGATGACATTTTGCATTACATCGAGTTCACTGTGCTTACCCGGTGCTCTCACCAGCTAATTCTAGGGTGGGACTTCCTATCTTCTTCTTCAGCCGCTATATGTTGTGGTGAACGGATTCTGCACCTAACTAATACGGACTCCATGTTCGACGAAGGCGTCTACAAGCCACTACGCCTGTTCGCTCGCGAAGATCTCGAACTACCGCCACATCAAGAACGAATTGTGACCCTGATCTCTAAGGACATCGACCACGGTGACATCTTGGTGTCCCCTTCGTCGACTTGCGTCGCGAAAGGCGTAGCCCTTGCATCAGGTGTCGTACGCTTTCACCATGGCTCCGCGCTCGTCATTGCTACGAATGAAACGCCAGCGAAAGTTCTCCTGCCAGAGGGCACTGCAGTAGCCTGTTTTGTGGATGCTGAGCCTGTCAGCGTCACGCCATTTCAACCTGCCTCTACCAACAACCGTTCTATGAGTAAGCTTGGCTCATCCTCTCCCTTCACAGCTCTTATCAGTGATGACTTAACAGCTATCCAGGCGCAGCAGTTGCTTGCGTTATTAACGAAACACGCCGATTCTTTCGACACCTGCTCCTAAACGTTAGGCCGAACTACCACTGCAGCGAATCGCATTCAGACGGAGGGAACATCTATTGTACGTCGCCGCCCGTACCGCGTGTCTCTCATTGAGCGAAAAATCATCAAGGAAAACGTCGCTGACATGCTCCGACGAGAAATAATTCGTCCATCAACTAGCCTTTGGTCATCCCCTGTTGTTTTGGTACGAAAAAAAGATGGCTCCGTGCGCTTTTGCGTTGATTACCGGGCACTTAACAACATCACACGCAAGGACGTATACCCCATGCCAGCATAAGGCGCCGAATACTTTTCAAGCCTTGATTGGCGTTCGGGATATTGGCTAATTCCCATGCACGATGACGACAAAGAAAAAACGGCATTTGCAACCCCCGATGGCCTATACAAATTTAACGTGATGCCTTTCGGGCTCTGCAATGCGCCCGCGACGTTTGAACGCATGATCGACACCGTCCTGCGTGGTCTGAACTGGAAGACGTGTCTCTGCTACCTTGATGACATTATCATCTTTTCATGAACGTTTTCTCAGCACCTGAGGCGCTTGGATGACGTCCTAACATGCCTCGCCAGTGCGGGTCTGCAGCTCAACACTAAGAAGTGCTGTTTCGCCACCAAATCTATCAAGGTTCTCGGTCATGTCGTCAGCAAGGATGGTATTCGCCCTGACCCCGAAAAGATCGCTGCCGTCCTTCGATTTCCATGCCCCACAAGACTTAAGGATTTGCGAAGTTTTCTTGGCCTCGCATCATATTTTCGTCGCTTCATACGAAATTTTGCTTCAATAGCTGCGCCACTTCGCAAACTACTTGCATGTAATGCACCCTTTGTGTGGTCCGAGAAATGTCAGTTGGCGTTTCACCTATTGAAGAAAGCTTTGACGTCAGATCCTGTACTCTGCCATTTTGATGACACCGCCCCAACACTCCTGCATACCGACGCCAGTGGTTGCGGCATAGGTGCTGTTCTCCTCCAACGTGATAACTCTTGACGGGAAAGGGTCATCGCATATGCTAGCCGAGTGCTTACTTCTGCCGAAAAAAACTATACCATCACTGAGCAGGAGTGCCTCGCTGTGGTTTGGTCCATACAAAAGTTCCGTCCTTTTCTGTACGGCCGTCAATTCACCATCGTAACGGACCACCACACCTTATGCTGGCTTTCTACAATGAAGAACTTGTCCGGACGCTTGGGTCATTGGATTTTACGCTTACAGGAGCATCAGTTTGAGATTATTTATAAATCGGGCAAAAATCATCAAGACGCCGACGCTCTTTCTCGTTGCCCACTACCTACGGCGTCGTTCGACACTCCACCTGCCACCTTCAACGACACCAGTGCGGACGTGACTTCCACTTCTGTTGCCTTGCTCGCCTCGCTATACCAACCGCCAATCGACGATGAACAACCCTTCAGTTCTCACCAGCAGGCTGACCCGTATTGTCGGCGCATTATGGACCACCTCTCAGGAGCTACGCGTCCGCCCAATGCACGCCTTCGTCGACAACTCGAGCACTTCAAATTTCAGGACGGTGTGCTGTATCGTCACAAATATCATCCTGACGGCCAACGCTGGGTACCTGTTCTGCCGCGCGCTCTTCAACATCATGTACTTAACGCCTTTCATGACGATTTGACTGCTGGCCACCTAGGCTTTCAAAAAACCTACGACCACATTCGAAGCCGCTTTTATTGGCCTGGAATTTCTACCAGCGTAGCAAAGTACGTGGGTTCCTGCTCTCCGTGCCAACTTCGCGAACTTCCGACATCGCCCCCGGCTGGTCAGTTACAGCCAATGACATGCCCTACAACATCTTTTGAAGTCGTCGGTGTCGATCTTTATGGGCCCCTTCCTGTTACTGGTGCTGGAAATAGATGGATAGTCACCGCCGTAGACCATATGACACGCTACGCCGAGACAACTTCAGTAGCTACTGGTTCAGCATTGGAAGTTGCTGACTACGTCCTTCAGGCCATAATACTACGTCATTGTGCTCCTCGTGTACTTCTAAGTGACCATGTAAAGGTGTTCTTATCACAGCTTTTAGGTGTAGTTCTTCGCGTTTCTGGTACCATACACAAGATGGCGTCTAGCTACCATCCTCAAACAAACGGTCTGACCGAGAGATTTCATCGAACCCTTGCCGACATGATCGCCGTATACATTTTACCGGATCACAGAAACTGGGATAAACTTCTACCGTTCCTCACTTTCGCCTACAACAGCGCTGTTTAGCGCACAACCGGCTACTCACCGTTTTATTTCGTTTACCGACGTTCACCTACTTTTTTATTGATGTTTCAATGGCCCTCCATCACCATCTTCTTCTGAAGAATATATTTCTCGCCTTGCCCAGTGCCGCCAGCGCGCTCGTATGAACACGGACGCTACGCAACAAGCAAGGAAGGCCGTCTACGACACCTCTCATCGTGTGGTATCATTCCGACCAGGTGACGAGGTGCTGCTATTGACACCAATTCGCACACCTGGTCTCTTCGACAAGTTCCAGCCTCGATTCATCGACCCATATGTTGCTTTAGAGCAGACTTCACCTGTCAACTATTGTGTGACGCCTCTTGTCATGCCAACTGACCGCCGGTACCGCAGCACCGAAATTGAACACGTTTTCCGCATGAAGCTTTTCACACGACGTTCCTCGTCACCTTGACTAAACGCCCGCAGCGGCCAGGCTGGCCGCTTCCACGGGGGGGGGGGGGGGTGGATTCATTCTCATCTGAACAGCAGTCAATCATCCTTACCTGTTCTGGCTAACAATCATCATCTTCTTGGAACGTGCGCTTCTTCTTCAGGTCCGTTGCGCTTGTTCGTTTCCGAGTTCACGACCAATAAACCTCGTTACAACCGAGTCGTCATAATATATATATAGTCTAGTAGATTCTCCGTGAGCGGTCACAACGTGGTTTATTTCGACGTTTCGGCCTAGAGTCTGGCCTTCATCAGGATTAAAGGTACAGTTTGTTGGTGCTCAGCTTTAAACAATCTCAAATCAGAGGGAAAGGAAAGAGGAAAAAGACAGAAAAAAAGAAAAAAAAAGAAAAAAGAAGAAAAAGGTAAAAAACAAAAAAAGAATATAAGGTGGACTCCCCTCGAGTGCCCCCCTTCCACTCTTCCTTCCACTTCCCTCTTCATTTCTCTCCCCTTTCTCCCCTTCACCTTTCTGATGTCAGTGGTCTGTGTATGCTTCCTTTCACTAACGCATTCTTCCCGACCAGACGGCGCCTCCTGGCACTGGCGGTTCGGTGTTGGGCAAAAAAGAGCTTTTTTTAGGAAGTTCTAAGCCTTTACCTTCTCGGAGCCCCGTCATCATTTCATCGTAGAAAGAGGGGTGCCGTGTATTGCGGCAGAGGCTGGTAAGCCGGCGCAATGTGAATTCCTTGCCCACTTCTGGATTACGCGTGCAGTGGGGGCCTCCCGGCTGTGCACAGGGTTGCTGTTAAGCATGTCATGCACGGCACAATTGATTGAGTAGTAAAATAAAACAGAAAACAGACGACAGCTGCACTTAGGAAGAGTAGTTACACTTGGAATTGGTTTGAGTTGTCCAGTGCCCTTCGCAGCTGCTGTGCCGTGAACTCAGTTACTATTTTCATTATTGCCGTTATTGTTTTCTAATGCTTTAATTGCTGCAAGTGTTCCAGGCTTTTCATTTATTCCTCTATCGAGGGTGTTAAATCGGTGGATAAGGTATGAATATTGTTGTTCACGTTCTCGATTTGATTTAAATCCCGTCTCTAAGAGCGTTACTGATAGTTTGTCGAATGCATGGTTGGTTATATTGAGATGTTTTGATAGAGGTAGACCTTGGGCTGTTTTCGCATGGGCTCTGTGATTATTGAAGCGAGTCCTAAATGGTGTTTCTGTTTGTCCGATGTACTGCATACCACACGTTACATTCGAGTAGGTATACCACATTAGAGGAATCGCATGTTAGGTTTCCTCGTATGTTAATCGAAAACTTGAATTGTGTGCTGGTTGCTTTGTGTGTTTCTCGCATCAACTTACATACAAGACATAATGGCTTTAAGCAAGGTCGGCATGAATCATTGGGGGGTGATGTGTTAATTTGAGAGTGGACAAGTGTGTCTTTGAGGTTACGTGGTCGTCGGTATACGACGCCTGGAACGGATGGGAATGCGCGTTTCAGACGTTCACTTTGTTCCAGAATGTTTTAATGGCGTTTAAGGATTTTGCTTACATTGGGGAAGTTTGTGCTGTAAGTCAAGCAGAGGTTCGTTCGTCGTGGGTCTTCTTGCGGTGGTCGCTTCATAAGTAAGTCTACACGCTTTAGTTTTCTCGCTTTTTAAACAGCGTCATTATTTACATGTGGGGGGTATTTTTGTTTGTCGAGCATAAGTTTTAGCATCTGTGAGCTCGTGCCAAAGTCAGCGTCTACAGAGCAGATTCGCTTAAACCGGTGATCCTGGCTGTATGGAATACTGTTTTTACAGTGGCGTGGGTGATCGCTTTGGTAATGAAGGTATTGCTGTCGATCCGTTGGTTTGCGATATAGGGTTGTAGAGAGCTTCTCTTCTTCTATCGTTATGGTAGCATCAAGAAAGTGTTCGGTTACTTGGGAGTATGTGTGCGTGAAGTGTATGTTCGGATGTACAGCATTGTAATTGTCAATAAAACTGAGAAGTTCGTCCTCGCTGTGGGTCCAAATAAGAAAGATGTCGTCTATGTATCTTCTGTATATCATTGGTTTCGAGGAACTTTGAGCAAGAACTTCAGATTCTAGCTTTCCCATAAATATGTTGGCATAATTAGGTGCCATTTTGTTTCCCATAGCGGTCCCGCTGAATTGTCCAAAATACTCTAGTCAAACTCGAATGAATTTAATTCAAGGACCATCCTCGTCAAAGTTGCGATGGCAGAGAAATCTGGGGTGTTAGATTGTCTATGATTTGTGTACATGTTTTGAAATGCAGCTATGCCGTCATCGTGAGGAATATTGCCACCTACGTCTAGTAGTGGTTCGTATGCTAAGGTGAAGGCTCACATCACAAAGAAGAAAGAAGTGCGCGTGGGCCTCCGCTCTGGCAAACAAACCCAACCGACGCGCTTGGTTAGAGCCCTGTTGCTGAGACATCATTAAACCTTGTCGACACCCCCTGGAGCGACGTGACAATTGGTGGAGGTGCTGGGTAGCCCTTCACGAATGTTTCAGACCCCTCCTGGAAGGAGCACCACAAGCCCAGTGCGAGTCAACACTCCCGTTCATCGGACAAGCCGCAGGATCAGGGGATCGCCACCCGAAGTTGGCCCTACAGTTCGCACCAGTATGATGAGCACGTCCGTTCAAACCAATTTAACAGGTGCGGAAAACCCCCCGGTGACTCGGTACACCCTCGAAAGTCTACAGGTTCCAAAACCGTTTCATGGCACCGAGCTCGAAGACGTCGAGGACTGGTTGGTCGACTTCGAGCGCGTGGCTGCTTTGAACGACTGGAACGACGCGGCCAAACTACGGCGTGTGTGCTTCTATTTGGAAGATGGAGCACGTACCTGGTACATGAATCACGAAGAACAGATGGCATTGTAGACTACCTGGCTCAACAGCGCATGCCACCGCCTTTTGGACGGCAGTCGCGCTCACCGTCGCCGATGCGCTTTTCTTCTTCGCCACCGCGCCATGCAGGCGCACGGTCCCCCAGTCCTCACGGGAAAACTAACGCAAGCAACCCTTGGAGGCGAGGTCGCTGGCAGTTGACGTGCTGAAGCCCTCTGATTTACGCTAACAGTAAAGGGTGTAGATTCGACTGAGCGATATGCGCGGCTTTCTCTGGATATACCGGTGCTGATGGACGGCTATGCAGTCGGTGCTTTAGTTGATACCGGGGCTGACTATTCGATACTAAGCGGGAAAATGACCAGACTACTAAAGAAGTTAATGACGCCCTGGCATGGCTCCGTGATTCGAACGGCTGGTGGCCACACCGTCTCTCCGCTTGGATTCTGCACGAGTAGATTTCGGGTCTGCGGTTATATTTTTGTAGCATGTTTCCTTGTGCTCCGTGAATGTTCATGCGACGTTATTCTTAATGTTGACTTCCTGCAGTAGTATGGAGCTGTCATTGATCTTCAAGAAAATCGCATCACCTTCTCAGCCGACCAAGTGATCGACAAGCAGGATGACCAACAACGTACCAACGTTCTTCGTCTTTCTGCTGAAAGTATAATGCTTCCTCCAAGAGCCAGTGTTATAGTAGACGTCACATGCGTTGGATCGCGAAATGGTGAAGTGATTGCAGAAAGTAATTTTGAACACCTGCTGACTCAAGGTGTTTGTGTGGCTAGGAGTATCATACAGCTACGTGATGGCCGATCTCAACTGCTCGTTACAAAATTCAGCAATGAACACCGACACCTTTTCCGTGGCACTTCGTTAGCGTTCGCAGATGACTTAAGAACTGTTCCCATCTGCTTCTCGTCGGACGCAGTGGAGGCCGCCGATACGTCTCTAAGCAATGTCGATATTAATTCTAACCTCCCATCAGAAAACCAGACAGCACTGCGTAAACTCTTGCTTGAATTCAAGTCATGCTTCGCTGCCTCCTCTAAGGTGCGCCAGACGTATATTACTAGGCACAGAATCATCACTTACGACGACGCCCGCCCAGTACACCAACAGCCTTACCGTGTGTCAGCGAAGGAACGAGAAGCCATTCGTACGCAAGTTCGAGAAATGCTTGACGACGGCACAATTGAGCCTTCCAACAGTGCATGGTCCTCTCCGGTCGTCCTAGTCAAGAAGAAAGACGGAACGCTACGTTTTTGCGTCGATTACCGGAAGCTGAACAGCGTGACTAAAAAGGACGTGTACCCGCTGCCACCCATCGACGACTCGTTAGACAGATTACGCCGAGCCCACTATTTTTCCTCTTTGGATTTAAAAAGCGGGTACTGGCAGATTGAGGTTGACGAGCGAGACCACGAGAAAGCGGTCTTTCTGACCCCTGTTGGCCTGTATGAATTTGGAGTCCTCACTTTTGGTTTGTGCTCAGCGCCCACAACCTTCCAGCGAATGATGCACACTGTGCTTACTGGTCTGAAGGGGCAAACTTGTCTCCTATACCTCGATGATGTTGTCGTTTTTTCTGAAACCTTCCAGCAACATCTTCACTGCCTCAGGAGTGTGCTACAGGCTATTCAATCAGCAGATCTTACACTCAAACAGCAGACATGTCACTTTTGTTATGAAGAGCTATAATTCCTTGGCCCTGTAGTCAACGTGATAGGAGTCCGACCCGACCCCGACAAACTTGCTGCTGTAGCCGCGTTTCCGCATCCTACACACAAAAAGTCTGTGTGGCGCTTTCTGGGCTTGTGCGCCTTCTATCGACAATTTATTAGAGGGTTTTCGAATATAGCGGGACCCTTGACTCGCCTTACACGCGACGACACACCGTTTGTATGGGCTACCGAGCAACAGGCTGCTTTTGCCGAGCTACGACAGCGGATGCAGTCAGCCCCTGTTCTTGCGCCTTTTGACGATGATGCTGACACAGAGGTGCACACTGACGCCAGTAACATCGGCCTCGGCGCAGTGCTCATCCAGCATCAACACGGAAAAGAACGAGTCATAGTCTATGTCAGCCGCTCACTGTCCCGTACCGAGGTGAATTGCACGACCACAGAGAAAGAGTGTCTCGCAGTAGTGTGGGCGATCACCAAGTTTCGCCCGTACCTGTATGGTCGTCCATTTAAAGTGATGACTGACCACCATGCCCTCTGCTGGTTGGTAAACATACGTGATCCCTCCGGACGACTGGCTCGATGGAGCTTGTGTCTACAGGAATTTGATGTGGCCATCGTATATAAGTCTGGACGGAAGCATGAAGACGCTGATACGATGTCGCGTGCACCCATACCTTTAGGCAATCAAGAAGAAGAGGACGATGACGGTTTCCTGGGCGCCCTTAGCTCATCTGACTTGAGCAGACGCCAGTGAGAGGATGAAGAGATTCGACCGCTCATCGACTATCTGGAGGGTCATAGCGCCGTTATACCTCGACATCTATCTCACGTCGTGACGTCTTTCTGCTTCCGAGATAATGTCCTGTACAAAAAAACGCCCGTTCTACGAGCCACGCTTACCTCCTAATCATTCCGAAGGACATGCGGAACGAAGTCCTCTTTGCGTGTCATGACGAGCCCACATCTGGTCGTCTAGGTTACTTGCGAACGCTCGCCAGAATAAGTGAGGCGTACTACTGGTCCGGACATTCGGCAAGTGTGAAGCATTACGTTAAAAGCTGTCGTGAATACCAGCGTTGAAAGTCGCCACCAAGCAAGCCGGCTGGTTTACTTCAGCCAATCGATCCACCCCACAAGCCATTTGACCAAGTCGGCATGGACATTTTCGGCCCATTTCCTTTATTGTCCGACGGCAACAAATGGGTCATTGTTGCAACTGACTATTTGACCCGCTATGCTGGGACACAGGCGATACCACGAGCCAAGGCTTCTGAGGTAGCACAGTTCTTCATGTGCCACATTGTTCTGTGCCACGGTGCTCCATCTACAGTGATAACCGACAGATGAACAGCGTTCATTGCACAGCTTATTGATGAAGTTTTTCGACTAAGTAACACGAGGCATCGAACGACGACTGCTTACCATCCACAGAGCAACGGCTTAACCGAGCGACTAAATAAGACAGTCACAAACACGATCTCCATGTACATCGACGTCAAACACAAAACATGGAATCGCATTTTGCCTTATGTGACGTTCGCTTATAACACCACCGTTCAAGAAACAACCCGATTTACACCGTTCCGCCTTCTCTACAGCTGCGAAGTTCAGACGATGCTGGATGCGATGCTTCCTTGTGAAAACGCCGATCAATTAACAACTGACGCAGAAGAATTTGCAGAGCGTGCCGAGGAAACTCGCCAGCTCACACGGCTACACATTGGTCAGCAGCAACAGGTCGATGCACGACGTTACAATATGTAGCACAGTGACGTATCTTGCAGTTCGGGAGACCAAGTATGGGTTTGGACCCCTGTTCGACGCCGTGGCCTCTCCGAAAAGTCGCTCCGCAGATACTTCGGTCTGTATAAAGTATTACGCCGCGTAAGCGACATGAACTACGAAGTGGTTCCGGACGCTATGTCGTCACGATGGGTACAACGAAAACAACCGACCTCTGACATAGTTCACGTGGTGCGCATGAAGATTTATTTTACGCGTTCCCAGAAGACCACTTTTCCTGTGTTTTTTCTTATTTGTGCTCCGACAATTGCCTCGTCATTGGTGAACCTATCGCATCTAACATTTGATTATTGGTGTCCCTTTTCATTCTTTAAGCTAATTTGTTTTGGTTTTTTTTTGCAATAACTTTACATTATCGGGACGATGCTCTTTCTTTTTTTTTGTTGAGGAGGAATATTGCCACCTACTTCTACTAGTGGGTCGTATGACAAGGTGAAGGCTCACACCACAGAGAAGAAAGAAGTGCGCGTGGGCCACCGCTCTGGCAAACAAGCCCAACCGACGCGCTTGGTTAGAGCCCTGTTGCTGAGACGTCAATAAACCTTGTCGACACCCCCTGGAGCGACGTGACAATATTTGTATACAATGAAGAGACATCAAAAGTAACCAAGTACAAGTTTTTCGGCACACACAGACCTGCAATGTCTCGAAGAAAATGTGTGGTGTCTTTTATATACGACGTGAGGGTGCATGGAATGTGGCTTATTAGTTTGTCCACGTACCATGATATGGGTTCAGTTATTGTACCGATGCCTGATATGATTGGTCGACCTGGATTACCGGGTTTATGAATTTTTGGGAGGATGTAGAAGCGACCTGGACGAGGGTATGCTGCTCGCATCAGTTTGGGCTAGTGTTGGTTATCTTTTCTGCATCCAATAGTTCCTTTAGTTCTGTTGATACGATAAATTTTCTTGTTGCTACCATAACGATAGAAGAAGAGCAGCTCTCTACAACCCTATATCGCAAACCAACGGATCGACAACAATACCTCCATTACCAAAGCGGTCACCCACGCCACTGTAAAAACAGTATTCTATACAGCCAGGCTCACCGGTTTAAGCGAATCTGCTCTAGAGACGCTGACTTTGACACGAGCTCACAAAGGCTAAAACTTATGCTTGACAAAAGAAAATACCCCCCACATGTAAATAATGACGCTGTTCAAAAAGCGAGAAAACTAAAGCGTGAAGACTTACTTATGAAGCGACCATCGCAAGAAGACCCACAACGAACAAACCTCTGCTAGACTTACAGCACAAACTTCCCCAATGTAAACAAAATTCTTAAACGCCATTAAAACATTCTGGAACAAAGTGAACGTCGGAAACGCGCATTCCCATCCGCTCCAGGCGTCGTTTACCGACGACCACGTAACCTCAAAGACACACTTGTCCACTATCAAATTAACACATCACCCCCCAATAATTTATGCCAACGTTGTTTAAAGCCACGATGTCTTGTATGTAAGGCGATGCGAGAAACACACAAAGCAACCAGCTCACAATCCAAGTTTTCGATTAACATACGAGGAAACCTAACATGCGATTTCTCTAATGTGGTTTACCTACTCGAATGCAACGTGTGGTATGCAGTACATCGGACAAGCAGAAACACCATTTAGGACTCAATTCAATAATCCCAGAGCCCATGCGAAAACAGCCCCAAGTCTACTTCTATCAAAACATCTCAATATTCCCGACCATGCATTCGACAAACTATCAGTAACGCTCTTAGAGACGGGATTTAAATCAAATCAAGAACGTGAACAACGATAGTCTTACCTTATCCACTGATTTAACACCCTCAATAGAGGAATAAATGAGAAGCCTGGAACACCTGCAGCAATTAAAGCATTAGAAAACAATAACGGCAATAATGAAAATAGTAACTGAGTTCACGGCACTGCAGCTGCGAAGGGCACTGGACAACTAAAAACAATTCCAAGTGTAAATACTCTTCCTAAGTGCAGCTGCCCTATCGGAAAAAAACGAATGGTGGGCATGGTGGAAACCACCACCCACCATTATAGTGGATTAATGTAGTGGGTGAATGGTGGGAAACGCTCACCATGGCGCATGGTGGGCATGGTGGGTGCTGCAGTGCCGGCAACACTTGAGCGCGAAATGACGTCAGAATCACCGTGACGAGCTGCCACAAAAAATAAAAAAGAATTCTATAAAAACGCTCTAAAAACACCCGTCTCGTAAAAAAAAACAAGGTGCCACGGAGGATCGAACGTGCAACCTGCAGATTCCCATTGAAGGACACTAACCACTGCGCCACACCATTTTTTTTTTCTTTATTTCCGGTAAACTTCACAAACGGGTTACTAAGATATATTACAATTCACTACATACAATACAAAAAAAACTTAAAACATAACTATAACACATCGCATCCTAGAATTCCTCCATGGTCAGTAGGGCTTCTACCCTTTCTACCCACAAAGGTACACATTCATCTGTTCTTACTACCTCAAGTAATCTTGAGATGCTTTCCTTAAAATACTCTCTTGCTGGTCTTCTGTCTGGGTCACAATGAAATCCAGCCATTCTAGAGCGCCATATACTGTGCAAGGCAGTCATCATGATAAAATCGAAAGGTAATCCATCCTCGTTCTCTATTGCAAAATGCCTGATACCATGAGGGTCTAACGGAAACTCTTTTTTGATTGTCCTTTGTAATACGTCCCAAAAATAAACTCCTTCCCAACAGTGCAGAAAAACATGGTCGATAGTTTCCGGTACCTTACGGATTAGACAGTGAGATCCCCAAGGCATATAAAACCCACGCTCCTCTAGGAAGGTTCTTACAGGAAGTGTTCTAGTGTGTAATTTGAAAAAGAACGTTTTCGCACTTGGAGCTGCTGGCATTTTTTTTACTCGTTTAAGTACGTTCTGACCCTTGCGTGCTGTATATAGCGCTCTGTACAGTGGGACGGGGAGCATCGTGTCACATAAATCTTTGTACAGTTTTTTCTTTCCAACAGACCACAGGTAGTCAGTTGAAAAGCGAACACACAAAAACCGCACGCTGGCCACTACTTCTTTCATGTATCCTTGCACAGCCCCTGGGGTAACATGGGTGCTCACAACAAACTCGGGCAACAGTCTACTTGGTCTTGTTTACACACTGTTGCTAGGAAAGGATCTCTTATTGTCTCACGAAAAAAGAAAAACCTATTTACTAACTGCTTGATAAACAGATGTCCTAGCCCAAGGCCTCCACACTTTACCCGTCTAAACAAATTCGTGCAACTGCACCTTTCCCAGTTAGACCCCCACACAAATATTGCAAACACCCGATGTAATTTTTGCACATTGACCCGGGAACAGTACAGCACTTGCATCACATACCACAGCTTAGACACAAAAAACCAGTTGCATGCAGTAGCCCTAGCAAACATGGACAGATAAGTTGCATTCCACCTATTCGCTTTTTCTTTAATTTCTTTCGTTTGCTGTGTCCAATATTCGTCAGTACTTTTCTATGACTCGAGCGGTACTCCAAGATATTTAACTGGCGTTCTTGTCCATTTAATGGCTGCGAAAAATTCTGGTGTTGAAGGCCAATATCCATGCCAGAAGCCGAGGCATTCACTCCAGTTTATGTGGCTTCCTGTAACTTCGGCGAAATATTTAGAAACTCTGATTGATTCTTCAATACCGACATAGGTAGTGCTACAAATCGCAACATCATCAGCGTATGCAAGTAGTTTGACCTCTGAAGATTGTACTCTAAACTCATTAATGATGTCATTCTGCAATATCGACTGACATAAAGTTTCAATATAGATGCAAAACAAAAGTGGACTAACAGGGCAACCTTGACGCACTGAGCGCTCGATTCTTATGGGGGGGCCCAATGTCTTGTTGATAATTAGTCTCGTACTACCGTTCCGATATGCCATGGCTACTCCGTCAATAATTATCTTACCAACATTAATGTGCTTCAATACTGCAAACAAAAGAGCGTGGGAAACGCAATCAAACGCTCTCTCCAGATCCAGCTAGAGTATGGCCACACATGCATGACAGGTGTCAACACATTCGAGCACTGATCGCATTTTATGAACGTTTGTAACTATGGACCAACCTTTTATTCCACACGTTTGGTGTGGACCGACGATATCTTTTATTACTGACTGAAGTCTGGCCGCCAAAAGTTTCATTAATATTTTGTAGTCTACGTTTGTCAGTGCGATTGGCCTGTACGCTGTGACGTGCCTGAGCTTTTCAACCTCGTCTGTTTTCGGAATCAGAACGGTACGCGATTCACCAAAGGATGGTGGTAATTTCTTTTCCTCATATGCCTCATTAAAAACGCCCGCAAGTATTGAAGACAATTCGCTTTTAAAACATTTGTACCACTTGGCACAAAGGCCATCTGGTCCTGGAGATTTCTCAGGATTTAACTTATCAATCGCCCGTTCAACTTCAGATGCAGATATATATAATTCCAAAGCGTTTTTCACTTCCTCACTCACTTGCGGTATGAGTCCTAAATATTCGTCTTTAAATCTTTCTAGGTTTGCCTGTCTACACGCAAAAAGGTTTTCAAAATGACTTGAAAATACGGATAAAATGCTGTCCGTATCAGTTACTTCGTGACCATCCTTCTCTATTTTCTCGATATGATTCCATCGAGCGTTCGTTTTCTCCACCCCTAACGCTCTTTTGGTTGGCGTCTCTCCAGCCGCTAAAGCCTCGGCCCTAGCACGGACGAGTGCACCGCGGTAGCGTTCCTCGTCATGCAGTGCAAGTTTCTGCCTAATATTGCATATGTCAATTTTATACTCTCCCGGTTGTCTGCACTCCAAGTCTACTAGTCTTTCCAAAGTCTTTCGGAGTTCTTTTTCTTTCTTTTTCCTTTCATAGCTCAATGCGCAAGAACGATCAATAGCTTTTATTTTTATTTGCCGCTTGAACACTTCCCATTGTTCTGCAAGTTTAGCTCCATCATCCATTTCTATTTCATTGATGCAGTTCATAACCTGATCTAAGAAATATTCGTCAGTGATCAAAGTGGAATTCATCTTCCACAGCTCCCATGAGAAAGTTCCACCTTGTGTTTTCTCTCCCATATCACATTTAACTAAACAATGATCGCTAAAGTGTATTGGGTAAACAGCATATGTCTTGCAGTGGGCTATTAATTCAAGCGATACGTAAATGCGATCAAGGCGCGCATGGCTATTCCCCTGATAATGTGTGAAACGCACCTCCCGCGTTCCCTCCATACAGCTGCCCACGTCTTCTAACTCGAATTGAGTAACTACGTCCGCTAGCGCCCTACTACTTTTATCGTAATTGGCGCGTCTATTTGCTCGATCTCGCCCGTTGAGGACGCAGTTAAAATCACCAAGTAATACAGATTTCCTTTCCAAAGTGAAGTGCTGCTTTAGGCTTGAAAAAAAGTGATCGCTCCTGACAAATGGTTGGTGCATAAATACACACTATACGCCACTGACATTCATTGAATACAAAATCACAGGAAACCAATCTACCAGATGGGCAAGCGAAGGTATAATGCACTACCAGACCCGGTAACTTCCTAATGAACAAAGCGCAGCCTGCAGACGTGCCTATTGCTTGACTTACAACTGCGTGGTAACGCGCCGTAAACCTCAGCACCATGCCCCGGGTCTCCTCCTCACCGTCTACTTTTGTTTCTTGTACAGTAAGTACATCTAGATCATGATCCACAAGTAGCCTGTAGACTTGGCTCTGTTTCCGCTTGGCGGCGAGACGTCGAACATTTAACGTTGCCACTCTAAGTTTCGGTGCAACAGCCATGTCTACACAGTGAAGAAGTTAGCCCGGGGCATGGTGCTTACCTTCGGCGTCTAGCATAGAGCTAGACATCTTCGGAGCCTCCAGGTGGACCTGTGCCACTGGGGGACAAAGGTGGCCAGTGATTGTCCGATATCGGGTTGGGACGCAGCCTTGTGCTGCAGCGTCTGAACGAAGTCGCCTTCGCAGGTGGCCCCTCTTCTTGCGTTTCGCTGGAGGCCTCACGCCGTCCTGCAGACTGCTCGCGGGGTCTTTTGCTTGGCGCCCCACCACTGATACTCTCGCACGACACTGAGTGTTCGGTTAATTCCACCGGCTCAGGCTCCTTCGATGAGGTGCTTGTGAAGCCTTCTTCGGTTTGGCCGGCTGGCTCTTGAGTAACCACCTCCCCAGATGCTATGTGTGCTTTGGCTGTTGGTTCATCACCACCAGTCGGTGTAACTGTACCTGCTGAAGCTTCAGGGTTCACCGCGTCGCCTGCGCCTTTCGCCGCGTCTTCAGCCTCGGTCACGTCCATCACCAACTCTGCTGTGTCGTCACCTTCGGCTGATCCGATAGCCGATGCGTACGTGCGCATGCACGCATCTTCGCTGTGGCCGAACCGCCGACAACGCGAGCATCGGGGTACCTTACACTCTCTTCTAACATGGCCGGTACCTTGGCAGCGCAGACACTGCATTGGCCGACCAGGTGCAACCACAAGTGCCAGTTCACCAGCCACCCTAATTTGATGGGGGAGATCTTCAACCTTCACGCCACTCTTGAGCTTAAGAAGCACAGTCCGTGTGGTTGAACCCTTGTCGCTGACACCTTGAACACGCCAATGCTCCCTTGTGACTTGTACGACCTTCCCATAAGCCGCCAACGCCGTTCGCACGTCTTCATCGTTGACGCCGTACAGCAGCCAATGAAGACGCAGCCGCACCTGCTGATCCTGGGGGTCTACGATGATGCAGCGTCGGCCCTTGACTTTCAACTCCTTCACATCCAGCAAGCGTTTCGTAGCGTCCACGTTGTTAATGGTGACTGCCCAGACATGATTTATCTGGTAGGCCCCCAGTGCCAACACCTCCGGCAGCAGTCCTGTAGGTCCGAGCGCGTCTCCGAAATCTTCGACTCGATACGGTCGCCGCGCACATCACCGTGTAAAAACACGGTGTTTTGACGACGCGTCTCTTGGGCAGTGGTGGCAAAATAATCTCATATCCTGCGTCTTGGTCTTCGGTCATCCTGTTACCGCGGCTAGTATGTGCCGCAAACGCCGCTCCTACGGAGCACATGATTCCTGCGTCCAACGCGCGTGAGTGCCGACGAAAGAATGACCACTGCGCCACACCAACTTGACGTTGGTAGTGTGTTAAATACTAAGTTGGCAAACAAAACTTAAAGTTCAACTGAAGTTATGTTTGTCGTGTACACACCATGAACAAGAGCTACACCTGCTACTCAAAATTGCACATTTATTAAACACAAGCAACTGCGGCCTGTAACGATTGCCACTATGTTAATGGCACTAGTGCTATTTTTTTACAATTCACAAATTCAAGAAAAAAAAAAACAAGTGGACTGGGGAGCAGCAACAGTTTACCAGCGGGGTCTACCAAGTTTAATATCCGTTTCGCGCTCGTTCTAAAGGGCGACATGTGCTCATGCTTTATGACGCTTACAGGCTCATTCCATAGATACGCCCGCCTAATTTATTTGATTGACTATTGGGATGCTTTTCGCGCAATGTAGAGGGCGGTCGCGCCAGCGCAATGCTGTAGCTCTTTCGCTAAAGCAACAACTACATAACGGTTTGGCCAAAACGAATGCAGTGTGCCGGAAACATTACGCTATCATATTGGTTCACCAAGCACACGAATTGCCACGTCTGAGTTCTCGTACAAGAGCTAGAGAAGTGCCGGCGAGTGCGACCGGCGGCTGTCGGTGAGAAGACACTTACTTACGTTCTCTGGGAGTGCTTTAATCCCATCGCATCGATGTTTGTTGCTTCTTGAGCGGACACCATACACAATGAAAAATGCTTCATTTAGGTTAATTGATGCCATATGGTTGCGCTGTATTGTCATACTTAATCGTCGTAATCGTGTATTCTGAAACCCGGAACACGAATAACAGAATTGTACAGGCTCGGTCAGTAGGCCTAACCTTTGGTGGAAATCATGGTGGTAGAACATGTAGTGTACAGATCCCAGCTTGGTACACTATATAAATTGCCCGCCATTATAAGCCCGCCCATCATCGGCTTACCGCTTCCCAGCATTATCGCGATGGTGGGCAGAGCTTCTCAGCTTGGTACACCATGTGGCCCACCATAACAAGCAGCACCCATCATCTGCTTAGTGCTTCCCAGCATTATCGCAATGGTAAGAAGAGTTTCTCAGCTTGGTACACCATGTAGCCCACCATAATAAGCACCACCCACCATATGCTTAGGGCTTCCCAGCATTATCGCAATGGTGGGCAGAGTGTCCCACTATTGCCCACTATCTAGCCTCTGCTTTCCACCATCATTTCCACTTTACCCATCATCTGTACACCATACCACCCAGTATGTCCCGGCATAACCACCATATTTTCCACTACGTCCCACCATAGCCATCATTATTTCCACCATGCCCACTATTAATTCCACTACGCCCACCATGTTTTCCAGTATCCACCATGGCAATTTTTCCAATAGGGTGATGTCTGTTTTCTGTTTTATTTTACTACCCAATCAATTGTGCCATGCATGACATGCCCCACAGCAACCCTGTGCACAGCCGGGAGGCCCCCACTGCACGCGTAATCCAGAAGCGGGCAAGGAATTCGCATTGCGCTCGCTTACCAGCCTCTGCCGCAATACGCAGCACCCCTCTTTCTAAGACTAAATGTTGACGGGACCCAGAGTAGCTAAAGGCTTAAAACTTCCTAAAATGCCCGCTTGCCAGCCTCTGCTGCAATAGGCGGCACCCCTCTTTCTATGACGAAATGTTGACGGGGCTCCGAGTAGTTAAAGGCTTAGAACTTCCTAAAAAAGCTCTTTTTTGCCCCACACCGAACCGCCATTGCCAGGAGGCGCCGTCTGATCGGGAACAATGCGTTAGTGAAAGGAAGCATACACAGACCACTGACATCAGAAAGGTGAAGGGGTGAAAGGGAAGAGAGATGAAGGGGGAAGTGGAAGGAAGAGTGGAAGGGGGCACCCGAGGGGAGTCCACCTTATATTCCTTTTCTGTTTTTTTCCTTTTTCCTTCTTTTTTCTTTCCTTTTCTTTTTTTGTATATATATATAAATATATACATATATATTTGTATTTATATATATATATATATATATATATATATATATATATAGGCAGGCATGGTGGTTCCGTGGCCGTCTATAGTGTTGCATATTGTCAAGTAGATCATCCGTGAGCGGTTACAACGTGGTTTATTTCGACGTGTCGGCCTAGAATCTGGCCTTCATCAGGATCCTGATGGAGGCAAGACTCTAGGCCGAAACGTCAAAGTAATTGACCGCTCACGGAACATCTACTTGACTATATATTTTGTCGCAACGTGCAAAGAACAGGACACAAGGCTTCCTTTCCACGTTAACAGCAAGGCTGTTTTGGCACACAAAGACAAAGCGCTAGAGCAGACGCGCAACGTCGTCTTCCTCGGAAACGGCAGAGACCAGAACACGTGATGCTGACTTCGTCCTCCTTTTGTGCTTACGGCTAATAACCGTGACATTAGCCTCCCTCTCCCGAAGGCATCGTCCCGATGCTTCGTCATCATTGCGGAAGGTTTTGTAGTCACTGGCAGCCCACGGGTTCATTCGGACAGATAAGGTTTCATGCGAACCACGTGCACAGCTTCTGGTGCGTGTCTTTGACGTCTTGAACAATGTGGACTGTCAGGAATCGCCTCGTAGTTAACATCACTGAGACGACGGAGGACTTTATACGGCCCAAAGTACCGTCTCAAGAGCTTCTTCGAGAGGCCACGATGGCGAACTGGTGTCCAGATCCAAACTTTCTGTGCTGGTTCATAGGAGACAGGTCGGTGACGAAGATTATAGCACCTTGTATCATAGTCCTGGTGGCGACGAATACGTACGCGGGCAAGTTGGCGGGCTTCTTCAGAAAACTGAGTTATGTAGTCTACACTTGTGTCAACGCAATCACTTTCATGCGGCAACATAGCGTCGAGCATGGTTGTGACGTCATGGCCATAGAGAAGGCGGAATGGTGTCATGCGTGTTGTCTCTTGCTGTGCCGTATTGTAAGCGAAAGTGACGTAAGGCAGTATCTCATCCCAATTTTTATGTTCCACATCGACGTACATGCAAAGCATATCCGCAAGTGTTTTTGTTCAGCCGTTCCGTCAGACCATTTGTTTGTGAAAGGTGTGCCACTGTGCGCCGGTGAGATGTCCCACTTAGACTTAACTCTGTGCGTAATAGCTCGGCTGTGAACGCTTTTCCTCTGTCAGTTATTATTACAGATGGAGCGCCATGCCTCAGGACTATATTCTTAATAAAAAACTGGGCTGCTTCACTTGCTGTGCCCCGCTCCAAAGCCTTGGTTTCGGCATAGCGAGTAAGGTAGTCTGTGGCTACAATTATCCATTTGCGACCAGCAGCTGAAGTTGCAAATGTTCCTAGAAGATCCATTCCGACTTGAGCGAATGGAGTTTCCGGCACATCAATTAGATGGAGGAGCCCTGCTGGTTTGACGGCTGGCACTTTCCTACGTTGGCACTCAAGACAAGTCCGAACGTGCTGTTGAACGGTTGCCGTCAGTTTCGGCCAGTAATACTTCTGTCTCACTCGGCAGAGCGTTCGTGTGTGGCCTAAATGACCGGATGTCGGTTCGTCATGGCACGTCTGTAGTACTTCTTTCCTGAGTGGTGTTGGGAGGACAAGTAAGTAAGTGTTGCCGCTCGGAGAAAAGTTCACTTTATAAAGGACCTCATTACGCTAACAAAACGATGCTCTTGCGAAGAGCTTTGGCATAGCAGATGTGCGTCCTTCTAAGAAATCAATAAGGGGTTGCAACTCGGGATTGTCGCGTCGCTGCTGTGCGATTGTAGACGTGTTGACTACACCAACAAAGGCCGCTTAGTCATCATCTTCAGCATTTACGTCTTCTAATGGGGCGAGAGAAAGACAATCGGCGTCTGTATGTCGCTTTCCGGATTTGTAAACTATAGCCATATCGAATTCTTGAAGCTTGAGGCTCCAGCGCGCTAATCGTCCTGACGGGTCCTTCATGTTCGTGTGATCACTGATGACTTTAAACGGGCGGCCGTATAAATATGGACGAAACTTCATGGCCGCCCACACCACCACAAGACGCTCTTTTTCAATGGTAGAGTAATTCTGCTCTGTGCGGGAGAGTGTCTGACTTGCATAAGCAATGACTCGTTCGGCGCCATCTTGCCACTGAACGAGCACAGCTCCTAAGCCGACATTGCTGGCGTCGGTGTGAACCGCTGTCGGAGCGTCATCGTCGAAGTGTCCGAGAACTGGCGGGCTTTGACGACGTTGTCGCAGCTCGTTGAACGCTTCCTGCTGCTCTTCACCCCACACAAACGGGACGACCTCTCGGGTGAGTTGTGTTAAAAGTGATGCGATACGCGAAAAATTCTCAATGAAGCGTTGGTAATAGGCGCACAGGTCTAAAATCGCTGCACTGCCTTCTTGTTTGATGGCGTAGGAAAACATGCAACAGCGACTATTTTGTCTGGGTCAGGCCGTACACCTTCACTGCTGACAAGGTGCCCCAAGAAAAGAAGCTCTTCGAAGCCAAAGTGACAATTTTCTGGCTTGAGTGTTAGTCCGGCCGATCGTAACGCTTGAAATACCGTGTGTAGTCGCTTCAAGTGCTCGTCAAATGTCGCTGAAAATACAATTATATCGTCCAAATATACTAGGCACGTTTGCCACTTTAGGCCTGACAGGACTGTGTCCATGAGCCGCTGAAACGTTGCCGGTGCTGAGCACAAGCCAAACGGGAGAGCTTTAAATTCATAAAGACCATCGGGTGTCACAAATGCTGTTTTTCCCGATCTCTTTCGTCAACTTCTATTTGCCAATATCTGCTCCGAAAATCCATCGACGAAAAATACCGTGCATGGCGTAGTCGATCGAGAGAGTCGTCTATACGAGGCAGCGAGTAAACGTCCTTTTTTGTAACCTGATTGAGCTTGCGGTTATCAACGCAGAAACGTAAGGTGCCATCTTTTTTCTTCACCAATACTACCGGTGATGCCCGAAGACTTTTTGACGGCTGCATAACGTCATCGTGAAGCACCTTTCGCACCTGACTTTCTATGGCCTCACGTTCCGTTGGAGCTACTCGGTATGGGTTCTGCCGTATGGGTCTGGCCGTTTCATCCGTAATTATGCGATGTTTCGTCAACGGCGTTTGGCGAACTCGGGACGTTGAAGAAAAACAGTCCTGAAAATCATTAATAAGATTCAGAAGGCTTTGCTTCTGCAGGGGCAGGAAACTTAGGCCAACGTCGCCGGATAGAGGGGCTGACCCGGTGACATCGGTTTTCTCCACAGTCAAGCAGCTTGCAACCTCAATGAGCTCCTCGACGTACGCGACTGCCATACCTTTTGCAAGATGTCGTCGCTCAGTACTGAAGTTCGTAACCAGAACGTGCGTGTGTCCGCAATTGAGGCTTACGACGACTCTTGCAACAGATAAGCCATGGCTGAATAGCAATGCTGGAATTCGTTCAGCGATGTGGTCGAAGTTGCCTGGGTGGTCGCATGTTACAGCTACGAGAGCACTTAAACGGGGTGGAAGGGTCACGTGATCTTCGAAGACGCGCAGATGTTTACGACGCTGATCGTTAAATCTCATATCTGGAACTTGATCTGGGGCCATAAAAAATGTAACTTACCTGTCTGGAATGGCTATGACGGCACCGTATTCACAAAGGAAGTCCATCCCCAAGATCAGGTCTTTGCAGCACTCGGACAAAATCACGAATGTGGCAACGAAAGCTGAATCACCAATACTAACTCTGGCAGTACACTTTCCAGTTGGCGTCCTCAGTTGGCCTCCCGCGATTCTTATGTTAGGCCCCGTCCATGACGTTTAACCTTTTTGAGCCAATCAGCAAGCTTTCTGCTCATGATAGAGAAATCTGCGTCAATGTCTACTAGCGCTGTCACAGGGCGTCCGTCTATGTAAACAGCTATGTCGGCGCTTACTATTTCCTGTGGGGTCGGCGGCGTTGCATGGTTCGTCGTATCGTCGTATCGTACTGGTACTGGATTCATCTGGTTGCATCTCGACGAGTGGCAACCTTCCCTCCAAAGGTCGCAGCTGTTAGTTTCCCCGGTGAGGGCATAGGGACCTGCCCCGGACAGCGTCGGCGTAACTACGACGGCTGGGCGAAGAGCTCGGCGAAGGTGACGGAGAGCGGGGTAGATGATACAAAGCGGATGGCTGTCCCTGCGGGTGCGCGCTGTCACGTCGGCTGTCGAAATGAGGTCGCGAAAAAGTCGGCGCATAAGTAGGCCTGGTGCAAACGTGATAATCATGAGATGCGTGTCATGTAACAACATGAATACATGCCAAGCTTATGAGCGCTCACAGCCGTTTCGCAAGCTTCACGTATACCAACCTAAGTATTATGATACGTGAACGGATGAGGAAGGTATGTGACTGGTGCAAACATGATAATCATAAGGTGCGTCTCATGAAACAACATGACTACATGGAACGGTTATGATGCGCTCACGGCTGTTTCCCTAGCTTCACATATACCAAGTTTGGTATTACGTCACGTGAATGGACGACGAAAGTATGTGGTTGATGCAAACATGATTATCATGAGACGCGTGTCATGTAAGAAGATGACTACATCAAACACACAAGGCACCAATACACTTCGACGTGACGCTGACGTTCGTTTCGTCGCATCACGCTGGCGATGCCACGCTTTGACGCATGCGCTTTTGAGCGCACCCGGCGTCCCTCCATCACGAAGCGAGGCAGACCAATGCCTCTTCGCAGTGCTGTGTGAGTAACGTCATCGGCGCGAAACGCGGCATGTCACGTTCCGTGGCAGTCGCCACTGGTTGCGCCGGTCGCGCCTTGCGTAAGACGATAGAGTGCTCGCGTTTTGCTAGCGTAGCGTCGCTGCGCCCATCGTGCGCCACGTCAACGTTTAGTCGGAATATATTGGGCCCTTCATGATGCGCTCGCAGCCGTTTTGCTAGCTCCACAAATACCAAATTTGGTGTTACTTGACGTCAATGAATGACAATGGTATGTGACTCGTGTAAACATGATAATCATAATATGCATGTCAATTAAAGCATGAGTACATGCTACGTTCATAGCATGCTCGCGGACGTTACACTAGTTTAACATATAATAAATTTGGCATTACGTGCCATGAATGTACAATGAATGTAAAAGACTGGTCCAAACATAATAATCATGATATTCGTGTCATGTAAAACACGACTACATGCTACGCTCATAGCGTACTCGTGGTCATTTTGCAGGCTTAACATACACCAATGTTGTTGTTACGTGACGTGAATAGACAACGAAGCTATATGACACGTTCAAACAAGATATGATGGCATGCGTGATATATAAAAATTGACTACAAGCTACGCACACAGCACGCTCGCAGCCGTTTCTCGAGCTCCACTCAAATTTAGTATCTGGTGACGTGAATAGACGACGCAGGTAAATGACACATCCAAACATCATAATCATGACACGGAAGTCATGTACGGCATAATTTACCTCCACCTTGTAACGTTGCGCTGATTTTAAAGCGACATATTTGCCTTCCTCATTCGTACTTCGCATATCATCGATTCCCACTGTATGTGGATTCTGCCAATTTTTCGTATACCCGCCGCCGACCACCTATCCACACTTTCGCAGGACGGTGCTGCCACCTATAGCTCGATCTCGCCGCTAATTGTACAATCTTTATACCACACAGGGCCAGCAAATACACATATTACCTGACGTAGCTTTTTGAGCCGAAGCTTCTTATGACATGGCTCGCGTGTCCCTCATTGTCGTTGTGCGTAACTACTGGTGGCACATACCCGAGAGAGCGGGTATGTGCCACAGCGGATAGACTTTTATGGGCGATGGCCCTTATGGCGTGGCTTGTGCGTTCCTGTTGTGGGTAATCGCTCCTCGTTAATTCTTAAACCAGCCATAGAGGGCGTTGCTTGTAGTGTATAACGAATCCATATACGCTGAAAAGTACAAATGGCATGACACTAGTGTGCTCCATAAGCTGTGGGTGATACGTCCTCGATGCATGTAGTTGGTAGCCACCTCTTTAGTTCTTGCAATGTCCGCTAGATGGCGGTACTTGTATATAACGAATATATTTTGAAAAGATGCGAGATGGTGGTACTTGGAGTGTTCACTAGACGGACGGGCATATACACAGACGGACAGACGCACGGACGGATAGAGCGATCGATGGTTGGACGATTGGATGGATGCATGAACGGGTGGACGGACACTTCGCCGCACTCATCATCATTCACTCAGTGGATATGCTGTGATTTTTTCTCTCTCAGTGCTGTGGCATGTTGTATATCAGCCGAACATGTTTTAACCACAATTTCTTAGTGTCATACAAATTCTATCTGAGCTAAGTGTGCACTTAGGTGACTCTCAGTGTGCCCTAAAAACCAAGGCTCCTCATCCCCCTGTCCGTGGCTAGCCTAGCTGAGCAGCAGTGCAATGCTGCCAGCACTCATGCAAGCCAAGTCACTGAGCGCTCCTTCAGTGCTCTCTGCAGGACACAGCATATCCATCCGGCATGACACTGTCATCAATAATAATAATGAGTGTTGGTGGTAGCTGTTGAAACCCATTAAATTGAATTGGGAAATTGTAAGAGTGTTTGTTGCGTACAAATATTTCTCCTAATGAAGGGCGTTTTCTTCAAGGTTTACTTCGTTAAAAAATGAATATGAGCGACAAGCACATTGACAACGAGCGAATACTTCGTGTCTTCTGTCTTCTAGAATGCTCATTTGCTCCTCAACACTGTGTGATGAGCTGGCTTTGTTAGACAACTTTAAAGTAATGAACATGAGTGGTTGTCTTGCAAGATTTGTGAGCTGTACTCGGCTTTTTTATGCTCTCGAACCATTTATAGCTGCTTTGCCGAAGCTTTCCATGACGTCTGCTGCGTCAGAAGATCGTCTTTCACATCTAATCAATCGCGTTGATTTCCGGCTTTCGCGAAGACAAAATCAAAGTCGCGCTACAGCCGTCTCTCTCTCTTTTTGTTTGTTTCGCCTATGCAGTAATGTCTCTTGACGCTGAGACTCATT
This sequence comes from Rhipicephalus microplus, assembly GCF_043290135.1. Lineage (NCBI taxonomy): Eukaryota > Metazoa > Arthropoda > Arachnida > Ixodida > Ixodidae > Rhipicephalus > Rhipicephalus microplus. The sequence goes on from NW_027464594.1 coordinate 761,237, forward strand.
AACGTACCTTGTTTTATGCTTGCTCACAGAAACACTACACGCCTAAATTACTGCCCTGTGTTTTCTGAAAAAAAAATAGCAATGAAACACCTCACGACGCATCTCGCTCGTTTAAGATTGTCACGTATCTAAGCGTAAGCATATGCATGTCCTCTCATTCCGGCTTTACAAAAATGTTGCATTGCATCGAACTTCCGACATTGCACTTACGATACCAAATGAATTATTACTGCTGTTTTATAATTCTGCAAAATTTTTCTGCAGGCGCAAAAGCCGCTTCTGTTTCTTGTAATAAGAATGTTGCAAGAAGGGCAACATTTTACGTTTAGCTACAAAACCCCCTGACGGTCACCATTATACCTTGTTAGATTATTGTTATGGTGCTGTACAGATACTACAAAAAAGCCAGTTAACACAACAAGAAGGATGGTTTATTGAGCAGCTTGTATCTATTCTAAGCGCATGTGACGTTGCAGTGACGTGCCTTGATAAAACTGCATCGTGCTTACACATCATCTCTCCCCCTTTAAAATCCATAGCGTTCAGGTTGTTTTCGAGGCCGACCTGATCTTCGCAAGAGTGGCGGTGTTGGGGCTGATTCCGTCACAGTTTTTTCCGGGCTGTCTTGCACAGTTTCGGCGGTGGCTTCAACTGGCTCCTTCATTTATTTCTGGCCAGGATCACTGTCCACCGATGCCACTCGATGTCTCAGCTGATCTAAATGCCGTCGGTGCAGTCCTTGAGCACAATCCACGGTTACCATTGTGGAACCTTGATGGTCTTGCACTACACCTGGAATCCATCTTAGACTTCTAAAACTACGCATCCAAACCAGGTCACTGCATTGAACTATCTTGCACTTGCTGTTGGCGAACCATAAGCATGTTTTTCTTTGGGCTTGATGCTGCCTATCTTTGTTCTAATTCGATAACCCAGCAAACGTTCCGCCGGTGGCTTCCCATCTTCTCCCGGAGTTAGCCGGTATCTGCACAAAAATCGATCCAACATTGTTATCAAGCCACATCACGCATTTTTCTTCAATCCTTCCTTGAGCATGCGCACCGCTTTCTCGGCTAAGCCATTCGATTGCGGATGATAGGGTGCTGTTGTTAGTTACTGTATATTGTTACGTGTCGAGAACTCGTAAAAATATGAGCTCACAAACTGTGGTCCATTGTCTGACACAAACGTTTTTGGAAGCCCGAACCGTGCAAATATTGAACGCAAAGCTCTGACCATAGTTTCAGACGTAGCAGTTTCCATTGGCACCGATTCAATCTATTCTGTTTCCGAGTCTACGATGACCAAGACCGTGTGGCCGTCGACCTACCCGGCGAAATCGGCATGCATACAGCTCCAGCTCTCCCCGGTCACTGGCCAGGATGCAGGCACCTAAGCAGGCGGCATCGTAGAAGCCTGTGCACAAACATCACATGATTTAACAAGTCGCTCAATGTCAGAGTCTAGTCCCGGGTACCAGAATAGCGTCCTGGTGATACTCTTCATGGCAACTTTGCCGGGATGAGTTTCATGCAGCAGGCTTAGTGAGCGTCTTCTTGCCGCTACAGGTAAAACAATGCGATGGCCCCAGTACACCAAATTGTCACTTACGATCAGTTTCATCCTTCTGTTGAAGTATGGCTGGTACTGCGCGTGGTCTTGGGGTCAGAACCGTTGCCATACCTGCAAAATCCACTCGCTGACCTGTTGAAGAGTAGGGTTCCGATCGGTCATTTGTTTCATCTCTCGAGCACACATAGCTGTTTGCTCCGTCAATTGGGCAAACAAAACATATTCCTGGTCACCGGTATGGCCCTCTCGTGGCTCTGTAAGCGACAGCGGCAACCGGTTTAGGGCATCTGTGTTTGAATGCTCACTGCCCTTAGAATACTGTACCGCATAGCTGTAGCTAGAAAGAAACAAGGCTCAATGCTGAATTTGAGTGGCTTCCATCGGTGGTATTGCCATTCCTGTATTTATTAACCCAGTAAGGTGTTTATGGTCAGTCACCAAGACAAACTCATGACCGTACAAATAGTCCTTGAACCATGCAACCCCGAACACAAGTGCTAGGGCCTTTTTTTTCAACTGTGAGTATTTGCATTCTGCCTTTGTAAGCTTTCTGGAACGGAAACTAATCGGGTAATCAGAACCATTGGCACCGTGGGACAAAACCGCTCCGATACCTACTGGGAACGCGTCACACTCCAGCTCTAATGGCTTATCAGGATTAAAATGGGCCAAAACCTTGGATGCTTCTATCGCCTCTTGAACTTTCCGAAAACAATCTTTGTGCTCCTGACTCCACTGCCATCTAGGCCCTTTTTAGAGAAGCGCGTACAACGGTGCCAGTGTGGTTGCTAGGTTCGGCAAGAATTTGCCGTAATAGTTCACAAGAACCAAAAATGCTTTCAGCTCCCTGACCGATTTGGGCTCCGGCGCTACGCGAATGGCCTTGAAATTCTCGTCTGTCGGCTGAAGTCCATTAGCGTCGATACGATGGCCGAGAACACTGACCTCGCCTTGTCGAAATTTGCATTTTTGCTTGTGCAACCGAAGACCACAATCCCGTAATCTCTGAAAGACTTGACGCAGCCGCGACATGGCACTTTCGTTTTACCGCGACGATTATATCATCCAGATACACCTGTACTCTTGGAATATCGCTCAGAAGTGCGTCCATCTGTCTCTAAAACATGGCTCGTGCGGAACTCACACCAAAAGGCAACCGTTTAAAACAGAAAATATCTCTTTGTGTGTTCAATACTGCTATTTTCTGGACGTCTTCATCCAAAGGTAACTAGTTGTAAGCCTGGCGCAGATCAAACGTTGTGAAAACTGCCCCGCCGCTCAGCTTTGCAAAAATATAGTCCACTCGCGGCAACGGGTAATGCTTCGTCACAGGGGCCGCGTTGACAGTCTTTTGAAAATCTCCGCTGAGTCTGAGCAACCCATCCTTCTTTATGACGGGTACGACTGGTGCTGCCTACTCGGCGGTTTTCACGGGCGTGATGACGTCTTGGCTACTAGCTGATCCAGCTAGTAGCCAAGACGTCACAGCTTGTCTGACAGCTGACAGCTTGTCTGACAGCTTGTCTCGCAAAGCGTAAGGTACGATGTGGGCCTTGAAAAACCACGGAGCTACTTTTTATTTCAGTTGGAATGTCACCGATGGTCCCTTACAAAGTCCAAGACCCCGAGCGAAGACATCAGCATATTCGCTGAGCAGGGCCTCTAGTTTCGTGTCGGCTTCGTTCAACTTAATGGGGTGCACACTCGCGATGACGTTTGTCAGCATGGAAACTCCGATTTCGTTAGAAGCCTTTATCTTGTCTCTGCCACATAACGATGGTCGCGTGCTATCAACCACTATGACCGTGCCTTGCATATCTTTGCCATCGCATCTGGCTGTGATACGTAACTGTGCAAGCACTGTAAGTTCGTCCAATAGGCAGGTCAGTACTTCCGAAACATTGATGCTGAAATGATGCTTACAGGCGATCCAGTGTCCACCATCATTGTCACAGGAACGCTATCCCAGGTTACTACTTTGTAAATGGGGTTCACCATGCGGATGCTTGCTTCTTGATGAAAGACGGCCTGCATAGTGTACAAAGCCTCATTATCATCCGAGGTTGAGCGGTCGTCTGCTGTCGCCACGTACGCCCCTTGCCGTCGTACATCCGTATGTGAGCTCTGTCGGTGACCCAGCGTGGCTGACTGGCACATTCGTTTCAAGGGGCCTCGTTTGCCGCACCTGTGGCACACCGTGCGCAGGTGCAGCAAACATTCCTCCGCTACATGTTTCGCGCTACCACACCGACCACAGCTGCCGCAAGTATCCGGTTTCGGTCGCGATTTCTTAGTACGGTTCCTCTGGCGTGCAAAATTTACAGGAATTTAGTTGGTAGAATGCATTATTCGGGCGTTTTCAGCGGCGTCTTGCGCCGAAACAGCAAAGCATTCTGCCTGTTGTAGCGTGAGCTTCCGGTGCGCCAATAAATGTCGCCCGACGTCTTCATCGTGCACGCCACACACAATTCGGTCCCTCAGCATGCGTTCCAACTATGTCCCGAAATTGAACTTCTCCGCCAGCCACCTGATTTCGGCAATGAAATCCTCAACAGACTCACCAGCTTTTTGTGTTCGCATGAAGAAGGCACAGCTTGCGGCGGTCTCGTTGACGCGCGGGGTGTAATGTTCTTCCAAATACCCGACAACTTCATCATAGCTAAGCTCGTTTACCTTCTTCGGGTGGCAACGCCCGTGAACGACTCCCACTGCACTGTCCGTTAGTTACGATATCAAGAGTGTCCGTTTTTTTTGCTTCGTATGCTATGTTATGAGCTTCAAATTAAGCCCACAAACGAACACGATACGTTGGCCAGGTACCATTCACCCTTCCAAATTCGGGTGGCCACCCGGCACTCATGATTGCGCGGGTCTGCTCGTCGCCACTTTCATGGCGCTGTCCAGATACTACAAGAAAGCCAGATAACGCAACAAGAACGATGGTTTATTGAGCAGCTTGTATTTACACTATGCATGTGACGTGGCAGTGACGTGCCTTGATAACACTGCATCGCGCTGACACATCAATTATGCTGCATTTGTTGAGTTGCAGCTCACCTTCATGAAAATGTAACCTAAATAATCACGGTAAACAGAAGAAAACATTCGGGGCACATCTTCAAACTTTGAATGCATAAATTTTTGCGTCATTTCATTGATGTGGTGCAACTGGAGTGTTGTGCACTTGCACTGGGCGAGGTAGCACACGGATTGTTGCTTAAAGCCATCAGCAAGTACTTTTTTTAGCCATACATTCACTGTTAAAACGTGAGTGGTTGGCTTTGTGCAGGACACCCACACGTCGTTTAGAACGCGGCATCGCATAAGCGTTGTAGCAGAAGCCCGCGAAACTGGAAGCTGAGATGCAGGAAATCACTGGCTATTATCGTATACTCTCGATGCCAGAAGCTTTGCGTGCTACCTCGCTATCATAGATCGGCACCCTCCTGTTTCTTTCCTTGTCGTTTCATCGGCTTTCATGTGTCCTTCTTTCCCTAAAAACTGCCGAGTAAGTTGAATTCATAGCATTGCTATCGTATCCCCTCGAGATAAAATAATTACTGGCTCAAAAAATGCACACCCAAGAGAAAAGTTTGCAAATTCAGACTACAATCTTCGTGAAATGAAACAATTTGCCATTGCGTCGTGAGAATAATCTCGAGGTTCCAACCAGGCACATGTGCGTTTGTTTAGATTTTTTTGTTTTTATTCATCAACATCACTGAAAACGTCACTGGTAAACAGAGTTCCATAACAGAAACTAGCGAAATATATTTTACAGCGAGCCGCTATATTAGTAAAGTCTCAAAAGTGTTCATTCATGATCTTTAGGATGCCGCAATGGAGCTCATGTTTATCGGCACAACCATGCTCTTCCTCTTGCCCCAAACTGTATAAAGTTGAAGAGTACTGCTTTTTGGCCAAGCTTGAATTACACGCTGATAGAGTAGCTTTCGAAGCTTTTTGAGTTTTGATCACTTTGAGCTTTGGTCATTGTTTAGCAAAAAGTGTAAAGAAAGCAGGACAAGAGTGGCAGCTGAATAGTTGTGTTCACCGCTGAAATGCACAATGCGGAATTGTCCTCTATGTGTTTTATTTATTGAAACAAACCATTCCAGAAAACGCATTGCAGAACTTGTGAACGACAAGTTCTAAATTTGTTTTATTGATATGATATATAAGATGTTGGCGCACAAATATGGTGCTGGCTACTCCCTAATAATTGAGTGAAACTTGAACTCGCATCCTTAAGTAAAACATACAAAGCAGTGCATAGAAAATAGAACACTTGGGTACAGATATGCAAATATACACTTATACGCACATATCACAACAAAATGGTAAAGAAATGTTCGAAAGTCAAAGAATTAAGCCTCTGATAATGTCCTTTGTTAATGTTCGGTCCCATCAGCTCAAAATATTCGGTCCAACCAGAACAAAACAGCAGAGGGCACGCCTGGTCATCATAAAGATGCATTCGCTCGTGTGTACATATTAGTCGACATGTCATTCACTTCAGTACACCCATATGATGAGTGTCACGTGATACTGCACATAATAAGTACATTTGTAATAGAAATGAAAGTTCGTTATTTCATAATACTTGTCAGCAATTCCGCTGTCTTGCAAGAAACATATTAATGCTTTTAAAGCGAGCGACTGTAAAACTCCAGTTGGCCACAGGCCCAGAAGTTTCTTCATGCTAAATGGTCTGCGGTCTAATGCTAACAGTTTCAATTAAGGACTGCGTCTCGGCGCATCATGATGTGGACAGTCTACGAGAAGGTGACATACGTCTTCATCTATATATCCACGTTCACATTCGGGAGTTTCAACTCTGCCAACTTTGTGCAAAAAATGATTTGTGTATGCGGTGCCTAGCCTCAATTGGTGAATTAGAGTTTCCATACTTCTATCTAGTGGCAGCGTAATTTTGAGTTTATTAAACGAATCGATGTGATATGAACCACAGCTCTTTGTACCTTGGTCAAACCGAGCAGTTTTGCTCATTCTCAAAGTTGTAGTCTTTATAATACTACGCAATTCATTTTTCGAAATTGGTGAAATAACAGTAAGGTCATTACGATGTGCTTGTCGTGCTGCTTCATCGGCAGCTATGTTTCCAGGAATGTTGCAATGACTAGGTATCCACTGTATCCACTGGAATTGGATCTCATGTTGCCCCTTGTTTGCTTTGGTGAGCTTTTTCAGCATTTCGTATGTCATACTATCACTAACTATTGTCGTATTAGTAATGAAGAGTGACCTTAATGCGGCCTGTGAGTCACAGAAAAGTACCCATTTTCTCGCGTCTGCTTACGAGTTTATAAACTTTATAGCATACAGAATAGCGAAAAGCTCAGCTGTAGTAGATGACGTCATGCGACATAATTTAAATGATTCCTGAATATTCAGCGGTGGTATATTAAATGCCGATGTTGAAGACGTTGTTATACTTGAGCCATCTGTGTAAATGTGTCTGTACCCTGGATACCACATGTATATCTGATAAAGCACTAGTTGTTGAGCAGCTTGGATGAACATGTTCTCATTCTGATAATGACATCCACTGGGAAATCAATGCTTGGTATTGTAAGCAACCGTGGATGATACACCATTTCAGAGCTCCAGAAGTCATTTTTTGGAAATTTTTTGTATTTATTTATGAGCATTGCTTTTATTCCTTCGTAAAATCTGCAGTGCCAATGGGTGGTCCTTGTGTTGCGTCTGGAAGTGAAAGAAAATTGATGGCATGTTTCAATTGTTCTCATGATTTGAAAGGGTGGTTGTCGAGTCTCTGCTATGACAAGGCTGCTAGATGTCGCTCGTGGAACACCTAGGCAGACGCGCAGTCTCCTAGCTAATAGTCTTTGAAGTCGCTCCTCTGAAGTGCGGGAAACGCCGTGTAAGACTGTTGCAGAATATGCAACTTTTTGTCGTAATAAAGCATTGAGAACAGCAAGCATAAATGATACAGATCCGCCCCATGATGTCCCAACAATTCTGCGGAGTATTTTCACTAGCATATTCACTTTGTTTTCGAGTTTCTTTATGTGAGGTGCGCAAGATAGCTGCCTATCAAGTATTACTCCGAGAAAGTGATGCTGCGTCACAATCATTAGTGGTTCTTCTTCTAAATTGAGATAGAAGTTTTTTAACTTGTTACGGGGGAAGGGCAATACAGCTGTCTCTGCTTGTGACAGAACCATTCCTCTTTCTTTTAAAAAGTTGGTAATAATACTCATGCCGTCTTGCAATGCAATCTGAATTAACCGTACATCTGTTCCAGATGTCCAAATACACACATCATCTGCATATAACGAGTATTGCAACCCGGAAGACAGTCTTTTAGCTAAATCAGCCATAACACAGTTGAAAAGAAAAGGGCTGAGTACGCTTCCTTGTGGCACTCCTTGGCTGACGTCGTGTTCCACACTCTTTCCTTCGCTCCTCTGAATGAATATGTTGCGACCTGATAAAAATTTAGATGTCCACCGCAAAGACCTGCCGGACAGTCCAACAAGTTCCAACATACTCGGCAGAACATCAGTGTGACTGACTGTGTCACATGCCCTTTTAATGTCCAAGAACACTGCGACCGTCAAACTAACACAGGCGCGTTCATGCTCCACATACGTTAATATGCCCAGTATTGCACCCATTGTGCATCTTTGTTTCCTAGATCCTGTTAAGTAGCTGGAGAATACACGGGTTCTGTTGCACCACCAGTGAAGTCGCGCATCAATCATTTTTTCTATTATCTTACATAGACAGCTTGTCAGCCTAATTGGGCGGAAGGATTCAAGGCTCAAGGGCGTCTTAACCGGTTTTAAGATTAGAATGATGTAAGCAAACTTCCAAGACTCGGGCACAATTTCTTGCATCTATAGATAATTGCAAATATTCAAGAGAGTAGTTGTGCCTGTTGTCTCCAGGTTCTTTAACATATTGTAAGTAATGCCGTTCGGTCCAGAAGCCGATTTTTAAAAACATGCCCCGCCGCGGTGGTCTAGTGGCTAAGGTACTCGGCTGCTGACCCGCAGGGCGCGGGTTCGAATCCCGGCTGCGGCGGCTGCATTTCCGATGGAGGCGGAAATGTTGTAGGCCCGTGTGCTCAGATTTGGGTGCACATTAAAGAACCCCAGGTGGTCTAAATTTCCGGAGCCCTGCACTACGGCGTCTCTCATAATCATATAGTGGTTTTGGGACGTTAAACCCCACATATCAATCAATCAATTAATTTTTAAAGACATGATGCTAGAGCACAGTGCACCTCACTTTACATAAATACAGGGTTTAGTTGAGGACGCTGGGCCCAAAAGCAAGCAATACTTTTCTGGCTGGCTAACGCGACATAATTATCAAATAAGGCACATTGTGATGCGGCGGGCCTACTGATAAGTTGACAAAATTCATCTGCTACCGCAACTTCTCGTTTGTCCAAGGGTACAGCAAGAGCACGAAATGGGAGGCTCTGAGATAGAGGGCCACTAAATAATCGAATCATAAGCCAAATACTTGGAATAGGTTTGTGGGGGGAGAGCATGCCACAAAAATCACGCCAGCGTCGTTTACCTAAATTTTCTAGTCGTATGCGCATTTTTGTATGCTTCTAAACTTCCGCTGCGTCGATATGCCCTTTCTGAACGTCGTCTGATGGCTCTTAGATGTTCATACTCTCCATTGACTGCAGCATAGTCTTTTGGAATCGGGACTTTCTTTGTACATTTATTCGCATTATCCTGCAGAAATGCAGTAAAGCTTTCACCTTTCGTAAGTCCACGTTTTTGGTTTGTTAGGCGGTACCGAAAAGATTTACAGTTCGTCAGTTTGCTCTAGCACCTGATGTCGTAATTTCGCAAGTACGGGTGCTTTATAACTATAGAAAAATGATCACTCCTACGTGTTTCTACATCCGTTGACCATCCCACACCATTCACTAGATCTTGGGAAGACAAGGTGACATTTATGCAACTCGAGTAATTGTACCATCGGAGAAAAGTTGGGGAGCCGTCATTTAAAATTGTCAAATTGCATTTGTCTGCGGAACACTCAACAACGTTCCCACGTGCATCACATCAATCGCTACCCAGAATATGTCGTGCATTGAAGTCTCCACTGATAAATGTATATGAAGTAGAAATATTGAAGATATTTGTCAGCTCTACCACCAAAACGCGGCTTGAAGGTTGTAGGTAAAAATTTATCACTGTTATGCACTGTTCACCAAAGGATACTTCGCGAGCGACGGATTCCGGGAAGTCCGAATCATTTGAGTGAACTTGGTGAGAAGGTAGGTCCTTTCTGACGCACAGATGCACTCTGATAGGACCACTTCGACGAGATGACTTATATATCACGTAGTTAGAGAAGCGGAAATTATCATTCATTCCTGTCTCTTGGATGCAAAGTATTGAAAAATATATTGCAAAAGTAGTTTACGGAAGTCAGCATACTTCCTTCGAAGACTGTTGGCGTTCCACTGGCATATTAAGTCATTTTTATAGCCCTTATAATACTTGTCGCAGGTTCGACCCGGACTGTTGACATTACAGTGCTTCTAGAGGCAGCACTGCTTTTACTTCTGGCAGGTTGTTTGCGTCCGGTAGAGCAGACAGAATTGCTTTAAGTGCTGTGAAAAGCATTAATAGAATCAATTGCAAGACTGATGCAGAGACACGGCCCCTATTGAATGGTTCAATTTCTGAGGGCTGTTGAGAACGACGTGACATTTCGATGTTGTAGCTGGGGCGAACACTGGCGCTGTCGGTTCTGCTACTTCCCAGCTGAGGTGGCATGGGCGTTCGTAGCTTTGACGCGTAGGTTGGGGTACTTGAATGTGCTTCTCGTGAGTGATCTCTCGGGTGTGCTCTTGGCGGTTATCTTGGCGGTTCTCTTGGCCTGTTTGTCGGCTGTTGTTGTGGTGTGCGCTGAGGCAGATCACGTACAGGATGAAAAATCTCAAGGTTTAGAGAGGGTTCATTGGGGCGTGGATTTCTTCCATAGATAAGCTCATGCCGATGCATTTTTTCAGCAGCTTTATTTTGCGGCCAGCCTGAACATGATGCAGCGTGATTACCTGCACAGTTTGCACACATAGGCTGAAGAACTGGCTTGCACTCCTTATGGTGGTGTTCTTCTAAGCAGATCTTACACCAGCGTGTGCTACAGTAACTTTTTGCCATGCGTCCGAATCGCTGATAGTTATAGCACCGAAGTGCTGGACCAAGATATTGTTCCACTGAATGACTGGTGAATCCTAAACAGATTCTTCCTGGAATTGGGCGGTGATCTCGAAAAGTCAGAATCACTGAGTTAAGCGGACGCGACGTTACTGCTCCATCTTCCTGGCGGTAATATTTTATTTGCCGCCATGCTAACACAACCTCTGCATCTCTGAAGTACTCTAGGAGTTGTTCGTCTGAATACTGCAGAGGCACATGCTTCAGTTTCTTAATGTTCCCAGTGTATGACTCTGAGATGAAAGGCTTAACTTCTAGGCCACCTACACTCGAAAGCATCAGAAGACGCTTGGCTGAAGCTAAGGAAGCAACGCTAACACCGAAGCTTCCATTTCTGTTCGTTCTAAATGACTGCACTTTCTCTTTACCAGCGCAAACTACTTCGGCTGGCACTCGAATGGGTTCACTTTACAGAAACTAGCACCTTCAGCTGTTGGACGAAAGACGACTAGGCTGCCCTCTGCTCGTTTCTTCTTATACGCAACCAACGTAAATGGTTCATCTTCGCCCATGTTTTCATCATCACTCAGGTAATAAGTTGACGTTTTCTCGTCGAAAAAATTCTCTTCTAAGCGAAGCTTCTTTCTTTCAGCTTCATCGTCTTCCATTGCTGCTGGCCTCGCTGGAGCCATTTCGCCGTTGTGAATGAGTAAACTTGCCGGTTTTATGATGTTTTGGCGTGCCAGTAAGCCCCAGGCTTTTTATTTTTTGCTGCAGTATCACTCATGAGGGTTGATGCACTTGTACGAGTGTAAGACTAGTGGCGATGGCTGACCAACCACCGTAGTGGTCGCGTATTAGCCAAGCCTTTGATAAAGAAACCTCGTACCTGTAAGGCACCGAGCCCTCGAAGTCTTCACCCGCCGTCTTGTTGGCACTCCGAAAAGAAATGCATGTCAGCGTAATAGTCCAAGAAAAGAGCAAAAATCGAACACTGCACAAAAACAGCAACCGAACAGAGCCCTTCTCCTTCCTCCTCAGTTCTAAATTAGTCTGATCCCTCTTGCGAGGTGGAATACTTGAAAGCTATTACATAAATTACCTCGCCTAGGTTCGAAAGCGTAGCCATAAAGATCACACCCGAAAAAAAAGTTGGCAGATCCCACGTAAAACGGGAATCGACGATATGCGAAGCACGAAAGAGAAATGTTCATATGTCCCTGTTCAAATATTCATATGTCGCTATTCAAACGTTCAAATGTTCATATGTCACGAATTGAAGGTAAATGATGCTGTATATGACTTCCGTATGATTATCATGTTTGGATGTGTCGCTTATCTTCGTCATCTATTCACGTCACCTGATGCCATTTTAATATATGTGCAACAAGCGAAACCACCGCGAGCACGCTATGACCGTAGTATGTTGTCATGTTCATTCATGTCACGCGTGTCAGCACTATCATGCCTGCACCACTCATATATTTCGTCATCTACAGACGTCTCGTAACACCAAATTCTGTATATGTGGAGCTAGCTAAAGGGCCGCGAGCGCATCATGAAGGGCCCAATATACTCCAATGAAGCACTGACGTGCGTGCACGCTTGACACATCGACGCTACGTTAATAAAATGCGAGAACTCTTTAGTCTGGATGAGGACGCAGGGGGCGCCGACCAGTGCGGACGCGAGAAGATCGGCTCCCGTTTCTGTTAATGTTTTCGTTAAGATTTTTCTGGTGCCTGTGCTCGAGCTGCGTTTCATTCGACGCAGTTTCTTCTGAGGATCACGTCGATACCAGACTTTTTTCGGTGAGTGGTCCTTTTGCCGAATTATTAGAACTTTTTTTGTGAAACGCACCGCGGCTTGGCTAACACTACCGGGCTCAGCCTAGTGTCGACGGCGAGGGGCGGGAGAAAAGGGGCAACATGCCCCAAGTAGAGATGGTGGAAGGAGAGTAAATCTCACACGAAGAAGCCAATCGCCCGGGTTGGACGACAGCGCTGGGCAGGAACAAGAAAGCCCGTGTAGAAACGCCGTTTCCACGGGCAACGCATCACATGTGGGCTCGAAGGGAGGCCGCCGCACGGCAGCCCCGCAAGGTGAAATGAAGCGCCTCGCAGCTGCATCGAGGCTTCCCCGGCTGCCGAGGGACCACATACGAATTATCGTCAGGCCGAGGGACGGACTTGACGTCAGAAAAGTAAGCCAAATTAGGCTCGCACAGGCTATTGCCATGGCGGCTGCTCTTGCTCCGGCAGAGACGGAAGGGGACATCATTCGCCCAAACATCGCCCAGAACATTCTCGTAGTTTCCGCACCGGAGCAGAAGAACGCAAACGCCTACGCCGCGATCCAACAGATTCGGATAAGCGAAGGAATGTACCATGTGGTGGCATATGTCGTGGCCCCCGATAACACCTGTAAAGGAGTCATACGAGGAGTGGACACTGACATCAGCGAGGCCCAGCTCCAAACGATGATCGTCAACCAGCGAAATCCGAAGGCCCTAAAAGCCAAAAGGATCAAGGACACCACCACTGTGGTAGTGCTTTTCGACGGCATGAAGGTACCAAACTATGTCATATGCGGCGTCAGCATGCTGCGCTGCACGCTCTACAAGTGCCAAAACGACGTGTGCTACGTGTGTGGAGGACTTGGTCACAGGGCCGATGTTTGCCCCAACCCCAACAAGAGGGTGTGCAGGGGCTGTGGGCTCGTGTCTTCACCCAACGATCACCAGTGCTCGCCGAAATGTGCCCTTTGCGGAGGCCCACATCCGACGGCGGACAGAACATGCAAGGAACGCTTTCAAGTTCCTTACGTCGTGCGACGGAGAAGACGACGGCGCCGAACGCGCGTCAAAAAGTCTCAGCAACAGCTGGCCGAAGAGGACCGGTCAAGGGATTCCAGCGTGGCAAGTGCTCCCAGGCAGGGGCGATCCGTCACGCCGGCTGGCCGCCGGCGCGACCGCTTTAGGGGCCGCGTCGCACCAAAGGGCGCTCTTACTCCCGGGCACGAATCCAGGAAGTACCTACCTGGGCGGATTGAGCCAAGCCGAAGCCAGCGGCGCCGCCACCAGAGGTAACGCAGGTACCATTGCCAGAGCATAGGGAAGACCCCAGGGTAGCTAAGTTGATCCAAGAGAATGCTTGCCTTAAGGCAGAGATTCAACAGCTGAGGGCTGACCTTGAGTCGTTCCGCAAACATTACTCCTCGCAGGGTGAGAGAAACAGATTCCCCCACCAGGGGACGTGCAGGCGCACTCAGCAAAACGTAGGGCCTCACCCCCCCAAGAGGAGTGGGATGCTATGGAGACAGAATTCAACAGCAAGGCACTGGAAAGCATGCAGCAATCGATTAAACAACTGGCTGATAGCATGACTACCCTACTGAAAAGGATGTCGTCTCTTGAAGGTACACAAGCAGCGCTAGCTACGGGTAGCTCGCCTCTGAAAGGCCCGAACAGGGCACAGTCGCCTGCAGGCGCGGTAACAGTCAACCCGACAGGAGATTGGCTGTCTCAGAACTGTAATTATGGCGGACAACACTAATGAACTGGTCGTGTGGCAGTGGAACTGTGCCAGTTTCAAAAGGCGCAGGGCTCCACTGCTGCACTTTATTGCTTCTCAGGCGGTCAAACCGCACGTAATTATGTTACAGGAAACTCTCGGTGATGCGCTAACTTTCCCGGGCTATCGAGTCGTCTCGGTGCGCGAGCAAGGGAAGCACGGTTTGGCAACCTTGGTCGCAAAAAAGTGCTCCTTTCATGAACACAAACTACAGCTTGGCAACAGCAAGGCTGAGGTCATTATCCTCGAAGTAATCCCCAACAGCTGGCTCAAGAACAGCGTATTCCTCCTGAATGTGTACAGCTCGCCGTCGGACAAGCGGCAGGGGTTCGCTTCGATCATGGCAAAAGTGGTGGCTCTGGCCAGGGGGGCCCCCATCGTGGTAGCGGAAGACTTTAATGCTCCGCACGACGCTTGGGGATACGCCAGGCAGTCATGCAAAGGCAACAACCTCCCAAAGGCCGTATCTAGCTGTTCTCTTGAATTGATTACGGACCCGCAATACCCGACAAGAATTGGCACATCGGTGGTCCGAGACACAACTCCAGACTTGGCGTTCGTCAAGAACGTCACCAGAACAGGGTGGCAAAATTTGCAAGAGAATCTAGGTAGCGACCACTTCATAGTGGCTATTACCCTAGCAGTCAATGCAGCTCCCCCCAGGGAATTTAAAGTAACGCACTGGGATGCCTTTCGTAAATTGCGGAAGGAGCACAAGGATGAATACGACAGCTTAGACAGCCTCTTTGCAAGGCTCAAGGAGGATGCTAATGCTGCGACCAAGGTTGTCAAAACAAACCTAAGGTTTGATCGGATGGATGCACGCCTCGCGCATCTCTTAGAGGCTAAGAATTCCATCCTGTCCCGGTGGAGGACGCAAAGGCTCAACCGCCGACTTCGAAAGAAAATTGCGCAACTCAATCTCGAGATCGAAGCCTACTCTATTGAACTCTCCAAACAGCAGTGGAATGAAGTATGTTCTTCGGTTGACGGACAGATGAGAGTGGGGGCCAAATAGAACCTCCTCAAACAATTACTTGATGAGTCACAGTCGAAGGGAAATCAGCGATTGGCTATTGACAGAATCGTTCACAACCAAAAAGCGAAGGGAGTGTCCGGAAAGGCCCTCCTGAAGAGGTTAGCGGACAGCTATCTTCCGCTGGGCCCTTCCGGCGATGCGGACTATCCGCATTACAGGGGTGGAATGGTGGCGGAGCTGGACGCACCTTTCACTGAACCAGAAATCTGTAAGGTCCTCCACGAGCTCAACGGACGCTCTGCACCGGGCCCGGATGGAATCTCAAATAAGCTCTTACGTAACTTCGATGGCAAATCCATCGAGAAGCTTACCAAGGAAGTCAACAAGATCTGGGAGACGGGGCACGTCCCCGAATCCTGGAAGACAGCTTCGGTAGCGCTCATCCCAAAGCCAGGCAAACCTCTGGCTTTGAAGAACATGTGACCCATCTCGCTTACGTCCTGCGTAGGCAAGGTGGCGAACATGCGATTCACCATCGGGTATCCGAGTACATAGAAAGCAGAGAGGTATTTCTACACAATATAGTAGGATTCAGACCTGCAATATCCACACAGGACATGATTCTCCTTATCAAAAGACAAATCATTGACAACAACACCAGGAATACTAGAGGCCTACTAGCTCTAGACCTAGCCAAAGCTTTTGATAATATCTCGCACAAGTTTGTGCTTGAGGCAATTTCGGTTATGGGTCTAGGACAACGGTTCCACGCAGACGTTAGGTCTTTTCTCAGGGATCGCAGGGCTACCATTAGGATCGGTCAAATCCAATCCACAGAATTTACCTTTGGAGCGAGAGGCACCCCACAGGGGGCAGTTATCTCTCCTCTACTCTTCAATATTGCCATGAAGGGCCTCTCGTAGCGACTCGCTACGGTGCGCAGGGTTAACCATGCTCTCTACGCGGACGATATCACCGTGTGGTGCATGGGAGGGTCCGACGCCGGGGTAGAGCAGGCGCTTCAAGAGGCATTAGACATCACGGAGAACTTTCTAGTCGGTTCGGGCCTGAGCCTGTCATCGGCAAAGTCTGAGTTACAACTATACAGACCCACCCGACAAGGACTGAGGAACTTCACTCCTTTAGAACAGATTGCCATAGCTTTATACACACGGGATGGGCAGAAAATACCCAGGGTGGACTCCATCAGGGTCCTCGGACTCCTGCTAGAGTCCAAGGGGGGCAACTCACGAATTATAGCCCGCATCACCTCCAAGACGGAGAACATGCTTAGGCTCATACTCAGGGTCTCGAACCGCAAGGGTGGGCTGAGTGAGAGCAATCTTCTTCGGCTCTGTCATGCATTTCTCTTGAGCCACATTAATTATGTCGCTTCGGCGTTGCGCTGGTCCAAAAAAGATGAGGCAAGAATTGATACACTAATGCACAAAAGCATAAAGCGAGTTCTAGGCTTGCCTATCCACACTAGCACCGAGAAGCTCCTACAATTGGGCATGCATAACTCCCTCTCGGAGGTCATCGAAGCCCAGCAGATGGCTCAGGTCGTGAGACTATCGTCCTCGAGGGCTGGTAGGCGCATCCTGGAATCCATAGGCTGCGGTCCTACGGCGACTAACCAGCGTAATGTAACACTACCACCCTCGATCAGAGGCACGTTTTCGGTAGCTCCACTTCCGAGAAATGTCCACCCACAATACAATGTAGAGCGCCGAATGCTCAGGCCTGTCCCTTATTAAAATCAGTTGCAAACAGACCGCATCTCGTGACCTTTGTCAATGCAGCCCAGTACGGGCGTTCGGATCGCTTCGCAGTGGTCTCGGTCGATCATAGTGGCACACTCCTATGCTCTGCCTCGGTTAGAAAGGTTTCGGCAATGGTAGCTGAGCAAATCGCCATCGCCATAGTAATGAAGGATCCATCGCGTCCTAATGTCTTTACAGATTCGCGTTCCACAGCTAGGGCTTTCGCCTTGGGCTCGATCTCGCGTGACGCGGCGGCCATCCTCGGCTGTGAGGGGGCTGCCGGGTTTCACACCATAACATGGTTCCTGGCCCACATGGGGGCCAACGTACATCCTGATGTCCCTAACGCCAATGAGTTTGCCCATGACCGTGCGCGAGGTATCGCTCACCGCGGCGGTCCCGGCGGATTCGCAGGCGGGGACGCCGGAAGATACAGGGACTCGCTACTCACTTTCCACGAGATCATGACTCATTATTATCTATCTCGGAGGGCTTTTCCACTTCCTCATCCTAAACTTACGCGACCGCAATCATTGGCCTACAGGATGCTCCAAACGGGGTCTTTCCCTTCGCGAGGCAGGTTTAGTCATTTTTCGCCCAACATCGAGCCGCATTGTCCGGACTGCGGAGAGGCGTATTGCTCATTACCTCATATGCTCTGGCAATGTCTTGCGTTACGTGACGCAGAGTTCAACAAAGAAGAGGACTGGGAGGAAGCCCTTAACAGCGGCGACCTCTTGGTTCAACTTCGGGCTGTCCAGAGGGCCTGCGAGAGGGCGGAGGGCCACGGTCTTCCGGTCCCTACGTGGGAGCGGCCCGCGACTGCTACGGATTCCCCCTAAACGGGGCCGTTACAACGCAGTTTCTCAGGACCCGAATAAAGTTTTTTGTCTGTCTGTCTTTAGTCTGACGCCAGACGCGACCAGCGTCCGTCGGCGCGACCCGACAGTAATCGGCGCGAAATGCGACATGCTGCATTTCGCGAAAGTGCGTTACCTTGATAACACTGCATCTCTCTCTTCTCGCGACGGAGGGACGCCAGACGCGTTGAAACGCGCACGCATCGAAGCAACGCAGCGCAGCATCGCCTGCGATTGTATGGCAGGATTAGCGCCTGGCGTAGCAACGCCGGCGCCACACGACAAAATGAACGCCGATGAGCACGCCCACCGAGTCACGTCGAAATGTATTGGCGCCTTGTCTGTGGCACGTAGCCATGTTTTCACATGACACGCATCTCATGA
The DNA here is from genome assembly GCF_043290135.1 of Rhipicephalus microplus. Classification (NCBI taxonomy): domain Eukaryota; kingdom Metazoa; phylum Arthropoda; class Arachnida; order Ixodida; family Ixodidae; genus Rhipicephalus; species Rhipicephalus microplus. Next base: position 779,549 of record NW_027464594.1, read on the forward strand.
TTATCATGTTTGTACAAGCCACACACCTTCGTCATCCATTGGCGTCACGTAATACCAAATTTGGCATATAGGAAGCTAGTGAAACGGCCGTTAGCGCATCATCAGTGTTGCATGTAGTCATGTTCTTACATGACACGCATGTCGTGAATATCATGTTTGTATGTGTCATTTACCTATGTCGTCCGTTCGGGTAACGTAATACCGAGTTTGGTACTTTTGAAACTAGTGACACAGCCAGCAGCGCATTATGAGCGTGGCATGTAGACATGTTATTACATGACACCCATCTCATGATTATCATGTTTGCATCAGTCACATACCTTCGTCATCCATTCACGTACGGTAATACCAAATTTAATATACCGGGTGTTCAAAATTAAGCTTTATGATTTTTTTAAAATTAGGCGCTCGAAGGCACGTGAGAACCACTTGTGCAAATAAGTTAAGCGGCCAGGGGGACAGAAAGTTAGATGATAATTATCGCTGTCAGCAGCCCAATTAACTAAAATTTAATAATTAACTTTTTACTGGCTGCGGTAAGTTGGCATGTTTATATTGAAAAAATGTAGGCAGTGGTGTTTGTACACAGTTTCAGTTGGAAGATTTTTTCTAGCACGCCTGTGTTCCGAGATATCCGGCTCCAAAGTTTAATTGTCTTTCGCACGATTACGCATGCAAGAGGGTGAGGGTCCGCGCAAAGCTCCTCCCTAAAGTGACGCATCTGTTGCGTGTGGTGTTTAGTGTGTGAAGAGGGTGGAAGCGTAGGCATAGGTGAAAGCAATTACCCTTGCCCTCTTCGGCCGTCGAAATCAAAAATCGAAGAACGCTTGCAACCAGTGTCGTAACACGCAACTGCAGAGCCTCTAACGATAGTGGCAGATACCATGCCGAGATAATGGTGCGAGCGGAGAATCTGGATGCCAGTGCGCGTGCGTAATAATCACTAGAGAAGCATGCGTGGTCGTTGCCTGGGCTACGCGAATAGCGTGACTGCTGATGTCCGAGTACTGTAACTTTTATTGAAACAAGAGCAACAACTCCACCAATAATAACTGAAACAGTTTTATCCTTGCTAACGCATATTTCCTGCTGCTACATAAGCATATTTCGGTCATGCACAAATCTCATCGAAACTCTTCACCTCTCAAGACGTCAATGCCCCAAAAAGTGTTCAAAATGCCTGCCTTCGGCAGCAACGCAAAGCATGAACCGCTGTCGCGTCGACTCGATGACTCGGCGCAGTACTTCTGCAGGAATACTCGCACAGGCAGATGTTATCCTGTCCTTCATGTCATTAACATCGCTGGGCTCTGTTACGTAAACTCGATCTTTAACGTAGCCCCAAAGGAAAAAGTCGAGCGGAGAAAGGTCAGGTGATCTTGGTGGCCAAAACATCGCTCCTGCGCGCCCAATCCACTGTTGTGGAAAACGTCTGTCCAACCAGTTCTTCGCCCTGGTAGAAAAATGTGGTGGTGCTCCATCGTGCTGAAACCATACTTGGCGCAGGTCATTCAGGGAAAGACTGCAGACAAGATCATCAATGACAACACCTAATATTTCTTCTGTGTACATCTTTCCGTTCAAGTTGTCCTCAAAAAAGTGAGGTCCGATGATCCTGTCCCCGAGTATGCCGCACCACACATTCACACTCCAGCGAACTTGATGCTTGTGCTGCCTCAGCCAGTGTGGGTTTTCTTGTGCCCAATAATGGGCGTTGTGAAGATTAACACTTCCATTTCGGCAAAACCGAGCTTCATCAGTCCAAATTATTCTGTGCAAAAAGTCATTTTCTTGATCAGTTTTGATGAGGCCCCAATTGCAGAAGTCAACTCGCCTTTCAAAGTCCGCCTCATTTAGGTCCTGATGAAGGTAAACGTGATATGGATGGAACTTGTGCTTTCTTAAAACATTTGTGACTGTTCCGATGCTGCGACCGCACTGATCGGCAATCTGTCGGATGCTGAGCTCTGGCATCGAGGTTACGCACGCGACAACGTCGATTTCAAAGTCTTCATCGACGATTGCCTTCCTGGTCCGTCTCGGAAGGTGGACAGAGCCTGTTGTGCAGAAGCGTCGAAACAGGTTTGTGAAAGTGGGCCTTGTTGGAAGGGGACGGTGTGGGTGGCGAGACGCGTAAAGCTCCATTGCTAACGAAGCGTTGCCATTCATTTCAGCCATTGCAAGCACCACGTCTACTTTTACTTTGGTAGAATACCTCACGCCAGAAGCAGCCATATTAGCTCGAAAGGACTCCACGTGGATTTCCTTGGTAGACCTTCAATGCAGAGACGCTGTGCTCTAACCGGAGGCACCCTAGTGCAGGACGGTCCTGCTAACGCGTTCACAAGAAGATGTCTCAGTGTGATCTAAAGTCACGAAAAAACGTCGCGAAAAATGGTCTCCTGTTATCGCGTTCATCAGGATCATGCGTAAGGCTCATGGCGCACCGCGCTGTCACATTTTGATTTCGCCGGCCGAAGAGGGCAAGGGTAATTGCTATCACCTATGCCTACGCTTCCACCCTCTTCACACACTAAACACCACACGCAACAGATGCGTCACTTTAGGGAGGAGCTTTGCGCGGACCCTCACCCTCTTGCATGCGTAATCGTGCGAAAGACAATTAAACTTTGGAGCCGGATATCTCGGAACACAGGCGTGCTAGAAAAAATCTTCCAACTGAAACTGTGTACAAACACCACTGCCTACATTTTTTCAATATAAACATGCCAACTTACCGCAGCCAGTAAAAAGTTAATTATTAAATTTTAGTTAATTGGGCTGCTGACAGCGATAATTATCATCTAACTTTCTGTCCCCCTGGCCGCTTAACTTATTTGCACAAGTGGTTCTCACGTGCCTTCGAGCGCCTAATTTTAAAAAAATCATAAAGCTTAATTTTGAACACCCGGTATGTGACGCTAGCGAAATGGCCGCGAGAGCATCATGAACGTGGCATGTAGTCAGGTTGCTACATGACGCGCATGTCATGATTTTCATGTTAGGGTCTGTCGCTTGCAATCACCATGTAATCTTGCGATACTATACCAGATTTGCAACATGCCATGTGAACTAAACCACCGCAAAGGCTGCAGGACCATGAAATGTAAATCATGCCTTTCATAATATACATGTCATGATTTTCATCTTATGACTAGTCGAGTATGTTCCTCATACCGTCTTGTTATGCCACACCAAGTTTGGTAATGATACCATTATTGAAACGGCCAGGTGAGCTAAAAGTCGTAGGTAGCTAGATAGATAGATAGATAGATAGATAGATAGATAGATAGATAGATAGATAGATAGATAGTTGCGCTCAAAGTCGCCGATGTTCGCTAAGAAACCTTTACAATTTACGCTTGCTAAATGTAGGTAGACAACTTTGGGGAAAAATACTTTGAAAGTCAAGTTGGTCCCGCTGTGGTAGTATAGTGGTACTCGGCTGCTGACCCGCAGGTCATGGGATGAAATCCTAAGTGCAGCGGCTGCATTTTCGATGGAGATGGAAATATTGTGGGCCCATGTGCTCACATTTGGGTGCGCGTTAAAGAAGTTAAAAATCTCCAGGTGGTCGAAATTTCGGAGCCCTTTACTACGGCGTCTCTCATAATCATATGGTGGTTTTGGGACGTTAAACCCTACATATAGATCAATCAATCAAAATCAAGTTGAACACAGACGGTTCGATTGTTATTTTAATACGAGGCGCAATGGATGTAACAGAAAGTTATACACCAAAAACAAATATTTCGGCTGGCAACTATCTTGAGCGATATGCTCTTAGTTATGTAATTAAATTAAAATTCGGTTATCTGGGTGAAGACCGCAGTCGTATTTGTCTGTTAAATCAGAAAGTTCCTAAAACTGAGAAAGTTTTATTGGTCCTTCTATATTTCGAAAATTGTGTTGGGGTGATAAGAAGATGATTTCGCACCACTGAATTTGCCGCTAACCCTCGCCTGCGCGTTTGAGAGGTCTATGAATGCCGCCCGCATATGCAGCTATCAATTTCCATGTGATGCAGGACATGGGAAGCTACAACAGGGTGCCGGAATCCGGGGGCAGGGAGGACGAATGGATTGATCACGCAAACAAATTGCACGAGAATGATGCGAGGAGCCCATCTTTCACTTATGGCGCTATATAGCGATATATAAAGCAATAAACTACAATGCCCTTGTTAAAAGTTTAAGAGGACAATAAAGCGCCACCGCCGCTAGCATTATATTGTGTGTAAGAGCGCCAGCCAATGTCAAGTTCGTTGAGCCATATACATACACGGCGGGCCACTTCGTCAATCCAGGATATGGCCGTGACTACGGCAGTTGTGGATGTCTTAGCGCGATAGTGTTAGAGCGTACCCCCAAAGAAAAGCTAAATTGTGCGATATTTAATGGAAATCAATGTATTATTTATTCATTTCCAAAAAAAATTCTCAGAATCAGATTATCCTAGATCCAGCCCAAACTGTACTCTTGTTTAACGAACAGCATCGAATATTTTAATCGGCCCGGTATGTCCGCATACGTTGGCGATTTTATCATTCAGGGTAATTCCCCACACGACATTTGAGGTCATAAAACATTTTCGTCGGACTCACTTGAAATGGAGAATAAGTGATCTACAGAAACTCACAATCTTTTTAACATAAAGTAATTCTACTACAAACCCACTTGGGTGTCTTTTCGCCCCCGAACGAACAAACAGCTGCTCGCACTCTGTTCAATGCTTCTATGTTTCACTAGTGCTGCTCGCGAGTGTCCTAATAACGGTGCCTAAATAGCCTGCGTGAATCAGCATAGCATTTCATGTCAGCAGGTGTGCCGACGCACGCACTCGTCTCCATTGCACGCAATAAGAAAGCATTAACAGCTCCCTGCCACCGCGTGAAAAAAAAACAGAGGCTGGCAGTCTCCTAGGCGTATAACATGTCGCTCCAGCTAGAGAAAGTGGTCATAAAAGTCAGCCCAAAGGCCGGTTTTTCGACACCGATGATGCGAACCAACTGTGCGGGATGAGTGAAGCTGTCCATGGGAATTACAAAGGATGTGCCACTGACACGCTATGGAAATTACCTAAGTGAAGCGTCCCATAGTACCAAGGATCGGCTGAGCGATTGTAGACAACACGCTGCACATTACAAAGTACCAGTAGTCTACACATGATGGGCTTACATGTGGTGCCCATCGTTATTCTCAAACCACTGCATAACTGACTGGAGAGACAAATGCACTGAGGCTTGCGCTACGTACGCGATTCGTATTCTATAATAGGTGCAGGGTGCATAATGCGCGAGAGGCGAAAATGTATTAGCAAACACTCAGTTCTGTTTGCTTCACTTTGTACATTTCTTCAAATGCGCAGCCAACCCGTGTCCTGTGCCAGAAACTTGATTCTCTGGCATGGCAACGTAGTGTGAATGCACTGCTGTCCTCTTCTATATAACGAATTCACAGCTATCAGCAGTTTTCAGCCAAGAAAGGCTGCAATTGTTTCTTCTCGGATGTCTTTCCATAGTTCCATGAACTGGGCACCCCGGCCCCTTTCTCTGATCTTTGCCTCCATGCGGTGCAGTTGTTCTGGCGAGAAGTACGATTTCCAGTCACCAGGCTTACCTTTCCGAACAAGGCGGTACTTGCTGTGGTCGCCTTCATAAGCCGACTTGTCCGGCACCGTGGTTTCAGTTCTACGTGTTTTCCACGCGGGATCCGCACACTGAACATCCAGTACAAGCACGTTTTGCATGTACTCAGCCGTGGTTCTTTCCAGAAGGGTCCGTAAGAGCTCCTCGTCCACTTCCAAGCGCTTGCCGTAGTGGTCCCCAAGGAAATAAGCCAGTTCGAGTGCCACTTTGCGCGTGTCTTTCTTCAGATCTTCGTAGGTCAAGAAAAGCAAGTTGGGTTCTTTCCTTAGAGCGTAACCGGAAGCCACATGGTCGAAATAGTCACCGTAGCCAAAGTCGCCGTGCAAGAAGGCGTCGAAGAATTCACCGAAGGTGCCATTGCGGAATTTGAACATGCTGAGCGACGTTGCCATGTGGTAGAAGGAAACGCAGGTGTCCCAAGGGTTGCGGGCCACGTAAACGTACTTCGCTTCGGGGTTCATTGTGTCCTTGGTGAGAGGCTCGTGCGTGGTGAATAGCCTGATGGGCAGAGGCGACCCCCAGTCTTTGGTCTCCATTCGGCCGATGAAGCGAACGTAGCGTATGAATTCGGCGTGGTTCGGCACGGGCTCGCCTCCTTTTAGGATCAGTTCGATAATGTACATGACCCAGTGAGTGCCCGCCTTGGGATACGTGCTTTGTATCAAGTCTCCTTTCTTCGCACGGAACTTAAGGCTCTTCCTGAAGAGCTCCGGCTCCAGGCCAGGGCATCGTCGCACACCGTCAATAATTTGGCAGTATGGCCGCCAAGGCGTCATGTCTGGGAAATGTGCTAATCACTTCAACCGATCGTCTTCTCAGCTGCTGCAAGAAAAAGAACGAAGGCCTTCTGAGGAACAGTAAGCGAATAAAATAAACACAGAACTACTGCGAAAAAAAAACATCATGGATATTCAGCTTGGGAGCAATTTAGAATATTTGGTTTAATCGCGACAGGGCTCCCAGAAGCCTACGCTACGACGGCTAAGACGAACTTCGCATGACGATTTCACATTGCAGCAAGCGACCAAGTTGTCACAAGCTACCGTCAAGACATCCAAACAAACCTTTGATGAGAAGGTTTACAACAAAGTATGGCTGCTCTTTCACTTTCTGAGTGAGATTCGAATGTAAAAAGGGTAGTCAATACCTTGAATTTCTTGAAGTACGCGCAGATAACAAGCATCCAGAACAAATCGCAACATAATCGAGGAATATGGGCACAGCTACGTTGCCAGAGATCGCCGCACTGGCTTCCGGGCGACAAGCAAATTTTTCTAAATATCTAGAAACGTGCGACGCAACAAGCGGCGGCGATGAATGGGCCTCCGCGACAGCAAATCTTGTCGCTCGTTGCTGCTGCTTGTCGCTGTCGAGATGAAATCGCGTGCATGCGGTTAGGGCTTTCGAAGCACCTTTGGTGATGCAGCAATTACAAACTGGTCAGCAAAAAATATGTATTTCATATTTTTACAAAGTGAGAATTCTAAGTGCTGTAACAATATGTACGGAAGCGAAAAACAAGCTGTGTCCTTATGAAATGTGATGTGCGTACCTACCCTCTTTCCTTTTCTGGTCACCCATGCAATGTTTAGCTGATATTATTCGTGCTTATTTCATTGTATGTAGCATTATTACTCAAAACTACAACATCCGTTTTATAACGAAGCAGCGGAGTAGTGTTTTGGTGAAAGAGCAACCACTCCTGTCGGCTTTGAATAAAGAAGACAAGTCGAACGCCGCACGAACGTTATGCGTGCGTCATGCGTGTTTTTAGTTGATAAAAGGAATGCACTGCAAGTTGCTGGGAACGCGTCTTAATTATGTACTGGATAGTAAGCCGTAACCGCGAAGTACAATTGAACCTGACTGGTTCATATTAACAATGTTTTCCTTTTGTTGGCGAATGACAATGACGCCTGACAAAATAATTTTTCCAAATTCAACACCTGAACGCATAATATTCTCAAGTAATTACCCATTTGAACTTTCGGCTGAGCTCCAACGTTCTGTAAAATGCAAATAACCATTATTGAAAAAGAAACGCAACGCAACAGGCAAATGTTCAACTCGAATGCGAAATTTTGAATATTAGCTTACTTTTATGAAAATGACGATTATGTAGCTCACTATATATAGCCTGAACATGTAAACAAATTTACTAGGTTGTAAATAAGCTCTTGCACACTGATAAAGCTGACGCGTGCGCCTAATTAGGCCTGAATAACAAGCGGGTTTCCTCCCCTTGGGATGCTTAAGGAAATGTAAATTTCGTTCAAAGTGCATTGGCCACAGCTAGCAGGCTTTCAAAAGAAGCGTCAGGAAACAATAAAGTTGAGAGCTGGGCTGGTTGGTGACTGACCATTATACCGTAAGGGTAAGTAGTGCACTTTTTAACATGATAAACAGGGATAAGAAAGACACGCCAGAAAACAGGAAGAAGCGGAGTGCGAGAGACCTGTTCATTGTGGTGCGCCATATTTTGGCTGTAAATAAATATTAATTAAAAAAAGAGCTTACGAGATAGGAAACACAACATGAACGCAGCGTGGTGACCTACACCTTGTACGAGGATATTACTGCTGAAGTAGTCGAGAAAAACTATTTATGGGGACGATTTATGCCACCACTTTGTGATTTTATATGACTAGTGTGACTCAGCTTGTTCAACCCAAACGAGAAAGTCAGTCATCATGACTCATGAGAAGCATCTGTGAAGCAGTTGCTGTTCCTATTCAACGCTGGTATTCCAAACTTTTGCTTGTATAACGTTAATTGTGAGACGTAATGGCGAACGCAAAGCAGTGTCTTAATGATTAAATACAGCTGTAGCAAGTTTTGTCCTGAATAAGAGAGTAACTGGATGTAAACAGAGGTGAATAGTGTGCTATTAAACTTACCATTTCAGTGCCTATGCGAGCGACACACTAAGTTGTCCCGCCGCTAATCGCTAGGCCACGTTAGTGCAGCAAAAGCAAATCGCAATGCCGAGCCGGCTGCTGGTAACACAAAACGACTTACATAAAAACAGCGACCTACTCACGTATTTGGATGTTCACACGAAGCGTTCCGCAGAGGGCGACGTTGCGACCACAACACTTTTGTGGTATGTAGTTTGTCAGTGCCTGAACGGCAAGCGTTCAATGCGAACCGAAAGCGACGCGAGGCGAGCCACGTGTGGTGGTACCTACGTGAAAACAGCGCAGACGTAACCGTGGGCGAGGCGGAAATATGAGGAAGGGTCTAGAACGCGCGAACGAGTACGCGCATAGCGCGACCATCGGGAGTTGCCGTGACGTCGGACCAACAATAAGCAAAGAGCTGCTACACTCAAAACGCGACGACAACGAAGGACAGCCTTATCGACACTGTCGCGTGTTTCTAGGGTGCCGCGATTTGCAATGGATACCTGCTCTTCGTGACCTAAGCGATTCCCAATTTTTTCTCATATGACAAAGCTTGTCTGACGTTTCGTTTGATGGTATTTCGATGGAAGCCGATTCGAGAGATACAGTCAGTTGAGATGGAACATAGAGGTGTAGTTATTAGTCAGCACATATAGTACAAAAGTCTGTTGTTATACTTTCGAGGGTAGTGTGATGCATATATCCAACAACTTGTTAGAGGTAGCATCCAAGGTCCTGGGAGTGCGACCTATTGGTGTGTGTGTCACTGCGTGTGCCTGTGTGTGTGTGTGTGCGTGTGTGTGTGTGTGTGCGTGTGTGTGTGTGTGTGTGTGTGTGTGTGTGCGTGTGTGTGCGTGTGTGTGCGTGCGTGTGTGTGTGTGTGAAGTACAATATAAAATTGAAAAACATTATTTTAAAAACGGACAGGAAAATCCATCTATGAGGCAGCCACGGCTACACCTGGGAATACTTGGCAACCGTTAGAGTTCGGGATGGTGATTTAGGCAGTCACAACTTGTCATGCCATTTTTCATTCATTGCGGTTCGTCTTCTGCTGTCTAATACTCATAGAGCGTCCTACCTTTGGGAATGTTCTCGAATGAATTTTACGTTATTGTGCTCCGCACTATAAGAAAGTGTCTACTATTTTTTTCCAACAATCAACCTAATTTGTCAATACACACCAGTAATACCGTTTAAAACTACACATTCTTTCTCTTATAAATATGATACTTTCACGGTCAGTCGTGAAAGGTGCGTCTGTCCAGAAGAGAGTTGACGCGAATCTTGAAAGAGAGATATATATGTGGCTAATCGTGACCACCAAAATGAGTAACAATTACTCCCATCTCATTAGTTAGATTCGTGAAAGGTGCGTCTGTCCAGAAGAGAGTTGACGCGAATCTTAAAAGAGAGATATATATGTGGCTAATCATGACCACCAAAATGAGTAACAATTACTCCCATCTCATTAGTTAGATTATAGGGTAGAGTTCTTTGCAGGAATATTTAAGGAAAATTTTAAATAGGCGAGCGGATGTTTTCACTATAAGTACACCCCACTCCAAGCCCTCTATATTGCTGCCCGTGATAAATATGAATGCTGCCATACGCAACTGGTCATCTTTTGCATGGAAGAGCCCTTGTTCTCTACAAGCGTAACCTCTCGTGATCTCTCCTGATGATTGGTCTCATCAGTGTAGGTATACACGTCCACCCCAAATATCTTGATTTTTATTTACTTTTTTAGTCTGCTTACGTGCTATGCTTGGCATAGAGTATGCATTTGCCCCGCCGCTGTGGTCCAGTGGCTCAGGTACTCGGCTGCTGACCCGCAAGTCGCGGGATCAAATCCCGGCTGAGGCGGTTGCGTTTCCGGTGGAGGAGAAAATGTTGTAGGCACGTGTGCTCTGATTTGGGTGCACGCTAAAAACCCCACGTGGTCGAAATTTCCAGAGCACTCCACTACAGCGTATCTCATAATGATATGGTCATTTTGGAACGTTAAACCACACATATCAATCAGTCAATCAGTCGAGTAGGCATTTCCGTTTCTTCGCCCTGAATCGCTTTCCTCTTCACTAACTAGGGCTGCTTTTATCAAGCGGCTCTTATCTAGCAACAAGCGGTGGGCAAATAGCTATTTGCCCCGTAGCGCTTGTGACCGGCCTACTTCTGCTCCATTTTCTCAGGCTGCTTCCTCGAGCCACTACAGCTACTTTTCGATCTCGAAGTGGCCATCCCGGAGAGTACGTTGGTACCGACATACATTAATTATTATAGATGAGAACCATTGCCACTTTCACGAAACAATAGAGGTACCAGTGATAAGGATATTCGCGAGGGGTGCGTGGCACATGGATTACATTGCCATAGAAAGTACGATCGAAAAATGCAGTGGTATCCACGGTAAACTAGTACAGCGGGGATGATGGGGCAATATTTGGCTATTTGACAGTGTCTTGTGAGCTTGAGAATTTACGTTTATGTATACACAACCTTACTATACAATACTGTTGTGTTCATCACAATTCGCGTCACTAGCTCAGTTTTCGCTAAAAAAATGACTATAACACTACAGCATCTAATGCGATTATTCATTTTCGCTCCATTTTGGCTATGCAAAAGTTCTGTTGCAAAAGGGAAAACTAGATAAGAAAAAAACGGGCTTATAAGATTGAGAAGCTTGACACGAGTGCGGTGGAATATATATCAAATGAATGAAGGGTTCGAGACAGATGCAAGTTGATTTCTCAAAGAAAGAAAGCAGACAGGGCGACTTAACAATCTTCTCTAAGCATAGGCCTTTTAGAAAAATAAGAACATTGATTTGCTATTTCTGGTAATGGTGTGGGAATATGTTTTCAATCTGTTCAAGTTACTTGTATCATTCCTTAAAAACGAAAGCTAATCAACAACAACAACAACAACAACAACAACAACAACAACAACAACAACAACAACAACAACAACAACAACAACAACAACAACAACAACAACAACAACAACAACAAAACAAACACAACAACACGTCTCGTAACTCCTCGCTCATAACCGCTCGTACATAAAATCACTCACACATCACTGATTATCGTATTTTGGAAAGGTTATGCTTTTCGTGTGTCCCACTGTGAATTATATACGTAGAGCGCGCGTTTTATGCTGAAGAAAAAGTGGTTTCAAATAGGTGTTTATATGAACAATGAGAACCAGCGAACGACAAATCTCGCAATTTTTTGATCATTAAACTTACCTCATTTGAATATCTGGACCTTTAGAAAAAAAATTGGCCGGAACCTACATGTTACACTGTAAATGTCGTCAAAATGCGATAGTCTTGCGTCTGGAGAGAGTGAGCAAAACGTTTATTTGATGTTCTGCGCAAGAAAATCGGTGAATGGTAGATAGGCTGAAGGCGCTGTGTTAGAGTGCCTCGAGCGTGTAACGGAGGCGAACAAGCGCACCTAGGCACGTAAACACGAGCGCCATCTGGCAGTTATCTTCAAAAACGAAGGCATGCACGATTGCGGAGAAAGATGCGTGCCATTCACGGAGGTGATAAGGTTAGAATGGAAAGCGACGGGCAGGTGCCACCACGGTGCCGTTGTAGCAAAGCGTTGGAAACACCTTCTTGAGCATCGCTTTGCACTGTTAGCGCAGCGCGTTAAATGCTACAGTCCTTAGAGTGTTTTGTGTGTGTCCTCTTCTAGTATAAAGACTGGCATAGAAAAACATAGACATGTTATTATGGCACCTCAGATATGCGCAATGTTTGCTTATTTAATTGACAATCACACAACTATGAACGCTAAACTTTGAGCAATATTGGTGGGCGCTGCGGATGGGGTTGGCCGTTTGGTGCCGCTTGAAGTATCGTTAGGGCAGACAAACAGGCAAATGTACAGACAGACAGACAGACAGACAGACAGACAGACAGACAGACAGACAGACAGACAGACAGGCCAAAATTTTTCCGTCGAAGGTCCCCAAGAAAGACTATCGTCTTTTAAAAAAGCCTGCTGTGAAGTTCAGTTACGAACCAGAAAAATGTCTTAGGTTTGACGCTGAATGCGCGTAGCGACAGTATCGCATAGGACAGGCGCGTCTGCATATGATGAACACACGAGACAATCTTCAAAACTATGAACTGAAGAAATGGATGTGGGCGGTGAATGCCTCCTGATCACTCACATTGTTTCTTCTATGACTCCAAGAAATGATAATGGCACAGACGGGCAAGGAATAGCGTAAATCTTGACCTGAGGGATACCAATAATGAATTTCGTAAGCACGTATGACGCGAACCATGAAAGCATGACGAAAATTATAAGGCGGACGCACGCTTGAATCAAAGTCAAGTAATTCACTCCTTGAAATAAGCATTCGACCGTGTTTTAAGCGACCTCATTTGTATAATGCAAGAATTTAGCGCAACCTCGACTCGCAAACACTCGCACTAACACTCGCACATCCTCCTGAGTAACACACACGACACGCAGCGCTCACTACCAACTGGCATTAACGACAGATGCCTCAATGGCAGGTTTAGAAAGCATGTGCTAAAGGTAAAGAAAAAAAAAACGCGGATAAGTACGCACATCTTGTGTCACATATTGCCACATGTGGGTGTGAACCACGATTCACAGATACGAAGGTTCTTGGAAGAAGCTTCAATTTGTCTGCACGTCTGCTGCTGAAAGCATATTTTATTGAAAAAAAAAATAAATAAGGATATCTGAGTCAGCGAGCCGTCTTTGGTATTACATCATCAGGTAATATCTTTTCTAGAGGCAAAAATTTAGTGAACCTACCTGGTTTATCTGCTGTTCGTATTTACTTTTTTTAATATTTAGTTGTTCCTTGTTGGGTAGTGGCGCTATATACCTCACGCACTGTAGGCTTTCCACGTGCGCAGCTCTGTTAATTATTGCTTTTGCGCATTCACCTGTACGTATATAAGAAGGTTATTTAGAAGCAATAAGCAGTTGGTAGTGAACGCTTCGTGTCGTGTGTGTTACTCGGGTGGATGTATGAGTGTTTGTGTGAGTGTTTGCGAGAGTCGCGGTTGTACTAAATTCTTATATTATGATGAATAACGAACTAGCCCAACAACCTTGATTGAGATCATTTGTATAACCACGCACAGATAAAACAAGTCGGCAGATCCCACACGCATTGGGAATTGACGATATGCAAAGCATGCTGAGGTAAGGTGACCGTGTCGTATTTTGATTGAGTGACACGTTATAGAATACCGCTAAGTATATGTACGAATGTTGCACGCACAGAAATTGTTGAAAAGCTCCAGAAGCTTATGTAACCAGTTGTTTCTATTTGAACAACGACGCCAACAGGAACATGAGTATGAACAAGAGAAGCGATAAACTGATATGAAGCGCTGGTGCTCGCGTGGATACCCGCCCACAGGTAGGACCACTGTTCGGTGAGAAGTGTTTGACGACGTAGACGACGAGACTGTCACATGATTCATGTTTCGACTAGTGCACCATACTCGTCAAATCATCTTGCTCTCCCATACTAATTGTGGTTCACGCCAAGTTAAGAAAGTTACCAAGAGAGCAATCAGTCATAAATGACTAGAAAGATAGATGGATAGATACGCATATATATCAAAAGCGCGTGTAACACGTAAAAAATTGTTTCGCACTTCAAATACTTCACTTCAGATTACGCCATTGTTAGCAACATGGCGTCATCCACTGTTCCATTACGGCGTAAATGTAGCCCGAAGAAGACAAGGAGAGGAAAGTTTACTCCACAGGCGCTTTCTCACAACAGAAAGCTTTATTGCTTGAACCAAAAATATATAACACCTACACTTGGTGCTCGACTAAATCTTGAGCATGCGCATTGTGGGCCAAACAAGAGGCAACAAAGTAAACGAAGAACACACCTCCTGCACCCCCGTCTTCACTGGTCTACCCCCTTTACTTGAGTAGTGCGACTTCCTTGTCAGATAAGGCCAAAGGATTGCTAACGCACATAAGAGCCCTCACGTTGATATGTGTCGTGGTTAGGTTTGTCACGTAGCAAGGCGTGTCACGCGAGGAAGATGGAGACAGTGCGGAACACAAGATGAAGTTATCGTTATATTGGACGAGATAAAACCATTGCAAATACAGTAACATACGTCATACACGCTCGCGGTTCACACACATAAGAAAAGAGTAAACAGTCTCACAGTCTGTGCCGTAGCCCGCTGCCCTGAATCGGGGACCGTTGCGTGCTCGGATGCAGCCGTCCCTTGGGTGCAAACGTCAACATAGCGTTGTAGAGGGCATCACACTGTCAGTGACGTCGGCTCGCTGGATGCGGTCAGCATATCCAGTCTTTCGAGGGCGCTCGCCGTACCGGAGATGTCCACAGGACTACTCACCCAGAACTCGTGCCTGGCGACGCCGAGACGCCGTGCCCCAAAAACAACAATGGCTCGAGGACAGGAACCCGGCCTTCCAAACCTCGCGCGTAGTAGCGGGTTAGCCCTAGGCTCTCTTGCGTCGTCTCGTTGGCGTCCGAACAGCTTCGTTGTGCGCGAGCGCCTCCTCTTCTTTCTTAAATGGGCGCGCTTCAATGCCCCTTCATTTTTGTCATCTTCCAGGTAATGTGGTGCTGTCGTCTGCTATTCTCACATTTTTTAGGCTACCACATCACATCACCCCCCACTTAAGAAAAGTTATTCCGGTAGACGAACTTGAGGGCACTAGGAACACGTTGGTTCGCAGACGGAAACACACACGTAAGTACCCCTTCACACTATACCGTTTCCGAGCTCCGCACACTCATCACATGCGATCACAAAAGTACACACAAGGAAAAAAATAGAAACAGTTCACAGAACTAAAGCGTGATGATACTCGTATCGCGCTGCAAGGTTTACATCACAAGCCATTATTACCACTGGGCATCAATTCTTTATGTAGACGTTGCTCACGGAGTTGGCAAACGGCTCATGTAATCTGCGCCTACATTGTCACTGCATTTTACATACTCGACCGAATAGTGATATTCCATAAGAATGAGGCTCCACCGTAACACGCGGCTGTTCACATGCTTGGCTGAATTGATGTACACAAGCGGTTTGTGGTCACTTTGTAGAATGAACGTGCATCTAAATTAGTAGATGTGAAATTTCCGGACCACTCACGTAAAAGCGAGGGCCTCTCGCTCCACTGTAGAGTAAGCAGCTTCGCGTTTTTGCAGTCTACGGTTTGCGTATGACACTGGGTGCAGTATTCTTTTCGTTGGAATGATACGCATAGTAGCTCGTCACTTTCGGTGTCATCCGCTTGGAAAACAGCTGATGCTTCATGTGGTGGTGAAGGCGGCCGTTTCTCACACTTTTGCAGTTGGTTTATGTGGAATAGCGAGTTTCTTGTATCGAGGTCAAATAAATATTCGACATCATTTCTCTCCTCAAGGACATGAAAGGGTCAGAATCAATTTGTTGGTATCCGATGGAAGCAGTAGCAAAGCCTTGTCTCCAGGGGATAATTGACGTGGGCTTGCCTTTTGGTTATATTGCTTCTTTTGTACTATCTTCGCTTTTTGAAGCTCCTCCTTGGCTAAACGGCAGGTGTCTTCAAGACGATTACGCTGTTCGACTATGTACCCATAGGATGTTTTTACATCGTCATCAAGATGATAAGCAGCCCATAATTCTTTCAATATTGCCAGAGGAGCTCTGACATAACAGCCCTAGAGCAAGTCGAGCGGGGCGAAGCCTAAGCTCGACTGAGGAACCTCGCGATAAGCGAAGAGTAGGGGCTCCAGATACTGGTCCCATTTTTTCGGACTCTCCTGAAACGTTCTTCTTATCATTTGTTTCAGGGTGCCGTTGAACCTCTCTACAAGGCCATTAGCCGTGAGATGATACGGGGTTGTTGGCAGCTGCTTGAAAGAGAGAAGTCAGCTTAGCTCCTCCGTTAGGCGTGACGAGAATGACGTGCCTCTGTCACTGATTATCTCCCGTGGGGCTCCTACACAAGAAAACATCTCCAAAAGCGCCAGAGCGACTTTCCCCGTCTCGATGCTCGGCAGTGCTACAGCTTTGGGATAACGCGTTGCCATGTCCACCATTATCAGTACGTACTTGATTCCGCCCTCTCACATCGGTAATAATTGACCCACGATATCAATGGCTACTCCCTTGAACGGGGTCTCGATTATAGGAGTGTTGCCGAGTGGTACACGACCCGCCAAGTGTCTGGGAATAGCTCTTTGACATTTATTACGCGATTGGTAAATCGTGTCATATATGTCAAAGAGCTATTCCCAGGCACTTGTTCAGTCAGACATCCCGTGATTTTTTAAGTCGGGTGATGTCTGACTAAACCCCTCGCCAGTAGAACTCTGCGAGTACCCGGTCTGTGGTTCGTTTAATTCCCTGATGGACCGAAAGGATGCCTTCGTGGGCCATTTTCAACACAAAATGTCCGAGGCACCTTGGTACCGCAAGCTGATTTACCTGCCTTTTAGAGTGAAGGGGCGTACTTGCGATAGAGGATATCGTCCGTCATTAAGAACAATATTTTCGCAAACCTTGTCTTGACCTCTTTGTTAATAGCTTCGAAGCATTTCCGCAGGCTGCTGTATTCCTCCTGTTTGATTATGAAGTCCTGTGGGCTGATGTCCGAGGGGTTACTAACTGGTGCCGGGAGTAGACGTGGATTTCCGGCCTGTCGGTTTAATGCTGCAAATTTTGTCTTGAAACGTGTTTTCCTTGAAGCCGATGCAGAAGTCTTTGCATACAAGGGTACGTGTGCAGAACCAGAATTTTCTGCGCCTGGATACTCTTCTGTGGCATTCCGGGTGTCAAGACGGCTCTTCCAATAGTTATCAGGATTGTGAGCATCTCTCACACCTTCCATATTTCCCAAGACAACGTTTAAAAGATTATCAATACAAGAGACTCGAGTCTTGCCTGTAAAGAAAGGTGAAATAATTTCCACGTGTGCTTCGGGCAGCTTAAGCAACCGTTCATACAAAAGATAAATCGAGAAAATCTGTCCAGTCAGCCTGCTATCCACCACGAAAGACCTTTTGACAATGATTGAATCGCATCCGGTATCTCGCAGTACTGTTGCGGGCTGTCCTTCGAGCATACCTTCGCCCGTGGACATCGATGTTTTCTTCAGCTTGGCTGGGTGTGTTTCCGCGCACTCCGGACTATAAAAACACAAAGGGAAGCCTGTGACTCTGAATTAATTAACTTGGCTTTATCTCTTTGTTGAAAAGAGCATGAGGCCTTCTCAACGCTGTTGGCCTTTTTGAGACAGTCACCTGTCTTATTCCCAGTGCGGCGACATTTCCCACAAAAGGGTGGCTTTGTACCTGGACCCTTCGTGTTGGTCCAGCAATCAGCAGCTCTGTGACCTTCATTATTACAAAGGAACCACTGCGGTCTCTCTTTGTCGTCTTGCTGCTCAGACGTTCGAGTTTGACCTGGGGGCTTGCTCAGGATATCGCCTTTACATTTGCCAAAGTTAATCAACCCCTGGGCCTCCAAGTAGGGGTCTGTAGCGTTCGCAAGTTTTTCAAGGCTTTCACAGTTTCTTTCTTCAAGAAACACAGCGAGTTTCTCGTGGCATTGTGCGAGAAACTACTCCGAGACAATTTTGTCTCGCAGAACATCGTAGGTTTGGTCTGTATTGGCCATTTTATGTCAATGGTCGAAAAAACCTAACAGACGCCCGGCAAACTGCGTTCCTGTTTCAGAATTATCTGGTTTTTCTGATGTAGCTTTTGTCCGATATCCTTCTTCCATGAACCTAAAG
Source organism: Rhipicephalus microplus (assembly GCF_043290135.1). Lineage (NCBI taxonomy): Eukaryota > Metazoa > Arthropoda > Arachnida > Ixodida > Ixodidae > Rhipicephalus > Rhipicephalus microplus. The sequence continues at coordinate 797,893 of NW_027464594.1, forward strand.
CCTTGTAGTAGCGTTTGCTTCAACGTTACGCAGTCCGTCGCATGTTCTGGTGCCATCCTACGAACTACACTCAAGACTTCTCTGGTCAAGCAAAGGCTTAGTGATAGGGCCCATTTGTCTTGCGGCCAGTCTTTACTAGTAGCGACGCGCTCAAATCGCTGTATATATGCGTCCAGCTCATCGCGTTCCTCGTTAGAGGCTGGGATGAGTTTATGTGAACTTTGGTAGCTCTGCGTGGTGCTTACGGGCGCACCCTTGGTAAGCTGCCCAGTAGTTGTGCTACCTGCTGTCGCACCTAACTGATGCAACCTTAACTTGAGCTCAAGAACTTCCTTCTTCACTTCACTTCACTTCACTTCCCTTTATTTCCTTAAAGACCCCCGAGGGGGTATTACATAAGGGGTGGGTTAACAAATAAAGTTCTGTTTTTTTATTGACACGGTTTTTCATTGCGAAAGATGTGCAGACAGTTGGTCGAAAAATGTTGATGGACAGGAAATGGCCACGACGTCGTGGGGAAGGTCATTGCAGTCGTTTGCAGTCCGTACAAAAAAGGACATAGAAAAAGTGGTCGTTCTAATGCGTGGACGGGCAACTTGAAGTGGATGTCTAGTGCGGTGACATATGCTGGCTGGTGGAAAAACGTAGGGATGACGGAATGGGCTGTGAAAAATTTTCTGAAACAGGCAGAGGCTGGAAATGCGACGGCGAACGTCAAGGTTTAGAAGAGCAGATTCTTTTTTGAGGGATGATACACTAATATTATACGAATACGAAGAATGAATGATCCTAGTAGCACGGTTTTAAACTGCCTCAAGTGAGTCGATGAGATATGCTTGGTGTGGGTTCCAGATTGCAGAGGCATATTCCAATTTAGAGCGAATAAGGGATTTGTAGGCCTGTAACTTGACGTCCTGCGGGGCGTGCCGAAGGTGACGTTTCAGAAAACCTAGGGATTTGTTTGCAGATGATATAATGTTGGTAACATGCAGGCGCCAGTTAAGATCATTGCACAGGGTGACACCGAGATACTTATATGATTGAACGTGTTCGAGGGCGACGTTAGCGATTGAGTAAGGGAACAAAGAGGGGTTGCTACGACGGTGGAAAGAGACTGTTTTACATTTGTTAGGGTTAAGTTTCATAAGCCAGCTTTCACACCAGTCCTGCACGTGGTTAAGGTTATCTTGAATAGCGGTTTGATCTGTCGGGTTAGTGATTGAGTGATAGATTACACAGTCGTCAGCAAACAAACGGATACTGGAGGAGACATGCGAAGCTAAATCAATAATGTAAATTAAGAATAGAAGGGGACCAAGAACGGAGCCTTGGGGGACACCTGATGTTACTGGAAGGGGGTTAGAGGGCACGCGATCAATTGAAACAAACTGGGAGCGGTTAGTTAGAAACTCCTCAATCCAAGCTAAAACATCGGGATGTATATTTAAAGATCTAAGCTTCATTAGCAGTTGCTTATGAGGTACCTTGTCGAACGCTTTCGAGAAATCCAGAAATATTACGTCAGTTGGTAGGTTAGTATGTGTGCAAAACTTGTGTGCAAATCTTGGACAAAAAGGGCTAATTGGGTTTCGCAAGAGTAACCCTTACGGAACCCGTGCTGGGCAGGATGGAAGAAGTTATAGGCATCAAGAAAGTGAATGATTTGAGTGTAGATGACGTGTTTCATGATTTTACAGGGTACGCTTGATTGGGCGATAATGTAGGGGGCTGTCTTTGTTACCTGATTTGAAGACCGGAGTGACCTTCCCCACCTTCCAGTCGTCTGGTAAGATGCCTGTGCGAAGTGACTGTGAGAATAATAATGAAAAAATCACTGAAGAAATAGAATTCGTGTTTTTAAGAATTTTAGTATTGATTTCGTCCACACCTGCTGAGGAAGACAGTTTCAATTTTTTGCTAACAGACAAAATACCCGGTGGAATAAATGTGATAAGCGACATAAAAGTCTGGATACATTTCGGTAACGCAGGAAACGGTATGTGGGTTTCGTTGGTAAAAACAGATGAAAAGGCAGCATTGAAAAGTTCAATGACGTCAGTGGTACTTATATCATCACCAGCTTCATTTTTCAATGTAACCGTATGGGATTCCTGGGGGTTAATGATTTTCCAAAATTTTCTGGGATTATTGGTTAGAATCTTGGGTAAATCTGTGTGAAAAAACGACTGTTTTGCGCTGCGTATGGCGAGGAAATACGCTTTTTTGGCCGCGTAGTATTTATCCCAGTTCTGAGCTATAGGTTGTATCTTGGCAGCCTGAAATATTCGTTTCTTCTTATTACATAGCTTTTTCAGGGTTTTTGTGAACCATGGTTTCTGACAAGATGCGCGAAATGTGGTTTTCGGTATGTACTTTGTTGCCAGTTCCCATATTTTGTTTTTGAAAATCGTCCAGTTGTCCTTTACTGATCTGTTCCAAAAGTCTGCTTTGAAGTCCGGAAAAAAATTTTGAAGTTCGTCATTTATTGCCTCGTAGTTTCTTTTATCATACAGACTGATAGTTTTAGGATGAGGCTTGCGGGACAAGTGGTCGAAATTCAAGACTGAGTGTATTACCTTGTGATCGCTGATTTCGCGAAGGTATGTAAGTGACGATAAACTTTTGGGGTGCGTTGTTAGAATCTTTTTTAATCTAGCGACTGCCTCTCCCTCGGCTTATTTCGTGGCATTTCGTTCAGCCAGACGAGCGTCACGTGCCTCTTTTTTGCGTGCGCGTTCTTGGTTCATTCAATCTTTTAATGCTGAGCCACATAATCCCGATTCCTTTCCAATCGCCGTCAGCTTATCTACTTCCGTCATCGACCGTCACACACACACATATGCAATGTGATGCTATTCTTACATAGAACAAGAGTAGTCCTGTCTCGCGGACGTTAGATATGCTGTGGTTAGGTTCGTCACGTAGTAAGGCGTGTGACGCGAGCAAGAAGGAGACAGTGCGGAACACAAAATGAAGTTATATTTGACGAGAAAAAACATTGAAAATACAGTAACATACGTCGTATATGCACGCGGTTCATACACATAAGAAAAGAGTAAACAGTCTCACAGTCTGTGCCGGAGCTCGGTGCCTTGAATTGGAACCCGTTACGTGCTCGGATGCAGTCATCGCTTGGGTGCACAGGTCAACATAATGTTGTAGAGGCCATCACCAGGTCTAGGCGTAGCCGCACACTGTCAGCGAGTTCAGCTCGCTGGACGTAGTCAGCAGCTCCAGTTTTTCGAGGGCGCTAGCCGTACCGGAGATGTCCACAGGACCACTCACGCGGAACTCGTGCATGGCCAAGCCGACACGCCGTGCCCCGAGGACGACTATGGCTCGAGGACAGGAACTCGGCCTTTCGAACCTAGCGTGTAGTAGTGGGTTCTCCCTAGGCTCCCTTGCGTCATCTCGTCGGCGTCCGAACAGCTTCATTCTGCGCGAGCGCCTCCTCATCTTTCTTCAATAAGTGCGCTTCAATGCCCCTTCAATTTGTCATCTTCCAGGTGATGTGGTGCTGTCGTCTCCTATGCCCACATTTTACAAGCTACTACATCACCATATGGTAAGCCTCGGCAAGTTCTGGTGTCGTGCGATCGTGGTGTCTAAACAAGATCTCCATCGCGGTGAATTGCGCTTCAAACAGGCCCACATAGCAGTGCATGGACAGGTGCGTTAGGGGTCTCCTGTACAAAAAAGACTGATGTTCTCTAAGACGTATGTTGAAACATCAGCCTTTCTGATCAACGTCATTCACTGTATTGTTTTTCTCACTCATTGCTCGTTACAATCTTGCATAAGATTCATGAAAACAATCAAATTTATTTATTTAATATGAAGCACTGGTGCTCGCGAGGATGCTAGCGCTGGACACCGCTACATGTATAAACTTAAGAGAGTGTCACCTAACCAGAACTGACGTTAGCCTGGCTCGCGAAAAAACACTCCACATATGTTTGCATGGACAGAGTCACCCACCCCCGCTCTGCGGAAAACGGTCATTAGTAGAATCACCAGGATACAAAAGTAAAATGAGGTTTTGGAAAAGTAACGCACTTTATAAGGTTATGTCCAGTATAACTCCGCCCGTTCTCATCAAACTCACTTCTGCAAAGCACGACAATTCAGCCTGAGCAAGTTTTTAAATGTTACTGTAACTTAACACTCAATGCAGTTAACTTGCGGTCGTTGCTCCGGGACACTCATCTGTACGTGTGTGAGAACTGTCGTAGCACTGACAGTTTCCAGGAAAAATTGAAAGAATTTTTTGTCAGTCATGTAAAAATGTTTTCAATACAGACAGCAAGCTCATTCAGCTTGTTGGCGGGAGGCGTGTTCTGCCAGACATCTGCGGACAGGGAGAAATGTAAGTGTCGTTATCATCTGGCTTCGGCTGTCTGCTACACTATAGTATCTGTTGTTGACTTTGTCCGAGCCATTGATTTCGATGCTTCTACCAAACTGCGTGTGCGCTGGCTATAAGCGTTCTCGGTTAGATGGATGACTGGAGATTACTTTGTGCTGGGAGCATTGTTTACGGATGAAAATGCGATACCTTTACATGGGCTCAAAGGAATATGCATTTCTATTTATTATTTTCTAAATGATGCGATAATAACTCTCTGCTGTTTGTCACCTGCACAGTTGCGAGCCCGTCCAGATCATCATCGTCGTCGTGAAGAGACTCACTGCGTGGCGAATGTTTCTGTTTTGCTTTTCCAATATACCGCAGGCAAGTTACTGCAGATGTTGACTGTGTATTTTGATAAATAAATATTGCTTGGTAGGCGCATATCGAGAGCGATCAGTGGTAAAATGAATAGCACAGAGCTGAGTACAGCACTGTGAAGGACGTAATTACAACTAAGATGTGGAGACATGTTCCCGGTCGAGAATACACAGATCTTCTACTGCAACTGCCTTACACCTCCACAATTTATAAGCCTGGAAGGTTTCCCCTGAAAATGCACTCCTGTGGCATTGACGCGCAAAAACTTTGGATTTACAGTGTCTCAATCATTGGTCAAAATATACCATATCTCAATCTCATACATTTTTGGCTCCCTAGAGTTGATCAATGATACACTCGGTCGGTTCCGATGCGCTAAAGTTTTCTCCTCCCTTGAACTCAAGAGCGGATATTAAGCGGGACCATGAAAAGACAGCATTTGTTACGCCAGATAGCCTGTACAAATTCAAAGCGCTTACATTCAGTCTGTGTACCGTGCCAGCGACATTTAAGAGAATGATGGACGCTGTTCTCACAGCATTGAAGTGGCAGGCATGCTTAGTATATTTGAATGATGTCGTATTTTCCGCAACGTTTGACCAACATCTAGAGCGACTGCGCATTATACTGGCAGCCATTCGCTTGGCAGACTAAAATATCAAACCGTAAAATTGTGTACATCACCTTTGAAGAGCTGAGATTCTTTAGGAATGTCATTAGTACCGAAGGCGTTCGCCCAGATCCTGAAAACACAGCGGCTGTCGCGAGGTTTCCGACGCCCACAGATAAAAAGTCAGTACGCCACTTTTTGCGTTATTGTGCGTACAACAGAACATTTCTGGAAAATTTGTCGAATATCACTGAACCACTTACATATCTAACAAGAGACGACGTGCCTTTTATGTGGGCAAGCGAACAACATAAATCCTTTGACGAGCTAGGGAAACGCCTGCAGGCTTCTCCTATCCTCACCCTTTTGTTGAGACAGCCGACACTGAAGTTCATACATATGTGAGTAATGTCGGCCTTGGCGCCGTCCTAGTTCAGTGGCAGAACGGCCAAGAGAAAGTGTTCGCCTATGCCAGCCGCGATCTCTTGAAAGCTCAAGCGAAGTACTCTGCAACAGAAAATAGGGTGTCTCGCCGTCATCTGGGCAATCAGTAAATTTCGACCTTACCTCTACGGCAGACAATTCAAAGAAGCCAGTGGTCGCCATTCCATGTGCTGGCTGGCAAACTTGAAGGATCTGTCAGGCCGAATAGCAAGATGAAGTTTTAGGCTGAAGGAGTATGGTATTGCAGTGGTATACAAATCCGGAAGAAAACACAGCGATGCCAACTGCCTGTCACGCACACCAGTCGACGCAAGTGTGTTAGAGGAAAAAGGCTTCGCGTTTTTAGCCATTTTCACTGCATCGAAAATCGCTCAACAACAGTGAGATGACCCGGATTTGCTGCTGCTTATACAACAGCTGCAAGAAATCATGTTTGAGTCCCACGAATTTTCTTCCGAGCGCTCCCTTCGTTCTGCCTTCAAGGAAATGTTCTTTACAAGAGAAACTTCAAGCCGAAAAGAAAAAAGTTTTCACTTGTTATACGCACATCTATGCCAGAAGAAATTATGCACGCATGTCAAGGTGAACCGGCATCTCGGCATATGGGGAAGAGCCGTACGTTCGCCAGAATTAATATGAGATATTACTGCCTTAAGTTATTAGCATCCGTGCAGCACTACGTAAAAATTTGCCGGGCGTGTCAAACGCAAAAAACTCCATCCGTAAAAAACCAGCAGGCTTACTCCAGCCACCCGCCAAATGCCCCGTTTCAACAAGCCGGGGTGGACCTGCTAGGACCGTTCCCGTCCTCGTTTACAGGAAAGAAATGCATAGTTGTCGCCACAGACCACCTGACCCGGTGCGCCAAGACGAACTCTTTGTACAGGGTGACAACTATCGAAGTTGCGAAGTTCTTTGTAAACAACATAGTCCTCAGGCATGGTGCGCCCATTGTTGTTATTACAGATCGTGCAACAGCCTTTGCTGCAGACCTAATGCAATGTTTGATGCGAATGAAACGCACCGATCAAAGAGAAACTATGGCCTACCACCGTTAAACAAATGGCTTACCGGAACGCCTCAACAGAGCTCTGACTGACATGCTTTCAATGTATGTCGATGTCGAACAAAAGTTCTGGGATGAAATTTTGCCTTACGTCACATTCTCATATAATACAGCCGTCCAAGAAACAACAATAGCGGCGCCGTTTGACCTTGTATTCGGTCGGAGAGTAACCACTCCTGTGGATGCCATGTTACCACTAAGTGAAGACAGCAGCAATCTACCCGACTTAGATGATTTCTCGCAAAGAGCCGAGGAAGGGCAACAGATGGCAAGATACAAAATACGCCGCCAACAGCGCATCGATTTTAGTCTGCACAACGAGAGCCGTAGTGAATCGCATTCTCAGCCGGAAAACAAAGTGCGGATATGGACTCTTGTGCGCCGCCGGGGACTCTCTGAAAGGCTTCTTTGCGGATACTTTGGCCCTTACGAGGTACTGCGTCACATAAGCGATGCTACCTACGAAGTTAACTCTGTTGGACATACTAGCCCAAGAAGCCGCAATGTCACCGATGTGGGGCACGTCGTCCGTAAGAAGGCCTATTATGAAAGATCTTCGGAAGACGAAGGCCGTCATGCAAGCATCCTTTCAGTGCCTGCCACATCGGGACGATGCGTACTAGGAGGGGGAAAATTCAGCGATATATTGAACGCATTCAAATACAGCGCTTTTCACCGTGCCGCACAGAGACCATGGCACCACGAGCACCTGACCAGACCCAGCTCGCATGCGTCACGTGCTCGTGGGTTCTGGTGAAGAAAAAGAAGAGGTGTTCTGAGATTTCTTTGTTGTTTGACAGACTGACAATTTCTCACAGTTATTTTAACTTGTGGACACAGGTTCGCCCTAATAAATGTTTGTTTTATAAGCGTCTGTGCTTTAGGGTCGTTGCACTATTGATGACTCCTTATAAAGCATTCATTGCTTTACGTCCTCTTCACTTTTTTTTGTTTCTGGGAAGGTGTTCTTCACTTGAAGAGATCCGAATAACCTTCATGAGCTGCCGAAGAGCTGCCATTGTCTGGATTTATGAGTGTTTGTAGAACTTTTGCTACACTGTTGATCATGGTAGCTACGTCACTATCGCGTGAATCGTTTCCAGTTCAATCTCTAGCAGCACCATACCATCTGGTGTTACGATGGTCATTGATGCTCAAAAACTGCTTCACGCCAAGAGCTTATGCCCCGTTTTTGATTCACCGATTGGTTAATGGGGCTGCAGCCCAGAGCGTGCTGTTGTAAGAACACGCGTGTTTGTATATATCCTTCTCCGCAGCATTGACAAGGTGGATAAAGTTCGCCTTCTGAAGCTTCCTAAGCTGGTCACGCTAACGGCAGTAACGCGCGTTTGACCTTCTGCGAGGCACTACCATACAAGTTGTCCTAAACAACCATGCACTTTACAGTTCATGAGCTTGTGTACCCGCTTCCTTGTACTGACGACACTACTAATGGGAGGAGAGTTAAGTAAGCCATTTAACGAAAATTTTCAAATTATTTTATCAGCTGTATAACGGAAACAAGAACTGACAGTTGAAAGAGGTGGCACATGTGCATGGTTTCTGAAGGGAAGAACGCGCAAAAAGCTAAAAAAATGAGTAGTCAAACAGAAATATATTCATTAGCCTTTCCCCTTATTCATCGTGTAGTTTTAAAACCATGTATAATAGGCGATGAATGAGCTTATTCCTAGCAGGAGTACCTACAAGAAATAGGCGTTCATGCCTTATGGTTCACTGATGCCCTGCTTGTCTTTCCGAAATATGACATGAGCGACACAGACATATCTTTACTGTCATTTCGTATTATATTGCCTAATAAAAATTATGCCCCAGTCACCTTTCCTCCGCATGCTTCACATAACAATGATGGCCATGGTTCGTTGAATCTCGACTTTTTCTCACCTGAATACCCATACACACATACACATGTAAGAAAAGGGAGCACACCTTCAAATACAATGAAAACCCGCTCAACTTTCTTGCTGATCGCATGATCCGATTGTTATTATTGTCTTAGCAAAATGCAGTGACTTTGATTTTTTGTGACTATATTTTTTAGTGAATTTTGCTGATTTTGTCGTATCTATCTATCTATCTATCTATCTATCTATCTATCTATCTATCTATCTATCTATCTATCTATCTATCTATCTATCTATCTATCTATCTATCTATCTATCTATCTGTCTGTCTACGTACCCGCTTTCGTTTTGGTGTTCTCGAGGTCACCACCTTAACTTGGCTTGAACCAAAGTTAGCATGAGAGGGTAAGATGGTTGGACCAATATGACGTGTTGGTAAAGACATGAATAATGTCACAATCCCATCACGTACGTCGTCCAACATTTCCCTTCAGACAGTGGCTCATACCCACCGGTGGGTACGTGCCGCTGGTATGGGGGTATGTACCACAGGTGATTACAGCTTTTCCACCCAGGAACGACGAGAACACGCATGGGTAATTTTAACGCGCGAGCGTCAAGAAATACTCGACATTGGTAGCGTCCACCCGACCAATGCAAAAAATAATTGTCAGGGTCCCAGCTGGAATTGATTCCAAGCATTCAGTGTGGCAATGAAGCATTTTACCACACAACTACGCCAGGCCTTGGAACTACTGTTCAAATAGATGTTAATCTTCGTGAAACGTGACTAGTGGTTGCAGTGCCGCCTACCCAATTTTATAAGCATTACATATTTAAGCCTTTCATACAGCCGTCACGTCGGGATAACGTCAATTGTGGTTAGTTACCATGCGCTGAAGTTGCTTCATGTAGCAGAGTCCAGGGCCAGTATCCTCACGAGCACCAGCGCTTCATATCAGCTGTTTCTCCTGTTGCTCATACGCGTGTTCCAGTTGGCATCATTGCGCAAGTGCAAACAAATGGTTTTATGAGCATCTGCAACTCCTCGACATATGTCTGTGCGGGCAGCATTCGTACATGTACTTCGCGTGATTTCATAACCTGTCCCTGCATAAAAAGGCAATTGCTTTGCCGCAAAGGTAAAGAATTGAACGCAAAAGCAACAAACTTGAAGGCCACGCGTAGAATGGCAAGCAGATCGAAATATGCCCCGCGTTTCTCACGCACAGATCACGCACGAAACGTCATCTTAAGTACAGATGAACGCGAACAAGCATCTCAGCGTTTACTCGCTGTGTCTCCAAAGCAAACCCTTTTTCAAACGGAGGCTGTGCAACAATCGCAGTGACCTTTGTGCGCCCCCTTAACTACAACAGAATCGTTCCAGTGCAAGCCCAACGCTCGCAGAGCCGTATGATCCTCACCACCGGGACATAAGGATGCGCGAGAGATCGTCCACTCCCTTCCTCCCCACGAACCAAAGTAGACGTGAGAGATGAGCTACCACGTGCTCATTGGGCAATCTTGCTGATAATGCTGCAAACATGATAGTTTCCTCCCGAGATGCTCGCCAACAGTGGTAGGTGGTAGATATAAATAGCTTGCCGTTTGAAAGTTGAAGGTGTTGCCCCTTGGTGGCTGAGTGGTTAACGCCTTGTATTCATGACGCGGAGGTTCCAGGTTCGATTCCACGTTTCGGCGTATTTTCCGGACTTTTTTCTTTCATGCGCTTTCATATATATAGATACAAATCTATATACGGTACGTGACGCTGACGCTGGCGGCAAAATGCAGCCAACTGTGTCCATGTAACAGCTATCGCAATAAAAATTGCAACATGGTCACCTCCACTCCGCATGCTTCGCACAACGTTAATTGCCCACGTCTACGGGATCTGCCGAATTTTGATCTATTTTTCTGTCTTATTAGTTATGGCTGGGTTCTTTGTGTTCGCCTCTTTTGCTTGGGGTCGACAATTTAGTATGTCTGGGTAAAGGGTTTTGGTTAATCTGTGTGGCTCGTCATGACATGCGTGACGTTAAAATTGTGTCGTGTGAGAATTTAAGCCCTCTCTTCCAGACTAGTGTTAATCATGCCTCTTAACCACCGGCCGCGTTATGCGGGTATGCGCCACAGGTGATTGACAGTTTATATCTCCTCAGAAACAATGAGAACAGATATTTGTAATTTAAACGCGAGAGCGTCAAGAAAAACTGCCATTGGCAGCGCTGACCCGGCAAACGAAAAGAATATATATAATGTTTCCAGCAATATTTGATGCTGATAATTTTGTGTGGAAATGAAAAATGCCACAGAGCCACGCCAAGCCTTAATATTGTTTTGAAAAAACAGCTTGTGCAGGCGCACTGCTAGCGAAAAGTAAATTTTGAGCGTACTGTGAATTATGTAATTTTATAAACATAACATATGCACTTATATGGTATCGTCGGGTTAACGTCAGTTGCATACTGAAGCATCATCATGAAGCAGCGAGGGCTACCACCCGCACAAGCACAAGCGCTGCATATGAGCTTTCTTGTGCCTACCGGTCTTATTGAGCACTCAATATTGGGGACTTTAACACACACGATACGCTATGGGAGAGCTTGAGCACCAGCTCAACAGGCAGAAGTCTGACAATGTTTGCTTCAGACAACGAGGTGTGCTTGGGAAATTATGGCAGTCCTATATTTTTACGTGGCCTTTGAACAACAGCTGCCTTGACTAGGCTTTTAATTGCGAAGCATTTCTTAGCGAACTTCGGCGACATTTAGCGTATCTATGTATCTATCTAGCCGCTTACGACTTTTAGCTCTGCTAGCTATTTCGATAATGGTATCCATACCAAACTTGGTATGGCATAACATGACTGTATGAAGAACACTTTTGACTAGTCCTAACATGCAAATCACAACATGTACCTGATGAATGTCATGATTTACATTTCATGGTCCTGCAGTTCTAGCGGTGGTTTCGTTCACATGGCATGTTGCAAAGCTGGTATGGTATGACATGACTGCATGCCGAACACAAGCGACCAACCCTAACAAGAAAGTCGTAACATCCGTGTCATGTAACAACATGACTACATGCCACGCTCAAGATGCGCTGGTGGCCGTTTCGCTAGCTTCACATATGCGAATTTTTTATTACGTGACGTCAATGAATGACAAAGGCATGTGACTGGTGCAACCATGATAATCGTGAGATGCGTGCGTCTTATGTGAGAACATGGCTACATGCCCCAGTCAAGGCGCCAATACATTTCGACGTGATTCGGTGCGCGTGCTCACCGGCGTTTATTCCGTCGCGTCACGCTGACGTTGCCACGCCAGGCGTCGGTCTTACCATATACTCGCAGGCGCGCGCCGCGCTGCGTTGATTTGGCGCATGCGCATTTCAGCGCATCCAGCGTCCCTTCGTCACGAAAAGAGAGAGACGCAGTGCTGTCTGGGTAACGCATCGGCGCGAAATGCAGCACGTCGCATTTCGCGTCAGTTGCCTGCGGGCCGCGCTGACGGACGCTGGTCGCGCCGGTCGCGCCTGGCGTCAGACTATGAAGTGCTCACCTTTGCTAGCGTAGCGTCGCTCTGCTCAGCACGCTACATCTGAGTATATTGGGCCCTTAATGATGCACTCGCGGCGGTTTTGCTAACTCCACATATACCAAATTGGGTGTTACGTGACGTCAGTGAATGACCAGAGATTATGTCTGGTGCAAACATGATAATGCTGACAAGCGTGTCATTTAAGACAACAACATACTATGCTCATAGCGTGCTCACGGCCGTTTCACTAGCTCGACATGTACTAGATTTGTTATCACGTGATGTGAATGGTTGGGGAAGGTAAACGACACATCCAAACATGATAATCATGACACGTAAGCCATGTACAGCATGATTTACCTCCACCTCGTAACGTTGAAATGATATGAAAAGTGACATATAAACCTTTCTCATTCGTGCTTCGCATATCATAGATATACACTGTACGCGGGATCTGCCAATATTTGTCTCTCGTAGTTTCGTGAGATGTGACGGATGGCTAGCGGACCGAAAAACACAAGGAGGGGGGGGGGGCACTTTCTCACCTATGTGCAGATCAGAACACTATCACCTTGCAAGGTACATGACACTATCCAAAAAGTGGACTGAACCAAGTCCGAACCTCTCATGGAAGAACGCTGTCAAGACCACACCTCAGTTTACTTAAAAGAGGCGATCAATTGCACAGTGCAAGACATGGTCTGCACCCTCGCATGCTCTTTGAGAGCAACGTAATGTGATGTACACTTAAAACGACTTCGGGCTTTCCGAAGACGTGTGGAACGAAGGTACCGACGCATGGAAACAATCGACGATTTACGCACCGCTAGACGCCTTCAGAAGAAGATGCAACGCCGCATAGACAAGCTAGAGTCCCAAAGTTGGGCTGTCTTCTGCATGTCATTAGATCACCGCAAGCCTTCATCACACCTGTGGAGGACAGTGAAAGGGCTCCGGACAGTTATACTCTAGCGGTATATATTCAAGGGATCAGTGGTCGACGTGGTGGAACAGTTCTGTGTCAAATTCTCTCATGTTTTTTACAGATCCTAACATTTTTCCGCAGTGACGTGGTGGTCCGACATCACACGATCACCGAAAAATTCTCCAATTTATCAGCAAAGAGCAGCACTGGCTTTGTGTAGACGGATATCAGCACTCGGGCCTGATGTAATCCCTTACAGAGCACAGTGTCACCTTGATGAGCATGAAAGCAGTGCCCTCCTCGAAATATGCAATAATTCGTGGCAGGCCCTGCCAGGTAACTTGAACGCCAGTCGTCTGGTTCTATTACTAAAGCGTGCCAAGTCACCATTGGTGCTCACACCGTACCGCCCAATTGCACTGGCTAGTTGCATGGGCAAAGTGAAAGAGCGGATGCTACTAGAACAGCTAGAATGGTGACTGGAGCATCACAACATCTACCGAGACAATAAGAAGGCGTTTCGCCGCGGCTGATGATCAAATGATGGTGTCGTAGACCTGGTACCCTACGTACAACACAAAAAATGGTGTAGGCGTCTCAAGGCTTTTTTTTATTTCTTGATGTAAAATGGCGTATGCTAACGTCAACCATGAAACTATGCTCGCCGCTCTCAAAGAAGTAAAAGTGGACGGTCGGACACTTCAGTACCTATGCAGCTATCTCTCTGAACAATATTTTTTTGTGAGAACCAAGGACAGTGGCACTTCGCTACATTACAGCCACCGTACTGTTCCCCAAGATGGAGTACTGACCTTAATCGCTCTCTATGAGCATAGGCCAAGTACTGTCATATTGTCTATGAACGTACGACATCTGCGTTCGGACGTCTACATTAACACGTCCACAGCGGCGAGCATGAATTCAGAGAGCCGCCTTCAAACTGCTATTTATCTGCGTAAATGAAGACTGTAAATTTCTTCCAAGAAATGTGCGCTTGGCGCATTTCTGCACAAATGAGTAGAGAGCTACATCGTCATGATAAACGGTGAAAGGATACCTTACCTCCGATCGTACGAGTTCCTAGGTGTTATAACTGACAGAGACCTCTCTCAAAAACCACATTTGTCAAGCATAAAAAAATTGGCAGATTGCACGTACAGTGGGAATCGATGATATGCGAAGCACGAATGAGAAATGTTTATATGTCAATTTAAAATCAGCACAACGTTACGAGGTGGAGGTAAATGATGCCGTACATGACTCCCGTGTCATGATTATTGTGTTTGAATGAGTCGTTTACATTTGTCACCTATTCACATCACGTGATATCAAATTTTGTATATGTGGAGCTAGCGAAACGACCCCGAGCACGCTATGAGCATGGTATGTTGTCACGTATTTACATGACACGTGTGTCAGAATTGTATCGTATCGCACCTCACTCGCGCGCTACGCACGATAAGCTCAAGGGGCTTCGCCCGACCTTGATGCTATCGCGTGTTGATCAAAGGGGCGTTGCCCAGAGTGTATTATAAATGTTACGGACTGAATAAACGGAGCAGCACTAGCTGCCTGACGCACGCACCTGCTGTCACACTGATCCCTGGTCCCATACATAATGTCAGAAGCATCTAGGCCGTACCCGCCGCCGCCCATCCGAGGAATGCCAGCATGGAATTAGTGAAGCCTCCAGAGCCGCTGCGGTTGGAAGGTGATATAGGCAAGTGATGCATACTTTTCAAGCAACGCTTCGAGCTCTTTTTGACAGCGACAGAGCCTACGAAAGCACGACGTGCTTCGTCAAAAACTGGGCTGCTGTTGAGCATCGCTGGAGAAGAAGCCATAGAGGTGTACAACACGTTCAGTTTTACTGAAGACCAGGACAATAATGACTACGACGTGGTAATCAAAAAGTTCGACGACTATTGTGCGTTTCAAGTCAATGAGGTACATCAGCGTTATCTGTTCCGTACCCGAAAGCAAGAACCAGGTGAGCCTTTTCAACATTTTTTACGAGACTTGAAGACGAAGGCAGGAGCGTGCAATTTTGGAGAGCAAGCAGATTCAATGATAAGAGACCAAATTGTTTTTGGCACAAACGAAGCTAAGACGCGAGAGAAGCTTTTTTTCCGACAACAAGTTAACGTTACAAAAGGCCGAAGAAGTATGCAAGGCAGCTGAGATAACGGCAGCAAACCAAGAAATCTGGACACGAGAGCAGAAATCAGTAGATACCGTGCACAAGACAAGTGGCAGTTCACAGGCTAAGCAGCAGAAGAGCAGTAAATGCCGAAAGTGTGGTCGGGCGCACGCACCGCACAAATGCCCAGCGTACAAACAGACATGCCGCGCGTGTCAAAAGAAAAATCACTTTGCCGTATGCTGCAAAACAAAGCCGCAAGTAGGTGAACTGCAAGGAAGTGATGATGATTTTGGAATTCTCACGATTGGTAGTAAGTGCAGTCGATCAGACTGCATAGTCATGACAAAAGTGGGAGGAAAGCTTATTGCTTTCAAAGTGGACACTGGGTCTCAGGCTAATTTGCTCCCAGCTGCGTTGTACGCAAGCCTGAACCCCAAGCCACTGTTAAAGCCCAGAAGTGCCGTCTTACGCTCCTACGGTGGAAACGAGATCAAACATATGGGTATCGTGAGGCAAGAAGTGACATTGCATGACCGTACTTCAGTTCAGGACTTCTTCATTGTCCGCAAGGAAACTCAAGCGATTCTCGGTCTGCAGGCATGCGAGACGCTCGAAATAATCGCGCTACAGGTGGACACCCTTTCGCAAAGAGTTCTGAAGCAGTAGTGAAAGACTTTTGCCATCTTTTTTCTGGCACAGGTTGTCTCCAACGCCACTACCGCATGGTCCTACGCGAAATAGCGCTCCCTGCCGTCCAGACAGCCCGTCAAGTACCGCTGGCCTTGAGGGAGCCACTTCGAAAGGAGCTGGATCGCATGGAGCGGAAAGGCATAAATGCCAAGGTCACGGAACCTACAGAGTGGGTGAGCCTTCTCGTCATAGTGCGCAAGAAGGATGGAAAACTGCGCGTGTGCATGGATCCGCGTAAAATTAACGAGACCATAAAGCGGGAACACTTCGAAATGCCAAGGAGAGAAGATATCAAGTCGGAGCTCGCAGGGGCTAAGGTGTTCACGCAACTAGATGCCAATTCAGGATTCTACCGAATTTCACTGCATGACGAAACGTCAAAAATCTGCATTGTCACGACGCCTTTCGGTCGTTACCGTTTTTTGCGATTACCTTTTGGCATATCAGCAACCCCTGAGGTCTTTCAGAAAGCCCTTACCGGCATCATTGAGGCTTTGCCTGGAACTAAAGTCTATGTCGATGACATACTTATCTGGGGATCATCAAGGCAAGAGCATGACCAACGACTGAGGCAGGTGCTGAAGGCGGCGGACAAAGCTGGACTAACGTTTAACCCAGCTAAATGCATCGTTGGCGTCAATCAGATAAGCTTCCTACGCGATGTAATTTCTGCGGAAGGCATCAGGCCGAATCCTTTACTCATTCAGCCAATGCTGCAGATTCCTGAGCCACGCGACAAGCAAGCAGCACAACGAATGTTAGGGGTTGTGAACTACTTCGGCAAATTTATTCCCACATTAGCTGAGAGGACTAAGCTACTGCGCAGCATAATTAAGAAAGATGCGGTGTTCGAATGGACTCCCAATCACGCACAGGAATGGCGTCAAATATGCCACGGCTTGAGTAGCCAACCATTGCTGGCGGTGTTAGATTTGGCAAGAGAAATGAAGATTTCATGTGACGCGTCACGCAGCGGTGTAGGTGCCGCGCTGTTGCAGAACTACAACGGCTCGTGGAGGCCTGTGGCATACGGGTCAAGAACACTGTCTGAAGCAGAAACACGCTATTCCCAAATAGAAAAAGAAGCTCTTGCCATTGCATACGGTTGCGAGAAGTTCGACCATTTTGTGTACGGCCGAACGGTCATCATTGAAACGGACCACCACCGTGTGATTGCGATATCAAAGAAGGCCATCGGCGACATGCCACCCAGACTGCAGCGTTTTTTCATGCGATTGCTTAGATATAACTTTGAACTGCATTTCGTTCCAGGGAAGCAGCTCATGCTCGCAGATAGGCTGTCGAGAGCACCCAGCAGTGAATGCAGGGATGACGTCAGCACAGATGACGCATAAGTGCATGCCATAAGTACGGTATCTTCATTTATCAGCAAGGAAACGTGGAAGCGTCTGGCCGAGGAAACTGCCAAAGACAGCTATCTGGAAGTAGTGCGGCAGAAGTTGACCACGGGTGAATCAATAGAGGGCCCACTGAAGCCTTTCCAACCCGAGCTCTCTTCCATTAAAGGAGTCTTGTTTAAGGGGCTCAAGGTCGTAATTCCGAACAACATGAAAAATGAGACGTTGCATAGGATCCATGAAGGGCACTTGGGAATCGCCAAATGTAAAGCTAAAGCTCGTCGCCTCGTTTTCTGGCATGCATGAACTCTGAAATTAAAGCATTCGCCGAGATGTGTGCAACATGCAAAAAATTCGCATACAGCCAGCCGAAGGAACCACTTCTGATGCGGTCGGTGCCTGACCAACCCTGGTATCGCGCAGGCATAGACCTCTCTTGCTATAGCGGGAAGTCCTACCTGTGTGTCTACGACGCATTATCAAACTTCCCGGAAGTCGAATGCCTCCGAGACACCACTGCGAGGACCGTCGTCAATGCCACTAGTGCTATTTTTCCACGTTATAGCATACCTATGGAGGTGCTATCAGACAATGGTCCTCAATTTTCGAGCAGTGAATTCGCTTTATTCGCGCGCACTTACGATTTCAAGCACATTACCTCAGGTCCAGGGTTCCCGCGTTCAAATGGACTATCTGAAAAGGGGGTGCAGGTAGTGAAGAGACTTATTAAGAAGGGTACCGAAGCTAAACCGGAATTTTGGTTGGCTCTTGTGGCCTACAGGACCTGTCCTTTGGAATGTGGACTGACACCTACAGAGATTCTCCCGGGCCGCCAGCTGCGGACGCAGCTACCCGACTACCAATGTGGCCCTTCACAACGAGTCATCAAGCATCGTCAGTCTCGACCGTCCACACAGCCACTAGCCCCACTCCACGAAGGCGACGTTGTGCGAGCCCATAGCGGCTCGTGGGCCACCAAAGCACGGGTTCTGAAGCTATCAACAGATCCAAGGTCGTAGCACGTAATCACACAGGAAGGGCGCTGCCTCCAACGCAACCTCAAGCACTTGCTACCGACTGGAGAATCCTTCCAGCAGGACTCTGTTCCCAAAGGGAGCAACGTAGAGCCAAGCACCTCGACAGCTGTGTGGCACGTCGAAGTCACAGCGCAAAGCAATGACCCAATTACCGCGGGCACACATAGTAGTCCAACGCCAGCACCCAGAAGGTCGCTGAGAATGCAAAGACCACCACCACGACGACTAGAATATGACCAAGACTTTGAACAAATCGCTTGAACTCTCCCTTTGTTTCTATATGTTCTTCATTTGTTACGAAGTGCAACCGCAAACTATCATGTTTTCCACATATGTAAATAACTGCACAGTTTCTTTGTTTGTCTAAAGAAAAAGGATGTATCGTATCTCACCACACTCGTGCGCTACGCACGATAAGCTCAAGGGGCTTCGCCCAATCTTGATGCTATCGCGTGTTGATCAAAGGGGCGCTGCCAAGAGTGTATTATAAATGTGACGGACTGAATAAACGGAGCAGCACTAGCTGCCTGATGCAAACACCTGCTGGCACGCTGATCCCTGGTCTCATACAAGGATTATCATGTTTGCACCAGTTATATACTTTTGTCATCCGTTGACGTCACGTAACACCAGTTCGGTATATGTGGAGCTAGCAAAACGGCCTCAGGCGCATCATGAAGGGCCCAACAAACTCCAATTCAGCGTAGACGCGCGCGCACGCTGGGCACAGCAACGCAACGTTAGCAAAACACGAGCAGTCTACAGTATGACGCCAAGCGCGACCAGCACCCGTCGGCGCGGCCCGTCGGCAATGGTCGCGAAATGAAACAGGCTGCATTTCACGCTGATTCATTATCCGAACAACCCTGCGTCTCCCTCTTTTCGTCACGGTGGGACGTCGGACGCGCTGAAACGCGCATGCATCAAAGCAACGCAGTGGCGGCGCGCGCCTGCGAGTATATGTCACGACTGGCGCCTGGCGTGGCAACACCGGCGGGACACGACAAAATGAACACCGGTGAGCACACGCTCCGCGTCACGTCAAAATGCATTGGCGCCTTGACTGCGCCACGTAGTCATGTTCTAACATGACACGCATCTCATGATTATCCTGTTTGCACCAGTCGCATACCTTCGTCATCCATTGGCATCAGGTAATACTGAATTTGGCATATGTGAAGCAAGCGAAACGGTCGAGAGCTCGACATCAGTGTGGCATGTACTCATGTGGTTACAGGACATGCATGTCGTGATTTTGTTTAGACGTGTCATTTACCGATCTAGTCCGTTTGCGTCACGTAATACCGAGTTTGGTACATGTGAAGCTAGCGAAACAGCCGCGACTGCATCATGAGCGTAGCATGTAGTCATGATGTTACATGACACGCATTTCATGTTTATCATGTTTGCAGCGGAGTATCATACCTTTGTCCTCCTATCCCGTCCCGTACTTCCAAATTTGGTACAAATAAAGCTAGCAAAATGGCCGCCAGCGCATCATGAGCGTGACGTGTAGTAATTTCGTTACATGACACGCATTTCATAATTTTATTGTTAGGGTCGATCGTTTGTGTTTGCCATGCAATCATGCCATACCAACCCAGTTTTGTAACATGCCATGTGAGCGAAACCACCGCAAGAGCTGCAGGACTATGAATTGTTAATCATGACATTTATGACATACATATCATGATTTTCATGTTATGACTAGTCAACTAAGTTCTTCATACAGTCATGAAATGCCGTACCAAGTTTGGTATTAATACCTTTATCGAAACGGCCAGGAGAGCTAAAAGTCGTAGGCGGCTAGATAGATAGATAGATAGATAGATAGATAGATAGATAGATAGATAGATAGATAGATAGATAGATACGCACCAAGTCGCCGAAGTTCGCTAGAAAATGCTTCGCATTTAACAGGCAGTTGACAGACATCTTTCGTTTGTTAAAGTGTTTCGCTGGAAAGAATTGGGGAATGTCCAAAGCCACTATGTTGCGACTATACAGGGTTCTTTTCTTTGAATTGCTTCGGTACAGCCTGCCGGCGTTAAGCAATGCAAGTAAAAACACAATAGGAATACATCAAATTGTCCAGGTTCAAGCACATTGTATTTGTCTAGGCTTGCCCTAAAGTGCATCAACAGTGACAAATATCGCCATGGCAAGGGATCTCATCAAGACCGACGTTGGTGTTCAAGTGCTGAGGACACATATAAACACCTCGCTCAATCTCCTCGCCATCACCTAGCCTCTCTACCAGCGGACCAACCACGTACTTCTTACTGCCAAACAGTAAGCGCACGTGGTCAGTCAATCCCAACTTCCTTTTATTCTGCCGCTAGACCTGTGAAGCCTTCATGCTGCCTCGCTCGACCAAGTATGAATGTTGCCATACCTGGCATTTAGAAAAAAGCCGATTTGTCGTCAACGGCTATTGAGCAGCTCACACTATTTCTCTTATATGAAGAATCTATAGATATACACTCTATACATATCTACACACTGACGGATCGGTTTTTCCGAACAGCTCAACCGGAACAGTCATAATAGCAAGGTTGATCACGACGATTAAATTTATAATATCCCGTGCTACAAAATCAACGGAAGCAGAACTGTCAGCCCGTCGAATGGCGTTACAATTCGTCATTGATCAACCTACACGCAAGTGGCCTATTTTCTGCTATTCCAAGGCGGCACTGCAGTCTCTACTGTCACCCTTACGTCATTGACCGCACGAGCAGCAGGTACTACAGATAGCAGAGGTTAGTTAGAGTTAGTTTACCCAACTAACTGGTAAAGGGCACCAAACTATATTTAACTGGTTACCCAGTCACTGCAGAATCACCGGCAATTAACCAGCCGATTAACATACCGGCTCAACCTACACAGATAACTATGAACTGCTACTACCGCTTTCTAGGAGCAATGCTGGTAGAAAGCTGCGCTGGTTTGCTCGTCAACAAACAACGTCATAATAAAATCAGCAGCACTTCAAGCATGCTCGGCTGCAGTTTCTTGACCCTACATCAAGTCTTGAAGTCCCGTTGAGGCTTCGCCGAGCAGACGAGACCCTTTCACGTAGGCTGTGGTTCGACGTTGCGTTTACGAAAGCCTACGCTTTCCGCATCGGGCGGCCGACACCACCGTCTGTGACCACTTTGGCAACAAAGAAACCACCCGACATGTTCTTTCTGAAAGCCTGTAGAATAGTGGACAGCGACTATGCCTTCGTAGGAACTCCGCAAATTGGATTATCGTCCTTTGTCGGAGGAAAGAATTTTACAATGTCGACAGGATGGAACATCACAGAAGGCCCTCAGAGCGCTACAGCGCTTTTTGCGATCAACCGGCCCCTTGGAACGAATGTTGCCAGAACGTCCTTCCTGTGTGTGCTTTTGTTTTTTTCATGAATACACGTGCGTTTTTTCACTTTGTCTGAGCCCTCTTTCTTTCCCCTATTTCCCCGGCCCAGGGCTGGGTATAAACCAGATGCACACATGAAGTTTATCTTCCGACCTTCTTTTGCTCTGTCTTTCTGATCAGCATACAAAGTCTGGTTTTCGTAAAACCCATTCGGTTGTCATCATCATCATCATAATCATTGTGAATTCGCCCACTGCAGAGCAAAGGCCTCTTCCCTGATCTGCATATCAACCCGGTCTTGTACTTTTCATTGCCATGTTATAGCTGCAAACTTTGTAATCTCTTCAGCCCACATAACGTTCTGTCTCGATTTTGTGCGTTTGCCTTTTCTGGGAATCCACGAAGTCACCCTTAACGGCCAGTGGTTATCCGGCCTACGTGCTACGTGCCCGGCCCATGTTTATTTCTTCTTGGTTTGAGTTATGATATCCTTAACACCGGTTTGTACCCTGACCCACTCTGCTGTCTTTTTGTCTTTTATCGTTACACCTATCATTTGCTTTTCAGTAACTCGCTGCGTCTTCCTCAATTTAAGTTTACCTTCTTTGTAAGCCTCCAGGTTTTTGCTCTATAGGTAAGTACTGGCAAGATGCAGCTGTTATACACCTTGCTCTTAAGAACTAGTGGCAGATTACAATTCATGATTTGAGAACGCTTGCCGAATGTGGTCCACCCCATCCTTATTCTTCTAGTTTTCTTCGCTGTCATCAATTGGCTCCACGGCTGCTACCTGGCCTACAGGTAGTAGCCGCGGAGTCGTGTTTACAACTTGCACAAGCTCCCCATTTATCGCAAACTGATGTTTTCTGCCGGAACTGTTGCACTATACTTTAGTTTTGTGTATAATAATTTTCAGACTTACTTTACAACTTTCAGGGTTCAGTTCAGTAATCATGAGCTGTAATTAGTCGCTTGAGTTACTCATTAAGGCAATGTCATCAGCAAATCACAAGTTACTAAAATACTCTAAAAACTCTTATCCATAACTCTTCCCAATATAGGGTCCTGAAAACTTCCTTTAAATATGCGGAGAATAGCATTGGAGAGATCGTGTCTCCGTGTCTTACATCCTTCTTTATTAGGATTCTGCCACTTTTTAAAGGCGATCTTGGGGACCTTGGACGCTAAAATGGTGGTCTGTCTGTCTATCTGTTCGTCCGCCTTTAATGGCACTTGAATTGGCACCAAAGTGGCCAAACCATACCCCAAATGGCCGACCCCATCCACAGCGCCCTCCAATATTGCTCAAGGTTCAGCGTTCATACTTGTGCGATTTTCAATTAAAAATCTAATATTGCGCATATCTGAGGCACTATAACAACAAGTCAATATTCTGTATGTGGGTTGTTTTAGTAGAAAAGGCATACATAAGTAATTCTAAGGACCGTAGCGTTTATCACGCTGAGCTGACCATGGAACGCTTCCACGAAAAGGCAAGTGTTCAACGCTTTGCTAAGATGACATGGTGGTAGCGCCTACTCGTCGCCTTGAATTCTACACCTTGTCACCCCAGAGACGGGCGCGCACGCCACGCGCTTCGTTTTCAGGATAACTGCGAGATAGCGCTCATGTCTCACGTGTGATGGGACTGGATGCGCTCGTTCGCCTCCGCTGCACGCTCGAGGCACTCTAACGCAGTGCCTCCTGAATGCCATTCAGCGACTATCTTGCGCAGAACATCAAATAAACGTTTTGTTCACTCTCTCCAGACGCGAGACTACCTTTTAAAAGTTTTACACCCGAGAAGGTGTAAAACAGATTGAGCATTAAAGCACCCATATGAACACCCTTTTTACACCTCATATTTTAAATTTGAAATGTTTGTGAATAAAACACCTTCAAAACACCCAATTTACACCCTTATATTTGGGGTGTAATGAACAAGGCTACAAATGATTGATTGATATGTGGGGTTTAACGTCCAAAACCACCATACGATTACGAGAGACGATGTAGAGAAGGGCGCCGGAAATTTTGACCACCTGGGGTTCATTAACGCGTACCCATATCTGAGCACACGTGCCTATACAAGGCTACAAATGCACGACATTTTCGGGCCGTTTTGCTTATACTGTTAGTATACATTAACCATCTTGATACCAGCAAGGCTCCTACTACTTGCTGCTTGCGAGTCTAGTAATGAATCTAAGCAGGAAGTAATGTGAACGAAACGCAGTTTTCATCGATAAAGCATGCAAACTACTATAAGATGGAAGATACAATAGGAGCGCCACTTGTTCAATAGAGTAAGGGCCAATTCTCCTGTTCCTGTTTCTTTCATCTGTGTCATTTGCGTGATAAGTCAACACTCACAAAGTGCACTGATTTGCCTGAACAAGGTAATGTTGCGCACATTGGTGTAGTTATGCATAGAACACTCCCCCCTCCCCCCGTCCCCCGTAAGATCGAAGCTTTCAAAGCTGGAGATAAAACGTCCACCACCTGCAAAAGAACAAAAACAAACAACGGCAGCACAGTTGTTTAGCCATAACCACCACGTCAGCAGGCCATCAGGTCCTTTAAAAACGAACATTGACGTCATGTATTTTTAGCAGGCACGTTTTAGTTAATTACTGTAGCGAATGTTCCTCTTCATGTGTCCTTAAACGTGCGTCATGGAAATTAGGAAGAGGACACCGACCATGAAGACAAATGCAGAATAAGGACATTTCGATGACCTTGACGCAGCCTTGCTCACAATGACGAGATCCTTGTTGACTGAATTGCGAACAAAGCTCTCCTCAGGGGAGCCGAAACGCTTTCTCTATTTCTCTCTCTCTCTCTCTCTCTCTCCGTTTTTTTTTGTGGATCACCTTCTTTTAATTTATGTAACTTCTCCAGCAGACGTGCTTCGGTCAAAGCCTTGAGTTTGTAGTTAGTGACAAAACAACATTGATGAAATATTTTCAGCCGTGGTCTTGTTCCGAGGACTGCAAGCTAAGTACAAATGTATTGCCGGAACGTGATGACAGAAGTAGTAATTAACAGGTTGAGAAAGTAGGAGCAGGTCAGTATTTTTATTTACTGCGCGCCATACGTTCCTCTTCTTTCTTGTTATTTATTGCTTGCTGCATGAAAGCATGCAGATGCGCGTATGCGCTGTCGTCTTCGTCTTCCTAGTAGTATGCACGCGGCAATATGTTCTCATCGAATAGTGTGATGGCCGATGCATGCAATGTTGCAATGTCTTTACCGAAATGAAAGTGCTGGTAAAATATCGCCTGCGTGACTCTGAATGTGCAGTCCCTAAAGACCCATAGAGCTAAGCAAAAAGCGTCAGCTTAGTTTTTTTAGAAAAATTCACTACATTAGGTCGGTGAAGGTGCGCTAAATACTGCGGCTGTATATTACAAAAGCGCGTTCTGACTAGTAGCTCGTGCTGGCCGCACTGCACTGTCACAATGTTAACTACGATTCAGATGCACTGTTAAAGAACGAGTATAACGCAACAAATCACTGCCGCAAAAAAAAAAAAAAGCGGCGCCCGCGCTATCAGCAGAGGGCCGGAGCCAGCGTTAAACCACATGTAACCGGGCTGAGAGCGCCACAAGGTGCCATCAAATCTTGTCACCTAGACAACCTTGGTTTCCCGGTATTGCTGCGCGCCGGGCGCACAGCGCGGGAAAGGGACAGACATCGTCTTACATGTCACTGCGTGCGCTGGCGAAAAACCCGCCCATGTGTGTGTGTGTGTTGTGCACGTGGCTTCTCGATCGCTAGAGTTTTTTAGTCGGTGTTCAGTTTGAAATGTGCCTGCACTCTGTGCTTCACCAGTGTGTTCTGTCCGTCCTGATTATTGCGAAGGTGCACCATCTTGAAGACTAGACCTGTGGATTTATATTGTGGAGCACTCGAAGTGAAATAATGAGTACCACTCTCACGTTGTTTCTTGGTCCATTCAGCGCTTTGGTAACTGTGTGAGCACGAGAATAACACCTTCAAACAATTTCGTTTTCAACTAGTTGATGACAAATCAGCATTTGTTTACTTAGCGAGAATATTTGTCCGAACTGTTTCACGGGAATGTTGGCGAAGTGTGAATGTGGGCGAGTTTTTTTGTTTGTTTGTTTAGATTGCTTGTAGTACAAAGCAGAGGGAGCGTGCGCCGCTGAGGTACAGCGAAGAAATCAAACAGATTTTTGCGGTGCCCTTTGTTGGCAGCCATTTTTAACGAGGCGCGCTCGTTATGAACATCAATTTTAGTTTACTAGTTATACCTGTGTGGGGACGGCACCTGTTAGCTCTAAGCATCAACCGTATCTAAGACGCATATGCTTGGGTATGTTGGTAGTTCAATTACTCTTTTTTTTCTTATTGCACAAAAAGACCGAGAACGAAAAACAAGGGCGTGGTGATGTCGTTCTTTTTAGTTCTTTTTTGTTTTGTGCGGTAACACCACAGTGATAACTCAGGTTGATGCATCGGGTGACAACACAGCAAATTGCTTCGCGTTAGGTGCGCCTCGCGAAGTTTGCCTACTTGCTAATACATTCGATTTCGTTAAATTTGTCTTCACCGGTATTTTCGTTCACCCGCAACGTAGCGTGACACTGCCGACAGCCGTGCCTGTGTAGCAGATCGAGCACTCAAGCTGAAATTTTGTTTGAACAGACATTTCATCTGTGTGTGTGGTCGAATTGCCTACTTGAACAGCGCAAACGCTTGTTTGAACGTAACTTCCACCATTCGAGCACATTTTATTCAAATTGTTTCCATCATGTGTAACTTTACAAATATTCTTATTATTCAGAGTATTACTGCCATCGGCTCGCTTTGGCGTTTAACTTCGCTAGGTACTTCAGATGTTAAAGGTATTTTCGCTATGTGAAGCGTATTATTAGTTTTTTTGTTGCACAAAAACACTTTTTGTTATACATACTGCACGGTATCTAAGCATGTGTTGCAGCCAAAATGTAAGATTGGGCAGCATATTTATCAGGGAACATAACACCCACAACCACTTAACAGCCTACGCTGCATCGGGAAGGAGTTATGCTTTCTCACCCTGACAGCATGATTGAAACAAATGGCCCTAATTTAGCAGTATGCAATTGTCATTGAGTAAAGGTAACAGGGTCACTTTGTTCGAAATTCCCCCGCCAATTTCGTGGCTATGGTGAATGTGTTCAAAAAAAATCATGCTAATTTTATTGCACTGAAAACAGTGAACTGCTTAAATATTTCGGAGAAAACATTTTTGGTCACGTAGTTGCCTTTCAAACTTTCCAGAATGTTGTTTGAGTGTTGTATGTTAAAACAATTATTTTACAAGTGCCGCTCCTTTTTTTATGAAGTTTGGTTCTTGTTAAGTAACTGGGCTTAGGTAAGGTGTTTGAAACTCGGCAATAATAATACGAATTTTCGGCCACATATGTCTGCACGAATTTAGCAAAAGTGTGTTATGTTTGCATTTTCTCATTGCTGTACTGCACTTTGTATGAATATCTGAGCTGTGACTACTTACTTCACACAAAAGATATTTTGATGAAAAATTATTTTTAGACACCTTAAGCCGTTAACCTCTACGAGAAAAGATCACTCCTTTCAGAGAATTGTCATTTTTGTCTGTATTGAGACGCAGTTTGCACCATGTGGTGGTCCAATTAAAAATCACCTTTTACCTAAATTGAAAGAAAATAAACAGTTCTTTGTATGTGACAAGTTTCATCAATACAATTACCATTTCAAGGAATAAAATAATTTTAAAATTTTCTCATCAGCGGCAATGGGAAACTTCGAGGCGTCGGCTGCCGTATGACCAAATGGCAGATGGGGAACTTGGAACTGCAAAAATCATTCAGGGGCGAAGCTCTTCAGGCCGTGGGTCGTTCCCTCCTCTGTAGTCGTACTAGTATTATGTAGCCACTTGATGAGTTGCACAATAGATGGCATTAGTGGTTTTCACAGCATATACGCGGACAAAATGATGATTCGTGGGGCGAATCGTTCGTCCGTAACTTTGTACTTTCGTCCGTTCGTCTGTGCATCCATCCGCCTGGGCTTCCATGTGTCGATTTGTCCGTAAGTCCGTCCATCTTCCTGTCCGTCCATACTGGCGTCAGACTGTCTGTCCATCCGTTTGTGCATCCAGACAAACGAACGCTACGCCCCACTCATCATCATTCACTCCGTGGGTATGCTGTGATCTTTTTCTCAAAACATAAACTGCTATGACAAAATTTGGCACATAAAAAGAACTGTTTATTTGCTTTCGATTTAGGTACAAAGTCTATTTAATTCAACCACCAAGTTGGGTACAAGTTGCGTCCTATTATAGACAAAACAACTTTTTTGTGAAATTTGCGATTTTATTTCGTAAAGTTTGATAGCTTGAGAGGTCTAAAATATTTTTTCCTACAAATATACCTTAAGTGGATTAGGTATTCACTCCTCAGATAGTCATTCAAAGTGCTGTATTGATATAGAAAAATGCAGACATAACACATTTCGGCTAATCTGTTTGAGGAGTATGTGGTCGAAAAATAGTAATAATATCACTGAGATTCAAACACTTTACGCAAGCCCTTCACTTAACTAGTATACCAAATTTGGCACGGAAGAAGAGATACTTATGAAATAATTTTTTTCACAAACATCCAGACGAGATTCCGGGAAGTTCAGGAGGCAGCCACGTGACCAAAAATTATTTATCTGCGAAATATTCTAGGAGTTACCTTTTTTAATGCAGTAAAATCGGCGTGATTTTTTTCGAATACATTTGAGGTGGTCGCCAAAATGGCTGGGACGTCTGACGTGGAATGACCCAATATTCAATTCTTCCATTACATAATCGTGTAAATGTGAGCCAGTTCAAGAACACTGGTATCATTCGCATTTTAATACGTAAATATTTTATTCTTACAAGTTACCTGCAATGAATACCTTCTCAATGCGCATACCGTCATGTACGCTCAGTGGCATTGGGCTTTTGTGCAATACAGATAAAATATGTATATGTTAATGCGCGTCGTACTGTATTCGTTTTAATAAAATATTCGAATGACTACCATGGTAGATCTGCAGAACTACACATGCAGCTGTGTTGATGCATACTTAAGCATAGAACTTGACATTCACTTAGATTGGTCAATGTATGCAGCTAATCGAACATTATCAACTTTGAGCAGCACCTTTTTATTTGCCTGCGCGAGCAAGCTGAAAGGTTAAAATAAGGTTCATTTTTACGGCACGAAAGGTATAATGATTCTGCCACAGCGCGCATTTTATGACGTTTATTGCTCAGCATACCTTTTTTAGCATTTCTCACTACAGTGGAGCCCGATGCCACTGAATATGCTTGATATGCACTGACTTTATACTTACACATAAGAAAGCGGTTAGTTATGCAGGGTGCATAGTGTATGTTTCACTCTTTGTGAAATTATGGTCATTGCTCCTTCTGTATTTATTTTAGGTTTCCAAGATTGACTTTCCTTTACAGAAAGAACACAGTTTCGCCCCACTTCTCTCGAAGGCACCCGTCATCTCAGCAGCTGAAGATGATTGTGCAAGCAGCAGTGACGAATCGTTTTGCAGTTAGACGTATACCAACACTGACATTATATTAATAAAACCCAAATTACACTACCTTGTCGAATGTTCTCTTTCTTTAATGCTGAAATTTATACTGCGAGATGTAATAGGTTGTAAACGTGACTGCAGAAACTCGCTTACTCTTTCTATGTGTTTTTATCTATTGTATAGGTGTCAATCAACGCCATACCTTTCAGTCGTTTGCCCGACTAGCGCAAATGTTTTTGAAAGTTGTGCAGATTTATTGTATTGAAAACAATGAATTTCTAGTAGAGAGAAAAAAAAACTTGGTCACGTGAGATATTTCAAAATTTTTCAGAATGCCATCAGAGTCCTGTTTGTCAGACTTGCAGTTTTTCTACAATAAAGGAAGATGTTAACATATAGGCTTGTTTTTTGCTTCGGCGTATTGTTTGGTTAACCTTACGCTACAGGTTACTGCTTGCACTATTGTGGTGTGGTACGTGTGTGTGTGTGCGTGCGTGTGTATGTGTAAGTGCCTTCCACGTCTTTGTCGTTTTCGGCCCAGTCTACGTACACATATATACACTTGTCTCATGCAGCTCATTCAAGACCATGGCACCTTATTTTATCAGCTGCATGCATGCTGGTATAAGTTCAGTGGGTGACACCAGTATCTTCCTTCTTCCCTGTCAGCCGCAGAAAAGGTTCATATATGCT
Organism: Rhipicephalus microplus; assembly: GCF_043290135.1. Taxonomy (NCBI): domain Eukaryota; kingdom Metazoa; phylum Arthropoda; class Arachnida; order Ixodida; family Ixodidae; genus Rhipicephalus; species Rhipicephalus microplus. The sequence continues at coordinate 827,948 of NW_027464594.1, forward strand.
TCTCCCTGAGAACAATTGAGGCTTGGGCGAGTTGGTGAGGCATTATTGATGGAATGGAGTGCTATGAACAGCTCTCCTCAACACGCAAGACTAAGCGTCGCCTCCTGTGTCTGCTTTTGTTGTTTCGTTAATCGCGCTTCATTTGATAAAGTATGCTTATCCATATAACCGCCATTGTTTCAAGAGGGTTTTTAGTGTTACACTCCACTCGCATGGGTGTAGCTTCATCCCACACCTATTGTTTAGGGGTGTTCATAAACACATATTAAAGTTGGATGTAACGTTTCTTTACACCCTACGGTTTCAGGGTGTTCCTAGACACCCTTAAAGGGTGGTGCCCATGGGAAAAATACACCCTTATCGGTGTAAAATTTTTATAGTGTATCGTCTTTCGTTGATTTGCAGCGTAACATGCAGATATGCGGCCAATTGTTTTATGGAGAACTATGGTGGCTCCGTACTACTGCAAATTTATTCGAGTATTTTATGTAGGGTACTGCAGTGCCTTCATTCTGCAGTGCCTGAATTGCTGCTGGTGTCTCGAGTGAGTTTAACGCCTTCTCGTAATCTATGAAACATATGCATAGGGGTTGGTTGTATTCCGCACATTTCTCTACTACTTTTGATAGCATGAATAAGGTCTATTATAAAGCAGCCTGTGCGAAAACCTGCTTGGTCTTTTGGTTGATGGAACTCAAATACCACCTTATTCTATTAGCTTTTATTGTTGTAAACAATTTGAAGGAAACGGGCAGTAGGGTGATTTGCTTGTAATTTTTAAATGCTTGACGTCTCCTTTTTATAGATAATGATGATGTCGGAGTTCTTCTAAAATTTGGGTACTTTTCTCGTCAACAGACACTTCGTGTTTAGGGTGTGCAGTTTTTTAACATAAATTCTCCACAATCTTTCAAGAGATACGTTGTTACATTATCCTGACCCGCAGCTTGCCTCTTTGCAGTCCTTCTAGGGCTTTTTTTTACTTCCCCTGTTGTTACAGGTAGGATGGTAAATTCCTCTGGACTACTATTTTCTCTAATAATATCAGCCTGGTTATTTTGGCTTCTGTACAGTTCTCTGTAGAACTCGTCTGCCACCTCGACTATATTATATTAGTTATGACATCGAGTTACTTGTTCCTCAATATATATATATCCGATTCCTGCCTAAGTCCTAGTTTGCGTTAGAATATCTGGAACGTGGAATATCTGACGCAGAAAATGAGATAATGCTCACTTGTCTCATATACTCCACAAAAGAAACAGTTAGGTGAAGCCACCAGACCAGCTCTGTGTTAAATTAAAAGTTAAGATATGGAGTCTGACAACGTAGTCCAGTGATCGCAATCTCAAGTTCTCTTGTTTGACATAGTTGGCTGTTCCAGTGGCGTCTGGGGTGCTCAAACTTTAATGTGGCTGTTATTATTTGAGCGGAAAATTCGTCTAACAACATTTCTCGCCTTATTCTAGCGCCTATTATGAATTGGACGCCGGCAATACATGAGTAACCAGGCCATTCAAAGATGTCATTGCTAGCGCATTCACCATTTCATTCAGAGATAGGCCTTTATGTCCTGTAAGCCAAACCAACATAACGAAATTTGAGTGGGGAGAAATGAAGGATTTAAGTGCACTCAGAACGTGCGATTCCTCACTTACTGAAAGGGAAGAACACACCGATAAAAAATCCATCAAAATTACTGCAGAACTTGTTTTATGATGTTCAGTTTCGGATCGCTAAAATGATCGCTGTGAGTTCTGCTACAAAATAGACACAAAATCTGGAAGACAAACATGAAAAGATTACCACAAGGTAGGATAATTTGTTTTTTTCTGTCGCCTTGAAGATCTTGGCGCATACCCAAAAGGAGTACCCTATAACGTAAATTTTATACAGTGCTTGTTAAAAGAGAAATCACATAAAAACAAGATGAACAATAACGCACACAAAAAAAGAAATGAAAAGGGCAAACGGATTCGACAAGCTAGATTTTAAAAAAGTAGGAAAAATGAAGAAGGGAGACGGAGAATCTGATTCATCTGGCGGCACTACCACCACCGTATCCTTCCGGTTGCCAGACTGAACTAATGTAGCGCTGACCGAATAGCACTGTGACTTGCACCCAACTGACTGGCTCCTGACAATAAAAGGTTGGATGTATTCATTGCCTATCCCAGCATAGGAATTGGCTTCTCAAGTATTATTCGTAAGAGTAAGGTGAAATGGCGACATGCGAAAGGAAGTTACCTATTGTTTTCGGTTCATTGCAAACTGCACTGTTAGGGAATGAAAACAACTGTTAGTAATGAAAATTCCGATTTCTGAAGATGATAATTCAACCTAGAAACTCTACAGCGAAAGCATGTGAGGGTAACCCCACATTTGAGGTGTTCCCTGGGAACACCTCAAAACGCCTTTCCACGTCCCCCCTTCATTCTACGATGACTGGGGGACGTGGTCTAGCTCAAACACGTTGTTCATTCCTTTCCCACTTCATCATCTGCCTCTACCATCATTCACTACTTTACTACGTCACAGGATTTCCCCTTCCCCCGGAAGAAGTCGCGTCAGACAATCAACGAAACAACAAAAACGCAGAATGTTAAAAGAAAAATGTCAAAATGCGCCATAGTTCCGTTACAGAAGCTAGTTTCTTAACTCACACAGAAAATCCAGACAAAGGGAAACAGTGTGACCATATCTAAGGGAACAGTGGTGGACAAGGCTGCCTGTCACGTCCTACATGTATGTTATAAATACACCCTGAAGATCTGCACTGGCGGTGACATGGGTTGAGTTCTCGTGAGGAACGGACAATGTTGGCAGTTCCTGTAGCATTTGAAGTTCGGATGTCGAAAGCGTCGAATTGTGTGTCGTGGCGGGAACAGGCGGTGTGCTTCCAGTTTGTGTGTGCGATAGTCGTGGCTGATGAAATAGTGTCTTGGTTTCAGCGTTGTATAGAGGGTGCCTTCTTGTATCTTTTGTCGTTTTCTGTGGTTTCAAAGCTGTAATCGTAGGCGCAGTATTTACCTCTTGTGCCAAATGCGCTTGTGGCACTGATACCTTATGCGTATATGCCTCACGTCTTGAGTTTGCTTTCAGCCCCGCCGCGGTGGTCCAGTGGCTAAGGTACTCGGCTGCTGACCCGCAGGTCGCGGGATCGAATTCCGGCTGCGGCGGCTGCATTTCCGATGAAGGCGGAAATGTTGTAGGCCCGTGTGCTTAGATTTGGCTGCACGTTAAAGAACCCCAGGTGGTTGAAATTTCCGGAGTCCTCCACTACGGCGTCTCTTATAATCATATGATGGTTTTGAGACGTTAAACCCTACATATCAATCAATTGAGTTTGCTTTGAGAGGCTCGCTTGGTGTCGTCGTCCTAGTAGGTGTATCTGCTGGAGTGTATGGAATCATTATACTCGCTTTTGCTGGCGTTGCTGCTCTTACATCGGAACGGGCTGAGATGGGAGCGCTTCTTGAACATCATGCCGGTTTCCTTGACAACTTGATGTGGTGTCCAGTCGGTAGCTGGTAGCCTGTTGGCTGTTCTTATTCTGTTCGGGCAGTGAAAATAATGTTTCAGAGTTGATATAAAGCTCTTCAGAGTCTTCTCTGTGCTAATTACTACAAAGGGCTCTTGCGCTTGGCAGCGTGCGATGTTCAATGCGTCTGAGCTTTCTGCTTTGCTTCGGCTGTCGAGTGGGTGTGCGCCGGACGGTGATGCATGAGTCCATGCGGAAGGAGCATGACTAGACAGGGTATTTTCCCGATGTGTCAGCTCGTCTATCTTGAACGCGGCGTCCTTATGAGGCGACCGGTAAGCGTAAAGAGCGCTTGAAGAGCAGCGTGATGGAAAACTGGGTGGTGGACCATGTATGCCAGACGAAGAAGGAAGGGGATCAGGTGGGTGAGCAACGTCTCGTGTCGTATGCTGTAGCAACGACTTTGACGATACCGGCTTTCGGGTAGAGAAACCTGATGGAATACTATGTCTTTTCAGTAAAGATCGTGGACTGTGACGGCTGAGTGTGATCGTCTCCAGAGGGTTGGTAATGAGGAAGTCCTTGTCGTAGTCGTTGAAACGGGCAATCATTTCTTTTCTGATATTTTGCCACGATACGTCGTTATCGAATATGTGGGTAAGGTAAAATTAGAATGCCTCACCAGTGATGTAATCGGTGAAGTCTGTGACCATCTCCTGTTCCGACCAGGATCCAGCGGCACCGTGGAGCTCGAATAGGTTGAACCAGTCGTGTACGGCTCCGTCGACTGCTGATCCGGTGTACTTGGGGGTGTCAAGGTCAGCTGATGGATCCGTCATGGCGCTCGTAGTTGTGTCCTAGTAGGAGATGATTCGGTTGTCGATGTATGGTCAGGGCGTCTTGGGAATAACTACATCGACGACGGGCGGCTGATGAAGGGGCAGGCATGTCTCCGTCCTGTCGACTTGTGTGACGCTACGATGACTGGGGGACACGTGGCCTCGCTCACGCTCACACGCCATGTTTTTTCCATTCTCACTTCTTCATCCTCTGCCTCTACCATCGGTTACCGCCTTCCTACGACACACACACACACACACACACACACTATATATATATATATATATATATATATATATATATATATATATATATATATATATATATGTGTGTGTGTGTGTATGTGTGTGTGTGCGTGTGTACATATAGTTTCTTCGACAGGTGAAGCCCTACAACTTTTTACAGAGCGTGACCATCGAATATGTGCCCAGTGAACAATACTGCTGTCAGTGGTTACGGGCTACTATCTGGGCTTTGAGCTACATGCTCGGGCATTTTCTCAATTTCAAAACGGCCTTGTAGGCCCTCGCCAAAAAGCAGTGCATAAATTTTTGTGTGTATTGTGGTTAACATGTAAATTAGAAACTATTGGTTCAAGTCCTAGTTGCAAAAAATCATAGAGCGCTAAACAAAGCGGCATTTATAATAACGGAACAGTATTAACCTACCCGCACCACGCTATACAATCATATATTCACTTTCCCAATCTATATTACATTAACCCCTCTGTAAAATGTTTTTGCTCAATTTGTAGTACTCACCGTTAGAATTCTCAGTCTGTAACTCAATTTACTTAAATTTTCACCCACGAATTTAATCAGTACTCATGCACGCAGTGGGAAATTAAACATCGACAAAGCCTACATAAACATACCGGAAAAAACCTACAGTGGGTCAAGAGCCACCATAGCCCTTCATAAATAAAGCGACGGAATTCCAAGAAAGAAGGGAATAAGCAGGGAGACACGATCTCTCCAATGCACGCGTTTACAGGAGGTCTTCAGGGCTCAAGACTGGCAAGAAATACAGAAGAAAAATAATGGAGAGTTTCTTAGGAACCTGCGATTCTCTGATGACATATTATTGATGAGTCACTTAGGGGACAAATTACAACTATTAGTTTCTGAAGTACACATGAAAACTAAAGAGTGAGTTGAAAAACTAATATAAAAATAATGTAATGGTCAACTGTCTCAACAGAGAACAGCGTTTTGCGATAGGTGGCGAGACATTGGAAGTTGTAAAGGAATATGTCTACTTAGGACATGTTGTAACCGCGAAGCCGAACCTTCAGACTGTAATAACTTGAAAAATAAGATATAGCACATTCGGCAAGGCTGCTAAGTTCATCGCAACTGTAAAGAAGGGGTGGTATAAAACATATGTCTTTGCATACAGCATTGGTAAATATGCTTACTGTAATTTTGTAATTTTCCGCTAAATAAAAGGTTAAACCACAGTCACCTTTCCTTTACTTGCATCGCATACCAATGATTATCGTAGTACATGAACTCTGTCAAACTTCTTTTCATTGAAAATTGCATCCACCTAATTTTCTTCTGATTTCTTACATCACTGCCACCTGTGGTTTGGTGTAGCTTTCACGAAAGCGTACTCTTTTCGCCTAGGATTGACAGACATCTCGAGATGTGCCTCGCGCAACAGTGACGAAACGACAGAGCATGTGCTCTGTTTCGTGATCGCTTTATGGGCGAATTTAACGTTTTGCGCAATGTGCTGAACAAGCTCGACGACACACCATTCTCTGGAGAAGATTCCGAGACTGTGGCTCTATGCGTCACTGGCAAAAAAGTGACGCGAGCACTGCAACTGTTTTTACAACCGACAGCGTTAACCCACCGCTTGTATGCGTGTGATGAGCAAGTGCCCGTAATTCATGATAGCGCTTCTTTTCCTCATCTTTCTGCGTTTCAACCTCTTCATCTCTACTCCCCTGTGCATGGTACGAAAGAGGAATCGCGTCTGGTTGACGCAGCTGCCTCTCCTTTTATCCCATCTACGTCCCAGGGTCAAGACGTGTGTACTCCAACAAGAAACTGGAGAGCTAACACTTCTATTTTCTTATTTTGACCGTCACGATGACCCCGGGCGGAGCAATACTATTCTCGTGGGCTTCAGTATGCAGCACGCTCCAAAATATGCTGGGGCCTTTATCTATAAATAAGTTCATGTTGCAGGCTTAAGCCTGCAACATGAACAGTTTGCGCATGTTCGTGAATGAACTTGCACCCACTTCACACCTGTTTGACCCATCCGTGTTCTTGGATTTCAAGTAAATCAGTGCAATAACCTTTGAAAACGATGACAAACCAAGCTGTAGTTAGTGACAAGCTAAGAATAAAAACTAAGAACAAAACATTGGTGCCGCGTATCGGCATGTCTCACTGCATATGTTGTCGAAAGACAATATTCTTGCGTTTGAAGAGAGTGAACAAAACGCTTATTCGGTGTTCTGCGCGAGAAAATTGAGGATTCTATTCTGGAGGTGCTGTGTTAAAGTGCCTCGGTCTGTGCAGTGAAGGCGAATGGGTACATCGAGACACGTTAGACACGAGCGCTATCTGGCAGTTATCTTCAAAAACAAGGCGTGCGCGCCTGTCTCGGAGGCGATAAGGTGTAGAACGCAAAGCGACGGGCAGCGGCAACCACCGTGTCGTCTTATCAAAGCTTTGGAAACACTTGCTTTTTTGAGCCTTGCGTTGCATTGTCAGCTGAGCGTGGTAAAAGCTATGGTCCTTAGGAATATTATGTATGCCTTCGCTAGTATAAAAAGACACATACAGAATATTGGCGTGTTGTTTTGGTGACTAGGATATGCGCAATATTGTTTTTAGTTGACAATCACACAAGCATGAAGGCTTAAATTTGGGCAATATTGGTGGGTGCTGTGGATGGAGTTGGCCGTTCGGGATATCGCTCAGAGCCGTATGGTCTAGGATATCATTTTCTTCGTTCAGCGAACTGGGAGCGCAGAGAAAACACAAAGGACGAAGCGAGGAACCACACAACACGAGCGCTCGTGTTGTGTGGTTCCTCGCTTCGTCCTTTGTGTTTTCTCTGCGCTCCCAGGTCGCTGAACGAAGAAAATGAATTACCAACTGGCCCACATTTTGATCCTTTTGCTAGGATATCATTTTGGCGGACAAACAGACAAGTGTACAGACCGACAGACCAAAATTTTTGCGCCGAGTTATTCCAAGAAAGACTATCGCCTCAGTGAAGTGTACTACTATATATTTGTGCTATGTTCCTTCAAGTAAAGTGAAATTTTGCTATGAGGTAATGTTTCAGACGAATCAACAAAATATTCAACTCTTCAACGTACACAGCATCATTCTCCAGGACGGTTGCCATTTGATGCAGTGGAAGTTTGTCCTTCGGCCGTGTTTGACGTGCACTGAAGCGGCGTCCATTCGGAGTATTTTGAAAGCATGGTCGGCATCCGTGGCTTCCGCAGCGTGAATCCTTAGGCTATCAATGACTATCGTTTATCATTATCGTTCATAGCGTAGCATCAACTGCACCGTGTGCACATAAGCCGGCTGTAGTGCGCTTAATAATGAAAAAGGTGAAACATCCAGAGAAAAGGTGGATTACCCACCTGATTTCAAAAATTTTCCCTTGACTCAGCCTGGTGGCCGTTGCACCAACGAGAACCCGTTCACGAGTATTAGGGTTTAAATCCTTTAGGCGTGCAAAAGATGTAACGTGCAAAACTTTCCCCGTGCTGGGCTGACACCCCATGGTCATGATCTGAAATTTATACAATTGTTTTTATTTACTTTTTGGAAAATTGTGCATAATTCAGCCTTCATTCTCTTCGCTTTCGAACGCATGCTATATGCGTACTCATGGCCTACGTTATTGCGCACCTATATTCTGGGTGCATATGCTAGCCTGGAATAACAACGAAGTGTAGGAAAATTACTAAAGGGCATGCCCAAGCGCTATCGCTGTAGCGTCCTCTCTTCAGCACAACTGTAAAGGAATTGTTGCCCGCCTCACCTATACGTCCATAACCTTACATTCTTGTGGAAATATAAAGTGAAATGAGAGCAACTATAGAGTTTCTCTGCAATAAAATGCCCAAGGATAACTTTTTCTTCAAAAAGCCTACTGATCTGACTATGAAATATATCTTAGACCTGTTGTGCTCGTGACAAAATAGTAAGAGCACGTATTGATGGTCTAACCTCTCCATGCTCTGTTAGGCGTTGTTTAAAGCATCTCCGTCGCATGTGGACACTTTTCAGCAGCGGCACATAGGCGGGACTACGAAGAGCTTTGAGCCGCAGGCAGGGAGACAGTTTCAAATTAAGCGCTATTTTATTGCTCTAAGGAACCAAAGCCCGCAAAAAGTGGGAATCAGAAATAGAAAAAGCAGCTTCATACTGATAATATTATCGAGCCTGTTCAATCAATATTTTATCAGAACGCTCATTTCGCCAGTATGCCTCAAAGCTGCATTGAATTTAAGAGAGAGAGAGAGAGATAAAGATGCAAGGAAAGGCAGGGAGGTTAAGCAGACGCACACCCGGTTTGCTACCCTGCACTGGGGAAGGGATAAAGGGGAGAAAAGAGGTTGCAGAAAGATGAGAAGGTACACACAATCACGAGCACACTCGGGGAGCACACACAGTCTATAGGCGGTCGCTCAGGTTTGTTGACTTCAGGTAAAGTAGCAGTGCTTTAGTTGCTTTCTGCGCAACTGAGGCAGATGCCCAAGGTCCTAGTATCTTCTGCACACAAAATTGTCCGGGGTCAAGTTGATTCAAAACCATCCGGAGCTGGCATCGCTGTGTGTCTTAGCAAGCGCAGCTGCACAGGACGTGTTCGATGGTCTCTTCAGCTTCGCAGTAGTCGCATGTAGGAGTGCCTGCCACACCAATGCGAAAGAAGTACACCTTTGTAAATGCAACACTCAACCAAAGGCGGCATAGCAGTGTCGCATCAGAGCGGGAAAGTTGTGATGGTAGCTTTAGCTTGAGCGAAGGATCCAGTTCATAAAATCGACACCTTTAGAAGCTGGTAGACGACCAGAACGTGCGTGTGAGATCTCGAGCCAGCAGGTAAAGTTGTCTTGCTGCATCATTCCTTGATAGAGGAATCGGGACTACACGGGTTTCTTCATGGGCTGAGCGGGCAGCATCATCGGCTAATTGATTTCCTGTAATACTGATATGTCCAGGAAGAGAGAGAGAGAGAGAGAAATAACTTTATTGGGTTGAAAAAGAAGGGGTTTAGGAGCTAGATGGGTGGGGCCCCATGTCCAAGGCTCCACTGGCTTGCGCCGCCTGCCGGACGTGGTCCAGGAGTGCTAGTTGCACCTCCGGGTCCGAGCTAGCGAGGAGTGCCTCCCATTGCTCCCAAGAGTTTTCCATTCTATACATACGCTGTAAGCGATCAAGTTCATTTGGCCGTTTAGCACAACTCCACGAGATATGGTAAAGGGTCGGTGGCGAGTCGCGACACCACGGACAATCGCGCCCATACAAAGTTGGATGAATTTTGTGCAGTCGTAATAAATTTGGATAAACTCCCGTTTGAATTTTACGGAGGTCTATGGCGTCTTCCCCTTTAAGAGATTTGTGGGGGGCGCCATATTTCTGCCGCGTGTATCGCTGGTGAGCAAGAAGCTCTCGCGGAGCCATCCGAGCCGAGTCGTTTTCCTCCTCCTCGCGAAAGCCGTCGTTGCTGGGTGGTGGCAACAGCGAGAAAGGCTGCTGCTCCGCTCGGTTCGTGAGCGCTCGAGCTAGAGCGTCCGCCCTCTCGTTACCCTCTAGGCCTGCATGTCCAGGGCACCAGACCAACCTATAAGTGTTGCTCAATTCGCCGCCTAAAAATTTGCAAATGTTTAATGGGAGGCGGCCTTTCGTGAATAGCCGGCACGCCTCTTGCGAATCTGAGAGTATGGTGATGTACGTCTGGCCGTCGCTGCGCTCTCGACTTTTAATCGCCAATGCGATGGCGAAACACTCGGCCTTGGTGATCGATGTAGTGTACAGTGATGCGCTGGACGCCATGCTTCTCGTGTCACTGCTTACCATTGTGACGACGCAGCGCTTCCAGTTATACCTGGAAGCGTCAACGTATAGCACGTTCTCATTGCCTCTAACTAATTTTCTGATCCATTTTACACGCTCCTCTCGCCTTTCGTGATGCCGCTCCTTGGTCATGTTCCTGGGGATAGGGGCGATCGAAATATGTCGTCGGACTGGGTCTGGTACGTCCACCAGCTCCTCGTCCAAGTTTTGGGGTTGGGGTGTTATACCCGCCCTCATCAGTATCTCTCTTCCCGACTTCGTCTGGCTGAGGCGGTTGCGCTGAGAGATCAATGTTGCTGCTTTCAGTTCAGCGTACGTGTTATGCAGGCCGATCTCGAGAAGCCTCTGTGTCGGAGTGCTTATCGGTAAGCCTAATGCTGCCTTGTAAGCCCCTCTGATGATAGAATCTACTTGCTCTTCCTCGCTCTTGTTCAGCGTGTGGAAAGGCAAGCTGTATGTCAATTTGCTCATTACGAGCGCCTGCACTAATCGGACAGTATCACTTTCTTTCATGCCTTTTTTGTGGAAGGTGATCCTCTGAATCATTCTAGCCACTTGTTTAGTTGCTGATTTAAGAAGACCGATAGTGTGATTTGCCCTACCGTTGCTTTGAACCCAGAAACCCAGAATCCGGGCGACGGTGACTTCTTTAATTTTCTGCTTTTCGATTTCAATTTCTATTCTTCCGTTACTTTTGTAGCGTTTGCTGTGTATTCTGATCACCTCCGATTTTTCGGGTGCGCAGCTGAGACCACTGGTTCTGGCAAAGTTTTCGACAGCCAGTGCCGCCTCTTGCAGAGTCTGCTCTTTGCTGGCCAGGGACCCCCTTGTGGCCCACAGAGTAATGTCGTCCGCGTAGAGGGTATAACCTAGCTGTGGTACACAATCCAAGGCCCGAGCGAGTCGACGCATGGCGATATTAAACAACAGAGGAGATATTATGGCTCCTTGAGGCGTTCCCTTGTTTGGCATTCGGAATGGCTCAGACCTAACGCTTGAGATACCAATTGTCGCCTCCCGATCGGTGAGAAAATCTTTTATATAGTTATATATCTTTTCCCCGCAACCAATTATATTTAGCTCTGAGAGTATAGCTTCATGAGAGATATTGTCAAAAGCTCCCTTTAAGTCTAGAGCAAGCAGCAAATGCTCTCCACCTTTGGGAACACCCTTGAGTACCTCTTCTTGTATCAGGAGGAAAGCGTCCTGTGTTGAGAGACCACTGCGGAAGCCCAGCATGGTGGCCGGAAACAGCCCCCTGTCCTCTATGAAATTCTGAAGTCTGGTCTGAACGACCCGTTCGAAAAGCTTCCCCATACATGACGTAAGTGATATAGGTCTGAGCGCCTGCAGGGAGGGCTTTTTTCCGGGTTTCGGAATGGTTATAATTTTGGCCGTTTTCCATTCTGCAGGGACCTTTCCTTTGAGCCAATAGTGTTCATTGAATTGTTTTGTCATGCCTTCGATGGCTTTGTCGCTAAGGTTTCTTATCATAGCATTCGTAATTTGGTCTTCACCGGGGGCTGTGTTCCTCTTGGCTGCCTGAGCTGCCGCAAAGACCTCCTCCTTTGTTATCGGCTCGTCTAGTTTCTCATTTCTAGCTCCACTGTAACTCATGTGATTAGCCGAGTTACTTGGTGGACTATCGCCAATATATCTCTCCTTAAGGGCTTTCACGAGATCGTCGTCCGTGCCCGGAAATGTTTCTGCAATTTTCTGCAGTGTTCTGCTTGTCGTGGATTTGGACTTGTCTGGATCAAGAATATTTCTTAGGATGGACCAAGTTTTCGCGGTGCTCAGTGTGTTCTGAAGCGAACTGCAGAACTTGACCCATCCCTCGGTAGCCAATTTGCTGGCATAGTCGTTTGCTTCCTCTGCAAGAGCAGCGATCCTACGCAGTAGTGTCCTATTCAGGCGTTGACGTTTCCAACGCTTTAGTAGGCTGCGCCTGCTCTCCCATAGGTGTAGCAGACGGCTGTCTACTGCTGGCGTCTCTACGGTTCTGGCTATTTTCTTCGTAGTGATGGCGTGTACCGACTTTATGTACTCCGACCATGCCTCTATTGAGTTCGGTACAGAGTCTGGTGGAGGATCTCGTTTCCTAAACTCAGTCCAATCTGTGATCGCCACGTCGCCTATCAATCTACGCATTTTGGGTGGCGATATGGAGACGCTTATAATGTAATGGTCGCTTCCTAGATTTTCCTCCAGGTTTGTCCAGGATGCGTCTTTGAGGTTGAAGGTGAAAGTGAGGTCCGGGAACGTGTCTCTACATACGCTGTTGCCCACTCTCGTGGGCGCAATTGGGAGAGTTATTAAACTCAGGCCCAGCCTGGACGCAGCATGTTCGAGACGCGTTCCCTTCGGCGAGTCTTTTGGGTAACCCCATGTGGTGCTGGGTGCGTTAAAATCACCCAAAACCAATAGGCGGTCCTTGTTGCCTGCGATTTTAACCGTCTCAGCAAGGAGCTCATTGAAGTCTTCGCCTTTGTCTTTTGGAGGACTGTATAGGTTGACTATTATAGTCTTCGCTTTGCCTCTCTTTTGGGGCAATAAACTGATAATTTGGTGATTGATCTGTAGCGTTCCTATGTACTCATCTGTTGCCGCAATCATCTTGCTCACCAGCGTCGCTACGCGGGGATAGTTTGGGTTCTGAAAAATATAATAACCCTGAAGCTTCACTATTTTGGCACCAATTTCTTGCAAGCATATAACGTCGGGTTTAATTGGTGCCGCATTGATATAACTCTGGAGTGCTGCGGCGCGTTTGTGAAAAGTGCGGCAATTCCACTGCCAGATCTCTAGTCGTTCCACACTTCTCAGGTTATTTTTGGCCATGATGCATGGGTGCTTCCGCGTCGTCGCGATTCCCCTTAGATTGTTTGCTATTTCTAGCGGAGGTCGAGCGAGAGCGCTTGTTTATCGCCCTTTGCAAGCTGCTAACAGCGTCAGTCACGTACTGCCTTTGAGTTTTTAATTCCTCGCAGACGAAAGATTTTATCTCATTCATGAAATCGACTAGCAGTTTATTAACGTTAGCTATACCTTCCCTGTTTTTGTCTAACTGTGCCTGTATTTGCTGCGTTATTTGGTCGTGGTTTTTTACTGTCGTGCTTGGGGTAGGGGTGGTTGTACCTGCGTACGCCATACCTTCCTCAACTTCAGCCGACGCCGCGCTGCCCCCCGAAAGGGTGGGTTTTATTGACGGTTGATATGTCGTTTTCTGACTACATCCTCCAGCTATTCCTGTCGGGTTTTGTGGTCGTAGTTTAGCCTCTAGCCGTCTCTCTAATGAAGATATTGCTGCCTGTAAGTTATTTCGCTCTTCGGCCATTTGTTTTTTTAGCTGTTTGACCTCTTGAGTCAATCTCTTATTTTCTTTCAATATTTTCTTGTATTGTGGACTTTCTGTTACAGGAGCATTGGAAGACACTGACCCCGCAAAGCTCACCTGATTTATGTTTGTCCGGCCGGCGGCTAGGGCGTCTTGTGATTCCTCGCAGGAACCCATCTCGGCCGGAGGTCCGCGATGCTTTCGTTGGTTCTTTAAGCTGGGTTTCCCAGGGGCCGGTGGTGCCGTGTTAGTGTGACGTCTGTCCCTCCTTGAACGAGATCTCGATCGCGACCTTGACTGGGATCTTGATCGGGATCGTGAACGTGACCTTGACTGGCGCTGTTCCATCCGGTCCGAGCTGAACCATCGAGGCATGTTCATCCTTAGTGGAGGGAATTCTTCTGACGACTTGGCATCGCCGGTATATTCAGGTTGGCTAACCCAGTCTTTTGGCTGATCTGTCCTCAATTTCTTGGGAGAAGCGACGTTCTTAAGTTTTTTCTTGCACAGACTATCTCCTGTGGGGTGTTCACCGTCACAGATGACACACTTGGGGATGCAGTCGTGTCCTTGCATTGGTTCCCCTGCCCCGCACTTGAGGCATACATTGACATTTGGAGTTGGACAGACGTCCGTACGATGTCCGGTTTGGAGGCATATCTTGCACACCTGTACTGTTGGCTTGTATGGGTAGCATATTAACTCGGCACCCATTATGTATACGCTCCTCGGTAGCACATTGCCCGTGAATGTGATAATCGCCGTTTTAGACGAGCCCAACATTCTTGCTCTCTCAATATTCACCCCTTGAGTCCGAACACGTAGGTTCTCCATGAGTTCATCTTGCGAAGTCCCGGCCGGTATTCCATGTACAATTCCCCGCAAGACGCCTTCGGGGTCGGCCACGTATGCATTGAAAGCGTGGATTTGTCCCCTGATCTTTAGTTGACTGATACCTCGCAGCCTACTCGCTACCTCCATGCTTGGCGTAGATAGGATTACAATGTTCGATCCTGGGTGAACCCGCAACAGAAAGTCATTGCCATTGAAACTTCGTTGGCAGGCATCTATCACAGCCCTGGAGAGTTCCAGTCCCAATATGTTTTTTACCCAGAGACCCTTATGCGGCCTCAGAATAATCTTGATGTCCTCTTTCGGTAGTGGAGGTGGGCCGCGTCGCTTTCTCCGTCTGAAACCCTGCGTGGCTTCATGTTTTTGTTTTTCGGCGGGCGGATCGCTTTCAAATTTCTCGTTCGCTTTCACAGCCTTCTCCATCTGTGATCGCTGCTTTTTTAACTGGTTTTTCTTTTGCCTGCGCGATAAAACGGTATGCCAGGCATCCTCAGTCCATCCATGGCGTTCCGAACAAGTCGCGTCGCCAGTCTCGTTTCCGAGAGTCGCGTCAACAGACGCTGGTTCGTCATCCTTTGCCTGCCGAGACGAGACGCCACTCGCGTCCGTGTCAGCGGTGAGTGATTCCGGTGCCCGAGAAGGGCCGGGATAAGCTTCGTCAACTTCCATATGGCGAGAAAAGGCGATCAGCCCCGGCCAGCCATGCTTGGCAGAACAAAGGAAAAGTGACCGCCGCTCCTGCCAAGTTAGTCGGAGCGCTTAGGCTGACAGAGCTTTCCCGCCGGCATTTTGTCGTGTCACAAAACAGGTCAAGAAAGTGAGGTAAACATCGCTCACCTTCGATCTCTGTCCCGTGGCAGCAAAGCAAGTGTCCAAAGTTCGCTATCTGCTAGTCCGTGCTCCCACAAACACACAACACCGTCGTGTTCCGCACGTCGCAGTACCTTCCGGGACGCGCGACGCCGGCCGTGGTCGTTAAGGTGAGCGTCTCAACAAGGTCATCCAATCTGCCTGCGATGGTTTCTTCTCGTAAAGTTGATCCTGGCCCAAGCTTTGGGTATCCGTGGAATCAGGAGAACTTCACAAAGCAGACTATAAGATTGTTAGTTGAGTTTGCGCGAAATTGCTCTTAGAAAAGCTTCGGGAAAGCGGAGCGCAGTGTGAACATGTCTTCACAGCTTGGCGCCTCCTGGCGGTCCGCCATATGTCCAGGAAGCCATTGATATATAATATCATGCCCTCGTGCTAGAGCTTCATGATGGCAATGTCTTATTTTTTGTACCAATTGATCAAGACTCCCCCTACGCATGGCAGACTGCAAACTCTGAAGCGCTGCCTACGAATCGCAGAATATGACCCATTTTCCTGGACGTTCTTAAACGAGATATTGTAAAGCAGCCCTCTTAGCATTTAAAATATATCACCGACAAGGGTGGTTGCTTGGGCCAGTTGCGGTGTATTCACTCCAACGTTACTGCGCACCGCCTAAAAGACAAAGATTTAGGTCACAGACAGACTGATGGATGGAAAGACGGATGAAATAATAGTGGCGTCTCGGGAAGCGGATTCCTGAGAACATGCCGAGGACAACGCCCACGACAGTGACCAGAATATATAGATTCCCGATCATGTTGCAGGTTTCATGAACCATCATGAGTCTGTGCACAAGGTCTGGGTTTGCGATGCCGCCTCTTCAAAGGAAAAAAGGCTGCGATTTCATCACGTGTAGAGAATTTCAGCGAAATGTCCGTGTGCACTGCATCTGGGCGGAGTGACGGGAAGGGTGTCGTTTGGATGAGTCGGCGGGCTATTTCCTGCCTCCTATTGCTCTCTTTTAGCTCATTCCTCCTACTTCGCTCCTCTAGCGGAAGACGAAATCCGAGCTGACGAAGGCATCGACCTAAGTCCCAAGCACAGAAAATGAACCAAGCGGTAGTTTACCAGATGGCAGTCAGTGCTCCATTTCCTCTGACCTCCATCCTTCTCCGTGATTTGAAACCTCTGCTATCTTACTTACCCTTCTTTTCTTTTTATTTCCCGTTTTCGTTACACTCTTTTTCTCTTCTTCCACCTTCTATGCCTACAATACACTAGTAGTGCTGTTGCGACATATCTCAATGTTTCTTTCTCACTTCTTGTCCAGTGCAGTGTGCGGTTATTTTGGGAAAGACGGTCAACGCGTCCCTGCTGGCGCCAGTGCCACGCCTCTCCCCCGCAAATAGCGGTAGAATCATTTTCCCGGGGCGGAAAAGGAGTGCTCGCACCCGAGTGCGATCAGTCCCCAATAATGTCCTTCCCGTCGTCTTTGGCTGCGAATATAACGTGGTGGAGTGAAAACAGGACATGTTACTATGTTGGAAAAAAAAAGAGTTTAAGGGGATACAGGGGCAGGAACACCTACATCTTAGCCCTTCATGTACGTTAATTACAACGAAATAATCTAAGAAAAGTTATTCTGGAGTGTGAGCACAATAGCTCAGCAACTGGACGACCAACGCACTATAAAACAGATTCGATAATGAATCAGATTTGATGTTACCAACTTTCCTGAGGTTGTAGGAGGTGTTAACGAAGAAAATATTGTAAAGGAGAAAAAGTTTTTCGGCGAAGAGTACTTCCTCTTCTTTACATTATTTAATTGAAGTGGCTCAGTTTCAATGTAACAGGTGCTCAAGCGACATACGCCTGATAGTTTTTTTATGATGAAGTTTCAAGCAGCGGCATGGCTCTGAGGTGGTACTTTCGACTGGCACGCTTGAGGGTCCAGTTTGATCTTTTGAAATTCTAGGTGGTTTGCACAGTGTGCGCGATATCGGTTCTGCGAACCGGTAGTTGTGACAATAGCGGACACCTATACCACCAAAATCTGCTGCTGTTTTGACTTTGTATCAGATCTCTCTCTCTAAAATACCAAACAACGGGCGTTGCCGTGTCGGTTGTATTGATGTGGTATGAACCACACGCGTTGGGAGTCGGGGGGGGGACCGCAGAAACGTCATCGTCAGTCATGCATCGGCAGCCGCCATGTTTGGGCGCGTCTGGTGCCTGTTCATGGTTGCATGGTGCATCGCCAGGCGGTGAGCATGAGGGCTCACTGTTTCGTAGAACTAGAATAACTGAGATGGACTCTTGAATTTTACAGCTACGTGTGATTTATTCCGAGTATTTCCTCCGCAAACTTCTTCCCGAGAAGTTCTCGATGAAAACACCTCGTGTTAGTCATCTCTTTTAGTAAAAATAACCTTACTGAATATCCGCCAAGGAGATCCCATATTCGAAGTTGCCAAGTAGAGCACCGATTACTCGAGATACTGCTGTTAAATAGCAATGGCACGATGACCTAGAAAGCCAATTATACGCCAACGGACTCATGAGTCCACTCACTCACGCTCGCTCAAACTCAAGTTGACCCATGACTTTCAGCCAGGGTGAGCCACAGTGAGGGAAGCTTTGGAGAGTTTGAGACCGTGTGAGTACAGATGAGGAAACTTTTGATGAGCCTCAGCTCGAGTGAGCCCCAAGGGCAAATTGTACTTCATGAGTGAGTGTGAGAAGGCTCTACATTTCTGCCTACCTTTGCCTCTACCTGGTGAACGTGGTTAACAACAACAGAATGAATATGTGTATTTTTTCCGTACGCGGAGAATGTTCTTTTATCTACACCTATACTTTCTAGAGACAAAAAGTCCGATTCGCCACCTTCTTAGGCACCTTCTGGATGGCGAAAATGTCAAGCAAAACAGGCTGGACTTAATTGAGTGCAAAATGCAAAAGTTTACACTGTCCACGCCTGCGCATAAGAAACGTGTCGAAATCGTGAAACGGGACAGAAATATTAGTGACTTAGAAATAAACTTCATTGACGAAAAATCAACAGCCATCGCAACACTCTTCTTTTGTTTGGCCTTCTTGAGTGCGACTCCGAAACGCCATATTCGCTTTTTGCAAAGTGCTCAATGACGCCGGATGTGAAATACACATCTGTTTAACTAACGTACAGAATATTACGCGGAAAAAGAGACAAACGTTGACCGGTTGACCGGGCTTTGTAAAGTTCATTGATTGTCGTGTTGAAATAAGTTTCAAAGAACGGGAGCGAGCTTAAAGGTTACAGCGTCCCCTTAAAACAATATAGTAACGTGAGATCGTTAAACGACTTCTCTCACTGAAATGCCGCGGTGTCAGCGTCAATGTCATCGGCGTTGAGCATAAGATCGCCGTGTTGTCCATGACCAAAAATCAAAAGAAGATATTCAAATTAAGTATTGATCGATTCAAAAATAGGTCCGGACCACTGGAAACAGGCATTCTACGTCAGAGCTACACTATTGCATGAAAGATAGAGAGAGACAAAACAGTATGCGAGGAAAAAAGGAATAAACAAGTAGAAGAAGAGGGAGGTGAGGCAGTTCTTAGACATTTTCAGAGTAAGCTGCGCAGCAGTACGGAACACAAAAAATACAAAAGAAGATTCAGTACTGAACACACACACACACAAATGAGTGCAGAGCACAAAGCCACTGCACTCGTTTTTTTTTTTTTCTTTGTTATTGTCCTGCCTTGATGAGCAGTTTGTCCTGAAGATGTCCCTGAACCAACTCACCGAAATTTGAAAGCCTGTTACGTACAGTTCTACACTGACTGGCTACCCTATCCTGAAGAAGGGGTTAAGGAGATTGAATTTTGTGTAATTAAAGGAGGACCTTGAACGCACGTAATGTTGCTTGGCAGGAGTGTTGAATCCCCCCACAAGTCGGCACATATGAATTACGTAAAAAGTCATGTTTCAAAGGCCCACTCATTGAAAGCACTCAATATTTGATCATTATGATCATCATCTTTATCAACACCCTGTGAGTGAGTGAGCAAACTTTATCAACATCCTGATTACCATAACATCCACAAAGTGAGCAGCTCCGTAGCTTTGTGTGTCGCCTTACAGAAGTCTAGTGGGTACTCTGCTGATTCGTAAAAGGAAGACTTAGGGCGCAGAGGGCACTTAACAAATGTGCTTGCAGTAAGTACTGTAAGATAGTTTGAAACGGCCAAGGATACACGCAAAGTTATTCGTTTGTTTGTGGCACAGTTGAGGTATTCATCGGGAAACGAAGTGTGGCAAGCAACTGAAAAGACGATATGCACGAGGCCTGTTCCGGACATCTTCTTATGCTCCCGAAGGCAAGAAAACATTGAATATTTTTGACTAACTTGCCGTAGTTTTAATATACAGAGTTTGAGGAACATTTCGAACATTTCTAAAACTTAAGACTGATTTCTGATTCAGAAAATGTTTCTTTCCCAGGGGCTTCTTCACTGGGCCACAGCAACAGGAACACTTGCTTAGATATAGTGAATAATTAACGACGCAACCACAATTCATTGCTAATTTATTTTTGTTCAGAACTTTACTCCTCAGAGTTTTCGAATATCTGCTGATTGCGTACCAATGTAGTGTTCTATACTTATAAAACTTTACGTAAACAATTCATGTTTAAAACAAACCAGATATACTATAGTCCCCAGTCAACCGATTATTAGGATTGTTTTCATCTTCTGTCTCAGTTCTGAACTCTGTCCGTATATCAACCGCGGGTTGCTTGGCCGATCTCCCGAACAGGGTAAGATCCGATTACAAGGGCCAAGCAAGCAAGCAAGCAAGCAAAAGCAAAGCAAGCAAAGCAAGCAAAGCATTTCGATGAGATAGCAGCGCGAAAAAATTGACACAGGTTGCACTGAGTCGTGCAATGCTTGAAACATCGAAACTGGACAATTTCAAAGACTAATCTACTGTCTTCTATGTTGCTTCTAGCCCTTAGTTAGGTGACGCCACATCTATATTGCTTCTTAGTTACTGCTACCGTTTACCACGTACGAGTGTATACATTTATATACATTCGTACGATAGTGTATATATATATATATATATATTCTTTTTTTTCTTTTTTTTTCTTTATTCAATACTGCAGACCTTGTACAGATCCAAGCAGGGTGGGGGAAGAATAAAACAACAACAAAACGGAGCAAACAAGTATAGTCATGCAATTAGCAATGAGCAATGATCCCAATGCGCTTAAATGCTACAATGAATCATTCCAGTCTGTTACGGTGCGGGGAAAAAAAGAAAATTTGAATAAATCTGTTCTCGAAAAATAAGGTGTCAAAGAATTAGGATGATGGTGGCGAGTAAGTCTTGATGTAGAAGATGAAAGATATGGTGAGGGGTTAATCGCTAGTTTATGATTCCAAAGGAGGTAAAGAAATTCCAAACGTGCAGCTTTCCGTCTCAGTGCAAGGTATGGAATGTTGTTAGCCTGCATCAGTTCAGTGGGTGAGTCATACGGTGAAAATTTGGAATAAATAAACCTGACTGCTTTTCTTTGCACATTTTCTAGGTGATTAATGTTGGTTTTAGTAAAGGGGTCCCATACTACACATGCATATTCGAGTTTTGGCCTAATTAGTGTGTTATAAGCAAGTAATTTAACAGCTGGAGGAGACTGTTTGAGCTTATGTCTTAAAAAATATAACTTGCGGTATGCAGAAGAACAAATGCTATTTATATGTGTATTCCACGACAAAGTATTAGTAAGAGTTACACCTAAGTACTTGTATGCCGTTTCCTCATGCAATGGTAATGAGCCTAGCCTATATTCAAAGGAAAGTGGAGCTTTTCTGCGAGAGAAACGAAGATATACTGTCTTACCAATATTAAGTTTCATGTCCCATGTGTTACACCATTCGGAAATGTTAGCAAGAGCAGTGTTAAGGAGGTGCTGATCGTTAGGTGAAGTGATTTCATGGAACAACACGCAGTCATCTGCAAACAATCTAATTTCAATGCTAGGATCAATGACTGTAACGATATCATTAATGTATATCAAGAACAACAATGGCCCTAATACACTCCCTTGAGGAACCCCGGAACCAACCGGAAGATAGCCAGACCGCCGCCCATTAACTTCCACACACTGGGATCGATTAGTCAAATAACTCCTAATCCATGTAATTAAAATTTCCGGAAGTTTGATTTTTCTGAGTTTTAAGATCAGTTTGTCATGCGGAACCCTATCAAAGGCTTTGCTGAAATCTAGAAATATTGCATCGATTTGACCATTTTTATCAAAACATGAAGCGAGTGAATGAATAACGGTAACTAATTGTGTAACTGTCGAGTAGCCTTTTCTAAACCCATGTTGATGATTAGAGAGAACTGAATGTTCATCTAAGAATTCATTAATTTGATTGGCGATAATGTGCTCAAGAAGTTTACAACAGGATGATGTAAGTGATATCGGTCGATAATTTTCTAATAAAGATCGATCACCTTTCTTGTGTATGGGAACGACTCTGGCTACCCTCCAGTCATCCGGTAGTTTACCATGAAGTAAAGAATTACGGTAAATTATAACAAGAAACTTTGCAATAGACTCAGCATATCGCTTCAGAAACATGTTAGGAAGGTTGTCAGGACCACATGAAGATTTCGTTTTCAAGTTCAATAGCATAGAAACCACGCCAGGGTAAGAGATGAAACTGACATCAGAGGGATGAAATGTTGTGTGATTGGCTGGACAAACACCAGACTTACTAAAAACACTCTGGAAGTACTCATTCAAATGACATGCGATGTCACCAGGATCATTAACAATTGAGCCATTAATAGAAATTTGAGACACTGGCTTCTTTTTTTCGCTTATATAATTCCAAAACTTTTTAGGATCTTCTGAAATAAAGTTTGGTAGCACCGTCTTAAAATAGTGATCTTTCGAAGAGCTTACCGCACGTGCAAGGTTATCTCTTAGTTCTTTTAGATTGCCGATAGATATGCATTGTTTTTTTAATCTCTTTATTTTTCGCTTCAGGTGGATGATTTCACGCGTCATCCATGGTGTCTGCCTATTAACTAGTTTATGTTTGGTTGGTACAAACGTATCTGTACAGAAATTACATATATCTTTGAAACGGCACCAAAGTGAGATGACATCAGTGTCGGTGAAATCAGTTAGACATGTTTCCAAATGTTCTATTATGGATGCATCGTCTGCACGTGAGTAGTCTTTGAAAGAACGCTTCACAGAATTATTTGATTTCATAGGAGCAACAATGTGTAAGCAAACACTGACAAGAAGATGATCAGAAATACCTTCCACAACTTGAACTGTGCACTCTGATAATTGTCTGGGTAAAAAAACCAAATCCAGTACTGATTTCGAAGTACCTTGAACACGTGTTGGTTCCCGCACTATCTGCACTAGGTCGTGAGTTAACATTATACTCAGTATACTATTGAAATGATTGTTGTTTTCAGAAAGTGATTGAAAGCGTTCCCAATTAACGCCTGGTAAGTTAAGGTCCCCTATTAAGAGTATTTTATGTTTGTGGAATTGAGACAGGTGTTTTTCTAGTTTATCCAGATACTCAGGGGTGGCATCAGGAGGCCTATAAATGGCACACAGCAAAAAGTTATGGCCCCAGCATGTGATTTTTACGCATAAACATTCTAGGCCGGGGATGTCTTGCAAAAGAACAGCATCTAACGGGTTTTTAATGAGGACAGCCACGCCGCCTCCTCTAGAAGCCCTATCCTTACGAAATATTTGATAACAAGGTGGGAAAACGTCCTCATCACATATTTCAGTCCGTAGCCACGTTTCAGTTATGATGGCAATGTGGGGGTCTTGTTCTAGTAAGGAGACTTCCAAAGGTACTGTTTTATTTATTACACTACGAGCGTTTAGGTTGATTATACGTAAACTCTTGTCATACTCATTGAAAACGGGTCATATGTCAGACTGCTGAGATCGCTGGTTCGTTATTTTGACACGCATGTTTTTAGTCTCATCCCAAAAGTATAGCTCTTTATCGACCTTTAGCTTGTCATGAAGCAAGTGCACTTTTTTACCTTGTAGTTTTTCTGCTTTCGCGCTTTCCCACAGAAACTTCCGTTTCTTCAAAGTCGCTTGCGAATAGTCATTTTGAATAGATATGCCTGATCCTCTAAGTTTGCGACAGCTATCGAGTATCAGTTTCTTTTCATTGAAATTTTGGAGATAGACAATGACCGGGCGTTTGCTGCCAAGGCGTCCAAGCCTGTGGATGCGGCCGATAGATTCACATTGTACGTTCATCTTATCCCGCATTATCGTCGTTAGAACTTTTTCTTTAAGAAGCGCTTCCGTTTCCTCGGGGCATTCAGAAACGCCATGAATTATTATGTTTGACCGCCTGTTTCTGTCCTCAAGATCAGTTAGTTTCTTTGACTGGAATGTGATAACGTGTTCTATGGATTTAAGCGTATTTTGAACTCCGTCTTCCGGTGATGAAGGTAGTTCAGACAGCCTTTTTTCAATATGACTGACCATCTGCTGAAGGCTACTGATCTGCCCTTCGACATTAAGTAATTGCGCTTTCATTTCTGCAATGTCATTGCGGATTACAGTTTGACCTTCAAGCAACTGCTCAAACAATTCTTTCTGCGTGGGACCTGGGTTAGTTTCAATGTCCCCGCATAGAAGCAACTTGCAGACGAAAAGACATTCATAGGCAAGGTTAAGGCACTTCCGTGGGCACGGCAGGACAATAATACCACGACAATCACTACGAAGAGAATAATTGTTATAACTGACCTGCAGAACGCAGAACAGAGATCTGGTTAGCGTCATGGCCAAGCCGCGTCCTTCGTGCCCACAAAAGGCAAATCGGTGAGGCGTTTCTTTTATAGCATTTTCTTCGAATGACGTCACGCAGCAACTGCCGATTGGTGTCGCCAGCGGAGTCAAATTGCCAGGGTGGAACCACAGCGGAATTTGTCCGGCGGTGATATCTGGAGGAAGTTGATACTTGTCGATGATGCCGTCGTTTTCCCAGCACGTGTGGCCTCTCACAGCTGAAGATGCGCTAAACTGGAAAATGCCCTGCAGAACGCAGAACAGAGATCTGGTTAGCGTCATGGCCAAGCCGCGTCCTTCGTGCCCACAAAAGGCAAATCGGTGAGGCGTTTCTTTTATAGCATTTTCTTCGAATGACGTCACGCAGCAACTGCCGATTGGTGTCGCCAGCGGAGTCAAATTGCCAGGGTGGAACCACAGCGGAATTTGTCCGGCGGTGATATCTGGAGGAAGTTGATACTTGTCGATGATGCCGTCGTTTTCCCAGCACGTGTGGCCTCTCACAGCTGAAGATGCGCTAAACTGGAAAATGCCCTGCAGAACGCAGAACAGAGATCTGGTTAGCGTCATGGCCAAGCCGCGTCCTTCGTGCCCACAAAAGGCAAATCGGTGAGGCGTTTCTTTTATAGCATTTTCTTCGAATGACGTCACGCAGCAACTGCCGATTGGTGTCGCCAGCGGAGTCAAATTGCCAGGGTGGAACCACAGCGGAATTTGTCCGGCGGTGATATCTGGAGGAAGTTGATACTTGTCGATGATGCCGTCGTTTTCCCAGCACGTGTGGCCTCTCACAGCTGAAGATGCGCTAAACTGGAAAATGCCCTGCAGAACGCAGAACAGAGATCTGGTTAGCGTCATGGCCAAGCCGCGTCCTTCGTGCCCAGTATATATATATATATATATATATATATGAGTATATATATATGAGTATATATATATATATATACTCATATGAGTGTATATATATCCGTATATCAACCACGATATACGCCGTGGTAGCTCAGTGGTATAGCATGAAACGCGTTAGTTGAAGGTCACAGTTTCGGTTCCTGCTCACGGCAAGTTATCTTGTCACCCACTTTTCTTTCTTCTCATATACATAAAAATTGGTCTAATACATTCCCCTATACATTGCTTGGCATTATTGTCTTGTGGATCTCATTACATTGTGTAAAAACATTGAAAAACGAGCTCTTAAATATTGTTATGCCTGCGAGTCCACAGTGGACGTCCATGCCTCTGAAAAAGGCAATCTGTGTCAAGGCCAGCCCGCGAGCCCGCCTGACGCGAACAACTCAACAGCGTCAACACGCGACGGCGCCTTTCTGTCGCCCACGTGCAGTGAGTCACCTCAGCAAGCGAGCCGTCGAGTAAACAACCGGCGTCTTCCTTTCTAGGGGGGGGGGGTGACGCAATGCCCGGTGACGTCACTCGTCCTTGGGTGCAGCCACCTGCAGCGCAGCCTCTCCAGATTCGATGAGAAAGAAAGACGCGGCCCAGCGGCGACCCCATTGGAGGATTCTAACCTCACGGCCAGCGGCGCATCTTGTTGGACATTTGGGTTGGACCCGGTGCATATAAAAAAAGCCCTGCGCTGCGTCGAGAGGAGACCCATTTGAGAGCAGACCGATGTGTTAGAGAGGAAAGCTCGGCTCTTTGAGTCTCTGTCGGCCCCAGTGCCGAATTTATAACGCCTCTGTATATATGCTGTACATAAACCTTGTTTAACTCACCGTCCGCTCGTCTATCAGCTCTACGCAGAAGCAGTCGCGAGCTGAGAAACCTACGCTACCAAACGGCTGGTTACCTTCCCGGCGGAGTTTGAAGCAGTGGCGCCTTCGGGACCGTGTTGGCGTCGCCGTCTTTCGTAAACAGTGGTTGCAGCGGTGAGATTCGTAGCGCCCTTCGTAACCTCGTCGGAGGCGCGCGTCGTTACAGTGGTTGGCAGCTGCGGGATCGGCCGGCGTCAGTGACATCGATGCGGTGACTGCCTGATGTTTTCCCCTCAGTTCACCAGACTACTCTAGCTCAGGATATAGTAGTTTAGAGAAGGGCTGTGTGAAGCATTAGAGTGAGCTTTGATCGTTTCAAGCCAAGTCGAAGCGCTTGGAAACCAAAGTTAATGCGGAGGGTGTAAACACGGGAGTGTAAAAAATTGCTTGCGCGTCTTGCTAGTTGAATTATAGTGGGTACGGCAAGTAAATTGTTAACAGGGGCAAACAGCAAGAGTTTAGTGTGAACGATGGAGAACCTTAAAGTGAAGGAACTCATCGAAATTTGTGAGGAACTCGGCATTACTTTGGGCCGTGCGAAACGAAAGCAAGCGATCCTTGAGATCATGAAGGATGAGGGAGTGTCGGCTGAGGAAGTCGATGTGGCCTGGGTGGATATCAAAGCACACCGCGAAGAAGCTGAAAGGAGAGAAGTTCGCGAACGTGAAGAAGCTGAAAGGCGAGAACGCCGTGAGGAGGTCGAAAGGCAGGAGCGCCTTTAGTCGAAACGAATAGAATTGGCAGTACTACAGTGTTCGCAGGCGCCTAGCGTAGCTTCTGTGACAGTTCAGGTCAGCGGTCAGAGAATTCGCGACCAACTGCCACCGTTCGTAGTAGGCGAGGACATGGCAAAGTATCTCGTCAAGTTTGAACACGTCTGTGAGCGAAATGCTTTGGAGCGGTCTCTTTGGGCGCAGAACCTGTTAGCTCTTCTTCCGGGCGAAGTGTCCGACGCGATAACTTGCTTGTCGAGGGAAGCGTTTGAGAGCTATGAAGAGGTTATGGAAGTGCTCTTGAGACGTTATAAGTTGTCACCCGAGGCTTTCAGGCAAAGGTTCCGGTATGCTAAAAAGGGAAATGAGTCACACGTTGACTTCGCGTTTCGTCTTAAAGCTGATTTAATTGAATGGCTCAAGGGCGAAGGTGTTTATGACGGTCGCGATAAAGTGGTGGAATGCGTTGCATTGGAGCAATTCTACCACTGCATCGAGGAGGATGTCAAACTTTGGCTGCAAGACAAACTTCGTGAAGTACAGCTAAACAAGGCAGCAGAGTTAGCTTAGGAGTAATATACTCGCCGAAAGTTGCATAGCAGGGCAGTGCGCGCGGAAAAGAATGAAAGGAAAGAGGGCTTTACAAAGAAACCTGATCAACGGAAACCCGCTCCTTACCGTAACTTCAAGAAGGACCCGTCTCTTACGAAGGACACTGTTGGGGAAGGGCAAACGGATGCGGAGAAATCGAGTGAGGTTCCTAAACAACGCACTGATACCACACGGGCGTTTGAATCACGGAAGCCACTAATCTGTTACAACTGCAAAAAAGAAGGGCACATCGCGATAAATTGTAAGCAACAGTTTGCTTTTGCAACAATCCGAGAATCGGAAAAGAACATGCGGTTGTTGGAGCCGTATATCCAGCAAATTAGTGTGAATGGGCAAACGTGTCGAGCACTTCGTGACTCAGCGGCAACCATAGATGTTGTCCATCCTTTATTGGCGTTTCCGGATGACTTTACAGGAGAATGCGCGTGGATCAGGCAAGTCGCCGAGGAGCAGAGTGCTTGCTTACCAATCGCCATGGTTGTCATTGAAGGCCCGTTCGGTAAGCTTCGCACCGAAGCGGCTGTGTCTGCCACGCTTCCCGATCGTTTTCCTTATCTTTTCTCCAACAACTCAGAGCAGCTTCTCCAAGAGCAGGGTAAATCGTTCTTCCCCAACGTAGCGTACATGGCCCTCACGCGATCGCAAGGGCGGAAGCTTTCTCAGGAGCTTGATCTTGTTCAATGCGGTGAACTCTCAGTGACCTTGTCGGCGGGTCGACGGAACCTCAGAGAGGAAATTTTCCGCGTGAGTCATGTGAGCAGTCACGCGAGCGGCCCGTCGCCGAAGCGACCGGCGCGGTTTCCGTAGCAGGGGGAGACGACCTGGCGCCATTGAATCAGAGCGAGAGGGCTGCAACGCTCTTGCCTGTAGCGGAAAGTTGGAGTGAGCTGTCGTGGGTTGATCGAGAAATGCTCATTCGAGAGCAGCGTGAGGACCTTTCGATTAAAACGAAAGATCTAGTGGAAAGCCACATAAAAGTTGCACAAAAGTTGTCGAAGGAGTACTACGACAAATCGGCAAAGAAGCGCGCTTTTGAAGTAGGAAGTCAGGTAGTGCTGCTGCGGCCGTTCAAAAGGAACAAGCTTGAGATTCATTAGGAAGGGCCCGCCAAAGTAATATCTAAGCTTTCCGATACGAATTATGAAGTGAAATTAGGAAGGCGGCCGAACAAAATTTACCACAGTAACTTGAAAGCAGTCGTTAATCGGCTTTTGAATGCTTCAGAGGAAGAGGGAGCAGAAATTTTTAGTTCTAGTGAGGTAATCGAAAGGGAATCGGAGGTAATCTTAGAGCAGTTGAACCTAAAGCCTAGGTTAAGTGAAATCCAAAAGGAGGACCCGAGAAAGATTGTTTCCGAGATTGGAGACGTGTGTTCGGACCATCCCGGAAACACGACGGTGATCGAGCGCGATGTCAAGCTAACTTGTGAGGAGCCTATCCCTAGCAAACCTTATCGTTGTTCCCCTCTGCATCGTCGCAAGTATGAGCAGCTGTTGGTACCGCATAGGTATCGTCGCCTAAAAGTGGCCGGTTACTGAGGTGTAGCTCGAAACTCCACAAGCACAACTTTGACGTTCGCTAAAAAAAAAGAAAAGCTAAACGCTAATGCATGCGCATTGAGCCGTGCGTTTAGTTAGTACTTTCTCTACCTTTCTGTTTCTCGCTGGCGATTCGGGGCAAAATTTTGACCTCATCACGACCTGAGCTGAGTGCTCTCGTCCAGAGTGAGCTCAAAGAGCCAACTTTATGTTCTATTCTAATTCGTTACGTTGTTGTACGTGTAAAAATTTGAGTTCTCATTTAAGATTCTTGTGTCCCACATGTGTCTCTTGATGTAGAGGGAACGAAATTCCGATAGACACGTAGCTAGGTATATGTTGTACTATACTTTGTCTGGTGTTCTGTCGGGTGACCGAGGGCACCTGCTTGTGTCGTGTTGTCTGTTGTCGAACCGTTCTTGACAAGTTGCAGAACCATCGACAAGTGCTGAAACCAAGGATTGTCAGAAGAGACGGGCGAAGCTGGTCGACAAGTTGTGGTGACAAGGCAGTGGAGCTGGGATCCGTCCTCAAGAATGGGATGTGTTCCCGGAACGGAGACTGAAGCTGCATTCTCCCCATGGCCTTGGAGGTGAACCTGCAGGGACCTGGCGAACGAACGCGCCTGACATCCGAGCCACGTGGAAGCAGCTCGTCTTTCCGGCGCATTGTCTGGCGGCGGGGGTGCTGTTATGCCTGCGAGTCCACAGCGGACGTCCATGCTTCTGAAAAAGGCAATCTGTGTCAAGGCCAGCCCGCGAGCCCGCCTGACGCGAACAACTCAACGGCGTCAACACGCGACGGCGCCTTTCTGTCGCCCACGTGCAGTGAGTCACCTCAGCAAGCGAGCCGTCGAGTAAACAACCGGCGTCTTTCTGTCTGGAGGGGGGGTGACGCAATGCCCGGTGACGTCACTCGTCCTTGGGTGCAGCCACCTGCAGCGCAGCCTCTCCAGATTCAATGAGAAAGAAAGACGCGGCCCAGCGGCGACCCCATTGGAGGATTCTAACCTCACGACCAGCGGCGCTTCTGGTTGGACATTTGGGTTGGACCCGGTGCATATGAAAAAAGCCCTGCGGCGCGTCGAGAGCAGACGCATTTGAGAGCAGACCTATGTGTTAGAGAGGAGAGCTCGGCTCTTCGAGTCTCTGTCGGCCCCAGTGCCAAATTTGTAACGCCTCTGTATATATGCTGTACATAAACCTTGTTTAACTCACCATCCACTCGTCTACCAGCTCTGCGCAGAAGCAGTCGCGAGCTGAGAAACCTACGCTACCAAACGGCTGATTACCTTCCCGGCGGAGTTCGAAGCAGTGGCACCTTCGGGACCGTGTTGGCGTCGCCGTCTTTCGTAAACAGTGGTTGCAGCGGTGAGATTCGTAGCGCCCTTCGTAACGTCGTCGGAGGCGCGCGTCGTAACAATATACACTAATTTCCCTTATTCATTAACAAGTGTATCGTACTGGAGGACGTGGTGCTGTTAGGTTGTATACGAGGGACAATTGGTCAGCTGCCAGCTCGTAATAAGTTCACGTGCTACGTGACGTCAAACAAGCTGATAAAGAGTGTGCCACACTCGCCTCCATCGCTACAGGTGGGGCTGAGTGACAATCCCACATTTAAATTCACATATAAAGCCAAATAAAGTGGCTGAGGGATAGCCGCTGTGGTAGTTCAGTGGTAGAGCATCGAACGCGTTATTCGAAGGTCGCAGGTTCGGTTCCTGCTCACGGAAAGTTATCTTTTCACCCATTTTTGTTTCTTCCCATTTCTAATACAATTGGTCGAATAGCTTCCCCAATACATTCCGTGGCATTATTGCATGTTAGATCTCATTATTATTGTGTAAAAACACGCGAAAACATGCCCTTAAGTATACATTTCTTTTTCATATATAATTATATATATATATATATATATATATATATATATATATATATATATATATATATATATATATATATATATATATATATATATATATATATAGTGCTACGTGCTAGTGCATGGAGTTGAAGAAGACAAAGCAGATAGACTGGCGCGACCTAATCTGTGTGCCTGGCGCTGCTCGCTTAACCGGCTGTAAATACATCGGTGACTACCCCTCCGAGTCGGTCTCCTTCTCGTAACATATTTGTTGGAGTTGTGCGATCCCCGTCCTCGCCACGGAACTCCTCCGAAGCGGACGCTCCCTCGCGGCTTACAACATGACCACTCAAGACTCGGCTACATCCTCTCCGGTCGCCCGCCCTTCTGCCCGGCATGTCAACCCAGCGCCCGCAACAGCTTTCGTGACGCTTCTCACGATCAAAGACCCCGCCGTGTTCTCTAGCCACGAGGGTTCCGACGTCGACCAGTGGCTATGCATCTACGAACGGGTCAGCGCCACTTACAGGTGGGATCCCACTCTTATTCTCGCAAACGTGTCTTTTATCTCGACGGATCCACTCTTGTTTGGTTTGACAACCACGAGCATGACATAACAATCTGGGACAGCTCCAAGAAGAAGATCCGTGAGCTTTTTGGCAACACCTCTGGTCATCGTGAAGCTGCGAAAAATGAGTTCTCAGCTCGCGCACAATTTTCCACTGAGCCCTACATCGGTTATATTCAGGCTGTCCTCTCACGATGCCGCTAAGCTAACGAAAACATGTCTGAGTCTGAAAAAGTTGTGCATATTCTAAAGGGTATCGCCGACGATGCGTTCAACCTGTTGGTATTCAACAATGTGTCATCTGTTGATGCGATCATTCAAGAATGCCGCTGGTTCCAACAAGCTAAAAGCAGGCGCATCTTGCATCAGTTCCAGCGCCTTCCGAACACCACTGCGACGTTCTCGTGTTTGGACAGATATCATCCACAAGACACCTGTGACAACTTGACGCGACTCGTCAGGCGGGAACTTGAAGCGGCTGCTGCAGCTAAGGTGGGACCAACGTCCCCTGACCCCTCTCTTCCAGTTACGTTGCCTCTCATTGAAGCAGTCGTCCGGCAGGAAATCGCCAGCTTGGGAATTCACTCTATCTCACCGCCTCCCCGCACCGACTACCAGCCCCAATACACGCCTGAACATCCCTTCCCGATCGGCTCTCCCTCAACATTCCATAATCTGTCCGCATGGCAAACACACGATGACAAGACGATCTGCTTCTCGTGTCACAGAATCGGGCACATTTCTCGCCATTGCAGAAGTCGCTGGGGTCCTCCTGCACAATCGTCCTCTCGTGCCTTCTATGCACGTCCTGCTTATAGCCATGAGACCAGCCGCGACAATTTCGCCCAGGAACCTGCTACTGAACACCACTACTCCTGCTCTACATCCCCGCAACGTCGTCAGTCTTGTTCTACACAGCACCGCCTACCGTCTTCCCCCGCCTTGCCACGAGGTTCTCCGACGGAAAATTAAGTGTTGCAGCCCACGGAGGTGGCGCTGAATCACTCGGACTGACCGAAAATCCTATCTTGACGTTACCGACAAAACAAAACCTTATAGACGTACAAGTAGACAGCGTACATGCCACTGCTCTTGTTGACACCGGCGCTCAACTTTCCGTGATGACGAGTGATTTTCGCCGCAAGCTGAAGAAGGCTCTCACACCTGCGACCACTCAGTTCGTCCGTGTTGCGGATAGCGGAATGGCATCTATCGTTGGCATGTGCTCCGCTTGTGTGAGCATTGCGGATTGACACACAGTTGTTCTCTTCACCGTCCTTGATGAATGCTTCACGATGTAATCTTAGGCCTCTACTTCCTGTCCGCGCATTCTGCCCTCATAGACTCTTTGACCAGTACGCTCCGTCTACACTTCACCGCAACAGAACCTCTTGTACAACGGCCGAGTCACCTCTGCAAAATGGGACACGCGCGCCTCCCTCCACAAACACTGACCTACATAGAGCTCATCTCAATACCATCAGTTCTCGACGGCGACTATTTGGACCTTATCTACACGGACGCCCATTTTCGGTAGTTACCGACCACCACGCGCTCTGCTGGCTCAACTCTCTCAAAGATCCATCGGGCCGCCTTTGTCGCTGGGCTTTGCGCCTGCAAGAGTTTTCCTCTTCGGTGGTCTACAAATCTGGCCGCCTACACCGTGATGCCGATTGCCTCTCCCGGTACCCTGTCGACGATCCTGAGGACACTGACGAGCCCACGGAGAACTCTATCTTGTCAGTGTCTGACTTCCTTAATATTGAGGAAGAACAGAAGCGCGACTCAGTGCTGCTTGAAATCATCACTCAGCAGTATGGAATCCTCCTCAAATGAAGCTTCCGTCCGCTGCTTTGTCATTCAAAAGGGTGTGCTATACCGTCGCGATTTCCGACCAGATGAGCCCGACCTTCTCACTGTTGTGCCTAAGCATTTGCGCCGCTGTGTTCTCACCGAACTTCACGACGCTCTCACGGCTGGACAGCGTGGCGTATCTCGTACGTACGAGCGCGTCCGGCGCCGTTTCTTCTGGCCAGGCCTTGCTCGCTCGGTACGCCGATACGCCGCCACGTGCGACCTATGCCAACGTCGTAAAACACCGTCGCTGCTATCCGCTGGCCATCTTCAACCAATTGACATACCCGCGGAACCATTTTAACGTGTTGGGTTAGATTTGCTTGGTCCTTTTCCCACATCAACATCGGGAAAGTAATGGATAACCGTGATTACAGACTACTCTACACACTACGCTCTAACGCGAACTCTACAGACCAGCTGTGTCGACCGACATCGCTGACTTCTTGTTACGGGATTTGATTCACGGTGCTCCGAGACAGCTTCTCACAGAGCGTGGCCGTACATTTCAATCCCAAGTCATCGCCGACATTCTGCGTTCTTGTTCCACGCAACACATACTGACAACCGCTTACCACCCTCAAACAAACGGCCTCACGGAACGATTTAACCGCACCCTAACAAATATGCTCGCTATGTACGTGTCGCTCGACCACCGAGACTGGGACTTTGCTTTACCCTACGCAACTTTCGCGTACAATTCATCCCGCCACGACACAGCGGGCTTGTCACCGTTCTACTTATTGTACGGAAAGGAGCCAACTTTACCACTGGACACAGTCATCTCAGCTCACACCTCGTTCACCAGCGAGTATGCCCGCGACTCGATTGCGTGAGCCGATCACGCCGGTCAGCTCGCTTGCGCTCGGGTGATGGCGTCGCAAACCAACCAATGCCGTCGGTACGATGCGGAGCAAAGAGACGTACATAGCACTCCCGGTACCCTCGTTTTACTCTGGTCCCCTCATCGTCGGCTTGGCCTATCAGAAAAACTTCTGTCTCATTACACGGGACCTTACCGTATATTGCATCAAGTAACACCTGTCACCTACGAGATCAGCCTCATATATCCATCATCATCTGATATGTGATCCAGTGATATTGTACACGTCTCGTGGATCAAGCCCGACAAGAATGCGTCAGATAACGACCTTTAAAGCACCGGGACGGTGCCACTGCCGCCGGGGGTCATGCTACGTTCCGGTGCACGGAGTTGAAGGAGACAAAGCAGACAGACTGGCGCGAGCTAATCTGTGTGGCTGGCGCTGCTCACTTAACCGGCTGTAAATACATCAGTGACTACCCCTCCGAGTCAGTCTCCTTCTCGTATATATATATATATATATATATATATATATATATATATATATATATATACAGAGTCAGTCTCCTTGTCGTATATATATATATATATATATATATATATATATATATATATATATATAGTAACGCAGCCTGAATGAGCGCCACAGAAGAGGAAGAAGGACGCTCTTGAGCGATGGCTTTTCCATAGGGTTGGTAGAAAAGCCATAGAGTTGGCTGGCACTTTGGTGTAAATAAACCCATCACATCCGTAACAGCTGTGGAGGAGGTGCGACCGATTGAGGTGCGGTCGCGGGACAGTCAGTTTCGCCCATTTGTCCTTCTGCTTTGATGTTGATGATCAAAGTGCGTGTGTGTATAGACGGTGTAGATACTTTTGATCTTGTATACATTGGTGCTGCTATTTTGGCTATGAGTCTTCGTTTCTAGCGTCGTCTCTTGGGTTGCAAAATTATCTTCGCGTGGGATCGTAAAGAGACTTTTTGTGAAGTTGGAGGTGAAGCGTGATGCTCTACTGGTATTTGCTCAGTTGTTCTCAGAATTGGTGGACCAAATTTCTGAGTTGAATTCACTGTACTGACCCACGTAACTCATGACATCATTTTACGGATAGACCTCCTTCGTGAATGTGGCGCTACGCTTGACTGTGGAACTGAAAGAATTATTCTACAAAGTATGCTGCCAACTGCCATAACTGACGATTTTCTGACTCTCCCCATCGACGTGCTTTTGTTGTCGGGAGATGTGACAATTTTTGTTCGGACAGCAGTGTTTGTTCTCGTGTGCTCTTTTCACGTCCGTGCATAATCCTGCACTAGACTTGTCTAGCCCGATCATACAAACGCCTTCAAGAGCAATGTGCTGGTCCCACGATCTGTCTTTACAGCCATCGACGGACATGCTTGTTTGTGGGCGCTCATCGCAGGCTTAGAGCCTGTTGTTCTGCCAACCGGATTTAAACTGGGAACGTTCGAGGAGCAGGCCGCAGTGTACGTCAGATTGGTCTCAGAGTCACCAGCCATCATTCAGACTGCGCCCAACGACTCAGTTGAGATGAAACGTATGATCAACAAGTCATCGCATTCTTCACACCAGGATGTTCTG
Source organism: Rhipicephalus microplus (assembly GCF_043290135.1). Lineage (NCBI taxonomy): Eukaryota > Metazoa > Arthropoda > Arachnida > Ixodida > Ixodidae > Rhipicephalus > Rhipicephalus microplus. Next base: position 863,541 of record NW_027464594.1, read on the forward strand.
GAAGAGGTGCTTACACGCTACGCGGGAGTCTTTGATGTCACTCAAGACAAGCGCTGTTTCATGTTGCCCGAATCCCACATGCAGCACCGCATCAACACGGGAGATGCTACACCGATATGCCAGTAACCCTATCGCGCATCCCTGCCAGAGAGGAAAGTGATCGCCGACCAGGTCAACAACATGCTGCAGAAAGACGTTATTCTGAAGTCAAGCAGTTCTTGGGCAGCTTCTTTCATACTGGTAAAAAAGAGAGACAACTCTTGTCAGTTTTGTTTTGACTCAACGCCGTCAAAAAGAAAGACGTGTATCTGCTACCACGCATCGATGATGATGTTGATTGTCTGCACACGGCCACATACAATTCGTCCGTCGACCTAAGGTGTGGATGCTAACACATACCAATGCATCCGTCCGACATAGAGAAGGCTCCTTTTTAACCCTTAATGGGTTATTTGAATTGAACTTTATGCCATTTGGCTTATGTAATGCCCTAGCTACCTTCGAGCGATTCATGGACTCCACCCTTCGCGGTCTCAACAAGGAGATATGTACGTGTCATCTCGATGACGTAATTATTTTCGGCAAGACATTCCGCGAGCACAACCACAGGGTTAGCATTGTTGTAGATTGCGTCAGACAAGCTGGTCTCAATTTAAACGCAAACAAGTGTCATTTTGACAAGTGTTAAGCCCTTGAGCTCGGATATTCAGTCGCCAGAGATGGTATACGACCAGACCCGCAAAAGATCGATGCTGTCCGCAACTTCAAGCAACCAACGACCGTGAAGAATCTTCGTAGCCACGTGGTCTGAGTTCTTATTTTCGCCTGTTCATCAAAGACTTCTTCCAGCTTGCTCATCCACTGACAAAGTTGCTAATAAATAACTCAGGTTTCTCAGACGACACTTACGCCATACTCCGCCTCACGTCAAGACGCTTGCACAAAAATTATTTATCAGGTCTAAACTCGAGTATGCATCTTCCGTCTGGAGCCCTCATCAATCATACAATAAAAATTAGCAAGAAGCTGTGCCGAAACTTGACGAAAGTGACCACTCAACTTACCGACCTATCTTTGCAGACAGCTACGTCCCTTCATGTTCAGCCTCCAGCTTTGTACACTGTTCGAGTCGTCATCTAAGGTGCGATGGACGTTGTTGCATTTGTAGCTTTATTACGTTCTTCGCATGACGTTATTCTTGGGAGGGACTTTCGTCAAATTCTGCTTTGGTCGACTGTGCTCGTTCCGAACTCGCGTTATCTGTGCCGCACCATGACTTCGACAATGGCGCTTCGTGTAGAATGTTTGCTGCATCTGACGGTGACATTGTGCCTTTCTAAGCTGTTGTTGCCTCGGTGTCGTGTGCCTCTCCTCCGAAATCGCCTGTCCTTTTATGCCATTGGTCACATCTGCGTGCTGTCGAAATTTCATGCTTCCGTTTGCCGTCGTCGTTTTTTGCAACGGTCATGCTGCCATTTATGTGTGCAATCCTTCCGACAGCCCGTCATCTCTACTACTTGGAGAATTCCTGGGAAGCTACGAACCTTACGAGTGCATTTTTCCGGCTACTATACCCGATTCTACGGTTTCGCTCTCAACTTGTGCTGTCACTCCTACCAACGCGCTTAATGATGTTGTGGACGTCTTCTCGGATTCCATGGACTCTGAGCTCGCACCAACTCAGTGCCAAGAGATTATGAATTTTCTACTCCGTTTTCATTCTTCATTTGATCGAGACCAGGTAGGCTTAGACCGAATCTCTGCGGTCGTTCACCGTATTGACACCAGTCAACAAGCCCCGCTATGACAGCGTCCGTACCATGTGTCATCTGCTGAACACCATGTCATCGACGAACAAGTGGACGACATGTTGAAACGTGTCATCATCGAGCCATCCAACAGTCCCTAAGCTTCAACGGTTGTTCTCGTCAAGAAAAAGACGGATCCATCCGGTTCTGCGTTGACTTCTGCCGACTCAACAAGATAACGCGCTAAGACATATACCCTCTGCCGCCCATCGATGACGCTTTGGACTGCCTACAAGGAGCAGAGTTCTTTTCTTCGTTAGGTTTACGCTCCGGCTACTGGAAGGTGCCCATGGTAGAAGGTGACCGCCCGAAAACAGCCTTTGTAACACCAGATGGACTATATGAATTCACCGTTATGCCCTTTGGGCTCTGCAATGTGCCTGTCACTTTCGAAAGGATGATGGATAGCATCCTGCGAGGTCTGAAATAAAAAAAACGCGCCTTGGTTATTTGGATGAAATTGTGGTATTTTCAAGTGACTTTGTGACCCACCTCAGCCGCCTCGAGCAAGTTGTTTCGTGCCTTTCCACGGCGGGACTTCAACCTAACTTGAAGATATGCCACTTCGGCGCTCGCAAGCTTGTAATCCTCGGCCAGGTGGTTTCTAAGGACGGCATTCTCGCGGAACCTACAAAACTTATTGCAGTCGAGGAGTTCCCAAAACCAACCACCATCAAGAGCTCCGAAGCTTCATCGGCCTATGTTCGTACTTCCAGCGCTACGTCCGCAATTTCGCCTCCATTATCACCTCCTTGACCAATGTTCTTGTCGGAAGTTCTGATTTGTCAGCGTGGTCACAGGCATGTCATGATGGATTTCGGGAACTTCGACAGCTCCTCACTACGCCTCCCATACTCCGACATTTCGGTCCATCTGCTCCAACGGGGCTTCATACGGACGGTATTGGTGTCGGGCTAGGGGCCATACTGGCCCAACTCAAGGATGGCTTTGACAAGTACGTCGTTGCCTATGCCAGCTGCACCCTCAGTAAAGTTGAGAAGAATTACAGTGTAACTGAAAAGGAGTGCCTTGCCATTATTTGGGCAATCGGAAAATTTCGGCCTTATTTATATAGACGTCCGTTTGATATTGTGACAGACCACTATGCGCTTTGCTGGTTATCTTCACTAAAGGCTCCTAATGGCCGGCTCACTCGTTGGGCATTGCGGTTACAGGAGTTCGATATCCGTGATATCTACCGTTCTGGCTGGAAGCATTCCGATGCCGATAACCTGTCACGTTCGCCATTGGCTTCAGAGCTTGTCGGCTCACCTATCTCCACCAGTGCTGCCTTGGCCATCAGCATTTCGGACATGCCTTCTGAGCAACGCAAATACGCTTGGATATCTTCCCTTTTCGAATTTCTCTCAAACCGGACGCCCGCTCCAGTTTCTAGGACGCTTCGCCGTCAAGCACAACACTTCGCTATTCGAGGTAACCTGCTTTACCACCGAAACTAAGCTCGATCGGCCGTAAGTGGTTGCTCGTCATTCCCCGACATTTACGCTCTGACACCTGCGCCACGTTTCACGATGATCCGCAATGTGGCCACGCTGGTGTGCTAAAACATACACTCGCTTGCAGCTGCGGTACTACTGGCGTGGTAAGTACCATTTTGTTCGCCGTTACGTAAGGTCCTGCCTTACGTGCCAGCGTCGCAAAATGCCCCCTCAACATGCCACAGGACCCTTGCAGCCGTTGCCATGTCCAGCACAAGCTTTCGATTGTGTCGGAATGAACCTTTACGGACCGTTTCCTTATACTTCGAATAGCAACCACTAGGTCATTGTCGTTATCGACCACCTAACGTGGTACGCTGAACAGCTACCGCAAAAGACGTTGCATGTTTTATGTGCAAAACCTGGTTTTAAGGCATGAAGCACCTCGGGCGTTATTAGGCTACCGCGGCCGCGTTTTTCTCTCCGATTCTACCAAAGTGTTTTTGAGCGAGTGTCGCATCTTACACCGCACTACCACAGCCTATCACCCGCAAAATAATGGGGCGACAGAGCGTTTTAATCGTACACTTGGAGATATGCTAGCCATGTGCGTTTTATCCGACCAGTCAAATTGAGATAGCATGCTGCCTTTTGTGACATATACTTACAACACTGCAACGCAAAGTACCAAGGATTTTCGCCTTTCTTCCTTCTTTATGGACGCGAGCCATCATCAACAATGGATACCATTCTACGTTATCAACCAGACCCTTTAGAGTTGACAACCAATTCTCGAGCCGTAGCACACGCTGAAGAATGTCGGAAGCTTGCTCATGCATTCACGTCACACGACCAGACGAGCCAAAAATATCGCCACGACGCGTCAACCACGCCTATTAGCTTTGCTCCGAACTCACTGATGTGGTTATAAATTCCTTCTACTCCTCCAAGACTCTCCCACAAGCTTTCGTCCAGGTACCATGGCTCTTATCCAGTTGTACGTCAAACATCCCCTGTCAACTACCTTCTGTGTACACCTGTCCTTAGGTCGCCAGGATGGCTCCCTCATCGCCCGCATTACCAAACGTAGAACCAGGAACCATGACTCATTTTCATATTCCCCTCACAACATCATACCTATTGTAATTCCACAGTGCCCTGTTTTTCATTACCGCTGCATTCCTGTTACCTTTATTCGGCACGTATATTTCATGTTCCCTTAGGTACTCGGTCCCTTTGCTTGCCCATACGCCTAGATATTTGTATTTATCTGTTACCTCTAGCGTGACCTCCTGTATTCTAAGCTCACTACCTTCATTATCATTGAAAATTATGACTGCTGATTTTTCCTTACTGAATCTGAAATCTAACCTATCTCCCTCAATACCGCAGATGTCCATCAATCTTTGCAAATCTTCCTCGTCGTCGGCATTTAGCCCTATATCATTTGCGTACATTAATGCTGGTAGTGCCTGTTCAACGAGTTTTCCTTGTTTGACGAAAGAGAGGTTGAAGCCCAGTCCACTTCCCTCTAATTTGGCTCCTAATCCTTGTAGGTACATCATGAATAATAAGGGTGACAGGGGACACCCCTGCCTAAGTCCCCGTTTTACCTCTGGAGGCTTGGATACCTGTTTTTCCCACTTTATAATAACCTTGTTACCTTTATAGATATCCTTTAAAAGATTAGTGACTACATCTTCTACGCCTGTCTGTCCAGTATTCCCCACAACTCCTCTTGAACAACGCTATCGTATGCTCTCTTGATACCCAAAAATGCTAGCCATAGGGTCCTGTGTTACTTTTTTGCTATTTCGATGAACTGCGTCAGTGAGAACAGATTGTCTTTCAACATCCTGTGTTTCCGAAACCCATTCTGCAGTTCCCCCAGCACCCCTCATCCTCTATCCATGCCTGCACTCTTTGCTTTATAATCTGCATCGCCAGCCTGCAGACCACTGATGTCACTGTTATAGGACGGTAGTTGTTTATGTCAGCTTTGTCCCCCTTTCCTTTAAAGATCATGCTCATCCTGCTAAGTTTCCATCCATCGGGAACTTCTCCATCGATTATTATTTAGCAGTTATGCGCCGCCAGTGCTGTGAGTGGTGACTTGCGGCCGCTTCGCTTTCAAATGGCGTACTACGAACAATCATCTCACAGTCAGCCACGTTCACATTATATGCAACTCCGTGCGTGCGAAGGGGAAAGGTGTGATAAAATGGGTAAGTTCCCAGAAAGTTACCAGTGCATGATTCTTCTGGACCCTTAAAAGAACAAAGCGATATAAGTTTGTCGAATCAATCATATTTTCGATGTGCCGTACCACAGACTTTAGAGAGTGTTCTGAAAGCTCGACTACTGCGGCCGGCTGGCGTGAAGCTCGAAGCATAGATGGTCACTATCAATACGCGTAAACATTATTAAAAGTGAAGCATTATTTAGCAAAATCTATCTATCTATCTATCTATCTATCTATCTATCTATCTATCTATCTATCTATCTATCTATCTATCTACGGCTTTTAGCTCTCCTGGCCTTCTCTATAATGGGATCTGTGCCAAAATTGGTATGGCATAACATGTCTGTATGACAAGCATAAGTCACTAGTCAATCCATGATAATCATGATATGTATGTCATGAATGTTATAATTTATATGGTCTTGCTGCTCTTGCGGTGCTTATGCTTACATAGCATATGGAGAAACTGGTATGGTGTGACATGACTGCATGGTGAACTCAAGTGACAGGCCCAAAGGTGGAAATCATGACATGCGTGCCACGCGCATGACCCGCTCACGGCTGTTTCGCTAGCTTGACATATACCAAATTTGGTATTACGAGACGTGAATAAATGACGAATGTATATGACTGGTACGAACATGATAATCACGACATGCGTGTTGTGTAAAAACATGACTACATGACGTGCTCAGGATGCGCTCGTGGCAGTTTCGCTGCCTTCACATATATCATGTTTGGTATTTCATGACATGGATGGGCGGCGAAGGGAAATGACACGTCCATCCATGATAATCATGATAAGCTTGTCATGTAAAACATGATTAGATTTTATGTTCATAGCGCGCTTGCGGCCGTTTGGCTAGCTTTACATGTACCAAACTTTGTACTACGTGACGCGAACGGATGACGTAGATAAATGACACACTGAAAAATAATGATCATAACATGCTTGTCAAGTAAAACATGACTACACATCAGAAACTTATGGTGCCTCGCGGGCGTTTTGATGGCTTCACATATACCGAATCTTGAGTTACGTACGTGAGGTCAATGGATGACGAAAGTAAATGATTGGTTCGAACATGATAATGACGACATATGCGTGTCATGTAAAACATGAATATATGCCACGCTCATGATAAACTCGCGGCCATTTCCCTAGCTTGACATATACCAAATTAAGTATTACGTGACGCGAACGGACGACGAAAGTATATATGGCTGGTGCAAACATGATAATCATAATATGCGACATGTAAGAACATGACTACGACACGATCGTAATGCACTCGCGGCCATTTCACTAGCATCACATATACCAAATTTGGTATTACGTGACGTGGATGGATGACGAAGGTAAATGGCTGATTTCAAGATGATAATCATCACATGCGTGTCATGTAAGACATGACTACCTGCTACACTCATAGAGCGCTCGCGGGCGTTTCGCTTGCTTCATATATACCAAATTTCGCACTACGCGACACGAAGAAACGACGAAGGTAAGTGGCACGTCCAAAAATGATAATTGTAACACGCGTGTCACGTAAAACTTGACTTCACGCCATACACTCATTGTGCCCTCGTGGTTGTTTTGATGGCTTCAGATTAAAAAAAGAGGATGACCTTAATTTCAGGTCTGGTGGTCCCATGCCACAATTTTCCATGGGGTGGGTGCGCGTGGGAAATTGGTGGCAACGAAGCGACTACAACTTCGTTCTGCCGAGCACCAAGCTGGAAGTGCGCTTGTACCTATTTAGCAGGTATATATGTATCTGGCGGCAGCAATGCAATGCCTCTCACAGGAGCGGTGGATGCTCGACTATTTCACCAAGGCTTTGGTGGGTTATGGTGCTCCCAGGGGCCTTCGCAGAACCTTATGGGGCTACCTTTCGAGATGAGCACACAGAAACAACCGAGTGCCAAGTCGGTGTGCACCTCTACCCATTGGGATGAACCAGTGGGTTCACGGTCGGCACTGAGAATAAAACCTGGCGCCTCCCGCATTAGAAGCCGACGCTCTAACTATGTGGCCAACGTTGAGGTAAAAAAAAACCAACTTGTCTTTTGTTGTTATGTTAAATTTGGAGTTACTTGCGTGACGTGAATGGATGATGAATGTACATGACAGCTGCAAACACGACAATCATTAGATATGCGAAATGTAAAAACATGAACACATACCACGCTCATGATGCGCTCACAGCAGTTTTGATACATTTACATACAATAAATTTGGTGTTACGTGACGTTAAGGGACGACGAAGGTAAATGACGCGCCCAAAAACGGTAATCATGATATGCGTGTCATGTAAAACGTGAGTACATATGGTGCTAATAGCACGCTCGCGGCCGTTTCGCCAGCTTCACAATGTAACGAATTTGCTATTGCGTGACGTCAATGGATGATGAATACAAATGCCAGGCGCAAAGATAATAATCATGACGTGGAAGTCATGTACGGCATAATTTAGATATTTACCACTGCTGGCGCTGGTGTAGCAAACGTTAGTAGTTGTCACACAGGTCCCGTTAATTAGGGAGGCGATCGCCGGGCTAATTATAAGGGCCGAAGTATCGGCCCCCCGAACCGCACCACGAAAGCGTGGACAATTTAGAAGTGGTCCTTTTGGCGCGCCAGCGGACGCTGGCTGTGGCCCAAAGAACAAGTCAGAGCCGATAGTTGATAAACAAAACAGAATTATATTCTCAATAATGGCAGATCAAAAACAACACACACAAGTATGCACACTCCACAATAGTTGAGTACAATATGTCACCAAACAAACAACGTATTACACTGTACAATCAGCCACACTTGAAACAACGGACGCAGACAACAACACGCACTACAATGCAGTCGCATGCATTGAAAAACCAGGACACTTAAAGACTAAAGAGATGGAAAACCTATTCAGTCCAAAGTTCTTGGAACCGAAGTCTAGATGATACTCTTCCGAGAATCACTCACTCAAAGTCCAGCGTGGTTGTCGTTCCTCAGCCCCCGAAGTTTCTCTTCCAGGAAACCTCGCCCAAGTTTCTCTTCCAGGAAACCTCACGCCTTGAATAGGCCACTCTCCAAGCTTCCAAATTCTTCGCCCGAACACGTCGGCTTCACACACGCAGCTGTTGCCACGCGTCTTCGCTCGATAGCGGTAAACACACACTCTTGCCTGTAGCTCGAGTCGTCACCCCTCAGGTGAAAATCATCTTCTTCTCCCGCTTTGTCTTTACGGACAAAACCTTCGCCGACTACACGGCGGTATACCCTACGCGCTCTTGCGCTAACTTCCGTCTTCTCCTGATTTGTCGTCTCCGCTGCTCGGTTAAATACCTTCCGCGTGAGATTCCAGAAGGTTCTCGTCATTTCGTCGGCGCGATACGCAGCGAAGGCTGGGGAGAGGGCGAGACGGTTGGAATGCCCTACGCGATGGATGACTCAACCCCGCGTGACCACGCCTCTTTCGTTCTGGAAATTTCGCGGGCTTGCTCGGTCACTGATGTGGGGTGAGGAGGTTCTTCGGCGAAGCCACGCTTCTTAGAGCGCGCGCCCGGGGAGCCTTGGATGTTTGTTCTCTTTTTTTTCTTTTACCTGCCGGCGTCTCTCCCGCGCGTTATCGCAAGAATTTGGCGGCGCGCCCATTTTTAGCGCTCGTTCTGTGACAGTAGTGGCACCGTTACGCGACACTGAACAACATACTTGTATCTTATCTAGATAAGTGAGGGCGCTTAACATTTATACTTGTGTTTACTGTGTACTATGTTCGCATCGTGACATTTTGCTAATTTTAAAGTAACATGCCCACTTTCCTCTTTGTGCTTCGCATATCATCGATTACCACTGTACGTGAGATGTAACAATTTTTTCTTGGCATTTTTGCTCCTAAATAAACGATAAAATTGGTGTCTGACGTGTGTTAGACCACGCCTATCTATGTAAAGGGAATATATAGGGCCATTGAACTGCACTCGTTGCATCTAGCTGTGCGTGACATTTGCGTGAAGTTTTCGGTGCAGTAGTTTAGCTTCTTTTTTAGGCGTTGCTCGGGCTGCATGAGTTCTTGCGTAAGTTGGTCACGTGCCAGCTTTGCACGCAAAGCTGGCAGCTTTTAAGGGCTATATCTCAGCTTTTAAGGGCTATAGAGGAATTCTCGTGGTCTGCGGGGCATTTTACTAGGCATTTTCCTTAATGTTAATGTTTAAGAACGACGATAGGCGGAAAATCCGCAGCAGCATACGAGGGGGACTTGTTGGGTCTGTCGATTGCTTGCCTCCAATGAACTGTAGACCGCTGAATCGAGACCACTTTTCTACATACCCCCCGCTTCCTACAGCAAGGCAGGAATATAAGTTGACTTGCACAGAGAGTAAATTAATGCGAACTATCTACAGCACGTACTTTATAAACGTCGATGATATGGGCAGTGAGAATTTTAAACATGGACAGGAACACTACAGGACACACACTTGTCCGCATAATCAAAGTGCGTCACATCATGGTCATGCCGAACACACTAGCCCATCCAAGTGCATTGACTACCTTTCCTAAACGGGCCCGCGGATTTATCTTCTTTGTGTGGTATGTCCCCGCTAGTTTTTGAAGCATAATCACGGAAGAAAAGTGAAAAACTTTCATTTTAGGTGCGTAGTTTTTATAGTCATTACCACAGTTTACCGCACACTTTATACGCGACATTGGGATGCATTGCTAAGAACCTGACATGGCTGCGCTCATGGGTCGATCAGCCGCGGTACCGAGCACGGCCATTTTTTCCATTCACTCCCGCACTATGGCGCCACCGGCTCAGTGCACGTTTCCTATACACAATATCTTTTCAGCATAGTTACTTCAACATGGTTGAAGGTGAACAATCCAGCGCCATTGTGTTAAGGATCTTTGTTTTTAACAGTGGGACTGTTTATGCTCGGAGAAACTCCATTAGTTGTGAACGAGAGTTATCATCATCATGAACTAGCACGCACTTCCTTTGTTTCTTTTGTCCTGCTGGTCTTATTTATCCTGCCCTGCTTCCCGTGCGGACTGTTAGTGAAGTGTTCAAAACCTGCGCTGTGAATTTTAAAGGTCAGCTTGGGCACCTGCAATATCACATGCTAATAAGCTCAGAAATTGTTTGTTTGGGTTTGCGTTGTTCACAGCGAACGAGGATGGCCTCCGAAACGATTTTCTACATTCGACTTTGTGGCAATCTCTTTTGCGTTTGTGAAGCTGCAGTACAGAATGCGTCCTTTTATAACGAATACACAGATAAACTGCTGTGCCATAATGTGTCACCAAATGAAGGTTGGTTTTACAATGCTTTGCTAATAAACGCAGTATCTTTATATATAATGTCTTGTAATGAACTTATGATACGGCAATAGAACGGAGTGCTTGATTTATAAAATCAACCACATATTACCAAATTCTCATGTATTGCCCGCACCTGGTATGATAGTATTATGAATTATGGTGATTCGTCTCTGACGCAAAGGTCTTGGTATCAAAACCTGGTCGCAGCAGCTTCATTTTATTGAAGGTTAAATGCTAGAGATCTATCTTATAATGCGTCTTGTTACAAGTTCTTATAGTGAGAACGTTGCCTGTGCTACCATTTTTATCAAATTCATTCAGTCTAACACAGATTCCATCCGCTAAAATCTGGCATACCATGCAAAGAAGTTGGGAAAGGTGGAATCTAAATTTATTATCTGCTTTCCTGGCTTCAATTCATGGTGAGTATGTGTTAAATAAGGATGATCCTTAAGCTTCGCCTTTAAATGTTGAACGTCAAGGCGATATCTTGTTCCCAGTGCGTATACTTCAAGCATTCTTACATACTCTTTATTGTATGACGTTACTCGACTTGTTCAGATTGTTGATTACTACAATGCAATTAATAAAGTTGAAAGGGGCTTTTATCGTTAAAGCTTTCGCATTTCCGCTAATGTGAGGTGCAATCTGTGTAACGGGCGGCAAGTTCTAAACTACATGAAATTATGCACGTGCAATTATGCAGTTTCGAACTTGTTACGCTCCATCTACGGGATCATAAGGAAATGCGCGCAGTAACGTGCGTGCATTCTGTAATGGGTGGCAGGCTTCAAACCTTGAAGCCGTTACGACAATCACATGTTCAGACGCCCGATGGCTTATAACATGCAATATTACTGTGATTTTACATGTTGTATTGTGAATGCTGTTTACATGAGGCGTGTGTTTGTGGAGCATGCAAGTTATTTTCACGGCGAGCCGAAGAAGTTATTTTCACTTTACATCCGAGCAGACGCTTGGTAGAGTGATAGAACACGTGTTTGGAACGCAGATAGCCATTGTTCGATCCTCATTCGTACCCAAGAATTTTTAATATAGACTTTGTTTGCATCTTTCTCGATTATTTGGTCACAGACAAAATGACGGTTTTTCGCCCACAAACGTTGACGCCCATACCAATCACGGAATATTTACGAGCACTGCGCATCTCTTGCTCCTTCTTTCTTTTTCTTTTAATTCCATGATTGCTTCTCCCCGAGTGTTGGGTAGCAACCTGGACGTAGTCTAGTTGATCTTCCTATATTTCTTATATTATCTCTCTCTGATAAACGAGCTGTTTGGTGCTGTCACATTAAAACTGCTTATTGGACACGTCGGTTCATGACTAAGATGTATTTACCACTGCGTTTGTTTCTTTGTAAGCGCTTCATCTTTCCGTATTCGTAAGCCTATCTTGGATGCACGATGCCGCATCCAGCATTGATTTATGCTGCCTCGAAATGTTTTAAATAATACAGGTGATTATGGTGTAGAACACTGCAGTCAGTAACTGTAATTTTACAACTTTTTCTGCGGCTGTGAGGAAGACACCATTCCTTTAACTGTGGCGATGGACGTGAATTCGCCTGAAATTCCACCCCAACCATCCACGTCGTCTGCAGCTGCTACGAGGAAGCATACAGGCCGCCCAAGAGATGCGAAGAGCAAGCACATGATGATTAAGTGTACGGCTAGCGATGAAACCTCCGACGAAGGAGACTTCATGCCTGTTACGAGGCGTCAGTCAAAAAGAAGACTAGTGATGCAGTCTCCATCAACAAGTAAAAATGCTGCGAAAACGCTACAGCCTCCGATTTACAAAATTCTCTTTGTGCCGGTCGATTCGGCTCATAGTCTTAACCGCCTAACGATCAACCCACGTCTAGGTCTCTTGAGGTACTCACCCAGGGGCAGGTTGCGGACGTGCGGATCAATAGGCGTAAGAATATCCTCGTCATAGACGCCACTCAATGAAGCACATTGGAAGTGTTGAGCAATGTCAAGATGCTGGAGGACACCAATGTTCGCTCATACATACCTGATGGTCGCAACTCTTCTGCAGGTGTCATTTATGATGTCGACATTTCCATCAGCGAAAGTTACTTTGCTGCTCTCATCAAACCGGTGTCTGCAAAACTCAACATACTGCAAGCCCATGGCCTTGGCAAATCAGGCTGCGTGAAGCTTGTGTGCAAGAGAGACAGCCTTCCATCGCAAGTCAAGGTCGGCCATTTTTGACATGCAGTGCGGCCCTTCTTACCGAAGCCCCTTCAATGCCGAAACAGTTACAGGTTGGGACACGTCAGTGATGTTTGTGCAAACCCTGCTGTGTGCGCGCGATGCTCAGAATCACATAGCGCAAAGCCTGCCAGGCAGAACTTTGAAACTGTGACAACCCTCACCATGCATCGTAGAAAGATTGCCCAAGCATCAAAAAGGAAATGCACGTGTTAAGGCAAACGGCTTGGGCCGGCTACACTCAAAGGTGGCCGCTGCTAAAGTATGACACCGGCAGTCTTGTCGCTGGAGGCCTCTGAGGAGGCCCGGTGCTGATGCAAGGACTGGGCATGGATGCAAAACCAAAATGTGGCACTCACAATTCTTGTTCATCATTGCGCAGCTTCTTGGTTTCGTTGGATTTGCCGACTGCATGGACGGCGCCGCGTCCACGGACTCGACTGATGGTGGTTTCGGCTAGGGATCTTCATGCAACGCCCCTGGCTGGTGTATTCATTGCGCACAACCACTCTTGCTGAGGACCGACAGCGATGCCAAGTACAATTTCCCACAGTTCGCCCTCCCTCGGAGTGTCACAGCAACAGCAACATCGACTACACGCCTACCGGACCCTTTAAAAGCCCAACTAACGGATCTTATCGCCAGTGGGCATGGATGCACAACAAAAATGTGGCACTCAAAATTCTTGTTCATTATTGCGCAGGTTAGTTGCAGTTCATTACCACCTCTTAAGTCTTTTCGATCAGACAACCGATTCGTTGTTATGCTTCCATGCCCCAGCGTCCTGCTTGAACCTTTCTGTGCCTTGTTTTTGGCGTTGTGCGGAGACGTCAAGCGAAATCCCGGTCCTACTGATGAAATACTTAAAATGGTGAAAGAAAAAATGCTCGATGCATTCGAATTGAGGCAAACCAAAGCAACATTGCGCAAACAATAGACGACCTTAAAGCTGCTCACACTTCTTTGGTGTCCACTGTATCGGGCATTCATGAGCGCTTGCAGGCAGTGGAACAACAAAGAGCTTGTTTCGAAGGATTTCAGGGAGACGTCTGCCGCACACGTGAATGTGTAACTACAATGCAAAAAGAACTAACCACATTGCGTGCTAGACTTGAAGTTGCTGAAGATCGTTCTAGGCGGGACAACCTGCTGTTCTTTGGCATTGAAGATGATCCTCTGGAAAACTGGGAGCGATCATCAGCAAAAATTATCGCGCTTGCATCAGATAGACTACAGCTGCAGCTTTCGTCAGATAGTATTGTACGTGCCCATAGGTTGCGACGATACAAAGCAGGGAGTAACAGACCCATTATTGCTAAGTTTGCTGCAGACAAAAGTAAAGATTTAGTTTTCTCAAAGCGTTCTCTGCTTTCTGGAACCGAACTAAGTATAAAGCAAGACTATTCACTTGCTACGTGCACTGCCCGGAAAAAACTAAGTGAGTTCAGCAAAACACTTAAAATAACCACTAAGTTAACCCACAACAAACTTCTCGCAGGTGGGAAGTGCTATATTTACGATCCAGGCGAAGACGGTGTGTGTGAGCGTGTTCGCGAAGAACCTTCAGACATTATGTGTAAGCCTGCGTCAACTTACCGCTCTTGTCAGAATGCCTCTTTTTCGCCTAGGTTAACGCGCTGTAGTAGAACGCAAGCCACAAAATAATAGGATACCGCGAGGGGTGGTGGTGTCTTGTTTCCTATACCTGTTCTGTACACCAATATTCGCAGCCTTAGTAATAAAAAAGAGAGCCTCAGTGCTCTAATCAACGATTCGGATGCAGATGTCGTTATATTAAGTGAAACTTGGTTGTCAAACGAAATAAAATACAACGAGCTGTTTTATTGTAACAAAAAGTTTGTTGTGTACCGACGTGACCGTGACGAGAGGATTGGTGGTGGTGTTTTGATTGCTGTAAATGAAACATTTGAGAGTTTTCTAATTTCAACTGCGAGTAGCTTGGAAATAATTTGGTGCGGTGTAACAATCAATTTCAAGAAAATAATTTTTGGTGCCTTTTATCGTCCTCAAAGTTGTGCCAGTGGTTTTTCTGAGGCGTTTCATGACTCGGTGAATGAAATCACTGTCAAGTTTCCTGCTGTGCCCGTCTTTCTTGCTGGCGATTTCAATTTTCCACATATTCAGTGGCCAGAACCTTACCTGTCCTCCATTTCATCATCCGCGGAAGCTATCACTTTTATTCATGCATGCCTCGACTTTAATCTGTCTCAGTTGGTAACTGGACCAACGCCCACCACAGCGTCACTACTTGACCTGATACTAACATCAGTTGCTGATATCGCTTCCTCCGTAACACACACCCCTGGCTTAAGCGATGATGACGTACTTCACTTTACCATTACCGTTCCTGCACTAAACCCACGTAGACCATTGAAACAGATAAGAGACTATAGCAAAGCAGACGTTGAAGCTCTAAACTCCAGTCTCTGCTCTTTTCTCGATGAATTTCTTTTAAATTATTCTCACAAACCTGTTGAAATACTATGGCAGTCATTCAAAGTAAAGGTTGCAGAACTAAAAGCCCAACATGTCCCTCTGAGAATTATGTACAGCAATTCTAACACACCTTGGTATTCTAGGCACCTTGAAAGGTTGTCGAATAAAAAATCATGGCTGTTTCGTGCCGCGAAACGATTACAAAGTGCCGAACGCTGGTCTGTCTATAAAACGGCAGCTAAGCACTACAATGACGCTCTCAATAGTGCCAAACACTGTTTCTTTCACTTCACACTACCAGCAATGTTACAAGCTAATACAAAAAAGTTTTGGAACACATTCAAGCTGAAAGAAGACTCAATTATTTGCCTTGTTGATGAACTCGGTAATCCAGTCCCAAAAGTTCACTGTGCTTCATTACTGAATGAAACGTTCGCTTCTTCTTTTTCCGACTCCATCATTAACAATCGTCCATGCATGCAGAATCTTGACGTTCTTCCTATGGATCCAATTACCTTTAATACAACCCGCATTGTGACACTTCTTGATAAGCTAAAGTGGTCATAGTCATGTGGAGTTGACTCAATTAACTCTAAATTTCTTCAGAATACCAAGGAATACAGTTCCATTATCTTAGGCTGCCTCTTTACTAAATCACTCCAAGATAGCTGTCTACCTGAAGACTGGAAAACCGCTAAGGTGATCCCACTCCATCAGTCTGGTGAAAGACATAACCCCCGTAATTATCGTCCTATTTCTCTCACATCGGTTCCTTGCAAACTAATGGAGCACATAATTTACTCAAACCTCGTTAAACATTTGGAATCAAACAACCTCTTTCATAACTCTCAGCATGGTTTCCGCAAATTTTTCTCTTGCGAAACACAACTAATACTATTTACTAATGATCTCCACGCTGCACTTGACTCAGGTGCGACTATTAATTGTATTTTCCTAGATTTCGCCAAAGCTTTTGACAACGTTAACCATGAACTGCTCCTACTAAAATTACATTGCTTGCACATACACCCTTTTATACATGACTGGATAAAGAATTTTTTTCTAACCGCACACAGTTTGTTTGCACTAACGATATTAATTCTTATGAAGTGCCCGTGCGTTCAGGCATACCTCAAGGTTCTGTTCTAGGCCCACTACTATTTTTAATTTGTATTAATGACTTGCCTAATAACATATACTCCCCTATTTGCCTCTTCGCTGACGATTGTGTCATTTACCGTACAATTACTGATCATAACGACAACGAAACCTTACAAGCAGACCTAAACAACATTCTACATCGGTGTAACCTTTGGAAAATGTAACTTAACATTTCTAAATGTAAAGCAATGAGAGTTTCACGTAACCACACATCTATCGATAACTATTCCTACAGCCTGAACGCAACCCCTCCTGAATATGTCCGGTCTTATAAGAATCTGGGTGTTCACATTACTAACTCGCTATCATGGTCCGATCACATTAAGCACGTCACCATAGAGAAATAAAAACAAGGTTCAGAGTGGACACTCCCGTAGACCCCAGCGGCCCAATCGACCCTAGCACACCTGGTGGTTGGTGAGAGCAAGTGGCGTGCGCTTCCTGTTTCGGTTTCACTGGCGCAAATTTCGAATCACTTTGCGTAGCTGACGTTTGGCTATAACGAAAGTTCTTGATTTTAGACCACTTTTCATCGCCCAAATGGATAGCTTTTGTAGATCGTTTTGATTTAGCTATTCCCTGTTTTGTTTTGTTCAGTGGTTCGTGCGAATTGGTCATTACAATAAAAATTAAGTTACAATAAAAAGAGATGCAGGTAATGATGATTCACTACGGTTCTATTCAACGCGCTTGTGTTTTTCTTTTGGAACAAGTGATCAATGTATATATCAGTCAAAGAGAGAGAGTATCCGCAATGATTTATTCAAAGGCAAGGTAGAGTTTGGGTATTCTTTTGAAAAGTTTGATGGGCGAGATGAGGAGGTTGATGAGAGGCTAAATTGCGGTCGGATAACTCAAAGGACCTTCGAAGTCGATGACGGTGCTTGGTCAGGCTGTCTTCGCAGTCTTTTGATAGTTTTCTGCTATGCTGCTACTTTGGCTTGCAGATGTTTATTGGTTTGCTTGTACTTTATTGATGGAGACATTGTCGCTGGCACAGAGGAACGCGCTGCAATAAACAAAAATATGGATGTAAAAGCGAAGAACAACTAATCCCATACGAGCAATTTCCTCGCTCTTTCAGACCCAAGGTGCACAACTTTCGGTGGTGCAAATTTTTCGATTCCACTACCTAAAAACAAACCATTCACAATGTTGACAATGCCAAAAAAAATTAAAATCACTGAGAGCCCACCCTTACATTTTGTAAGTGCACACGTAGTGTCCTTTTGAGGATAGTTTTCTCAGAAAGTCCTAACATAAAATAGCACATTAAAAACAGCTGCAATAATTGCATAGTCACCATTTTCTCGAGGGCACTCAGGCGTGAAGCTGTTGGTGGAGACGTCTTTTGGAGGGTCTTGTGAAGCTTGTTCAGTGCCTCAGACAGTGCTGTCGGAACAATCTTGCGAGTGGCCTGCGGAAGTCTCTATATCAATCCACTCTGGTGTTGAAGTGAACATACAACTTACCGGTCACACAAGTTCCTTTTGTGACAGCTGAACGACTGGTTAAGGTTTTCCCCGGCAAGACGAAGTCAGCAGAAATTCTTTCACCAGCTACAAGGGAGCTGCCACCTGTAGAGGTTTGGTCAACAGTCAATTTGGGTAAAAAAAAAAGAACTCGCGACACTGAACGCCCTGCTCATCGGGGCACCTCAATGTGTGGGAGCCGCTTTTTGAAGCCTCTACCGCAGGTCCTGAAGACATGAAATTACGACAATGTGTCTTTAGGACGCTTGAAATAACACAAACTGAAGCTCATCCGCACCTTGCAGTGCAGCTTCTGCAGTCATGTCACAGTCACTATTTGAAGCGACGCTCAGAGAACCTGCATATATGTGCAGTTGGTACAAGTTACAAAGCTTGTAGCTTGGGGAAACTTAAACAGCTCTTTCAAACGCATAAATTGGTCGAATGTAGAAGAAAAAAGAAGGCACCAACTAGAAAACAAGTAATTTGTGATTTTTAAAATTATCAACAGTGCCAGCTTTCACTGATGAAAGGTATATGTACATGAGCACTCAGGCTTGAAGATAACGTGATATAGCCCTTTAAAGTCTTTCAAAACAAGTTGTGCAGGTCAAGAGCATCAAAAAACGACAGAAATGTAAAGCTGCTGTTAGGAAGGTAATAGCCCACAATTCACAAAATTTAAGATTTTCCAAGTGTTACTTCTATAGTGAGGTTTCTCCATCGGCTACAAAGATCTTCGCGGTTAACTGTCGCCACTGATTCAATACAAGTGGCTGCTATTGCACATATTTGAGTTTCAGTCAATCACTTACAAGGTGCAGCTGGTTGCACAGTGGGAACAGCCATTCTTGTAAGCCTTGTGTGCCCAGGGTCCACGAAACTTAGAGCAGTAAAATGGTCGCTACAAATCCTGTACGTTGCGTACAATAGGCTGGCCGGCTTACTGAGAAGATCATCCCGTCCAGAATACTGCATCCATGCTTTCATCCTGCATTGGCAATGACTGCATTGGCTATCAACTGAAAGGGGAAGTGCTTGAATAGTGATTTTTTTATTGTTACCCTCACTGAGCAAGTACCAACAGTAAGCCTAAAGACATGCAAACCATACAAAAGCTTTAACACACCTGCCGTTCCGTGGTATGCGGAAGAAACTCGTCCCAGGCTTCTTGTGGGTTCTGCCATTGTTGAAGCACCACGATACACAGCAGTAGCTGCCGTAGCTTGGACCGCCGGACGACATGGCATCAGCGCGGTCTGAAAGTGTTAGTAAATGGATGCTTCGCTGTCAAATTACGAAAAAGATATTCGCACGTCATAAGTGTACCAGCAAACCCCTTTGAATGATTAGCTAATCGATGCACAATACAAAACCAGTGATACATATCTGACCCATACAACTCTGACTTACAAAGAAAGACGTCAAGAGCACGTACAAAGATCTTAAGAAGTTTCCAGGCCGCTATCCCTTGTAACGCAATGGTATCGCGGCCTGGGAACTTTATAACACCTTCGTGCGTACGCAATATCAGCAGTACATTGGGAAGAAAAATCGCAGTTGAAATTTGTGCGGTAAAATTATATTGGAAACGTCAAAAAAATTTGTGGGCAGCTCGCACTAGTGGCACAAGGCTAGCGAAGGAACGAAGATGATGGCCACTTGACTAGTCCAGATTTGCCTCCGGCACACCAAAAATTATTCGTGTTCCGAGCCTTCGAGAAACGCGTCGTGAAGCATGCGAGGCCCAGCGAACGCTTCTCCATATTTTGCACCGGGCCTATGACCTAGCTGCCCAGCTATGTTCAGCGCACAGACGCTCGCGTCCATGGCAGACGCAGCACGCGTCGCCTCGGCTTGACGCCGTGCCACCTTTGCCATAGTGCATACGTTGCACAATGTTCCCGTCTAGCCGCCACATAGAGCCGCAAACTTTCTTTTTAGCGAACCTCCGCGACCTTACAAGCTTCAGAAAAAGGTTACAACTGCGTGAATGAGACGCCACGTAAGAAACAAACTCGCACACACGAGGCGCAACGTGTGTGTGTGCGTCTTTCTATGTTTGTTGTATGGTGTCTTGTTCGCGCAGGTGTAACCGTTTTCTGAAAAAATGACCCAAAGCCCAACAACATGTAAGTCAACAAGCTTCGCTTGAAAACGTGCCTCACCTGTTATCTCACGCACGAAAACGCCGACGCAGCCAACGTTGACGAAAGCTTTCCGCTGCCAGTCATGCATGGGCTTGTCGCTGGGTGGATGGTGTTTATGACAGTACGGCTGAAGAAAAATAATCGCGTAAGGTGTGTTGAATAAGTTGTTTTTATGTATAAAGAACATACCAGATTTGGGCGTATAATTATTATTCTGTAAAAACAATTCTGTTGCATTGATTATAACTGTTTTTTTTTTTGCGCTTGCGTCCTCTGACGTTTGGTGAGAGCACTAGTTCGTTACGTAGTCGTGACGCACTTCCTGAGGCCAGGTTTCGCGGAGTGTCCTCTCTTGTCTTTTTCTTTCTCTACGACGTCACATCTAAGTCTAATCGCGTGCTCGGTTACTTAAAACGAAACTTTCCTGTTGCGCCGACTTTTTTAAAGAAACAGCTGTACATCACCTACATCCGTCCTCTACTGGAGTACGCCACATGTGTATGGGATCCCGGTCACATAACACTCGTTAACAAATTAGAGGCAATCCAAAACTGGTCGTCACGTTTCATTCTTTGCAGCTATAATCGAACATCTAGTGTGACTGCCATGAAGGTCAGACTTAATCTCCCTCCGCTTGTCATGCGTAGAAAAATCGCTCGCCTTTGCGCGTTCCAAAAATTACACTATCACAATCACGTTCTAAAATCGCGCTTATTACAGCCTGCATCTTTCATATCATCTCACATAGATCACCCCCACAAATTGCATATTCCTCGAAGTAACACCGTCACCTTTTCCCAATCTTTTCTTCCTAACACATGTCGCGACTGGAATATTCTGTCAGCATCAACCGCCAGTATTACTGAACCTGACGCGCTCCGTCGGGCCTTGACATCTTCCATGTAAATTGAATTTCATGTTGCACACGCGATAATTCCTCATCGTATTCGTAACTTGTATTTCACACCGCATTCTCTCTTTTTTTATTGAATCTTATGGATCTTTTTTGCGTTGCCTGGCTTATTACGTGTATGTTTTGCTTTTTGCCCGTTTCGCTTTTGCTCGTTTTCTTATTATTGAATCTTTTGTAGTTTTTGTGCGTTGGCTGTCTTATTACGTATATGTTTTGCTTTTTGCCTCTCCCCTCTACAATGCTGTAAAGCCCTGAGGGTAAAATAAAGAAAGAAAAAAAGAAGGACTGCACCTCACCAAATAATCACCGGCATACCACCTCAAGCATCCAGACACGCCGACGACAAATCATCCAAGCAAGACAAGAGCATTAGCAGCTTGCCTGACGCATAGCTAGCGCGGCCAGCAATAGACCCACTGTCTGAGCTGCTGCATCACTCGTCTACAATCACTTCGGGACGAGAATGCTGTCATAGTCAAGATAAGGAAGCCGTAGCGATGGTAAAGGCCCTCATGAATACCATTCGTATGCTCCTCGCTAGCATTAACAGCCCGGTTGCTAAGAGTGCACTTCAGTTAGTAGATGTGCTGAAGCCGGTGATATCAAGTATGGAAAAGCATCACGGCTCTTTCTCTTGAAGTCTTTCGTAAAGAAGCCAAAGGAGTTTCAATTTTCGAGTGGAATAGCCGAGGCCTCAAGCCCAGTATTTCTGATATCCGACCATTTGTGTTCAAAAATCAATTTCTTATTATTGTTATTTGTAAGCCATGGCTACACAATGCAATATGACTGCTCAGGTACGAAGCCTTGAGGTCCGCTACCTGCAACGAACAGAGTAAAGTCATTGTTATTATCAGGTGCTAGCTTACCAATACCGAGCACTCTGTAATACCTCACAATGGCAACCAGTATGTCTGCATGACAGTGACATGTAGAGACCTCACTTTTACGCTACTAGGCACATATATATTACCTTCCAACCGTGTTGAACCTGAAAGACTACGTGCACTGTTAACAACCACACCTGGACCATGGGTCATCACCGGAGATTTCAACGCTCACCACCATCTATGGGGAAGTCAGAAGATAGGCCGTCGCGGGAGGCAAGTATTCTATTTTGCTTTGGAACAGCAGCTACTTTGTGTGAACGACAGAGGCCCTAAGTTTCTATGGGGAACAACTTATAGAACAACAATTTAACATTTGTGTCTCGAGGCCTAAGTGGAAATGATTATCAGACTCATGGAAGTGACCACACACAAACTTATTTAAAGACCAAAGGCCAGGGGAAATCACAACACTTCGACTCGCATCGACTGGACAAAGTTCTGGTCACTCACTGACGAAAAAGAGGTGTCAGGTAAATAAAGCGTCTCCTCTTGACACCCTCGAGAATATGATTAGAGGGGCTGCTCATATTGAACCTACTTCAAACTATTGTCAACATGAAGCGCAATCGAAATGGGTCAGAGCGATCCGCCGTCATGCAGAACGAAGATATAGGCGCACTAACTCCACTTACTACTTGATGAAGACAAGGCGTCTACAGGAAAAACTTCAACGGTGAATCAGCTCACTTCAGTCCTTTCAGTGAAAATCTTTGTGCGAATCACTGGATTCACACAAGCCTTTGACGCAGACATTGAGGCTCGTTCGTGGGCTACGAACATAGCCGCATCAACATCACCCCTCCAAGTGTCTGTCTCTTCATCAAGGCCGCACTGAAATTGAAGTAGCAGAAGATTTCTGCATGAAAGTTGCCGGTCAGGCGTTCGCGTCCACCACGCGCCACCTGTAAAACGCACCAGTCTCTAGATATTCAACACTGAATACCCTTTCTCTCTAGACGAACTTCAAGCGGCCTTGACGGAATGAAAACGATCTTCATCTCCTGGTGCGGATAGGATCCCGTACATGTCTCTTTGCAACCTCCACGAACCAGCTAGATGGGCCCTTCTACCTGTGTAAACGACTCGTGGAGCAGCGGATTTGTCTCTCGTTCATGGCAATCCAGCCATCTCGTCCCTGTGCTTAAACCAGGTAAATCTCCTCAGGACTTCACCTTTTATCGCCCCATCGCACTTGCAAGCTGTTTCGGGAAAGCGTGAAGAGAATAATTTTAACTTGCCTAGAGTGGTACTTGGAGCACCACGAGGTATACCTCGACGGCTATGACGGCTTTTCATGTGGGCGGTCCGCTATTTATAACGTTATTGACCTGGTCTCGTCTGTTCAACATCAAAAAAGCCTGAACCGTTTATCTGTGGCGTTGTTCTTAGACGTGAAAGGCACGTACAAGAATCTATCACACGAACCCAGCTGGATGTCTTAGAAAATGTTCGATTAGGGGTTCAGGTTTACCAATAGAATGACAGCTATTTGAAGGGCAGAACTTTCTTTGTAAAGACACAGAATGGCACAACAACGCATCATTGCATCCGTCGTGGTGTGCCTCAAGGTGGTGTTCCTTGTCCTACACTTTCCAATCTAGTGCTCCTCGACCTGGCTGACGCACTTCCAGAATCAGTCCATCTATCAATATATCCAGATTACTCCTGCATCTGGGCGTCAGGGGTAACTAGTTTTCATTGGCGTGCCCGGCTTCAAAAAGCGACAGCACTGGCGACATATTGTATTTTAAAGAACGGAGACTAGAGATGTCATCAGAGAAGTGCTCGCTTATAGCATTCAATCATAAAGCGATGGGTTCGTATGTAATTAAAATCAACGGACACACAATGAACTACGCGAAGACCCACCCATTCCTCAAAGTCATAGTTGATCGCAACCCCTCCTGGAGCCCTACAATCACCTACATGAAAACAAAACTCACCATGATCACCCAGGCACTACGGTTTCTTGCTGGAGAAGCGTGGGGACCTTCGGTACGAGTGACGCTTTAACTCTACACTGTTATGTTCCTCGTCTTTACGCGCTACAGCTGACCAGTGCTTTGCGGGATCCGAAGAACATACTTGCGTGTCCTTTAGTCGATCCAAGTCCAAGTACTACTAATATGCCTTGGTCTTCTGAGATGCGCATCTACAGCAGCGACAATAGTCGTTGCGCGTGATTATCCAGTCAACAAACACATCAGCGTAGACGCTTTGATAACGCACTTAAGACGTTTCTCTCGGTTCCATAACATCACCTAGCTTCACTTAGAACTTCGAGGCCCCACTCAGCGTTCATCGCAAATGTAGCTCAGCATTGCGCAAAGCTTCCATTGCACTTATCGCATGCAGCACAGCCGCCGTTACCATTGCGGTGCCTACACGCACTCAAAGCCCTTCTTATTATTCCTGGCGTCCAAAATAAAACATAAGTCGTCGCATGTAGCCCTGGAAGAGGCCACATTACTATTCCTACACGAGAAGCACCATGGACGCCTTCACATTTACAAGGATAGCTCTGCGTCTTCAGTAAGCTCAGGAGAGGCGTGGTTATTCCCGCGAGGCACATCAAAATAAATTCATGACATCGCACATGACGTCGTCGACAACTGCAGAACACACCGCCATACGTGCAGTTCTGGAGTTTGTAGTTGAAAAACCTTCGGAAACATCGTCTATCTTCTCGGACTCGAAGGCAGGTTTTCAACGTCTCATGTCACCCTTTCGCCATTGACCTATTGAACAGTCAGTACCTGAACTGAGGCTTATTCATCACTGAGAAACCGAAAAACAACACAGAATAGTGTAATGGTGGGCACGATGTCATTGTGGTATATGTGGCAACTACCACGCAGATGAGGCCACTAGATCTGCACACGACTACACTCAATACACAGCCATCCCGTTCTCAAGACCAGACGCAGCTATGAGACTTTGTTCGCTTGTACGCGACCTCACACTAATACAGTGAAACTCGACAGAATTCACAAATGTTCACCTGCATACCTTGGATCCCGATCTCCATCTTCGTCCCCCAAGAGACAGTAGGATTGGGCGTGTTGGTATAACATGATAAAGAGTTCTTACCAGCGCAAACGACCAGGCAGGAGGGTACAGGAGAAGAGACAAGACAGAGCGCTGACATATGAGGCTAGAGCGAAGAGATCAGGAAAGGGCCCGTTGTATTAGAAATGAAAGTCAAGAGACTGTAGGATTGGGCGTGTTGGTATAACATGATAAAGAGTGCTTACCATCGCAAACGACAGGGCAGGAGGGGACAGGAGAAAAGATGAGACAGAGCGCTGAACCTCTTCACTCCACCCTCATGAATCAGTGCTCTGTCTCATCTCTTCTCCTGTCCCCTCCTGCCCTGTCGTTTGCGCTGGTAAGCCCTCTTTATCCAGCTTCGTGCTGCCCCAGAAATACCTCAAGCTCAAGAGACTCTTCTATGCTGCCTGTGACTTGGGGTGACCTTCAAGAACGCATACTGCTATCATGTTGGAATGGCCAGCTCTTCTACATAGACTTACTGCAGCTACGAAGAAACCATCGCCCACCTTCTATGTCAGTGTGCACATTTCAACGCGCCAAGACAAGAACTTACTGAAGCTCGGGATAGACTAGATAATCGGCCTTTGTCGGAACAAAAGATTATGGGTCATTGGCCAAATACATCCTCAGCCCAGAAGGCCGTGAAAGCTGATACGCTTTTCGTGGACAATTGGCCTCAGAAACATACTTTAGTGTTTCTGAGGCCAATTGTCCTCAGAAACACTAACATGATCCTCAAAAACATACTCCATGATCTTGCTTATCCTCTTTCGCTATTAAAGACGACAGTCTTTCTTGGGGACATTTAACGCAAAACCTTGGGTCTGTCTGTCTGTTCTTTTGTCTCTTTATCCACCCTTAACGCAAAACAGGTACTCTAAACAAAATCAGTCGATACTCTGAACGGCTGACCCCATCCGCAGCGCCCACCATGGTCGCTCAAGATTCAGCGTTCATACTTCTGCAATTGTCAATGAAAAAGCGATTATTGCGGATATCTGAGGCACCATAACAACACGTATATAAACTGCATGTGCGTCTTTTACTTCAAAAGGCATAAATAAGCCCTGCCGCGGTGGTCTAGTGGCTAAGGTACTCGGCTGCTGACCCGCAGGTCGCGGGCTCGAATCCCGGCTGCGGCGGCTGCATTTCCGATGGAGGCGGAAATGTTGTAGGCCCGTGTACTCAGATTTGGGTGCACGTTAAAGAACCCCAGGTGGTCTAAACTTCCGGAGCCCTTCACTACGGCGTCTCTCATAATCTTATGGTGGTTTTGGGACGTTAAAACTCACAAATCAATCAATCAAAGGCATAAATAAGTAATTATAAGGACCGTAGCGTCCATCAGGCTGCGCTGACCATGCAACGCTATCACGAAGAAGCGAGTGTTTCCAACGCTTCGCTAAGACGACATGGTGGTGGAATCTATCCGTCGCCTTGCATTCTGCGCTTTATCACCACTTAGACGGGTGCGCACACCTGTCTCAGCGCCACACGATTCGTTTTCAAAAAAAAAGCTGCCAGATGGCGCTCATGTTTCACGTATGACGTGACATGATGCGCTCGTTCGCCTCCGCTGTACGCTCGAGGCACTCTAACGCAGCACCTCCGGAATACCATTCACCAATTTTTTTTTTTGCGCAGAACATCAAATAAATGTTTTTTTACTCTCTCCACACGCAAGACTATCGTCGGTAGACGACATTTGTAGATTACATGCAGATACGGGGCCGATTTTTTTCTCTCTCTCTCTTTTTGTGAAAATTCTCTTCTGTCATCTTTTATTGCCCTCACACCTTTCCCCAGCACATGGTAGCCAGCCGGTCTAAAAACTGACTAAGCTCCTTTTCCTTCCGCTTAATTTTTCCTCCTTTAAATATTACCTACTGATTTCGGATTCGCATGACCTTTACCGCTAAATGCGATAATTGTAGTGTCGAGAAAACAATCGCACATCTCTGTGTCTAAGCGCCGTGAGTAAAAAAAATGGCCAAGGCTGTCAGATAGGCTCGGCAAGCGCCTTTTGACGAAGCAAATGGTCACGGTGCACTGGCCTATAACGTGCTGAACGTAAAATGCCTTGAAAGCGTTGTCGCCCTTGAAACAGCTCTTAGCGACAGCCCTACGTTAAGTCATATTCTTTTAGAGTGAACTGAGGTCATGTAGTTAGTATCCACTCACGGTAAAGAAACAGGACGCGCACACACGGTCAGGGGACAGGGCACACGTCCACTAACATAAGTTAAAGAGGTCTATTTGGGAAAAAAGTATGGAAAAAAAAGTTATCTGCGAATTTGCAGGCATGTAGTACTACCTGTCTATCTGGAGCTCGTAGTAATTTTCGCGAGATATCAGTATAGCCTTGTCATTCGATTCTTTTTTATGCAAGGTATTTGACGGTGGGCTCACGCACCGTTGCAGCTACTATTATTATGCTGTGCCTCTAATACCAGACACGTGTCTCTATTCTTTTGTCTTCGCTTAACGTCTTTTTTTGTTCCATTCTTTTTTGCTAACACAACTGCCATTGTGTTCTACTGGGAAAGGCCACAGCTAAAAGACACTTCATCTACTATACTACATATATACGGCAATCAATAGTAAACTTATTCGTGTGGTTTGCGAGACAAATATAAGTTTGCTTTTTGTCGAATGCTGGCGTATCTTCTTGCTGCACAACGGCGCATATCTTATCTTATTAGGAGTTTTCATAAACTGGGCTGAACCGAAGCATGTAGAGAAAGCCGTTTCCGTTACAGTAAGGTCATCGGACACCGACAAGCCGAGGT
The DNA here is from genome assembly GCF_043290135.1 of Rhipicephalus microplus. Classification (NCBI taxonomy): domain Eukaryota; kingdom Metazoa; phylum Arthropoda; class Arachnida; order Ixodida; family Ixodidae; genus Rhipicephalus; species Rhipicephalus microplus. The sequence continues at coordinate 891,468 of NW_027464594.1, forward strand.
GGTAACGTGCTTCGCACCTACGGAATTAAGGATATACTTACTCCCACGTTTTTAACCTTGAGGAAGAAGCTTTATGACACGCTTCTTTTTAACAAGTGTGTCATAAGTGATCTTTCCAGAAAAACGTCGATAATACACAAACCAATTTAATGCATCAAAGAAGCCGATTGTAAACAATGAAACAGTTCGCGAATTGAACGATCCGGGTGGGGTAGTCGAACAGGCTGCATACCAGTGAGGCGCAGGCAGTGAAAGTGACCTAAATAGAGAACTGGACAAGTACTAAACAAGTAGGTCGGTGTCACATTGCGGATTCCGTTGTAGTATAATGGTCAAGATTAACTATAAGGGCCACGCTACTGTTGCACCTCGAGAACGGTCGTGTACAGCTAAACACAACCCCCAAACAAAGCCTCCATAAAGTAACCTCTTCTCTAGCGAGCTCAACTACAAGGAACATGTAAATTATTGGTAAGTAGTAAAATATGCCTTTACAACGTTAGGCAGGGACACTCGAAGCAACCACCTAACACGTACCACTAGATTTGTTTGGACAGCAAGTAATGAGTGCAAATATACTATAGGATATCGTGTGCTGCACCTGTTCGGTTAGGACGAAGGGTTAGCCGAAAATGTTTACAACAGCTCCAGCAACCAGACGCGCAGAAGCCATTCTGTTGCACATTGTGACAAGCTGGCCGAGATAAGCTGGCGGTGTATGATCAACAATTATCTAGCATGTCGGGTTGGCACCGGCTATTAATGAGCGCATACACAGTAAACTTATTTCCACTCAAAAAGAGTTAAAATGAGGTGACGCCTAGTTAACTTGTGTCTATTGTAGACCTAATAATGTTGTTTTACTCGCACCCAAGGGTGTAAAAAAGGGTTCTTTTACTATAAAGTACTCTTTGCCACTCCCTTTACAGCAATGGATGGTCGATTTTGAAAAAAAGCACCATTTTATTTGGATGATTGCCTAGACAGCACCCTAAAATTGGCTCCAAGGGTGCTTTTTGGGCCTGAAAAAGGTTGATTGATTGATATGTGGTGTTTAGGTTTCTAAAACCACCATATGATTATGAGAGACGCCGTAGTGGAGGGCTCCGGAAATTTCGGCCACCAGGGGTTTTTTAACGTGCAGGAAAATCTTAACACACGGGTCTACAGAATTTCTGCCTCCATCGAAAATGCAGCTGCTGCAGCCGGGATAAGATCCTGCGACCTGCGGGTCAGCAGCCGAGTACACTATCTGCTAGACCACCATGGCGGGGTGCCTGAGAAGGTGTCGATGCATCAGATAGGATATGCAGGAAAAGAAGAACAAACAATTGTATCTGACGTTTATGTTCCAAAGTCAAGATGTGGTTATGAGGGATGTCGTTGTACACGGCTCGATAAATTTTGACCACGTGGTGTTCTTTAATGTGCTCTGATATCGCACAGCGCATGGGCTTGTACCATTTAGCTTTCATCATATTACGACTGCCGATCGAAACCACGACCTTCAGATCAGCGGCAGAGCAGCATACATGAACATGCGAATCTTGCACTAAATAACGGCATATTTGACTTATCACGAGGCATGGCGCTCCCCGAAGACAGAAGAATGTCTGAAGAAGGTAATCACGTTTCATATGTAATGGTAATCAACTGCAATCTATGTTAAGAGAGCTTTTCTGGCTTTGTTTTTTTTTTGTCGTCGATAATCTGCGAGCATGTGTCCTCGGAGACTGCTTTACGGTAATTACATATCACCGTTCAGCATAGCGGTTTGTTTGCCTCCACTATAGCGTCTGGCCAAAGTTGCAGGAATTTGAATTAGAGATGAATTACAAAAGCGAACGCCAACACGATCGGCGTGTATGTATCAATACGCCATATTATTTGAGGACCTGAAAACATAGCACTTTTAGAGTTCATCTTGAAGGTAACTTTGGCAGTTTTTTCTATGGCATTCAAACACGACCAAGCAACACAAGCTTTCTGCTCTTCTCTTTCCCTATTTTCTCATTCGCTTGAGGGGCGTGTGACAACTATGTGCGAAAGCTGAATGCGGATCATAAACATCAATGCCAACACGATTTATTCGTGTAGAGCCTTCTTTTGTTTAATGGTCTCCTGACGACGAGAAAGTCTAATAAATGTCATCACATGTTATTGTATCTCGCCTTTTGCCTGAGTAAATACCGTTTAACTGTCTAATAGATTTACCGCGAAACCGTACATGGTTAGGCAAATACAAAGTTCGCTTGTCCTATGTGAGCAAAAACTGCTAGCACGTATCTGCCTGAGAAATTGTGAAAGCCCGCCCACTCTCCACTGGTTCTTTAAGATGAATACACAAACGCGATGAAAACCAATACAACTTCGGCGCATAATAATTCAATAATTAGGGAAGACGTTAATGGGCGGTCGAATTTACCGAGTACACACACCGGGGCTCTACGTTTCAATTTCGCTTCTTGATGAAGTGTACTGACTGCTTGACTGGTAGTAATTGATGTATTACAACTGCTTCGTGTTCTGTTATCTCTTCGCCACTCGTTATCTCTCTCACTCAGTGCTTTACCAGAATCATACTGTAAGAGGACATACATGCTTTGGGCTGGTTGGTTGGTGTCGGTGACCCATTTCACCACACTTGCGGAAATATTACTTAGAAACTAGGTTCAAGTACAACCGTAATTATGCCGACTCCTGCTTAGTTTAGAGCATCCGCCTATCAATACCTGCATGTGACACTGGTGATTTCGGTGATTTCTTAGCCGTCATTGTTGGCACGCTTTCTCCAGCAGTGCAATGATCGCAACCAATATGCCCTATTCCATTCGGGTGCTCAGCAGGTGTTTAGCGATGGTTGTGGTATCAAGACGGCCTACGCTACACTTCGAGTTACTGGGCTAATAGTGCCCGCCTCCTCTTTGTGGATGCTAAGCTGCGGGCTATGCACGATCGCATGATCATCAGCACTTGTTAGATTCATCAAAAGGGTATGAACCTGAGCTTGTAGGCATGGCTTGATCCTAAATGACAGCGTAGATACTGGGCACAAAAATGTTAACACGACAAACAACGCTGAGTCCTGTTGTCTTGCTGGTCCCATGTGGCACCACTGTATTTTTACAATGAATACATGGTTTCTAACAAAATATACACCCCTGCTCCCCGTCGGTGTTGATTCTAGCGGACTAGAATGCGATGGCATATCCAAGAAATATTCATTGCTATTGCATTTATCTGGATAGTCAAGGCACGTTCGCGCCATCGTTGTTGCCATCGTCGTGAGGTTCCGTATGCCCAAATCAGTAACGTTGCGTTGGATGTTCTGCGTGAATGAAGGCATGCAAGGCAGCCGTTCATCTCCAGCCAAGCGCAGAGCAAACTGCGCAGGCAGTCTTCATCCCGTGAAAGGCGCGCGCACACATGTTTGTGTGCGTGCGTGCGTGCGTGTGTGTGTGTGTGTTTAAAGGGGGGGGGGGGTCGAGGAGATACTTAGCTAAACTACCGCAACTGCAACTTCACCCTTTCACCAGCCATTTGTTGTCGCCAGGGGCTGCGCGTGCGGCATCGTTGCCTGTATGAGCAGTTTGTTAAAACGTTAAAACCTTGGCACGTAATCTGTCACTGCAGCTTTCAAAGTCTTCGAAAGCACGAGGATCGCTTCACCGAATAAGGGAAGCCGCGTGTACTTAGAGCAGTGTTTTTAAGCTACGCCAGGCCACTTGCTAAAACAGTGCGGCACTAGTCTTGCTTCTAACCTTGAAATTTGTTGCTATCTCATTGGTGGCTTTAGTTTTTCCACGTCATCAGAAATGTTAAGCCTGCGCTGTTTTCTTTATATTGTTTGTTATTGTACCTTTTTGATTCTGCAACTTTTACGCTCTCTGGTGGCACACCAATAGCCTGAACTCACTCACGCTGTCAACTACTCCTATTTACTGGAGGCTTTCTGCGGTGCAATGACTGTTCTGAAGAAAAAGTCAGGCCAGGTGTTTCTTTTACCTGAAAAGAAGTTGACACGAATCAAGTTTTGTCAAAAGTATAAGGCATTAGACGACATAAGGCAGCATGCAGCCACAATTGAAGACTATTTTTTTTTCTGCAGGGGCCTCAAATGCCAAAATTACTGATGTCGCTACTGTCGTAGAATAAAATACAGAAGTTATAGGAATATATCATCAAACTCGATGCCTCATAAAGCAGGACTGGTCATTGATGCTTTGTACTTTTTGACATGTTTAAGTGCGAAGGTAAGATCTGAAGAACTGAAAAATAAAAGGGCATTGAATAATTCAATACCAGAATAAACATCACTCTGTACGTAGTTTAATTATAGTTTGGGCTCTCAGATTGAGCCGTAAGACGGCTTCTTGATATCAATGAGATATTGGCAAAATACTTTTTTTTAAATATTCGAGACAACTAACAGAAAAAATGCAAAAGTAAGTAAAGGGGACGCTCTTAGAAAGAACTGTAGTCCTGCTGGTCCCAAGTTACATTTTTTCCCATTTTCCTGTCTTCACACTTACACAAAAATTACTTATAGGATTGTCACCTGTAGTTCTCTTGACATATCCGTCTGTTAGTTATTTTTATTATTGCGTAGCAAAAAAAGCTCTTAAGTTTCTTGTTTTCTTCATTTACAGCGATAATCTCGTTCTGGTGAACTGGATGCCTTCAGGAGGTATGTGAGGGACCATTCGAAAGCTTCCAAGTTGCAATAAAGTCCCGTGTTACATGACCACAACAGGCAAAAAAAAGAATGTTCTGCATTCGCCGCAATACCAGGAGGCACTGAGTGACGTTCCCATATTTAAAAGTACAGATATTCTCTAAATGCACATACGTACCCCTTGGTTTTCCTTTAAAATCTATAAAATACCAATGAAAAGGGTGTCAGACAAAGGCGCATACTATTTCACCAATGGTTATTACCGCGTGCTAACAGGAGGCTTTCGGAAGTCTAGTGTAGGAAGAGTTAGGGATACGATGCTGAGTACCTTAGCAACCTGCACTTTACCCATGGCATCGCTTAGTAACTCAGGAGACGAATCGTAATTCATAATTACTGAATTAGACAAAGGGAGCAGAAAGGTGGGTCTTAAAATTATTCTGCAGGAAATGACAGTAATGTACAACAACCTCGGAAGAGAACAGCGCCTCGAGATAGGTAATAGTGCACTTGAACTTGTAAAACACTACGTCACTTAGAACAGGTAATAACCATGGAGCTGCACTACGAGAGTGAAGTAACTAAAAAAATAAGAATAAGTTCAAGCGCGTTAGCCAAGCATTCTCCAGTCATGAGTGCTAGGTTACCACCATTGCTCACAAGAAAGGTATATAACAGCTGCATTATACCGGTACTTACCTGTACACCAGAAACCTGGAGGCTTGCAAAGAGGGTCCAGCTTGAGTTGAGGACGACGCAGTGAATAGTAGAAGGCAAAATGATAGGTTTACCCTAACATACAAGATAAGAGCACTGTGGATAAGGGAAAAAACCGGGGTTAAGGATCTAATAGTTTAAATTAAGAGGAAATGAACATGGGCTGGGCACGTAGCGCGTAGACAGGATAACCACTGGTTAAGGGGAACCTTCAGGTTTTCCAGAAAAGGCAAGCGGGTGATGGTGACACAGAAAGTTAGGTGGGCTCATTAGACTAGGAATTTTGCTGGTATTAAGAAGTATAGCAGCAAGCACAGGACCGATTTGACTGGCGGAACATGGAAGACGCCTTGGTCTGCAGTTGTCATCGTCAGGCTGCTACTGCCGCTGCTGCTGCTGCTGCTGCTGCTGCTTCTGCAGCTGACGATGATGATGATGGTTTACCCTAACATGTGTACGCGTGGTTGATCGCTACCGCATCTCAGTAGTAGTCTAGAAGAGCATGGGGCGCGTTATTTGACAGTCGTCGTTCGCATCCTGCCAGTGGCAAGTTATCTTTTCGTTGACATTTCTTCCTTTCCATTTATATTAAAATTACTTCTAAGGATGCATCCTATAGTTTTTCTTAGTATTAATTAATATGTGCGGTTTAACGTCCCAAAACCACCATATGATTATGAGAGACGCCGTAGTGGAGGGCTCCGGAAATTTCGACCACCTGGAGTTCTTTAACGTGCAACCAAATCTGAGCACATGGGCCTACAACAATTCCGCCTCCATCGAAAATGCAGCCGTCGCAGCCGGGATCCGAACCCGCGACCTGCGGGTAAGTAGCCGAGTACCTTAGCCACTAGACCACCGCGGCGGGGCTACATTTTCTTGGTCTTGTAAACACAATATTCGCAGCGTTTGACCTTTATTTTCTTCATCTGTTCGAAGCGTTGATCAGGCGATCCGGCCTGATAAATGCCGTCGCGACCCCAACGCTGCTACTGTCTTACAGAGTGGTGGAGGCTGCTTCGATCTCCAAGTCATCTCCGACGTCACTTTCCCCCGGGAGCTTCGTTCAGGTCACCGCTTGCTTCCCCCGTCTGCTGTTATGGCTCAAGAACTGCTGCACGGAACATCCAGCATCCCTGTCCAACAAACCATTCCTGCGTGGATCGTCAACGCCCAGCAGCACGACCCACCCATATTCTCTGGTCTTCCATGCGACGACGTCGAGGTAAGGCTGAAAGAATACGACATGAGCAGTGTTTATAACCAATGGGATAAGCCTCAAAAACTTCGTCACGTTGCCTTTTATCTGTCCGATGTCGCAAAAACATGGTTTCTTAACCACGAGAGCAGCTTCCCGGATTCGTATACTTTTGCTCAACAAGTCCGTAGAATTTTTCGGAAACCGAACATTCATTCCGAAGTGTCGAAACGAAAGCTCGATGGGCGTGCCCAACATCCCGGAGAAACGTACATTTCGTTTATTGAAGACGTACTTGCCCTTTGCCACCACGTGAACTCGGCGATGACAGAAGCTGATCGTGCTCGCCACATCATCAAAGGGATAGGTCACGTCTCGTTTAATGCTGTGGCTGTTAAAAACCCAAACACCGTTGAGGACGTCATCATAACATGTCAACATCTTGATGAACTCCAAACCATTCGATTGCACCCAGGCTACCCAGACGCCAGTGACAGCCGGACTTCCTTGGATGCGGATTTGCGCACGCTGATTCGCACTCCGATTCGCGAGGAACTTCAAGGGCAAGGGTTCTCATGGGCCCCCGCTCTCGGCCTTAGTCTCCATCTGATGGTCTGCGCGACATCATCAAAGAGGAGCTCTCATTCATGGCTTGCGCCCTTCCATCCAACACTCCGATGCCACCAACGCCGCCCATGACGTATGCGCACGTCGCTGCCATGCCACCCGCCTTGGTTAAGCACGCACATCCTGTTCCGGCACACTCCAGCCTAGCAGCATTTTCGCCACACTCGCCTGTGCCAGCGTCAGTACCAGCGCCTGTGACAGCTCCAGCACTCTACACCCCCTGGCGCTCACCTCGCCCAATATGTTACTATTGTGGGATTCGGGGCCATATGTGACGATTTTGCCGCAAACGCCAGAAGGACGAACGCCATGGCTATGATGTTAACGAAAGGGATTCGGTGCCATTCGATGGATGGATGGACGGATAGATATGGCTGTACCCTTTAGATCGGGCGGTGGCTAGCGCCACCAAGCCGTAATACCTAATGAACCAGAAACTATATTTTTTTTTCCTTAAAAAAAGAGTTTGAGGATTCGTACTTTGCAGTGAAGAGTTTAATTTTCACTCGTGCTTTGACTTTAGCCACCAATCAGATAACCTCCTTCTAGTTAAGTCTACCCGCTTAAAGCTTATTTTGCCCTCTCGGTCCCAAAACCCCAGTGCTTTGAAAAACTCTGCGCCATCATCTTGAACTATAGGGTGAAGCCCTTTACAGAACATTATCAAGTGTTCGGCAGTTTCTTCTTCCTCTCCACACGCACTGCATACTGTGTCTACCCCTTCGTATTTGGCCCGATATGTCTTGGTTCGCAGTACTCCCGTTCTGGCCTCAAACAGTAGAGAACTACCCCGAGTATTATCATAGATCCTTTCCTTGGCAATTTCCTGCTTAAACGTTCGATAGATCTCTAGTGCGGACTTCTTTATCATGCCCATTCTCCACATGTCAGTCTCCGTTTCCTTCACTTTCTTCTTAACCAATAGTTCTTTTTGGTTTGGCCACCTGCTGTTTTCTAAGTATTTACCAGTCAACTTCCTGGTTCGCTTCCTCCATTTTGTATCGACATTCTTCATGTACAAGTAGCTGAAAACCTTCCTAGCCCAACGCTCTTCCCCCATTTCTCTCAATCGCTTCTCAAATTTTATGTTGCTGCTAGCTTCCCTGCCCTCAAATGATGTCCATCCCATATCACCTTGTACTCCCTGATTTGGTGTATTCCCGTGAGCTCCTAAAGCAAGCCTACCTATTCCACGTTGCTTAATTTCTAATCTTGCTTGAACTTCTGATCTCATGCACAAGACCGCATTGCCGAACGTCAGCCCAGGAACCATGACCCCTTTCCATATTCCTCTCACAACATCATACCTATTGTAATTCCACAGTGCCCTATTTTTCATGACTGCTGCATTCCTGTTACCTTTAGTCGTCACGTATATTTCGTGTTCCCTCAGGTACTCGGTCCCATTGCTTATCCATACGCCCAGATATTTGTAATTATCTGTTATCTCTAGCGTGACCTCCTGTATTCTAAGCTCACTACCTTCGTTGTCATTGAAAATCATGACTGCTGATTTTTCCTTACTGAATCTAAAATCTAACCTATCTCCCTCATTACCGCAGATGTCCATCAATCTCTGCAAATCTTCCTTGTTGCTGGCCATTAGCACTATATCATCTGCGTACATTAATGCTGGTAGTGCCTGATCAATAAGTTTTCCTTGTTTGACTAAAGAGAGGTTGAAGCCCAGTCCACTCCCCTCTAATTTTGCCTCTAATCCTTGTAGGTACATCATGAATAATAAGGGTGACAGGGGGCACCCCTGCCTAAGCCCCCGTTTTACCTCTGCAGGCTTGGATACCTGTTTTTCCCACTTTATCACTACTTTGTAACCTTTATAGATACCCTTTAAAAGATAAGTGACTACATGTTCTACACCTAGTGTGTCCAGTATTCCCCACAATTCCTCTTGAACCACGCTATTGTACGCTCCCTTGATATCCAAAAATGCTAGCCACAGGGGCCTGTCTTCCTTTTCTGCTATTTCGATGCACTGCGTCAGTGAGAACAGACTGTCTTCCAACCTCCTGTGTTTCCGAAACCTATTCTGCAGTTCCCCCAGCACCCCCTCATCCTCTATCCACGCCTGCAGTCTTTCCTTTATAATCTGCATCGCCAGCCTGTAGACCACTGATGTCACTGTTATAGGACGGTAGTTGTTTATGTCAGCTTTGTCCCCCTTTCCCTTATAGATCATGCTCATCCTGCTAAGTTTCCATCCATCGGGAACTTCACCATCGATTATTATTGTGCTCACTCCCTCTCTCAAAGCCTGCTTAGACTTCGGACCTAATGTCTTTATCAGCCATCTGGGCCTGTTGATGTACTTCTAGGAACCCTTTTCTCAGCCCTTTCCCACTCTTGTTGTGAAAATGGAGCCATTGCACCACTTGATTCGTCCTTGTCTATTGTGGTGCATAAAGTACTTCTTTGTTGAAATTTTTCTGTCACTTTTGTTCTTATATATTCAATAGCTTCGTGCCCGTCTAGCCTAGAACCTTGGGCTGTAGTTATAAATCTCTGTTCTAGGCTCGTCTCATTTCGTAGGGAGTTTAGATGGTTCCAAAATTTTGCAGCTGCCTTTCTATCTTTTTTATGTACTTCTGCCAGCCACTGAGCTTCCTTCCTTCTAATCTTTTCATTGATCGGAAGAGATGCATCCCTTCTACAGCTTAGAAAGGTTGCCCATTTTCTTTCAACATCATCTGTCGGTTCACCCCGCTGCTTAGCATGTCTGTGTTCCCTAGAGGCTTCCTGACGTTTTGCGATGGCTCTCTTAACTTCCTCATCCCACCAACTTTTGGGTTTGTGTCTTCTTTTCCGGTGTGACTTGTCACGCGTCTTAGCAAGCTCTAGCTCAAAGAGTCTAATTAGATTCGTGTATGTCCGCACTGTCTTATTATCCTCCGTGATTACTTTCTCAATTTGTTTAGTGGCTATTTCAATTTGCCTTTCTGGATAAAAATTTTTCTGTAGTTGCTCATCTTGTCTCCTTCCCACTTTCACTCCTCTTCCAAAACTTAGCTTGATACGTTTGTGATCGCCACCCAGACTTCTGGAGCCACCTTCATCTATGTACATTCCCCTGAGCTTATCATACATCCTATGTGACATCAGTGCATAATCTATCGTCGACTGAAGCCTTCCTACCTCCCATGTTATTTGCCCTTCACACTTTTCGGTACTGTTGCAAATGATGAAATCAAGCCTTTCACACATATCCATGATCATTTTGCCTGTCGGGTTGGTATACCCATTTATATCTTCTATGTGCGCATTCATGTCTCCTAGTATATTTATCTCGCACTCTCTTCCTAACTCCTGAATGTCCTTTGATATACACTCTACCATTGTCTGGTTTTCCTCTCTGGCCTTTGCTCCCGTCCACAAGTACACGAAACCAAGGAGTGTCATTTGACCTGCCACTTTCCCTTTTAGCCATAAATGTTCCTTTCACTCCTGCTTGCTCTTTGCCAGTCTGTACTTTTATGATTTAATGCCCCATTACCACCCCCCTTTCTGCTGCCTTCTGTTCTATTACAATATTCCCACGCGTAGTCCGGATTGTTCGGAGGTTGTTCCATGTCCCTGAGATGTGTTTCTACAAAACTGTATACCATCGGCCTCTCTTCCCTTAGCTGTTCTTCTATCTCTTCCCACTTCAGCCTGTTCCTACCACCCTGCATGTTAATATACCCTATGTCTGAATTGGCTCGGCGCTCGTGGCTACGTCTATTTATGCCCCGGACTCTACCTATCTTAGATATTGGTGCCACTTTGGAATCGTACCTGTTCATACCACCTGTCGAAGAGTCTTCCTGGTTGTTTTCCTCGTTACTAGCTATCCTGCACCCTGAAGGGCTCGCTTGCCCCCCAAAAAAGCTACGACGCGTCGTGCAAGTTGCCAACCCACCTCATGACATAGCCGCCCATCGAAGTGAATTCTGTCTCGTTGAAAACCCCCCCACCTATGCACCTCTCTGTTTATTTCCACCACCTCAAAGTCTTTCTCTCGACTCATCCGCCATATCTCTTGGTTTGCGTTGACCACCGCTCTTTGAAGGTTGCTATCATGCACCGGTACCTCCGGTATCGTGCATATCACTACCTGTACCTTAGGAGAAGTGGCGCGCATGTCATCGACGCCTTTCGCCGGTGTGGCTGCTAGTCCTGCTGCATTTCCATTTTGGACATCGTTTAAACCGCCTGAAATTATCACTAGGCTTCGTCTATCAGCTGTCGTTTTGAGCTTTGCGCTCGCTTGCCTCATGACTGCTTCCAGCTTGCGTCCTGGGAACGCCCCTACTGCAACCCTCTTGTCACCTCTTACCCTCTCTTTGATGGCTTCTGTGCATCGATTTAAATTCGAGTCCCCGGCTATTATCACACGCTGTGACTTTTCAGCGGGAGCGTTCTGCACCTGGGGGCTACTTGCACTTGTGACGCCGGCTGCTTTGTTCCCTCCCTGCCCCACCACTACCTCGCTGAAGCTGGCCCTTGCGACAGTTGAAGCGGCTAAACCTGTTTTTTCTAAACTTTCTTGCTTTTCCTTCTCCACCGTTCTGGTTGCCGGTTCCCTACTGTTCTCTTGGTAGGTCGCTTCTTTGTTCAGCTTCGCTAGCGCTTCCTCGGCGGACTTCAGTCTTTCTCCCATTGCCCTCGTTTTCTCTTGCTCTGTCGCCAACGCAGTCTCGAGCTTGCTGATTCTCATCAGCAGTTCACTCTGGGCAACCATAATTTTCTCCATTTTTCCTCGACCTCACATTGCCTACACTTCGCGTCAGCCTCTTCTCCATCCGCTTCTATGCTTGGGTCCACTTTCAAACCCACTCCACATCCTGAACACTTTACAGTCTTTTTAACCATGTCTTTCTGACACCAATTGTCCCTATACTCGATAATTACTAAACTCGAGCCCTGCGCTACGAGAAAAAAAAAGTCTAAGTTCTACTACAAAAATTTGCGTGTTCAATGTACGCGCACCTCCCCCACGGGGTGGCAAAAGAAAAGAAAACAACAAAAAAAATTCAAACACACACACCCGCACTAACTAATAAATACCTGGTGACTGGCCCCCGAAATAGCCGTACCATAAAATAAGTGCTACGAAGATTTCAACCGCTGCCTTATAATTATAAAACAAGCTCAAAACATGTAAAAACACTTATCTGCGCAGTCGATCCGGAGCGCTCAAAAAACACGTCCATCCACCTTGACAGCCCGAACTGAACTGAACTGAACTGAATTCCCGAACCAGTACCAGCGGCGCCCTACGACACGTTCCTTCTCTCTGATTCTCCACTCGCCACACCTCGCCCCTACCATCCTGGACGCCGCCGGTCCCCTTCACCTCTGCGACGCTCAACATCTCCTCTGAGACCGGCTCCACCTACTTCTGACTACCACTCAGAAAACTAGCTGGTGTAGTTTTTGGAGGGAAAGCTGCATCGCTCGATCAAACACCAAGAAATTTCGAGGGCCCAGCCAACTTGTTAGTAGTGTATGCTGAAGGGGAACCAGTTCAAGCATTGGTGGACACGAGGGCTGCTATTTCTGTTATTCATGCTGATTTGTGTTCTAGTCTACGTAAGGTTACTCCACCTTATACTGGCACTCTCTTACGAAGCGCAAATGACTCGCAGATACGGGCATCAGCACAGTGCACCGTTAGAGTTTTCATTGATGGGATCCGACATCATTTTCAGTTTGCCGTGCTGCGTTCTTGTGCTTTTATGCTTATTTTAGGATGGGACTTTCTATCTGATGCTTCTGCCTGCATCTCTTATTGACAACGACTCATAGATATGCGAGAGACGGATGATATCTCCCTGAAATCATCACGCAGCTGGCTACGAACAGCCAAAGACTTCTTTGTGCCTCCTAACCACGAGCACGTCATTACTGTTATGTTTGACTCCATTGACCACGGTAACGTCTTAGTCACTCCATCAGCCCGTTGTCTATCCAGAGGGATTGCACTTTCATCGAGTCTTGTCCGCTTCTCCAACGGCACCACCTCTCTCGCTGTACTGAATATCACCAATGAGCCGATTCTGGTTACCAAAGGCATGTAGTTTCCAGCGTGGATACACAATCTATCTCTGTAGTGGCTTCGGATACCAGTCTGGTGGAATCACGTTCAATACCAACAGATGCACCACCTACTACGTAGGGCTCTCGTCAATGCCATCAGCACGGATGTCACTTCCCCGCAAGCAGATGAACTACTGGCGTTGTTGTCCAAGTATGAATCTTCTTTCGACGTACATTCCTTTGCTCTAAGCCAGACTTCTGGGGTGACTCGTCGCATACACACCGACAGAACTTCTATTGTCCATCGTCGACCATACCGAGTCTCCTCCAGCGAACACGAGATCGTCGACAAGCACGTTGCTGATCTGCTAAGGCAAAATATCATCCACCCCTCCTCAAATCCTTGGTCGTCACCTGTCGTCTCGTGCGAAAAAAAGCCGGCTCTCTGCGATTCTGCGTTGACAAGTGCACATTGAACAAAGTAACCATGAAAGTCGGATACACCTTGCCTCGCATTGATGATGCCTTAGATTTCTTACAAGGAGCGGAATATTTTTCGTGTCTTGACCTGCGCTCCAGTTATTGGCAAATTTCAAAGCATAAGGATGACAAGGAAAAAACTGCCTTTGCCACACCCGGCGGACATTACGAATTTAACGTCATGCCTTTAGGCTTCTGCAATGCGCCAGCAACGTTTGAACGAATGATAGACACTGTATTGCGTAGCGTCAAGTGGAAAACATGCTTATGTTACCTTGACGACATCGCAATATCTTCTTCAACATTATAACAGCACTGACAGCGCCTAGATGAAGTTCTGACGTGTCTCGCAGCTGGTGGTCTTCAACTAAATGTCCAAAAGTGCCACTTTGCAAGCAAAAATATTAAAGTACTCGGACATCTCGTCAGCAAAGATGGAATCTGGCCTGATCCCGACAAGATCACCGCTATTCTTGTCTTCCCGGTGCCTCAACGCGCCAAAGAGCTCCGCAGCTTTCTTGGCCTTGCGTCTTACTTCCGGCGCTTTATACGAGTCTTCTCCACCATTGCTGTGCCACTTCACCAACTTCTTTCTTCGGTAACGTCATACGTATGGTCGGACGAATGCCAAATGGCTTTTGACACCTTGAAACGTGCCCTCACCTCTGAGCCAGTGCTCTGTCATTTTGATAACGCCGCAACCACTCTAGTCCATACTGATGCCTGCGGACATGGACTCGGCGCTGTACTTTTGCAATGAACAAAGCGTTATGGTGAACGTGTGATCGCATACACTAGTCGCACTTTTACCGCAGCAGAGAAAATCTACACCATCACCGAGCAGGAGTGTCTCGCTGTTGTCTGGGCCATCCGGAAGTTCCGACCATATTTTCACGGCCGCCACTTTACCGTCGTCACTGACCACCACGCTTTGTGCTGGTTGTCGACGTTGAATAATTTGTCTGGACGTCTCAGTCGCTGGATACTTCGTCTCCAAGAATACGAGTTTGACGTTACCTATAAATCCGGCGAAAAACACAACGATGCCAATGCCCTTAGCCGCTGTCCTTTACCATCCTCATCAAGCATTCCTGGCCTGTCGCCAACTGTGAGTGAACCAATCAAAGCGTCTCTGTGAGCTCATTCACTCACCGCTGTCGACTTTTTTTCTGCTTTCGGCAACGAGACGTTTGCATCCCACCGATGCAGCGGCTTTTACTGTGGCTCTATAAGGGAGCGCCTTCAAGGCTCCTCAAATCCTCCCAACACCCGCGCCAATCGACAGCTGCGGAACTTCAAGACTGAAAACTCAATCCTTTAACGCATTGTCTTCCACCCCGAAGGACAGCGCTGAGTTCCTGTCACTCCTCGTTCCCTAAGGGCGCAGATTTTGGAGGCGTTTCATGATAACCCCATAGCTGGTTAAACCCCATAGCTGGTTAAAAAAAAACATATGAACGCATTCGCGGTTGTTTTGCCTGGCCTGGGCTTTCCACCTGCGTGGCGGGATATGTTGTGTCATGCTCACTCTGTCAACGCCGCAAGCAACCCACTTCCTCCCCGGCCGGTCTCCTATAACCTCTCCCGTGTCCTGACGCTCCCTTCAATGTCATCGGCATTAAACTCC
Source organism: Rhipicephalus microplus (assembly GCF_043290135.1). NCBI lineage: Eukaryota > Metazoa > Arthropoda > Arachnida > Ixodida > Ixodidae > Rhipicephalus > Rhipicephalus microplus. The sequence continues at coordinate 906,825 of NW_027464594.1, forward strand.
ACGGACCGCTAAAAATATCAGAGAGCGACAAGCGCTGGAATGCCACAGCAGTACCACTTGACAAGGTACCCCGAAACAGCTGCAGATCCTTCAGGATCAGCAGAAGATATTGCCACATCTTTTCTGGAGGCTATCTTTCTGAGACATGGTGCACAACGCATCTTATTGAGCGACCGCGGAAAGGCGGTTCTCTCGAAACTACTCGAATAAGTCCTCAACGCATGTATACATTTCATAAGACGACTTGCAGCTACCATACCGAAACTAACGACCTCACAGAGGGCTTTCATCGAACTTTCACCGATATGATATTTAATAATATCAACTCCGACCACACCAACTGGAATGTCATCCTGCCATTCATGACTTTTGCGTAAAATACCGCTACGCAGTGCCCCACGGGCTATTCCCCATTCTTTCTCGTCTATGGCCGTCCACCGACGTCTCCGCTCGACATGTTCTGTTTCTACGTCCCTATGAAGTCGTCGTCGTGATCGAGTGAGCACTTAATCTCTCGCTGAGCCGATTGTCACCGACGCACCCACCTCAATACAGATGCTTGCCAACAAGAGCAGAAGACTCACTGCGATGACGTCCACCATGTAGTTCAGTTCAATACTGGAGACGAAGTATAGTTGTGGACCCCAGCGCGGGTTCCCGGCCTGTGTGATAAGTTTCACTCACGTTTCATCGGCCCATACGCCATAGTCGAGCAGACGTCGCCTGTTAACTACCAAGTCACTCTTGTTGTCATGCCTTTCGACGGTTGTTTTCATGGTACGGAGGTTGTTCACGTGTCACGCTTAAACCCATTCGTGCGACGTACACCACCGTCATAAACAGCGGCCATGGTGGCCGCTTACGCGCGAGGGGGAAATTAGTGTAAGCACAATATTCACAGCGTTTGACCTTGAACTTCTTCATCTGTATATAATCATCATCACGAAAAGCGTGTTCTTCGTTCGAAGCGTTGATCGGGTGATTCGGCCTGATAAACGCCGTCGTGACCCCAACGCTGCTACTGTCTTACAGTATTATTGTTAGTTCTCATGGATATTGGTTCTAACAAAGAAAACGAGTCCTTGAACTTACTGTTCTTTTCTTATTATTTCAAAATGAAACAAGAGCGTCTTTCACACACTAAACAGCTCTGAAACACTACGAACAGCAGACTCAGCCGAATTTCGGCAGTTGTCAGTCTATACTAGTGGGATCAGGGCCCATAATAATTTGAAGTGTTCGTTTCCTAAGCACTTGGTTTAAAAACTCCGCGCATTAGCATGGGTCACCGATCGTGCAAGAGTTATTTATCGGTTTCGATGTTATTACCTTTGTAAGTTTATACCTTATAGGTATATCATATTTATAAGTAAAGTAATTTTGTCATATACACCATGCCTCTTCAATAACATGAACAAATTTAATTTCCACCGTTTTTGTAATTAGCACAATGAGCATACATACCGACAAAATGTGATCCACGTTTCCAAATTTTGAGCGAGTACATGTGCGTCCATAAGGAAGAAACGTTTACTGCTAAGCACCAATTGGCATTACTTTTTGTGTTCGTTTAGAATCTTTCTGTTAACCTGAAAAACCTTACACGCATTTTTTGTAATTTACTTGCAACGAAAATAAATGCCTGTTTTTGATGTGCGCCGTACTTCACAGCTTGTTCGTGAGCTTGATGTGTAAACTTGCTTTACTAAGAAGAAAATGGCTTCCAGTTCAACTACCCAATACACGAAGCTCACTTATATTATTACTGATTTAACCGTACTTAGGCGTGAACGTGAAACGATAGATGAAGGTGGCGTTCTGATGGTGCTCTATCAGAGTGTGTGCTGCGAAATCGTTAATATCACTCACCTCTCGCAAGTTTGTTTCGTAACAGTTTGTATCCTCAAACCGTTATTAGTCGATTCTATATACGCTAACTAATTATTGTATAAGGGCGCAAATTGCAGATGCTTCTTGCCGCCTTCATTATTGATTTGTCATGTGATGTTGTCCTTTTCCGGAAACTATAACTTTTGTCACATAACAAGGTCTAAACCAGCCCTGACACTACCAAGCAATAACCCCGAAACTTCCTTTCTTGATATGCGCCTTAACTTCAGATTACCACAACTATTATTGGCCCAATGCGAACAAATGCCCAATGTGCGAAAACAGCCAACTCAGTTTATCACCTCGTCCGGAGACCGTATTTCCCGTAACACATTCACGATGATGAAGTAACCATAATGTAGTGGCTACGAAACTCACTTGTCTTTTATACTTCAGAAAAAAAACTATTAAAGGCGAAGGAGGCGTAATGATCAGACTGATTATTATAGCATGAACGCCGTGATCACAGGCTTCTATAACCAGAATATACCATAATATCTAAGGCACACTGAATGGATAAACTGGAGACTTCATAGGCACAACAGACTTGTGCTCAGGAAAAGCTTCATCACAGCCAATACTGAAATAGAATGCTAATCGCGTATTTGGTTGGTCGCTCTGGTCCTCAGGCTCGGAGTCGCGAGATGCCGAGGCAGCTCGCAATCGAAGCGCTAGAGGCAATGTACTAAGTTAACCTAATAGATCGGCGATCTTGGAGCAGCGCGCCTGTAGCTCCACCGCGCAGCTAGCGCGAGACGTCACAGGGTAAACATCCTTGCACTGCATCGAAAGATGGCAACCAACAGTTAGGTGGCCATCTTGAACATAGTTGAACGCTGCAAAAGACTTTCGAGCTCAGCACACAAATATAGCGATCGTCATAGTTCAAGCCGCTATCTTCTAGGCAAATCGTCGCAGTCTGAGATCTGCCGTAACAGCAACATTGCCGTTTCTTTCGCCTTTGTTAGCCACTGCCTCATTTTCAATATGGTGTGATATTGGCTTCGTAGGTGTGAAGTCGGTACTCACACACGCTCGAACACTCAGCTAACAACGCACGTGCACGAAGTATTACGCGCCCAGAGATGTTCCCTTCCGAAATGCACGCTCGCGCTATTGGCGCTGTTCACCTCCTGGCAGCCGCCTGATTGGCCGGCTTGCGTCACGGGATGCGTCCGCATGGTCAGATTGTGTCATGTTCTGATTTCAAATTCAGAGCGATTGAGATCGCTCTAAGGATGAGGCTGACGCTCCGAAGAACTAACTGAAGGCAGTCAGAGAGCTCAAACTCTCTATATACTAACCGAATGCACTGCAACATTTAAGAGTGCTCTAGAGCGGTCACAAGTGCTCAACCAAATACACCATAAGTGAATAAACTTTTTCGTATACATCAAGGGGTGGATCAGTATTATGTTTGCTCAATGTTCAAAAAAGTGCATAATATACAGTAATGCCATCACGACGTTTACCGCCATTCTATAGAGCGACTTCAAATACTTGCCGCGAAGGAATAACGTGCCCGTCTGATGCTGGACGAGGGGCTTCGAGCAGCCTTGTAATAGCAGACACTCACTAATCAATCTTTACAATCATATGAAAACAGTAGCAACATGGCGCCATGTTTTCGCAAAGTATGTGCACCTCAAAGGGATTGAATCTTCAGACATTAGTAAGATAAAAAAGCAATCTTAATAAATATATACAAAATAATTTTGATAAATTACCAAAATAACTTTTGAAACTCTGAATTTGACAATCCTCTATGAATCATTGTAGCACCAATAAACAAACTGATGGTAGATGGCACCAGTAAAAGACACCTGTTCATTCGAGCTGCTGAACAATCAGAGCTTTACCAGATATGTATGCGTTACACAGGACACACGCGTGTCTATACAAATGTGTCTAGAAATAACGCCTCCTAAACATCAACTTAAATAATAACACACCTCAATACTCTTGGCATGACCCCGTCTCAAAAGCAGACTTATTCATTATTCTGTCTGCTATACAGCAGACGCGATAAAGTGGGCAGTTTTCAGAGATCCACAAGGTGCACTAACATCAAGCGCCAGCACAAATGTGACACTAACCAGTAATAGTGTAACATATGAAACACTTGAACGTTTCAGAAAATCAAGCCAGCTGAAACACGAGACAAAACCCAATGAACTCCTGTACAATATAACATTCCTGTAAACGCCGCTGCTCATGAAGTGTCATAACACGCACATCGTAAATGTGTTATTGTTTATATGCTGTTCTCAAAAAAGGAATTGCGCGATAATATAAAGGCAACATATTTTCTATTGGTCAAAAATTCTTGGTTTTCCCAAAGCTCCAAGAGGTGCGAGTTGTACCACATTGATCTGCTCACTGAATTCAAAGATACGATAGCTCTAGTTGGAACTCTAGAAAAGTTATCAACAAGTTCAGGACGCCTTTGTGTATGCACAGCATACCGACAACATTTGTTTACACAGAATCGGCTAAACTATGATTCTCTATACTGCTCATTTCAACATTTAAAAGCCCACTCCGGCAATTTTTGTAGATCAAGGAATCTCAGTGAAGGTTTCTGGGTACGTTATCTCGCACGTTACCGTAGTTTATGCCAAATTGCAGGCTTGAGAGATGCTCTGATGGTTTTCAAATGAATTTTAAACATTGCCTTGAAACAGCTCTCATGGCTTGCCAGACTTATTGAGAACACTGTCTGTGTGTCGTCACGTTTGGCATGTCAACGAATACAACGCAGCCGGTGGCATCGCTAACTTTGGTCGCTGCAGCGTTTACTGTGCTGACCACAAGGCGGCGGCGGTGGTGTTCGGCTGTGTTCGTCTTTCCTTCGTTGTGTTTGGCCGGCGTTTCGCTGATTTGGCGCAGGATTTTCTGTTCCTGTGGTCGAGTGTGCGATGGGCGATAGTTGGTGCTGCTTTGTGGGCTGCACAAATCACTCACGCAAGACGCAGAGTGTTTGCTATCGCGAATTTCCACGTGACAGTGCCCTCCATGAGAAGCGGATTAGCGCGATTAGGTGGGGCACATGGTTACCGAGCAAAACGGCACGCATGTGTTCTGATCAATTCTTGCCGAAATACTATCAGGACAGCGTTGGGCCAGCGTTTGGCCGGCGTCTATCTGTCCATCCATCCGTCTGGGCATTCTTCAGTCAGTCTGTGTGTCAATGCGTCCATCCGTCCGTGCTTTCTTACGTGCGTCCATCTGTCCATCCGTCCATCTGTCCGTCCGTCTGTCTTTCTGCCTGTCTGTCCATTCATTCGTGCCTCTGTGTGTCTGTCCGTCCGTTCGTCCATGTGCATCTGCCTGTCTGTCTGTTTCTCCACCCATTCATCCGTGTGCCTGTCCGTCTATCAGCCCGTCAGTGCATCCGTCCGTCCATCCGCCAGTCTGTCTGTCTGTTTGTCTATTGGTCTATGCATCTATCCGTCCGTCCGCCCGCACACCTGTCTGTCTGCCTGTCCATCCGTCCGTCCGTCTTCCTGACCGTACGTCTGTCCATCCGTCCATCTAGTGAATACTTCAAGTGCCGCTATTTCGCATCTTTTATGATATGTTCATCATAATATACAAGTACCGTCAGCCAGCGGCAATAAAGAGAGGCGGCTACCAACTACTACTGCTACTACTGCGACGATAACTACTACTACTACTACTACTACTACTACTACTACTATTATATACAACGCGGACGCACGACCCACAGCATGAGGAGATTCGCCCCTAAAACGGCACGGTAACATTATCATTTTTGTCAGCATTGCCGCTCTCAGACACCTCTGATACCATGTCAGTCTCAGATATTTCACGCTCGGCGTGTTCACTTCTGCTTCGAGCTGAACTACAGGCGTCTGCTCAGGTCGGCATTCACAGTTTTCATACACCGCACCAGCAGGTTTGGTTCTAGGTTTCTACCAAACATTACGTCATACGTAGACTGCGTGCTCGGTTGGGTTTCGGTGTGCGAATTTTTGCTTATTAAAGTTATTCTCATAGTTGCTGAGCATTTCAGCTATCGCGCGCGCATGACATGAGTGTCTCAGAAGGAGAGAACCACCATTACGCGGACACGGTCAAAAAATCAACGGAGTTGGCCTTTAAATGAATAACTTTGTCGCCTCCTTCGAGACAGGCCACATTATGACACACCAATACGCCTCATAAAATTCGAACTAAAGGTATTAAACCACAAATTTTTCAGTATGAAGAAACATCCGGGCCTGTGGCTAACCAGAGCATTACAGACGTACGCTTGAAAAGCGTCAAAATGCTTTTTATGAGACAGTGTCATTGCTGCCGCTTATCAGGAAGCTTACATCAAGAGTACATTGAGTTACACTTTTTTCTTTTTCACATGCCGTAAGGGTTTTAAACAGACAGGTTACAATAAACGAGGTGGGCGTGAGGTTCTAGTGAGCTAGATGTGCACTGGTTAAAGCAACAAAAATGTAGCAGATAATAAAGAACACTAGCACATACAAAATATATTTCGTTTAGACATAAAGATTTTAAGAATGATAACAAAGTGAAATCTTTGAAATAAAAACACAGTGGGGTATCAAAAAATATTTGTATAATCCGAGATTCGTATCATCAAAAAACATGGAAAATCAGAATACGATATATGAAACCCAGCATGCATTTTAATTTATTGATTCACATTTGCGGGGCGACATGTTGTACCACTTTGAATAATGGCAAGGAAAGTATCTAGACGTTAGTGGTGATACTTGTAGTCATATATAAATAAACGACGCGTTCGCGGAACTAGATGTGATACAACTCTTCACAGCCAACAGTGCCTTCCTAATCTTGGCCCGCCTTTCCTCATCAGACCAGAGCCCACGATGGATGAAGGCCAGAAAATTTTAGAACGGATGTCCTTTGTGTTTTTTCTCTTATTGTCGAAAGTTTCTTTTTGCAGGAAGTTTCTCAGGAGGTTTTTTAAACATTCTAGTCTCTCCTGTGTCACTCGGAGAGTTGGCTTATGGGCGCGTCCCCAAGCAATCGTGCTTGTTGGTGGTGCGATACCTAGATCCTTCGCCAAGACCTTCCTCTTTAAGTTCTTGTCTACCTTTCGTGGGATATTTGATTTCGAGGACATGGCTTGCGTTGACGTAACTACAAGTGTAAACAAAGCAATAAACATGGCAGCCTCAAACACAGCAGCAAGTTATGGCCATAAGCAAGCGTTCGGGTGAAAAAAGAAACAAAGAAGTGACGACGCCAACCCCATGTGCAAACTGAACCGGACGACACGTGAAGGCATGTTAAGGCCTCCGAAATCATGCAAAGTTTTCCGTGCCTTTCTTGGCAGCACGGGCGTTACCTATTCAAACCTTCGCGGTAACCTATATTCGTAACGAACTTTGAGGTGTGAAGAAGGTTCAGAAGAACCAGACTGTAATACACTACAGGCTAATGGGCCTTGGCTGGTATAGAACCTAAAAGTCTGTACCTCCCTGAAGTCAGTATGAGCCGTGATCGTATTAGCGACGTTCCACTGTGATAACTTTTAGTATGACATTAAGCGAAGTGTTTAACATTTCTACAAATGCATCTCGGTTTTTTTTACAAGCACAACATCCTGTGGTAGAATATTTAAAGGATGAGTGGCACACAACTGCAAGGAGTTTACAAAAAATCAGTATGCGCATGCGATGCTGAAACTTGAAAGGGGTGATCTGTAGGCATGGGAAATAATGATGGGCTGACCATATGTAAGTGGTAGGTGATGACAAACGATTACGATAATGCCTGTGAAAATGACGGTGGTGCCAGCGGTCTTCTTTTTTCTAGTGGTGGGAGTTTCCTGATGCTTTCATCATAGTGATGCTCGAATGACGTAAGTAGTTTCTCGTCATATATCAGGCACCTTTATTTTTGGATATAATAACGTTCTTTATTTGAGTATATTTGATGGGGGTTCCAAATGAATGGGCGTATGTCAATTTTAGACCGAAAGAGTGAAGTTTATGCTGCTAATTCTGTAGTTTTCTTGGTTTAAATGGCGTTGTATGAGTCGAAATGCTTCAGATGCTTCACATGTTATTGCGTCAGTGTGGACATTTCATGTCAAGTCAGCGGAGTGGTGCACACCTAATTAATTTATTGATTAATCGTGTTTTATCGGCATTGCTTTATTCAGCTAGGATTACAGTGGAGATTGAAAGTTGCTGTAAACGTTATAACTTTTGATATAGAAGCGCCAATTTTCATTTTAATTTGATTGCACCAACTGGCAATGTTGTTGAGCTTTTTTTTTGTAAAGCTCTGTACCATGTGTTCAAAGTTAAGCTTTATGATTCTTAAAACAATAAGCACTCGTAGGAACGTGAGAACTACTTGTGAAAATAGGTTAAGCGGCCAAGGGGACGGAAAGTTGGATGATAGGTATTGCTTTCTGCAGCCCAATTAACTTCCATTTACTTATTAACTTTTTACTGTATGCGGTAAGTTGGCATGTCTATATTGAAAAAATGTAGGCAGTGGTGCTTGTACACAGCTTCAGTAGGACTATTGTTTCTAGCCCGCCGGTCTTTCGAGACATCCGGCTCCAAAGTTTAATTGTGTTTCGCATGAATACGCATGCAAAGGGTGAGGGTCCGCGCAAAGCTCCTCCCTAAAGTGACGCATCTGTTGCGTGTGGTGTTTGAGTGTGAACCATGTGATTGTGATTGTTGGAGCGTATTCACAATTTAGTAGGAAGAGTTCCTCGTGAACTATTCGCCCGTTTTCATTAGTGTCAGGAGAATCGATGTTGGTGAGAAAATGATCAGAAAAAAGAAAAAGCCGGACCAAATTTGCTCGACATCAGCTTGTTTGTAGTCATGCAATTATTTTTTGTTTTTTCTGGCTTTACCACGTTAATCACGGCAACGCAGTGCAGAAACGTGTGGTCACTTACATGTTATAATACGTTGACGTGCATATTCTTAAGTTTCGTAGTGAGCAGCCAATAAACAACAGAACTTCCTCACCGGGGAGGAGAGAGAGAGAGAGAGAGAATTAACTTTAACAAAGATCCTGAAGGGGACTGGGCACCCCTCACGGGGGCCAGCCCGGTGGCTCCCTTCATGTGGGGACCGGGGAGGAGAACCTCTTTGTGACGAGAGAGTTTTTTCTGTGACACACTACGGTGTGTCAGAGAAGAATGCGATACAGAATCAAACTATGTTTAGCGAAATGCCGTGCAGACTGGACTCCGTCTTTTGCGCCTGCCTTTTAGTATAAACATATTCTTAAAGACATTTCTCCCCGTAACATTTTGGTGGGGGGTCCGGGTGCTCCAGGAATCAATATCCACGGCGATCATACGCAGCAGACGTTCTTTTCCTGCCTCTACGATGCCTGATCAAGAAGAAAACGAGGATTCATTGGAAACTACACTAACCACAGCTCGTTGTTTTTTTCTTGTACTACTGAATGGTGTGCATTTCCGCCAGCCTATTCCTGGTTAATAAAGGTATGTAATATTATTCAGAATATTGAAGGTTAGCACTGAACAAAACTGAGCCAGTCATGCAAATTATTTAGAAACTCAATAAAAGCGTCTTGTAGACGATAGTACACTCCAACGATACAAGTTACTTTTTGTGACAGTTGCAATAAAATTCACGAATTTTCAAGATTGTGATTGTGTGTAATAGTTGTGCATAAAAATAACTCTTTAGGGCAATCATTATGCCACCATTATGCTAGTGCGACATGAACTCTCTGGGCATAATAAAATCAGAGGACAAGTCAAGTGTGCTATTTTAGACACATCCGAATTTATCCACGTCTCCGTACCGAAAACGACATCCACACTGCAGCACTGAACGAATGTAACAAGCTGACCTTCTATGTAGAAAAGGCCGCGAAAATTTGTTACAAGAAATATTGAATGCGCTTAACTATTCCTGCAGTCATGCAACGTTTTCACGTGGTTTGTGCCCTGGTATTTCAACAGTTCGGCTGTCGTTAGTTCTTTTAAATTCATGCAGCCTATTTCTTAGGATAACCTTATGAAAGAGCAGCTTATATTTTTCGCCAGGCTGTCGTTCTACCTTTTCGAAACGGCGAAGTTTTTTCTATGATCTGTACCCTTGGTGAGAAGTCCTCCTCTAGCTAGAGTCAAGGTGGCGATAATTTCTGCAGCTTGTAGGTGTTTCTCAAAAGGTCACTCGTGTTTTAAAGTTCAAACATTTGTTAGAGCAATATGATCATATGTATGTCCCATAGATACTTGGTACATGTATTATCATATAACATGTATTATACGGATCTGCTCAAGTCTGTGATGTGTTGAATGTTATGCTGCTTGCACTTGTGAATTCAATTAAAGATGAACAGAGAAATTGCCCCGGACATTATTATTCATCATTCGAATAAATTCTTTTACCTTACGATGGTCTCGTTGTATGTGTGTCTGTTTTTACATATAGCTGCTCGTGTGTTTATCTTGCATTTACTGCTGGTCATATATTTAGGCTAAGCGTAGCAAGCTATATCAGCGGAATAGGTGAGGAATATATTCCTCACCTATTAAAAAGGCAATGAATATATTCATTGCCTTTTTTTGTGCACACATCTCCCTTCGCATCATATCAATAAAAAGAATGTGCTTCAATTGCATGGTTGAATAACACACTAGGACATAACTCCAATTAATTATCGCATAAGACACTTAGCAAAATAAACGTAGCCAGCACAAGCAGTAACGTTAAACCAAGTTTATTTCGGAACACACAAGAGAGCATACCATTAAAACCACACCAATCACGCACATCACGCACGTATATGACAGTAAATGTTCCTTCGGACGACCAAGAAACCAACCGTAATACTGAGCAGAATACGGCTTCCGTCGGCACCAATGATTGCGGAAGGATCAGTATTAAATAGATAAATAAATAAATAAATAAATCAATTTTCACAACAAGACAATGATTTAGAAAAACAACGAAATACAAGTCACATATCATGCACAATTTTCTATTCCAAGTGCGAATCACGTGAGCGCACAACATTCAACCAGTGATTGTTGCCTAAACCAACTGACATTACCATAATGAGGGCGATATTAGGAAGCTATGTTAAGGAGCGATAATTCCTTATCGTGGAAGTGTACAAACAGCTGGCTTATGCAGATGAAGTCTTGCCTCCGAATCACGCCAGTCTTGCTTGTAAACCCCATGTCCCTCGTTCAAAAAGCTAGAATGTTAACTACTCTTTGCTGCTTATGTAAGAGAAGCTTCTAGAAGATGCATATTTTGGTGCGGGTGCATAAGTAACCAATCATGCCACCACCACCAAATAGTTCTCTACGCAACAAAACAACATGGTTGATCCATTCGTTATAGGAATTGGTAAAACATGAAAGCAAAACGTGTCCTTACAAAAGTAGTTGAATGTCCGCTGTACATTCGGATAGTACAGCTTGTACAATGCCTATAGGTGTTTGGCAGATGTAGCACCGTTTAACGCGGATGCATCCACGTTGACACACGATGGTACATCTGGATCTCGTCAGCTGCTTCCCATGATCATTCTTTATTAAAACCCTTGTAATCATAGATGTTTTGGTAGCTGCACGGTGAGAGCAGAATCACAGAAAGTGGCATGACACCCGGAAGAGTTTATTCGTTTATTACGTACCTCAAGGGTCCCCAGGGACATTGCATGCGGGTTAAAAGATAATAGATGAAACAAAAAAGCGACGCTGCACTAAAATATTAACAAAATAGAAAAACAGCGGAATATCATAATTAAAAAGACGGTTTTTACGGCAGTTTTAAACTGGGCAAACTGATGTGACACGCCGATGGGCGCGGGAAGGTCGTTTCAGTCTTGCGCTCTCTGAAGAAAAAAAAATGGCAGCATATTCAAGAAGTGAATGATGGAGAGCGGGGCGAAGCATCCGTTCGTCTATTCGTTCTTGCTTCCGTCTGTCCATGCGTCCGTCTATGTGACCGTCCATACATTCATCCACCCGTCCGTGCGTGCGTCTGTTCGTGCATCCGTCTCTACATTCGTCCATGCATCCGCCCCTGCGTCCGTTCATGCGTCCGTCCATGAATCTGTCTGTGCGTCCGTTCGTCCATCTATTCAACACTCCAAGTACCACCATCTCGCATCTTTTCATCCTATATTCTCAATATAGAAGTACCGCCATCCAGCGGACATTCCTAGGACTGAACGAGAGGTTGCACATGCACACTTTCTTACGGCTTGCGCTTCGGGTCTAGTTCCCACCTTTAACCGCCTCGAGTTCATGTTATATACTAGTTCACTGTATTCATGGCACTGCGGCCCAACGCTCGCAAAACCTTCCTAAAACCAAGAAGGTTACGCCCAGCGAGTATAACATAGCAACCTTTTCCTGTCAGGTGGTGCTAAAAGTACACGCCAATGGCTGCTAATGCGAAATGAGAGACAGGAGATTTCGGCTTTAACTTTCTTACGGCTTGCGCTTCGTAGAATCTACTTTCCACGTTTAACCACCTCGAGTTCATGGTATATAGTAGTTCATTGTATTCATGGCACTGCGGCTTAACGCTCGCTAAACTTTTCTAACACTATGGAGGTCACACCAAGCGAGTATAACGTAGCAACCCTTTCTTCTCAGATAGTGCTCAATGTACATGCCAATGGCTGCTAATGGGGATCGGAGCGTGCGCCTTAACTAAAAGCCGAGTGCTCCTTTCTCTCATTCCCCATAAGCAGCCATTGGCATGTACATTGAGCGCTATCTTTTATTGTTCAACAACGCACAGAAGAAATTTCTCACCGGCACCACCTTGGAGGTCTAAATGTTATACTTGTTACATACTACAACGGCTACGAGGGACGAACGGGTGGCGTTATAAGAAGTTTCGCCCCTAAAATGACATCTGGAAGGCCTTTATTCTTAGATGTAGATTGCGCATACACAGTGTAGGGGATTGTTTGCTCGCTTGCTTGATTCTTTGTCGTGGCTCTCACCCACTAAGGGAGATTGGCTATGAAGCCGGCAGTTAATGAAAGTCAATATTTGAAGCCTAACGAGTCTAGGGAAATAAGATTACCTTTTTTTGACTTGGCGGGATTATTTTTGCACAATATGAAAAAAGAGAAAGAAAATAAATAAGGGATTTTTTTTAATAATTGAGTTGCAAACGTGATATGAACTTCTTCTGAAGGTTAAGTCATTACAGTGTAATAGCTAAATATAAATGTTAGATTGGCTAGTGAAAATTGAGAACGGATCAATGACTTAGCAAGGTAATCTTGTTCTGCCACATAGGAATTCGCAGAGAGCCCCGCAGGTGTTTCTGTGGCTGAGTCCTAATGATGCTACCCCAAAGGACAAAATATTTCGAGTAATAAGTGATGTTTCTAGTTTCTAAAATAAAATTTCATAACATTTTTTCCTTTGATTTTTAAAACGGTGGCATTTGAGAAAAAATGGTCGATATTTACAGGTTCATTACAACTTGAGCACAGAGCGGATGGCACCAGACCAGACCTGTTTAAGTTTGTGCAGAATACAAGGGCTTCTGGCATATTTGTTCATAGTCGTCAGGCACAGAATAAAACGACAAAAAATTCACAAACGTACATGCGAATGTGCAGCGGGTACTGCGCTTTTTCGAAGGAAGGAAGGAAGGAAGCAAGGAAGGAAGGAAAAAAAATTAATTTATTTTTATCCGGCGGAACGTAACCGGGTTGGTTCTCCGAAGAATGACGAGAGACGGTACAGTGAATGTCTGCCTACTAAACAATGATTGATGGCGTAGTGGCTCAGCTGGTACCGGTCACTGAGTCGGTCTACTTTTGCGTAGCCTCATGTGTGAGGCCCACGGGACGGCTTCATTATATCCCATAGTAGAGCACCAAGTACTTTATATCGTGAACCACTTCTAAAGCAAGAATGTTCTACACTATGTCTTCTGGAGTGGAGGTGCGCCCCTACAAGTGGCGCCAATCGCCGCCATATTGAAAAAGGAAAGATTGATTGATTGATTTGTGGGGTTTAACGTCCCAAAACCACCATATGATTATGAGAGACGCCGTAGTGGAGGGCTCCGGAAATTTTGACCACCTGGGGTTCTTTAACGTGCACCCAAATCTGAGCACACGGGCCTCGACATTTCCGCCTCCATCGGAAATGCAGCCGCCGCAGCCGGGATTTGAACCCGCGACTTGGAAAAGGAAAGACTCGGAAGCAGAAAACAAAGTGCGCTTCGTAGCTCCGCCTTCTCAGTGACTTTTGGAGACTGTGACATGCTTTTGTAAAGCAGTTAAAGATTTTACAAGGCTTTGATGACTTCGTGCGTCGCTAATGGCTGCACAAATCGCATCAAGAAGACGCCTGGTATCACTTTTCACATGTAAGTATTCTCGCTTTATTTGCTGACGATCGCCTGTTTTTTCGCGTATGCTGTTAAATTATAAACAGTATGAAAGGTGTGCATGCATGCTTACAGCTGTGTGGAAGGTAACTTGAAGCTTTAAATGCTCGCTGAAACGACGTTGACCATGAGTTTTAAGTTTATGGGTGAAGCCCTTGCGGTCTATGGCTGCACGTATCAAACAATGTCCTTTGCATTCCACGTTTCCTGGTGTTGTCCTACAAAGCAAAACTGACAGCGTGCATGCATATTTTTTAGTAAAGGAATATCGAATTTGGTGCATGTTTATCGAGGAATTTGCAAACGCAGAGAATATTGCATGCCGTGATTATCCATGTTACATGTTTTTCAAAGAACCTGCGCTGCGTTCTGCCTGGGAGTGTGCTGTTCGAAAAAATAGTTGGAGGGCTACAAATAGTGACCACCTCTGTTCTATTCACTTCGAAGAATGGTGCTTCGACAGAATGGGGAGACAAGCAGACTGCGGCCTGGCAGTGCACCTTCGATTTTTCCTGCTTTCCGAGCGCATCCGCAAAACCCGCTAGTTTCTACCTCCGTGACGTAACTTCAATGAATGTAGTCACAAAAATAAGCAATTGCGTCTGAAAAAAAATGAGACACCTTTGAAATCCGTTCTGTCTTAAAGACGAAACCGAAACCAAAGCGCCGATAGACGAAGTAGCCAAAATGAGTGAGTGGCGTTATATCAAACATCGAGCTACCTCGTTTCTAGGCTCTGAAGACTGCCCTTGCCATTGCCATGACAACACACGCCGCCAACGGAAGTTCATAGATTTTATGTAGAACTCACACCACTGCAATCGTTTTTATAAACGGTTCATTTGGGGTACGTCTCCTGGAGTACGTCTCCTGGAGTTTGTCGGTTGCGCACGGCATCGGTGCTTCGGTTTTGGTTCCACCTGTAAATTGGTGAGAATTCGATAACTCTTGAAAAATTACTGGTGACTCCCAGTTTACCTAACTCTCTTTTTTAACTATAGCTTTAATTATTTAAACTTCCTTATATATTTTCTGGTAAGCTAGTACTAGGTGTTCTGTGGCACATGTATGAAAGAGGTGAGCAAATGTCGCGTTCTTCTTGATCTTGAGTATCTGCAGTCATATTTCTTAAAACACTTATATATAGTACAACCCTTTTGTACCGCAATAGTGCGCCAGCAAACTTGGTATGCGAAGCATCCCTCGACAACAGATTGAGCTGAAAGCGTGAAGCTGACAATTGTTGCATGAAATATTTTGTTTCATAAACAAAAGGAGGCATTCATTCGTTCGCGTAACCTAAAAGTGGTTTCCATCTCATTTTTTTTATCGTGGAACTGCAAACCGACGCGCGCAACACGCGTATTCCATTGCGGTCTATGGTGGTTCCACCCTGTTTTTCCTCTAGGAATATGGCTACCTGGGGCTTCACTTGCTGCCGTTGGCGGCGGCCAGGACTGCCACTCCAGAAGTTCTATAGAATCTCCTTGTTCAGAACACGCTGCAAGTGTGCTTGCAGCAGCTACCCAAAGACTATGAAAAATGCTCTGAAAGGCCGCTCTTCCAGCTTTCGCTGTGACAGCGCTGCGCGTTCCACGTAGGCCTTGCGGTTTTTTGACGAAGCTTTCTCTACCACGTTTCCTTGCTGTCTGCTGTAATTATGGCAACTACATGACTTAAAGCGAAGTGATCTGAGATTGACTTCGTTTTTCGTGCTGCTGTGATACCCAATGTGCGTCTCGCTTCGCCATGCTTGGCATCGTGTTGGAGGTAAACGCCAATTATTCATTTGACGTCTTGGTTCAACAGAATAGAAGCGCGTAGTGCACATCATGTTTAACAGTGGGGGTAATTGAATACGTTCATGCTAAGGCAATGTACGCTGCTGTAACCGCGGTGCTAAAAGCAGTTCGTGATTTTTTTTCTCGCTTTGACAACTTGTACTGGTGTTGCCAATACCCTATCAGCTCTTAAATATTCAGCTTCCTCGAAGCGGGACCCAGTCTTGGTGGAAGAGGGGTCACTACTTTGTAAAAATGTGTCTGTGCAAAAGCGCCATGCAAATAGGTTCTCTCTTTCCTGCGACTGCCAGTGAATTGCGTGCGACTCTGCTTTCACAGGGGAGTGCAATGCAATTTTTTCGTTCTCTTTTACGGGAGTCTAGCTTAATATAAACTAATTACAACTGCGTAAGAGTTGCGCACGATACGGGCAAAGTGTCAAAAAACTCTAAACAAAAATAGGAATCTGTAATCAGATATTGTTATATGTAATACAGTGCCTTAAAAAACGAAATCTTTTTTTCTCGCACAATAATTCTAGTGGCGTAATTCAGTAACAATCACAATCGATGCAATTGATCCTGATTAATCATGATCGCTGCATCTATCATGATCAACGCAGCGATATTACATAGCTCGCGTTATTTCTCGGTTTCAAGAACCTCGCAGGGCATATTTCATGCATGGCATTCGTGTATCGAGCGTGTGGAAGCGCTTACGCAACAGGCACTTTATTCTTGCGCATAATTTTGCGCTGGCGGCAATCAGTGCCTTTACGAAGACGCAGTTGCACCAATACGCACACGTCATGTGATCATACACACACCGGATGACCACAGCCCACTAAATTTTGTCTGATGATGATCGGTCTACGATCGAAACGTCACCAATAAACAGTTTTTTAGAAGCGTATAAGCGTATACTTATTTCCCCATATATATATATATATATATATATATATATATATATATATATATATATATATATATATATATATATATATATATATATATATATATATATATATATATATATATATATATAGGTGAGCATAGTAACTACTCGTATAGGCAGGCCGGCTAGCACAATATAACGTAGCCTCGTATTGTATAGTACACCAAGGAAGCGGCAAAGAAAAGAAAGGATGAGAGAAGTGAGCGTGAAGAAAATGGAAAGAGAAGGAAAGAAAGTAAAGTAAAGCATAGATGTAAACGGAAAAAGAGAAATAAAGAGAATAAAGTGACAAGTGCCGAAACAGAACGGACAGATAAAGTGAGAATCAAAGAAGGAGAGGAGAATAAATAAAGAAAAAGACGTGATAGATGGAGATAGACAGCAAAGAACAGAAAGAGAGAGAAAAAAAAAGGAGCAAAAAGGTAAGAAGGTAGCAGGAGCCAGAAAAATCGCCAGGCCTGCGCGGAACGCGCTGCACAGTCACAGCGCAAGCGGGTAGAGCGGCCATTTAGAGAGAGAAAGAGAAAAAGAGGAGGAATGCCGTGAGATTAACGAGATATTTGCATCCGGTTTGCTACTGAGCCCTGAGGGTGCGAACATAGGAGCAAGAAAGAGGGTGTAGAGAGAAAAAAAAGGCAGATCTTACATACCGTGGGAATCGATGATATGCGAAGCACAATGAAGCAAAGGTGATCTGTCACTTTGAAATCTGCACTACTTCACGAGGTGGAGGTAAATTAGGCCGTACACGACTTCCGTATCATGATTATTCTGTTTGGACGCGTCATTTACCTTTGACGTCTATTCCCGTCACCTGATACCAAATTTGGTATATGTGGAGCAAGCGAAATGACCGCAAGCGTGCTATGAATAGCATGTAGCCAAGGTTTAAATGACACGCGTGCCTCGATTATCATTTTTGGACGTGCACTCTAAAAAAAATTACTCCGTGGTCGGAGTAAAACACTTGTCCACTAGCGTCCTCTCTATTCAGAGAATTTTCGTTCCGGATATCCGGAGCAAAATTTTTGCTCCGGCTCGCCGGAGAAATAGCCTAGCACACTTAGAGTACTTTAGCAGATATTTCATTCCGGCCGACCAGAGTTATTGCTAGGCGTCACCGAAATACTTTTCAATGGCCATTTTCCTCCGGCTGGCCGGAGTGCCTACGTGGCACCTCCGGAGCCTTTCTCGCGAGTTATTCGGGAGCATTTCTCCAGAGTATTTTACGAATGTACTTACTTCGTCCGGACAGAGTTTTTTTGAGGTGGATCAGTACTTTTTTAAATTGTTTGCTTCGCTGTGCTTATACTGTATACTAATTGTTTCACGCATTGGTTAGATGAAGGAAGTCTCAGTTCTCATGCAAGTAATCCAGAGCTATTGCGTATTCTTTTTCACGGAGCTCTAGGAGATGAAATTCGAGAAAACACTTTAGTTCTATTCTTTCTATAATTAAAAATAAGCTATCATTGATGAATAATTACCCATCATTTGGAAAAAGGAGACAACAACAAACAAACACGCAAAATGCCACCAAGAACAAAACACAGTAAGATAGTTCCCATGAAATCAACAGAACTCAAGTTTGAAGCGCAGTGCTTCAGAATGAAGGTCATAATACTGCTAAACCATGCACGAAAAACGAAGAAAGCACAGCCACCGAGAACAACTCTTCACGATCCCCGAAGGACCATATATCGTATTCATTGATGACGGAAGGGTGTGGTTGATCGCTTTCTACTTAATTTAGCGAAAAAAAAAGCAATTAGGCAAGAGAAGTGCACATCATGCGAGCGCAAGGAAACTGACAACGCTAAAGCCACGGACACTCAATAAATCATATACGCTCTTTGTGTCTATGGGAAGAAACAACTAAAACTGAACACACACACACACGCGCACACACGCACACGCACACGCACACACACACACACACACACACACACACACACACACACACACACACACACACACAAGGACAGCATGAGCGTTTCATATCAAGAAGCATATTCGATGTGATCTGGTGTGAGACAGCTGCAACATCATATGAACACACCTCCTGGCGCGAACAAAGTTCGCAACTGGCGAAAGTATTTTATATATTTCTCAGTCGATAGCTTTACCTTTGCTGTAACATTAAAAAGCAATTGTTGACTAAAATAATCTTATTTTCGTACTCTCCTAAATGACATCAGGAATATTCCTCCTGACCATTTCCTAATTGTATTCAATAATAATTCTAAATATTACAGTCGCATTTTAGCGCTTGCTCATCGTCATATTTCAAGCAAAGTGGACCCTTACACTTTGCCTGGTTGCGGCCTGTCTTTAAAGGGGCCCTGCAACACTTTTTGAGCATAGTCAGAAAACGCTGCCGATCGGTAGTAGAGGCTGCTAACAACACGCGAGCCAAATATTAGTGGCCTGGAAACTGTAATAAATTATCAAAGTCAGCTAAAAATTGCTTTCTCTTCTCTCGACAAACCACGCGATATGCCCGAAAATCACGCGTAGTTAGCCAATCTATTAGCCATTGGCTGATTTGAACACGGCGCGCTCACTCGTCACAGAGATTGGCGCTGGAGGTCGCAACATGTCCACGGGCGCGCGCGCGATCACACTGACAAAGCGCGCATTCAATTAAAAAGAAAGTGTTCAAGGTCACGAGGAGGGGATGGCATGCTTTTTTTGCCCCTCCCATTCATTCCTGTTTAGCTTCCAGCGCTTTTGTCGTGACAAGAGAAGAGAGAATGCAGTTGCAGCATGCGAAGGCCTTTGTAACTCCACTCGCACTGGACGGATTCTTAAAACTTTTGCGGTGTTGAATTCGTGAGGCAATCATCTATTCTATTGAATTCATTCTATAGTTACTTGAAAACTTGTTTCAGGGCCCCTTTATGGAAAGTCTAGCTTCAGCTCCTTTGGAAAACAATTTTCGAGGTAAGTTCGTATTGTTTTTTTTTTTTCAATATGCACTGCGCACTCTGCTTTGACACTTGTCGTTGTGATAATTTTTTAAAGTAGGTATCGTATGAGCATGTATTTTAAGAAGAACAGCTTCAAGCACAAAATAAGGCAAATTTCACTACAACGAAACAAAATAAGTAAGCAATCTAAGGCAAAAACATTACTCCACCTAAGCCAACTGCATTTTCACAGAAATATGAGGAGGCTGACCAGTTTACTCAACTTAAAGGTACATACGAACGTCCAGAGACCACAGAAGCTGATACACGTGGCAGCGTCACGACGTGCCAGTGCCTCCTCCTTGAAATTTTCTTTCCTCCTTTTCTGCTCACAGGCTAGCGTTGTTCCATTGCTCAGGTCAAAACTACGTCTTAGCACTGTTTGCACTCCGGTCTTCTGCAAAAAAAAAAAAAAAAACTGCATTCACAGCTATGGCAGCACGACTGAAAACAGAAAAAAAGATGCAGCCGCAGGATAGCAATCTCTCCCATCATCATCACACAAAAAATACTGCTAGTTTTTTTAAAGGGTACCTTCTCCTTTCTCTCTTTCTTTCACTACAATGTTCCCTCCGTCTTAAAATGTTTAGTCGGGCTGTCATATTGGTTAACTTCACCTCTCCCTTCCCCCTTCCACAGAAACCTCGAGCGCTGCACGACTCGCCCTGCCAAACAACTTGTCTTCTTGTTTTCTTTTTTTTTGCATTCCTCGTTCCCAGTTTTGTAAGTTTCTTTCGCCCCTATCTTTTTTTTTCCTGAAAGCAGCACGTCCCTCGATGAGTCCAGTATACGTCTAGATGAATATCTCAGATACCACTTATCCAATCGCAATAACCTTTTTTCCGGTATGAGTGCGTTTATGCGTTCTAAACATCAGTACCAAACGCATTACCTTACCTCAATTCAATGCATTTATAAAAATTAACAATGATTTCAGTTAATAAAGCTTTATAAGTTTAGCTTAGATATTCTATCAAAACAACTTTCATGCAGTGGTTGACCTCGACCTGGCGCTTATTGCAATGGGAAGTGGACAAATGGTACCGTTTATGTGTGCCAACAAGACAAAAAATATCTTTTAAGCAGTTAGGTTTACTTCTAACATTTATTACCGTTTGACTTGATTCAGTTACTTGATTCAGTTTAGCAAACTTGTTATGGCGTAAATGTAGCACAAAGAAGAACGAGGACAAGAAAGTGAACAATCACTAGCGCTTGTGGTGTTCACTTTCTTTATCTCGTGCTTTTCTGCTCTACTTTTACGCCCTAATGAATCAGTACCAACTCGCTCACCTCTCTACCCAAGTTATGTTAGGAAAAAAAACATAGTCGAAACAACGTATTATAGGAATTCCGCTAACTTTTCACTGAGGTCTTGTAAAATAGCCTATATTTATCACATGTTTGGTTTACCAACCCAACAATATCTAATCTAAGCAATACGTGACAAGAATAGCACAGGTAATTTAAGGAGAGCTCACTCACCATTTTTTCGCTGCACCAACTATACTGAGGTCTCTCAACGCTCGCGAGGTCACTATGTGTCGTTCGCTGCCAGGCACCATCACACGATTACCGTTCACACATCTCCCTCCTGTAGTTGATAACCTTCGTTGCTGCTTGTGGCTTGTGATATCA
The DNA here is from genome assembly GCF_043290135.1 of Rhipicephalus microplus. Lineage (NCBI taxonomy): Eukaryota > Metazoa > Arthropoda > Arachnida > Ixodida > Ixodidae > Rhipicephalus > Rhipicephalus microplus. The sequence continues at coordinate 928,455 of NW_027464594.1, forward strand.
AGGTGTTCAGAATGGTTTCCTTTTCTCCAACGTGGCCGAACGCTTCGCGCAATCCTCACTGCACCAGCTCTGTCCACGCCATGTTGGTTGGTGGGGAACAAACTCCCAGCGGTGAGGCTGCCTACGTCACTCCTCGAACAGCCAATCAATACCACTGAGCCATAAGCGAAAGTAATTGGGGAGCATCCACCCGAGCAAAACCAGTGTACCGGAGCATTTCCGGAGCAGTCATAGGAGCATAATCAGCGGATTGGCCCCGTTTTCCTCTGTTTTTTTTCCGGCGCCCACCAGGGGAAAACGGTGAAAAACAAATGTATTTGCTCTGGTACAATCCGGTTTGAGTGAGGCTACCGGAGCAGAGCCTGCCATCATTCCCCAATTCTTTTCAGCTGGGTATGTTTTTCTTTACAGTGTGTCATTTACCTTGTCGTCAATTTACGTCACGCGATGCCAAATATGATGTATGTGCAGCGGGCGAAATAGCCGCGAGCGCGGTATGTAGTCATGTTTTACATGACACGCATGTCAGAATTATGATGTTTGGACGTGTCAATTGCCTTTGTCATCCGTTCGCATCATGAAATCCCAAAATTGGTATATACGGAGCAATCGACACGGCCTCGAGTGCATCATCAGGGTGGTATGTAGTCATGCTGTCACATGACACGCATTGCATGATTATCATGTTTGCGCCAGTCTTATACCTTTCTCATCCATTCACGTGCCATAACACCAAATTTGGTATATGTGAAGCTATCAAAACGGGGGCGAGAGCATCATGAAAGGCTCAGAAATTGGGGGCCCTTAAGCTTCGCCTTTAATGGCGCGTTCAAACTTGGCCTCGAAGAGAGCGAAATCAACGAAACTGTCTGGAAACTGGCTCGTTTCGCCGCCCAAGCAGCTGGAAAATCACGCCGCGCGGCCTGCGCGCAAGAATCGCTCCATGACCGATTTTCCCGCCGCGCAAAAACGGATCCGATTACCGTTTCACAGCCTTGGCTACGCTAGATAAAACCACGTGACCTAACCAGCTGGCTGCAGTTTCAACATGGGGCACAGGCGTCAGCGGTGGGCCACATAGGCTCAAATCACGAACTACCCGTTTATGATTTGTAATTAGTGGTAGTTCGTGAAATCACGAACTACCTATAATTCGAAGCTCCATTGCTTTTTACAGCGAAAGCTGTTATGACACTGGTCACACGTGACACCGTAGTTGCCTGCCGCTGCCGCTGGTGTCCGTAACAAGTATCGACAAAAAAACTCAGTAGATGAAAGCGCCAATTACATATTGGGATTTCAACACGGATCCGCTGCGTGCCGGCCCAGTATTGTATCACTGAGCCACGACAGTGCTCTGAACTCGTTTCTAGACTGGCCTTATGCAAGCTTGATGTCGAAGGAAGAATCGTGTTAGTGTGAATAATAAAGAATTTTAGAACATCAAAGGAGCAGCCAGGTGCCACACGATGGGAATTTCGTGACGAGTGGGCCATGCAATGCTCCAGCCTATTAGGAAACTTCCTCTTGATCACCTATACACTGTCGCGCATACCCACTTCACGCATATTTATTCATTGTCGTCAGCCACTGCACAAAAAATTGCAGAAAATTGATAACAAGTTCATAGCGGATACCAAGTTTCCCCAAAGAGTGACAAAGGATATCATCTTGAATACTAAACAAAAATTTCGTACATATATGGCGTAGTGGGTACCCAGCAAGTTATCTTGTAGCAGTTACCCAAAGAGTGTTTAGAAAAGGCTCCGAAAGGCCGCTCTTCTAGCTTTCGCTACGACGGCGACCCGCGTACCGCGAAGGCCAGGCGTATTTTTTTTAACTGTCGTTCTTCCCTTGAATGTTGTGATGAAGCCCATCTTTAACCTCGATGGCAAAGTTGTCGATGTGTCGTAGTATATTCTGTAAAGTGGTTTAAATTTTGATGAATGCGTTCACAACAAGGCCTTTCGTGCCAACCTGGCCACCGATTTCCCAACAGTGTGCCTTGTGCATAGCAGTTCTGCTGGTCGAACATCTTTGCAGTGGAGTGGTTTATGAAGTTTTTTGAATAAAGAGTGCTGTGAATGCGAATATCGGAAAAATAACTTAATGTTAAATGCCGAGCTTTACGATTCTCACTGGTTTACCAATATGCCAAGTTCTGTCACGCCTAAATAAACGCGCCCTTCTTTCACGGAGCAAGTGTATGGGAAAGTAACAGCAAACGCTGGGCGATTCCAAATGATGTCCGAGGGCAATAAAAAAAACAGCTTAGCCGTTTTCGTGGCTAGGAGTGATAATTAAAAGGGCCAGGTAGTCGCCCGATACTGCTATTTGCCTAGTGATATTTGCCTTCGCACATGTTGCACTAAGATGTCACTTGCAGTTATTAACTTTTGAGGAACAATATAAGTGGAAGTATTCAGCAGGAAACTTTCATCTTCATAAACGCCCATACTCGTGGGATGCTGGTTCACTGATAAGTTGTTGTAGGGACATTAAACCTGTATCCCCTGACTAGGTAAGTCTACGACAACGCAATATTATCTTTACTTTGTCAACGTGACATCAAAGCGACAGGTGACATGGCGGGGTTTATTCCACTGTACAAGTGGCAGCTGGTAGGACAAGGCATATCAATAAAAAATAACTAGGTGGCGTGCTCCACTGTCTCCATGTGCAACTCAAACTTGCTGCAAAAGCCACGCTGTCACTTCTTGTTGTGTTAACGTAATTATATGTGACCAAGGCTTAAAGTCAGGGGACCCAGGAGACCCCAGTGCACTTTCTAATTTTTAAGGAGAGGCTGAACGCCTCCCCCATCGCCTAAATTGTCGACTGTAGATCTGAGGTGATCTTTTGACAAACACTGATGGAGAATGCAAATGACTTCTTTGGAGGCCCACCAGGTGGCAATCAGAACGCAATTTTCGGCAACTAAGAACTTTTCTTTCTTTAAATTGTGTATGGACCATACGGCCATAAATGGGTGATTGTCTGTGTCCCCTACCTTAATCGGAGGTGTATATATGTGTGGCCACCAGTAGAAAGCTCCCTCCAATAAAGAAAGAACTTAAGCCCTGCATGCGACATAAAAACTTGAGGTACAACAACTGGAAGATGTTCGCGATCTCTCAAGGCGACTACCTCGTGACGCTGAGAATATGACCGATGATTGTGATGATGGCTCAGATGTGAGACGGCCAAAACTTTATTCATTGTGTGCAGCGGCAAAGTTACGAAACATTGCTTCTTGGACATGTGCCTTGTGGGTATACACTTGTCCTTTATCCAACTGAAACTTAGTTCAGTCGCGTGGCAAAGATACACAGAAAAAACGGCCACTCGTGCATGGTAGTTAAAGATTAGGCCGACTGTACGCCAATAAACTAGAATTACGCCGATGCGACAAATTGTAAAGACGTTCGAAACCTATGTCCATTTATTAGGCAGAGCGAAAGTGACGCGTCTCTTTTTCATTGCACTCAACTTATAACAGGCTCAGAAGGGTAGCAAATTTTGTGATTTGTGAAACATTCTTACATTTGTTTAATTGCAGTAAGTGCGGGAAGGTAATTTCCAACAAGCGTAATTTGTCATCATCAAAATCTTTTATGGCATATTTGCTTCATTTTGAACTACACACTGAATGCCCCTTTAAATTACAATCAGCCTCCATACTTTGCCCTAAATAATTTCAGTTCCTTCAGCAAACTCCCCAATTTGTTTTCACTCACACTAACTTCCGGCCATATTCAGCGGGGGGGGGGGGGGTTAAAGAAGCACTGACATCAAATTTACTCATGTCAAGGTTTTTTCGTCAACGAGTAGCTATCGACCCCCTAACAGCGATTTGCGGCCCAAAACGCATCTGGGTGATGAATGAATATCTCCAATATTGATTAATATATTTTCTACCGAATGTGGTTCAAAATGGGTCAACAACTCGCCAAATTGTAGCGTTGCCAGCGTTACCCCGCGGTCACGTCGAGGCCGCTGCACAGCTGATGCTGCTTCAAGAAAAATTGGTGACGCCCCGCACACTGGCGTTTTGTCTGCTAAAGTGCCAACCACTGGCACGCGTATGCACGCGCCTACGCGTCAAAAGCGTCTAGTCGCGCCTGTGGAGGAAAAGGGCACGCAACCAATGGCACGCGTCAACCGCGTTGACGCCCACGCGTCCAAGGCCGATGCACAATGTTGCTTGATCTTTTGGCTTTGAACTGTCCAAGTTCAGCACAGATTGGCACGTTCTTAACTAGAGCGGGTTTGTATGTTTTAGAGGATATGGGAACACGTTAAAAAATTGGTAGTACTTCACCCACCACAGTTTAAACTATTTTAGAAGTAATTGACATTCCAGTGCCCAAAGTAACTACAGTGGTATGCACCAGAAATCAACATCGGTGCGTGCGCCACTCCCGCGAATGAACATTCACGTCTAGGATACTGTACGTCTATTATAGGCTCCTTAAGGGGGGGGGGGGGGATAGTGTACGTCTATCAAGGTTCTGCTTGAGGAAGGGGGGGCAAAAGTTCGTCACTGTGCCCAGTTCCTATTATGTCCATGTAGGGGCTGACTTAGCACCCCCTCCCTATTAGGTTTATATATGGAGTTGATATTGAGCCCCCCCCCCCCCCTCCTTTCTTCGGTGAATGACGCAGCGGCTGCCCTCCTAATCAGGTTTACAAACCACCAAGTTTCTGTACCTGCACTACCAAATTTATTAACAATATTGTGAATATGCTGACCCCTTCAGTACATTTACACTTCATACTTTAGAGCACTCAACTTAATAATCACGCCTGAAACTTTTTGATCTGACAGATTTAAGTCATAAGACTACAAGTGGAGCCAGAGTAGCAGGCTTTCGGCTAACTTGTGTGTTAGAAATATCCCCTAATGCAACAAAGCACACCTGGGTTTTATTGATACAACAGATATTGGTCATAAGACTACAAGTGGGGCCAGAGTAGCAGGCATTCGGCTAATTTGTGTCTTAGAAATATCCTCTATTGCAACAAATCACACCTGGTTCTTATTGATACAACAGATATTGGTCATAAGATAGGAACGAAATACTGCGTAGAATACCTTTGGGCATTTTTCATAGTCGATATGTGCTCTAATGCAACTAACTGGGCCTGACACTTCATGATGTGGCAGATATCGGTCATAATATTGCAACTGAATCCCGTATGCAAGACTTCTGGATGTTGTCTTTAGTCAAAGTTCCAATATATCGGTCATAATATTAGAACTGAACCCTGTATGGAAGACTTCTGAACGTTGTCGTTAGTCAAAGTATTCTCTGAAGTGAAAAGAACACACCCAACTGCTAATAAAGTCACAGATATCGGTCATAATATTGGAACTGAACCCTGTATGAAAGACTTCTGGACGTTGTTTTTAGTCAAAGCATTCTCTAAAGTGACAAAAACGCACCCAACTGCTCATAAAGTCACAGATATCGGCCATAATATTCGAACTGAACCCTGTATGGAAGACTTCTGGACGTTGTCTTTAGTCAAAGTATTTTCTAAAGCGACAAAAACGCACCCAACTGCTCATGAAGTCACAGACATCGGCCATAATATTGGAACTGAACCTCTAATATCTTCTATAGCAAGAAACCGCACCTGGCTCTTAATGATACAACAGATACTGGTCATAAGAATGGAACCAAGCACTGCGTAGAATGCCTTTGGGCGTTTTTTTGTAGTCAAGATATGCTCTAACGCAACTAGCTGTACCTGAAACTTTCATAAGACAGATATTGGTCATATTACTGCAACTGAACCTTGTATGAAAGACTTCTGAACGTTGTCTGTAGTTAAAGTATTCTCTAAAGCGACAAACCGCACTCAACTCTTCATGGAGTCACAGATATCGGTCATAATACTGGAACTGAACCCTGCATGGAAGGCCGCCAAATTGTTCTCCAATGCAATAAAACTCACCCGACACTTCATGATGCAACAAATATTAGTGGTCATATTGGAACTGAGCACAGCGTAGAACACTTTGGGATGGTTTATTTTTTTTTTCAAATACGGCAGCCCAATGTGAGGCTACTGCAAAAGTGGTGTACATATATACAATATGAAAGCATTTAAACAGTAATATCAAAATAAGTGTGTCAACTTAAACATATATCACTACCCCCTGGAGGCACCCCGGTAGGATATGAGAGAAATGGAATATTAGGATACAAGTGCCTCTAAAAAGTCAGACACACTGGTATCACAAACCAAACCAAGTAGATAATTCCAGTGTTTGATAACTTTATATGAATGTGTTAGAGAGCACTACAAATGAATTCTAACCTGGGTGGTGATTGCGGATCAGTGCTGTGTTGAAGGCCTTAGCACTTTGCTGGTAGTTTTTATACCCTTTAACATCTACAAAATGCATCTGACACTTCTTGATGAGACAGACATTGGTTTTGAGATTGCAGCCAAGCACTCTGTAGAAGGCTTTCACATGTCTATAGACAAAAATACCCTATATTGCAATAAAGGATTCCCAAAATTTTTGATGGGACAGATACCTGTCATAGGATTGCACCAGAGCACCGTACAGAAGTTTTGGCAAGTTTTTTAACATAGCTAAACTGAAAATCTTGATATTTTAAATATGCTTAAGTGCATGCATACGTAGTTCATGCTAATGTGTATAATAAAAAACTGAAAAGAAATGAAGCAGTTCTTTGAAACGCATACAAAGATTCAATGTTCAAAACCATATAATAATACCTTCAGTTCATTACAGTCTGGAGGAAAAGATATATACATGCACAGTTCTGAAAGGTAGTAAGTCACATGAGGTACTTTCTGCATTTCTTCTATACAAAGTGCAGTACAGTACTAGTGCACTTTCATTCATACTGTGCATACATGTGGTGACCTTCTCTTCCTACTATCGTGTCATCGTGCAGCTGATTTGAAATCAAGTGCTTCTGACAAGGTTTTCAGTTGTCTGTCCTGCTGTAAACAAAACGCGTATTATATTATAGTAAACTGTAAAACGATGGAGAAGCGCCATTGTATGCCTATAGCTATGAGTATCAGAATGAACTATTAATTGAGAATGTGTGTGTTAGAATGCCTTCAAACAACGTATGTGCTAGTGAGCATGGCAGAGAAGCAGAACAAACGAGAAGTGAAATAGCAGGCAATACCAGCAGCACTTAATCAAGCATTATTTTTCGATTACCACAGCAACGCACGTTCGAGTTTCTATCTTGTATATGAATGGAAATGAGACCGCTGACAGCTGAATGTGTCAGCGTCGCTGGTACCCGACACGAAGTCACATCACACTGCTACCAACCAGCGCACGCTTGTTATTAGCTTGGAAACACACGAAAACGATTAGCACCGAAGCCAATGAATGTTTCAGCGTCAAACAATTCGCGAACGCACTTATATAAGTACGTACGATTTCAGATCACCGAAATGTGCTGGCTAGTGCGAGGTTCGCTTTCAGCGATGATGCATACCGATGTTGAAAACGGCCCCACCGTGGTGGTCTAGTGGCTAAGGTACTCGGCTGCTGACCCGCAGGTCGCAGGATCGAATTCCGGCTGCGGCGGCTGCATTTCCGATGGAGGCGGAAATGTTGTAGGCCCGTGTGCTCAGATTTGAGTCCACGTTAAAGAACCCCAGGTGGTCAAAATTTCCGGAGCTCTCCACTACGGCGTCTCTCATAATCATATGCTGGTTTTGGGACGTTAAACCACACATATCAATCAATACTGAAAACAAACACAGTGCAGATAAAAACTCCTCCGTATGGACTACGCAATGTTTCGGGCGTCGTACATGGTGTCTATGTAGCGACGGAAACTATCGTAGATTTTTTTCAGCCGATGTTCCTCGCATGTGCTGGTTCATACAAACTAGAAGGTAGAGGCCTACGCTGGATGCAGTTGACACCGCTCTGAACGTTGAATTGCCGCTCTGACACCGCTCTGAAGACACCGCTCTGAATGGCCTCCACGGTAGGCGAGGGCTCATGCTCAAATCTTCGACCCTCCGAAGTCTGTTTACACTCGTTTTCAGCACAGAAAATCACAGATCAAAGCGCAAGAACACCGACATGCTCCAGTAGTCTGTGCGATGTTTTCGCTCGGCCGGCGATCGCACTCGGGACCAGCGCAAGCATAGCCGGCTGGCATCCACTGCATTTGTCGGCGTCGCTCGAACTCGGCACGAAACCGCGTCACGCTGGTAGCACTCGCAGTCGTTCGTCGTGTCATTGTCGTTCTAGATTACGAAGCGGTCATTCAGGCACGTTTGGAGTAGTTTGCGTTTTTGCTTCCAGCACTCGGCCTTGCCTTCGAAGTGGCGGCCATTAGGCCTAACATTCGGAGGCATCGCGGCCCCTGGTTGGTTGGCGCCGCTGTACGCCTGGTGACGTAGCGTGCACGTGGTAAACATATCAAGCCCGGCTTGATCCCTCGCGCCTCCTCGCGTATGCCCCTCCGACGCCGACGCCGAGAGGAGCATTTGACGCTTTTGACGCGTAGACGCGAGCATACGCGTGCCAGTGGTTGGCACTTAAGAGCGCACGTGCAGTCAGTACAGCTGTGTCTCTGACGATGTAGACTAAAGCCCCTGCATGCGTTTTCCGCCGGCTAGGTTAAGTAGCGCCAACTCGTTGTTCCCTTTTCCCTTTAGGCCCGGCCATGAGAAGGGGCCTCGTACTGCCATTAAAACCCAACTGGTTCGCCTACACAGGATTTAACCTGTAGCAGCTCGGCGCAAAGTGGAGCGAGCAAATGCGGCTGTTCTTCACAGGAGTCGAGTCTCTCTGTTCATGGGCGCGTACAAAGTGAACCTACAGGCTGCGTTGAGGTTCGTGGCTTGGAAAGGGTGGTTCCCCAACATTTTGACACGCATTGTCACTCTGAATGATCGTACTCATGCTGTGGAGCACACGTCAAATCAGTCGATGCGACACGACGAATTACAGGCACGCTTCAACACAGCAAGAAGAGCCATTAGTGAGAGCATGTCCGGGAGTCGGCTCCTAACACTCAGATCGTCGATGTGATTGTTACTAGCGTATCGTCACTCAGGATGCTATTTGTGGAATGTATCACATTGAACATGTAGCAATAGTGTCGATATCGCAGGACAGTCTATTTAACGTTTTTTTTTCGTAGGTTTTCCGCGCAGTTTGACATCAAAATAAAATAACTTCCACGCGACGGATGCCGTTCAAATTTGGCTGAAAAGACCTATGCAAACGAAGTGATCGAATGATAGGCCCATCTCAACCTTGAAATATGATGTCAGCGTTCCTTTAAGTTTAAGGTATGAAGATAAAAGTGCCCCCTCGAAAGGGTTTCTTTCATGGGAGGACACCTCAGCGGTAGCGCACAGGGGCAAGAGAAAAGGGAGTGAAAGGGAGGGAGATAGAAGTGGGAGGTTGGAAAAAGGAAAGAAAAAAGAAAACACCGGTATGTATTCTCTTTTTTCTTGGTATAGACGCCACTGATTTGCATCACCACCTGTTGCTAAGTGGCCGGCATAAGTCCTTTTATTTCTCTTGATGTCAATTAGAATATCTGTCATTTCTGTTCATCGTCCCAGAAAAAAAAGATAACAAAGTGTAAGGTTTTTACATTATTTCCGTGATAGAAAAACGCAGTTCTAGTACAGAAAATTTTCAGTAAACGGTTCGAAGAAATAGTGAAAACTAATTCATTGGTCTTATGTAGGCAGACAAACTATACAAGCAAAGTCATTGATTCCACCTCCATAAACATGGGAAGCTGACGTTTAGTATAAGTAGTACCTAAGTATAGGGCTAGTGTACTATTCGTTCCTTCTTGCGCCAAGTACTTGCACGCTTCACGCAGTACTCACTTCGCCGCAAGCTAGTCTCTTCCACTTGGTGGCGCTACCTTGCTGATATCTTCGCAGTTTTGTCTACGCGAAATGTTAGAGGAAAGCCAACCTTCGCACAAGCAGTTATTCCATTGCATGCATGGCAATTAATACCACAAGATACTGCTTCACTTCACAACAGCAGCCTAACGGTGCACTTCATCGGCATAGAAACCCGAGATAATATGTCTCAAGGGAAAGTCTATGTCACAATAAAACGATATTTTAGAGGCTAGTCACATGTCGGCCCTTAAGGGGGCACCAAAGTTGTCTGAAAAGTTTTCTTTCTCGGTGCACTGCGAGGTCCTTAATCTTTTTTCCGGAGTTTTCTGTTCCCCCTACATTTCAAGCCTATGTGCAACCAGAAATATGCAAATAATGTTTTTTGAGGAAGACGAGCAGCTTGGCTGTGGAGATTTGACAGTGCCATCCAAATGCGACCCAGCTCATCCACATTCTTTACTGAACATCCATTTCATGAGCACGCTTGCACGTTAGCAGTTGTCTTAGATGTATATAGTTTCGCACACTTCAAGAATTCGTAGTTCATCAAGCGCTGTTTTCACTGTGATAAAAGATTCATCATTGTGTCTTTAGTTCACATATTGATTTTTAACACTATTTTAATATTGTTTGGCAAATTATTCGCTCACTTCTTTGCACGAAAGTTTCTCAAGGCCTGGTCTACCAAGACTTCAATGACGCACCACTGAAGCAAAAAAAAAACCACGTTGTAATGGAATTAATGTCAAAACAATTAGTGCAATCAGAAATGAAAGAAAAAAGTTCCGTCAACGGGAGTCGATCCCACGACCTCTTATTCAGCGAGAAAAGCTGCCGGGTCCTCTTTTAAGCATTAAAACGCCCCTTTTATATCTAACAGTGTCCTAGTAAAACTCAACCTTTTAACCACTCCCTCTGTTCTTAGAGCAGAGCTATCTAAGCTGCGTAGCCGCTGTTGCTACAGAAGGGAGTGGAAGGTTGGTTGCATGATGTCCGTCTTGTCTTGTCGTGGCTGCTGCTGCTTGTTCAGGGATGGAGATCAGCGACTTTCGATACGTTGCAACAAGTCGACTTTAAGTACAGGAACTTATATACAAATTTACAAGACTCTTTACCATTTGAACCGTCGCACTTTGCCTCGGCAGAGCCGGTAGTGCAGAGCACTGTTTGCTGCGACCAGAACGACTGTGAGGAAAAGGGAGCCATGTTTTCACTTCTCGGTTTCCCCTCCCAATTCTCCTCACGGCCAACCAAAACAATTCAGTTCGTTTATTGGACAGAATAAATACACTTGTTGCAGTCCTCTCCTCTCGCTCTCTTATTCAAGCACTCCACCTCTCGGTCCGAGAGAGAGTGATGAAAGGATCGGCCTGCACACGACGTTCCGCGAACTGTGCGAAGGCACATGATGGTGGCGGCGTTTGGTTGCGGGCCCGTGCCATTACTGCGAGATGACTACGCTGTCCAGTGTGAGAGCCATTTCGTGGACTCTAACCAAGATGGATGGGTGTCGATACGCTGGATGTCTTCACGTCACGCGCCGGTCCTCCACTGGCCGGCGGCCGCTTAGCTGGTTGTTAAAAACGGTGACAGACCGCGGTCTTTTTTACTAAAACGGGCTCCTTAAGCCGGGATTATCGTTTCCTGAAAACCGGCTCATTGGAAAGCACACCCTTTTATGTCAAAGAAAACTCACCCTCTTTGCCTGCGACGCCTGACCTTACAAGCCTTTCCCGAAATTTGCGCAAGCGCTCGAATGCAGCTACCCGACTAACAACATAAAGGAAATTTTAGAAGCTTCTTGCGGTGTGGTTCTTCAAGTTCGCCATCAATTGAGGGGGCAAACAACTAATGTTTTCGCGAAAAGGTGAACAGGCAGATGGCGTCACTGGTGCAAGTCACTTTCACCGTCAAGGCCGAAGATGGAGGAAACGTCTAAGTCTTAGAATGTTCCAATACATTTTCCGCGACGGAAGATTGTGGGAGACGGCAAGAGATTTGTGACAAACAAATTGGTAGTGCCCGCCGAAATATTTAGGACAGCGAACGGCAACGCGTGCCTCTTGCGGCATTGGAATGTTTGCAAAGGCGTAAACAACACTGCAGGCTTAGAGACATCGGCTCAAGACACGGGAACAAAGGCTGCGCTAGTCAAGGGTATGTTGATGTCGTCGGCGACAAACAGCTTGTTCAACCCAAGCTTCGGAGACGCGGAACACAACGCAAAGAATACCAGTACAGCACGAGCATACTCGATAACCGCATGATTACGAGACAGAAAATCCCAGCCGATGATCACAACATGAGAACACGCCTGTAGCACAAGAAATTCAACGGTATACAAAATATCTTGGATGAGAACGCGGGTGGTACAGGCAGCTTATGGTCGAATATGGTGAGCACTGGGGATACGGAGGGACAATCCCTTTGTCGTCGTGGTAACCTTCCCAAGCAGGCGGCAATCTTTTAAATCAGTTACTGAAATGCCAGCAGTGTCCACAAGCGCAAGGGTACGATAACCATCCACAAAAACGTGGATGAGGTTTGTCGGGGAAATGCGAGGACTTGATTCTTTCGACGACAACGCAGTTTGTGCCTCAGGAACTTGCGGCATCTATTTTTCCGCGTCTGAAGGGCAGGGTCGACGGCGCATAGGTGACAGGGAGCGACGTCGGGGAGATGGAGACGGGTGACTGACTGAAGTGGTGCGGTCGGGTGAAGAGGATCCTTGTTGCCGTGCTGTGTCGTTAAAGCGCCGAGAGTCATGCGATAATTTTTGCATGGTGTCGCTGTGAACGAGAGGGCGGCGGCAGTGGTTTTCTGCGGTGCGCCATGGATTTGGAAACACCGCAATTGGCCGGCTGAACGGAGCCGGTGAAGACCGAACACGGACTGGTGGGGTAGCATAAGCAGGCTTTCGAAGTGCTCTGGCTGCAACGACTTGCACATACATCAATGGTGCGGCCTCCAGAGGGGGTGAACGAGTGAAAGGCAAAGCGTCAGCTACCTCATCTTGTATGACGTGCCTTATGGCCGGGGCCAGATGATCTGGGGCTAGAGGATGCGTTTGTGCTGGTTCGAGCATGCTCAATAAAATGGAGAGCTGCCGAGGAACCTCCTCACGCACGAACTGCTTTATGCGAGCCAACATATCATTATGGTCTCCGAGAGTCAAGGTGGCGATCGAGTAACGTTGTTGCAGAGAGCTCCGTGTTTGGGCGCGTTTCTTGCGCCGTTCACCAAAACCCTGGCACAAACTGACGAGATCGGCTGTGGTTTGTGGGTCCTTGGCTAACAACATTTGAAATGCGTCATCGCATATGCCCTTGAGGATTTGTTTGATTTTGTCTGCTTCGAGCATCGCTGGGTTTACCCGCTTGCACAAGTCAACAACGTCTTCAATGTAGCTGGTGAAGGTCTCTCCTGGCTGTTGAGCGCGGTCATGAAGTCATTGTTCTGCGCAGAGTTTTCGCACAGCAGGGTGGTCATTTTGAAAAGGGGGTCTTGAACGAATCCCAGCTGGCAATGTCGGCTATGTGATTGCGCAACCAGAGACTGGCGACGCCGGACAAGTAAAAGCTTACATAGGTCAGCTTAGCCACATCATCCCACTTGTTCGCTGCGCTCACCTTGTGGTAAGTAACCAGCCACTCCACAACGTCTTGGCTGTCAGTGCCGGTGAAGATCAGTGGGTGACACAGTGGTCACACGCCGGGACATGTAGAGGTGGGAACTTGGGAGGTACCTTGGATGAAGGATTCTTCCGGCATTGCTGACACTGGAGGCAAGGAGTGACTTCGGAGTTCCAACTTCGAAGACTACCAGTCACCGTCCCGAGATCGGCTCTTCGTCGTAGTCGTCTTCTAGCTGCTCCGACTAGATACTGTCACTCTCCCTCTTCCATACAGTACATATTATATATATATATATATATATATATATATATATATATATAGAGAGAGAGAGAGAGAGAGAGAGAGAGAGACAGACAGACAGAAATAAGCGTAATTCACACAACGAACGTTTCAGCAAACTGTGCCGAAACGTTCGTTGTGTGAATTACGCTTTTTTCTACACTATGAGAGCCAGCATGATACTTCTTATATTGTCACGGACTCGTGACGTGGCCGAAGACACAAAACTTTATGTTGGGATTCAACAGTTTATTTGGGCGAACCTGTGCCCGGTAAACTGAAAGTGTGATTATAGTAGCAGTCTTGCACAGATAGCAGTGAACGGAGCGTCGGCCGTCGATCAACTTCTGACAAGTGGCGAAGCGCGTCGGCATTTATATTTTTGCCATTGAATGTTCTAGCGTTATCGCTGCCCTGTTGAAGATCCTGCGTTGGTGGATGCCTGAATTGTTGGTGGATATGGTGGAAAAACTAGTGAATATGGTGGAAATATTAGTGGATATGGTGGAAATTGTAGTGGACATAATGGCTGATTGCGGCGAAAGTGGAAAATATGATGGCAGATGGTGGTGGTGGCGTGCCAATGGTGGTGACTGTGGAAAATGCCGGTTTATGACGGCTAGAGTGGTAAAAATAGTGGCAGATGGTGGTAGTGGTGGTGGCGAGCCAATAGTGGTGACGGTAGAAAATGTCGGCTCATGGTGGCGAGGCAAAACGTGTTTGGTGGAAGGCTTGGTGAGCAAGGTGGATGACGGCGGCGTAGTGGAAGCTTGGTGGATGATGATGGCATGATGCAAAGCACATGACACTATGTGAAATCACTTATTTGTAGTGTTTTATTCTTGAATGCGCCAAGATATATGTTTATGGTCAAAAGAAACCAACGCAGCTCATTACGCTTTCTAGTACGTTTGTTTTTTTTATTCCTGTGGTGTCAACAACACTTCAATTTTTGTGGAGCATTGAATATGCGGCCGGGAATATGTTTACATTTCGCGCACGTACTTACATCAGTTTTACATCCGTGATGTGTTTCTTTGTTGTGATGTTTAGAAGTCTAGAATTGTCACTGTGCACTTGACAGTAAATGTTTTACATCGGCGCGCAGTTGTCGACCAATAAATGGGCTCCAGTTCGCAATCGACCCTTTCAATGTTAGAACAGAACACACACGGTCACTCGATGTCGCCACGCAAGCAACGTAACTCTGGTAATTATTGCACACTCTATTGTTTAAGTCGTACCTTCAAGTTAACCAAGCGCGTGCGAATATGCATAAACTTTCACTTTCGACATGCATCGAGATGAGCCCCAGCGAATTTGATTTTTACCCCTCTGTTCTACCACCACGATTTCCGCCAAAGGTTAGTCATACCGACCGAGCCTGTACAAGTGTTATCGGTGCTTCTGGGTTTCAGAATACACAATTTTGACGAGTGAAAATGACAATACAGCACAGCTGCGGCATCATTTACCCTAAATTAAGCCTTTCTAATTGTGTACGGTGTCCGCGCAAGAAGCGTTATCGATGCGACGCGCTCGCAGCACTTCCACCAAAGGTTCTCCTCGCCTCACCGACAGCTGCCGGTCTTACTCGCCGGCACTTCACTGGCTCTTATGCGAGAACAAAGACACGTCAATTTGTATGCCTACTGAACTAATATGATAGAATAATGTTTTTGGCGCACTGCATTTGTTTTGGCCAAGCCGTTATGTAGTTTCTTCTAACGACTGAGAAACAGCGGTGCGCTGGCACGACTGCGCTCTGCGTTGCGCGAAAAACATCAGAATCTATTGCGTGAACGTATCTATCGAATAAGCATAGATGCGTCATAACGCCTGAATTGATATCCCTCTTTGGAAGGAGCGAGAAACGGATAATAAACTTTGCAGTAAACACCAACAAACTCTACCTGCTCTTTAGTCCACTGAGTTGTTTTTTTTTCTTTGCGGTTGTAAATTGTAACAAAAACATAGCGCTGTTGCCATTATCGCAGTTGGAATCGTTACAGGCAGCAGTTGTTCGTGTTTAACAAATGTGCAAATTGTAGCAGATGCAGATCCCGTCCCTCCCGAGTAAACAACAAACATAACTGAAGTTAGACAGAGATTTCATGTGTTAACTACCACTTTAACACCCACACTGCCATCTGTTGGCATAGGTTCACGCTCTTTCAAGGCATCTCTCATGCTCGGCTTGACCGTGTATATGTATCTCTAAGCTTATGGTCTTACATTCATAACTATGCTGTAAAGCCCATATTTTTTACAGACCATTGCTTCGTCACCGTTTCTTGGGGTCCTGTAACTTTCGTAAACCCCTTTAAACTTCGACCTATGGAAGCTTAACGTACATTTGTTGCGCGAAGAATGTTTTGTTAAAATAGTAAAAGAATCGGTACAAGAGGTAACACAGTGTCGACAGCTGCTAATTTTCGCTCAATCGGAAAGGTTCAAAGAAAGATTCAAGTATCAGGCACTTAATAATTCGTGCGAAATAGCGCAAAGAAAAAAAGCTGAAAAATGCTATCTTTAAGATTTACTTCATAGCTTCATACTTTTGAAAGTCAACAGCCGGTATTGTACGGGGACGAGATACATGTGATTCGACCACAGATACAAAATCATGATACAAAATTATTCAGAGAAGCAAAGATTCGTTCCCGTGTTACCCATTTCACTGAAGAGGAGCCCACTAAAAATGCCTTGAGGATGAAAATAAATATGCACTTTCTAAACAGATACTGCAAAGTGAGTCGCGGGGTTCCCTTTGCACAGAGACATGTGAAATAAGAGCTGCATTTGAAGATTATTACAAATGTTTGTTCATCGCGGCTGAGCTTCAGGAGAATTTTGAGGAAGAAGCTGACCACTTCATTGCCCTTGTGCCTCGGTTACAAGATGATGATAGGCTCACTGTAGATGAGCCAATAACCACAGAGGAATTTAGATTTGAAATAACAATGTTGCAGAAAAACAAAACTCCTGGCCCAGACGGTCTTAGCGGCGAAATATTCATAGCTTTTCAGGAACTTCTGATACCTTTCCTTGAGCAACATTTTAAGAAGGCTTATGACCGTGGTTAATTTCCTCCTTCTTTCTATCAGAGCCATACAACATTAATCTCAAAATGTGCTGATCCTGACGCATTAAAGAGAGTTAATTATACAGGCCTATATCGTTATGTAAGGTTGACTACAAAATATTTGCTAAATTGTTGACAAATCGGCTACAGACAGTGATTACTAAATGTGTAGGTGACCACCAAACATGTGGGATTCGTGGTCGCTCTATACAGACAAACATTCTTATTGCACTTTCAGTTTTTGAGTGTATTGATGGTAGCATGGAGCAAGTAGCCTTCCTTCAAATAGCCCTTGCGAAAACGTTTGATAAGGTACAGCATGCTTTTTTGTTCCGGCTCTTAAGACACCTGCAGTTGGGTGATGTACTATACAATGGTATTTCACTCTGTTATAAGAAGTGCACAACTAGGCTACTTGTAAATCGCACACTTTTCAATATAATAGAGTTAAATTCATCTGCACGTCATGGATGTCCGCTGTCACCTTTGATTTTTGCAATTTATCTGGAACCATTATGTTTAGGTGTGCTTCTAAAGTTCACCATAAGAGGCTACCGATATCATGCTGAGAAATTTAAAGTCATGCTTTAAATGCATTAAATTTAAAGAAATTTAAAGTGGTGATAAACCCAGCATTCAAGAAGCAGTCATCACTCCTTTTTGTTTCTGTGAAATCGCTGGCGCCAGCATAAATTTTGGTAAAAGTTGTTGTTCTGGCTAGGCTTGTGGGCCCAAACTCCTTCGGTCTTCGCAAATATTCATTGGAATGCGACTCCTATGAAATACCTTGGTGTGCCTCTCGATAACTATCGTAACAGTGGCCCACACTGGACCGCTGCGATAACTACAATCCGCCGAAAGGTGGCAACTTGGCACGGACGGGAGCTTTCTATTTTTTCCAGAGTGAAAGCGTGCAATTTATTCCTTGTATGAAAGCTTATTTATATTCTGCAGGTGTTGCATTGCTCTCGGGTACACATTGAAGCCTTTCTTAAAATATTTGCTTGCTTTATTTGGAGCTCTTCCTGGGAACCCATGAGAAGAGACAATCTTTTTCTTCCACTTGAAAAGGGTGGTCTCGGCCTTGTGCATTTGTTCGTGCGACAGTTGATGTTGCGAATTTTTTACCTCAAGGATGTGTGCCTCCCATTTCTATTAGCGGTTCTTCGTAACCGTCTATGTTACCACCTTCCTTTTATTTATGTCTCAACAAGCGTTGCTAAGGAATTGCCGTTGCGGGGATTCCTAAAAGAAATTGTTGATACTGTCAGATTTTTTAAAGCCGGGTTTACCTTACAGTACTTTTATACTTTTGACAGAACAAATTTAACCGCTGCACTTGTGAATAACCTTTTCCCCGAACCTGTTTATCGAAAGCCATATTCGCTTTTGCCTGGTCACGATGTATTATTTCGTGTACGTAGAATGTGTATATCTCCTTCAGCGAAAACATTTTTCTTTAAACTGCACACTTGCACGCTGCCAGTGAAACCGAGGCTGAATGAAAAATCAATATACGTACCCTGGAGAGTGAATTGTAGACTCTGCAAACAATTTGAGACTATAGAGCATTGTTTCATTTATTATCGTGACGCTTTTTATTTTTCGGACATTCTAAAAAGAACAATAAGAAAAGAACTTCCAATCACAGCTCATGGTTTTACGTTTCTTCCGTTCAAAAAGAGTCTGACTGATAATACTCCTCACGACCTGTTTAATTTGTTGTGACTTTATTTATTATGGAAAAGTCGCATGATGGATAGACACGCCGAGCCACCACGGTCGACGAGATCTGTCTTCCAAGAAGCAGCCGCTCAAGTGCGCAGTGTTGTCGAGACTTCTGACCCCGTTCCGGAGTGGCTTCCCGTTCTTGACGCTTGTGTGTGCTTGCCTGACTTCTGATGAAGTATGTTCTGTGTACTTTACTGGTGATAATTCCATTCATTAAAGAAGAAAGTCGGCGTGGCACAATGGTTATTGTGCTCAATTCAGAATTCGGGGATGGCAGGTTCGATTCCCCGCTGTCGCACCTTTTTTTTTTTTGCGGGGGTTTTCTACATCGTTTTTTATACAATTCTTTTTATCATTTTTAGTGGCAGCTTGTCACAGTGGTTTTGACACTGTTTCGCGCTCAGCATTGCCAGCTTGAGCGCGCCATCTACCATCCGCTTCACCATAGCCACCATACACCAGGTGCCACCAACATTTCCACCGCCATAATCCACCAAAATGGTGGATGGTGGAATCCGCCATTCCTATGGTGGACGTTTTTTCAATAGGGTGGCGGTGACGAGTGTTTCAAAATACTCTGTACAGTTCGCGGAGTGGGCTTGATCTTATCGAAATGATCTACTACAGTCCCAAAGCTTCTCGAAAACTGCAGGCGTGGTTTGCGCTGAGAATTGTGTTGTGTATTGGGGCGATAACAAGCTTGACGAATGGAACGTGGCAATATATATATATATATATATATATATATATATATATATATATATATATATATATATATATATATATATATATATACATATATATATATATATATATATATATATATATATATATATATATATATATATATATATATCTGACTGTGTGTGTGTGGTGTTTCACGGGTGAATGGGGAAAAGGAAGAATGGGAAAATGAAGAGTTAGAATGAACTAGGGTTCCGACTGACGCCACGTCTCATCCGTTACAGTGAGTAGACAGTATATACCGCGGCAATATCATGAGCCCACCAAAGAAGATGATCAGCCTGCCGAAATGCATCAGAGCTGAAGACGAGGTCCGTGTGCACAAGTGGTTGCACCTCTTCGAAACGAAGGCCAGCAACGTTAGCTGGTCCGAACGAGATCGCATCGACTGCGTCAGCGAGTACCTGGAAGGTGAGGCATTCCGCTGGTACCTCACCGAGATTTTCGACGCAGAAGATACGTGGGAAGGAATCAAACAAGCATGATAGCACAATTTTCTGCACCTGTCAGTGAACCTTTCTGCCAATTTATACACTGCAGGCTCAAAAGACAACAGCGCATCAGGCACTACTACGAAGAGAAGACGCGCCTTGGTCGCCTCGCGTACTTAAAGGGCGTTCACATAGTATCAAGATTGACAGACGGTATACCTGAGGAGATCATGATGGTAAAGAACACCCCGTTGCCTGTCACTCACGCAAGCTACTCACGCACGAAATAAATTATGTCATTACAGAGCTAGAACGCCTCGCTGTAATTGACGCTGTTGACAAGTGGCACTGCTATCTTCATGGACGACCATTCACTGTTGTTACCGATCATGCTGCTCTACAATGTATTTACATCCTGCTTTACGACATAAAAAATCTCTACGGCCGGCTCTTTCAATGGTCTCTGAAGCTGTCGATGTATAACGCCAACATTCGACATCAAATACGCAACAAAAACATCGAGGTGGACGCATTTTCAAGGAGCCCTATGGTTTAACTTCTTTCTTTACCAGAACTTCAAGCTTACCAGGATGACCACCCTCGCTACAATAACACAACGAAAAACGAGGTGACTATCGTGACACGCTAAAGAATTCGCAAAGTGTATGTTCCTCTCAACTTTCGACTGGGCCTCCTGCAGAAAGCACACTGTCAGTTCAGACGCGTCGGAATAAAGAAAACTCTGGGCTTGTTGTCATCATCCTACTATTGGCCGGAAATCATCGCAGATGTTTCATCCTACGTGCGCCACTGCGACATATGTCATCGTTGCAAGACGCCGAAAACCAAGAGATTCGGATCTCTCGAGTCACCACCAACTGCAGAACAACCCTTTGATTGTTTACCAATCGACATCATATGTGGCTTTTCTGGATACGGCACCACAAAGAAGTTTATTCACTTGGCAATCGACCACGCTATGCGGTATTTCTGGTTGTTTCCCCTCGAGAATGAATCTCGCGACGCATACATTTCGTGCATCACCACCATATTTGCTGCAGGAAAGGCCAAGAAGTTCCTATCTGATCGTGAGCCAGCTTTTACAGCTGGAAAAATCAAGCAGTTTCTGAAACGCAACGGTATCCACCAATTGTTCATGTCCTTACAACACCCTCAATGTAATGGGATCAACGAAAGTACAGATCGGACTGTTGTAACCAGGCTAAAGTGCAAAACAAATGAGCAGCCACAGAAGTCTTGGGAAAAACATCTTTCGAAAGTTGTCGATGAATACAACAGAACCCCACATGAAGTAACACGATATCCACCATTGTACCTCATGTATGGAATCCCTTCATACTACACAATTTTAGAAGCACCGACGGAGAGTGTGCAAAAAAGCAAGAAAAGTGCAAACAATAACACGCCTGCCTACCATGAGAAGAACAAGATCATCTACGACAAAAAAATTCCTACAACAAAATCTCCAACCTGGCGAATCGGTTCTCTACGAAACACCTTGGCACCCGAACAATGGAACGCTCAGTTCGATCATGGAAGGACCTTACACAATTCTTCGCATAGTCTCTCTTGTGAACTATGAGATCGACCGATGCGGGGCACCGTTAAGCAGAACTACTGACGTGGAGCACGTCAGCAAACTGCGCCGCTACTATTGTCCCGATGAATGGACGCTCTCTCGGGGTTAGGGCGAAAAGAGAGATGAGGAGTTGGAATAAACTGGTGTTCTGATTTACATCATGTCTCATCCGTTTATATATATATATATATATATATAAATGACGTATTTAGTGATGGTTCGTAGAGGTAGAAGAGGAAGAAGTCAGTATGGAATAAACACGGGATATGAGCCAGGCCACGTCTGCCATTCATCATAGCGTCACACGAGTCGACAGGATAGAGACCTGCCTGCCCCTTCATCAGTCGCTCATCATCTACGCAGTCCTCCACATGACACTCTGAGCACACATGGACTACCGTACAAGCGCCTAGCATTACGCATCGACCAGCATCATGTCAGAAGCATCTACTGACCTTCCCATCCCCAAGTACACCGGAGCAGTGGACGATGGACCCGTACGAAACTGGTTCGACCTGTTCAAGCTCCACGCTACCGCTGCATCTTGGTCGGAACGGGATATGGTAACAAAATTCAGCGACTACGTCACTAGTGAAGCATTAAAATTTTACCTCACCCACATATTCTACAACGACGAGTCTTGGCAAAAGATAAAAGAAGAAATGATCATCTGGTTTCAAGATTCTAATGAAGATTCGATGAGAACACACACTCTCAGTGCATTCGAACTCAGTCATCACAGTCATAAGCAGCCTTCACGCCTTCGAGCACAGAGCATGAATTTACAATTCCCGTCAGGTGAAGTTAGCCACATGCTCATGGAAAGACCACGCTGTCGTTTTCCCAACTTTCCGCGTGGTTCCTCATCCGCGCAAATATTGCCGATGCTTAACTCTCCGCTGCATAAAAGAATTGAATCCACTATCGATGACTCAGATGCATTGAATACTTCGTGCCACATGCGTACTTTCCAAACTGACTTGGTATTCAGCTGAGCAGTTCCACAAAAACAGAAGCTTTCACAAGCAGCATCTTGTGAAGAAAAGTCTTTTGCAGAAGCGTTTAGTGTTCATCGATCCCATGATCGGAGCGACGGCAATCCAGTGCACAACCTCACTGCCAACATTGAAAACAAAAGCGTAGGTGCTACTTCTGATGACACAAGTACCCTCCAGGCAACGACCAACAATGAGTGGTTTATGAATACAGGATTCAAGAGCGTGAAACCCCCCACATTGTCTTGCGCCAGAAACAGCTGCATTGGTTGGCGTCGTAGAAGCCTGCGGAGGGCTTGCTAAGAATTCGGGCACACCACGATCAATCTCACACCACAAGCAAGTCGATGAAACCAAGAAACTACAACGTCAGCGTATTCTTCATTGTTGTCAACGACGAAAGAAAACTTCATCGAAACCACTCTTAAGGCTCCAAGAACATTGCGAAAAGGCCCATCGTCGTGGATACATTCTCCACCAGAGATTGAAAATGCGCCTTTGATCAAAACATCTGCGACATCGCTATAGAAAAATCTCCAAAAGCCACAAAAGCACCCCCCGTGTACTTGGCAGAAACACAGGCAGCGCCCAATTAACCTCGATCAACGCGCACGCAAGCTGCCTGCACGGCCTGTGTATCACCCACGACGAGGCATTCGATGGCTACAATATCGGAACTGTCGATTCTGCAAGATGTTCGAACCTCGTTCGTTCTTCACAAGAATGCCAGCCGTGATTACCCCTATCTCTACGTCCAAAGCATTTTTGTGTTATCCAGGACGCAACCACCGGCCTCGCCCACCAAAACTCCTGCGTTAACCTGACTGTAGCACTCTCCCCTGAAGTCTTTGAAAGTTTACAGAACTCCCATGGAGCATAGAACCAATTGGGAACTTTGACATATGTGGCTTTTTAACCTCTCTTTGTTTACTTTTTATTGTTCGTAATCCACGCTTTCTTTCGAAGGAGGGGGAATCGTGTGACGTATGGAGTGATGGTTGGTAGAGGTAGAAGAGGAAGAAGTCAGGATAGAATAAACATGGGGTATGAGCCAGGCCACGTCTCCCATTGATCATAGCGTCACACACACACACACACACACACACACACACACACACACACACACACACACACACACACACACACACACACACACACACACACACACACATATATATATATATATATATATATATATATATATATATATATATATATATATATATATAGTTGATTGGCCGCACATAATTGCAGCCACCGGCCTCGGTCCCGTTTCGGCTTCGCTGGCCTATTTGGTGCCCGCTCTGGCGGTCGACGTTGACCGTGCTGTAGTGTTTGCTGGTCTCGGCCACGCTGGAATCTGGTGTGTCTAACTGCCGATGGCGACTTAGCGGGACGCGTAAGTAGTCGGACGCGTCTCCGGAGCTTCCAAGAAGTGCATCCACTTCGTGTCGAAGCTCTACCACCACGCGAGAAAGCCGTAATGTACGGCGTTGCCGAAACAGTGGCGTCGATTGTTTAAGGGCTGCGCAGTAGGGCCACGTGCAAGAAGAGGTCGAATAGTTGTGGTCTCACTTCCTAGTTGGCAGTAGAATGCACGGACATGTCAGTTATGAACAGATCTGGCCCTTCTATGGGGTCAAGCACTATCGAGCTTGGAGGCAGCCTCGCAAACTGCTGTGGCTTGAGGTGGTCTTCTCTGGTGTAAGAAGTGGTATCGTAGCTTCTCCCATCTGTGGCAGAGAGCATAGATGTCGATCGGTTGTGTTTGCCGCGGAATATTCTGAGAAGTCTTCATTGGCATGGCTGCTGCGGGTATTTGCAGCGCTGAGAATATGACCCTCTGGATTTTCAGCAGCGAGCCCAGAAAGGGATGGCTATGGCTCTTCTGGCAGTACAGGAGCCAATGACTCCATATGCCCGTGTGGTGTGTAGCTTGGATGCGACTTTGCCAAGAGCTGGGGCTCGAGAGTGGCCCTGTTGTCCGTCGTAGGGCTGGAAGGCAGCGATGAGCCATCAAGCTGGCATCCAACGTGAACTCGATGCCTGAGAGTGAGCGCGCTGGTAAAAGACACAGTTGTGCCATGCCCTTCACAATCTCGTTCACTGAGAGAAAGTGGGGTGGTTGAGGACCTAGGTGTTATTTCGGGATAGTGCGCCTCCAATCTCCACCCACGGGACAACTTGAGTCGTGAGTGAGGGCAGAACTGCCCTGCGAAAGTGGCCAAAAAAACGAAAGTCAGTCGAGCACACCATTGATGCCATGACTGTTGCTGCACGCCTTCGTAGTTATGCCAGGCTTTAGCAGCATCGTCAAGAAGGCCAATGGCCACCAGCCATTTTCAATAATCTGGCCAAGCATGGCGGGTGCAGACCATTCACCGTTTTGACCCACAGAATGGCGTCGTTTTGGAACCCTCAGAACTCCAGTAGTTCTGATGCAACTGTAGAAGGTAGTGTGGAGTACAGGGACCTGGTACTAGGCAGCGCGAAACGGTCTAGCTCCTGAGCAAGCAAGAATGTCGCCTGCAGGACGCCCGTAGGTAGCGCGTGCGAGGAGCCAAGTGCGATGACCATGGAGCAGACGAGGCCCCCGGCACTCACAGCGGTGGTTAAGACTGTTGTTTGAAGGCGCCAGTTGCTGAGAGAAGCATGTGGCTTTGCGGATGATCCCCGCAGCATCTTCGGAGAAGCCACCTAGGGAACCATTGGCGGTGACCGCGGAATATGCTGCCGTCGCATCAATCAGCGCGGCAATGTGATGAAACACTGGATTGTGGTGAGAGCACCGTCAAGTTGCCGAGGAGGCCTGGTCACCTTCCATGGTCATTTTATAAGCGCCGGCAGGCAAGCGGAGGCGAGGAGGCTTGGACGGTGTTCTTGCAGAACGACGCTTTTTGTAGCAGCCAGCATGCTGTTTCCATGCCAGGACCAGTATCTGCAGAGGAAACAGTTACTCTGTTTCTCACGGCTGCACAACCTATAGCCAAGGACGCATGGATGGCGTTCGTGGAAGGTTGATGAGTTAGAGTCCTGTTGACGGAATCCACGCACATGGGAGGGCTAACGCCGTTTCAAAAGAGAAAATGCCATGTGGTGCCTTGGCACCAGCTGGTGTTGCGGCACCGAGGAAGGAAAATCGAGCCGCCAAGGAGGCCTCGACGTCGTTCCCGAGCTGTGCTTGGCGCAGTGGCAGATAGGCGGGTTCCATGGCAGAGAAAGCGTGGATCACTTTTTTAGGACGGCGGGTCTGGAACGACGAGAATGCACAAGCACAGGTGGTGGCTTCCTCAAGGCTTCGTTGTTGACGACTGCGCCATTGTAAATGAATAAACGAGACAGAGGCAGCGCCCTTGCTGCAAGTCGTCTGCTTTATTCTCTACTTCCTTTTTCCTCCACCTTGCTCCCCGGCGTCTTTCTTGGTTATGACAATATATATATATATATATATATAAATAAATAAATAAATAAATATATGCATATATATATTTATATATATATATTATTGTGCTTGAATATAGGACCGCTAGACTTGATGAGAGCCTTCATCATTAACAAGGTGGTCAACCGATATGACGATATGAGGCAGTTACAAACCAACTCGAGCATGGGACAAGGGTCTACCATTATCGAGACATTATCATACCACTGCATAGGTCAGTCAAAACTTGTCGCAAAATTGGTGACTAGTGTCAGGTATTAGCATCAAGAAAGCGCGTCATTGTGAAGTTAGAAGTAACCTCATCAAACGTCAGCGACACAGCAACTACTCCTGCTTATGTTACCCTCGAAATGCGCTCTTTGGTCAAGTTTGCTCTTGCAGAGCCTGGTAATGAACGTATCAAAAGGTATCCAAGCGGTATTTTAGGCCTCATGTTGAGCGCTACAAGCATGAACGCACAGACATCAGTAGTATGTTGCAAATATCTCTTGATATTTCTGCGCCATGGTCAACGTATTCAGCTATTTTGTTGCCGACCGGTTGAATGTGCTTCCTTATTCACATGACGTCTACTATCAGCGCCGCCACCATACGGATTCCTTCTTGCTCTTTGCCACAGTTTGAAGGAAATCGAACGACTCTGTTAAGGGAAGCTTGGTCCGCAAGAACAATTTTCTATCACTTATGCAGGATGTCGGTCTCATAGCAACGCATAAATAAACTTAGCGCGCACGTACTCACACTCAGCTGAAGACTTAAAATTCAATGTAGAGGCAACAGCGCATATTTTGTGGCTATTCTCGAACAATGATTGGCTACTCGAATGCTCAGGCTTGGTGCTCAGATGTATTTGAGGAGTTTCCACTGGTGGAGCAAAACGTTCTCAAGGTGCGGGGTTGTAGACAAGCGGCTGCGAGGTGTACGTGAACGGTGGCTGTGGGACGGGCAAGGCAGGCGTGAAAAGCCACGGGGCTGCCTGCTCATCATGTATTGTTAGAGGTGTGGCAAGGAACTGTACCCGGGCCGAGGGAACAGACGCCGAAATCTCCCGGGCGGCTTCACTGAACCTCACTGCACAGACGCCTCCAAGCATCTCTAATAGGCGCTAAATGAGTACCTCTTGAGACCCGATTGCATTAATTACCCGGTGACCAATGTCAGGCTGCATAAATTCGGTGCTTAGGCACACGATGGGGGCAGCGTCGGTCACATCTCAATTCCATCCCGACACGATGCTCACTTGGCGATAGCAGCAAGGCAGACAAATGTGATTACACAGGCATGGCAAGATCGTATCGTGGTCTAAAGGCTAGGCGAGGTTCAAAGTCGACTGCGCCAAATGTGAGGACTGGGCTGGGGTGAGTCTGTAGGCAGCGTCATGACGGTTGAACAGACAGTCTAGTGGCTGAACATAGTGATTTGCGAATAAAAGCGCTACATGAAGACCACGCACACTGATGTGTACGCGAGGCTCGTGGTCGGCACCAGCTCTCGCACTCACCAAGCCACGAAAAAGGGGGAAACGTCAGTCAGGTGTTGCTATCTGTTGGGCGACTCATAAACTGAGACGGTCGGCATCTCTCACTTGCTGCTCATACAAAGCTCTAGTAGTTGTTTGCGTAGCATTTTCTTCAATGAACTGCACTAGGCACATAGCGGGTGACAAGGGTTCCTGATGCTTCGATGAGTCTCTTTTTCTCTTCGGCTGCAAAGAAAAAAATATCAAGAGAAATTTACTTTCTATCATTTGCGCCTACTTTGTTAACTACTGGGGCACAAAAAGGTTGTTGCTTATAATGAGTGTTTTAAGGAATGTCCCTGCAAATCCTCAAGTACGAGGGCAGCGACATTCGCTCGCCTTCTTGAATACTTAGTGCTTTGTAAATAACCTAAAAATCACAAAAAGCGCTGTGTCAACGAGCATTCCAAGCGTAAAACTATATTCGATACTGCTGTACGCATATAATACACAGATTAGCACATTTAAAATTGTTTTCAACTTAACGACATGGCGGAAAAAATACAGGCGGTCGTCGGTGAACGAAGAAAAGATATCTACAGAAGAAAAGTGATCGCAGGCGTCTTCTTGATGCGATTAGTGCAGCCATTAGCGACGTACAAGGTCACGATGGCCTTGTAAAATGCTTAACTGCTTTACAAAAGCACGTCGCAGACTCGCTCTCTGGATTTCGCGCCGACCGGTTGTGCCCCGCGATCTCCGACGACAGCGCAGCTCTGGCCGACTGGCTCTCTCTACGCCATTTCCTGCCACCGACAAGAGCTCTCGCTGAGTGGTGCCTTGTCCTCGGACTCCTCCGACCATGTCCATCTTTTCTATCTTCTACTTGCTTCTGGGTGTCACTGTGCGTGCGCCACGCACTCTCCTTCCCCCTCTCTAACTCCATTTTTTAAAATCCGATTCTTTTAATCTCTCCTTACCCCCATCCCTCGTGAGCTACTGTTGAGGTGTCACACTCTGATGCCGACAGTTACGGGGCTCTCTTTTCTCTTCTTTCCTTTTTAAGAATCACATAAGAATGTCGGACTCCAAGGGCCACTGCATGGGCGTAGCTAGGCCGTGCACTCCGTGGTCTGCTTCATTGTTTTAAATGCGAAGCATTTCTTAGCGAACTTCGGCGATTTTGAGCGTATCTATCTATCTATCTATCTATCTATCTATCTATGTATCTATCTATCTATCTATCTATCTATCTATCTATCTATCTATCTATCTATCTATCTATCTATCTATCTATCTATCTATCTATCTATCTATCTATCTATCTATCCGCCTACGGCTTTCAACTCTCCTGGCCGTTTCGATAATGCTATCAATACCAAACTTGGTATGGAACAACATGAATCTACGAAAAACAGATTTGACTAGTAATAACATGAAAATCGTGACATGTAGGTCATGAATATTATGATTTACATTTCATAATCCTGCAGCTCTTTTGGTGGTTTCGTTCATAAGGCATGTTGCAGAACTGGTACGGTATGACTAGATTGCATGGCGAATACAGGCAACAGATCCTAACATGAAAATCAAGACATGCGTGTCATGTAACGACATGACTACATGCCACGCTCATGATGCGCTCGCGGCCGTTTGGCTAGCCCAACATGTACCGAATTTGGTTTTACGGTACGTAAATGGATGACGAAAGTGTGTGACTGGGACAAACATGATAATCATGAGATGCGTGTCATGTAACAAGATGACTACATGCCACGCTCGTGATGCGCTCGCAGCCGGTTCACTAGCTTCAAATGTACCAAACTTCGTCTTACGTGACGGGAACGGACGACATATGAAAATAAATATTTAAACATGATAATCACAACATGCGTGCCTTGTAACGACATGACTACATGCCTAACTCATGAAGCGCTTGCAACCGTTTCGATAGCTTCACATATGCCAAATTTTGTATTACGTGACGTCAATGGACGACAAAGGTATGCAACTGGTGCAAACAAGATAATAATGAGATGCGTGTCATGTGCCAACATGACCAAATGCCACAGTGATGATGTGCTCGTGGCCGTTTCGCTAGCTTCACATATGCCAGATTTGGTATTACGTAACCCCAATGGATGACGAAGGTATGTGACTGGTGAACACATGATAGTCACGAGATGCGTGTAATGTGACAACCTGACTAGGTGTCATTGTCAAGGTGCCAACACATTTCGAAGTGGCGCGTGCGTGTGCTCATCGGCGTTCATTTCGTCGCGTCACGCCGGCGTTTCTACGCCAGGTGCCGGTGCTGCCTTATACTCGCACGCGTGGGCCGCCCTGCGTTACTTTCACGCATGCGCATTTCATCGCGTCCGGCGTCCCTCCGTCACGAAAAGAAGGAGACGCAGTGTTGTCTGGGTAACGCATCAGTGCGGAATGCATCATGTTACATTTAGCGCCGGTTGCCGTCGGGCCGCGCCGACGGATGCTGGTTGTGCCGGTCGCGCCTGGCGTCATACTATAGAGTGCTCGGGTTTAGCTAACGTAGCGTTGCTGTGCCCAGCGCCCGTGCGCGTCAGCGCTATATTTGAGTATATTAGATTCTTCATTACGCACTTGCGGCCGTTTCGCTAGCTCCACATAACAAATTTGGTGTTTTGTGACGTCAATGAATGATGAAATATATGACTGGTGCAAACATGATAATCCTGTCAAGCCTGTCATAAAACAACATGACAACATACCACGCTCACAGCATGCTTACGGCCGTTTCGCTAGCTCTACATATACTAAATTTGGTATCAGGTGTTGAAATAGATGACGAAAGTAAACGACACGTCCAAACATGATAATCATGACACGTATGTCATGTACGGCATCATTTACATCCACCTCGTAACAGTGTGCTGATTTCAAAGTGACATATCAACCTTTATTATTCGCGCTTCGCATATCAACGATTTCTACTGTACGTGGGGTCTGCCAATTTTTTGGGAAGTTCCGCGCACAGTACCAGAATTACCTGGCATCACGATGGTGGAAATCAAAATGGGTGCACTAAAAAAAACTGCCATAGCAGTGTTGATAGTCACGCGTTCGTACCAGTCTGGCCGTGTTTTTCCTTTAGTAATATGGCGGCGAGCGGCATCAGTTTTGGGGGCGCCACTTCCACAACAGAAGACACAGTTTAGTACCTCCCTGCGTTAAATGCACTAACATGCCGCGATTATAGGTGTTGCCTTAGCTGATGTTCAGCGTTCATTCAGTGACGCTGCTATAGTTGTCCTAGCACTTTCAATATTTCGACTCCCACCTTTTACTACCATATAACTACCACAAGCATCCAGGACCTCAATGGTTTGTTTGTCAATCATCGGTCATGGCCATTAGGCGTCGAAATCTAGATGAATCGCTTTGAGTCAGCGTGGGCCCATTCCCGTTAAACGTAAAACACCAACAGGCAACCTGCAATCCAGAATTCTTATATCATTTTACAGAAACATTAACGAACTTCTGTAAGGACACGTTTCACTTCCATGTTATACCGATTCCTATAACGGAGAGATCAACTTTTTTTGCAAGTTTGGTTATGAATATCTTGAACTGCGTGCAATTTTTGCAATTCTTTAAAGAACCTGGTAATGCACAAATTGGCACGCGTTGCAGCTTTGTAATCTCAATACTTGTTGTGAAGTCAGTTTTAAAAACACAATAACAAATTTTTATTTAGTGGCAACAGTGCCTTTTTAACAGCGGCAAAATATTTTCACCGCCATCTGGAGTTTTTGCGCTCAAATGACGGGAACCTTACTGTCACAAAATTTTTAGTGAAAAAATCTCGATTTTCTGAGCACCGTTTCCCTATATTGCAGAAGTCGAAATAGAATCAAACCAAATAAACCATAGGAGACATTATTTGTGTGTTCTGAGCTTTACAGCAATGATTCATAATAATTTCATGATTGTCATTCTCAGTCTGACTACGTCCACTGCAGGACAAAGGCCCTTCGCATGTCCGCCAGGCAGTAGGTCCTGTGTTCGCTGCTGCCAATTTATACCAGCAAACTTCTTAATCTCATCTGCCCACCTAACTTTCTGTCTCCCCCTAACCCGCTTGCCTTCTCTAGGAATTGAGTTAGTTACCATTAATGACTAGCGGTTATCCTGTCTACGTGCAACATGCCGCGAGTTTACAAAAGCAAGCAGATACCACCCCCCCCCCCTCCCTA
Organism: Rhipicephalus microplus; assembly: GCF_043290135.1. Classification (NCBI taxonomy): domain Eukaryota; kingdom Metazoa; phylum Arthropoda; class Arachnida; order Ixodida; family Ixodidae; genus Rhipicephalus; species Rhipicephalus microplus. The sequence goes on from NW_027464594.1 coordinate 959,991, forward strand.
ACCACCCAATGCAATGCGCCAGGCGGGCTCACGAGGCTCTCAGAAGCTTCGTGCTCATTGGTTCGTGTATGAGTTCGTCAACAAACATGGCTGCGCCCATGATCGCACTGCAGCGTTCGTGTGGTGAACTCGGGCACAGCTGATACAGACGCCGGAACGAAGGCGAGAACAAAGTTGACGCTCGCACGCGTTTTGTCAAACCGCCTATGATGAATGGGAAGACGGCGCTATCAAGTAGTTGGTGCTACCAAGGTGCTACAGAAACGCTGTGCGCACGCCTGTGTCGACGCTGCCGCAAGACTCGCTCCTTGCAACGATCGCCAAAAGCATTGAAGTCGGAGCAGATATTCAGTGAAAAATGCATGATGACGGTTTGGTTCGAAGAGTTCATGTGCGGAATATAGAACAATAATCGCAACTCAATAAGCCTATGTTGCAGCTAAAAGAGCCGGTGTTAGAGCACTTGAGTAGTTGCGTCACGCACGTCACTCGATCGGCCATACAATATAGGCTAAGCTTGTCCTCACTCTGGCATGTCTTAGGCTACTTGTAGTGAAGTCTAGTGCTACTAAATATGAAAGTGATGCGAAAAAAAGCGCGAATATCTGTAGCAGCTCCTCGATAGACCTGCAAACGGATATTTTCGTTGTGTTTCTATAAACTCTACAAACACGCCAAGCAATTCCGTTCACATGGGGAGCAAGAGGCCTCGCTATTATTAGAAGAGAAGGACGCGGGAGAGCGCGTATTCCCTCTAGGCCAAACACACTTTGAAATCTACTGTATGCTGTACATATAAAAAACCCGCATCCAGGCGGCGTTTTTTTTCTCACTTCCCCGCATTGCATTTATTTAGAGCCGTGAAGCGTCGACAGCACGAGCACTGTCTCACTACAAGATGCGCGCAAGCAAGCAGTTTTTTGGTAGTGGAATTTCAAAAGCAAATTCAATACAAATCCAATGGCGGTATAACCAAATGAAACGCGCAAACGAACCTAACACTTTTCTATAGGTTTTCAAATAGTAAGAAAACCTTTAAAAATTTTAAAACTCCGCTACAGTTTATTGAAGTTAAGTATTTATGAATCACCAAATATTACTACAAATCAGAAAACTGTGATAAGTTTTTATACAGCAGCAAACAGAGTCTTAGAAAAAACTTTTTAACTGTATGTCAAAATACCGCTGCAACTGCATTATTTCAATTGAAACTCTGTTGCCAGCTTTTAGGTATATTTGCGGCATGAAATCCAAACAATGTTCAGCCGAACACCTTCCATTCAGCTTAAGATTTATTGGAACAGGCAAAATTATCACAACACACACCCTGGTACAGAGAGCATGTAAAAATGTGTTGAAAGCTGTATATTTAGGAACGATTTACGTGAACCAAAGAATTGCATTTGCTTTTGTTCGTGAAGCTGAATGCAGCCATAGTCATTAATTTCAATGATTCAAACAGGAAAGAATTAATGAGACGCAGCTCCAGCACCGTAAAAACAGAGTGAAAGTGAAGTTTCCAGCAAAAATGCTTTATGTCGTGATGATTATAGCATCAATAGTGCTGCCAATACTTGGGCCGAATATATTGTCCTATTTGAAGGATTTCAAGAAGAAAATAAACCTTCAGCTGACCCCATGTTTTGCTGTTTCAGGGTTGTCCCATAAGTACCGATCACTTTTAATATATTTGGTATTTTGTACATGTACCGTTCAATTCGACTAGCGAATGCTATTTGATTTGTTATTCATATATTTGCACATCCCTAGTAATGTTATCGCTACCAATGACCCACCGTCTTTTTGTGTGAATGTGATTGGGCATCTGTAAACATCACGAGTGCTTTTTTTGTGCGGTATTCCATGTCTCACCGAACACACCCTTGCACATGCCTCAAGGTACGTAAATGGAAGAAAGAACACGTACCTGGCTGCAAGTGATGCAAATCGTGACATGTGATGCAAGTAAAAACATAAGTGTATTTGGTGAAAGTTTCTCTGAATCTTGTCGTCCATGAGCAAGAAGAATCAGTTTATAGCACATCTTCTTTATTCCTAGCTTGCATTCGCTAACTAAGCGTAAAGCCTGCTCATAAAAAATGCTCCTGTGTGGTTTTATAGTGGCTAACATACTCGGCTGCTGACCCGCAGGTCGCGAAATTGAATACCGGCTGCGGCGGCTGCATTTCCGATGGAGGTGGAAATTTTGTAGGCCCGTGTGCTCAGATTTGGGTGCACATTAAAGAACCCCAGTTGGTCAAAATTTCCGAGATCCTTCAGTACAGCGTCTCTCGTAATCATATGGTGGTTTTGGGATGTTAAACCCCAGATATCATATCATGTTCCTAAGAAATTACTTGTTTATTACTGCATTACTTGTTTCACATTTATAAAAACACAAGCTCAGACAGCACAAATAACACTGCTGAGATAGGAATAAAATTAACAATGCGAATTACAAAAAAGTATGTTTTATAATTGAGCACATGTCAGACAGAAAATGCAGTGAGTGCCAATACATTGGTGAAATTTGCGCCTAAATTGTGAGTGGCAATCTGGCTAAATTATAATTTTTAATATCCATAAATTGTATTTTTGAGAAGCTTTGGAAACATCCCCCTTCTGGCTCAAGTTAAAATTCCTACATACTCTGGGTGCTTTGCTGCAAAAATATAGTAAAAATGAATGCGAAACCTTACATCAACGTTTTAATGTTGTCCTGATATAAAAAATGCATTATTGTAATTGTTTTTGGCAGAGAATTCTGGATATTAGATGATTAATTAAGGCTGCTGCAAGATGTGTTGAAAATGAACAAAAAATACTTGCCATTGTGATCTGATTGGGAAATGTGAAGTCCACATATATTGGTACTACAGCCATGTGAATTGCTTTATATATTTCTCACGGCAATAACACATGAAGCACAATACACCACATTCAGATGTTTTTTGGCCTTTGGGCTTAAAACTATATATTTACCTGGGATAAGTTTACCACATAAATGACAAGCCTGACAAATAAGCACATATGCATTGCCACACGTGTTATATTTCGAGAAAGTTGGGTTTCACCCACAAAGACTCTAATCAACCCTCGGCGCAGCAGTGTTTCAAGAGCTCCGCGATGATTTGAGATCACCCTGTTAAAGGGGCCCTGCAACAGTTTTGAGCATGTTCAGAAACGCTGCCGATCGGTAGTAGAGGCTCCCGACAACACGCGAGCCAAATATTTTAGCGCAGAACGCTGCATAGAATTCATAATAAATTATCAAAGTCAGCTAAAAATAGCTTTTCCTTCTCTCGACAAACCACGAAAAATAAGCCCAGAAAGCCTATCTATCAGCCATTGGCCGATTTGAACATGGCGAGCTCGGTTGTTACAAAAGTCGCCGCAAGAGACTGTTACTTGTCCATGCATGCTCGTGTGATCACACTAAAAAACCGCGTATTCGAAGAAAAAAATATGTAAAAATTGCTAGAGGTCTCGAGGCACGAGTGACGATTTTTGTTTGCCCCTCCCACATTTCCCTGCTCAGCTTCGGGCACTTTCGTCGGGACGATAGAAGAGAGATTGTGATTGCAGCGCGTGACAAATCTTTGTAACTCCACTCTTACTGGGCGGATACTTAAAATATTTGGGGCGTTCAATTTGCGAGGTAATACACTTTTTGAGAGAAATAATTTTATGGTTACTCAAAAAAGTGTTTTTGGGCTTCTTTAAGTTTGTGGAGAGGACGCGAATAGTTGAGAACTTACGCAGCCGCCAGCAATAACCATAGAATTTTTTATACCACATCTACCAAACCCGACTTGTTGTACTGCTTGTCAAATTATTAATGGCCGACGCACTGTTTACCGCTGTCAAGGCAGACAATGTGTTGCTTGTAGTTTGACTTTCCTTTCTTCAAACAAAAGTTCACTGAAATAAAAAGTTTGGTCTCAATCCTGCCAAACACTGCAGTCTTCAACATGATTACCACATGACAATATTAGTTTTTGTTTCTCCAAGAGATGTTTACATCTATGAATCCAGAAAGATGAAATTTCATTTTTTTAGAAATGTGCAGATGTACAACTGCAAAGTTACAAAATCTAATACTAACAGCTATCTTTTTTGTTTTAATGTGAATCCATTTGAAGCAGAACAGTCTATAAGTGCCAATATAAATAAAGACTATATGACAAAGCCCATTGATCCTTAAAGCAGCTTGCATCCCAGGCTGTCTAGTGAAGGTTTCAAAAAATTTCAAAATGAGGCAATGACGTGCTGGTCGCAATGTCTGCTTGTGGTCTCCTGTTATCTAGGATTAAGAATGGGATGTAAAAAGCTCTTATAATTGCACAGCGGAAGCCCTAGGACACCATTGTTAAAGAACTGGTGCGCAGCTAATGGTTTAACAATTCCCACAAATAAAACATAGTTTTCTATCTTTCATTCTAGTCATAGTGATCTTTCACCTCTTGCCGCTATCACTATCAACAGCCACAGACATCTTTGTACCATTAAGTTCACATTCTTTGGAATCCTCTTACATGCTCATCTAAATTACCATCATCACATTGCACTTATCAGACAGAGAAAGCTCATGATATCAGAACATTAGGTAAGACACGATCACGTTTCAACTTTGCTTAAACTATACTACGCCATTATTTACAGTCATGTTACGCACTGCATCACGTCATGGGCAAACACCTATCCATCTCATGTCCTCCCACTTCAACGTCATCGAAACCAAGCCATTCGCACCCTAACATTCAGTACACCATTCACCAGCGTGTCCCCACCTTTTCAGCAACATTGTATACTAACAGTGTGTAATTTCTTCAAATATTAACTGATAATTCTTGTATTTAGGTGTCCTAACAGTTCCGTAAGGTTTTATGGGTCGGAAGCAGGAAGTAGCTGATGATGGCATCCCGCCGCTGCCAGCAGTTATTAGGGATGGGGGACTACCCGGTCTCCTGTGGTAGCGTGGTGTAACCGGGTGGAGGAACTGAACGCTGACAAGAAGAGGATACAAAAAACAAACAGGTTTATGGCACTACTTACACGTATTTACAGCAAAAAAAGGTTAGGGGTTTCCCAAACCACGAGCGTGGTGGTTGAACGTTACATAGTTCAAAGCGACGTCCAGCACTCTGCGACGTCGTTTTAAGCCCCGTCGGGCTCCTCCTCTCCAAGTAGAACACCAATCACACACACACAACAGGTGAGAGGGATGAGCATGCACGGTCCACGTGAACGTCCAATATTGAGCCGTGATCACTGAACTGCAAGGTGGCGCCAGTGGGGCTTTTCTTCATCGTGTGTGTGTCGCTAGTCGAGAGGTCCCACGACCCTGACAGTATACATCAAAGGGTCCGCCGCACAGCTCGCCTAATTAGCGGGGTGATTTGCGGTGGCCACCGCGGTCTCTTCCAGGAAGATACTGTCTTTGTTGTCCTCTCTCGAACGATTAACGGCGTCGTGGCGACACGACGTCTCATCCTCTGGCTAGCAGGGACAATGCCTGGCGGGCATAGGCAGCCAGCCGGTCGTCTACTTGATTGGGGATTAAAAGGAGCACCGCTCTCCTGTCAGCTCTGGCGCCGGTCACAACAGCTTCCCCGTCACCAGATGAATCACCGAGGTCATCAGGCACAGCTGCAGCATGAAGGGACGACGAAGGGGTCCGCACTTGAAAGTCGGGAACTCGCCTTTTCTTGCCGTATTGTCTGAGTAATTGCTCAAATCTTCGACAGCGTCTGGCAGACTGGGCGCCGAAGGGATTGAGAGCCTCCCCAGTAGACCAGCTTACGCACAATGGCATCTGCCCAGACGAATTTCTAGGCTAAACTTTACAGGGCTAGTGTCTTGAAGAAGTTTCCATTAGTAAGCGCTAATCTCACTAAGTTCGCCTCTAACAACAATATTTTGATACGAAATACACACATTGACTACGGTAAACACACTACCAAACTTGCTGGCATACATTTTTGAAATTCAGTACTACTAGGCACAGAATTCAACACCTTTAAGTCGATTAGAGTTGTCTGGTGTATCATTATTTGAAGTTGCTTTTGTTCAAGATTCTACTGTCATTTTTATAGCCATACATACTAACTAAACATTCTTTCATTACCATTTCTACTGGAATTTACATTACAAGTTTACCTTGTGTTTATTTCTATCATTATGACTTGCCGCTTTTTAGTTGCCATTTTGCCATTGGGAGCGAGCTCATACAGCGGCACCACCATGCGGAGACGTCCCTGTGACGTACGTGGTTAGGTTGTCTACCGCCATCTCGCACGCGGCCCGCAGCCGCTTTTGCGTTTCCTCTCTTTACTATTTCTTTCTCAATGTACTTCACTCAAAAATATCAGTTAAATACTGCTGCAGCTTCTTCCCTAACTGTATGAAGGGCTAAATAGCTGCCCCGAAAAAGGTTCTTAAGCGTCTCATAATGCCCGGACGTTGTCTGCTATAGCTACCTGAATAAAAACCACGTCGGCCGAGCGCATCACCTCTGTAAAATGTAGCAACTCATTCTGTGTCGAAGTAAAGTATCAAATGGGGGTTAACGGTAAAGAAACTTATCTTTGCTGCAAGAAATGCGCTCAACCACACTACTTGATTCAGTGTAGGTTTGCATCTAAAGAGGGTCAACGGTTGACATGACAAGCATGCACAAATTACATTTTTGTTCAGCACACATAGCCCTACGAAGCGCAGCGCAATCAGATTCCGCGCTTTCTGGGAAGCAACTGTAGCGAGAGAGGAAGATGGGACGGCGGACAACGTGGTCGTGTCGTTCTCTCGCCACTTTATTCCACGCCTGAAGCGGAGCCGCGTGGCTTTCCACGTCCAACACACCGAGTGCGCTCGCTTATTCTAATCCTCGCGCAGCTCGAGCTAGCATCAGCTGCGCGAGAGGCGCGGCGCGGTCATTGAGAAATGATGATGGTGATGATGGTGACGCTACAGGGGTCCCCCCTCTAGCGCTTTGTGCGATTTGAAGGCATATAAAAAAAAAGAGAGCGACAAATGCTGTATACATGAACAACAATCTATAAAGTGTTCGTTTGGCAAGTCCAGGTTGTCAACGTTTATGGGCCATCAGTAAGCAGTGTGTCTCCGGTGGGCGACTCTGGGAGAAGCGTAAAGGACGAAGAAGGAAGTGCCGGGTCGCTGTGGTTGCCGACAAGCGGGTCTCACGATGACCTGGTCGGACAGGCCAAGAGTGGACCGTGTGTCGCGAGGTCATACTGCTAACGTCGGTAGAGGGTCGGCAGTGCGGGTTTTGACGTTGGGGTCGACGCAACACAGACCTCAAAGTCGAGCGGCGTCTGACGTGCCGGTATAGATAGACGTGCCGACGCACGCAGGGCCGTGTTCTAACAATGCCGCCAAGTGTACGGTGGGTAGTCGGGTACACGACTAGTGGTGGGACAATGCGTCGGATAGGCCGAGTAGGCGCTTACGCTGTCTTCAGGGCTGTGACGGCAACTCGTGGCTGCATAGCAGGGCAGCTCAAAAGTTGCCGCAATGTGTGACGCCAAGCACGTTGTCGTCGCTGACGTAGGGTAATGGGTGGTAGACACGTATGAGGTATGAGCGTCGTCGCGGTTGTGACACACGAGCTGGTCTTGTGGACAAACGCCTGGTTGTTGCCGTCCGGAGGCCAAGGCTCCGGGGAATGGTGGTGGTGGAACCCAGTCAGTGTGGGCTCGCCCGTAGTATTGGACGGGACACCTCTGCTCGTGTAATGACCTCCGGTAGTCCACGCACGAGGGTTGGCGTGGAGGTCTGCATAATTTATAGCTGCCCCTGACCAACACCCCCTAGATTGCTCCACCGCAGGCGTGGTATGCCTGGTCAGCCCTGTCTGAAGTGGACCGGGCACGTCGTCCTCAAGCGCGTCAGTCATAGTCGCAGCGTCTTGGAAGCTTGGCCGTGGTTGATGGCTGGTGGCTTTAACTTGAGCTGCGGGAAACTGCGAGGACGATGGTGGTGGTTGCTGGCGGGACGTTCGGAGCATTGAGGCTGGTCGACAGTCGCCTTCAGACATCGGGGAGTGTGAAGGTTCCGCAACCGGGAGGTGAATAGCGGGCGTGACAATGCCCATAGTCGTGGTAGCCACCAGGACGTTCGGTGATGTTGCCATCGCAGAACCTGACGTGTCAGCCGTGTTGTGAGCCATGGAGGTCAGCCGAGACGAGCCGGTGGTAAGCATGCCTGTGGCGTCGTCGGCCGAGGACGATGAAAACACGAACTTCGTGGCTGACTGGTTGCATTCAGCCCTAATGTTGAGAACTTTGGCGGATGGGCAGTCGGGCGCAGGACACGTGTCGCTAGTGGCCAGACGAGAGGTTGTCTCGTATATCGGACGTTGTTGAAGGCGAAAGCTTCGAGGTCGGGAAGTCAATAACGGGCGAAAGGTCACCTGTGCCAGACTCCGAGGCGGGCGGAAAGGTGGTCGTCATGGAGTCTGGTGGGGCCACGGTGTCGCGTGCCATCGCTTTCGTAGAAAACGTGCAGGTAGCAAGCGTGCCAGAAGGACCATCGGCCGAGGACTTCGAAAAAACGCACTTCGAGGTGGACAGGTTGTCGGCAGCAGAAACGACCTCAAGAACCTCGTCGCATCTGTGACCGGGTGCAAGAATCACTGCGCTAGTGGCCGGACCAAAGGTGGAGGGAGACGTTGTCGGGGAAGTTAGGTTGCGGTCAGATGAGAGCTTTAGGCCGGAGGGTCCAGCACGCTGCGACGCAGGGAAAACCTGAAAGTCGCGGGTCCCTGGAAGTGGTCGGTACGTGAGGCCATAGCTGGCAAGCACCGCAGAGCAGAGTTCATCGTAAGGCTGCTGGCTGGAGGTTGAAGTGGCAGAGAGATGACGCAACTCTACCGGAAAGGCGTCATGAAGAATGGCGTGCATCAGCGGCAGGTCTGTGATGCCATTCAACGCAAGAACGGCATCGAGCTGCATGAACCATACCTTGGGGTAGGTCGATTGGAACGGCGGCACTGGCGGGCAGAGTTGCAGGAACGTGGCAGCGGGCCGCTCCGCGATGGGCGTGTTCTCCGGGTCACAAATGTAGCTACACAACATAGCATTCTTAAAGCCGCATGCAGCCACAACCTTTCTATTATTATTGCGATAAAGTGTGAGAATCACGCTCGCGCGTGCCTCATTCAGACTTATAACTTTTCTCTGTGACATGATCCTAATATTTATTGTGCAAATTTTTTATGGCAGTCACACGTTGAACATTTAATCACCATCGAGCCACACATGAGTAAAAATTATGAATGATTGGTTCAGTTTTAGAGATTCTATACAGGGGTAAATCATGATAGAAAAAATGTGTTCAGCCAGCCGTATTATTTTGTGCCCTTGAATGTGCATGCTGCGAGGTCTTGAGTATTGTGATCTAAACGGTAATTTCGTGTTTCAGTAAAATTGCCATTGTCCAGTTTTTTTTCTTTTTTACAGCCTCATTCATAAGCTGTGTTAGATTTCACAGCAGCTCTTAGAATATATGAATCAGTTCTCGAAGCTGACCACGTTTTCGCCTGTAGATCAAAGCAACATACATAGGAAGTGACAGTGGCTACAAACGTAATCTATAGGCAAGGAATTAAACCAGTGAGCTGAAGTCGCGAATGGCAGAGGCGTTGGCAAAAAGGTTGTTTTTCGGAAGGAACACCATCTTGATTAGAGTTGGGTCCGGGCAGGCAGAGGTGGTAGACCATTAATTAGTGCGCATATACCAAGGAAAATGGTTTCTTTTTTTTTTCTGGAAGGACAGCGTGGGTGAAAGTTGCTTGCAGACTGCGGTAAACGTTATCTTGGCGAGAAAAGTAAGCTTTAGCAAAGACTACAGCAGCCCATTTATTATCTAAAAAATAAAGTCCAGTGAACGCGCTGGCTGAACACGCAGAAGCAACTTCCCAAGAAATACACCAAAATAGGATGAAAATCACAAAAATAAAATAAAAAAAGAAAATTCCGGGCTATCCTCACTCTATGTCAAATCAGACGACGATGCACATTTTTTAAATGTAATAACGGCAACGTCCCCCACATGTACGTTCCTAAGTCCTATTTTAAAATATACATATTAGAACCATTGTCACATTCATTTTTTTTTGTCGTGAACAAGGATACCGTGCGGAAACTGAAAAAGGTCTGCTTTAATGTGAACATTCATGGTCTGTGCTTGTTTTGATCCCATGGACTTGAAATAACTACCACAACAACAAAAAAAGAGAAAGAGGTGACAGTTGAACTGCCAGCGGCCGTGACAATGGCATCGCATATGCGGCAAACTGTGGCACACTAGCGGCAACTTGTACTGCGACTTTTCACGTAGTGTAGTCTGCAGAAGTCCGCGCACTTTTATTAAGAGCAATAAAACGTTGTTAAAAATGCTAACACTGCGATGTTGCGGTTGAAAACAACGCATTCAACCACCAGCTTTCTTTCGCCAGAGTGAGGCGAGACCACGTGATCCAAACATGTACGTCGCAGCGACTGCAGCGCGTGCGCCTCCAGTGGTGAGCCTCGCGCCCAATCCCTATTAACATGTATATTTTTCACAGGAGGTCCCCTTTCTGCCTAGGGCTATGGGACCTCCTTTTGTATATACTAACCCCAATTCGTTTATATATCTTGCAAGAGATAAACATTTTCGACTGATTGACCTACGTAGCCATAACACAGCAGATAAACTGACAGGACAGAGCGAATGGCTTAGCCTATGAAATTTTGATATTTAAAAATATCTTATCAGCAAAAAGCATTTCGACTCAAAGATTATGAACGTGCTAGAAATTGAAGTCATTGCACAGAAAAAAGTACACCCAGCCCTCGAAAAGATGAGGTGGGTTCGACTTTGATTTCACCTCTGATGACAGACAGTACTCTGGTGTAACTGTGATTGCAGATGACTTAACAGGATAGATTTTGCTTGGTTTAGGATAAGTGAAAGTGATAACATCCAGCACTACAAACTGCATTTGCAATTTTTTATTCAAAGAAAATAGAAAGTCTCCATAGGAGCAGGTTTGCTCTGGAATCCAATGGGTTCATTTTACATTCTCAAATTGTAGCAAAGGTTATGTTGTACAACAGTTTCTTGTCAAGCAGAATGAGAAACTATGTCTACTAAACGCCCTCCGAAAAACTCCACAAAGGCATATGGTGTCCTCATTGCAGTGCTTATCATCACTCAGCCGAGCAGCAGTACCCAGCAGCATTCCAGCTCCGGTGGCCGATCCACATTGCTTCAGGGGCCAGCCTAGAAGTAGCAGAAGAGAAAACAAAATGATTTTAATATTTGAGTTCAGCAACCTGCAGGGTAGTTACATGTGAAATTTTTACTTCTTTTTTAGGACAGTTGCATGCGAAAAAGTTGCGCTTTTAGGTGTGTCAACATCACAGAACAAGTCACAAAGATTACATCACATCGAGTTGAACCAACAGCTGCACAAGTGGCTAAATCAAAGATGTAGCTAAAGGATTGGAAGTAGAGAGAGGTTTTCATTGTTAAAAACAATATGTGACGTGATTCCGTACTTAGTCTACTAGTCTGCTCTACGATTAAAGCTTGATACAGAGAGAGAGAAAGAATTGATTTACAGAGAGGTTGAGAAGTCGGCCTGAGCTAAAGCTTAATACAGACGAATCACAAAAGTGAATAGGAGCAATACTCTAATAGTGATATAAAAGACTGCCAAGTAGTTGCTGACTTTGTGTGGTTGGTTACTGCAGCTACACGTTTAACGAAGCAAAAGTGAATTGCACGACCACAGAAAAAGACGCAAAAGCCATCCTAAAGGCACCCAGAAACTTCAACGAAAGATGATGGGGCAGTATCTGTATTCGGGTTTATACTTGCTGATGTGTAAAACAGTAAATGCTGTCAAGCTTTGAGAAAAACTGAAGCCCTAAAGCTGATACAAGCAGGATTGATCACAGTGCCACCCACACTAGTTAAAGTATTTAATTTTATCATAACTGTTGTCATTTGCGTGGTCAAGGTGGCATCCGCTGAACGTACATGAAGCTAACCAGGCAGTACACATGATCCGCAATCAAAGAAGATACAACGATGTAAGTACAATCATATCACCAGAGCCAGATTAAAAAGCAAATTTTAAGCAGCTGACTCAACCAATGATACAATCCCAACACTTTCTGCACCGTTAGAGGTCATTGACTTGGACTTAGAAGAATTTTGTAAAAAAAATGTAAATGTGATGGCTCGTAAAAAGATGGTGGCAGCAAAAGCCATGAAGGGGATACCAACAGTCTGATCTCCCTTCTAAACTAAAAGATGTCTGGCAAAAAGTCAGTATTAGTTAGAGACAGTGAACCAGATTTAGATAGTCATTTACCCAATAAACGGGCAAAGCTACAGCGAAATGCGCTCAGGTTCACTGCTATATGCCATTCAAAAGTTAATGTGCTAGTGAATTCAGCTAATTGAGACACATATTAATAATTAAGCGCGTGTCCAGACTTCCAAGAAGGATGGTAGAGCTGCCTTTAAATGACGTAGCTCATCATGCGCAGGTTTAAAGATTATCTCTCGGGTGGACACTACTTCTTATGTATTTTTGCATACTGTAGCTTCTAATAGGCTATTGCAGGAGTTGGAAAAAAACAAGAACAAAACATTTTTAAATAGGCTTTTCACTTATCCTGCAAAGAACATACTTACCAGCCAACGTGACTATTAGTTGAAGTGATGATCAGCCTGACAGAAGAGAGAACTAAAGAGGGTAAAGCTAAATACAAAAAGATAGTGAAAAGGAGCTTCGACAAAACAGAATACAGCTGCACCAACAATTGAGGTTCGAGACTTGGTGGTAGTGATGGAAGAATTGCGAAACTTGGCAGTTAGTCATAGAGGGCCGTTCTTGTTTGTCAAAAAGGTAAGCCAGCAGCGACATGTAAAGAATGCCCGATACGTTGGTTTCAGTGGCACCTTAAAATTGGCCTCCACAATCAACAATATAAAGGAGTACGACACCATTTTTCCAAGGTGGGTTTACTCTGCCATGCGAATTTTATGGATACAAAGATGACTCTGAGCAAGTTAGAATGAAATAAAATTGTGATAAGATATATTCTATTTATCATAAAGACAGGTTTACTGTGGCACATCACGCAGTTCTAGGGACTTCATCTGCAATCTTGCTAGTTGTGATGACACCAGGTACCAAAAGAGCCACTCAGCGTCACAAAAAATATCAAAATGACTGATTGTGGGTTGGCAATGAAGCCACAGTGCGTAGCAGCCAAGCGAGTTTCACGATTTCTCGCACAGGCACATGACGAGAAGCTCATATTGTGCTACAGTGTCAGGTCACTGTCTAAATGGAAACTAGCTCCTAAAATGATACCGTAATTGCTTTTGCAGAGTGTACTCACACTTTATAGTACAATTTCCAGATGCTCGAAGGCTGGGTCTTTCATTTGACGAAAAAAATGAAAATTTTGCAGTCACTACCCCTTTATCATCCCGTAGGTTTGAAAACAAGTGCTGTGGAAGTGAAGCAAGCTCAAGTAGTTGCAAAAGACAAATTAATTCTCGCACAGAGAACTGGGAGGACTGAGGTGACAAAATAGAGAAGTTAGAAATGACGACAAGAAGAGCGCTGTGTCTCTGTATTATGTGCAATTCTTTTACGTACCACCTGTTAGCAACTTGTGCGATAGGCAAAGTTAGCCTGCGTTTCAATGTTAGCCTACGTTTCAATGCAGGCCCACGCCTGCATTGAAAGAAAAATGTGAACTAACTTTTGCAAGATCACCAAAACTTCAGTATGTTTTTAAACAATGCTTAACAAATATGTGTCAACAGCGTAGCATTGTACCATTTTGTTAGCTATACCTTTGATTATAATTATGGTAATATTGCTAACATAATTCACATAAACCAAATATTACCCGTATACCTGAGGTATAATGATGTTTTTATATTTATTCTTTTGCAGGAGCCAGAACTAGCAGTCTTGCAAAGGGCCCATGTAATTTCCCAGCAAGGGGCTGTAAAAAAGATTATAAACTGTTCACAAACTGATCATTTACAACCAAGCAGGTACTGTAGCATTCTCTGTCGTGCACCCGGCACACTATTATAATTTTTTTGCCTTACGCGAACATGCATAGTCGGTAAAAAGTAATGCCGAGGAGGGTGCATTTTTCAACACTACGCGCAACTTAGCTGCAGCTGCTCATTCTCTTCATTCATAGAACATTTCTCAATTATTGACGCGTAAAGAATGGAAGCTCAAACCACTGACTATTCTGGATTGCAGTTTTGATATAGACACTGCAGTCTTTTCCACACTAACTGCAGTGATTTGCAACATGATACTCACTTTGGCTACTCGATCGTAAAGATTCACAGATGCCTTCACTAAAATACCTAGAAGTATTGCAGTGAAGTCGCAATAAACGTGTGCGTACTTCATCATATTATTGCTATCTACAGACACTCGAATCTGGGGGTTTGAGTTTAACTTTTTTGTTGTTCTTTAAATATTTCACTGACATCTATGCGCACTAAAGGCACTGTGCAACAGCAGGAATAGTCGTGCTCTCGCTGGGTGGTGTAGTAACTGAATCTGCGCTTTCCGAGCATCGTTTGCGCACTTGACTGCAGCGACAGTCTCGTAAACAAGCATATTGTGGCTCTGTTTACAAGTGCAAAGAAAAAAATTAGCCCGAATCTACATGTTACACTGGTAGTGTCGTCGGAAGACGATAGTCTTGCGTCTGGAGAGAGTGAACAAAACGTTTATTTGATGTTCTGCACAAGAAAATCGGTGAGTAGTATTCTGCAGGCGCTGCGTTAGAGTGCCTCGAGCGTGTTGCGGAGGCGAACAAGTGCATCTAGGCACGTTAGACACAAGGGCCATCTGGCAGTTATCTTCGGAAACGACGGCGCGCAGCCCGCGGAGCACGGAGGAAGGAAAGGTAGGAGATGGCAAGCCCAGCCGGCGCGCTACGTGAAAAGTGTGGCGGAAATGACATTATGACGGCCATAATCACTGGGAACAATGGCGGTGTTGCTATGGCTACGTGTTGCACAGTGGAGCGGTTTTAGCAGTGAGCGGCCACGGCTGGCGGTGGCATGTGTGTCTCACCAAATCTCGTGCTGAGCCGTGGCGGACAATATCCGTGCTCTGCGCCTCGTTATTGGTTACGCAGTGTTATCATGGCAGTTACTGTACTCTAAGCAACGTTTACCAATCCTTTTGTCCATCACGTGGCTTCAACAGTGCGTAGAATGAGTGTATATCCATGTGTCGTGCGGCGGATGATGCGGATGAAGCAAATAGTATTCAGCGAAGTTGCGTTGGGCACCATGACGAAGCGGAACGACGGCGAATGCCTTGCAGGTCGGTCATGGTTGAGAAGTGCTCCTGCGTGTTACCACGAACGACGCTGTTGAGCCCAGCAAGACACAATTAGTGAGGACCATATGCATATACGTAGTTTCGTGTTCTGTGTGTACAGTAACAACTTGAATGTGCGTATTAAAACAACTTTTTTGTTCCGCTTCCTATACTCTTCCCCAGCATTGCATGTAATCTCAACGTAACAGCAACCTCGTTCAAGTGTCAATTGCACAGTGCTCGAAGTTACCGCGGTCGCGGAATGCTGGCGCCGGTGCGTTTCACGCGGAACACGGACACAGTGACCGGACGCTGCGTCAGCCGGGTGGCGGAATGCAACCATAGAAGGAGCACGACCGATCACGTTGTCTGTACAGTTGCTGAAATAATGACGTGAAAACATTTGACGCTGTCAATGCATCTAGTGCGCGTTCTCTTGTACTTGCTTCGTTGTCAGTGAGCGATTACTCGATGTTAGTACTTGATCGAAATGATTTCGCCGAAGGTGTCGCGCTGGCCCAGAGTGTTGAGCCCTGTTTCTTTAGCTTCAGATCGTCACGACATGCGCGCTTCGCAGCTCACGTGTTTTCCGAGCCGGCGAGAGGGTCGTGCTTTCTGCTTTACATTAGGATGTAAACAAGAGAGGAGAATTTGCCCAGCCAATATGGCCGACTTCCAGCTTCATTGCGGCTTCACAACGAGTGACGTCACGGCCTCTCCAACCTTTCCTTCCTCCGTGCCGCGGAGAAAGATGTGCGCCAGTCTTGGAGGTGATAAGGTGTAGAACGCAAATCGACAGGCAGCTGCCACCACCGTGACGACGTAGCAAAGCGTAGGAAATACCTTTATGAACATCACGTTGCACAGTCAACACCCGCGCGATTAAACGCTACATTCCTTAGAGTTACTTGTGTGCGCCCCTTCTAGTATAAAGGCAAACATAGAAAACATCGAAGTGTTGTTGTGGCACCTCATATATGCACAATAATTGCTTTTAATTTGACCATCGCATAATTATGAACGCTAAACCTTGAGTAATATTGGAGGGCGCTGCGGATGGGGTTAGCCGTTTGGTGTCGTTTAAGGTATAGTTATAGTGGACAAACAGACAAATGTACAGACAAACAGACAGACAGACAGACCAACATTTTTCTGTCTAAGGTCCCCAAGAAAAACTATCGTCTTTAAAAGAACTTACCGAGACCGGCATCTCTTCACAGGATACTTACTCTTCACAGGATACTTACTCTTTACAGGTACACTTCTTGGTGACTCCCGAAGTCATTGAAAACGAACCAAATCTGCTGGCAGCAGTGAAGTGCAGCGTCGATAAAAGCACACTCATAGCGTTTTTCGACACGCTTGAAGTTTCTACGCATGGCTACAAATGATTGAAAGGCGTTTTTCACGATCAAGATCACCTCAGAGAACATAGCGCGCTTATTTAGTCTTGACTCGCAGCTGCCTGGAGCATCGTCATGGGCGCAGTCATGTTTGTTGACGACATCACGCACGAACAAATGAGCGCACAGCTTCCAAG
Source organism: Rhipicephalus microplus (assembly GCF_043290135.1). Taxonomy (NCBI): domain Eukaryota; kingdom Metazoa; phylum Arthropoda; class Arachnida; order Ixodida; family Ixodidae; genus Rhipicephalus; species Rhipicephalus microplus. The sequence goes on from NW_027464594.1 coordinate 976,928, forward strand.
AGCCTCGTAAAGGCACCTGGCATAGTGCACTGTGGGAGGGTGAGGGGGGGGGTCTATTTGCTTGCCTTCGTAAACTCGTGCCCGGCCCATGTCCGTTTCCTCTTCTTGATATAAACTATGATATCGTTAACCCCGGTTTGTTCCCTAATCCACTTTACTCTGTTCTTGTCTCTTAAGATTAAACCTACCATTTTCCTTTCCATTGCTCGGTGCGTTGTCCTCAATTTAAACTTAACCATCTTTGTAAGTCTCAAGGTTTCTGCTCTGTAGCTAAGTACCAGCAAGATGCAGCTGTTATATTCCTTTCTCTGGAGCGATAGTGGCAATCTACCTGTCATGTTTGAGAGTGCTTGGCAAATGTGCTCCACGCCATTCTTATTCTTCTAGTTACTTCAATCTCGTGGTTGGGCTCCACGGTTTTTACCTGTCCTAAGCAGACATATTCTTCTACAACTTCAAGTGCACTATTACCTATCTCGAAGCGCTGTTTTTTTTTCGAGGTTGTTGTAGATTCTTTTCTGCAGCTTATTTTAGGACCCATCTTTCTGCTCTCCTTTTCCAACTCCGTAATGATGAGTTGCCATTCTTCCCCTGAGTTACTCAGCAATGCATTAATTTAAAAGGAATGAAATCGACAAAATTACTCTTTCCGTAGGAAGGATCCTAACATGCTTGCCGATGTGTCGGAGGAGTTACGTGCAGCAATTATTTTGAAAAGAAGTCGCAGGCATAGGCTACCATGATAACGGCGGCCCTTTTACTATAGATGGCTGATAGCAGGCATTGATGGCTCAACATGTCAAGCAGAAACGTTTCGCTGATCATCACTACCTTGCATGCGTAATCATCAAAATTTTACTGACAATCGAGAGAGCGATGTATGCGAGCGCAGACTTGCTAGCAGCATTCTGCCAAGTGTAACCTTGTTACTGGTATTCACCAGCAAGCTGATTATTTGGTATTGACTAAAGGGCAGCTCCAGCAGTATTTATTGCCTCAAGTTGTGTTTGCCTCATTACCAATCTACAAAGGTGTCCTTTTTCAGTTTTCCAGTGCTGAATAAGTAATTACAAAAAACGAAAGCGTAAGCTTGAACACCCGCTATATATGTTGCTTTTAATTGTGCCGATGGTAAGGTGCACATTTTCATTCAAACCTTGTCTTCTGTGTTGCAGGGGAGGTGTTTTTATGACCACACCCACGATGAAGCTGACGTATTTGTCTGCTTTATTTCTCTTTTATACATGTGAGTTACCAAACTTTTCTTTTGTTTACCCATCGTCAATATTTATTCATTGCCAGCCAATGTCCACCTTCTCCTCAATCACATTTTTTACTCGAGCCCATTGCCTAGCCTTTGCGTGGGCTTTGCTTTTATGGAGGAGGGTGCCTTTAGGTGGTCACTGATGACGGAAGTGATGGAGTAATTTTTGTTCAGTTGTGTGCAGCTCTGTGAGGCGGCATTCTGCATTCCTCGTGTTCGTCATAATGGCGGCCACGGTTTATTTACAAGAGAAAAGGGTGTTTTGAGAAGATGCGTTTCCATTCGTGGCGCTATGCGTTCAATCAATTAGTTAACCCCGTTTCAGAAACGCTGCTTGACTTGAACTTCATTTGCCACCGACTTCAATGCTGCACAAAGGCGTTTCTAACGCGCTAGTTTTAGGTGGTGCCAAGGCAGCGAAAACGAACAGACTCGTTTCAAACACGCTGCATTGAAGGTGGTTTCAAGTCAAGTTGAAGTCAAGGAGATTTTATGAATACGGGGGTAACCCCAGTATTAAGAAACACTGCTTCACTTAAACTGGAGTTGCCACCGACTTAAATGGAGCCCAAAAGCGTTTCTAACGTGCTGTCTTTAGGTGGTGCCAAAGCAGCACAAACGCGCAGACACGTTTCAAACACGCTGCCCTGAAGGCGGTTTCAAGTAAAGTTCAAGTCAAGGCGCGTTCTTATTACCGGGGTTAGTGTCACATCGAAGCGTCAACATGTGTGGCTTCTCCGGAAATAGGACTGTAGGTCAAGCGAGTTTGTACCAGCCCACGTTATGGTTGCACATGCGAAAGTCGCGGTACGAGGTACATCACAAGTGCTGTGACATGGCGGCGGCACTCATAAGAACCACAAATAGCGTGCACGAAGGAATAAATCTGACAGACACATGACACTGGAAAGGGAAAGCGCGTCTGTCACATCTTTGTGGGAAAGCATTTGGACGCGTGGGGCACAAGCAGCCGCCCCCTTTATGTGGCGTCACATTACTAATATTTCCACATTTAAGGTGAACCGACGGCTTCTACTGAGGAGCGAGTGTTTGCACTGGCAGGCATGAATGAATGTATAAAAAATTTCATTGGGGTCCTGAAGAATCCCACATCTTATAGGCACCGTTCAGTCTAGTTTTCCTGTCTGATTGCAGCACCAGAATACATAACCTAGCGGATGAAAAGGGACCTCGAAACGTCAGTGGCGAAAATGGAACACCACGCGGGCGTCTCGCGCCCTGCATCTGTCGTAGTGGTAGTAAAGAATCATTTAGAAAAAACAGAAAATTGGCAGCATATCCACGGAGCGAATGATGGAGATTGGGGCGAAACATTCGTCTGTCCATTCGTTCCTGCTTCCGTCCGTCCATTCTTCCGTCTGTGTGACCGTTCATGCGTCTATCCGCCAGTCCGTGTGTGCGTCTTTTCATACGTCCGTCTCTGTGTGTCCATTCATGCGTCCATCCATGCATCTGTCTGTGTGTTCGTTCATCCATCTATTCAACATTTCAAGTACCAGCATTTCGCATCTTTTCATATATTCCCCATATAGAAGCACCGCCACCCAGTGGACATTCCAAGGACTAAATGAGAGGTGGCACACGCGCACTTTCTTGCGGCTTGCGCTTCGGGTCTACTTCCCACCTTTAACCACCTCGAGTTCATGGTATATACTAGTTCACTGTATTCATGGCACTGTGGCCCAACGCTCGCTAAACCTTTCTAAAACCAAGGAGGTTACGCCCAGCGAGTATAACGTAGCAACCTTTTCCTGTCAGCTAGTGTTCAATGTACATGCCAATGACTGCTAATGGGAATTGAGAGAGAGAAGAATTCTGCTGTTACTTTCTTATGGCTTGCGCTTCGTATCTACTTCCCACCTTTAACAACTTCGAGTTCATGGTATATACTTGTTCATTGTATTCATGGCACTGCGGCTCAACGCTCACTAAACCTTACCAAAACTAAGGAAGTAACACCCAGGGAGTAAAACATAGGAAACCTTTCTTGTCAGATAGTGCTCAATGTACATGCCAATGGCTGCTAATGGGGATCGCAGCGTGCGCGTTAACTAAAAGCCGAATGCTCCTATCTCTCACTTTCCATTAGCAGCCATTGGCATGTACATTGAGCATTAATTTTTATTTTTCAGCAGCGCACAGAAGAAATCTCTCCCCGGCACCTCCTTGGAGGTCAAAATGTTATACTTGTTACACACTACAACGGCTACGAGGGATGAACGGGTGCCACTAAAAGGAGCTTCGCCCCCCAAAAAACACAGGTTGCTAGGGAGACCAGCCTCTAGTTTGTCAGCCTTGCGCAGTACTTGGTGGAGTACCAAGTCCGGAACCCCACTGGTAGTGGCCACTGTCCTGGCACGCTGGATCATGGCTCGTTGGGCCGCAAGTTCCTGGCAACCGAGCAGGGCTACCTCCCAGTCCTCTCTTGTTAGATTTGGGTTCGGGAGTAAAGAAGGATTCAGCTGGCATGCCCGTACCATGTGGTAGGTGTCAGCCACCTCCACACAGTACTGGCAGAGGCTGGAAAAAGAAGAGTCAAACTGTTTAAGCACTACTGGGCACACTAAAGTATTGATAAATTGACAGAGAAGAATTCTCTTTTCCACCTTCCTAAGTCCTTTTCAAGGCGGAGGAAAATGGCGGTGGGAGTCTCTGTATTGGGTAATTATCTGTCTATATGTTAGGAGAGGAGCGTTTTTCTCTGGAACACATGGTTCATTGGTGGGCGAGGCAGTGGCCCGGGGAATGAGTGCACCGGCGGCAGCGAGCACCGCCTCATTGCCTGCGAGTCCCTGATGGCGAGGAGTCTAGATTATTGAAAGTGGAGAAGGGTAACCTACTCGCGGACAAGATTTAGGAATTTCGGCAGCTAAGGGTGTGATCCATTCCACTTGAAAACTTCGGCAAGCTCCTTTTGAGTCTGATAACGTAGTTTAGGAACTGTCGTAGAACATAGCCACAGCTATGGCCACCTCTCCAGCATGGGTAGCATTGGTTGCGCTGAAGGACAGACCATCCACCTGCCTGTCTTGGTGGACCGCAGCGGCGGTGTACCAACCCCCACTGCAAGGGTCGGCAATGTTCATGTAAAATACGTTTTGTTTAGAGCCAAATCGGCGCTGGAAAGCAAGAGTCCGGGCCTCTCGATCGCCAGCGTGCGACTCACGTGACATACTGGTGGGGAGGGGTTGAACATGAATCGCGTATTTCCAATGTTCGAGCACTCGTACCCACTCCTCTGTGTGGAATTCATGCCGAATGTGTAGGTCGTCTAGGAGTCATCTGCCTGACGGGGTCTCTGCCAGACGCGTGTATTGATTTGTTAGGTGAGCCTCCAGGAGCTTCCGGTAGGTGTTTACCACTCCCAACGCAAGACGTTTTGCCTAGGAGGTAGTGATAGGGAGATCCAGGGCTCTCTTGACAAATATGCCAAGGGTGACTTCCAAGGAATATCCATCGTGCTTCCATAAGTGCAGATATGGAGTCGCATATAAGAAGTAACTAGTGACAAAAGCATATGTGAGACGAAGCGCATTCTTGCTTTTCAGACCTCCCCGCTTGTTGGAGACTCGGCGGACCATGCGGCCCACCTGTTCTCCAAACTTACGCAGCTTGTGAAGTGTTGTCTCGACCCTGCGGTGTTTGTGAATGTGGAGTCCAAGGACACGGATCTCCTGTGCCTCATTAATAGGTCCAATATTCAGGGAGAGCTTAATGGACGAAGTGCAATTCACCAGCGGCCAAATGTGCACGAATTCAGACTTCTCTGGGGAACACTGGAGGCCGCAGCACGCCGCATATTCGGCCACTATATGGGCTGCGGTTTGTAGGCTGACCTGCATGCTGCCCAAGCATCCATCCCTCTGTGGCCCACAGAGTGATGTCATCGGCATAAAGCGCATGCTTTACCCCGTCGTCAACAGCCAAGCGGGCCGGGACCTGCGCCATAGCTAAGTTGAACAGCAGAGGCGACAACACAGCGCCCTGTGATGTGCGTCGCGTGCCATGGAGATAGGGGCCGTATTCCTGATCTTGAATGCGAACGTACGCAGCTCTGTCAGTAAGAAAGTTTTGTATGTAGCTAAAGGTGCGCGCGCCGCAGTTGGTGGCATTTAGGTGAGCTAAGATGACCTCGTGCTTGACGTTATCGACGGCTCCTTTAAGGTCAAGCGCTAGAACGAACTTGTCATTGTGAGGATGCTTTACGGGATTAAGTACTTCGTGGTGTGGTTGTAGAAGTATGTCCTGCGAAGACTTCTTGGGCCTGAATCCATACATACAATCGACGAAAATGTGGCGCCTCTTCCAAGAAGGGAGAGACACGATCCCTGACCATAGTTTACATTAGCTTCACCGCACAAGAAGTAAGAAAAATGGGTCTGAGATTCTCATTGTTGATCAGTTGATTGTCATTGTTGATTCTCATTGTTGATGATTCTCATTGTTGATCAGTCTCATTGTTGATCAGTCTAATTGGTGATCATTGTTGCCATATTGAGAATTTGGAATCGCTGGGAAGGACTGTACCCCTACTTTGGCGCCCTGTGCAAGCAGGAGCTCGGAGTCTTCGGAGGTTTCAGCGGGTTTAATGGCACGTGGAAACTTAAAAGGGCAATTAACGTCCTTCGGAGCATTAGCCCTTCGGCTTCGAAGGTTTACTCCATGGAGCCAAGTTTTAATGTTACTCATCACCTGTTGGGTAACAGTGTGGGAAAGTGTTTCCAGGCTTCTGCTTATAGCGGTGAGTTGTGTCATTAAAGCAGTCATAGTACTTTCAATGGCCTGAACTTGCTCTTCAGTGTTAGAAAGCTCCGAAACGGAAGAAATGGTGCACATGGGAATTGGTTCTGGAGCGGGAATGGTAATATTGGTACGGAGTGACGTGGGGAGGACTGGTGGACTATTTCAAGGCGACAATTTTGCCTTGTTTGTGAGCTCAAACAAGCAACCTCTTGTTTGAGCTCGAGCGATTCGGGGAAAGAGGCGGGGAAGGAAGAGCAAGAGGAGGAGGAGAAGGAGGCATCACTCGCCCTATTGCCTACCTGAGAGGCGGTTTTCTTGTTCAGCCGCTTACGGGCGCCGGCATCAGTCAGAGGAGGAAAGTCCCCAGATTGGAGCACGGGGACATCCTGGTAAGGTGTCTTTGATGACGTTTGCTGTGATGGTGTCTTAGGTGGAGGTGGTGATTGTTGACTGGTTTTCCAGTAGCACGGTTCTTCGTGGCTTCGTTGGTAGCTCCCGGCTGACGTCCTTCCGACACGACACCAGATGCCTTGGATGTTGTCTGCTGCCTCGACGAGCCGCGACTCCCATGACGTCCGCCCGGCTGTTTCAGGCGGCGGATCCCAAGCCTAGGATCCGGTGTGGTGTCCCTCAACGCACACAAGGCAACTGACTTGCATTCATGCGGTGCCATCTCTTCCTCAGAAGCACCCTCAACTTGACCACAATTGCCGCAGCGTTGGTCGTTCAGATGGGGACACAGCTCCACCCGTTTGTCCACCGTGCCACTGCGGTAGCAGGCTGGAATGGTGTGCTTTTATTCGCATACTGGTGTCACAACCCTGTAATAGTGCACGAAACGTGGCACGTGGTGGCCCTCGAAAGTTATAAGAGCCAGAGAAGTCTTGCCAAGCTTACTGATGAAAGCGATGCTTCCACCACGCCAATAGATATTTGCTTTCAAAGAGGCGGAGGTCTCCTGCTCGTGCACCGTAATGACGCCACGGCACACTTCTTCACTAATGTTGGCGTGGCCGATCATTGGTGAGAGGCCTTGTGATGTTTCGAGTGAGAATTTTCGTGAGAGAAGGTTCGCAGAGTTGGTGTCTTCGGTTGAGACAACAATGATATTTTGCTGCTACATGGAAAAACACTGATAGAGTCACTCGAGGTAGCGTTCACGTATGAGGTGAGCTTGGCGCCTAGTTCACCTGGTTAAATAGTAGTTTTGAGATGCACAGTGACAAGAGGCTTCAGCACGATGGTGAAGCCTTCTGCAGCAATGCGGGGCATAGCGGCAGGCTGCCACAATACACGGGATATCATATCCTCAGCTGGGATGTTCGCGGACGTGACATTCTTGGTAGCCGAGCCCTTGGTTGCTTTAGATTGCTGGCAAAGCTTGCAGAGGGCCATCATAGTGAGCAGTCCCTCATCAACGATATCCTTTGGTGTAATGGTGTTTTCGAGCACTATAGTGTAGAAATTTCTTTCCTTGCCAATGTCGTGGGATTATATCCACGGAGAGTGGTGGCCGCTATCTGTGGCTGCGGCCGCGGAGAAGTTCCGGCGCAGTCAGCGTTCGGTGCAACGCTCGGTCGGGCCAGTGTAGCTGCCATGAGGTCAGGTCAACAAGTGGCCATCAAATGCCCCAAAATTGGCTTACATGGATGACAGAGATGTCTTCTGGTGGAGAACGATGTTACAAAGAAGATAGAATAAATCTTGTTGAAGTGTGATGCAGGGTTCCACCGGTCCTCACGAAAAGAGCGGGAGCCGATGCGACGCGCGTCCGATGTCGACGCATGCTCGTAGCGTTCCTGCATCTGTCGGGGTATGGTGGCCGGGATACACGAGGGACGTGCTCAAGGGTCTATTTTCTGCGTGCCCCTAGCAGCGAATATCAAAGACTTTGAAACGGGGCTGTGTGAGCAACACAGCTCCTTCTGGTCAGTGACATGCTCGCGCCACAAGCAACATAATTGGGCACCTTCATACCCTTGAACAGTACTACCACAGTCGTGGTGTTCTTGATTCTTTTTGCCTCAATAGCGCCTGGGTTGCGGTGGGTAATTATTCTTGCTTCGAGCTGAGCCTCGCGGACATCCACGTCGACACCCCTTATCACACCTTTGCATGGGTCATCGGGTAGATCCGGGTACACGGATATGCGGTACGTGCGTTCACCCAGTCGGACTTGCTCCGCCTTCATGTAGGCGCATGTATTCTTATCGGGAGGAGTACACACGACATATATTGTCATGATGTCAAAACAGAGGTCGTGCCGCAGAGATTTAGATACAAGAAGCAGGCTGGTCTCTTAAATAGGATGCACAAGCGAGTTCTTTTTGTCTATTTCATAGTCCATCATTACAAAAGCACAGCTATCGTCGTCTTTTTTGCCACAAGCACGAGACAATATGTTTTGGGTGCCGTTGGGACAAATGGTGTCCTCTTCAATTTCAGCTGGAGCCAAGGCTGCCGCCATAGCCAGTGCTTGCTCGAATTGTATTTGACTGACCTAGGTCACATACAGGCCGTCCCGTGGTCTGACGATGATGCAATGCGTGTCCCTCGGCCGCTGAGGGAGTGTTGAAGTGACGACGATGCGCTGGTACGGGCTCCGGGTAGCAGTACGGTCACTACCTTTTCATCCGTCGCGCCTTGAATTGCGTTCCCGGGTATTAGTCGACGCTCTCATCGCCTTGCTATTCTCGCGGCCATATGCCGTCATCCATCCGCTGCTGCTTGCTTCTTCTTGAGAAGTTTCTTCTCCCTTCATAATCTTCATCTTCGGCTAAAGCGCTTGCAAACGCAGGGCTAGGCCTAAGCCTATACCTGCCGCTGCCTCGCCGAGGTTAGGCTGACCGCGATATTGTTAACTGTGCCTTGGCGCGGTCGGAACTTAATACACACTGAAATGACGTGAAAAAAGTCACGCACCGTGGAAAGTTCGGCGTCGGCAAGGTCTTCACAATCAGCTTCGTCGAATAACACATAACGTACATGGTTACGAGGAAAGAAACCAACCAAAAGCATTGAAAAAACCAGCAGCCGGAATAGGTGCGTCCGCAATAGTCGGCGCCCCTGGTGGTCCTCTAAATGTGCACAGTCAAATGGTTTACCATTTGACTGTACAAAATAATTTACCAGCGAATGGTTATCAAATTTTTCCGGGTTTATTCGATAACACGTAACTATAGCAAATTATAGATAAAAGTGTATTTCACTCACTACAAGATGTATGAGGACAAGTGGAAAAAGTAATTTTTTTTGAAAATACGATATTTGCTTTTTAGCTAGGATAAATTCACGATTTATCGCCCACCATGTTGTTTTAAAAAGCTTCTGTATACGCAGTTTTTTTCAAAAGATACAAGCAAAAGTGTAAAACAACCCATCACCTACAAACCAAAACATAAAGTGCAAGTTTTTTTTTCAACTTTAGTATTGGCTTGCTATGCAGTATTTTGTTGGTTACTTAGTAATCGTATCAAGTGCGAGCATGTAATTCTGATTTGAAAGAACTGTCAACACACCAATATTATTCATGGTAGTCATAAGCTACTCAGTAGGAGAACACGTTCAGTTAGCAGTACATGTTTTGTTCGCACTTAAGGATACGTAAGTGCACCTCTAAATCATCAAACTTGCTTTGTTTAACAATTGTGTCATTTTAATATTGACAACAAAAGCCCATTTTGTGATTTAGAGCGAGTTCGAATCGAGCCTGCCCGTACAAGGAAAAGGCGTGTGTCACAAATGGTCAGCCCCACAGTGCAAAAGTATCTCGTTATGGCGTTGATGCAGCAAGACAATTGCTAGACAGAAAAAAAAAGCAGCCGCTCGTGAAAAGGCACGCAGTAGCAAGGTACACTGTGAACTTGACAACACATATTGAGAATTTCAACCCTAGTGATTATCTTATGGGAGCTGTGCAACTAGTTCAAATATTTTTTGTATATCTTAAAGGTATTTAAATTTCTGATATTTTTCACCACGTGAAAATTCGTAAATCTTTTCACAATGAACAGTTTTCATTCAAACTTGGTACACTTCTTTCTCACACTAGCAGAAATGCAATCAATTCGAATAAGACAAATCGTACCACACAATTTATTGTGGCTTCCTGTTAGTTGCCCCTAGGGCTGTCGTGTATTGTTTGGTTATTTAGTTAGTATGTTTTAGTAATTATCAGATCTCAATCGCTTTGATTCATTACACAGGCCAAAGCATTTTCCATGTCTCTGTAGGCTTCTTAATGAGCAGAACTTGTGTTTGGAGTTTTAGTGAAAGGCGAACTTTAAATTGAACCTTTAATTATGAAAAGTTTACAAAAATAAGTCTTGCTTTGTAATAAAAGTTTTTAAAAAGATATACAATATAACGCAGACTAATAATCACTGGTGATAATTGTTTTAAAAAAACTTTGTCACTTGGCCTCATACGCTAAGGATGTAGGACATTTTTTGTGCAAAAGTATTGTGCCAAAATGTGTTTCTTGGTGAGCTGAGTAGTATATTTATTGCTAAATTTATTACATATCTAAATATATATGCACTACTACTACTACCATCACTACTACTACTACTACTACTACTACTAATATTAATAATAATATTAAAAATAATAATAATATAGAAATATATAGTTTTAATATACTATTTTAGTGATAATATGAATATTAACAATATAATTGTGTTGCTGTGGGAGGCACAATTGAAGTCATGGCAAGTAATATTCAATAGATAACGAGTACAAACTTCCATGATTTGACGCTTCTAAATGAGATTATTTGTTTCCTCGGAAAGCTTGAAAGTCTCCTGTGCAACTACCCTGCCTCCAACTTCCACTGTACACTCCGTAAAGATCCTCGTCAGATTATCCTTCTCTGTATCAAGGCTAAGGTTGGTTTCCTCACTAAGAGCCGAGTACCTGTTCTGAATTGAGACTCTGAATTCCGGTACTTTCCCTCTCAGTTTTAGCTCAATAATTGGCTTCTCACGTATCAGTTTCTGTCGTTCCTCCTTCAAGTCTAGCTGAATTCGAGACCGTACCATTATATGGTCACTGCATCATACCTTCTCAACCACTTCGACATCTTGCACAATGCCTGGGTGTGCAATTATTATAAAGTCTATTTCGTTCTTATTTTTGCCATTAGAGCTCCTCCATGTCCATTTACGGTTTCCTCGTTTTCGGTAGAAGGTATTCAAAATCCGTAAATTATTGCGTTCTGCGAATTCTACTAATAGCTCTGCTCTGGTGTCTCTTGTACTGATGCCATAATCTCCTACTGCCTAATCTCCAGCCTGATTCTTCCCTATTTTTGCTATAAAGTCTCCCATTGGTATAATATACAGTGCTTTTATCTTACTCATTGCCGATTCCACGTCTTCATAGAAGCTTTCAACTGTAGCGTCACCATGGATGGGTGTAGGCGCGTAAGCCTTTACCACTTTCACCTTGTGTCTCTTATTCAGTTTAATTATGATACCTACAACCCTTTTATTAATTCTAAAGTATTCCTCTATGTTCTATCAACTAGGAACCCCACTACCAGTTCTCTTCTATCAGCCAAGCGCCGATAGCAAAGGACATGCCCATTCTGTACCACTGTATGAGCCTCATCTGTCCTCCTAACCTCATTGGGCCCTATTATATCCTATTTAAAACCCTCTAGCTCCTCGAATAGTACACCCATACTTCCCTCACTAGATAAGGCTCTTGCGTTAAAGGTTGCCAAGTTCAGTTTCCAATGGCGGCCGGGCCGGATCCAGAGATTTATAGCACCGTCTGCTGCGTGGCAGATCTGACCACCGCTGTGGTCAGTTGATTCGCAGCTGCTAGGGACTGAGGGCCGTGAGTTAATTAATGTATGCATGTGAGAGGTAGTGGCCAGATACTGCAACAGGGTGGCCAATCATTCTCTGGTGAAGGAGTACGTTACCGGTGGCAGTTACCGGTGAGGCCACACCCCAAACCTCTTATCGCAGTTCCATCACCAAGCGGATTTTTTTTCGATGCATTCAATGTAAGAAGGTATATCATGGAGAGAATTGAACATGCTCTGAAAAAAGGAAAAGCGTCAAAGCAGTGAAGAGGAAACTTGGGATAGGCAAAAATTGGATATATGCACCAATGGACAAAGAAGGAAACAACTGCCAATATGGATAGGCTAGTTCAAATAGCGGAGGAGTTTTACAGAGATCTGTACAGTAGCCGGGAAAACCAAGACCATAATACCATAAGAAGTAGCAGTAACCCAGACATCACCCACCAGTAATGACAGAAAAAGTCAGAAAAGCTTTGGAGAGCTTGCAAAGAGGCAAAGCTGCTTGTGAGAATCAGGTAACATCAGATCTGCTGAAAGATAAAGGACAGATTGTGCTAGAAAAACTAGCCAGCCTGTTTACGAGGTGTCTCCTGACGAGAAGAATACCGGAGTCTTGGAAGAACGCTAACATAACCCTAATACAGAAAAAAGGAGATGACAAGGACTTGAAGAATTACAGGCCCATCAGCTTGCTCTCTGTAGTATACAAGCTATTTACAAAGGTGATTGCTAACAGAGTAAAGAAAACATTAGAATTCAATCAACCAAAGGAACAAGCAGGATTTCGAACAGGCTACTCAACAATTGACCACATTCATACTATCAATCAGGTAATAGAAAAATGCTCAGAGCATAACCAGCCACTATACATAGCCTCCATAGATTACGAGAAGGCGTTTGATTCAGTAGAATTATCAGCCGTCATGCAGACACTGCGGAGTCAGGGCGTAGATGAAGTATATATAAACATCCTGGAAGAAATCTACAGGGGATGGACTGCTACCATAGTGCTTCATAAAGAAAGCAACAGAATACCAATCAAGAAGGGTGTAATGCAGGGGGACACAATCTCCCCAAAGACATTTACCGCGTGCTTACAGGAGGTTTTCAGAAGCCTAGAATGGGAACAGTTAAGGATAAGAGTTAATGGAGAGTACCTTAGTAACCTGCGCTTCGCCGATGACATTGCATTGCTGAGTAACGGGGGGGACGACTTGCAACTCATGATTACGGAGTTAGACAAGGAGAGCAGAAACGTGGTTCTTAAAATAATCTGCCGAAAATAATCTACAACAACCTCGGAAAAAAGCAGCGCTTCGAGATAGGTAATAGTGCTCTTTAAGTTGTAAATGACTATGTCTACTTAGGGCAGGTGATAGCCGTGGAGCCGAACCACGAGATTAAAGTAAATAGAAGAATAGGAATGGGGGGGGGCGGAGCGCATTTGGCAAGCACTCTCAAGTTATGACAGGTAGATTGCCACTATCTCTCAAGAGGAAGGTATATAACAGCTGTATCTTGCCGGTACTTAGCTTCGGAGCAGTAACTTAGAGACTTACAAAGAGGGTTCAGTTTAAATTGAGGATGAATCAGCGAGCAATGGAGAGAAAATTAGCTTAAGAGACAAGAAGAGAGCAGAGTGAATTAGGGTAGAAACGGGGGTTAAGGATATCATAGTTGAAATCTAGAAGAGGAAGGGGACATGGGCCGGGCATGTAGCACGTAGACAGGATAACCGCTGGTCATTAAGGGTAATTGACTTGATTCCCAGAGAAGGCAAGCGGGTTAGGGGGAGACAAAATGTTAGGTGGGCAGATGAGATTAATAAGTTTGCGGATATAAGTTGGCAGCAGCAAGCGCAGGACCCAGTTAACTGGCGGAACATGGGAGAGGCCTTTGTCCTGCAGTGAACGTAGTCAGGCTGATGATAATGATGATGACAAATTTCCAGATATTCTACCCTGCTGTTTTGTAGCAAGACAATAGTGAGCATCTGATGCTTTGTTAGTGCTTATTGAAACTGTTCCCTTCCACCTGATGCCATGTAGTAAGGCGCACAGTGGTTCTGAAATAAGTAAATATATAAGCAAAGCTTCATTTCTACTTTCTTGCGTAAAATTCTGACAATGTGCTACTAAACCTTCTGGCCTTTTTCTTTTGTTGCTTTCTACTTTCCTTCGTTTCATTATTGAGCAAGGAAAGCATTTGTACGACCTGATAAATTCTCACAGTGTGGTGTACCTAATGTTACGCTAATTGAAAGGTGAGATAACACAGACGGCACCTTGCTTAGCTGGACTTTAAAAAAAATGCGTCGATGGCGCTCACTCTTGTAGTGTTTTTTATGTGCGTGTAACAGGTCAACCTTTTTTTATTTTTAGATGCCACGTGCGGTGAAGAGATGCAAAACGAAGAACAACAAGGTGATTTCCCATTTAAGGAGTGGCTTTTGGGCAATTTATATGATGCGTATTTGGAGAAATGTAAAAGACAGTATTGCTTTTGCAAGAAAACGTCTTTGCGGATCTTTGTTATGGTTTTGCATTTGAGAAGAAAGTGTAAAAGGTGTAAGCTAGTGAATTAAAAACGCAGCAAACATACTTTAACTTGAAGAAGGGTGCTAGGTAGCTTACATGTTTGTAACTAGTCTGTAAAACAAACGTAGCAGTTCTATGAGCTTTTCAACATAGATATGAACTTGTTAAAATTCTCATGAAAGGCTCACAGCCTGCTCACAAATCTGAGTATTTGAAGAACGCCTAGCTATATCATTAAGATCTTTTGCCCTTGCAATGTGTCATCATACAGATGATGTATATGAAAGCGCATTGATATTGTATCTTTGTGCTCATTGAGCAAATATAAATGGGATAGTGTTTTTCTGGGAAAATTTCATGAATGAATCTACCGCGATATAAATGATCACAAAGAGTACATTCATAGTTAATTTTTTCTATATGCAGCACCTTGCGCTCGAATTAGGAACCGGTCGTATTCTTGGTTCCCATTAGTTTGATTTTATTCCTTGAGCATAACAGAATTAGATCCCGTGATGCATGCGTTCCGACGATGTTTACAACCATATAAGTCATGTATTATGAAGGAGTCAATCAAGAAGCATTTTTAAGCATTCCCAAGCTGGCAGTAGCAGAGCTATGCTTGAACATAAGAATGAATTTTTTGTACGTTAGTGCATCGGTTCCAATGGCGTCAAGAAAACCAAGTGCAATTTCATATGAAGAAGACATATGCTAAAGAGTTTACAAAAAAAAATGCTAGCTTAATTGATTCAGCCAGCCACTTTAAAAGTGCCTTCGGCAAAGACTAAAGTGCCCACAAGTGCCCATATGCATTTATGCACAACAAGTAAAGTTATGGCGCCGATCGACGGCCTTAATCAAGAGAGAGGGAAGATGTACTCACATACAACCAGTTTTTGAAGAACATGTGTGCGCTTGGAGCATTCATCTCATTCCTGCTTTCTGAGAGTACTTAGAGTCAGAACTCGTATAGGTGTAGCACAGCACAGCTGGAGCACGAAAGAAAGAAAATATAAAGAAGAAGTAAATCACAGGCAACCAGACGAGCGCCTAACTTCCACGTTGTGTTTTTTCCAGAAGCCTACAGCACATTATATGGCTTGCTTCCCGTACTTGTGGCGCTGCACACAATATCCTGCGACAACTTGGCCAAGCGGCACTATCTGTTGATGAACTTGCCATCACACGGCATTTAGTGGGCCTCCTGCTCATTTCAATTGCTACAGTGGCCAAAAGACGTAGGGCTCGGCTTTGAAACCTAGACAAAACAACTTTCATTCGTCTGTACTGATTTGATTGCGTTACCGATCTCCTCAAACATTTAGCTTTTCTTAATACTAGAAAAACACATTTCGCTTTCAAGATGCACCTGTAATTATGGACGCATACCTTACATGTGGAGATTGTGAAGCGCACCACAATACAATCACAAATATGCAAGCAATACATTTAAACCTTCATTGACTGTGAACGAAAGCGAGGAATGCTGACTTTGAAAGAATTCATACAAACAGACAAAATTTCACTGATGCTATTCATTGAAAGAAGATGAAGAACGAGGAAGTAGTAGGCGTGAAGATTTAACCTTTAATAATACTCAAAAAGATATTGCAAATTAGCGTTTGTTGTCTACCAAAGCCTGAGTTCAGTCCTATTGGGCTGTTGAGCATATTAGTATGGATTAATACTCACATTCCGAAGACAGACATATTGTTCGTTGGCCTGGAAAAAATTATGATTGATACTTAAGGTTTAAAATATGCACAAAATTATGTTTCCCCGAAGCAAATATGGAATTTAATTATTACGACGCAGTGGGCATGGCTCCGCCCCATCGTAGATGCATCAATAAAAATGAAGCGAATTCGGCGCGCGCGATCCTAGCAGCCCTGGGGTGTCGCACCTACCTGTTTATATTGCAAATACACTCCTTTCTCTCTTCCGTGCATTTGTAATCCCAGTAACGAATTGGTGGAGGTGCTGGGTAACGAAGCGCCATACAACGAAGCTCAGCAGTGGTCGTCCAGTCGGAGTTTCCGGGATGGAACACGGGACTGATCCCACGGCCACCTCTCCATCGGCCTCGGCGACGCCTGCACCATCCACGGAAGTGCCTCCACCGGCCCCACCCCCACCCACGTATACGTGCTGACGCATCCGAAACATCCAGGAATGTTCTGCGGTACGGGCGAAGTTGATGTTGACCACTGGATAGCCAACTACGAACGTACCAGTGCGCTCAACCGGTATGACCCGAATCTCATGCTGTTTCCTTGAAAAGCACGGCCAAAGTCTGGTACGAGAACCACGAGGAGGATATTGGCAGTTGGGACACGTTCAAGGAGAGGCTTCGCGACTTATTTGGGAAGCCCATCGGTCGAAAAGCGGCTGCAAAGAAGGAGTTGTATATACGTGCTCAGACGTCTACAGAGCCGTATATCTCGCATATACAGGACGTGCTGGCTCTATGTCATAAAGTCGACAACGACATGTCGGAGTCGGATAAGGTTACCACGTCCTCAAGGGGATAGCAGACGATGCGTTAAACCTGCTAATGTGCCGGAACTGCAGCGCCACCACCGAGGAAACTATTCAGGAATGCTGGCGTTTTCAACAGGCCAAAATTAGGCGTATTTCAAGATCTTTCAATCGACTGCCGAACACCGCTGCGACGTCCTCCTACGGAGACGGACTGACCTCTCATCGGCAGTCTTTGCCAGCGTCTGAAATTACGCATATCGTCCAGCGGAAAATCGAAGCAACTACACCTGCTCTTCCCCCCAACGGCCACGTCAATTCGCAAGCACCCAAGGTTTGCTTGGTACAGTCGATTGTGCGGGAAGAACTCAGCAATTTGGGCTTCGATGTCTGCGCCGTTGCTCAGTCTCGACCAAGGGCGAAGTGGCTTCCGTTCAAGGTCGCCGCCTCGCCCCAGCTCACCACCACAGGAACGGTCTTTTCCACGCTCTCGCAATCCGGCTAAATGGTGAACGGCGAATGATCGGCCGACCTGCTTTATCTGCCGCCTATAGGGCACGTCGCACGGTATTGCCGCCACCATTGGTCTTCGTCCCGAACACAGTATTACACTGCTCGCCGCGCCGACAGCTGCCGCCTTTTCCAGCCTCCTGCACCAATCCCCGACAGCTACCACTGCCTTCCACCATTTGATGCCCCTAATACGCAGCACAGCCGCTCACCGCCGCTTCGACGTCATCAGTCTCGTTCACCCCCTGCACTTCGCCCATCGTCCCCTTCTCCTCTACGACGACGCCCGACCTCCCCGCTCAATTCTCATCAAGAAAACTAAGCGGTGCAGATCTTAGAGGTGAAACTGCATCCTTGATACCGACCTCAAATTCTCTCCTTGTACTGCCGACAGGACGAAATTTGATCGACCTTGACGTTGACGGCCTAACTGTTTCTGCACTTATTGACACCGGGGCGCATATTTCTGTGATGAGTGCCCGACTTCGTCGCCGCCTGAAGAAAGTTCTCACACCGGCTGCTTCTGGCATTATTCGTGTCGCCGACGGAAGAAGTATTGCCATCATAGGAATAAGCACAGCACGCATCACAAGCGCCGATCACCCCACTTCTGTTCTCTTTGCCGTTATTGAGCAGTACCCCAATGACCTGATTCTTGGATTGGATTTCTTGTCCGCTCATGCCGCTCTCATCGACTGTGCAACCGGCGTTCTCCAACTTGAACTGCCTCAACTTGGGGTTGTGCTGTCCTCACCGTCACACCGCTTGTACGCTGTTGATTATGTTCGGCTGTCACCGCAAGCCACCACGTTTGTGGCCTTAACGATATCACCAGCTCTTCTTGACGGTGACTCCATAGCGTCTCCATTAGTGGATGTGCTCTTGGCGTGAAGTGTTGCTGTGCCGCATACCATCATGACTATCGTGGACGACTACGTTCAGCTTCCGCTTCTCAATTTTAGTAGTTCGACCCAAGTTCTCCCGCAAGGCCTTTCGTTAGGCCATGTTTCCCAACTTGGTGCATGTAACATCGTGGCATTAGACCCTAAAGACTGTTCATCCCCTATTGCAGCCAGTCGAGCAAACGCACCTACCGATGAAATCACTCTAATGATTGCCCCTGATCTTGTGCCCTGTCAGGCTGCTCAACTCCACCACGTTCTGACAACCTACCAAGATATTTTCGACATCGATGACCACCCTTTAGGTCAAACGTCCATCGTGCGTCATCAAATACACACCGGCGATGCTAGTGCTGTTAGACGGCAACAATATTGTGTTTCCCAGTCCGAACGCCAGGTCATACAACGAGAAGTCAAGAAGATGCTCTCCAAAGGAGTCATAGAGGCCTCTTCAAGTCCATGGGCGTCACCTGTTGTTTTAGTCAAAAAGAAGAATGGCAGTTGGAGATTTTGCGTTGACTACCATGCCTTGAACAAGATAACCTGCAAAGACGTGTATCCGCTGCCGCGAATCGACGATGCCCCTGACTGGCTTCATGGCACGATACTTCTCATCTATAGATCTGCGTTCGAGCTATTGGCAAATTTTTGTCGACAACTTAGACCGCGAAAAAACTGCCTTTGTCACACAGGAAGGCCTTTATCAGTTCAAGGTTATGCCTTTTGGGCGGTGCGACGCCCCGGCAACGTTCGAACGCATGATGGACTCTGTCCTCCATGGTTATAAATGGTCCATCTGCCTTTGCTACCTCGACAATGTGATTGTTTTTTCTCCAAGATTTGAAAGCCACCTAACTCATCTGTCGACCATTCTAGCCGTTTTTCGTCCAGCGGGACTCCAGCTGAACTCGACAAAGTGCAATTTTGACCAAAAATCACGGTTCCTGGTCATCATGTAAGTGCTGCGGGCGTCCAACCAGACCCTGACATAATTGGCGCTGTCAATTACTTTCCTCCGCCTTCTAATACCAAAGATGTTCGTTGTTTTGCGGGATTATGCTCGTACTTCCAACGTTTTAAACGCAATTTCGCTACAATTGCACGACCGCTCACTGATCTCAAAAAGATTGCGCCCTTCTCGTGGGACCATGACCAAGCAGCTTCGTTTTCCACGCTGATCCTGCTGCTCACTTCACCAACAATATCGGCTCACTTCGACCCGTCCGCGACGACTGAAGTTCGCACAGACACCAGTGCTCACGGCATGGGCGCCGTCCTCGCTCAACACCAGGGGGCCAAACGCGTGGTATTGCGTTTGGCAGCCGCCTTCTCTCCACATCTGAGCGAAACTATTCGATAACGGAGCGCTAATATTTTGCGTTGGTCTGGACTGTAGCGAAATTTTGCCCCTACTTGTATGGCTGGGAGTTTTCAGTTATTACGGATTACCACGCTCTGTGTTGGTTGTCGTCGCTCAAGGACCCAACTGGTCACCTAGGTCGCTGGGCTCTACGTCTCCAGGAATATAACTTCGACGTAATTTATAGGTCTGGCAGGTTAAAGCAAGATGCTGACTGTCTCTCGCGTTATCCAGTGGACCCTGCTAGCCTCGCCGTCCATGAGAGCGATTCTTGTGTGTTCGCCATATCCGATTTTCGCGACATCGGCATGGAGCAGCGCCGGGATGCAACCCTCCAGACCGTCTATGAGCGAGTATCTTCAGAACATTCCGACCCTTCGCTCCGTCAATATGTCCTCCGCAACGAAATTCTGAACCACCGCAACATGAAGCCTGATGGCGCGGACCTTTTTTTAGTTATTCCCCGACACCTGCGTGCCACCATTCTTCAAAATCTGCATGACGTTTCGATGGCAGGACAACTCGGTTTTTCACGCACCTATCACCGCGTGTGGCAACGGTTCTTTTGGCCTGGCCTGTATAAATTTGTGCGCAGCTATGTCACTGCTTTCATGCGCTGCCAGCATCGCAAACGTCCTGCTCTCCGTACGGCTGGCCTGCTCCAACCTATCGACATTTCCCCGGAACCATTCTTCCGCGTCGGCCTCGACTTGCTCGGACCTTTCCCAACGTCCGTGTCAGGCAACAAATGGATCGCTGTCGTAACTGACTATGCGATGAGATATGCTATATCTCGTGCCTTCCCAAGAAGCTGCGCTACAGATGTTGCATACTTTCTACTGAATGACGTCGTTCTACAGCATGGGGCTCGGCGCCAGCTTCTGACGGATCGTGACCACGGCTTCCTCGCAAAAGTTATCGACGAAATCCTCCGTAGCTGCTCTACCGAACATCACCTTACTACTGCCTACTATCCCCAGTACAACGGTCTCACAGAGCACCTTTACCGAACCCTTACAGACATGTTGTTCATGTACGTCTCTGCTGATCACAATGACTGGGACGCAATGCTTCCTTACGTTACGTTTGCGTACAATTCATCAAGGCATGACACCGCCGGGTATTCTCCGTTCTTTCTTCTGCACGGCCGCAACCCTGCCTTTCCATTCGGCACACTCCTTCTTTCTGATACTACCAAACCAACGGTGTATGCTCTGGACGTTGCTTCTCGAGCCCGCGTCGCTCGCCAAATCGCCCACACTATCGGCTTACTGCTTCTCAGGCCTCACAAATGTCCGCTACGATGACTGGCACCACGACGTTGACTTCTCTGCTGACTCTCTCGTCCTTGTTTGGACGCCGCATCGGCGTGAAGGCTTGTGCGAGAAGCTCCTTCCACGATACATCGGGCCCTACAAAGTTCTCTGCAAGGTCACTGACGTCGACTACCTCATCATTCCTTCATCTTCTGCCACGCCACCTACTGATGTTGTTCGTTTGTCGCGACTAAAACGCTTCTACACTTCCAGTACTGATTGACTTAGCGGCGCCGTGACGGCGCTTCGTCCGCCGGGGGTGATATTACGAGGCAGTGGGCATTACTCCACACCGTCGTAGACGCATCAATGAAGAAGAAGCGGATTCAGCGTGCGAGATCCTAGCAGCCCTGGGGTGTAACACCTACCTGTTTTTATTGCAAATACACTCCTTTCTCTCTTCCGTGTATTTGTAATTCCAGTAACAATATGTACTAATTGTTGGGGTTATGCGTCCGAGAATAAGGATATGACTGCAATAGGTGCCTCGTTGGAATGCCCAGAAATTTTAGACCACTTCGGTTCTTTAACGTGCACCTAAATCTAAGCACACAGGTGTCTACATTTTCGACTCAATCAAAATGCGGTTGCCGCATCTGGGAATCAATGCCGCCACCTTCGAACTATTCTAAGAGCACCATAATCACTAGGCCATTGCGGTGGTGACGGAACTAACGTTTAAATATGTGGGCGATCAATATAAAAAAGCTAAGAAAAAGAGTAAGAACGGGCTAGTTGCTATAGCCATTTCTAGCCCGCGAATTTAGTGAAACCGCTGCATTCGCTAAGAAGTGTAAACAAGCATCTTCCTTTATTGCTAGCGACATCCCTACTGAAACGTTCCGTATGCGATGTCCAATAATTCCGTATGTTTTCGTAAGAATCTTACGGAAATATATGGAAAATATACGAGAAACATATGTATTCTTTACGGAAAGATATGGAATTATTGGACTCGCATACGGAACGTTTCAGTAGGGATATAAAAGAAAAGCTGAAATATTTGCAACAAAAGAAGAAGAACACAAAAGTTTTGGTAACTCCGCAGGCCAGCGATGTAAGAGGGTACTTTGTGTTAAATTAATATTTACGGTGACGGGCGTATCGCTGAGCTGAGAGTGAATGTAGCGAATTCTGAGCTAGGTAGATGATATGACCAATAAAGGTTTGGGAATTCCAGTGAACCAGAGCGGACAATTTAGAATGGTGGCAGCGAAATGAAATTTGGAGGTATGCACGCTAAAGAGGAGTTTGGCTCGCCTAAAACAGGAGTTATGGGTCTTTAGCAGTTACTACCGCCTTGAATTTTGCAGAAATTTCAACTGATAATGGTAACACCGTGTTCAGGGTGTCTTCTGTGACAATCCTCGTAAAATCTTTCCATTATTGATACTTTCGCAAATTTTTGCTGAACATCATAAAACTTTACTTCAGCCACCATCTCCTGATCTTAACTCTTTCTATGAAAACCGCGAATCAAAGCACGGTACATGACCACTGTTCATAGATGAAATACCGCATGGCGAAACTGCAACTTTTTATTCGGATGCTAAATATGTGCGAAGGCATGAATGTTCCGAATATTTTGTTGTTTCAGAGGAAGCCATCAGGTTAGGAATATACTTTCTTTATGACCAGGCATTTTGGAATGGAGCCCTCTTCGTTAAAAACAACAGCTACAATGCCTACTTCGCTGCCCTTACAAGAGCCGTAAGCAACTGTCACTGCATGTTTCTTCTCTGTTTTACATGTGAATCATTCCTTAGCAAACTCTCGAACGCATCTATCTATCTATCTATCTATCTATCTATCTATCTATCTATCTATCTATCTATCTATCTATCTATCTATCTATCTATCTATCTATCTATCTATCTATCTATCTATCTATCTATCTATCTATCTATCTATCTATCTATCTATCTATCTACCTATCTATCTATCTATCTATCTATCTATCTATCTATCTATCTATCTATCTATCTATCTATCTATCTATCTATCTAGCCACCTATGACTTTTAGCTCTGCTCGCCGTTTCGATGATGGGATCGATACCAAAAATTTTATGGCATAACATCACTGTATGGCGAGCATAACTCACCAGTCATAACATGAAAATGTTAACATGTATGTCATGATTCACATTTCACGGCCTTGCCGCTCTTGTGGTCGTTTCGTTCACATGACATGTGGCAGAACTTGTATGCTACTACATGACTGCATGGCGAACACAAGTGACAGGTCCTAACGCGAAAATTATGACACCCATGTCATCTAAGCCTTGACTAATGACTACACATCACGCTCATGCTGGGCTCGTGGTTGTTTCGCTAGCTTTAATTGATTGATATGTGAAGTGTCACGCCCCAAAACCACCATATTATTATGAGAGACGCCGTACTGGAGCGCTACGAAAATTTTGACCACCTCGAGTCCTTTGACGTGCACTCAATTCTGAGCACACATATCTACAGAATTTTCGCCACCATTGAAAATGCAGCCGCCATAGCCGGGATTTCATCCCGCAACCTGCTAGTTAGCCTCCGAGTACCTTAGCCACCAGACCACCGCGGTGGGGCCGGTTGCTTCAAATATACGAAATTGGGTATTACGGGACGCGAATGGATTACAAAAGTGTATGACTGGTGCAAACATGATAATTATGAGATGCGTGTTAGGTAAGAACATGAATACATGTCACACTCATGATGTGGTCGCGGCTGTTTCGCTAGCTTTACAATTACCAAGTTTGGTACTGCGTGACGTATATGAAGGAGGAAAGTATATGAGTGGTGCAAACATGATAATCATGAGATGCGTGTCATGGAGAACATGACTACATACCACGCTCATGATGCTCTTGTGGCCGTTTCACTAGCTAAACATATACTTAATTTAGTGTACGGGACGTAATCGGATGACGAAAGTATACGACTGGTTCAAAACATGATAATCATGAGATACGTGTCATGTAAGCACACGACTACATGCCACACTCATGATGCACTTGTGGATCACTTCAGTAGCTTCACGTATACGAAACTTGGTATTACGGGACGTGAATGAATGATGGAGGTATGTAATTAGTGCAAACATAAAGCATGAGATGCGTGCCATGTAACAATATGACTAACCCGGTATTACGGGACATGAATGAATGACTAAGGTATGTGACTGGTGCAAACATGATAATCATGAGAGGCGTGTATTGTAACAACACGACAACATACAAAGCTCTTGGTGCGTTCATCCCCGTTTCGCTAGATTCACATATGCCTGATTTCTTATCATGGGACGTGAATAGACTACGAGGGTACATGACACGTCCAAACATGATAATTATAGTATGTAGATCATGTACGGCATAAAAACGCCCGCCTCATAACGTTGGCTGAATTTAAAGTGACATGTCAATCTTTCTAATTCGTGCTTCCCATATCATTCATTCCCACTGTGCTGGAGATCTGCCAATTTTTATAGCATGAAAAAGATTTTAAGAATGCTTAAAGATTGTGGTAATACCAAAAATAGTTTCCAAAACGTAAAAAAAGGCATTTTTAAAATAATGAGCAGGCATTCAAGAGAGGACTATGCCTCACGTAGTATTCTTCAAAGATTTGGGAGCTGAATCTGGTAGCATCTTTTGAATGCGAATATGATAATCCAGAACTTCCATATAAAATTTTGAGTTTGAGTTGCTAGTGTGAAATTTGCTCCCTTTCCTATATTTCTGCTTCTATTCTATTTGTCTATTGTCCAAGAATGGTGAAGCGTCAGCATTTTTCCTAGCGATACAAGGACCTGTAGGAACTTCAGAACTTACTTCCGACCAGATCGCCTAAATACTCCAATAAGTATTTTTATTCATTACAACGTACAGGTAAAGCAGCTAAGGTTTCATGCAAAAATATGACTTCGCTGCGCTTATCTACATAGTGAAAAAAGTCATAGGCATTCGAACAAGCGTAGGCTCTGCTTATTGAACATAAATATACAATTCTGACATTAGTAACAACTCATTAGGGTGCAACCACCGACCAAAAATAACAAATACGCACTCCTTAGAAGAGCAAACCTGCCCACCTTTATTACGGAACCAGCTAAAACACTGTCTGATTATTTTCCACGTATCTGCGAATTAGCTGCGGCCGCCCAGGCACAGCTTCAAAGTTTGTGTTTTTCCTTGGTTGGAGAATGCAAGGTGAAATTCCCATGAAATACATCTCGACCCGTAAGGGTAGAGTGCTAAAATGAATGTTATCCCACAGAAAGGGGTAGGTTCTGGAAGGAGCAGTGTAGAGCCGCTTTATGAACAAACAAATAATGCCTGTACGGCGTGCCCTTGATCGGGCCGTTGGGCAAGAGCTGGCTGCGCTACGAGAAACTAGCGAGCTGCGCGACGACTTCGCGTCATTGCCAGACTGCTAGCAAGGTCCCTTCATTCAGTGGAAGCCCTTCCACGTGTTTTTCGCTGGCTAGGTTGAGCAGCGCCAGCACCTCCTCTACTTTTTTCTGTGCCTGGACGAAGGCTTTCGTCAAGCCATCGAGCGCACGCTCCGCCTCCGCTCGCTGCTGCCTTTACAGCGCGGCGCGAGTAGACTACGGCAAGCTGGCGCTAAATGACCACGCGTATTAAGAAGCTCGTGATTTTGTGTTTTCATGCAAGTTAATACGTATCCGTGCTTCTCACCGCCTTTCATGGGTACAGCGGGAATGGAAAGTAAAACCAACATAGCGGCGGGATATTTTTAACGGACCTTGCTACCGGTTTGATATATGCATTCGAGTTTTATATCAATCGCGTTTTATTTTCAGTTCCAAGTCATTGCAACCTCATCGATTGATATGTGGGGTTTAACGTCCCAAAACTACCTCATGATTGTCAGAGACGCCGTAGTGGAGGGCTCCGGAAATTTTGACCACCTGGGGTTCTTTAACGTGCACCCGAATCTGAGCACATGGCATTGCAACCTCATCATTTGCATGCCTCGGTATGTTATACTGCTTTGTACCACTCTGAATATCTGACGAAAAGAAATCACATTGTCTTTTATTTTTCATTTCTCATTAGTTACAAAAACAAAACAAAAGAACTTGCCGGTATCTTATGGAGTCACCTGAAACGACTTAAAGGCAATAATTATTCTCGTTTTCTTCCGAGTCAATGCGCTGAATGTTTGCTACTTCCCTTCAGAATAATTCTCTGGCCAACATAGTTTTCTTACTGCCCCAAGGATTGGAAACAAAGCTAGCTTTCTGCCCCTCAGCTGGTTATGCACAGCATTTCCAATGGAGGTGGAAATGTTGTAGGCCCGTGTGCTTTGATTTGGGTGCACGTTAAAGAACGCCAGGTGGTCAAAATTTCTGAAGCCCTCAACTATGGCGTCTTTCATAATCATATGGTGGTTTTGGAACGTTAAACCTCACATATCAATCAATCAATCTGGTTATGCACTGCCCTCAATATCGGCCCATTTCAACCAAGCGAAGATGCTATATGATGTCATCTAGTTATGTGAACTTCCAATACGTCAAAAATATTTATGATATGTGACGTCATATGATGACGTCTTCACGTAAGGATGATTTCTTGAATCACTCGTGTTCACGCCGCTGACGCGAAAATGCGTCGGATGCCACCGGCGATCAATTTTCGCTTTTGACGAGGCATTTGAAGCTATCGCCTTAATGCATTGTACGGCGTTAGCTCCATGAAGCTGTAGATTCTGCTGGTTCGGGGGAGCGTGTTTTCAGTAATCAGGCAGAACAATTGGCCTCCTAATAAATCTTCGTACTACACTCTAATACATTGCCGCCATTTATAGACCAAAATATTTTATAGATTATAAGTAGTAGTGGTAGTAGTGGTGGACTACCCGGCCGTCACGTTTGGCAACTTGACAATTGGTATCATTTGACAATTGACTTGACAATTGGAGTCCGTTGTATCCGAAAGTCAACAAATGAGTCACCAGTAGCAATGCTGCCTCGCCATCACTGCCGTGTGCAACGCCAACATCACACCAAGAAGCTGAATGGGAGCCCATGGGCACCACCCAGCCATTCGGCCTCTACTATGCTCGCTACCAAGTTTAGAGGTCAGAAAAAAGAAGACAAAAAAAAAAGACCTGAGCAGCCGGATAATAAGGCTAAAACAATCCGTTCATGAATACACAGACAATTAAGCTGAAGCAACTGACAACAGGCTGCATTTTTTCACACCTGTCACCATGGCTCAAGTTGATGAGTTGGCATTAGACTTCATACTTTAAAAGCGCCTGTTCAAAACATCGGTCATGATCACAAGAATCGAGCCACATACGAATCGGTTCTTGTTTGTTTCACGGTGATTTCATTGTTTAAGCTCTAAAATGGTGAAGTGACCTACCATAGTTCCTCATTTTCCGGCACTTTCTTTCTCTCGGTGGCAACACATGTAAAGTTTTGCGAAGGAAACGGACATAGATCTATATCCCTGGAAGCGGTCTAGTGGCTTTTTTGCTGTTTAGTGCAGAAACTTCAAGCTTGCACATGATGTGCTACGCCGCTAGAAAGTAGCAAGCATGCGGGAACATGAGGCAACCAAGCTTTCACTAATAGCTCCTGGAAAAGGCTTTTCTACAAAATTGACTTTCAGTTAGTCAAAAAACCTACTCTTAGTCAAGCGAACGCTACAGTGATGAAGCGATTTTCCACGGATTACTGGCATGAGCTTTTTTGGTATCGGCTTAGCAGACGATGCGAGAGCGCCTCAATCAAGTAATGGCGAACGACACGTGCCTTTGAATTGAGCTGGGTGTCCAGAACAACAAGTGCTTGACAATTATCATTTCCAAGTTTCTATTACACCTCAAACAATGCGAATACAACCAAAAACCGAGCCGTTTAGCAGCTTCGAATGCGTCCGCGGCATTCGTTTGCGCGATGGACGGCGTGGCGGCATGTCTACTCCAGTTGCGGCGCCTGGCGGCGAAGCGCCTCACTGGCACCACTGGGCGCTTGTCATTGCAATCCTCTCCTTCGCCCGGGCACTGGAAAAAATACAAAAAAGGCGCTGGTAGCCTCAGCTCATTCTCCCCTCTCCATTTACATCAATCTTCCTACCAGCGGAAGTCGAGATGCCACCATGACGTTTCTTGTGCTCTTTCGGTCCATGGACGTACCCCATAGATAGGTAGGAGTAAGGAAAGCGCACCGCGCCCAGCCCGCCTGAATTAGGCCTTTCCACCACTCGACTGTAGACCCCGTCGGATAGCCTGACCAGAAGCAGTGAGGTGGCATTCCGCACGAGCTTAGCCTAAAACTCAAAACAACACAAGTGGAACAAAGAAGAAAATATTTACACGTGTTCAGAAACAAGACGGAAGAAAAAAAAACTTGCTGGTCCCACGTACAGTAGGAATCGAAGATATGGTAAGCACGATTGAGAAATGTTGATATGCCACTTTAAAATCAGGACAACGTCACGAGGTGTACATATTGATGCCGTACATGACTTCTATGTCATTTTTATCATGTTCGGATGTGTCGTTCACCTTCATCATCTGTTCACGTTATGTGATGCCACATTTAGTATATGTGGAGCTAGTGAAACGGCGGTGAACCTGCTATGAGCGTGGTATGTTGTCATGTTGTTACATGACATGCGTGTCAGGGTCATCATGTTTGCACCAGTCATATATTTCGTCATCTATTGACGTCCCGTGACACCAAATTTGGTATATGTAGAGCTAGCGAAACGGCCGTGAGTGTATCATGAAGAGCCCAATATACTGCACTGTAGCATTGACGCGCGCACACGCTGGGCACAGCGACGCAACGTTAGCAATAAAGTCTGACGCCAGGTGCGATTAGCGTCCATCGGCGTGGCCCGACGGCAACTGGCACGAAATGCGACATGCTGCATTTCGCGCCGATGTGCTCCCTTTTTTCGTGACGGGGGGACGCCGGATGCGCTGAAACGCGTATGCGTCAAAGCGACGCAGGGCGGCGCGCGTCTGCGAGTATATGGGAAAACCGGTGCCTGGCGTGGCAAAGCCGGCGTCACACAACAAAATGAACGCCGGTGAGCACGCGCACCACGTCAAGGTTAAATGTATTGGCGCCATGACTGTGGCATGTAGTCATGTTCTCATATGACACGCATCTCATGATTATCATGTTTGCACCAGTCACATACCTTCGTAATTCATTGACTTCACGTAATGCCAAATTTGGCATATCATAAGGTAGCAAAAGGGCCGCTAGCGCATTATCAGTGTAGCATGTAGTCATGTTGTTAAATTAAATGCATTTCGTGATTATCACGTTTAGATTTGTCATTTACATATGTTTGTCTGTTCGCGTCACGTATTACCGAGTTTGGTACATGTGAAGTTAGCGAAACGGCCGCGAGCGCATCATGAGCGTATACTGTAGTCAGGTTGTTAAATGACACGCATCTCTTGTTTATTATGTTCGCTCCAGTCACATACCTTTGTCATCGTTCTACGTACTGTATTACCAAATTTGGTACATGTGACGCTAGCGAAAAGGCCGCGAGCGCATCATGAGCGTGGCATGTAGTATAACGTTGTTGCATGACACGCGTGTCTTGATCTTCATGTTAAGGTCTGTCGCTTGTGTTCGCCATGCAATAATGCCATACCACACCTGTTTTGCAAAACGCCATGTGTACGAAACCACCGCAAACCACGAAGCGGCAGAACCACGAAGTGTATATTATGGCATTTATGAAATACGTGTCATGAATTTCATGTTATGACTAGGGAAATATGTTCCACATGCGGTCATGTTATGCCTTACCAAGTTTGGTATTGATACCATTGTCGAAACGGTCAGGACAGCTAAATGTCGGAGGCAGCTATATATATATGTATATATATATATATATATATATATATATATATATATATATATATATATATATATATATATATATTTAAGGGAAAGAAGTGTATACCTAAGGGCTTGTTTTTCCGTGTTTTATTACTATAATAATGAGATCTAACAGACAGAAATGCCAAGGAATGTAGAGGGGAAGTTACTAGAACCAATGGAATGTAAATAAAAAAAGAAGAAAGAAAAGTGGGTGAAAAAATAACCAGCCATGAGCAGGAATCAAACCTACGACGCGTTCGATGCTCTAACCGCTGAGCTACCACTATATATATATATATATATATATATATATATATATTGTTACACGCAAGAAGTACACGAAAAGGTTGAAAAACAGGCGAGCCTGGATGGTTCGCGTTTACTTCCACAAGGGGTCTCGAGACAGCACACACAACGTCGTCTTCCTTCTTCACCTTTTGTCTGAATGTTCATTCGCGCTGTATGCGCCGTGCATTGCAACCGCTCGTGACATTTCCCCGTTGGCAGACGAAGCCCGCCGGGCGAGTCACTCAGTGGTTCGTGCATTGCATAGCTTCATGCGAGCGACGTGCGCCACTTCTGTTTTAGCCGAGCGCCGTCCAGTGCTTGTGAGCCGTGCTATGCGGTAGTTGACCTCACTGAGGCGTTCGAGGATAACGTAGGGCCCGACATAGTGAGCGAGAAATTTCTGGTACAGGCCACGTTTCCGTAAAGGCGTCCAGAGCCACACCTGATCTCCAGGATTGAAGTGAACATGTCGGTGACGGTCGTCATAGCGGATCTTTGACCGGTCTTGCGAGGTGACGGTGCGTAGCCGAGCGAGGCGTCGCGCTTCTTCTGCTCTACAGAGAATCTCGTTGATCGGCTCACTGTGATGAGCAGAGTAGGGAAGCATAGTGTCAAGATTATAGCGTGGTGGACGAGCATAAAGGAGAAAGAAAGGTGAGTAACCAGTGGTCTCATGTCTTGCGGTGTTGAAAGCATAGGTGATGAAAGGCAAAATTGTGTCCCAGTTTTTGTGCGCGGAGTCGATGTACATGGACAGCATGTTGGCAAGCGTTCGGTTCGTGCGTTCCACTAGACCATTAGTCTGTGGATGGTATGGAGTGGAATGGCGGAAGCTTGATGAGCACAGACGAAGGGTCTCTTCGACAACATCCGCGGTAAATTGCCGCCCACGGTCGCTGATTACGATGCGAGGAGGTCCGTGTCTGAGGATAACTTGAAACAGCAAGAAGACGGAAACGTCTTTTGCTGTGGCCGACGGCAGTGCTGCCGTCTCACAATAACGGGTTAAGTGGTCTACGCAAACGATGACCCAACGATTGCCGTCTGTGGATCGCGGAAAAGGGCCCAGAAGATCTATACCAACTTGCTCAAAGGGGGTGCTAGGAGGCGAAACAGGCTGAAGGCGACCAGACGGCGCGTCAGTTGGTCGCTTGTAACGCTGACATTGGGTGCAGCTGGCGACGTACCGTTCGGTATCATTGCGCATCCGGGGCCAATAAAAGCGTTCCTGAGCACGGTAGAGTGTTCTTGTGCATCCAAGATGTCCGGAAGTTGGTTCGTCGTGCATGGCAGATAATACGTGACTGCGAAGGCTCTTGGGGACAACCAAAAGGTAGCGCGCACCGGTAGCCGAGAAGTTCGTCTTAAATAGGGCGCCGTCACGTAAGCGAAAACGATTGTCTGCAGCGGACTCCCGCGCGGCCGCGAATAGCGGCTGTAAGCTGTCGTCTTTCCTCTGCTCTGATATGAAGGTATCCATATCCGGAAATCCCGTGGACACAAAAGCGATGTATTCATCAAAGTTGTCCGCGTCACATTCAGTCGTTGGGAGTGGCAGGCGAGAGAGACAATCAGCATCAGCGTGTCGCCGGCCGCTCTTGTAGGAAACAACGAAATCATACTCCTGCAGACGGAGCGCCCAGCGTGCTAGTCGACCAGAGGGATCCCGAAGATTCACAAGCCAGCATAGAGAGTGATGATCCGTGACGACAGTAAAGGGGCGCCCGTAGAGATACGATCGAAACCGTTGCACAGCGAAGACGACCGCCAGACACTCTTGTTCGGTGACAGTGTAGTTGCGCTCGGGGCGACTCAATGAGCGGCTAGCGTACGATATCACATGCTCGCTGTCGCCGACACGCTGAACTAGTACGGCGCCAATGCCAACACCACTAGCATCGGTATGAACTTCTGTCGGTGATGACGGATTGAAGTGGCGAAGAATAGGCTGGGACGTCAACAGTAGCTTTAGCTGCCGAAACGATGAGTCGCATTCCGAGCTCCACTCGAAAGGAACACCTTTTTGGAGAAGGCATGTGAGCGGATGAGCTATGTCAGCAAATTTGGGAATGAAACGGCGAAAGTAGGAGCATAACCCTAAAAAACTTCGTAGCTGCTTCACAGAGCGAGGTGCCTCGAATGCCTCCACAGCTGTTGTCTTTTGTGGATCTGGTCGTATACCTTCTTTGTCGATCAGGTGTCCCAGCACAAGTGTCTGTCGTTCACCAAAATGGCACTTTTTAGAATTAAGCACAAGGCCGGCCTTCCTCAAGCAGTTCAGTACCAAGTCCAGGCGCTCGTTATGCTCACGAAATGTTCGGCCGAAGATCACAACGTCGTCTAGGTAGCACATACAAACTTCCCACTTCAAACCGCGAAGTATAGTGTCCATGAACCTTTCAAACGTTGCGGGGGCGTTACAAAGCCCGAAAGGCATCACGTTGAATTCAAATAGTCCATCGGGCGTTACAAAAGCGGTCTTCTCTCTGTCATCCGGGTGCATAGGGATTTGCCAGTAACCTGACCGTAAATCCACAGAAGAGAAGTAAGAAGCCGCAAAGAGGCAATCGATGGCGTCGTCAATTCGTGGGAGTGGGTATACGTCTTTCCTAGTAACGGCATTTAGGCGACGGTAATCGACACAGAATCGCCACGTGCCGTCTTTCTTCTTCACCAGTATCACTGGAGCTGCCCAAGGGCTAGACGATTCCCGAATTACTCCTTTACCCATCATTTCTTCGACTTGAGCGCTGATGATCTTTCGCTCCGCAGAGGACACACGATATGGTTTTTGACGAATCGGTTCAGCGGATCCTGTGTTGATGCGATGGCGAGTACGGGATGCAGGAATCGATGTGGGGCCGTCGTGCTGTGCAAAGTCGAATATTGAAGAGTGTTTCGAGAGCAGGGCCATCAAAACACGACGTTCATGGTCACTGAGCGATGTAGCTACCATTCCGAGCATGTGTTCGTTTGCGGTGTGCGAGACACTGGTTTGTGCTGTATCCGGTAGTTCTGTAAGCACTGCCATAGGTATAAATGACTCTCCCTGAAACGTAGCAAGTTTTAGGCCTTGAGACAGCACTACGGCTTCAGTGGAGCAATTTAGCGTCCATAGCCCTGCGCATCCATCGGTAACTGAAACCATACAATACGGAACCAACACATTTTTCTTAAGACAGTTTCTATGGACCGGTTCCACCGCAACATCGAACGAAGTACTAACAGAAGACGAACAAACAACAGGAACGCGCATCGCGGATAAAGCGGGCACAACAGTGTCTTCAGAAACACAAAACACACTCTCTTGCTGGGATGATTCTTCTAAGAGCGCAGAGGACACACTTCCGCAAATACTGAGTTCTCCTGTTCGGCAGTCAACATTGGCGCCACACAATTTCAAAAAGTCAATGCCGAGAATTACATCGTGTGTGGAACGCGGAAGCACGGTAAACTCAGTGTTAAAGGTTTGACCACCCAAGGAGACATCCACGTTACACACACCAACCGGGTATAATGAGTCCCCACTCACTCCACGAAAGCTTGTGCTGTGGTCCCAATGAAACATAACCTTGCGTCCCAGCAGATTTTTGAACACCACACTCATGACAGAAACAGTTGCTCCCGTGTCGACTAAAGCCATGGTAGAAACGCCATCAATAAGTACATTAACCTTATTCTTCAGCATGAAGATAGGTGGAGGTATCCGAGTCGGCAGCAAAGATTTTCCAGCGACCTCACCTCCATCGGCCGCGCTGGCTAGTTTCCCGGCGGTGGTGACGCGAAGCGGCGTCGAGGAGATGATGACGTCACACGCCGTCTGGGAGATGGAGATCGAGACGCTCGGAAAGCTGGTGGTGGTGTCAGAGTACGTTCGGAGGCAGGAGAGCGGTAACGGTTTCGATACCTTTCTTGTTCTCCAGAATAGCTGTCCAGAGGGAAGTGACGGCTTCCTTCTTCTCGGAAGTAGCCTTCAAAAGTGGTGTTTCCTGGCCTATTAGTGTCCATTGCACGACCACCGTGTTGCATAAACGCTCCCGACTGTCCATTGCTGAATGCCCGACGTCGGTTACAATACCTAGCTATGTGGCCAGGCGTGCCACAGTTGTAACACACGGGCAGAGGGCGAACTTCCGGACGCTGATTGAAATATTCCACAGCGGTCACAGGCTGAGAGTAACTCATCCCCTCCCCTTGGATGTCGTAGGCAGTGCTGGGTCTTCGTGGGCGAACGTCGCGTGGATGCTGATCAAAATGCCGATCAATCGAGTCGTAATGGCGTTGTTCGGTCTGGCCATAATGCGGGTCGTGTCGGTAGCTGTTACAATCCGCAGCATTCACCGAATGCTGCCAAGTAGCCGGAGGAGATGCGCAGACGGCGTCTCGGAAAGCGACGGAGGCGCAACGCGGCACCGCATAACGCGTTTGTTCTTCGTGCCGCAGGAGCTCCTCACGGACAATCTGCCGAATGGTAGCTGAGAGGTCTGTCTGCGGACTCGCGTCAACGCTGGCCACAGTCGTGACATTGGCTAGCCGTCCAAACTTCGGCGTGATTCGGCGAGTTTTCAGCGCCTCGAATGTGCGGCAGTGCCGAATCACGTCTGATACGGTGTTCAGGTTGTCTTTTCCAATGAGGAAGTTATAGACGTCTTCCGCAATACCTTTTAAAAGGTGTCCCACTTTATCTTCCTCGGGCATTCGAGAGTCGATGGTCTTACACAGCTTGAGAACTTCTTCAATATATGTCGTGCAAGTCTCGCCGATCACCTGAGCTCTCTGAGCTAAAGCTGTTTCCGCTCGTTTCTTCTTAGTGTCCGAGTCGCTAAAGCACTTCTTCATTTCTTCAATAAGACTGCTCCATGTAGTAAGCGTGTCGGCGTGGTTTTCATACCAAACCAGGGCCGTGTCCGTCAAATAAAAAACGACATGCCTGAGCTGGCTGGCCGGGTTCCAGTTGTTGCATTGGCTTACCCTTTCGTAATGGGTCAGCCATTCATCGAAGTCTTCCCCTGGCTTTGCTGAGAACGACCGTGGCTCTCGGTAATGCTGATACAGCGGTGGTCTTGCCGAGGCATTGCTGAGGGGGTCATTTTGCTCCAGAGACATGTCGGGGCGCGATGGCGAAAGTCCGGCAAGGCGACGGCTTCTACGAAGTTCTGGTGCTGACGGCTCCGTCGTAGGTCGTGGGAGGTACCCAGCACAGCTGGGTACCTCCCACGACAGCACAGCTGGGTACCTCGCACAGCTGGGTATATATATATATATATATATATATATATATATATATATATATATATATATATATAGATCGATCGAGAGATCATCATCATCAGCCTGACTACGTCGACTGCAGGACAAAGGCCTCTCCCATGTTCCGCCAGTTAACCCGGTCCTGTCCTTGCTGCTGCTAATTGTTACCCGCAAACTTCTTAATATCATCTGCCCACCTAACCTTCTGTCTCCCCCTAACCCGCTTCCCTTCTCTGGGAATCCAGTTAGTTACCCTTAATGACCAGCGGTTATCCTGTCTTCGCGCTACATGTCCGGCCCATGTCCATTTCATCTTCTTGATTTCAGCTATGATATCCTTAACCCCCATTTGTTCCCTAATCCAGTCTGCCCTTTTCTTGTCTCTTAAGGTTACACCTACCATTTTTCTTTCCATCGCTCGCTGCGTCGTCCTCAATTTAAGCTGAACCCTCTTTGTAAGTCTCCAAGTTTCTGCTCCGTAGCTAAGTACCCGCAAGATGCAGCTGTTATATACCTTTCTCTTGAGGGATAGTGGCAATATACCTGTCATAATTTGAGAGTGCTTGCCAAATGTGCTCCACCCCATTCTTATTCTTCTAGTTACTTCAATCTCGTGGTTCGGCTCCACGGTTATCACCTGCCCTAAGTAGACATAGTCTTTTACAACTTGAAGAGCACTATTACCTATCTCGAAGCGCTGTTTTTTTCCGAGGTTGTTGTATATTATTTTCTGCAGATTATTTTAAGAACCACGTTTCTGCTCTCCTTGTCTAACTCCGTAATCATGAGTTGCGAGTCGTCCCCTGAGTTACTCAGCAATGCAATGTCATCGGCGAAGCGCAGGTTACTAAGGTACTCTCCATTAACTCTTATCCTTAACTGTTCCCATTCTAGGCTTCTGAAAACCTCCTGTAAGCACGCGGTAATTAGCATTGAGGAGATTCTGTCCCCCTGCCTTACGCCCTTCTTGATTGGTATTCTGTTGCTTTCTTTATGAAGCACTATGGTAGCAGTGGATCCCCTGTAGATTTCATCCAGGATGTTTATATATACTTCATTGACGCCCTGTTTCCGCAGTGTCTGCATGATGGCTGATATTTCTAGTGAATGAAACGCCTTCTCGTAATCTATGAAGGCTCTGTATAGTGCTTGGTCATATTCTAAGCATTTCTCTATTACCTGATTGATAGGATGAATGTGGTCAATTGTTGAGTAGCCTGTTCGAAATCCAGCTTGTTCCTTTGATTGATTGAATTCCTATATTTTCTTTACTCTGTTAGCCATTACCTTTGTAAATAGTTTGTATACTACACCGAGCAAGGTGATCGGCCTGTAATTCAAGTCCTGGTCATTTCCTTTCTTATGTATTAAAATGATGTAAGTGTTCTTCCAAGACTCTGGTACTCTTTCCGTCAGGAGACACCTTGTAAACAGGGTGGCTAGTTTTTCTAACATAATCTGTCCTCCATCTTTAAGCAGATCTGATGTTACCTGATCCTCACCAGCAGCTTTGCCTGCTCTCCAAAGCTTTTCTGACTTCTTCTATCATTACTTGTGGGGTGTCATCTGGGTCACTGCCAGTTGTTATAGTATTAAAGTCGTGGTTGTCCCGGCTACTGTACAGATCTCTGTAAAACTCCTCCGCTATTTTAACTATCCGATCCATATTGGTAGTTATTCTGCCTTCTTTGTCCCTTACTGCATACATCCGATTTTTGCCTATGCCAAGTTTGCTCTTCACTTCTCTGACGCTTCCTCCGTTTTTAGAGCGTGTTCAATTCTCTTCATGTTATACCTTCTTACATCGGATACTTTACGCCTATTTATCAGCTTCGAAAGCTCTGCCAGTTCTACTTTGTCTGTGTTACTGGAGATTTTCATGATTTGATGCTTCTTAATGAGATTCTTCGTTTCTTGGGAATGCTTACCAGTGTCCTGTCTAACTACCCTGCCTCCAACTTCCACGTCACACTCCGTAATGATACCCGTCATATTATCATTCAATTTATCTATGCTAAGGTTGGTTTCCTCACTAAGAGCCGAGTACCGGCTCTGAATCGAGACTCTGAATTCCTGTACTTTCCCTCTCAGTGCTAGCTCATTGATTGGCTTCTTGCGTATCACTTTCTGTCATTCCTGTGAGTGCACCTAGTTTCTGTGAGTGCACACCCAGGGATCGTGCAGGATGTGGAAGTGGTTGGCAAAGTAAGATTCAGTGACCATAAAATGGTATGGTCTCGAATTAACCTAGACTTGAGGAAAGAACGACAGAAACTGATACGCAAGATAGATAGATAGATACGATCAATGTCGCCGAAGTTCACTAAGAAATTCTTTGCAATAAAAAGAACTGCACTGTTCTTTGTTACGCATTTAAATCTGCTAAAAAGGAGCCTGATTACCTACCTTGAAAAATAGTAAATATATTTATTCACCACTGACGTAGCTAAAAAAGCGTGGTTGTCGAATTCACTGAATTTACAGCGTCAGCTTTTGAGAACACAAGGCCGAATCTGGCGCCATTGATGTTCACCGCCGCCGGTGTTTGTGACCACTATTGCACGAAATTTAACGAAAAGAAAACCATACTTGAAAAACGGGGTCACTAATGGGAATCATGCCCGAGCTTCTTCAGTGACAGTCCAATACTCTATAGCAAAGCTACGCCAAAATGTCGAGCAGAACTCTAAACTGACTTAATGTAGGCTGCATAGCGGGTAAAATTTTGCGTTTACATGCGAAATAAATCGTTTTCCAACAGTGAAGTAACAACCATGCGTCACACAACGTGGTTTGTACAAAAATTGTGCCGTTATGCTTTTACGCACCTCCAAAGCCTAAAGCATAATTCTTCATTGAGTTTTATTTTCAGAGACTAATCCGATAATTTCATGTACTGTCAAGGTCAACGAAGGTCGCGTTTCAACCGCGTAACGTAACTACTGAATGTTACTGCTCGTTAACCTGTCAAGAACTCCAAAAATTTGCAAAAAGTGATTGTCGTAAGACAAAAGAAGTTGATATTGTTCACTCTGCGTATTCCACAACACTCTGAACAAGAACGTCGCTTTTTTTACCATGCTGTATTTAGTCAGCTTTGACTTTGCACTTTGTGGGCAATCGGGCAGAAAAACGGCCTTCAAGCACTGCAAACAGCGCGTGAAGGACGCAAGTCATGTATGTCAATATGTAACATGGCTAAAAAAAAACACGGCAGGGGTGTCGTCTGCAAAAAGAGAGGGCTACTTCGCTGCATACCTAGTTGCTAGCCAGGCAAGGTGGCAGACATATGCGCTACTCTGGTCCCGTAGGGACCATATACAGGGTCGTGACTCTGGGTCCTGTGGATCTCAGTTTGGTAGTGGGCCCCCGTCCTAGGACCCATCGTCGAACAATTCAGATGAGCCGCTTGTAAAAACGACAACAATTTATTCACATGGTTAGTAACTGAGAATTCGAAAGGATGTGATCGAGTGGCCAAGTATGAGAATTCAAGAAATGTACAGGAGAACTAATGAACTGAAGTATACAAAAACTTCAGCTTACATAGCGCCACGTTGCCAACCCTGGGCGCATTGTCCATGGCTTTAGCCAATATGGCGCTCCATGGTCTAGGTGATTCACCCACGATGGTGAGGAAAGACACCACACAATGCACGTGGAGACTTCAATAGTGATTATGGTCATAACAGTCTCTCACGCAGGAGGGTGAAGATCTCGATGGGCTGGCGTTTTGCAGCCACAGTCTGGAGAGACCAGCGCTGACGTCCGCTCTGATGAAGACTGTCCTTGATGAAGTAGTGACCAGCTGCTTAATTTTGGCTCAACAGGCATCACATACGCACATGAAAACACAACCACTCCCCTAGTGAGCGCCAAACAATTCCGCCAAACCCCACCAGGTGATTTTTCCCTTTTACAAATAATAAAAAGGAGTACACTAGTTATTCTAAGTTCCTCTCCTACGTTTGAGTGAAACATAATAAAAACACTGGAAGCACACCTTTCTTGAAACCTTGGATAGCGGTGTCTTCAATGTATACATCACGAGTTCAACAAACATTTAAAAGCATAAAACAAAGAAAATCCTAATCAACGGCCCTTGTTTAGGTCAGGAAGAAAAACAATTGGCCCCGTATCTGCATGTTTCTGCAAATGTCATCGAAAGACAATAGTCTTGCGTGTGGAGAGAGTGAACAAGACATTCATTTGATGTAGATCCTCCATGAGCGGTCACAACGCTCGTGTCCTTCTTGTCTTTGTGTCGTTGCTTCGTTCTCGCGCTATAACTATCGCGCCTTTGAAGGTCACGGAGGGACATTGTGGGTAAGCTTGGGTGGCAGGCAATTACCTGTAGCAAGACGAGGGACTCCAGCAGAGAGAGTGCCTCATTCGGCCCCTTCTGTCGTCAGTTAGAAAAAGGAAAAGAGAAACACGCGTTTCGTTTTCACTGAAGCTATACTGACACATTCCATATGTGAGGGCGGTGGGGTGGGGGGCAGATTTCGGGGCAAAGATGGTGACCAAACAAAAGGCGGTTTAGAAAGTAAAACCGACATCTAGGGCTGGAAGGCACACGTTGACAATATGACTGCGTGCGTGTCTACAGTTCTCTTTTAACAGTCCCCGAAGCGCCTGTGGTTGAAATCGGCTGGTGCTGGTTGGGCCCTCCCACTTACAGATAATAAGGCAAGCATAAGTTAAAGAGAATGGCAAAGAAAATATGAAGGTGAAAAGTGAAAAGGAAACAAATGATAACAAACATAATTGAATAGGTGATATTGCGCGAGAGATAAGTGCACAAATCCAGAAATTCAGAGAAAGACAAGAAGTCACACAAAAATGAAATATATAAGATAAAAGTAATAACAAAAAATAAAAAATAAATATCACACAATAAAGGTACGTATACGAATAGTACATGGAAAGTTTTTTTTTTATTGGTCCATTCCCCTGATAACTATTGGGCACCTCTGTTGAGCATATCGAGGAATAATAATAACTATAATACTATTTTAAAAATAACAGTTACGAATAAATAATGAAAACTTTTTTTAAACTTTTAGGTCCTTAGGTCGTGCAGCGGTGAGATGGGTCAGGAATTGAGTCTGGCGTAGATTTCATTTTTAAATTTTTTATTCTTATTACTGTTATAAATTTTCAAATTAAAAAAAATTTCATTTTTTAACCGTAACTGTTATTTTATAACTGTTTTTATAACCGTAACTCTTTTTTGTGTAACTATGAAAATGCAGAAAATGTAGCCGGCATATAAAATTCGCTCACTTGCTACTCTGCATGGGGAAGGGATTAAGGATTGAAAGTACGCATTGGAAGAGAGAGAGAAAAAGACAAAATGTAAATATGAATAATAGAATAAAAAGAAAAGAAAGGAAAAGGCCACCTCTTTGACTATTGAATTAGGACGTGCGTTAATAGTTTTTCCGTGGTGTCAAGCTACAGCTACAGCTTGTCTAGTTGACCGAGGCTGACCATGTATGCAAACAAACGTTTCATAGCACGCCTCTGTATAGTGGGGCAGGTTAAAGGTCCCAATACACATTCAAAGGAGAAAGTTATCTCGGTTAAAGAATGCATGCAATGTTCATAAAGCGCACGCTCCTGATCATACGCTCTACACTCAAACAATATGTGTCCCACAGATTCGATGAAGGCACAGTTGTTGCAATACAGTCTCACTGACTGACCGAAGGGGTACCTTAGACTGTTAACATAGGGACTGTTTAGACGTAGACGATGGTACAGCGTTTCCAGATGGCGAGAAATTTTGAATGAGACTCTTGTTCTCAGATAGGGGTCGATTGAGTGAATCAAGGCATAATGGTGTGTCGGAAGGTTCCAGCGTCTCTTATGTTCTTCAATTGCAAGTCTTTTGGCCATCTGAGCTGCATATAATTTAGTGAAATAAGTTCGTCTGTAATTGTGGTGTTGAATACATTTGCGTGTGGCTTTATCTGCTTTTTCATTGGTGGAAATGCCACAATGAGCCGGTATCCACTGAATTGTGATAGAATTCCCTGCAGTCACAGCCAGGTGATCAAGATATGCTATGTCGAATGAAACGGGACGAGAATTCGTTTTATTTAGGAGGTTGAACAATATCTGCAGTGCTCCCTTGGAGTCGGTGAAAATTACCCATCGGTGTGGCGTTTGACGCAAGATGTAAAGGACAGTTTTTTTGATGCCAAGAAGTTCTGCTGCAGTCGTGGATGTCTTCCGTTGCAGTTGACAGGATAGAATTTGTCTTGTAGAATTGATATAAAGTCCGTACGCGGAAGTCTCCGGAGTGGTTGAGGCGTCGGTGTAGATGTGCGAGTGCTGAGCATAGTTCTCGGCTAAAAAGAGAAGAGTAGTCTGCATCAGCTCAGCCTGTGACATTCATCTCTTTGCCCCACTGATGCCAGGTACAACTTATTATTAGTTGAAGACGAAAGTGTCCGAAGAGGAAATGTTGCAGGCAATTTTTGTGGCTGACTAACAGGCGAGAGTTGAAACATTCGCACAGCTTGGCCAAACGAAGAATTGCTGTGCGTTAGGTGAACTCGGTACAGGAAGTGCTTTTTGCCTTTTAATACAGGTAGAAAATGAGTACGCATGGTTTCTTGGATAGGGATGACATTCAGTTGGAGACATCCTGCTTCCGCTGCAGTTCCCAATGCTGATGAGCTATTCGGGAGCCCTAGACATATTCGTAGGCAGCTGTTGCATGCGGCTTCCGAAATTCTCCTATTTGCTGGGGATAATCGGTGAAGCACCGGTAGAAAATAACGTAATGTTCCTTCAATGTATGCTTTAAGCAGTATCATTGAGCGGCAACTACATCACCATCGTGTTCCAGCCATGAATTTGAAGAGTTCAGTTGCTGCTACTAGTCTAGTTCAAAGTTTCTTCACCTGAGGAGACCAGAAAAGATTTCTGTCAATGATGAATCCCGGAAAGCTTTGAGACCGTACATAGGTCAGCGTGCCGTCCACCGAGGAGTAGTGCATACTTGCTCATTATCTTCCTTGTGAAAACAATGGCTGTGCTCTTTTTTGGTGAAAGATGCATGCCTCGGGGCGCTAGATATGTTTAGATGTTATGTAAAGTTTTTTTAAGTCGCTGTTCAGAGATGTAGCGTAACCTTGAAGCGCTCCAGATTCAGATGTCATCAGCCTAAATCGTGATCCGTACTCCTCGAGGACGTGACTTTGTTATGTGTATCAGGGTAAGGTTGAAAAGAAGCGGGCTGAGCATGACACCCTGGGGTACACCCTTTTCTATTGTATAGAACTGTGTGGGACCATTTGGAGTGCCTATATATATTTTCCGCTCTTATAGATAGTTCTCAATCTATTTGTTTTGATTTACTCCTAGGCCAAGATCTTTCATGTTTGCGAGAATGGCATGGTGAGAGACTGGGTCGAAAGCTGCCTTGATGTTAAGTAATACGGCTGTCGGAATTCGACCTGCGGAGAGGTCCTTTCAAAGGAAGAGATATGTGCGATGACATTGTCGAT
This sequence comes from Rhipicephalus microplus, assembly GCF_043290135.1. Classification (NCBI taxonomy): domain Eukaryota; kingdom Metazoa; phylum Arthropoda; class Arachnida; order Ixodida; family Ixodidae; genus Rhipicephalus; species Rhipicephalus microplus. Next base: position 1,019,817 of record NW_027464594.1, read on the forward strand.
AGCCGACTTGCCTTGGCGGAACCCATTCGTTTATTGCGGAAATTCCTTGCGGCTTTCTAGGAACCATCTCAATCGTTTATCAATCAATCGCTCTATGAGTTCGCTAATGCAACTACGTAGGGCGACAGGCCGTAAAGAGGTGTAGCTTGTTGACTGCTTACCAGGTGTCAAAATGGGCACTATTTTCGCCAGCTTCCACTCAGCGTGGACCACTCCAGACATCCACAAGGATCTGTAGTATTCTAGGAGTCATAGGCAGGAGGCGTGGGGTAGCTTTGCAGTGGCTTCTTAGATTACTTCGTCATGGGCAGGTGATGTGCGCCTAATTGACTCAACGATAGCAGTGTTCAATTCCTCAATTGTAAAAGGTAAGTCTAGCTCTGGTACTGCCGCCCGTGAGTTGCCAGGCTGGTTACCTGCAGATGATGTCCAAAGCGTTGAATTTGTTCACAGTAGTAGGCAATATCCTTCTGAGAGCTCTTTAAGAGATTTTCCTTCGTGCAGGGAGAGTGCGGTGAAAGGGTTGCTGGAGTGGCATGCGCATACCTCTAAAAACTCGCCAGATTTGGGACACAGGTTGACGAACAACTAATCTTGAGCAAATGTCACGCCATCTTTGCCATCTAGGTTTATCCAGGTAGCACCGATTATGACGCTGTGTCCGTCGGCAGGCTCGGAGGTCTCCTAAAATTTTCGTGCGCAGTTCTTTTCGTTCAGCTCGCCTGCGAATAGCACACAGTCTTTGAAACTTTTCATCATTTGACAGAAATTTGTCGTTTTTAGTTGAAACGTGTGTGCAATCTTTTCGGCAATGAGCCATCGTAGCGAGTAATAATCAAATCTTTTGTAGCGGCAGTGATTTCCTTTCCTGCTGCGTCTTTGTACGCATTCCAATCTGTGAATCTCATGACGGTTCTCTTTGATGTCATATTTGCATCAGCAGCTGATATCATGATTAGGTATTGATCACTCCCACGCGTCTCCAAGTCGGTGCACCACTCAAAGTTGCGAGTGAGTGAACTTGTTACGAAGGTCACGTCGATGCTGCTGGCAGTCATGGTGCCTCATAGGAAAGTGATGCTGCCGTCATTTATAGGCTCAATTGAATGTTTTTTAGAGCAGCTCTGAAAGCCTAACTCCTCGGAAACAACTGTGTGAGCTGCCCCAAATTTTATTGTGGGCATTGAATCTCCACAAATGATGTGTGGGAAGGTGTCCGTGAAATCAAGTTTTCAAGTCTTGAAGCGTCGAAAGGCGTGCCTGGTTCCACGTGTATTTCGATGAGAGTGTAATCTTGTTTACCTATTATTGTTACGGCACACACATATTCGCTGTCGCGGTGGGGTGCGATATCGATTGCAGAGGCCGGAATGTCTTTACGAAAGCTGATGAGTAATCTGCTGATACCGTCAGGTCGCTCTCAGTGATGAAAATCGTATCCATTCATTCTAAAATTTGGGTCGACGCGCAATTCAGTAATGACGATGAATCGGAATTGGTAGCCCGAAGTCTGAGAGCTTCGAGCGCAGGCTGCGAGTGTTCTACTGAAATATGGTGCATGTGCAGAAGATTCTGTGAATGGTCAGTTCAGGTGAAGATGTCGTTTGAGAAGCCATGATTTCTGCTGCGAAGGAGAACGCCCCTACGGAGCGTAAGACTTCCATATTTCTTGACGAAGGACTTGCGTGGACAAAGGCTTTGAGAACTGCGGAAAGCATAGGAATCAGTATGCATGCAAAATCTTGGTCTGTGTTTCCGTGTTGTTGCCCTTCGCAGATCCGCCTGTCGTGTTTCGGTGGCTGAGAGTGGTGACGACTGTACTCAACCGATGAATCTTGTAAGATGCTTTGTGGTGGTTTTGAAAGATGCGATGTACCAGTCAGCTTCCTACGTTTCTTTTTCGTCACATCAGCGTACGTGTCACCAGCTGCCTTTCGGCTTTGTGTTGATCTTTCCTGGGAGAAGTCTTTCATATTCGTGAGTGCAACTTCTGGCTTAGGTTATGGATAATTGCGCCTTGGTGGTTTCCCTCGTCCTTGCTCCGACGAGCGTTCCAGCGTAGCAGCCTTCTTTTTAACGCACCCTCCGTACGAAGCAGGGTGGGGACCACCGCAGTTATCACATTTAGGTATTGCTCTTGAGGTACACTCTTTGTACGAATGAGGACCAGCACAGACTATGCAGCACACCGGGTCATTGCAATGTCTCAATATATGACCATGCCTCTGGTATTTATAACACTGTGTAGCTGCCCCGACGTATTCAACCACCGGGTAGCTAAGAACTCAAGCGTAACTCATTTAGGTAGCAGTTAATTCTTGGCGAATTGCAAAATAACGAATCGACGACGTGCTTCTTTCACCTTGCCGCCATCTTCGGGTGTGTAGGTGGTGAGTGTTCTTGCCGAAACGGCGCCCTAAACATGTAGATAGTCTTTCAAGTCTTCATTGAAGTAACTCAGAGAGTCATCTTGTATTTTTCCATAGTTCGTAATGCAAGAGTATGGGACTCGGGCTTCCACGGGTGCACCAGCTAATTCAGTCACCCTTAGTGGACGGTTGGCGGCTGTTAGGGTCGACACTGTGACCATCAGGCTTCCGTCTTTGCTGAGGCGATGGTGAAAAACTTTCTCTTGAGCCGACGTTACAACGGCTGACGCGAATGTGTTAGGGATGAGTTTCGATGAGCTGCCTCCATTCGTGGTAGGCCTGAGGACAACAGGAACGCCAGTACCACTTTTTTTTGTAGTATACAACTGTGAAGAGTGCCTGGTTCGTATCGTCTGCATTTTTATCTGAAGGATCGGAGCCGTCTTGTTCATCCCGTAGTCTCTTGTTCGCAGGGCTATGGTCTGTAGTTCCTTCTTCAGAGGCTCCAGAAGAAGTGGTTGCCGCTGCTGCCATAGATGCGGCGTCGAGTGCACCTGGTGGCGATGTTCCGTGCCGTGGCGGGTAAGACACAGGTAGTCTAGAAGTCCAGTTGACGTGCTTTTTCGTGTGGGTGGGACCTCCAGGTCGTTATGGTGTGAGTACAAAGCACAAACAAGTAATAAAAAGTGTTAGACTTGGAAAAATAGCGAAAAATTACGAACTGATCCAACACAGGCAGTGTTTCCGAACATCGTCGTCTTCTTTCAGCTCTCCGTCCTGTGGTTAAAACTGGATCTTACACGAGCACTAGCTATAACACTAGCAGCTGCGATCACCGATATATAAAGCAAGACGCGTCCTGCTGGTGATCATATCACCCAATTGTTGATTATTTCTTTATAGGGCAAAGGCGCGAGCGCGTGTATGAACACACAGTAAAGAAGACGAGAAACAACGGCAGCGTTCTCCAGGAACAGTATTGCAGTAATTAGTCTATGCCTCAAATATATTCTTCACCTCTCAACTTGTGTGGTTTATTCTACAAGTGTTGCTGAAATCCTGGAGTTCATGCCAGGAACCCCCTACTGGAAGACAGTCTTTCGGAAAGCAAGTGGAGGACTTTGCCGAACGCTGCCAGTGAAATATATGCCGACGCATTCACCTGTGCAACAGAAAGCCAAGCAGAGACTGTGATTGCTAGTAGTCCCACCAACGCAAGTGAACGCCACTTCCACGCTATGATCAAGAAGGTGAGCAACAAAAATCACTGCCGTGAGAGAGACAATGAACCGCCTAAAAGAAAAGCGCACGTCGCGTCGACAGATGAATACATACCTCGTCAACGAAGCTAAGAGAGTTTTAGAAAGCGACAACATCGGTTCCATAGCGTCCCTACTTGAACGACTGGAAGCGAACAACGCGGAATTAAACAAGTTGAATGAAATGATAGAGGAGTACGTCACCGAAGATGAATTCACCGCCGAATTGGAAGCAGTGATGAGGTACCAAGATGCTGCCAGAGGAACGCTCAGAGAATTAAATACTACACAGGCGCAACTGCAACTTAATCGGTCTGTGTCCATCTCCGCACCAGTGTTAGCAACGCGTATTGTTCAGCAGCGGCACGAGACGCATGCCCAACGATCTATAAGGCTACCAGCGCTTTAGTTGCAAGCATTCTCAGGAGAAATTTGCAAGTGGTCTGGATTCTGTGAACAAGTTAGGGCATCGGCTCACCAGAATAAAGGGCTCACGAAGGGAGAGAAGTATCGTTGCTTAAGAAACCTACTGAGTGGTATAGCAGCAACCGCGATTGATGGCCTTCATTACTGAAAACTGTACCGGCAATATAAGCAGGGAGACAAAGCTGAAGAAGCTCGCGGCCAAAAAGCGCTGCTTTCGTTGCACCATTGAAGGTAACCGCGCCAAAACCTGCCGCCAAAAGATACAATGCGGAAAATGCAAAGGAAGACATGGCTCTTCAATGTGTGACTAACATGGAAGCCTAAGAAGGCTGAACTTACAAGCAACCCAAGTACCGTCACAACGAACAGCCTTCATACAATTTCCAACACAAGCATATGCACAGAAGCTTTGCTACAAACCTTTGGATTGTGGGTTATAAGGCACACCAAGTGCGCCTACATCCGTGGCATAGCAGACAGTGGCAGCCAACGCACATTTTACGTGAAGATGTTTCGAAGATTCTCGGGTTGAAATAGTTAGGTAAAATTAGCCTGAGTCTCAACATCTTTTGGCAGACAGGATCCCTTTCAAGGCTGCACCGCGTCGTAGAACTTCATCTGCGCAGTCAGTACGACAATCTGGATCACTTCATCCAAGCTATAGAAATTCCATTCATTTGCAACGACGTAGTTGAAGTACCAGTGAATCTTCAATTTACAAGGAAGATAGGAGACAGTGGGTGCCCAATTGCTGACAAGCTATTTTCACCTGGAGTGGCCGCTGTACCTGGAGTAAGTTTCTTGCTTGGAGCGGATCACTTGTGGAAGTTTATGACTGGAGAGATTCAGCGTTACTCTGCTAACAGCGACTTGGTTTCCCTTCGTTCTACTTTTGGATGGATGTTCCAAGGAGCACTTTTTTAGTACATCGATCAACTCAGCAAGCCCAGGCAGCGTGCTACGGGCCAACACTTCGACTGAAACGACTGACAATGCTCTACAAAAGTTCTGGGAACTTGAAGCATTGGAATCCTACCTGACAAAGACTGCGTAGCCAAACGCAATGCATTAGTCCTGGAAGAGTTTCAGAGAAGACGGCCATTGTTAGATGGTCGCTGTGAGGTCAGTCTCCAATAAAAAGACTAAAGCACAAAACTTGACAGTAATCGAGCGGAAACTTTAAAGAGATTGTTTTTGCTCGGAAAGAAAATGAAGCGAAATCAAGATTTCGCACTAGAATATGTATCGACTATAAGCAATTATATGAAGATGGGACACGCTGAACGGGCGTCCACCGAACCTGACGAATATAACAAGCTATAATCTAGGATTTATTATATGCCGCATTATGCCGTCATACGAAGTGAATCTACGACTACCAGAGTACGTGAGGTCTTCCATGCGTCAGCACATCGACCTGAATATTCTTCACCGAACGACTGCTCAGAAAAAAATCCCAATCTGCTGACTGACAAGGTGGCGCTCCCCATACGGTTCAGGCTGAATCCAATCGTTTTAACAGGCGATATAGAAAAATTCTTTCTACAGATCAGCATCAGAAAAGAATACGCAGACGTTCTATGGTTTCTATGGTTCAAAGACATTCCAACTACAGAGAATCCAGAACCTAAAATAGAAGAATGGAGGATGACCAGAGTTCCCTTCGCGACCGCAGCGAGTCCCTTTCTTTTAAATGGCACTTTGCGACAACACCTGATGTCTCTAAAGGGCAAACTACAGTTCACAGCTAAAAGAGTAACTAAATCTTTTTACGTAGACAATCTTCTCACCGGAGCTAGAACGGAGAAAGAAGTGCAACAAATCTACAAAGAAGCCAACCTCTTGATAGAGTCTGCAGGTATGCTCCTAAGGAAAAGGGTGTCAAACTCGACGGCTCTACGTAAACTGTTTTCTGAGACCGAAGAACCTGACGTTTCTTTTGGCTCCGTCAAAGTGCTAGGCCTTATATGGAACCCGTCCACAGACGTTATGACAGTTGCTTCAAACTCAGCTCCTGCATATTTGCCGACAGGAAGAAAGCCGTGCAAGAGGCCTGTGTTACAGATTGTATCAAGGATATTCGAGCCTATGGGGGTTGTTTCAGAAGGACCAGAGTGATCGCAGAACCGATATGCCTTCGGTTTATTGTTGACAGAACAATAATAAAAGCGCACACAGAGCGTGCCCTTGGCCACTTCTTCTTCGCCTCCGAGCTCCATCTTCAATCTGTTTTCTACATCTTCCTGCCGGCCAGATTCAACCAAAGCAACCTTCGAGCGAATACAACAGTTGAATTGGCCTCTTGACTAAGTTGCCTTCAGGTGGACGAAGCAAGCATGCTCTGACAGCCAATACTTGCCTGGAAAAAATCATTTCGACCTCGCAGAGTTTCCACTGTGTTTTTTTTGCGCTTCTCCGAGCAGAAGTACATCTCCTTGTTGTATATTTGTGTGACCCTCTGTTTTCTTGATGGCACACTTAAGCTCCCCCAAGTACTCTTTTTTCTATCTGGTCCACCTTGTTATCATTACTGGATTTTTTGCACTCCAGTAATTCAGCAAACTGTATTCTCCGAGTCTGTTTTTTTCCTGCTTGTTCATTGCTTGCCTGCCTCCTATCGTGTCCGCCGGTGTGATGGGTTGTGGCTAGTTAGGATCGTCATACACATAAGTAAGAGGCTGGTTGTTAAGTGCTCCTTCTGCTTCAACAACCACAGTTCGTAGTTCTTGTTCATCCAAAAGCCGTGCACCTATAGTTTTTGACATGGACGTCTTAAAGCTTCTCATTCGTCTTTCATAAAATCCTCCCCATCATGGAGCTAACTATACAATAAATTTCCATTTATTTTCAGGTCACTGTTATACTGTTGCACCCTTTCATCTTCTATCATTATTATCTTGTTGATCTCTCAGATTTCTTTAACGCTCTTGCATTATCACTGTAAATAGTTGTACACAATCCTCTTCTAGGTATGAATCTTCGGAATGCTTGTATAAACGCTTCTGATGACATCCTCTTGACAAACTCCAGTTGTATGATTCTTGTTACTGCATACGTAAATATCGCAATGTAAAACTTGGTAATGTATCGCCTTTGTTCTCTTGAGCATTTAGCGGTCCAGCGAAGTCTACACCAACTGTGTCGAATGGCGTAATCTGTGGTATTCTGTCAGCCGGTTGTGGGGAAATTTCTTGTGCCAATGCTCTAGAATTAAACCTCCTACATTTGATGCATTTTTATAACACATTTCACCATTTTTCGGCCATGCACAATCCAAAACTTCGTTCTTAAATGTGTCAATGTTGCTGCAAAGCCACCGCGCACTGTTACTTGATGCGTGTACTGTACTAGGAGTTCTGAAAAGTGACTTTATTTTGGTAAAAAAACAAGATGCTACTCATCAAAGCTCAAATCACTCCACTGAGGCCTCCCTTTTACTCTTAGGACACTTTGATCATCTTCGAAGATGTTCGTGCCGTACAGATTCATGTTGTCATATATTCGTGTCACTGCATTTTGTAACATTTTCTGCTCCGGCTTTGTCAGCTTGCCTTGCCCAATGGTTCTCAATTTCAATTCAATTCAATTTCAAAATTAGTTTCATTCTTTTCTTGTACAAGACAGAAGAAACACACAGGTTCTCCTGTGAGCGAACCTGTTTTCCTTTCTTTTAGTCGGTTTCCTACATAACGCATCACTCAAGCGGTAACTCGTAACGCTTTATTGTATGATACAAATCTGTTGACATCAATTATCTTTTCTTGACTCGTGGGGGCAGTTAGGCTTGCCATGGTCTTTTCTTCGTCTTTGTGGTCATCACTGGCCGATTTTAGCGGGATGTCATAATCAGGCCTTTGTTTTTCATTCTTTATCCACGTGGGGCCTTCCCACCTTAATTCAGTGTTCAGGAAACGTTTCATCTTCATCCCCCTTGTCATCATTCCGCAGGATTTTCATCACCCTTCACATAACCCTATTGACTCTTATCGGACTTGCTCTTGATTTATGCTGCGGGAGTTGCGAACAAACAGATTTTTCGTCTTGTTTGACTTTATACAGCATATTACAATTTGAGAGTCCGTCCAGAATTTCACACTGCTCAGTTTCCTAATGAAATTCTCAGTTATATGGCTGGCCAATCTGAGGTTTAGGTTGAGGATGTTGTATGTAGCCGCCAGATCTAACCTTGCATTATTTGCAGGCAATCGCCCCACCCAGTTTTCTCTTGCTAGTTGTAGCTAATGTCCTTTGTTTTTTAACTAAGCACGAGCAGGCTTAAAAAAAATCGTGCATAGCGCGACGTAATCCTGCATAAGACAGCGGCCTTTGTGCTATTTCACTTGTAGTATTGTTCCGTTACTCTATCTTGCTGCACTATACCACAAACGTAATTGTCGCTTATCACCAGTCACATGCGAGGTCTGAAGCAATCGAAAATTTCAAGAGGAGTCGTGACACCTGTTTTCTGAATATTGAGGAATCATGCGGAAACACAATATCCGTCACGCTGTCACATGGCAAGCTTAACTGTTGCAGTTCCTCAAATACCTTGCCGTTCCTTCTTAAGCTCACAACATTTAAGCAAATAGTGTTCTATATCACCGTTTTCCTTGCACTTCGAGCACCAGGGCGTCGCGGAGAGTCTGATCTTGTGAAGCCATGCTGGTGTACGCACCGATCCCGTTCTTATGCGATAAAGCAAGCAGGCTTCTTCCCTTGTGTCACACATGGCTGGTGAGGCGTCAGCCATAATGAGTGAAAATGCTTATTAACAGCCTCTCGTAAAATACGCTGATTGTCTTTGGGAGCCTTCTTCGTTGGTGTAAGCTCCAGAGCACTCCGGGCAAATCTGTCAGCCGCATCATTCGCGGCAGCCGCCTCAGCGCATCATCACAGCAGTCTGGTGTACGCCAGACTGCTGTGCATGCATGTTGCAGGACTTGCTGGTGTCTAACCGGTCAGGTTGCGCGCTTTAACGTACGAGCTCAACATAATCAGCGCTTTGCTGCTTTGCTGACGTTCCTGCAGGCGTACGTGGTCGACACATGGATGTCGCGTGAATTCCCTTGCATGTTTTTCAGCGTACGCTAGCGCGGCATATTTTTGCCGTTAGGTGAGGTCTGGTGCACCTGAAGCATCATCGCTCTTGTTGCATTGCTTCGTTCTTCTGTTGCATAGTAATACTTCTTTTGCAATCTTTCGTGTAATGTGCAGTCATCTCACAGAAGATGCATTTTTTCATCGAGGTACTTTGAAGCGTATATGTTCTAGTCCACCTCATACGGTGCGGTGACTGGGTAACGTCGTAGTTTTTCTCTCGAGTTTCTTCTCTGCTGCGTATATATATCTTTAAAAACTCCATAATTTCTTTCAAACTGCTTGTGCTGTCTCTTGACGCTGAGACCGATTCTGTAATTACAAGCCTATTGTCACCTTTCTCTATCTCCATCTTCATCTCAATCCACATATTCACCGGTAGCGCAGATTTTACAACAGAAGCAATCACTGTGGCATAACTATCCATTTTCACTCCTGGCGACTGCAATGCTCGTGTGTTCACTTGCAACTTTTGGAAGAGTTTCTTCAATCCTTCTAAATATTTAGAACTCTTCATTGCTTCCATGTTTGCTAGCTCTTTTATATAAGTCTCTCTTAAATTATCTTGTAATCCGAAGGTTTCTTCCAGAAGAGCGACTGCATGCTCGTAATTCTGATAAGAAAACTGCAAACCTTCTGTTAGAGACGCAGCCTGCCCGCTCAGAGACGCCAGAAGGTAATTAAATTTTTTCATTCTTCGGCATGTTCGATCTGTTATGTACCGATGTCTTAAACTGATGCCAAAACCTCGGCCATGTTGTTGTTTTCCCATCAAACTTGATCATCTCAAGACGTGGCAACTTGACAAGCTCTAGCATTTTCGAGATTTCGTTAGTATCTTGCACTGAGCTCGCCTGTTCTGTGACTATTCTCGTAGTCAGTTGCGTCTCTTGTTCTAACTCACGTAATTGCTCCTCTATTTTTGTCGTTGCAATAACGATCTTCATCTCATACTGGAGAACTCTTTCAAATTCTGCCTCTGCGTCTTCTTCTTCGATGAGTGGTTCAATCTGTTCGCTAACTTGTCTTAGCGTCTATGACACGCTCTTCATCTAGTTTAGAAGCGTCATAGGTTGCGCTTGATTGGCGTCTTCTTCTACCTTCGTATCAACTTCGCTCGTAAACGTATCAACTTCGCTCGTAAACATTGTGACATTTGCTCGAAGCGTCTTCCGCTTCTTCGATAGGACCTCTTTATTCATGCTTCTATCTATCTATCTATCTATCTATCTATCTATCTATCTATCTATCTATCTATCTATCTATCTATCTATCTATCTATCTATCTATCTATCTATCCATCTATCTATCTATCTATCTATCTATCTATCTATCTATCTATCTATCTATCTATCTATCTATCTCGCCGCCTATGACTTTATGCTCTCCTGGCCGTTTCGATATTGGTATCGATACCAAACTTGGTATGGCATAACATGACTGTATGAAGAGAATACTTGACTAGTCATAACATGAAAATTATGACATATCTGTCATAAATACCATGATTTACATTTCATGGTCCCACTTATCTTGCGGTGTTTTCTTTCCCATGTCATGTTGCAAAACTGGTATGGTATGGCATGATTGCATGGCAAACACGAGCGACCAACCCTAACATGAAAATCATGACATGGGTGTCAAGTAACAACATGAATACGTGCCACGCTCATGATGCGCTCGCGGCCGTTTTGCTAGCGTCACAAATACCAAGTTTGGTATTACAGTATGTGAATTGATGACGAAGGTATGGGACTGGTGCAAACATAATAATCATGAAATGCGTATGATATGAGAACATCACGACAAGCCACAGTCAAGGTGCCAATGCATTTCGACCTGACGCGGTCCGCGCGCTCGCCGGCGTTCATTTCGTCGCATCAGCCGGCGTTGCCACGCCAGGCGCCGGTCCTGCCTTATGCTCGCAGGAGTGCACCGCACGGCGTTGCTTTGACGCATGCGCGTTTCAGCTCGTCCGGCGTCCCTCCGTCCCAAAAAGAGGGAGACGCAGTGTTGTCTGGGTAACGGATCGGTGCGAAATTCAGCACGTCGCATTTCGCGCCTGTTGCCGTCGGGCCGCGTTGACGGACACTGGTCGCGCCAGCCATCAGACTATAGAGTGCTCCCGTTTTGCGAGCATTGCGTCGCTGCGCCCAGCGTGCGCGTGCATCAACGCTATATAAAAGTATATTGGGCCCTTTATGATGCGCTCGTGGCAGCTTTGCTAGCTCCACAATTGGCAAAATTGGTGTTACGTGACGTTAATGAATGACGAAATATATGATTGGTGCAAACGTGATAATCCCAACACGTCTGTCATCTAAGAACAACACAACATACCACGCTCACAACCTGCTCGCGGCCGTTTCGCTAGCTCCTAATATACTAAATTTGGTATCACGTGACGTGAATAGATGACGAAGGTAAATAGGCAAACATGATAATCATGACACGGAAGTCGCGTACGTCATCATTCACCTCCACCTCCACCTCATAACTTTGTGCTGATTTTAAAGTGACATATCAACGTTTCTCATTCGTGCTTCGCATATCATTGATTCCCACTGTACGTAGTATCTGCCAATTTTTTAAATCTCATTTATCGCATTGATGACATATCGCGTATTCAGTAAAGTACGTAGGCGCTATTTTGAATTGAATTTTCGTTTGCGTGCCGAGCACCTGACGTTTTTTTTAGGGGCGACGCTCTTTATGGCGTGGCTTGTGCGTCCCTCGTTGTAGTGCATAGCCACTGGTTGCACATACGTGAAAGAGTGGTCATTATAATGTCCGCTGGATTGTGGTACTTGTATATAATGAATACATGATGAAAACATGTGAGGTGGCGGTACTTGAAGTGTTCACTAGAGAGACGGACGGACCGATGGACATACAAATTTACAGACGGACTGATGGACGCATTGATTGATAGACAGACAGAGGGGCGGACGCAGGGACGTACAGATGGACCGACAGACAGAGGGACGACCGCATATACAAACGCACGGACGGACGCACAGACAGACGCATGGATGGACAGTCAGATGAAAGATTAGACGGACGGAAGAACGGACGTACAGAAGGACGCGTGAATCGACGCATGGACGGATGGACGCACCATTGGCCATGCGAATGGACTAACACACGAACGGACGCACGGATGGACGCAAGCAAGAATGAATGAATGGACGGAAGCGCGGACGGACTGACGAACGCTTTGCCCCACCAATCATAATTCACTCGGTGGATATGCTGTGATTTTTATTTCAGAACCAGTTTCTTGCTTTGAGGCTGAAACAAAAGTTATAATGCATGTAGCTGAACTGTATGACACTGAATGCGTGACTAAGTTGTTGATCTATTTATGAAGATGTGTTAAACTAAAGTATTTCAATTTGTGTGACGTTTATTCAGCACCTTCGTGTTTTTTAAGCCAGAATACTTGACAAATTTTTTGGACACTTGGCAATATAGATTCATAGCATTTATATGCTGAAAACGTATAAAAGCTTCAAGACTTGAATGTTTTCTATGTTATTCATGGGAAGTAATTGAGCTTCAAACGCTGAATAAAAGTGGTTTCTACAAACATCGTGACACTCTCCTCGTAACTTTATTGAAGAGGCGGCAAGTATACATTTTTATTTTTTGATTGTTCATACTAGGCAGAAATATATATATATATATATATATATATATATATATATATATATATATATATATATATATATATATATATATATGATTCAAAAAAGAAATTATGTGTGTCCGGTGCAAATATAATTAGGAATAAAGGAGCAAACTTACGAAAATTTCATAGTTGTTTACGTTTCGCCCGTGCCACGGCCGAAACGTAGAGAAAACAACTATCAAATTTTCGTAAGTGTGCTCCTTTATTCCTAATTATATATATATATATATATATATATATATGCGTGTGTGTGTGTGTGTGTGTGTGTGTGTGTGTGTGTGTGTGCATACTGGCATGGAGTGGCTTATATCTAGAGCAATGACGCTGACTATAATAGCCCTCAACTCCTGAAACAAAATCCTGAAATTGCAGGGTTGCACAAACTCAAGCTATATTTATTCATGCGTGAGAGTCACTTCCGAAGTTTATATATATATATATATATATATATATACATGAGATCTAACAGACAGTAATGCCAAGGAACGTACAGGGGAAGTTATGAGAACCAGTGGAATGTAAATAAGAAAGAAAAGTGGATGCAAAAATAACCTGCCGTGAGCAGGAAACACGGAAAAACGAGCCCTTAGGTACACACTTCTTTTCCCTATATATATATATATATATATATATATATATATATATATATATATATATATATATATATATATATATATATATATATATATATATATATACTCGGCTTGGTCAATCAATTGACAGCCACTTTTCAATGTTCACACATCGCGAAACCATGGCTGCTATAGGGCAGGCGAGTACAAGTGCCTTTGTTTTAGCGAGCACATGTGGCAATTTGTCGATGATACACAGTAGAACAAATAAACAGTAGTGGATGACAGAACCGCATGATGGAGACTGCCAGAAGACAAGCGCGTTGAAGTGCTATCGGGATTCGCTAGGGCCCATGGAGAGGCTAATCTGAAAATACCGAGGAAGAAAAACAACATTTATTAAGAGTCCGGCGATGATAAATCGGGGCGGGCTTGAACCACGGCCTAGGCATCGGCCGCTTGCCCTTGGGCTCGGGGGGCTTGCTCGGCTCGCTGAACGACCCATAGTTGTTGTTCTAATGCGGAGCTGAGCAATGCCGTCTCCCAGCGCACCTTGCGGTTAGAGACTGCCTCCTCGTTTTTACTGCTCACTGCGTCATTGAGACACGAGCACTCCCATAACATATGCACCGGGGTTGCCCGGGAATCGCATGCTTCACAGTTATCTGTCGAATACAGGTCAGGGTAACAGAGGCGAAAGATCACTGGATCCGGAAAAGTGTCTGTTTGGTGTTGTCTCGATGCAACTGACTGCTTCTTAGTCATTTTGCTATATGGTGGTGGGTATTTACGCCTATAGAACTTGTAGTGCTGCGCAATCTCACTGTAGCTAGTCATACGTTCCTCCCACTCCCACACTTGTCCGCGTGTGGCCTCGGTAGAGGCGGCATCGGCATGGGCAGCTGCTCGGTTCGTGAGCTCTCCAGCTGCCGCATCTGCAGCCTCGTGTCTGGCCAGAGGGCAGTGCGTGTGGGCAGGTGTCCATATCACAAATGTAGCATTTTTGTTTCATATTCTTTCCGGGTTGATCGTCAATATTCGCAGCGCCTCCAGGGACACCCGACCGTTAGTATAGTTTTGTATCACCCCCTGCGAGTCGCTGATCACTATTTCGGTCTCAGTGATGGTCACGGCAAGGGTGATGGCCACCTCCTCGGCCGTCTCTGCGTGCTGGGTTTTAACCGTAACGCTCATCTTGCATTTGCCTTCGTGGTCGACCACCGCAGCCACGAAGCCACGCTTGCGCGTGTAACGAGCCGCGTAAACGAAGACCGCTTCTTTGCACTTGCTGAATTTTCTCTGCAAATACTGCGGCCATCTGCTTCTCCTACCAACGTGATACCCGGGGTGCACATTTCTCGGTAATGGAGGGACCGCTATTCTGTGCCTCAATCTCGCAGGCACGTCTGCCTTTTCTCCGTGTTGCGTATGATAACCTACGCCTAGTTGTGGGAGGATGTACCTGCCCGTTTTTGTTTTTGAAAGTCGTTTGAATTGGGCTATGTTGTGCACTTCTACCAATTCGTCCAAAGTATTGTGCAATCTTAGATCCAACAATTTCGCCGTGCTCGTGTTTTTTGGTAATCCTAAGGCTTGCTTAAAAACTTTCCTGATTAAGTGTTCTAATTTCTCTTTCTCGGCAACCTGCGACCTCAAGTAAGGAGCAACGTACGTAATTTTATGAAGGATGAAGGTGTGCACCAGACGAATCGTATTGCCTTTTTCGTTGCCACTGTGACTGTTCGTAATGCATTTTAGCACTCTGATGGTGATGGTCTACCCCATTTCTAACTTACGAATGGTTGCACCATTGTGCCCGTTAGCAGAGAGGTGCAAACCTAATACTCGTATGCTGTCTACGGTGGGAATGACGGGGCCCTCCACGGTCGTCAGCACTATCTCTCCTTCCACCTTCTCTCCACTCTGCTCATTGTCTCTCGGTTTGCAACCCCTGCGCGTAGGTTTGTAGACCAGTAGCTCCGATTTCTCAGCGGAGCAGGTAAGGGCTATGCCTTTAAAATACCGAATCGATGGCTTTGTTGTCAATAGACACACAAGCCAAAAGTTGGGCGCACAGGATGGAGGCAGAACAAAACAACAACACATAACGTGAAATGTAAGCATAGATGATTATACCATATTGTTTATGCCATCTGTTTTTTCCTACCGCAGCTCTTTTCAAAATGACCCTCCTCACAATCTCCCGGCTAGAGGCTCTCAATGTGTGTCCCGGCTGCCAGTATATATATATTTTTTCAAATATAACATCTTGTCGCCCACCAGGTGCTTTTCGGCACCTTTTTGCCTTCGAATGTTTTGAAGGTGTAAGTTTGAGTCTGTTGCCGTTCCGCAAATGACCACAGAAAGCCAAACTTCTTTTTAGGAAGGGGTGCTGGAGCTGTTTTTGAAAACTAACATCATCTCCACATGAACTTGCGGGAGATGCACGACGTCCACAACGCGACAGCGTTCGAAAATTACCGGTACTAATGACAAAGGGGCCAAGGGCTTAAATGCAGGCATTATAAGAAGACTACAGATAAGCCGGGAATTAGAAGAAAAACTAGAGAAAAGAGAAAGCGGGAAGGTGGTGTCAAAACTCCTTGATGAAACAACGTTTGCCGCCCGTGGTTGTGGTGGAGTGACCGTAAACATATGCTTGTCGGCCGTGGAACGGGGCACCTTTTGTGCGTGTGAGTGAGTGTCGCCAACTAATATGCTCCTACTCGGGTATTCTTCCTGAGAAATACCGCCTATGTAGCTGTGTAAAAATTTTCAACTCGCTTATTACGCAAAGGTGTAAAGAGGTAAAAAAATAAAAAAATGCCAGGTTCAGCTCTAAATTGAGAATAATTAAAATATTTCAAGCAATTCGATCTGATTATGTATTCACTGTTCAATGTAAGGTTGAATAAGTTGCATTATTTTAAAGAACGCCATGGCGGAAATAGAGAAAAAAACATTCAGAAGCACCGGAACGCAAACAGTTGTGTTCGCATTTTCCAGCCTATCATCGCTATTTTCGTCTTAACATTTCCATATTATTCACGTCTTAACTGCTCACTCAACTGCCATTATTGAAATTACAGTCTCTGAAATTTCAGAGTCTCGAGTCCACTGTTATGAGATCGCACACATGCTAAGTATATTTCGTGGTTGTTGCATCTGATACTGTATTGTATGAATACTATAGACGTGTTTGATTGAAGTAAAACGACTCGCTCACTTGATTACATGCCGACTGGTTGTGCCTTCGCGATCTCCGATGACAGCGCAGCTCTGACCATCTGGGCTCACCATACGCCATCTTCTGACGCCGACAAGAGCTCTCGTCGAGTTCTGCCCCCCCTCAGACTCCTACGACCGTGTCCATCTTTCCTATCTTCTCTTTACTTTCGCCGCTTGCTGTCCCTGCACCTCACTCTCTCCTTCCTCTCTCTATATATACCTTTCAAATCATATCCTTTAATTCCCTCCTTACCCCCATGCCTTGTAAGCTACGGTTGAAATGTCGCACTCTGATGCAGACAGTTACGGGGCTCACTTTATTCTTCTTTTCCCTTTAAGAACCACATAAAAAGCAAGTGAGAAGTATATCTTATTTTGTGTTAAATGAACAGTGGCAACTACAATTGCAGAGGTTGCTTATTGTAAACGAAATGTATAAATCTGAAGCAACGTTTTCTGAAGCGACATACTCACACATACTTTAATGAATTTTGAAGCATTAGGAAAGGTGTAGCTCTTCCAGATAGGCTAGTTGTGATCTTGTAGGATCCGAGTAAAATGACCTCCCAATTCTTAGTTCCGTGAAACCTGATCGGTGTGCAAGGTTCCACGCATCTCGGGCACGGTGTTAGAATAGTTTAGGTGAAGCGACGGCGCATTGGAGTGAGGAGAAATCGGGGACCTCTTTCCCTTTCTTGCCGAAAGGAAGCGCGCGCGGGACGGAGGCCGCCTAGCTATACCTGCAGCGCATACCTGACGCTTCTAGCATTCGGTGTTTTAGCATGTTTAGCGATATCGCAAGGCCCTGTGAGGATTACGTGGCAGTGTAATATCATATGTTAAATATAAAGACTTCGTACTGTTTTACGCCTGACGGTTCGGCAAGCGGCGTGAAGCTCATAAACACCACATTCGGCCTCGGCAACACCGTGGGCCAGGCGATCGTTCCCGCATTTTGTCTACAAAAGTAAATATGCAGTTGTGTGGTGCGTGTTGAATTCACCCTTCGTTTGCCCTCGAAAGAATAATTGGTGTATTTGCGGTCAGATCACATAAAGAGCAGGTATCATGCGTAAGGGGCATTTCGCATATGAGATCAAGTGACCCTACAGAATCTTTTATTACGAACCGATCATATAAAAATTCCGTAAACATCTGCGAGAAAACGAATGCTTTACTGCAATGGAATAGAATAACTCTATTTAGGTCTTTCAAGGCGTGCAGTAGCACGTGACGCGCCACTCTCAGGTCGGAAATGCAGGATTGAAAGCGAATGCAATTAAGTGGGCGACAGCTTGTGACCGATGGCCGCTCTTTGATATATTCAAAATAAACAGACTGCAAGATAGGTTACGGTGCGCCAAGAATTTTACCACAGTATTGGCACGATCTACGATTTTTACATATTTTGCCTGAAAAAGCGCCTTTAGCTCGAGTACTGTGTGGTGCGGCTAAATGATACGAAAGAATGTAGGATAGTACTCAAGGTGGTAGTAAAAAGAAAAAAAGAACACTTTATTCATTCGACCGTGCATCATCTGTACCAGCACAACATGCACTGACAGTATAAAAGTCATAACACACTAGACAAGCTTCGAAAGCTTTCGCAGCTTCTGCGTCTTGTCTGCTTCAACCTTCCGCAGTTGCTTACAGTATTGCCTCATCCTGACTGCCAACATAATAATGAAGCACTTTTGACATAATATCCACCTTGTGCTCATGACAGGGAATTGATGACATAGAATTTTCTACTACATAGTCTATTGTCATGCCATATGCGTGCTTTTCTCCAGCATGTTTGCAAAATATTGCTTCAACTTCTTTTAAGAACATAAACAGGCAAGTGTTCGGGTGTACCAGTCCCCCTCGCGTCTTGCAGGCTACTAATGTAGCTTCAGGCTTCGACGCTGCATTACTTGTAGCTGCCAAGCCATTGCGGCATTGTTGACAAGAGGTGTTCTTAAATATCTTCCTGCACAAAAATCCTACCACATAATAAATTACACAATCGGTCACATTATCTGACGAGTATATATCCGAAAAGACATTCTCACACTCAGCTTCCTCTTCCACTAAGCCGTCTAGTTTCTGTTTCAGTCCCTCCAGATGCGACTCTAGAGGAGCAGAATCCTGAAATGCTGACGTTAGGTCAGAGAGGCTCAAAAGGCGTGGCTCTTCACTAATCTGTACCTGGCAGTTGCCAAATTTTGGAGGCTTCACAAGGCTATATATTGAAAGCATATTATATAACTGCAAAAACGTAGGTAAGCAAGGATGGTCATTCTGACCGTTCGCTTGGCGTACGACGCCAAAAATTTGTCAAGGACGTCCTTGTTGAATTTAGCTGTTAGCACATATTTAAAGCCACACTGTTCTAACAAATATTTTGAAAGCTGAACTGTAGAAAGTATTGTTACTCGCATACCTTCAGCAGTTGATTGAGTCAGGAAGTTGTGAGGATTTACTTTACCTAGCTTGACATCTTTCTCCCAGTTGTTCAGCCATTGCAATGTTGATTCTAGGATGTTGAAATCTTTGCTTCCTTCTCTGAGGCCTTCCTTTCGGTGCTTGCGGTTGAAGGCGTCGAACAGGTTATTCATCCTTACCGTAAAATCAACTGTCCTTTTTACATTGCATAAGCCAAGCGATCCCTTCTGTGAGTAAAATTCTAAACCGTTTGCCACACTGAAGCTGAACAGCTGCGTTGCAAGCTTCACGCACAATTTTTAGGTTTTGCTTGGGTTTACATGTGAGAAAGAAAGTTTTGGGCAAACACTCAACATGCCTTCGGCCTTGGTATCAACTACGTAAAGTTTGTCATAGTGTGACCACATCACGCGGCTGCCGTTTAGAGAGAGTAGCTTTTGCTTCAGAAGCCGGTTTCAAACGCACTTGATTAGATGTGGCGCATCTGAAAAAACATAAACATTTCGTTCCTCACACACAGGATTAACAAAATAGTTCTTTGCAACATTTATTGCACCAGTTACACCAAAGTGCTTCCACATGGATCGATTGGTCGTGGTATCGTCACACACAATGGCATCGACAAATGCGCCTGCATCTTCAAGAAGGAGTATCGCCTTCAATACAGGCTGGGACAACACATTTCCTTTTGTAGGGCCGTGGCTTGCAAAAACAGCCACGGGTTGAGAGTAGCTCTCACCAAAAGAACGAAATGCAAACACAAGTCCATGATCGGCTAGCTGCTTCGGCGCTTCAGCTTCATTTCCGAAGTCTGCATGTCCAGAATAAGTCATTGTTTTGGAGTTCACCCGCCATTCTTTGCGAACATTAATTTCATCAAACAACAGAATTCCATGTCTTCGAAAAGCGTCTTTTGTTGAGAGCTTTTTTTGAACGCACTAAAAAAAAACGAGTGTCAAAACCACATTTCAAACGCACCATGGAGAGGTATTTTCGCACTGTCGACACACACGGATGGGGCAATACGTTGTCATCACGCAGAAAGGAATAGCCTGACGGGCTACGAATGTGCAAGAGCAGGCAAAGTAGGAGCCACTCTTCGCTGTAGCGCCGATTCTTCTTGCTGGTGCACTTCGCAGCTGCTAAACATTCTTTAATAACAGGCGCTTCACCTTCAGGAATGTTTAAATCGCTGTGCTTGTCATGAAGGGACTCTTCCGACATTGTCGACAGCTTTTCTTGGCAGGACTTAAGTTGGGATGTCAAAGAACCCACTTTCTTCTCAAGACGATCAACAGATTTCTTTAATGAATACTGCGCTCTTCTGAAAGTCATCACATCAGTTTTTCAAACATTCGACAATCGGTAATATCGCATAGGCCGCTTTTGTTTTTCCTTGTCTAGTCTGCGCAATCCCGGCTGCGGCGGCTGCATTTCCGATGGAGGCGGAAATGTTGTAGGCCCGTGTGCTCAGATTTGGGTGCACGTTAAAGAACCCCAGGTGGTCTAAATTTCCGGAGCCCTCCACTACGGCGTCTCTCAAAATCATATAGTGGTTTTGGGACGTTAAACCCCACATATCAATCAATCTAGTCTGCGCTTCTCGTGAAGACGAAGTGTGGTTTGAAGGCTCTGACATCTTTGGCATGAAGCTGCATCCGACTTCAGCAGAAGGACACATTGGTTTTGTCTACATCGGCTTGTTACATCAACATAAGCGCTGGAAGGCTGTGCGTTCGGATATTCTTTAGAGTAAGGCCCTCTACTGCATAAACGAACGTTGTGCACAAGGAAAATCAGCGTCCCAATATCGGCTATGTTGCGGATATTTCCATGAAATCCGAGTTTTTCTTTCGCTATTCGCCTGCCCAAAAAAGCGATGTTGGTATTCAGTGCCTCATCGAAGCTCACGACTTTTCTCGGATATATGTGATTAACAGGAGCGGCATAGTAATTGTATCCTTCGACTTCCGCAGCCATTCCCACAGCACAAGACACTGTATTCGCGGCCACGAATGCAGCATTAGACACGTGCATCTCTGAAAACACTACTGTTTTCTGGCCATCGATATTTATTGTATGATGTGCCCAAGCTGCAGTTGGCAGAGTGACCGACTCGGAGTTTTTAAGGATATCACCAGTACCTGGTTCTGCATCTGGCTTGAACACGGTGGCCTCAGTGCTGCAGTTGACAGTGGTGGCCCAGGAAACTGAGATCGCCTCGGCAATTCCAGAGAGGGTGGTATCGGAGCCTCGACTATCCAGCGATGACGCAGGAGTTGAGCTTGATGAATCTCCACCACTGACACAGCGTTTCTTGGCGGGAAGGCAAACACGGGTCGCAGGTGCTTTCCTTTTCTTCACAGTCTTGGTTAGGTGGCTCGGGCATCCAGGAAATATTGTTGGGATGGCGTCTTGTGCCAAAGCCGCTTTCCTCGGCGCACTGACAAGAACGTTTCCTTTATTTATTTATTTATTTATTTATTTATTTACATACACTAAGGACCCGGGAGGGCATTACATAGGGGGGGATTAGGAAGATTTTCAGCATGTGTAAAATACATTATATATTCAGAAGCATCATTATATAAAGCCTAAATGAAAAAAAAATGATAAAAAAGAGTACACATCACAGTGGTGATAAGGATAATAAAAACATATATATAAGCTCAGCAGAAGAAAAGGTAAGTTAACAGAATGCAATAGGCTCCAGGTAACAAGTGTAGACGCGAATAACACACACAAGATATTCAAGTAATTCACATAAACAACACCACCGCATAACTACATTAATCGATTGGAACTTTTAGGAACACTTTTACCGCTTTCAGAAAGGATGATGATTCTGTTAGAGTGGCTACATCAGCTGGCAAGGAATTCCAGTTGCTTATTGACAGGGCTAAGGGCGAGATTTGGAATGTTTTTGTTCTCGGGAAGATGGGATTAACTTTGTTAGGGTGATCGAAATGTGTGATGGCGGGAGGATATGCTTGCGCGCAAACTGGGAGTTGCTGTGGAAGAGCGAGTGAAAATTAGATAGCCTTGCAAGTTTACGGCGCGTGGCAAGGGAGGGCCGATTAAGCGATTTCAGTATGAAACTTACGCTTTCACACGGTGAGTATGACGATGTTACGAAGCGCGCAGCTTTGTTTTGAACTGATTCAACCAAGTAAGTTAAATTTTCAGTGTGGGGGTGCCATATTATTGAAGCATACTCCAGCGATAGTCTTATCAGAGAAACGTATGCATGCAGTCTGGTTTCTTTGTTGGCAAGGTATAATCGCCTTTTGAGGATGCCAAGTTTTTTTATTGCTTTAGTAGTGATATGTTCAATGTGAGTGGTCCACTTTAGATTGGCTGTGAAAAATACCCCAAGATAATTAAAGGATTGTACTGAATCAATTTGAATGTCATTTATGGTGTACGACTTATGCAAAGAGATTAGAGCAGAACTAAATTCCAAGTGCTTAGTTTTCCCTATATTAATTTCCATCTGCCACGTGTCGCACCACTCGGCCTACCTATCGAGGTCAGATTGTAAAATGGTATTATCGGTAGGGCAAGTTATTTCTTTGTAAATAACGCAGTCGTCTGCAAATAACCGAATTTGCGAACTTATGTTACATGCTATGTCATTAATGTAAATTAGGAACAAGAGAGGACCAAGAACCGAGCCTTGGGGAACACCGGATAAAACGCTAGTAGGGTTCGAGATGTAGCTATTTAGCTTTTTAGATTGGGAGCGGTTAGTAAGAAATTCCAGTATCTATTGTGTTGTATTGTTTTCAAACTTCAGATTGCGAATTTTCAGTTATAACCGTTTGTAGGGGACCCTATCAAATGCCTTTGAGAAATCAATAAATATGGCATCGACATGACGGGAAGAGTTAGGCGCAGAATGAAGGTCAGTAAATAATTCGAAAAGTTGCGATTGACATGAGAAATTTTGACGAAAACCGTGTTGGTTGTTTAGGAGCAAGTTATTTGAATTAGGATAGGCCATTATATTTGTGAATAGGATATGTTCGAGAAGTTTGCAACATATGGACGTCAAAGAGATTGGTCTGTAGTTATTGGACTGAGTATTATCACCAGATTTGAATATTGGGATTATGTAAGCAGATTTCCAGTCCTCTGGTAAGCAACCGGTATCTAAAGATTGTTGAAAAATTAACGCGAGCAAAGATAGCGCTTCCCATGATTTCGGGACCAATAGCGCATCAAACTGTTTTTCACAAACGAAATCTGTTGTTTGCAACTCGCGATCTTTCCGTGGAATAGCATGTCGCCACACTTTCAAGTGGTCACTATCCTTCGGAGCAGCGAAAAGGGAAACTTTCTCCGAGCACGATTTGTAGCCCGAGTTGCATCGCGGCACAAAGCAATTCTTGCCCATCTGGACAATATAAGTTGTGTAAATAAGGACTTGATGAACAAGGATAAGCTATTTCAAATAGGCTAGCATTTGGGTGGCAGGCGTTTTGACTGGTGAACGTATGTGCTTGAATGGGGCCTCGTCTGGTTTGGCGAGTTAGTTTTAACGGCTCAGACAGTGACGTCACGGAATATGGTGTCACTCTCTACTTTCATTCCCGAAAGAAGAAACTGGGAAGCAATTGGTTAGGAAGCTGAAAAGGAAACGAGCACGACCATTTTACGTTTGTGCACCAACAACAGGGCACAAAGATCTAAACAGCATGTCTGTGACGAATAACGAACGACACAATCGGAATGGCACATGGTGAGCCATGATGGATTGGTCGTTATACGTGCGTCAACCTTCATTACCATGCGCCAGCCAGCGCCTCTAAATTTAAGTTTACACGTGCCAAGCATAATCCGATATGGGGCATGCACAACGACAGCCCATGAGAGCAATTTCTAACCTACCAATGTCAAGAGTGTTCCTTCCTTCTGACAACCATCATTTAGTGAAACGTCAGCCCCCCCCCCCCCACACACACACAACAGCGCTTTCTTTTTCAGTGAATATCTTTTTCTATTTGACTAACCCAGTTCGGGTCCGCCACGGTGGATCAGTTGCTAAGGTGCTCGGCTGCTAACCCAGTGATTACTAAGCCAGTTCGTCACAGCGGCCTCACCCAATTCGCCATGGTGGAATTATTTGTGCACGAGCTCAAATATTTTTGGAATTCGCGTTCACCTGCACACTCATTATCACTTTTCGCAAAAGCTATATTTCCTATGTGTTTCCATGTGTTGGCTACCGCCACTGAATTATCTTGATGTTGTGCATTTACTTTCACATCAGAGTGATATGTGTGGTTACCCTGATAAAAAACGAACGGCCAGCAGTTGAAGAATTGTCGCAAATGCAGCTTTGTAAGCGACGCGGCCCCCGTTGAAGCGGCTGACCGGATAACCTCGATAGACCCAGCGCTGCCTGTCGGAAAAAATGCGCAACACGCCTCCGTGTTCCGCGGGGAGCATGGTGTTAGAATAACTATTCTAACACCGTGGCGGGGAGGCTGCACGGTAGAGGCCGAGCGTCGCTCCACCTAACCTATTCTAACACCGTGATATCGGGCAAGACAATACCGAAAATTTGCAAGGACTGTAGTTGTGTAAAAGCAAGATCGGTAATTACCTGGTGGGCACACGCTAGATGGATATGAAAATATTTCGCGGGTCGCATACAGATGCACGCGCTCAATTGTAACTACCGCAAGCGTGCCTCGCGCGATTCCATGGGCGCTCGCGAAAACTGATCCCCCCCCCCCCCCCCCCCCGGTGGGTTCGCGAAGATCTGTCACGCCGGTTTCGGGGCACGGGGCGGCCGTCCGTGCCGGTGCGCTCTTTCGTCCAGTGGCCGTGACGTGCTCCAGCTGGGATGGTGGCGCCAACTACCGGGTGGGTAATGAGTGAAAGAACAGTGAAAAGGAAAAGAAAACGAGAATCCTTGCCTATGCCAAGGTGCGAAGCATCGTTACAAGTTTATTGTAGTAATAATGAAAGTAAATAAATAGGAGCCATGTACCTAACGGGAAAACATTCATGTTGCCGATTCGTTTCCATCAATCCAGTAGTTAGGCCTAGACGCATTTGAAATGGGAAGCTATGTCAAAAACTACGCCAACTCATCTGTATTACTCGGTCAACGATGCTAGCTGAAGGCAAGCGAAGCCACTTGAAACAGTCGTTTGCTGCAAACAAAGTGAATCTTTCCACAGCTACGCCAATATCACTTCGAATCGGGTTTCCGAGAGCGCTGCCATGTTGTACGTACACTACGTACACCTACGCTACCACGGCAACGTTAAATCTGAAAAATAGTGCGCGTACTGTAAGGTATGGGTAACGTACGTATGGGCGCACGGGCACTTTGACCTCGCTATTACGGTACGCCCGGTATACTATAGCTGTGTAATGATCGTTATGAAGTCATGTCATATACCACTTTTGAATTGTGTAGTGTGAACAAAACCACCACAATAGCAGCAACACCATGAAATGTAAATCATGACATTCATAACATACATATCATTATTTTCGTGTTATGACTAAAGTCACTGGTGCTCGCGATACACTCATGTTACGTCATACTAAATTAGATATCGAAAACATTAACGTCACGGCCAGAAGAGGTAATAGTTGTAGGCGGCTAGGTAGATAGATAGATAGATAGATACCCTCGAAATCGCCGAAGTTCGCTAAGAAATGCTTTAAAACTCCACTCGGCGAAGTAGAGAGGATACAGCAAAGAAGGAGGAAGGAAATAAAATAAATTGCAATAACATTTTGAGGCAAGATTCCAAGCAGGGTGTCCACGGTCCGACGGTGAGCTACGAAACTAGTGGGCTATTTTGGCGTGGTAGCCGAACAAGCACGTTTAGGAATCACATGATTGCGTTGCTATGAACAAGAGAACAAGAGAAATAGAAAAAAAGAATAAAGTACAAAAGAAAAGGAAAGAGAAAATAAACAGAGAAAATTGAACAAGACAATGAACAACATAATCCTAAAGAGTAGCCAGGCATAAAAGGTGACCGCCACAGCAAACCGGCTTTCGGCCGAAAGAGGGAAGAAACAGCGTCCCATGAGCAAAAGGCAGGAGACCACGAAACCGAGACAGATCTCGCCGAAATCAGGATGTATCTTCACTTTAGCTTACAACGTCAAATTTTCCTGGTTCTGGTTTTCTGGTTTGCGAAATCACCCACAAGTACATCCGAGGGAAGACTCTTAATGCGTGAATAATTTGTTTTTGCTGTGTAATTAGTTCAGAAGCCCCTAAGTCGTCTTTGTCACGGACATCCACATAACGCGCGCGTTTTCTCACTGATAAAAATCGCATGCAAATACCAATCATGTCGACTTCGTTCGTTTTATATTAGATGGCTCATGTCGTCAAGAAGAGCTCGGTCCACTTATCGTTGCACGCTTTAGGTTGCTGACGTACTCCGAAGCAACGTGTATGCGCACTTCACAGTAATGTCACGTCAGCAGACGCCCCTATATAGATTGGTGACGCCTGATTACCTACAGGGCAGACGGCTCCTGACGTGCTTGGACGTCGCCCGGCTCCTACTATATAGCTTCTGCTGGATTTCGCGCCGAGCTTACACGGCCACGTCAAGCTCACATGTTCACGAAATTGTTTCGCGAGCGGTGTCATAGGTGTTAGGCAGGCAGCGCGCCGCGCTCTTCGCACTACTGTGCGTGTCCTTATCTAGCTGTGATAGGATCGTCGCCTTGAAAATGGTTCAGTTTATAGACTTTTTAATACAAAATGTGCTTTATGACATTCTTCAGCGAAATTTCAACGACTTATTTCCGCCACAACAATGACTTCGGGAACAAAATGCACCTTCAGATGACAACGAAAAGAAGTGTCGTCAATGGGAGCTGAGCCCACGATCTCTCCGTCCACGACAATTGATGCCAGGTGCCCTAGCCACTGCGCAATGCTCCCCCCCTCTGAAGCCTTTACAGACCCGCCTTTAATATCTAACACTGTTATCACAGTGCTTTTGTCAAAGTGAAGCAACGCATCATGACCATAATATCCTCGATTACCTGATTTAACGAGTCGTATCTAAGAGTTCGTCCGATACACTGTATATGGAAATAAGCCGTGATGGGAGTGAATCTGTGTGGATTGAATTTGATCATTCTTTTCTGAAACATGATGAGAACATCATTCTTGGGTGTATTTACCGTTTCTTTTCCTCGAGCGTGAAGGGTTTCATTTCTCGCCTTGTCACTATTATTCATCGGCTGTCATCTGAAAACAGGCGCGTTGTCTTAGTTGGGGGTATTGATATTATTTGCTTAAATGTGACCATTGTTCAAGTACGGATTATTTTTATGGTTTCAGTAGTTATAGTTTTTAGTGATTTATTTCATCGCCTACAAGATGTCCCTTCTATGACGGTGCTTCACTACTTGATCATTCTATCTGTAGTTTTTCACCGTCTCCCTCTGCAGTAGTAATCGATGTGAATATCATTGATGATTACCCCATTTTTCTGGCTTTTAGTGTCGGGAATATATTTGACACACCTTCGCATGTTACTTCCATACTGAACCCGGAATCGTTCTTCACTTCTATACGTAATATTGATTGGTCAAAAGTTACCTCCATACGGATTGTAGACAAGGCATTTAACTTGTTCTCTGCCCTTTTCTTTGAAGGGGAATCCAGCATTTTTTTTATAATCACCCATTTGAATAAAACTTTGAACACGTGTTTGCTTTGGTACCATGGTGATATGTGCCAAACTATACAACTATATGTCATTTAATTTTTCATAAAAAATTTGAAATTTGTAGCTGATTTGGGAATCACATTGTAAATATGGGCCACCATCAGGGTCTACTCTTTTTTTCAAAAACCCCGCTTTTGCCAGCAGACGGATGCAGAGCACGCTTTCTTCAACGAGGTGACGACAACGCAAGCACAGTTCAGTTTTGTCAGCTTCATCGCCAACTTGGTTTGTGCGACCGAGACACCTAAGCTACGTTAACGCCCTGGCCAGCCGTGGCGGGGTGTAGCGGAACTCGTGACGTCATCGGCGACGGTATTTGGTGACGTCATTACAACCCATAGAAGACAAAGCCGCTCCCTGTTTCGGTTTCTGCTTTGACTCGTCGTTTTTTTTTTGCTTAATTAAAAGTATTGACGAGTGCCTGCGCAAAATGAACCACCCTAACGTTTCAGTACTCTCAATACTATTAGAAAACAGCATTATCTCAGTATGGATGAAAATGCACCAGCGTTCCCATTTAAAGCTGCAGAAGAGTGTACAAAAATGGTTAAATGTAAAAAAAAGTGTGAATATTCCAAAAAGTCATGGTTTTTTCAAGGACTGCAGAAAAGTATGCGCAAAAAAGGTAAACTTTCCGAAAACAAAAATAACAACTGTTTAACGCTGCTTTAGCTTCTCATTACAAAAAATATGCCCATGTTATTTCATGTCTTTTAAGAAATGGTAAAAAAATGTGCTATGATAAGCAATTATGCAGGAAAATAACAACTCTAAAAGGCAATGGCATCTGTTAAATGATTTTCTAAATCAATCATAACATAGCTCATTTTTGCAAAAACTGACGTATAGCGGCATTACACATGATAACCCTGAAGTGTTGCTGATGCTTTTAGTTACTACTTTTTCGAAATTTTTAGTCAGAAACAAAGAAGGTCTAAAAGTAATCTACAGCAGTCTAACCAATCTTTTTTTTTCTTTTTCCCGGAGCCCTGATGATTTATTAGCGATAGCAATTAAAACGCTTAAGCGAACCAGCCTTGGTATAGATAACATCTCAGCACGCTATCTAAAACTTGTAGTATATGTCATTTGATATCCACTAGCTGAAATTATAAATCTTGCGTTTAAGCATGACATTTTTTCTACTTTTATAAAAATAGCCAAAGTACTCCCGGTGTTTAAAAATGGTAATGAACATTGTGCCTCCAAATATGCTGTGATCTTTATTCTTTGTTCCCTCACTAAAGTCATCAAAAATTATATATGGTTCTGCTTACCAAGTATCTGAGTGAATTTAATGTATTGAAGTCTTATCAATTTGGCTTTCGCTCTGTAAGTTCAAGAAACCTTGCCTTTTTTCCCTTTGTGACTACATCAAACGATCCATTGATTCAGGGTGCATCGTAGAGTCATTTTCCTTGGAATTTTCAAAGGCATTCGACACCATTGTTGATCTCATTTTGTCCAAGAAGCTAGACGCTTACGGTATCAAAGGTCCATCCCTCAAGTTATGAAACAGTTGCCTGGCTTATAGAAAACATATTGTATACATAGCAGGTTCATTTTCTTCTATTAAACAAAAAATAAGGGTAGTTCCGAATGCTCACTACTGGATCCGTTACTTTTCTTACTCTACATAATGATCTTCCTGACATTATGAACAAGTCTCACTGTGTTTTATATGCTGACGATACTACCATTTCTCAAGCTGATAGTTGTCTTACTAGTGTCACTTATAAATTTAGTGCTACACTTTGTAACGTATCCATGTGGTGTAAGGAAAATCATCTAGTTAATATTCCAAATAAATCTAAATTTGTGGTTTTTAGATCACCTGAACGCAAGTTAACTTCACCAGCAGGGACCACGATTGAGTCCTATTTTAATAAAATCAGTGAGAGCGTATGATTGCTTGGTGTTCTACTAGATGCTAACCTTAAATTAAACCTCCATATTGCTCACATCAAAAAAATGCCAGAAGTCGGCATTATTCAAAGCTCGCTCGTTATTCAAAGTTGCCAGCCCGTCATGTCAGGCCGACATGACGGGCTGGCAGCCACAGTAGAACGAGAGAGCCCAGTGAAAAATCGACTTCCCTATGTCGGCTGTCGTAGAGCGACTTTTGTGCTCTCTGGGACGATGACAACCTGACGCGGGCTACTGTATGTGCGATCAGAGCACGGGAGATGGCATCTTGTGCGTACAAGTGGTGGACGGAAGGTCATGCGCAAGCAGGGTATCGAAAGGTAGTAAGTCATCGCGGCCAAAGAGAAGATAAAATGGTGAGTAGCCGGCAGTTTCATGATGGGACGAGTTGTAGGCGAAGGTTAAAACGGAAGGGCAGTGTCCCAATTGCTGTGGTCGTCAGAAACATGAATAGCAAGCATGTCCGTCAGTGTGCAGTTGACGCGCTCAGTAAGTCCGTTGGTCTGAGGATGGTAAGAAGTCGTAAAGTTGTGCCGCGTAGCACAGGATCTAAGGAGGTCGTCAACCACACGAGACAGGAAGCAGCGGCCACGGTCCGTGAGTAGGTGAGAAGGAGCGCCATGCTGAAGGATGATGTCATAGAGTAGAAAATCTGTGACGTCCGTTGCGCAGCTGGTCGGTAGCGCTCGAGTAATTGCATACTGAGTGGCATAATCCGTAGCTACTGCTATCCATTTGTTTCCCGTTGCCGATGTTGGGAAGGGACCTAACAAATTCAAACCCACACGATGAAACGGCTCGGCTGGGACTTAAATAGGTTGAAGGTGACCGGAAGGAACAGACGTAGGCTTCTTTCGACGCTGGCACAGGTCACACGCTGCAACGTAGCGGCGAACGGAACTATGAAGGCCCTTCCAGAATACCTGTCGGCGGACGCGATCAAAGGTTCTGGAGACACCTAACCGTCCGGCAATGGGGGTGTTGTGAAGTTCTTGCAAGATGTTTTTGCGCAGATGACGTTGGACGACGAGCAAAAGTTCCGCGCCATCAGGCTTTAAGTTGCCGCGGTATAAAATGTCTTGAACAAAAAATAGGCTCAGTGAAATATCTTTATGGCCGAATTGAAGACGGTCAATCATCAATAGCAGCGATGGACCTCGGCCTTGTTCGTCGGCTATTTGGAGCAAATCTGTTATGGCTAGGATGTTGGCATCAGCTTCTAACTCAAAGGAGTCAGGTGGGTCAACAGGGTGTCAAGATAAGCAGTCGACATCGCTGTGAAGCTTGCCAGACTTGTACACTACAGAGAACGTGTACTCTTGCAATCGCAATGCCCATCGCCCGAGCCTGTCTGTGGATCCCTCAAGGGTTGACAGCCAGCAGAGCGTATGGTGGTCTGCGATGACTCCAAACGTGCGTACTTATAGGTACGGACGATATTTTGCGATAGCCCTGATGAGAACTGGGCACTGTCGCTCAGTAATTGAATAGTTCCTTTCCGACTGAGAAAGTAGGCGGCTGGCGTACGCTATGACACGGTCTGTGCCATTCTGCATTTGTGCGACTATTGCCCCTATGCCATGGCCACTTGCATCGGTGCGTAGCTCCGTTCGAGTGGCTGGGTCAAAATGAACCAACACAGGTGGTGATGTGAGCGCTGAAATCAATGACGCAAAGGAATGTTCTTGGTCTTTACGCCAGGAAAAAGCCACATTCTTTTTGAGGAGATCCGTGAGTGGCCGAGCAATTTCCGCGAAATTGCTGCCAAAATGGCGGAAATACGAACAGAGTCCCAAAAAGCTGCGGACTTCTTGCATGGAACATGGGACCGGAAACTCGCGCACAGCGTGACTTTATCAGGGTCGGGTCGTACACCAGCAGCGTCAACAAGGTGGCCAAGTAGATTTATCTGACGGTGCCGAAAGGTGCACATAGACGCGTTCAGCTGGAGGCCAGCACAGCGAAAAACATCAAGGTTGGCCGCAGAAGTAGAAGATGGCTTTCGAAGGTTGGCGAGAAAACGATGACATTGTCTAGATAGCACGGGCACGTTGACCATTTGAAACCGCGAAGGAGAGAGTCCATCTTGCGTTCAAAAGTTGCTGGCGCATTGCACAACCCAAAAAGCATGACTTTAAACTGATAAAGCCCGTCGGGTGTTATGAATGCCTCTTCTCGCGGTCGCGGTCATCGACTGAAGTTTGCCAATATCCAGATCGTAGGTTCAGGGAAGAGAAATACTTGGCACCACGAAGGCAGTCAGGCGCATCGTCAATTTGAGGTAGAGGAT
Source organism: Rhipicephalus microplus (assembly GCF_043290135.1). Lineage (NCBI taxonomy): Eukaryota > Metazoa > Arthropoda > Arachnida > Ixodida > Ixodidae > Rhipicephalus > Rhipicephalus microplus. The sequence continues at coordinate 1,051,831 of NW_027464594.1, forward strand.
AGACATCCTTCTTGGTTATTCGATTGAGATGGCGATACTCGACGCAAAACCGCCAGGTGTTGTCCTTGTTTTTAACAAGCACAACAAGTGATGCCCAAGGACTGGTTCAAGGCTCTATGACGTCACTGTCGAGCATTTTCTCTACCTCCGTGACAATACGTTTTATTTATGAAATTCCTTTATTTAGGTGTCCCATATTTATTGCTATATAATGTTCTAATAATGTGTGTTTTAGTAACATGTCTTTTCGTTTTTTTTCTAGTTGAGGCATTCTTTGTTCAGTTGATCTAGTGTCGTGCTGCTTCCAAGTTCACTCTATATATGCTGTGTTTTAGTTTTTTGGTTTTTATATGCCTTTGTCTCTTTTCAAATTCGCTTTTTCTGTTCTGGCTTCTACTTTATTTTTATCAAATTGTAACTATAACCCAGAGTCCTCTTGTAGTCACTGACTTTAGACCATAGTCTCAATATTTTATATTTTGTCATCATCATCATCATCATCATCATCATCATCAGCCTGACTACGTCCACTGCAGGACAAAGGCCTCTACCATATTCCGCCAGTTAACCCGGTCCTGTGCTTGCTGCTGCCAATATATACCCGCAAACTTCTTAATCTCGTCTGCCCACCTAACCTTCTGTCTCCCCCTAACGCGCTTCCCTTCTCTGGGAATCCAGTTAGTTACCCCTAATGACCAGCGGTTATCCTGTCTACGCGCTACATGCCCGGCCCATGTTCATTTCCTCTTCTTTATTTCAACTATGATATCCTTAACCCCCGTTTGTCCCCTAATCCACTCTGCTGTCTTCTTGTCTCTTAAGGTTACACCTACCAATTTTCTTTCCATTGCTCGCTGTGTCGTCCTCAATTTAAGCTGAACCCTCTTTGTAAGTCTCCAAGTTTCTGCTCCGTAGCTAAGTACCGGCAAGATACAGCTGTTATATACCTTCCTCTTGAGGGATAGTGGCAATCTACCTGTCATAATTTGAGAGTGCATGCCGAATGTACGCCACCCCATTCTTATTTTTCTAGTTACTTCAATCTCGTGGTTAGGCTCCGCGGTTATTACCTGCCCTTAGTAGACATAGTCTTTTATAACTTCAAGTGCACTATTATTTATCTCGAAGCGCTGCTCCTTTCCGAGATTTTTGTACATTACTTTCGTTTTCTGCCGATTAATTTTGAGACCCACCTTTCTGCTCTCCTTGTCTAACTCCGTAATCATGAGTTGCAATTCGTCCCCTGAGTTACTCAGCAATGCAATGTCATCGGCGAAGCGCAGGTTACTAAGGTATTCTCCATTAACTCTTATCCCTAACTGTTCCCATTCTAGGCTTCTGAAACCTCCTGTAAGCACGCGGTAAATAGCAATTGGGAGATTGTGTCCCCATGCCTTACACCCTTCTTGATTGGTATTCTGTTGCTTTCTTTATGAAGCACTATGGTAGCAGTCCATCCCCTGTAGATTTCTTCCAGGATGTTTATATATACTTCATCTACGCCCTGACTCCGCAGTGTCTGCATGACGGCTGATAATTCTACTGAATCAAACGCCTTCTCGTAATCTATGGAGGCTATGTATAGTGGCTGGTTATACTCTGAGCATTTTTCTATTACCTGATTGATAGTATGAATGTGGTCAATTGTTGAGTAGCCTGTTCTAAATCCTGCTTGTTCCTTTGGTTGATTGAATTCTAATGTTTTCTTTACTCTGTTAGCAATCACCTTTGTAAATAGCTTGTATACTACAGAGAGCAAGCTGATGGGCCTGTAATTCTTCAAGTCCTTGTCATCTCCTATCTAAAGTATTAGGGTGATGTTAGCGTTCTTCCAAGACTCTGGTACCCTTCCCGTCAGAAGACACCTCGTAAACAGGGTGGCTAGTTTTTCTAACACAATCTGTCCTCCATCTTTCAGCAGATTTGATGTTACCTGATCCTCACCAGCAGCTTTGCCTCTTTGCATGCTCTCCAAAGCTTTTCTGACTTCTTCTATCATTACTGGTGAGTGTCATCTGGGTTACTGCTAGTTCTTATAGTATTAAGGTCGTGGTTGTCTCGGCTACTGTACAGATCTCTGTAAAACTCCTCCGCTATTTTAATTATCCTATCCATATTGGTAGTTATTTTTCCTTCTATGTCCCTTAGTGCATACATCCGACTTTTGCCTATCCCAAGTTTCCTCTTCATTGCTTTGACGCTTTCTCAGTTTTTCAGAGCGTGTTCAATTCTCTCCATGTTATACCTTCTTACATCGCATACTTTACGCCTATTAATCAACTTCGAAAGCTCTGCCAGTTCTATTTTGTCTGTTGTACTTGACACTTTCATGCTTTGACGCTTCTTAATTAGGTTGTTCATTTCCTGGGAAAGCTTGCCAGTGTCCTGTCTAACTACCCTGCCTCCAACTTCCACTGCACACTCCGTAATGATACTCGTTAAATTATCATTCATTGTATCTACACTAAGGTTGGTTTTCTCATTAAATGCCGAGTACCTGTTCTGCAGCGACACTCTGAATTCCTGTACTTTCCCTCTTAGTGATAGCTCATTGATTGGCTTCTTGCGTGTCAGTTTCTGTCGTTCCTTCTTCAAGTCTAGGCGAAGTCGAGACCATACCATTCTATCCTGCACGATTCTTGGGTGTGCAGTCACTCCCAGTTCTCAGTCACTCCCCCACTCCCAGTTCTCTTTTGTCTGCCAAGCTCAGATAGCAAAGGACGTGCCCATTCTGCAGCACAGTACAGGCGTCATCTGTCCCCCTAACCTCACTGAGCCCTATTATATCCTATTTAACACCCTCTAGCTCCTCGAATAATACAGCTAGACTTCCCTCACTAGATAAGGTTCTAGCGTTAAACGTTGCCAAGTTCAGGTTCTAAAGGCGGCCTGTAGTCCAGAGATTCTTAGCACCCTCTGCTGCGTTGCAGATCTGACCGCCGCCATGGTCAGTTGCTTCGCAGCTGCTGGGAACTGAGGGCCGTGAGTTATTTGACGTATGCATGTGGGAGGTAGTGGCCAGATACTTCACCAGGGTTGCCGATCCTTCTCTGGTGAGGGAGTGCGTTCCCGGCGGTGATTACCAGTGAGGCCGCACCCCAGGCCTCTTAATGCAGTTCTATCAACACGCGGATTTTTTTTGGATGTGTTTACTCACACCCTACTATTGAAACGCACTAGCTTATATAGCAATGAATTTAGACTGACCTTAGTGGCACAGGTTACAAGCAAGTTTTTGTGCACTTTTTTTACGTTTTCTGTCAATACTAAACATGCGCACACGTAAATATGTTGTATCTGATTCTTAGACGCGCGGACCTTTATGGACGGTTGCACAATAATGAACGGAATAATTACTAGAGCTTATCTGGTTTTTGCGAAAACGATTACCCCAAGCCATGCATGGAATGCGCATCGCATTCCGAACGCTGCGCCATCTCTCAACCACTTCCACAGTGATTTTTTTTTTTCTTGAAGCCTCCGAGAATGCAAACGCTTGCCGCGCGCTAGCCATTTTTGAGGTCACGTCTTTTTTTATTCTTCCCCTTGTTACTCTAACAGGGCGCAGAATGCAGACCATACTTATTCTTCGTATTTACCCTTTTTGTCTTCATAAAACTCATTTGATTTGAAAAAAAGCAACTTGTTCTCAAGCGGATGCCCCAATGAGGGTTTTATAAACTCCGTATGGACGTAAAACTTTACTCCTCAACAGGAGTGTGTTTTCGGGTGGATTTAGGAGAGTTTTTATTTACGTCCATCAGAGAGCTTTTTCAAGTCAGTATAGGAGTAAATTTTTACATGAACTGAGAAAAAATACGTAAGCAGCCTTGCGCAAGTGTAACTTTAATTTCATTACCTTCGAAGCACACAATATTGATCACAGTACACAAACATGCACTCAACGTTCACGTAATGTTACAACACTCAAACTCACCACAGCTTGCCACTCGCGCTGCACACCTACGCTTTATTCGCCGGGTATATCTAAGCATCATATTTTGACTTACCATGTAGATCTGGAAAGACCATTTTTGCTAACAGTTAAGCAATAAACATGCGCAGCGTAGGTATGAATTGTGGTGGCTTAATGTGGGCACATCAACACACATGCCTTTCATCCTAAGTTCTCCTAATAATCGATAATTTTTAACTATAATCAAAAGGTTTTGTCAGTTGGTGCTCTGCAGTACTGCCTGAATTTGCATTAGCAGTACTGTGAGTGAACACGTAAAATACAGTGAATCGTACACAAAGCCCGAGCGGCCTTGACTGAACACATCAACGACGAACATTCAACAGCTCTATAGCGATGAACCGATCGGTACACCGTCGCTACCGCGTTCGATGACTAGGCATCACTCTCGAATATACAGCATGTTGATTCGATGAATGACAGCTGGCGATCGCAAAATGCTTGCTGATGTTCTGTTTTCGTCTCACTCCCATATTCTAGAACGTCCCTTCACTCAACGCTTCACCTTCACTCGAGAAAGCCGATGGGAGCGCCATCTCTAGGCACGAGAAGTCATTGCATATCAGCAATAATCTGCTGCGATTCTCAAGTAGCGCAGCGTCATTTTGAGCCGAGCTGTGGCGCAGCGCTCAAGTCTGTCAAGTGAAGAGTGAAAGTCGAGTCGAGGAGCGTTTGTGAATACGCGGGTCAGTCTTTTGAGAGCTGCGGTAGCAAAGCGCAGAAGACTGTTTTTCATCCCAGTAGCCTTTATTTTTTGCGAAACACATTCTTTGCCACGCCGGTGGTCGGTGCTAGCTCGCTCGACAGGGCGGCCTGCGCGCGAGTTTGCTACGACGCCAGGTTGACACCGACAGCATAGCGAGGCCTTCTGACCGCTTAGATGTTGAAGCCGGTGAAATACCGGTGACACTCCGAGAAGCCACCATCGGCAGAGACGGGGCGAGCGCGCCGCCGGCGCAGCTGTTCAAACTAAGCATTCCGGTCGCCGAAAAAGTGCCGAATTCAATTAGGTGGCGGCGAGATCCGCTGAAAGGGTCCTCTGGGTCCGCTGAAAGTACGCAGTACTGCTTTGTCTTGCTTCCAGCGTACGAGAGTCATCGCAGTCTAGCACCGAATCGTGTAGTGGTGTTCGCGAGCCACGACAACTGGGTGAACGATAGTCCCGTGGTAGATGGCACATTCCGCGATGCGGGGCGCATCCAGTGCGGACGACTCAGCGTTTTGGCGGAAGGAGAATTACGGTTGCTGTAAAAAGCGGATTCTTCAGTCGGAACTAGGTGTCACACCAGTTGCCGCCCAGCCTGTCGTGGTCGAGCGAAGCCTACTTCAGACCGTTTCGAAGTTTTAGACGATGAAACTCCAGACGCAATCGCTAACGATCGTAACAAATTAGTTTTGTTACCATTATATTATTCTTTGAAATTTCTTGTAACTCGGCCCTTTGAAGCGCGGCATTCACGGTGTTCCGCTGAGTAACCGGACCGATGTCCAGCGTGGTTCAACTATGCGAAATATCTTGAAATGTTCACACTAAACTTCAACTAGTCGTTGCAAAACTTCACTGCACTCATAATTTTTTTGCCTGTTGACAGATACTCACAGAGTCAGCCACAAAAAGTACTGGTGTTACACACCAACATGCAAATAGATGCCCGTACATACACACAAACACACCCACCCACACAAACAGGCACTCACGTCATGAACAATAAGAGGTCTCTAAACTCCCATAAGGAGTTTGTAACCATATGACCTGAAACCTGGGGAGTTTAACATGGTCATGTCGTTCGTAAACTTTGCCATTAAGCAGGGGGCGTTTTACGAAGACATGTGCCGAGTTCACTCCGTACTAGGGCGTAAATATTTGGGGCAGGGGAGTTTTATGGGTTCATGTGCTGAAGGAACTTCCATCTCGGCTAATTTTCGCTTGCAGTGTATGGTGCGTTTCTAATAAGAAAAGGGTTATTTTGTGGACGCATGAACACCCCACCAGGCGTCCAGCTTACTAGTTATCGGTCTCACTCATAACTTCAATTGCTACTAAAATAGCTTCAATCGCTACTAAAACAGCATAACTTCAATCGCTACTGCTCTGTGACGCGCACCTCCTTTGGTGCAACTCTGCGTTCCCAGCTTACGCTCGCCCTGTGAAAAATTGCGGTAGGGCAAGAGGGGACGAGGAGGCGTGTGTTGCGCTTCTGTGGGTCAAACAGCGGTGTTCGATAACTCGAATATGCCGCGAGTAGGCAACATTAGTCCAAGTTCTGCCTCTAAAGAGTAATGCTTTTATGGCTGTCCCAGCACCTTCTCCGATTCCGCTCTAACCGTCAACTTCTACAGCTGTCATAAGCGATCATCACCACAAGAGTTTCTTTAAGCATTGATGATAACTATTAGTTGTCGGGAGAGCAGTGTATTATGCTCAAACGTCCACATGGGTGCATCCATGTTAAACGGTGCTATTAGGTGCCGAACATCTAAAGACATTGTGCATACTTTGGCATATCAATATACACTAAGTGTTCAGCTACTACTTGAAGGACACATTTTACTTCCGCGTTATACCGATCGATACCACCTTTTTTATGGGCACCACCATATTTCCAAGCGAATGGTGGCCTCTCTGGTCTGGTAATCAACTGCCTAGTGTAAAGTTCAACGTTTGTATAACACGTAAACGTGCGGCAGCAGTTGGTTCGATGGATGGTTGAGAAACTTTATCAGGGTCTTGAAGGATTCTACCCCCGCTTTATATTGGTGTCTTTTTTTAAGTACAGCAAATCATGCAGCATGGCTCTATTCGCATGAGACGTCCCGCCATTTTGTTCTTAATATGCATCAACGCACACCCGCTCCGAAGTGAAGCGTGAAGCTACTGGGCTGAGAAGGTGCTCGTGGAAGTGCAGGGCAGCGCAACCTTTTGGTACCTTCTCTCTCCCACTCGATAGTTATCTTGAGAAAGTCTCAAACTGGGTGCATTATTTAGCATATCTTTATCATGTGGTGGGAGACGACAACGGCAAAAAGTGTGCGATCTCCCTGTGTTCATTTCGTCACTATGCCATACATTTGAAATGCGCTTCTCTTATTGCGACAAAAGAAGGGTTTCTGTAAGTCGCTTCATAGTGGACGATCCCGCGAACAATAGCAAGCGCGACTGCATTGCACTGTCTCTGCCCATCTTGGGCGTCATGCTCGCTCGTGATATTATTCTTCTGTGTAACAAGATTTTGTTGAGTTCATGAAAAGCTACTACTATAATACTTGTACACACCTCCACCACTCACGAGTAACCTCCATATTCAAGCCGAGCTCTAGGTGTTCTGATGAATAAGAGGTGTAGCCAATGATTTGTACCAGCGAATAATATGTAACCTGCAAAACTGTATGTACAGAAGTTCAAGGGGAAATGTATTCTTGTGTTGTGCTCGCGCTAATTTATTCATGCATTCTCAACAAGGGCAATATATATTTTATGATATTTCAAGGTCCGTACTCACCATTCTAGGCTAAAAATTGCAATCACTAAAACAAGGTTAGGAGTTTACGTAATCAGCTTCTGCGCAATACCTTTGGTCGTATCATCCTCTTGCTGACACTGCCATTAGGAAAGAGAGGTATCATCGAATGACTATTTTTTTTGTTGGACACAATATAATGAGAAATGAAAGACAAATATGGTAAGGAAAGTATAGGGGATGCAGGCCATAAGTTCAGTGCCTGCCCACGGCAAGTTCTCTTTTAGTGCACTTTTTGATATTTACAATTACGTCACATTTATTTCTAAGAACACCGCTTTACTTTCGTTGGCATATTTGTCGGCCAGTTCTCATTATAATGGGTCTAACAGAGAAAACGAACGTTTAAATTTATCTTTCTTTTTTGAATTCACAGTGAGCGTGTCGTTTTGATAGACTTATTGACTTCAGGTGGTGTGCGAAGGTTTATTGGTAAGCTGCGAGCTCGTAATATTATGACGTGCTACGGGATGCCTACGGGCAAAAACTGAGTGTTCCACATTCACGGGAATGGCAACGGGTGGTGCTGACTGAAGCTCCCGCGTTTAAAATGCACATACATACCCTCTAAAGTGGACATGGGGATAGCCGGCGTGGTTGCGCCGTTCGTAGAGCATTAGACGCGTTATTCTAAGGTCGCAGGTTTAGCCTCTGCCCACGGCAAGTTGTCTTTTTGTCCACTTTTCTTCAAAATTATAATACAAGTACTTGTAATATCATTCTTTATCCTTTCTTTGGCATATTTGTCTATTGCCCCGCCATCATGATCTAGCGGTTAAGGTACTCGGCTGGTTACACACAGGTCGCGGGATGGAATCCTAGCTGCGGCGGCTGCATTTTTGATGGAGGCCAAAATGCTGTTGGCTGTGTGCTCATATTTAGCTGCTCGTTAAAGAACCCCAGGTGATCGAAATCACCAGAGCCCTCTACTGCGGCGACTCTCATTATCATATGATGGTCTTAGAACGTTGAAATCCACATATGAATCACTATTTGTCTGTCCGTTATCATTGACACTGCTATTGGTGCCACTAGCAGGGCTCCTTGTCTAATACTGCTGGCGCCGCATACTTGCTGAGCAAAGAAGATAATTTCTAACAATCTGAACTCTGTCTTAGGCCCAAGAGTTTTTCAAGCTACATACAGATCCTAAAATACTACTCACACTTGTGGGATCATCAAAACTTCAGGTGAGCATTATGCTTAACTACACTTCCTGAATGCAACTAACCAGTTCGCTTCTTATCGTTTTCACTAGGACAACATAGTTAATAATACCATTACGAAGGAGAATACGTTGAATGCATCAGAGACTCTGGAAAAACTGGGCGCGATATTGACCTGGCACAATAACACCCTCTACGCCGGCGCGGACGTGATATTCCTCGCAACAGGGTACGTAAAATCAAACTGATGAGTTTAACAGCAGATCGAATTAAGCCAAAAGATTGTAGCCCAAAAAAGCACACGATGACGAGGACACCAAACAAGCAAGCAAGCAGTAGCGTTTTTGGTAGTCACGCGACTACAGAGTAGGAGCTTGCCCGTAGTTGGGCTGCTTGGTGGTCGCCGTTCGTAGACCACTCACACAGGTTAGCTGTTGAATAAATCCCAGAATAAAAGGTAATACGACCCTGCTGACTCAAATAAAAGCCATTTGCCCGAATTCTCGAACTTTCCCGAATCGACCATGCACCCACACTTCGTGAACTCTGCATGGACAGTGAAGTAAAATTGACCTTGGATCTCGTAAGATACAATGCGATCGAATGAGCTCCTGCTTTATGAGGACATTGTTTCACTTATTTTCTGACAATAAGGAAAATGAAGAATGTGGAATCGTTCGGAAAACAGTGAACTAGAGATGCCAAATATCGTGGTCCTTCGCCTACCTATCAAGAACGGCAATTCACCGCTTTGAGAACGTATAGTCAGCCATCCTCCACATGTTCGGTCACACGCTTGATCTCCACCATTCATTGAACGGTGCTCTGAGTCACGCCTTAGCTGATAACTTCACTTCTCGATCCGATGTGTGAGGTACTCCTACACACTAGAATCAAGCTACCATTTGAAAGTGCACTCGAAATAACGTCGTTAAAGTTATGTGTGACTCGCTTGGTTGTCATCTATGGTCGCCACCTTGTGGTGACATCAATAGCCTTCAGAACAGGTGTTTTACTCCCGGTAATTGTGGTGGGCCACAAATAAAGGAGAGCACATGTGATTTCATTTAGGCTATTTTAAAAAGATTAGCTCAGCTGGTCGGAATAATCAGGGGTTTTCCGCTAACAGCGTTCTTCGTGACATTCCGATTTTGTTCCGCAAACCCAATCAATAAATAATTAAATAAATCATTTTTACCGGTACCGTGATGACGTCCTGTGTAGTCATATTAGGTTGCGGCAAGCATCAAATAAAGGAGAAATATTAATGTGAATTTCTTTGATAGAGAAGGAGCGTCATAGAGAAAGCGCGTGTAAGGAATGCATAAGCACTAGTGAATCACAGTCGTCTGCTGTATCTACGTTGTGGTCTATTTGGTGCAGGTCGGAAACTAGCGCGCCTAAATGGCTTTGTTGGTAATAAGGGTATATTGAACATTGTTGTAGCACAAGCTAAAACAAAAATCAAGGAAAAAGGCACACTTGACAGCAAACAGCGGCGTGCGTTATCCAAAGTGCCGTTCATCTGTAAACCTTTGTTTTGCTTTGTCAGTAAAAGGTGTGAGAATTTTTGTGAATTTGTGTCAAGTAATTCCTGTGCAAATTTCGTTTCACTGTTTCCTTTCGCCTTTGTCGAATGACACAGCGGAACAAAATTCTCTATCACGCCACACAGGAGCTAACTAAGGTCACCATTGGACACTGTAGAAAGACTCTGAACGCACTGACAGAGTGAGAGTGGTATATAAAAAATAACTTTCCTCTTTCAGAGTGGGAGGCTATATAGCTCGCCGTATTTGAGCACGAAAAAAAAACAACGGTGGAAACTGAAAAAGTTAAGAGAAAGAAATTTGTGCTGGACAATGTCTCACCACAAGCTATACCCACTGCTGCTTACATGAAAAATACCAAGCCACCTCACATTCAGAAAGACTTGCCACCACACCCCTAAGAACCGAATTGTAATAATCTTTCTGATAAAAAAAATAGCAACAAGGAACTGAGTGTACTATCATGCGGACTTACAATCTACCCTGGCAATGAGAAGTACGATGAATTCGCGCTTCTGAAAGACCTAGACGACTTCGCACGAAACTTACGATTGGAGGAATATTTATTCGATAAACCCCGAAAAAACAACCGACTATTTCATGAGGTGATAGGACGGCAATGGACCCCAGACGCCAACGTACATCAACATCTGGATCTATATAGACGCGGTTCTGAAAGATGTCATACATGCGTACAAGATGTAGAGACCAAGTATGAAAGACATATCAAAGAAAGAGAGGCACTACTCGCGTTCAGCGACCGCAAAGATCGCGTCTATAAGCCAGCAGACAAAGGAGGGCGCGATTGTTGTTCTGAATAGATCGGACTACATCGAGGAAAACAGGCGACAACTAAATGTCAAACAATTCTACACACACCTCGACTCGAACCCTACCACCGAACACAAAAAGATTATTGTAACAACACTAGAGGATCTCAAACGTGAAGGCGCCTTTGATTGAAAGCTTCAAAAGGCACTTACTACGATACATTCTGTGCCTGGTCGTTTTCACATGCTGCCAAAGACTCATAAAGAGAGAAACCCTGGCACACCCATTATATTCGGCACGGGAGCGTTAACGGAACCCATTTCCAGTTATATTGACTCTTTATCCACAGACATACCGCCCACACATGAGCACTTCTTGCGTGACACAAACCATTTCTTTCGGGAAATATCAGACGTAAAAATACCAGAAGGTGCATTCCTCTTAACATTGGATGTTCATTCACTCTACAGAAATATCCCACATGACGATGGTATAAGGGCGCTTGTTGAATCATATAGCACCCACAACCCCAATACATATCCAAGCAAAAAAGTAATTGAAATTTTAACGAGACTTGTACTCGAATTGAACAGCTTTGAATTTAACAATGAGTACTACATTTAAATCAACGGCACGGCAATGGGTACAAGAATGTCCCCAAACTACGCTAACATATTCATGCACCATATGGAGTTCAAATTTCTTTCATCTTGTGATATCAGACCTTCAATCTATAAACGTTACCTAGACGATATATTCATGATTTGACTACATTCGGAAAACAAGCTTGACAAAGTGCACCCCAACATTTATTTTACACACTCCTACTCTAACACCAAACTAAGCTTCCTTGATATACTTATTCGAATGAACGATGGTACGTTAGTAGCTAGCGTATATAGAAAACCTACGGACAGGCAACAATACCCGCACTTGAAAGACTGCCGCCCGCGACACTGCAAAACCAGCATTCCCTATTCCCAGGCACACAGATTCCGACGAATCGGCTCCCGCACCGAGGAATACCAAAAAAAAAAAACAGCACACATATGCGCGAAGTACTCCTTCATCAGGAATGCCCGCCAGCTATCGTTGAAGACGCCATCAAAAAAGCGGAAAATCTGGACCGCCAGACACTTCTACACCACCAAAAAGATACCGACCAGCACCGTAACAAAAATTTGCTATTAACTTTCACGAGCAACCAACCGAACATAAACACGGTGCTTAGAAAACACTTTAACATATTGCAACAGCGCATGCGGCTATCCAAAATTTTCTCTTCTCCTGCTCGTGTTGTATACAGGCGGCCGAAATGTATAAAAGATAATTTGATAAATTCAAAGATAGGCGTGAAACCTCAAACGGGATGTCGCCCTTGCGGAAAAAGCTGATGCAAGGTATGCAAACACATGCAGACAACGACAGTGGTGGAAAGCACCCACTCGGATTTTAAGCATACGATAAGGGGTGCACTGAACTGTGACTCGGATGACGTCATAGACCTTCGGGAATGTGGTATATGTAACATGCAATACGTGGGCCAGACAAACACTCCATTTAGAATCAGATTCAACAACCATAGGGCACATGTACATTCCCTGCCAGGTCTTCCACTTTCAATACACAGTACAATAAAAGACCGCAGCTTTGATGACATCAGGGTTACACTATTGGGAAGCACTTTGAGAACAATCAGAGAACGGGAACAACGGGAATGTTACTTTGTCTACAAATTCAAGACGATAAAAACAGAATAAATGAACACCCATGCACTCTGTCAGCGTTACGATCACTAAAAGACGCAAACGCTCTTCTCTAATCAGTAAACTGCCCCTAGCCCTCCCATTACAACAACAATGTTACCGCCTAACAAAGCTCTTTGCGAATACATCTATAGAGAAACTATTTGCCGCTTCAAGCACAGCCTGAACGCACAGATCAGTGGTCCCCGATGTCGTACAGCCCCCCCCCCCCCTAATTATCATTTTTCTTTTTTCTCTTTTTTTCTTTCTTTGATTCTTCATTTCCTTCACTGACCAAAGCCAATGCATATAATGATTATTGATGGCGGCGCCACATTTACCGGCTCTTTCATATCTTCCGATGTTACCAACATGCACTTGAAGTGCTTAATCTCTCCCCACCATTTTGTCGTAATTTTCAAAGGAGGGCAAGCCGCCAGGGGATTACACGGGAGGGTGAAATACAGAAACGGTGGGCACAATGTCCATTCCGGGAAAGGGGTGGCTTCTTGAGAGGTATTGTTGACAAAGATGGCACTTCTCGTTTATTGTCAAATTACTCTGTCAAGCTCCTTTCCCTTCCTGATCCCGTTGTGTCACTCTTGTTTTTTTGTAATGTTTCCACCTCCTTTTCTTCTTTTTTGATTTTGTTGTAGTTAATATCTGTCTTCTGTCCCCTTCCCTTCTCGCTCCTGTCTCGAGAAGCTATAAGAAGACACGAATATGTGTAAATTTTATCACGCCTTCAAAAAGACGGGACTCCCGTCAGGACGTGCAATCTGTAATATATATATATATATATATATATATTGTAATGACGAAAACCGAAACTGGAACTCTCTCTGGCACAGACTCGCATGCTAGGAAGGAAGAGGAGAAAGACGAAGCAGAATAAGAACAGCCGGCCTGCAGCAAAGGCGTTGTGTCTTATTTCTCGTCCTTACAATGGCGCAGTCGACGAAGAAAACGGCTTACGTCCCGGCTTCGTCATCCAGAACGCCCGCCGACGTGCAGCCGCGGTAAGCGTCGCTTGAGGACGGCGTCAAGCCCTCCTCGGCAGCTGTTCACCTGCCGCCACTGACACCACCGTTCGGGGATGGCGCCAAGGCCTCCTCGGCGGCTCTAGTATACCCATCACCGGTATTTCTTCATGAAAAGGGACACCGTCTACGCGTCCTTCGCCACGGATTGTGCCGTGAGCACAGGTCCACAAGTGAACCCTGCGGCACAAGCCACCTGTCCGTACCCTCGTGGATCATCGGCAGCGTGGTTCTCTCATCGTAAAAACGCTGTTCACGCTTCCTCGATCATGGAGCCGACAGCCCTCCTGCAGCCGGGAGCACCTGTGCCGCCATTCGGGGACGGCGTCCAGGCCTTCTCGATGGCTCCTGGGCAGGCTTGCCCCGGCCCCACCACGACAGTACATGGCCTGTCGTTGACCGGGAATGCCGTTCACGCTTCCCACTGCGACAACGTCCTGCTCAGTGCTTCATCGGCACCTCAGCCGCTCAGGGGTGCTGTTCAAGCTCCCTCGGCCGAGGGTACCACAGCAGTGAGTACGCTGATCGGGGAACACGTCCCCACTGGCTCCGCATGTGGGCCGCCCGAGAGTGCCACCGAGCTTTCGCGCACCATTGCGCGACTCCGCCTCGAGGTCGGCGCCCTGACAGCGTCGAGTTCTGCGATATTCCCTGCTGCCTTGCCGGGACTTCACATTATCGATGAGGCGTTGGCCGCGGCCGCCTCGCAAGACCATTCAACAACTTCCCCCGAGAGCCGCAGCAAGCTCCAGTATACTCTCGCGGCTCTTTCACACCAACTTGGCTGTGTGGCGTCGCTATTTTCTGGAGCTTCGCCTGCCGTGACACCACCACCGGCTGCCTCCGAGCTACCCGAGTTTCGCGGCTTCCAGGACGATGCCGTCGATTGGGTGGCTACCATCAATGCTCTCGGAGCTCGCAAGGGATGGAGCGACAATCAGAAGTGGTGCGTGGCCTTAGACCGCCTTCAAAATCCTGCTGCTGCGTGGCACAGGTACGAAGGCGTGCGGCAGCAGTCCTGGGCGGACTGGAGCGCCAAGCTCATTGCTGCGTTTGGAAGAATTGAGTCTGACCTCACTGCTACCTCTCATTCTACCCTCGCCACTACCGAGCAAGGGGCTATTGAGAAGCACAACGACGAGGCAGCTGCACCCTCTGCCAACCTGCCCTACCTCGGAGATCAACCTCACGAGGCGCCGCGCCCCCCTACAGCTGTGCCGCGTGCCCCCTCCCCGGACAGCTTCCCAGAGTACCCTGCGGCAATCATCGAGACAAGCTGGACGGTGTACTCCTCCGGGCAGATCTCTGACTCCGCGTCGACACCTGACACACAATTACCTTTGACCCATAGTAAGGAGCCGCACCATCCCCTGCCACCTTTGCCGTCATTGGCCGAGTGCGTGGACGCTCGTAACTTGCCAAATGCCGTCTCCCCTAACGAGCCACAAGTGCCTACTCCACCTGAGGAGGATGCCATCGAAGTCATTCCGGTGCAGTTCACGGTTGCTCCGGATGGCGAGGCAACTGGCCATGTCGACATGAACGCACGTGACGGATTGGCAAAAACCTCCACTTCGACCAGCAGTGCATCAGCGAAGACGCTAGAGCACGACTTGCGTCGCAAGTCTACGCGCAAAGTCTACACAGCGATGTCGCTGATATCTATCGATATAGCCCATCGTACCTTCCCTCGCTCTGAACAACGCAGGCGTCCCCGCTCAGTGTGGGCCGCAGTACTGCATACTGGTGTCCCTGCAATGTCATCCAAGCAGCGAAGGGGTAGTCATCGCGATGGTCCGCCACCAATGCGATCACTCCGCACCAGCCAGTATCACCTGCTGGGTTTACATTCTCCAGGTGACTACATTAACTTGCCGCGCGGACGCGACCTGCAGCGACCACCTCGACACAGCCAGGGTCGTCCACCAGAGTACAGGACAGTTCCACAGGACAGCTCGAGGCGTGCACATGACAGACTACCACGGCTCTCCCAGTGCCGCCCTCCAGAGAAAATTGCCCTTTGCGCGCTAGCAGTCATGGCCGAGTGTAATGACGAAAACCGAAACTGGAACTCTCTCTGGCACAGACTCGCATGCTAGGAAGGAAGAGGAGAAAGACGAAGCAGAATAAGAACAGCCGGCCTGCAGCAAAGGCGTTGTGTCTTATTTCTCGTCCTTACAATATATATACCAGCGGTAAGATCATGACCTAACAAACGAGTTCAATGATATTGTCCGTGATAGTTTGACAGCGCTCTTTAATGACAAATAAATCAGCTATGGCACTCTGAAATCCCTAATACCGTTGAGCCCAGTAGCTGGCAGGTTTTACCTTCTTCCCAAAATTCATAAGAAAGATAATCCCGGTAGACCAATAATTTCTGGAATTGGAACAGTGACTGGGAGCCTTTCCCGTTATGTAGATAGCCTCATCAACACCATTCCGTCCAGATTTTCTTCTTACATTAAAGATACCAATCACTTTCTAACAGATATTGTTGACCTACAGGTTCCTCAAAATTCGTTTCTCGTTACGTTAGATGTCACGTCACTATACACTAATATCCCTCACTCTGATGGCATCGAGGCAGTTATCTGCGCGTACAACGATTGCGACGCCGACAAACCAGTTTACGCATCTACGCTAGCTATGTTGCTTAAGCTCATTCTCGAACTTAACAATTTCGAATTTGATGGGACACATTATGTTCAAGTTAGCGGTACATCTATGGCCACAAGAATCGAACCAAACTACGCAAACATAGTTATGGGGCTCCTTGAAAACCTCTTGCAAATTGTGAATATAAGCCATTTTACTATAAGCGGTTCATTGACGACATTTTTCTAATCTGGCATTTTAGTGAATCGCAACATCTTTCTTTCATAGCAGATCTTAACAACGCTCATCCGGTGATTTCTTTTTCGCACTCGTATTCACCTGTGAACATAAGCTTCTTTGATGTCATGGTCACTCTACGTAACGGGAAGCTGATAACTAATCTTTACAGGAAACCCACGGATAGGCAGCAATACCTTCACTTTAGTAGTTGTCACGTGAAACACAATAAAACTAGTATTCCCTACAGCCAAGCAGTCCGTTTTAAAAAAAAATATGCTCTGATAGCAGCGAATTTTCCCGCCACTGCGAGAAACTTCGGAGCGCGCTCGAAAAACAGAGCTATCCGGCCAGCATAATCACAGACGCCATCAAACGTGTAGAAGAGCTCGACCATTCAGACCTGCTGAGTACTAACAAAAGACCCAAAGATTGTTCGCGGACTAATCTAATTTTGTCACACGCGGCCTCAGCTCCAAATGTGAACCATATTTTAAAGAAACATCTCGACATTTTAATACAGAGCGAGCGGCTCAAAGGAATCTTTACAGAACAACCACGCGCGGTCTACTGACGATCGCGGAACCTTCGTGATTTACTAACCTTAACTAAAACCACATGTTCACATCATGAAGACTCTCATCCCTGCAACAAACCACGTTGCAAAGTGTGCGCGCACATGACGACATGATTGATTGATATGTGGGGTTTAACGTCCCAAAACCACTATATGATTATGAGAGACGCCGTAGTGGAGGGCTCCGGAAATTTAGCATGACGACATCTAAAACAGTTTTAAGTACATCGTCCAGCTTTTCTTTAAAGATAAATGGGAACTACACATGTGATAGTATCAATGTCATCTATCTTCTCGAGTGTTCAACATGCAAAGCTCAATCCATAGGTCAAACAGAGACGTTTAAAAATTTGTTTTAATAATCACCGTGCACATGCCGTAAGCCTCCTTAATATACCACTGTCGAAGCACGTCAGTATGCCTGGCCACGGTTTTGACAAAACTAGGCCCACTATTATTCAGTCCGGTTTCAAGGCAAATCACGATAGGGAAGTGAGGGAATCCTTCTTGATCCACAAATTTAACACCATTCGTTCAGGTATCAATGAAAACGTAGGAAAGCTTAGCTCCCTCGCACTATAACAACACGAATTCTTAGATTAGTAAAATATTTTAGTGTATATTAAATTGTATATTAGTCAACCGTGGTTTCTTTACTTCAGAGCTCTTTTACATGTCATGCTAACCATGCTGTGCCCACGTGTTGATGCGCAAGGAAATTTGAAACTTTTATAATCATGGACCTGTCACATGTCAGTCATGTCAACACAAGGTTCTGACAAATTACCAATTTTTTCAATTTGATTGTCCTAGCTGCTGTACCGAGAGTTCATCACGTGAGCCTATAAAAGCGGCTGCATTGTATCATACCTACTTACTCTGACGAAGGCCGTGCCACGGCCGAAACGTTAGTAAAGACAACTTCCTTTTCAAATGTGCTATCTGCGAGTTCATTCAATATATATATATATATATATATATATATATATATATATATATATATATATATATATATATGGGTTAACATAACTTTAATGTTTCCGCACGGAAGGTTCTACAATGACTGCCCCTGAATCGGGGCCAGACACAGTTTTCTTGCTTATTTCGGGCGAGAGTGTTCTTATCGATGGCGTCCGTGTTTGAAGGCATCGCCGTGACGCGCAGGCGCAGAAGTGGCGCCGACCCGTTTAGCCCCCCCCACCCCCCACCCCCCGCAGATAGGAGCCGTCAGGGTTGAAGAGGTTTGGGTACACGCACCTGGAGTCCAAGGGGGGTGGTGTTGGGTGCAAGCCTAGGCGTTGCAGGCTGTTGTCAGCGAATTACGGGAGGCGTGCGGGCGTTGGTAGGCTCCTGGGAAAGGATGTATGATGGCTTTAGGTGGTCGATGGAAACACGTACATCCTTTCCACTGATTTGCATGGTGAATGTTTTGTCGTCACGACCGATGACTTTGTAAGGTCCGGAGTAAGACGGCTGGAAAGGTGTGCGTACGGTGTCGTCGCGGAGGAAGGCATGTGAGCATGTTGCCAGGTCCTTAAGCTCGAACGGGTTCGGCTTGGTGTGGCGAGCCGCTGGTGAGGGGCACAGCGCGCCCATTGTGTGACGGAGTCGAGCGATGTAGTCTGCAGGGTTCGAGCTGGTTACATCAGAGGTCGGAGTGGAGAGGAGTTCTCCAGGTAGGCGAAGCGGCTCCCCGTAGACGAGTTCGGTGGGCGTGGCTTGAATGACTGGCTTGAAAGTTGCGCGCAGACCGAGAGCGACGGCGGGGAGAGCTTCGAGCCAGGTGGAGTGAGGGTGGCACATGATGGCTGCCTTGAACTGCTGGTGAAATTGTTCAATCATCTCGTTGGCGCAAGGGTGGTAGCTAGTTGTCGATGAACGCTCGAACCTGGTGGAGAGCCCGAGGAGCCTGTAGAGTTGAGATTCGAATTGCCTTCCTTGATCGGTGGTGACTCGACGAGGAGTGCCGAAGCGTGAAACCCAGCCGGAAAAGAAGGCTGATGCGCCGTCTTCTGCGGTGATCCTTTCGAGCGGCCACACCTCGGGCCAACGAGTGTAACGATCGATGGCGGTAAGGCAATAGCGGTAAGGGCCTGCTGGTGGGAGGGGGCCATTGATGTCGATGTGAACGTGCTGGAACCGTTCCGTCGGGAGGGGGAATTTTCCGAGTGGTGACGTGACGTGCCGGGTGATTTTGGCGCGCTGGCATTGAATGCATGTCCGTGCCCAGGTGCGGCAGTCCCGTTGCCTTGAGGGCCACGTGTACCGGTCAGTCACGAGGCGTGTAGAAGCTCGGACGCCAGGATGACTGAGGTTGTGTAACTGGTTGAAGAGGCTTTGGCGATGCAAAGAAGCGACGTATGATCTCACTCGTCCTGTTGATATGTCACAGTTCAGAGCGTCCGTTCACCCAGGGATGGTAACTTTTTGACGTTGAAGGGAAGAGCCATTCTCGAGGAGCTGCTGGAGTTCGGTGTCCGTTTTCTGAGCTTCGGTGAGGGCGTCGGTTGTAACGGTTGGTAGCTCGACAGCCGAGAGGCGAGAGAGTGCGTCGGCGACCACGTTTTTCGTTCCGCTGATGTGGCGGGTATCTGTGGTGAATTGACCGATGAAGGACAGATGTTCTGGTGGACCGGTGGAAGTTTTTTGCGGCGTTGGGAGAAGGCGTAAGTGATAGGATTATGGTCAGTGTATATGGTGCAGTGCTGTGCCTCGAGGATGTGGCGAAAGTGTTGGACTGTTTCGTAGATGGCAAGCACCTCTCTGTAGTAGGCTGGCCAGGTCTTCTCCACAGAGGGCGAGGTTGCATCGCCGATGCTGCCGGAAGGCGGGGCGGCTTCGTGGAAGAGAGTTTCTTCGAGAAGAACGCCAAGGGGCGCAAGTTGTTTCCCACACGCTGCATGAGAGAGGCTCCAATGGCGGTGCTAGGGGCGTCTGTGAAAAGACCCAGGGGCGCCTCTGGCTTGGAATGGGAGAGCAGCGTAGCGTTGCAGAGGGCAGTTTTGCAGTCTTCGAACACTTGCGTTAAGGCTGGGTTCCAAGTGACAGGATGGTTGCGCGTTGGCCAGCCAACGCATCGAGGAGAGGGGCCTGATATGTGGCCGCTTTAGGCACGAAGCGCCTGTAAAAGTTGAACATGCCCAGGAAACGGTGGAGGTCCTTCGCTGTGGTAGGCAGCGCGTAATTTTGCAGGGACAGGATGCGGTCAGGCAACGGTCCAGTTCCTTCTGAAGACATTTCATGGCCAAGAAACGTGACGACGGGGGCACCGAGCGTGCTCTTCTGAACGTTTTTAAGTAAGCCGTGTTCGTCGAGACGCTGGAACAGTTAACTAAGGTTTTGGCGATGTTCCGTTTCGTTGCAGGAGAAGATCAAGATGTCGTCTAGGTAGACGAAACAGAAGTCCAGGCCGTGGACGACGTCGTAGATGAAGCATTGAAAGGTTTGCCGCGCGTTGCCGAGACCAAAGCTCATGAAAGAGAATTCGAATAGACCGAAAGGCGTGATAATTGCGGTCTTTGGAACGTCATCCGGGTTTACAGAAATTTGTGTGTAGGCCTTTACGAGGTCCACCACTGAGAAGATAGTGCTGCCGTCTAAGCGGTGTGCAAAGTTCTCTACATGACGGTCGGGGTACCTGTCGGGGACGGTGTGGGCGTTGAGGGCGCGATAATCTCCACAGGGGCGCCATCCATTGGTCTTCTTTGATACCAAGTGAAGCGGTGAGGCGTAAGGTCCCTCCGAGCGGCGGGTAGTACCTTCGTGGAGCATGGCTTCGAATTCGGCCTGTGCGATTCGTAGGTGGTCCGGGGCTAGCCGACGGGCGCGGCATGAGACTGGGGGGCCGGGAGTAGTACGAATGTAGTGCACGGTTGGGTGGCGCACCTCTCGCGGATGCCCGCTAGGTCGAGTCAGGTCGAGAAACTTTGCAAGGATGTTATGGTACGGCGACCGGTTCCCAATGGTGAGTGCCTTGACGTTAGGCTGTTGCGTGGTCGCACGTTGGCCCGGCGTGAAAAGGCCTGTTGTAGCGTCGGTAAGGCAGTCATATTGGCAGTCAGGTAGCAGATTGTAGTACGCCAAGAAGTCGGACCCGATGATCGGCTCTGCGATGTCGGCGATGACGAAATTCCATGGAAAATCTCAACACAGGTTTTGGAAGTTGATGTTAGGTCGGAGCGCGCCGTAGGTCTTCATGGTCGAATGGTTCGCCGCGCTTAGCTCAAAGGACGTGCAAGGACGCTTGTCACGCAGGAAGGTTTGGGGAAAGCAACACATGTCGGAGCCACAGTCGACGAGGAACCGCCGCTTTGTAACTTGGTCGGTGACGAATATGCGACGAACTCTAGTTGGCAGCTCGCGGCCGTCTCTACGGGTTGCCGTTGAAGTTTCCCTGACGTCCAGCTGAGCAAGCTGGTTGACATTTCCGGGCTTTGTCCCCGAAGTGGCGATGGTAGTAGCAGGGGCCGTTATCATTTCCGTGCGATGAAGCAGCGTTGTTGTCTTGGCTTTGGGAGCGTTTTTGTTGACGCAGCTTCGGGCTTTGATCCAGGCGCCTTTGAATTGAGTCCAGCTGACTGGTGATTACGTCGACACGGCGCGCCAGCTCACTGCTGGACTGTCGGGTGTCAACGGCATTAATGGTGAGAGGCGATGCTGGCAACGAAATCTCGACGACTTGATCAGCGATGTGAGAGAGCTGGTCCAGCGCCAGATTCGGCTGCACCTGGAGGATGGCCTGCGCATGTGAGGGTAGACGCTGAAGCGAGATGATATGGAGGAGGGAGTCGTCGATCGGGGTGCTGCCCAAGAGGCCATGCATGTAACGCAGGAGCTGCGATGGCTTGCGGTCACCGAGTTCTTCGTGTCGCACCTTCTCGTCTTGTGAAGGTGAAAGCCGGCGGATCAGTTCCCTCTTCAAGTGTAGGTAACGGCCATCAGCCGGGGGATTCGCAAGTATATCGCGAACATCAGCCGCATAGCGAGAGTCTAGATGGGCGACGACGTAGTCATAGCGCTTCCGGTCCTGGGTGATGCGTGCCGTGGAAAACTGCGCCTCGATTTGAGCGAACCACACGTCAGGTGCCTCTGCCCAAAACGGCGGAAGTTTGACGGCGACGCGACAAATGTCCGTGTTGGTGGTGGCCGCAGCAAAGGAGGCGCCCGAGGTGGCAGCGCCGCTGGAGCGAAGTTTTAGGGGCGTGACCCAAGTGGGGTGGTGCACGGTCGTCGGACGAGAGTGTTTCAGTTTCATTGCGCTGCTGCTGTTTCTGGAGCTGCTGCTCTTGGTTCTGGATCACTTGCTGCTGGGCCTGCAGTTGTTGTTGCAGTTCTTGTACTTGTTGTTGCAGGGCAGCAAGGGTTTCCTCGTCGCCCATGGCGGTGCGGTACGTTCGTTTCCCGAGTCACGAGATGTCGGATAACATAACTTTATTGTTTCCGCACAGAAGGTTCTACAACGACTGCGCTTGAATCAGGGCAGACACACAGTTTTCTTGCTTATTTCGGGCGAGAGTGTTCTTATCGCTGGCGCCCGTGTTTAAAGGCATCGCCGTGACGCGCAGGCCACAGAAGCAGCGCCAACCCGTCTCTTGCCTTATATATATATTATATATATATATATATATATATATATATATATATATATATATATATATATATATATATATATATATATATATATATATATATATATATATATATATATATATATATATATATATATATATATATATATATATATATATATATATATATATATATATATATATATATATATATATATATTTATATATATATATATATATAAAAATAAATATATATATATATTTATAGAGAGAGAGAGAAAGAGAGAGAGAGAGAGAGAAGGCAATAAACACAACTTAGCGGTTGTCTTATTTTATTATGAATAGTTTCGACGGGTGGACCGGTCTTCGTAAGAATTTGCGAACAAGTCTTCTTCGCAAACCATACGAAGACCAGTCCACCGATCGAAACCATTGGTAAAAACTTAAGACAACCGTTAAGTTGTAATTCTTCTTTTCCCAAGTACGTTTGGCCTATTAGAAAAACTTCTTCAGTATATATATATATATATATATATATATTTATATATATATAAATATATGTATATATATATATATATATATTTATATATATAAATATATGTATATATATATATATATATATATATATATATATATATATATATATATATATATATATATATATATATATATATATATATATATATATATAATGTGGGCATTTGTTACTTACATCGTCCTCATTCCTGCATGATCACAATCACCATCATCCGCCTGTCTCTTTGCCCTTATTGCCACTCTGGGTCATCATCATCGTCATCGTCTGTGCACTGGCTCTGCCCGTTCGTTTTGCGAGGCCTTTCCTCAATTAAACGCTGTCGCAACCAAGACTACCAAGACTTCATACGTGGTGGAGGTGGATTTTCGATCCTCTTACCTTCCGCAGCCCGCTCTACCCGCTGGAGCTCCGTTCAGGCCGCCGATAGCGCCCACTGTCAGGCAGGATGTCCCAGACCGAGCATACCGGAGCTGACGTCATCAACCACGCACCGACGCAAGCTGCCCCTCCTATATACATACACGGACATCAGCGGGAACCCCCGCTTTTCGCTGGTGTACATGATGAAGACGTAGAAGACTGGCTCGACGACTACGACCGCGTAAGTGTCGCTAATCGGTGGGACGAGGCCACCAAACTGCGTTACGTCCCGTTTTATCTGACCGGAGTCGCAAAGACATGGTATTTTAACCACGTCATTGACCTACCCGACTGGGATACCTTCCAGCAGCAGCTGCGACACGTTTTTGGGACCCCGGACATTCGATCCGCTGTCGCGAAGAGGACACTTGACACTCGCCGACAACATCCTGGTGAATCGTACACTTCATACAACGAGGATGTCCTCGCACTTTGCCGGCGTGTCAATCAATCCATGTCGGAATCGGACAAAGTGCGCCACATATTGAAAGGCATTGGGCCTGTTGCATTTAATGCACTTGCTGTCCAAAATGCAGCTACCATCGCTGATGTCGTGACGACATGTCAGCGCCTTGATACGCTGGACTCTGTTCGCCTCCAACCGGACATAGACGACCACCACTCTACGTCTCATCGCCACCTGCGTGACCTCATCCGAGACATTATACGTGAAGAATTGCGGTCTATGGGCTTCACACCTCCAACACCGCGTCCTACACAGTCTTCGGGAGTGCCCTTGCGTGACATCGTCAGGGAGGAACATACATCGCTGACCGGCGTTGCGCCCACACAGCCACCTGCTTCAAGCCCCATACCCACGTACCCTGAAGTTGCTGCCGTGCCTCCCAGCGACACTCACGCGACAATGCTGCGTCCATCCTACGCATCAGTTGCTGCCGCTCCCCCGGTAAACTACCATTCCGTGCTCCCTGACCCTCCGGCCCACCTGACCGCACTATCTTCAGGTTCCCCGAATGCCTTCTATTCCCCACAGTGGCGCTCGTCTCGTCCTGTGTGCTACTACTGTGGCTATCGTGGCCACATATCTCGTTTCTGCCGAAAGCGCCAGCAAGATGAGCGTCGGAACGACGTGCGCGAACGGGATTCGTACACTGGGGCGTCTTATCAAGGTCGGCGTAATTCGTCTCCCCCGCACCGGTCTCCATCTCCTCCGGCCGTGACTGCACCACGAAACAGCCGAAATACGAGACGCCGCTCGCCTTCGCCCTTCCGCCGTTCCACTTCTCCACTTCGGCCCGCCTCATTCTCAACTGATATTCATTCGGGAAACTAAGTGATGCAGTTTGTGGAGAAAAAACTGCATTCGGTATTAGAACTGAAATTCCTCCATCAGGCCCGTGTAACACGCTGTCTGTAGAAGTGGAAGGAGTGCGAGTCGATGCTTTGGTGGACACAGGTGCGACATTGTCTGTGATGCGTGCTGATTTGTGTGAACATTTAAAGAAAGTAATGACGCCTTGCGATGGCCCCACGTTAGTTGCTGCCCAGGGGAACGTCATTCGCCCTTCCGCGTTTTGTACTGTGCGTGTGTTCATCGACGGCACCCGCCATCATGTCCAGTTTGCTGTCCTGTCCCGCTGCTCTCACCAACTAATTTTAGGGTGGGATTTCCTATCATCCGCTTCCGCGGCGATTTGTTGTGGACAACGTGTCGTTCACCTCGCTAACACCGACTACATGCTTGACGACGACAATCACAAGCCACTTCGTCTGGTCGCTGCGAAAGACATCGAACTGCCTCCACTACAAGAGCAAATTGTCAGCATTACGTCCAATGACATCCATCACGGTGATGTATTGGTCTCACCGTCACCACTTTGCGTTCGTAAAGGTATAGTTCTCCCGTCCGTTGTCGTTCGTTTTTGCAATGGCTCTGCACTTGTCACCGCTGTCAACTCTACACCGGAGAAGATCTTACTACCACAGGGCACTACTATGGCCCGTGTTGCCGACTTCAAGCCTGTATTTGTCACGCCACTTCAGGCCGTCGCATCCAAAGAACCTTCCCTCGGTGAGCATGTTTCTTCCTCCGCCTTTACCACCGCTATCAGCAGTGAATTGACATATGCACAGAGGCAGCAGCTGCTCGCATTGTTACAGAAACATGCAAATTCTATTGATATTTGCTCATCTAAGCTGGACCGCACTAATACTACAGCACATCGAATTCAAACTGTTGGGACATCTATCCTACACCGCCGGCCCTACCGCGTGTCCCTAGCTGAAAGAAAAATTATAGAAGAAAACGTTGCGGACATGCTTAAACGGGAAGTCATCCGTCCTTCATCTAGCCAATGTTCGTCTCCTATTGTTTTGGTCCGCAAAAAGGATGGCTCTGTGCGTTTTTGCCTGGACTACCGGGCGCTCAATAAGATCACACGCAAGGACGTGTACCCTATGCTACGCATTGACGACGCCTTTGATTCCCTACAAGACGCGGAATTTTTTTCAAGCATCGTCTTGCGTTCTGTGTACTGGAAGATCCCCATGCATGAAGACGGTAAGGAGAAAACGGCGTTTGCGACCCCCGACAGGCTATATCAATTCAACGTCAGGCCTTTCGGGCTCTGCAACGCACCCGCGACTTTTGAGCGCATGATAGATACCGTGCTGCGTGCCTGAAATGGAAAAGTTGTTTTTGCTACCTGGACGACATTATTATCTTTTCGTCAACAATTCCTGGGCACCTAGAACGACTGGATCAAGTTCTGACATGCCTTGCCGGCGCCGGGCTTCAAATAAACACTAAGAAATGCTCTTTCGCTAGCAAATCTATCAAGGTCTTAGGACAGCCCCGCCGTGGTGGTCTAGTGGCTAAGGTACTCGGCTGCTGATCCGCAGGTCGCGGGATCGAATCCCGGCTGCGGCGGCTGCATTTCCGATGGAGGCGGAAATGTTGTAGGCCCGTGTGCTCAGATTTAGGTGCACGTTAAAGAACCCCAGGTGGTCTAAATTTCCGGAGCCCTCCACTACGGCGTCTCTCGTAATCATATGGTGGTTTTGGGACGTTAAACCCCAGATATCAATCAAGGTCTTAGAACATGTCGTTAGCAAAGAGAGCATCCGGCCCAACCCTTACATGATTTCTGTAGTCCTTCACTTTCCGCGTCTTGAAAAACCAAAAGAGCTTCGCAGTTTCCTTGGCCTCGCCTCCTATTTTCGCCGGTTCACCCAGAACTTCGCTTCTATTGCTGCTCCGTTACACCAACTACTCGCTTCGAAAGTCCCCTTTTTGTGGTCTCAAGAATGTCAAACGGCATTCGAGCTGTTGAAGCTGGCACTCACGTCTGAACCTCTGCTCTGCCACTTTGACGAAGCCGCACCGACTATCCTTCATACTGACGCTAGCGGCCTTGGTATAGGAGCCGTTCTTCTACAACGCGACAAGTCTTGTCTAGAGAAAGTAGTTGCATATGCCAGTCGCGTACTCACCCCTGGTGAAAAGAACTACACTATAACTGAGCAAGTGTGTTTGGCTGTGGTTTGGTCGGTCCAGAAGTTCCGTCCCTATCTCCACGGCCGTCACTTCACAATCGTTACGGACCACCATGCCTTATGCTGGCTTTCTACACTGAAGAACTTGTCCGGACACTTGGGTCGGTGGATACTACGCTTGCAGGAGTACGACTTTGACATAACTTACAAGTCAGGGAGAAAACATCAAGACGCTGATGCTTTATCTCGTTGCCCGCTTCCAACTACCCACATGAGCGTTGGTGAGAACTCAACCACCACATCTACCAAAGTTCATACGCTCGCATCAATAACGCAACCCTTTTTGGACGACGAGCCAACATTTATCTCCCGCCAGCGGCCCAATTCATACTGCAGACGCATGATGGACCACCTTTCGGGAGTTTCTCATTCACCAAACGCGCGACTCCATCGTCAACTCCTGCACTTTAAGCTGGACAATGGGGTTCTCTACCGCCACGTTTACCACCCTGACGGTCAGCACTCGGTTCCTGTACTGCCACGCTCTCTTCGGCTTCAGGTGCTCGAAGCCTTCCACGACGACTTGACTGCTGGTCATCTTGGTTTTCAAAAAAACTCTTGACCGCATTCCATGTCGTTATTACTGGCCTGGCCTTTCTTCTTGTGTAGCACGGTACGTCGGTTCCTGCTACCCATGCCAGCGTCATAAACTCCCCACGTCTGCACCTGCTGCACCTCTACAGCCACTTCTGTGCCCTTCAATGCCTTTCGAGGTTGTAAGTGTTCACCTTTACGGGCCTCTCCCCGTCACAACATCTGGCAAACGATGAATAGTGACCGCCGTTGACCACCTGACACGCTACGCTGATACTTCCTCTGTTATTACAGGCTCAGCTGTGGAATTTGCAGACTTTATTCTTCACGCCATAATCCTGCATCATGGGGCTCCTCGTGTACTGCTTAGTGATCGCGGCAAAGTGTTCTTGTCACAAATGGTAAATGAAGTACTGCGCGCTTCTAGAACTACTCACAAGACAGCTTCAAGCTACCACCCTCAGACAAATGGTCTCACAGACCGATTTCACCGAACCCTTGCAGACATGATAGCCATTTACGTCCAACCCGACCACAAAAACTGGGATACTCTTTTACCATTCCTGACATTCGCTTACAACACCGCCGTTCAGCGAACAACTTGCTACTCACCGTTTTACCTCGTGTACGGACGCACCCAGGCTACCTTTCTCGACGTCTCCTTCTTTAGCAGCTATGTAAATTCATGTGTCTTCTTGCGAAGAATACATTTCCCGCCAGGCCTAGTCTCGCCATCAGGGCCGCATCAATACTGAAGCGAGACAGCACGATCGGAAGATCATCTATGACAAATCCCACCGCGTTGTGTCTTTCCAACCTGGTGACAAGGTGCTGCTTTTGACATCTATTCGCACTCCTGGTCTCTGTGACAAATTCCAACCACGCTTCCTCGGGTCATACATTGTTTTAGAATAGACTTCGCCGGTTAATTATCGTGTGACACCACTCGTCGCCTCAATAGACCGCCGCTACCACAGCACAGAGATTGTCCACGTTTGTCGCATGAAACCTTTCACGCGACGTTCCCCGTCACTTTGACTTACGGCAGTCAGGGTGTCCGCTTCCAAGTGGGGGGAATCAGTGTGGGCATTTGTTACTTACATCGTCCTCATTCCTGCATGATCAGAATCACCATCATCCGCTTGTCTCTTTGTCCTCATTGCCACCCTGGGTCATCATCATCGTCATCGTCTGTGCACTGGCTCTGCCCGTTCGTTTCGCGAGGTCTTTCCACAATTAAACGCTGTCGCAACCAAGACTACCAAGACTTCATATATATATATATATATATATATATATATATATATATATATATATATATATATATATATATATATATATATATATATTCTAGCCTTCGTCAGGATCCTGATGAAGACCAAACTCTAGGCTGAAACTGTATACCTAAGGGCTCTTTTTTCCGTGTTTTTACCCAATAATAATGAGATCTAACAGACAATAATGCCAAGGAATGTATAGAGGAAGTTATTAGAACAAATGTAGTGTAAATAAGAGGAAAGAAAAGTGGGTGAAAAAATAACCAGCCGTGAGCGGGCTGGTTATTTTTTCCTGCTCACGGCTGGCTATTTTTTCACCCACTTCTCTTTCTTATTATTTACATTACATTTGTTCTAATAACTTCCCCTAATCCCGACTGTGGCAGCTGCATTTCCGATGGAGGCGGAAATGTTGTAGGCCCGTGTGCTCAGATTTGGGTGCACGTTAAAGAACCCAGGGGTAGTCAAAATTTCCCGAGTCCTCCACTACGGCGTCTCTCATTATCATATGTTGGTTTTGGGACGTTAAACTCCACAAATCAATCAATCAATAACTTCCCCCATTTATTTTTTGGCATTATTGTCTGTTAGATCTCATTAATTATATATATATATATATATATATATATATATATATATATATATATATATATATATATATATATACATATATATATAGGCAGGCATGGTGGTTGAGTGGCCGTAGCGTTGCATATAGTCTAGTAGATCCTCCGTGAGCGGTCACAACGTGGTTTATTTCGACGTTTGGGCCTAGAGTCTGGCCTTCATCAGGAATAAAGATACAGTTTGTCGGTGCTCAGCTTTATACAATCTCAAATCAGAGGGCAAGGAAAGAGGGAAAAAAAGGAAAGAAAAAAAGAAAAGAAAAGGAAAGAAAAAAAAAGAAAAAAAGAGAAAAATAATATACGGTGGATGCCCCTCGGGTGCCCCCCTTCCACGTTTCCTTCCACTTCCCCCCTCATCTCTCATATATACGTCACACACACACACACACACATATATATATATATATATATACCGGGTGTTCAAAATTAAGCTTTATGATTTTTTTAAAATTAGGCGCTCGAAGGCACGTGAGAACCACTTGTGCAAATAAGTTAAGCGGCCAGGGGGACAGAAAGTTAGATGATAATTATCGCTGTCAGCAGCCCAATTAACTAAAATTTAATAATTAACTTTTTACTGGCTGCGGTAAGTTGGCATGTTTATATTGAAAAAATGTAGGCAGTGGTGTTTGTACACAGTTTCAGTTGGAAGATTTTTTCTAGCACGCCTGTGTTCCGAGATATCCGGCTCCAAAGTTTAATTGTCTTTCGCACGATTACGCATGCAAGAGGGTGAGGGTCCGCGCAAAGCTCCTCCCTAAAGTGACGCATCTGTTGCGTGTGGTGTTTAGTGTGTGAAGAGGGTGGAAGCGTAGGCATAGGTGATAGCAATTACCCTTGCCCTCTTCGGCCGTCGAAATCAAAAATCGAAGAACGCTTGCAACCAGTGTCGTAACACGCAACTGCAGAGCCTCTAACGATAGTGGCAGATACCATGCCGAGATAATGGTGCGAGCGGAGAATCTGGATGCCAGTGCGCGTGCGTAATAATCACTAGAGAAGCATGCGTGGTCGTTGCCTGGGCTACGCGAATAGCGTGACTGCTGATGTCCGAGTACTGTAACTTTTATTGAAACAAGAGCAACAACTCCACCAATAATAACTGAAACAGTTTTATCCTTGCTAACGCATATTTCCTGCTGCTACATAAGCATATTTCGGTCATGCACAAATCTCATCGAAACTCTTCACCTCTCAAGACGTCAATGCCCCAAAAAGTGTTCAAAATGCCTGCCTTCGGCAGCAACGCAAAGCATGAACCGCTGTCGCGTCGACTCGATGACTCGGCGCAGTACTTCTGCAGGAATACTCGCACAGGCAGATGTTATCCTGTCCTTCATGTCATTAACATCGCTGGGCTCTGTTACGTAAACTCGATCTTTAACGTAGCCCCAAAGGAAAAAGTCGAGCGGAGAAAGGTCAGGTGATCTTGGTGGCCAAAACATCGCTCCTGCGCGCCCAATCCACTGTTGTGGAAAACGTCTGTCCAACCAGTTCTTCGCCCTGGTAGAAAAATGTGGTGGTGCTCCATCGTGCTGAAACCATACTTGGCGCAGGTCATTCAGGGAAAGACTGCAGACAAGATCATCAATGACAACACCTAATATTTCTTCTGTGTACATCTTTCCGTTCAAGTTGTCCTCAAAAAAGTGAGGTCCGATGATCCTGTCCCCGAGTATGCCGCACCACACATTCACACTCCAGCGAACTTGATGCTTGTGCTGCCTCAGCCAGTGTGGGTTTTCTTGTGCCCAATAATGGGCGTTGTGAAGATTAACACTTCCATTTCGGCAAAACCGAGCTTCATCAGTCCAAATTATTCTGTGCAAAAAGTCATTTTCTTGATCAGTTTTGATGAGGCCCCAATTGCAGAAGTCAACTCGCCTTTCAAAGTCCGCCTCATTTAGGTCCTGATGAAGGTAAAC
The DNA here is from genome assembly GCF_043290135.1 of Rhipicephalus microplus. Classification (NCBI taxonomy): domain Eukaryota; kingdom Metazoa; phylum Arthropoda; class Arachnida; order Ixodida; family Ixodidae; genus Rhipicephalus; species Rhipicephalus microplus. Next base: position 1,083,412 of record NW_027464594.1, read on the forward strand.
GTGATATGGATGGAACTTGTGCTTTCTTAAAACATTTGTGACTGTTCCGATGCTGCGACCGCACTGATCGGCAATCTGTCGGATGCTGAGCTCTGGCATCGAGGTTACGCACGCGACAACGTCGATTTCAAAGTCTTCATCGACGATTACCTTCCTGGTCCGTCTCGGAAGGTGGACAGAGCCTGTTGCGCAGAAGCGTCGAAACAGGTTTGTGAAAGTGGGCCTTGTTGGAAGGGGACGGTGTGGGTGGCGAGACGCGTAAAGCTCCATTGCTAACGAAGCGTTGCCATTCATTTCAGCCATTGCAAGCACCACGTCTACTTTTACTTTGGTAGAATACCTCACGCCAGAAGCAGCCATATTAGCTCGAAAGGACTCCACGTGGATTTCCTTGGTAGACCTTCAATGCAGAGACGCTGTGCTCTAACCGGAGGCACCCTAGTGCAGGACGGTCCTGCTAACGCGTTCACAAGAAGATGTCTCAGTGTGATCTAAAGTCACGAAAAAACGTCGCGAAAAATGGTCTCCTGTTATCGCGTTCATCAGGATCATGCGTAAGGCTCATGGCGCACCGCGCTGTCACATTTTGATTTCGCCGGCCGAAGAGGGCAAGGGTAATTGCTATCACCTATGCCTACGCTTCCACCCTCTTCACACACTAAACACCACACGCAACAGATGCGTCACTTTAGGGAGGAGCTTTGCGCGGACCCTCACCCTCTTGCATGCGTAATCGTGCGAAAGACAATTAAACTTTGGAGCCGGATATCTCGGAACACAGGCGTGCTAGAAAAAATCTTCCAACTGAAACTGTGTACAAACGCCACTGCCTACATTTTTTCAATATAAACATGCCAACTTACCGCAGCCAGTAAAAAGTTAATTATTAAATTTTAGTTAATTGGGCTGCTGACAGCGATAATTATCATCTAACTTTCTGTCCCCCTGGCCGCTTAACTTATTTGCACAAGTGGTTCTCACGTGCCTTCGAGCGCCTAATTTTAAAAAAATCATAAAGCTTAATTTTGAACACCCGGTATATATATATATATATATATATATATATATTGTAGCGAAGCCTCCGAACGCTGAACTGAAATGGGTCGAACTCTTGAGTACCTTCTAGTGGGGCTACCCAACAAGGACGCCGCTCGCGCTGGGAGCCCGTGCTTGGCTGTGACTGTCGCCATTACATATTCTCGCTCGTTGCCGGCTAGTAAACGCCTTAACAATAATTACCCCGGGGTCGAAGAGGGAGCCGCCTGGCGACCTAACAGCTCGTTACTATGAGCGGGTCATAATAAGCCTTCAGGCGCTCCACGTTGACGATGTCTCGCCCACGGCGGCGCATGTCCGAAGATTGTTCAACGGGTTCGATGAGATAGTTGACGGGTGAGGTGCGCTCGATGACACGGTAGGGGCCTTCGTATTTTGGACGTAGCTTGGAAGAGGGGCCAGCTGCAGATGTCGGGATCGAGAGCCATACAAGCGCACCAGGAAGGAACGTGGGCTCAGAAGTGGTGGAGCCATCACGAATACTCTTCCGCCGCTCTTGCTCTTGCGTTGTAAAAGTCTTGGCAAGCTCGCGACACTCTTGAGCAAGCCTGGCTGTCTCGGAAATCGGTGTACACTCAGATGGATCCGGCGTGTACGGGAGTATCGTGTCCATGGTGTGCGACGGGTGCCTTCCGTACAGCAAGTAGAAAGGTGAAAAACCAGCCGTGCTCTGAGGGGCGGTGTTGTAGGCGTAGGTGACGAAGGGCAGTATATTATCCCAATTAGTGTGGTTGGCAGCGACGTACATAGAAAGCATGTCGCCGAGGGTGCGGTTAAAGCGTTCGGTGAGGCCATTCGTCTGTGGGTGGTAAGCAGTAGTTTTGCGGTGGACAGAATGGCACTCCGTCAGAATATGGCTTCGACGACTTCCGACAAGAAGACACGGCTTCGATCGCTGAGAAGCTCTTGGGGTGGTCCGTGGCGCAGTATAAATCGATGCAGCAGGAAGGACGCAACATCGCGCGCAGTAGCCGCAGGGAGAGCGGCGGTTTCGGCGTATCGCGTTAAATGATCAACGGCAACGATGGCCCAGCGGTTACCAGCCGACGTCAGAGGAAGTGGTCCGTACAAATCGATACCTACGCGCCCAAAGGGACGGTCAGGGCAAGGTAACGGTTGCAGACCGGCGTGCGACATGTGGACTGACAGTTTACGGCGTTGGCAAGTGAGGCAAGAGCGAACGAACTGCTGCACATAGCGGTACATGCCGCGCCAAAACTAGCGTTGTCGAATGCGATGGTAGGTCTTGAATACCCCAGAGTGCGCGCATTGCGGATCTGAATGGAAGGATTCACATATTTCTGACCGCAGACTGCGGGGTATCACGAGTAACCACTGCCGGCCGTCGGCGTCGTAATTGCGTCGGTGTAGAAGGCCGTCACGGATGGTGAAATGGCGAGCTTGACGACGCAAGGCACGCGTGGATGGCGTTGCGGATGGATCAGAGAGCATGTCGATGAGCGTGCCGATCCAATTATCCTTTCGCTGTTCGGTAGCGATGATGTCAACATCAATGGCAGAAACAGCAGCCGTGGATACTGAGCAGAGCACATCACCTTCAGGCAGAGGGGAGCGCGAGAGGGCGTCGGCGTCAGCATGCTGGTGTCCGTTGCGGTACAGCACGCGGATGTCGTAGTCTTGTAAGCGAAGAGCCCAACGGGCGAGACGGCCTGAGGGATCCTTCATTGAAGAAAGCCAGCATAGTGCATGATGGTCGGTGACGACATCGAATGGGCGACCATACAAATAAGGTCGAAACTTTGTAAGAGCCCAGACGATCGCCAGGCACTCTTTCTCCGTGACGGTGTAGTTTTTCTCGGCTCTCGTGAGCGTACGGCTTGCATATGCTACGACATATTCAGGGAATCCGGGTTTTCGCTGCGCCACGACAGCGCCGAGGCCTACGCCGCTGGCGTCTGTGTGCACCTCCGTTGGGGCTGTAGGGTCGTAGTGGCATAGAATGGGAGGCGACGTCAACAAATGGCGGAGCTTCGCGAACGCGTCGTCGCACTCGGATGACCATGAATTGAAGGGCCCGTTACTTCCAAGGAGCTTCGTCAGCGGTGATATGATCGTGGCAAAATTTCGTATGAAGCGTCGGAAGTAGGAGCACAGGCCCACGAAACTACGCAGTTCTTTGACAGATGCAGGTTTGGGGAATTCGGCCACGGCGTGAAGCTTGGCAGGATCAGGAAGAATGCCGTCTTTGGACACGACGTACCCCAGTATGGTGAGTTGCCGTGCTGCAAAGCGGCACTTTTTCAGATTTAGTTGCAAGCCGGCATTGCTCACACGTGCGAAAACTTCTTTCAGACGTTGGAGATGCGTGGAGAAATCCGGAGCAAAGACAATGACATCGTCGAGGTAACACAAGCACGTGTACCATTTCAAGTTGCGCAGAACGGTGTCCATCATGCGCTCAAAGGTCGCAGGTGCATTACATAGACCAAACGGCATGACGTTGAACTCGTACAAGCCGTCTGGCGTGATGAAGGCGGTCTTTGGTCGAGCGTCGTCAGCCAAGGGTACTTGCCAGTACCCCGAGCGCAGATCGAGAGAAGAAAAAAAATCGGCTCCATGAAGGCTGTCAATCGCGTCATCGATGCGTGGCAGTGGATAAACATCCTTGCGAGTGATCTTATTGAGCCGTCTGTAGTCCACACAGAACCGCACAGAACCGTCTTTCTTCGCAACAAGAACAACAGGAGACGCCCATGGACTGTCCGAGGGCCGAATAACATCGCGTCGGAGCATATCGTCAACCTGATCATTAATTACTCGACGTTCAGCAGGCGACACGCGATATGGACGTTGCCGTAAAGGTGGATGGGCACCAGTGTCGATGCGATGCGTAACAACGGACGTGCGACCGAGAGAACTTCGCCCGACATCGAAAGAAGAACGATATTCTTGCAACAGGTCCAGAAGTTGGGAACGCTGTACGGCCGTAAGGTTGTCAGCGATGGAGGGGCCAAATACATCAGCAGATGACGAATCAGAAGTGGAAACAGCATTTATGGTACACGACCTGGGACCGCGCGTGTCATCGGGTACGTCCAGGACTTGTGCGTCGTCGACTGGTTCCACTCTGCCGAGACATTCCCCTCGAAGCAAGGTAACAGCATACGGGGACGGGTTGGTTACAAAAATAGCAGTGTTGCCCTGGTTGACCTGCACGGTCGCGAAAGGTACTAGCAACCCTCTCCTGCTGCAAGCGCGGTCAGATGGCGAAACAAGTCCAATGGTGTCGGAGAGACCAGCGCAGTAGACAGACACAGCCGTCGTCGAGTTTGGAGGCACTGTTGTATCGTCTTTCGTTAGAATCTTGCTCAGTGTCGGGGGACTGTCTTCTGGCGTCAAATGCGAGAAGGGTGAGAGCTCAATTTCGGCGGCGGCACAATGGATGACGGCGTCATGGCGGGAGAGAAAGTCCCACCCCAGGATGACGTCATGAGAGCATGCCTGAATGACGATGAACTGGGCGACATACAGAACGTCCTGGATGACAACGCGAGCTGTGCACCCTGCTGTAGGATAAATGCGGTGCAAACTTGCAGTACGGAGGGATAACCCAGAAAGTGGCGTCGTCACTTTTCGAAGTAAGCGGCAGAGTTTTTCGTCCATAACTGATACGGCAGCTCCAGTGTCAATAAGCGCCGATGCATAAACACCTTCCACAAACACGTCAATGACATTCGAGGGGCTGCTCTGAGGGCTTTCACATTGCGATAGCGTCGCAGTCCTTGCCTCGGGGACTGCGACGACTAGTTTTCCCGCTCATGAGCTGCCGCACTTGGCCGCATGGGGGACAGGGAACGACGTCGTGGAGACGGCGATCGTCGAGATGGACCTGGGCGAGATCGAGGTGGCATAGACGGCGGTTCTTCGCGATAAGGACGGCTGAGTTGGCCAGCAACAGGTGAAGAAATTGGAGCCGGCTGTACGCGATGGCAATAACGGGCCACGTGACCGGCGTAACCGCACGCAAAGCAGATGGGCCGGTTGTCGGGTGTGCGCCATCTGTTCACCGGGGTAGGTCTCACCCACGTCGCAAGGGCTGATGGACGGAACGGTGGCTGCATGGTGGACTGAAGCTGGGGCTGAGGGGTTACGTCAACATACGTAGCGGGAACACCCGCTGCAAAGGACGGAGGTCGAGCGGCAGCTTCGGCGTAAGTCAGAGGGGCGGTTGCTGGAACGACTTGGGGCGGCCTGGCGACCACTTGCGCGTAACTCAGGGGCGCAGGAGCCGGAGGCTGTGGGGGGTGGTACGCAGGCATTACCTCCGCTATTTCCTGTTCAATCGCTCGACGGATGGGAGGGAGAAGGGTAGTAGGCGATTGTTGAACAGTCGGTTGGTGGGCGAAGGGCAGGAGCGAGAACTGACGTGCGATTTCCTCACGGATGAAGGACTTTAGTTCTGCCATCAACGCCACTTGGTCACAACTGGCCTCCAAGCCAGCAAGCGTTGCAGCTCGTGGTGGGGAGCGTCGGGTCATCGAACGCTGCCGGCGGAGCTCCTCGTAGCTCTGGCACAGTGTGATGACCTCAGCCACTGTGCCGGGGTTTTTGGCGAGCAGCATCGTGAAGGCATCATCGTCAATGCCTTTCATGATGTTCCGGATCTTTTCAGACTCGGACATGGTGGGATTAGATTTGTTGGATAGGTCCAGGACGTCTTCAATATAGCTCGTGAATGACTCACCAGCCTCCTGAGCACGTTCACGCAAGCGCTGCTCGGCTTGCAGCTTGCGAACAGCAGGGCGGCCGAAGACGTTGATGATTGCGGTCTTGAAAGCGGACCAGGTGGCAAAATCGGACGCGTGGTTGTTATACCACAAACTGGCAACACCCGTAAGGTAGAATACCAAGTTGGTCAGCTTGCCGTCCTCGTCCCATTTGTTGGGGACGCTCACGCGCTCGTAAATAGCGAGCCAGTCCTCCACGTCAGTGCCATCAGCGCCAGTGAAGATGGGTGGATCGCGGATTCTGGGGACACCGGGACAAGGAGGTGGCATTGGAGGAGGCGTTTGCTGAGAAGCGTCGTGGTACATAGTAGATGGCAGGGTACGTGATCGTAGCTCCAAAGGCATAGACAGGGATCGCAGCACTCTCCACCAAATTGTTAAGGCGTTTACTAGCCGGCAACGAGCGAGAATATGTAATGGCGACAGTCACAGCCAAGCACGGGCTCCCAGCGCGAGCGGCGTCCTTGTTGGGTAGCCCCACTAGAAGGTACTCAAGAGTTCGACCCATTTCAGCGTTCGGAGGCTTCGCTACAATATATATATATATATATATATATATATATATATATATATATATATATATATATATATATATATATATATATATATATATATATATATATATATATATATATATATTGTTTTGTTGAGACGTTTATTGGCGGACGGTTGTCGACGATACTTGACAGTGACAGTCAATGCGGGTACCGACTCTCTGCACGAGCTGCTCTTCTTCTTGCTAAAAAGGGCAACCCACTAGAAGGCGCTGGAGAGGACGACCCACTGTTCGAAGGCTTCACCACAACTACCCCGGGTACGAAGAGGGAGCCGCCTGGTGACCTAGCAGCTGGTTACTATGAGCGGGTCGTGGTAGGCTTTGAGGCGCTCCACGTTGACAATGTCGCGCCCTCGACGGCGCATGTCCGAAGATGGTTCGATGGGTTCGATCAAGTAATTTACAGGGGAAGTGCGTTCGACGACACGGTAGGGGCCTTCGTATTTGGGCAATAGTTTTGAAGATAGGCCAGTTGAAGTGGTAGGGATAGAGAGCCAGACGAGCGCTCCAGGGAGGAACATGGGCGCAGTAGTGCTGGTGTCAGCGCGAATGCCTTTTTGCCGCTCTTGATCATGCGCTGTAAAGGTCCTTGCGAGCTCTCGACACTCTTCAGCAAGCTTGGCTGTAGCAGAAATAGGCGCCCACTCTGACGGATCTGGCTTGTACGGAAGTATAGTGTCGATGGTGTGCGACGGGTGCCTTCCATATAATAAAAAGAAAGGTGAAAAGCCAGTAGTGCTCTGAGGGGCGGTGTTATATGCGTAGGTGACGAAGGGTAGAATGGAATCCCAATTTGTGTGATCGGCGGCGACGTACTTGGAGAGCATGTCGCCGAGCGTACGGTTGAAGCGTTCAGTAAGGCCATTCGTCTGCGGGTGGTAAGCTGCAGTTTTGCGGTGAACAACGTTGCACTCTTTGAGAATGGCTTCGACGACTTCAGACAGGAAGATGCGGCCTCGATCACTGAGCAGTTCCTGAGGTGGACCGTGTCGCAGCATGAATCGTTGGAGCAGGAAGGAGGCCACATCGCTCGCTGTAGCCGCGGGGAGAGCGGCAGTTTCGGCGTATCGCGTGAGGTGGTCCACAGCAACAATGGCCCAGCGGTTACCGGCCGACGTTAGTGGAAGTGGCCCATACAAATTAATGCTAACGCGCCCAAACGGCCTGGCAGGGCAAGGTAGAGGTTGCAGACCTACCGGCGACAGGTGCGTTGAAGTTTTGCGGCGCTGACATTCTATGCAGGAGCGAACAAATTTCTGCACATAGCGGTACATGCCGCGCCAAAAGTACCGTTGGCGAATGCGCTGGTAAGTCTTCGATACGCCGGAGTGCGCACATTGCGGATCAGTATGAAAGAATTCGCATATGTCAGAGCGCAGACTGCGGGGTATGACTAGTAGCCACTGGCGGCCGTCACCGCTGTAATTGCGTCGGTGGAGAAGGTCGTCGCGAACGGCGAAATGGTGGGCTTGACGACGCAACGCGCGAGTGGATGGAGTGGATGGATCAGTCAGCAAGTCTATCAGTGAGGCAATCCATTGATCCTTGCGCTGTTCAGTAGCAACGGCATGAATGCTAATGGAAGAAACGGCAAGGTGAGACGCTGAGTCGTGGGCATTGTCGTCAGGCAAGGGAGAGCGCGACAGGGCGTCGGCGTCAGCATGTTGCCTTCCGTTGCGCTACGACACGCGGATGTCGTAGTCTTGCAGGCGAAGTGCCCACCGGGCGAGACGGCCTGAGGGATCTTTCAATGAGGACAACCAGCATAGTGCGTGATGGTCGGTGACTACATCAAATGGGCGACCATATAAATAAGGTCGGAACTTGGTAAGGGCCCACACGATTGCCAGACATTCTTTCTCGGTGACGGTGTAATTAGTCTCGGCTTTTGTAAGCGTACGGCTTGCATACGCCACGACATATTCCGGGAGCCCTGGTTTGCGCTGCGCAAGGACAGCGCCGAGACCGACACCACTGGCGTCCGTGTGTACCTCTGTAGGGGCAGTAGGGTAGTAGTGGCGGAGTATGGGAGGCGACGTCAGTAAACGACGGAGCGTTGTGAATGCGTCGTCACACTGAGATGACCACGAATGGAGAGGCCCGTTACTACCGAGGAGTTTTGTCAGCGGCGATGCGATAGACGCGAAGTTTCGGATGAAGCGCCGAAAGTAGGAACACAGTCCTAAGAAACTGCGCAGTTCCTTGATGGATGTCGGCTTGGGGAACTCGGTCACGGCCTGAAGCTTGGCTGGATCGGGGAGAATTCCGTCCTTGGACACGACGTAGCCGAGTATTGTCAACTGCCGAGCTGCAAATCGGCACTTCTTCAGGTTCAGTTGCAGACTGGCGTCACTCAGACGCGTTAAAACATGCCGCAGGCGTTGAAGGTGCGTTGAGAAGTCCGGAGCGAAAACGACGACGTCATCGAGGTAGCACAGGCACGTGTGCCATTTCAGGTCACGCAGGACGGTATCCATCATGCGCTCAAAAGTGGCAGGCGCATTGCACAGCCAAACGGCATGACGTTGAATTCGTACAAGCCGTCGGGAGTAACGAAAGCGGTCTTCGGTCGAGCGTCCTCAGCCATAGGTACTTGCCAGTACCCTGAGCGCAAATCTAGAGATGAAAAAAATTCGGCTCCTTGCAGGCTGGCAATCGCATCATCCACACGCGGTAGTGGGTACACGTCCTTACGAGTGATCTTGTTGAGACGTCGGTAGTCCACACAGAACCGCACAGAACCGTCCTTCTTCGCGACGAGAACGACAGGAGATGCCCAGGGTCTGTTAGAGGGTTGAATAACATCGTGGCGTAGCATGTCGTCCACTTGCTCGTTGATTACACGGCGTTCTGTTGGAGATACGCGATATGGACGTTGCCGTAGTGGCAGTTGTGCGCCTGTGTCAATGCGATGCGTAACAGTCGATGTGTGGCCGTGAGAAGGTTGAGAGACATCGAAAGAAGAGCGGAATTCTTCCAACAGGGCCAGAAGCTGGGAGCGCTGGACCGGCGTAAGGTTGTCGGCAATGGAAGGACCAAATACATCAGCGGATGATGAAACAGATGTAGAAACAGCACTAAGCGTATTGGAACTTCGGCAGTGCGTGTCATCAGGTTCATCCATGACTTGTGCGTCTTCGATGGGTTCCACGCTGCCGAGACATTCCCCTCGCACCAACGTAACACTGTACGGGGATGAGTTCAGAACAAAAATAGTGGTGCTGCCGCGAGTTACTTGCACGGTCGCGAAAGGAACCAGCAAACCTTTTCTGGTGAAAACACGATGAAATGGTGAGAGGAGTGCAGCGGTGTCTGAAAGACTTGCACAGTACGCCGACACCGCCGCGGACGAGTTCGCAGGCACTTGCGTGTCGTCCCTGACGAGTAATTTGCTTGCAGTAGATGGACTATCGGTCGGCGTCAAAGAAGAAAATGGTGTTAGCTCTATTTCTGCTGGTGCGCAATGAATGACGGCGTCGTGGCGGGAGAGAAAATCCCATCCTAGGATGACGTCGTGAGAGCATGAAGGAATTATGATGAATTCAACGGCATACATCACGTCCTGAATCATGAGGCGGGCTGTACACATCGCTGTAGGGTGAATGCTTTGGGCGCTGGCTGTACGGAGGGAGAGCCTGGAAAGTGGCGTGGTCACTTTGCGCAGTATTCGGCTAAGCTTTGCGTCCATCACGGATACGGCGGCTCCAGTATCTACAAGGGCAGATGCACGAACACCATCCACAAGCACGTCTATCACGTTCGATGGTCTTTCCTGAGGGCTTCCGCAGTTCGACAGCGTCGCAGCCCTTGCCTCGTGGACTGCGACGACTAGTTTTCCTGGTCACCCTCTAGTGGACGTGGCCGCATCGGCGACAGTGAGCGACGTCGCGGAGAATGTGAGCGGCGGGTAGATGGAGCGGGGCGGGACGACGGTGACGTAGGTGGCGGTTGGTCATAGAAGCGGCTCGATTGGCTGGGAAAATTGGAGGCGACTTGCGGTCGCTGCACACGATTGCAGTAGCGTGCTACGTGCCCGACGCAACCACAAGCAAAGCAGATGGGGCGATTGTCCGCAGTGCGCCATCGGTTCGCGGGTCCCATCCATGTCGAAGAACGCGATGGGCGAGCCGGCTGATGATATAAGTGCATAGTGGGCGGCACACGGGGCACGTGGATGACGTCGGTATATGTAGGCGGCACAGTTTCTCCGAAGGCCTGGGGTCTGGCGATGGTTTCGGTGTAACCAAGAGGACCAGTCACAGGAATCGGTGGCGGTGGCCTGGCGACAACTTGGGCGTAACTGAGTGGTGTAGATACTGGAGGCGGCTGGTGATATTCTGGAACGACCTCCGCGATTTCCTGCTGAATGGCTCGGCGGAGGGGAGGCAGAAGTGTGCTTGACGACTGTTCAGCACGTTGCGGGGAAGCAAAGGCCAGTAAAGAGACCTGGCGGGCAACTTCTTCACGCACGAATGACTTGATTTCAGCAAGCAAGGCGGTGTGGTCCGGAAATGTTGACAAGGCCGAGAGATCAGCGTCACGTGAGGGTGGTCGACGGGTCATCGAGCGCTGCCGTCGCAGCTCCTCGTAACTTTGGCAAAGTGTAATGATCTCTGCCACAGTGCGAGGGTTCTTGGCCAGGAGCATGGTGAAGGTATCGTCGGCGATTCCTTTTAGAACATGGGTAATTCTGTCGACCTCTGACATGCTCGCGTCCACTTTCTTACACAAGTCAAGGATGTCCTCTATGTAGCTTGTGAAGGACTCACCGTTCTGCTGTGCTCGTTCACGTAACCGCTGTTCGGCTTGGAGCTTACGAACGGCAGGACGGCCGAACACGTCGACGACGGCGGTTTTAAAAGCGAACCAAGTGGGGAAATCGGATACGTGGTTGTTGTACCACATGCCGGCCACACCCGCGAGGTAGAAAACCAGGTTGCCGAGTTTACCTGCCTCGTACCAATGATTGGGGACGCTGACGCGTTCGTACATAGCAAGCCAGTCCTCGACGTCGGTGCCATCCGCGCCGGTGAAGACAGGAGGGTCCCGGATGCGGGGAACACCGGAACATGGCGTCGGCGCAGGAGGAAGCGTTTGCTGTGCGGCGTCTTGGTGCATGGTAGAAGGCACGGTGCGGGATCGTAGCTCCAGGGGCATCAAATGCTAACCGAAGGTGTTAGAAGGGCACAGCACTCTCCACCAAATTGTTGAGACGTTTATTGGCGGACGGTTGTCGACGATACTTGACAGTGACAGTCAATGCGGGTACCGACTCTCTGCACGAGCTGCTCTTCTTCTTGCTAAAAAGGGCAACCCACTAGAAGGCGCTGGAGAGGACGACCCACTGTTCGAAGGCTTTACCACAATATATATATATATATATATATATATATATATATATATATATATATATATATATATATATATATAGGCAGGCATGGTGGTTGAGTGGCCGTAGCGTTGCATATAGTCTAGTAGATCCTCCGTGAGCGGTCACAACGTGGTTTATTTCGACGTTTCGGCCTAGAGTCTGGCCTTCATCAGGAATAAAGATACAGTTTGTCGGTGCTCAGCTTTATACAATCTCAAATCAGAGGGCAAGGAAAGAGGGAAAAAAAGGAAAGAAAAAAAGAAAAGAAAAGAAAAGAAAAAAAAGAAAAAAGAGACGCTATGATGAAAGAAAAAAAGAAAAGAAAAGGAAAGAAAAAAAAGAAAAAAAGAGATGCTATGATGAATGGGCGACGTGGCCTGGCTCATGCCCCATGTTTATTCCTTTCTCTTTCTTCCTCCTCTGCTTCTACAAACCATCACTTCATACATCACACGATTCCCCCTCCCCCCGAAATAATGCGCGGGCTACAATCTAGAAAGCATTAACAAATGGAGTCTTATAATAAAAAATAATGCCAGAAAATGCAGTAGTTCTATGCCACATGGCGGTTCCATGCACTTGCACAAAATGTTCACAGGAAAGGCAGTCCGGTGATATCTAGGAGACCTCAGGTGGGCGAGGTTGGCTGTTGCGTTCTGGCCAACTGAAGCACGCCTTGAACGTAGAAATTACTGATGACACAGTGATGCTCGTCATAAATGAACAAGGGTCGAAGTACTTGTAGCATTTGAGAGTCGGATGTCGTAAGCACGAGGTTCTCCGTCGTAGACGCTGCTTTCTGTGTCGTGGCTGAGACATAACGAGTGCTTGCAGCCTGCATGTGCGAGAACCGAAGCTGATGGTACGATGCCTTTGTTCCTTCATTGTACACGTGGTAGCTGCACGTCTCTTATGACCTTCAAGCCACAAGTGTACTCGCGAGAAGGTTTCACTTGATCGCCGTTCTTGTTCGAGTAGCCGTTGTAGTTCCTGGGTTTCGTGGAGTTGCCTTTCTTGAAATTGCTCGTTTTGTTGCGAAAGTTGGTCAGATGGGCATCTCTCAGGAACATGAGTCTGCTTTTCTTTGCATGGTGATGTGATCAGTAGATAGTCGGTGGTCGATACTGTACTGCTGGGCTTGTCTTGTGATGAAAGCATCATGACAGACTGATGCGAAAGCTCCCAAGATGGTTGTGAGTCATCATTGATTGTAAATGCTTCTGTCAGTTGACAATGCGCCGGCGTTGGTGGATTCGAAATTCCTGCAGTGCTTTGACTCACATGTGTGTTATCACTTGACGATGAGAGCACAACAGACTTGGCTTCGGGTGGTTCTGATGGCGTATGTTTTTCGTTTTGCAGCGTGATTAGGCTGAGAATGTCTGTCGAATGACCCTGGTCCGGAACGTCAGGGTATGGGCTGGTATTGTGAGGAATCACCAGCTCGTCACGCGTAAATTCCGTCGCATACTCGAAACCGTCTGGGCCTTGTGTGTGACACGAAGCATCAAGGAATTCGGCTGGTTCAGTAAAATGTGAAGTGTTGTGGTGCAGTGAACGCGTTGAAAATGCCGATTTCATTGTTCTTGGGAAAGCCGGCTTTAGGTTTAGTCTTTTGCCGAAATGGTCTAAATTCCTTTCGGTATACGGAGGCTTTACCTTGTCTGTTGCGACGTGCAAGTTACCAATCGGAGTTCGAATGCGTGACGTTTTTTCGGAAAAGTCATATAATGGTACAATGGTGGTAAATTTTCTCTGAGGTCTCGTTTGGAAAATAGGCTTAGTGCGGGAAGACTTCGCGTAACTCTGATGGGCGAGTTGAAAAGCTTTCCGCTGATGACGTATGGACAGGTCTTCATCGTATTCCTTGAAACGACTGATCATTTCTTCTTTGATCTTTTTCCAAGACTCATCATTCTCGAAGATGTGGGTGAGGTAAAATTTGAATGCCCCACCTGAGATGTAGTCAGTAAAGTTGATGACCATCTCCCGTTCCGACCATGATGCAGCGGTAGCGTGGAGCTCGAACAGGTCGAACCAGTCTTGTACGGGTCCATTGTCCGCTGCTCCGGTGTACTTGGGGATGGGAAGGTCAGTAGATGCTTCTGACATGATGCTAGTCGATGCGTAATGCTAGGCGCTTGCACGGTTGTCCATGTGTGGTCAGGGTGTCTTGCGTAGAACTGCGTCTCGCTGAGGTCTTCGATGATGATGGCCGGGCGATGAAGTGGTTGCGAGGTCTTCATCCTGTCGACTCGTGTGACGCTATGATGAATGGGCGACGTGGCCTGGCTCATACCCCATGTTTATTCCTTTCTCTTTCTTCCTCCTCTGCTTCTACAAACCATCACTTCATACGTCAAATATATATATATATATATATATATATATATATATATATATATATATATATATATATATATATATATATATATATATATATATATAGAGGCAGGCATGGTGGTTGAGTGGCCGTAGCGTTGCATATAGTCTAGTAGACCCTCCGTGAGCGGTCACAAGGTGGTTTATTTCGACGTTTCGGCCTAGAGTCTGGGCTTCATCAGGAATAAAGATACAGTTTGTCGGTGCTCAGCTTTATACAATCTCAAATCAGAGGGCAAGGAAAGAGGGAAAAAAAGGAAAGAAAAAAGAATAGAAAAGGAAAGAAAAAAAAGAAAAAAGAGAAAAAATAATACGGTGGACGCCCCTCGGGTGCCCACTTCCACTTTTCCTTCCACTTCCCCCCTCATCTCTCTCCCCCTCTCACCTTCACCTTTCTGATGTAAGCGGTCTGTGTATGTTTCCGTTCACTAGCGCATTCCTCCCGATCAGACGGCCCCTCCTGGCACTGGCGGTTCGGTGTGGGGCAAAAAAGAGCTTTTCAGGAAGTCCTAAGCCTTTAACTACTCGGGGTCCCGTAAACAATTCGTCGTAGAAGGACGGGGGCCGCGTGTTGTGGCAGAGGCTGGTCAGCGGGCATTTTAGGAAGTTCTAAGCCTTTAAGTACTCCGCGCCCTGTCAACATTTCGTCGTAAAAATAGGGGTGCCCCGTATTGCGGTAGGCTGTGCAAGCACGTGCAATGCGAATTCCTGGCCCGCTTCTAAATTACGCGTGTCGTGGGGGCCTCCCGGCTGTGCACATGGTTGCTGTTGGGCATGTCGTGCATGTAAAACACTGTAAAAACAGTATTCCATACAGCCAGGCTCACCGGTTTAAGCGAATCTGCTCTAGAGACGCTGACTTTGACACGAGCTCACAGAGGCTAAAACTTATGCTCGAGCAACAAAAATACCCCCCACATGTAAATAATGACGCCGTTCAAAAAGCGAGAAAACTAAAGCGTGAAGACTTACTTATGAAGCGACCACCACGAGAAGACCCACAACGAACAAACCTCTGCTTGACTTACAGCACAAACTTCCCCAATGTAAACAAAATCCTTAAACGACATTACAACATTCTGGAACAAAGTGAACGTCTGAAACGCGCATTCCCATCCGCTCCAGGCGTCGTTTACGGACGACCACGTAACCTCAAAGACACCCTTGTCCACTCCCAAATGAACTCATCACCAACCAATAATTCATGCCGCCCTTGCTTAAAGCCACGATGTCTTGTATGTAAGGCGATGCGAGAAACAGATAAAGCAACCAGCACGCAATCCAAGTTTTCGATTAACATACGAGGAATCCTAACATGCGATTCCTCTAATGTGGTGTACCTACTCGAATACAACGTGTGTGGTATGCAGTACATCGGACAAACAGAAACAGCATCTAGGATTCGCTTCAATAATCACAGAGCCCATGCGAAATCAGCCCCAAGTCTACCTCTATCAAAACATCTCAATTTTCCCGACCATGCATTCGACAAACTATCAGTAACGCTCTTAGAGACGGGATTTAAATCAAATCGAGAACGTGAACAACGAGAGTCATACCTTATCCACCGATTTAACACCCTCGATAGAGGAATAAATGAGAATCCTGGTACACTTGCAGCAATTAAAGCATTAGAAAACAATAACGGCAACAATGAAAATAGTAACTGAGTTCACGGCACTGCAGCTGCGAAGGGCACTGGACAACCCAAAACAATTCCAAGTGTAACTACTCTTCCTAAGTGCAACTGTCGTCTGTTTTCTGTTTTATTTGACTACCCAATCAATTGTGCAATGCACGACATGCCCAAACGCAACCATGTGCACAGCCGGGAGGCCCCCACGACACGCGTAATTTAGAAGCGGGCCAGGAATTCGCATTGCACGCGCTTGCACAGCCTACCGCAATACGGGGCACCCCTATTTTTACGACGAAATGTTGACAGGGCGCGGAGTAGTTAAAGGCTTAGAACTTCCTAAAATGCCCGCTGACCAGCCTCTGCCACAATACGTGGCCCCCGTCCTTCTACGACAAATTGTTTACGGGACCCCGAGTAGCCAAAGGCTTAGGACTTCCTGAAAAGCTCTTTTTTGCCCCACACCGAACCGCCAGTGCCAGGAGGGGCCGTCTGATCGGGAGGAATGCGCTAGTGAACGGAAACATACACAGACCGCTGACATCAGAAAGGTGAAGGGGAGAGGGGGGAGAGAGATGAGGGGGGAAGTGGAAGGAAAAGTGGAAGGGGGGCACCCGAGGGGCGTCCACCGTATATTATTTTTCTCTTTTTTCTTTTTTTTTCTTTCCTTTTCTTTTCTTTTTTTTCTTTCCTTTTTTTTCCCTCTTTCCTTGCCCTCTGATATGAGATTGTATAAACCTGAGCACCGACAAACTGTATCTTTATTCCTGATGAAGGCCAGACTCTAGGCCAAAACGTCGAAATAAACCACTTTGTGACCGCTCACGGAGGATCTACTAGACTATATATACATATATATATATATATATATATATATATATATATATATATATATATATATATATATATATATATATATATATATATATATATATATATTTAGAGTTACGTGAATGTACACGCGAAACTAGGCGTTTGAAGATATATCAACACAGCGCCAACGTGCAAGCCAAGATGGAGAACAAGAGCTGATGATGATGATCCTTGTTACCCTGGCGCTTTCCCACAAAAGGGGCTCTACACCAAAATCACGTCGTCTTTCTCCGCGCCTATCTAACCGCTTTTGTGGGACATTGTCTCATAACATAACCGCCGGGTGCTATAGCACCGTCTCGGTGCTTTCTGTGATGTTGTCGAGTGGTAACGCTTAAGGCGAGATACATGAACAATGTCTGCAGACAGTGAAGAAGAAGAAGAGGAAGACTCGAGCGGGGCTATCTTACAGGTCACATCTGTCACCTGGCGCAATACGCGGTAGGGTCCGAGAAGCGGGAAAGCAGTTTTTCAGGAAGTCCAACGCGCCTAGTCGGAGTCCACAATAGCACAAGAGAACCCGGAGTAAAGGAAACTTGGCGATGATGGGAGTTGTAACGGTACCGCTGCTGATCTTGCGATGTTAAGAGGCGCTGACGGGCAACTTCTCGTTATTTTCGAGCTCTGTTGATAGCATCACGGGCGTATTTGGTCGCAAGTCGACGGCTGTCGGAAAGATGGTGTGAAACGGTAAAGTTGCATCATGGCCAAACACGAGAAAGAAAGATGTAAAACCAGCTGCATCGTGGTGTGAAGAATTATAGGCGAACGTAACAAAGGGCAATGCAACGTCGCAGTCCTGGGGGTCAGACGATACGTACAAGGCGAGAATATCGGTAAAAGTCCGGTTGCATCGCTCAGTCAGTTCGTTAGTTTGCGGGTGGTAGGCTGTCGTAAAATTATGTATTGTCTCACAGGAGCGAAGCAGGTCGTCGATAACTCGGGAAAGGAAATAGGGCTCACGATCTGTGAGGAGTTGTAGTGGTGCGCCATGATGAAGTATGACGTCGTGCAGGAGAAAACCGGCAACGTCCGCAGCCTAGCTGGTTGGTACAGCCCTTGCAATGGCGTACCGGGTTGTGTGATTCGTCGCAACATCTATCCACTTATTATCAGAAGTGGACGCAGTGTAAGGGCTCAGGAGGACAAGACCAAGTCGAAAAAGCGGATCAAAGGGAACGTCAAGTGGTTGGAGGAACCCAGCAGGCCTCGTCGAAGGTTTTTTTCGGCGTTGACACTGGGCGCATGAGGCGATGTAGCTGCGGACTGAGCGATAAAGACTGAGCCAGTAAAATCGACGCTGTACATGGTCATACGTCCGAGACAGTCTGAGGTGACCGGCAGTGGAAGCGTCGTGGAGGTGGCTGATCACGCTCGCACGTAAGTGGGAAAGTACCACAAGCAGCAGTTCGTGTCCATCAGGGTGGACGTTGTAACAGTACAATGTGCCATGCTTGAGCACGAACAATTGAGTAGACGGATCGGGTGCCGCAGGATGAAGATCCTCGATGATGTTACGTAAAACAGGATCTCGGCGCTGTTCCTAACGGATGTTGCCTAAAGCGGAGAGAGACAGGACACATGGCGCTTCATCGAACGCCTCAGGTGGGTCCACTGGATTCCGAGATAAGCAGTCAGCGTCATGGTGTAAGCGGCCAGATTTGTAGGCCACCGAGTAGTTGTACTCTTGGAGTCGTAACGCCCATCGACCAAGGCGCCCAGTGGGGTCCTTCAAGTATCCAAGCCAGCAAAGTGCGTGGTGATCGGTTCTGACGGTAAAATGTTGACCGTGTAATTAGGGCCGAATTTTTGCTACTGCCCAAACGAGAGCAATGCATTCCCATTCAGTGATTGAGTAGTTCCTTTCCGCCTGTGAGGAGACGGCTGGCATAGCCGATAACGCGGGCGCAGCCACCTTGATGCTGGACCAAAACAGCACCAATTCCGTGGCCACTGGCATAGGTGTGGACTTCTGTAGGGGCGGCATTGCCAAAATGGGCCAGAACAGGTGGTTCTGTTAGCAATGCAATAAGTGTAGGAAACGCCGTAGCCTGCGCCGCACCCCATATGAATGAGACATCTTTTCTCAGTAAGTTGGTGAGAGGACGGGCTACTTCCGCATAGTTGTTCACAAAACGTCGAAAGTATGAGCACAGACCGAAAAAGCTGCGGACTTCTTTGGTGCGGTCGGAATGAGGAAGTTCAGCACAGCTCGCACTTTATCAGGATCAGGGCGTATACCAGAAGAGCCGACAAGGTGGCCCAACATGGTTAGTTACTGGCGTCCGAAGTGGCACTTTGAGGAGTTCAGTTGGAGACCGGCATTGCGAAAAACAGCAAGTATTGAGGATAGGCTGTCGAGGTGTGTCTCAAAGGTCGGAGAAAAGACGATAACCTCTTCAAGGTAACATAGACAAATTGACCATGTGAACCCACGCAAAAGAGAGTCTATCATCCGCTCGAAGGTGGCCGGAGCGTTACATAACCCGAAGGCCAGGACCTTAAGCTGTAAAGACCATCTGGCATGACAAAAGCGGTATTTTCGCGGTTTATGTCGTCGACAGCAATTTGCCTGTACCCAGATGTTAGATCAATGAAAGAAAAATACTTAGCGCCGTGAAGACAATCCAGGGTACGTCTATGCGTGGTAGCGGGTAGACGTCTTTTTTAGTAATCTTGTTCAGATGTCGCTAGTCAACACAGAATCGCCAAGTGTTGTCCTTCTTTTTGACAAGAACTACAGGGCAAACCCATGGACTACATGATGGCTCAATTATGCTTCTTGTGAGCATTTTGTTGACTTCTGCTTGAATTATGTGACGCTCGGTTGGAGATACGCGTTATGGCCGACGATGGACAGGGGAGGCATCGCCGGTGTCAATGCGGTGCTTTACAGCAGTGGTTTGACCTAGCGGACGATCACACAAGTCAAATACGGCCCAGTATTACTCAAGGACGTGAAGGAGTGCGTCAGCTTGATGCGGCAAAAGGTCTGGCGCGATCATTTTTTTAAACTTCAGCAGACGGGCTTGCTTGCGAAGATCGAGCATGCGTGTAGCTACAGCGTCCAGCATCGTTCGAAGACAGAGCTGAGATGACGGATTCGTCAGATGGAGTCAGCATGGCGAGGGCAATTCCACGTGGGAGCACTTGTGGACCCAGAGCAAAGTCGAGCACAGGAATGAAGGCGCGGTTTGCACGTAACTGAATAACAGTGTGTGGTAAGGTAACACTGTGAGTCAAAAGAATGGGTGCAATGGGCGCGAGCACATAGTCACCGTCGGATACAGGTGGTAATGGCATTACGGTGACGCAGGTCACAGTTTGCAGTGACGAACGGACATGCTCAGCAGAGCACATACGAGGTTGGGGTGACCTGGGCGGATCAATCGGACACAGTAGGTCAAGCTGCACAGTACCAGCTGAACAGTGGATGACGCCTGAATGAGTGGACAAAAAGTCAAGGCCGAGGATTGCATCATTGGTGCAGTGAGAGAGAGCAGTAAAGAGAACTGAAGTTTGACGGCCGGCGATAGTGACGCGTGCAGTACAGACGCCAATAACAGACGCCGTACCACATTCATCAACACGACGACTGCGTGAAAAGGCTGGCGTGAGGACTTTCTTTAAGAGGTTACGAATGTGCAAGCTCATCACGGAAATATGGGCGCCAGTTTCCACCAAGGCTTTAACAGATAAACCATCCACTTGAACGTCGATGAGGTTCTGATTGGTCGGCAGCGTCAACAGAGGAATCGAAGAGCAAGTCGTATCAGCAGCGCCACCTCCAGGAGCTGCAGCCGTTAGTTTTCTGAAGAAAACCACCGGGCAGAAGATGACGACGGGGTACGGGGTGACGGCGGAGACCGGGAAAATCTACGTCGAGGTAAAGGTGAGCGAATGTACTGGGCAACGGTTGTAATGGTTGGGTCGTACCTAGCTGAGCCAGCACGCCGTGGTAGTTCCTGGCCATAGAGATGGGCTGGTGAGTGGAAATTGCAAAAGCTTGAGTTAGCCCGATACGGTAAGGCCCACATGCTTCGGCAATGGCGGGAAATGTGTCCCGCTCGTTCACATAGAAAGCAAATCGGCCTGTCGTCAAGCATCCTCGACGCATTTAGATCACGGCTACGCGGAGCAGGGCGGTGATAATGGTGTGGGTGGCTGGAGGTAGATGAACTGACAGCGTCGGGACGGTGCACAGAACAGACCGTGTGAATACCCGCGTTGGCTAGTTTTTGGTGAACAACGGTCTGTATTAGCGATATGGTCGGCAGAGGATCACTCGGTGCTAGTGCTCTCAAGGGTGCGGGTGATGTGGCCTCGATTTCGCGGCGTACGATTCTCGTGATGTCACAGGAGTGTGAATTGGGCTGGGTCGCTATACGAGTTCGGCGGCGATGCGTAGTGGTTAGAGCATCCGCCTCGCTTGCAACAGGTCCGTAGTTCAAATCCCGGTGCCGCGAAGTTCGCAACCGGATAAAAAAAAAATCCGCGTGTGGATGGAACTGAATTAAGAGGCCTGGGGTGCGGCCTCACCGGTAACCACCACCGGGAACGCACTCC
The DNA here is from genome assembly GCF_043290135.1 of Rhipicephalus microplus. NCBI lineage: Eukaryota > Metazoa > Arthropoda > Arachnida > Ixodida > Ixodidae > Rhipicephalus > Rhipicephalus microplus. The sequence continues at coordinate 1,104,600 of NW_027464594.1, forward strand.
CTCAAAAGAGCAGGATTGGCCACCCTGATGCAGTATATGACCACTACCTCCCACATGCATACGTCAAATAACTCACGGCCCTCAGTCCCCAGCAGCTGCGAAGCAACTGACCTCGGCGGTGGTCAGATCTGCAACACAGCAGAGGGTGCTAAGAATCTCTGGATCCAGACAGGCCGCCATTGGAACATGAACTTGGCAACTTTTAACGCTAGAACCTTATCTGGTGATAGCCTAGCTATCAGTCAGAATAGTACAGTCTAGCTGTACTATTCGAGGAGCTAGAGGGTGTTAAATGGGATATAATAGCGCTCATTGAGGTTTGGAGGACAGGTGAGGTCTATACGGTGCTACAGAATGGGCACGTCCTTTGCTATCGGAGCTTGGCTGACAGAAGAGAACTGGGAGTGGGGTTCCTAAATTCACAGAAACATAGGTGGCAACATAGAGCATTACTATAGCATAAATGAAAGGGTGGTAGGTATCGTTGTTTAACTCAATAAGAGATACAAGATGAAGGTGGTACACGCTTACGCGCCTACATGCAGCCATGATGACGCTTCATCTGAAAGCTTCTATGAAGACGCGGAATCGGCAATGAGTACGGCAAAAACACAGTATACTTTACTGATGGGAGACTTTAATGCAAAGGTATGGAAGAAGCAGGCTGGAGACCAGGCAGTAGGAGATTATGGCATCGGTACTAGAAACGCCAGAGGAGAGCTACTAGTAACATTCGCAAAACGCAATAATTTACGGCTTTTGAATACCTTCTACCGAAAACGAAAAAACCGCAAGTGGACATAGAGGAGCCCTAATGACGAAAATAAGAATGAAATAGACTTTATAATGAGTGCACACCCAGGCATCGTGCAGGATGTGCAAGTGGTTGGCAAGGTACGATGAAGTTACCATATATTGGCACGATCTCGAATTCGCCTAGACTTGATGAAGGAACGACAGAAACAATACGAAAGAAGCCAATCAATGAGCTACCACTGAGAGGGAAAGTACAGGAATTCAGAGTCTCGCTTCAGAACAGGTACTCGGCTCTTAGTGAGGTAACCAACCTTAGCGTAGACACAATGAATAATAATCTGAGTAGTATCATTACGGAGTGTGAAGTTGAAGTTGGAGGTAGGGTAGTTAGACAGGACACTGGCAAGCTTTCTTAGCAAACGAAGGATCTCATTAACAAGCATCACATCATGAAAGTCTCAAGTACAACAGACAAAATAGAACTGGCAGAGCTTTCAAAGTTGATACATAGGCGTAAGGTGCGCGATGTAAGAAGGTATAACATAGAGAGAATTGAACACGCTCTGAAAAACGGAGGAAGCATCAAAGCAGTGAAGAGGAAACTTGGAATAGGCAAAAATTGGATGTATGCACTAAGCGACAAAGAAGGCACAATAACTACCAATATGGATAGGATAGTTAAAACAGCGGAAGAGTTATACAGAGATCTGTACAGTAGCCGGGACAACCACGACCTTAATACAATAAAAACTAGCAGTAACCTAGATGACACCCCACCAGTAATGATAGAAGAAGTTAGAAAAGCTTTGGGAGCATGCAAAGAGGCAAAGCTGCTGGTGAGGATCAGGTTACATTAGATCTGCTGAAAGATGAAGGACAGATTGTGTTAGAAAAACTAGGCACCCTGTTTACGAGGTGTTTCCTTACTGGAAGATTACCAGAGTCTTAGAAGGATGCTAACGTCAACCTAATACATAAGAAAGATGATAACGACTTAAAGAATTATAGGCTGATCAGCTTGCTCTCAGTAGTAAACAAGCTATTTGCAAAGGTAATTGCTAACAGAGTAAAGAAGACATTAGAATTCAATGAACCTAAGGAACAAGCAGGATTTCAAACAGGCTACGCAACAATCGACCACATTCATACTATCAATCAGGTAATAGAGAAGTGGTCAGAGTATAACCAACCACTATACATAGCCTTCATAAATTACGAGAAGGCGTTTAATTCAGTAGAAATATCAGCCGTCATGCAGACACTGCGGTATTAAGGCGTCGATGAAGTATATATAAGCATCCTGGAAGAAATCTACAGGGGATCAACTGCTACCATAGTGCTTCATAAAGAAAGCAACAGAATACCAATCAAGAAGGGTGCAAGGCAGGGGGACACAATCTCCCCAACGCTATTTACCGCATGCTTACAAGAGATTTTCAGAAGCCTAGAATGGGAACTGTTAGGGATAAGAGTAATAGGAGAGTACCTTAGTAACCTGTGCTTCGCCGATGAGATTACATTGCTGAGTAACTCAGGGGACGGATTGCAGCCTATGATGAAGGAGTTAGACAAGAAGAGAAGAAAGGTCGGTCTTAATATCAATCTGCAGAAAACGAAAGTAATGTACAACAACCTTGGGAAAGAGCAGCGCTTCGAGATAGGTAATATTGCGCTTCAAGTTGTAAAAGAATATGTCTACATAGGGCAGGTAATGATCGCGGAGCGAAACCACAAGATTGAAGTAACTAGAAGAATAAAAATGGGGTGGGGCACTTTGGCCGTGAAATTATGACAGGTATATTGCCACAATCCCTCAAGATGAAAATATATAACAGCTGTACCTTGCCGGTGCTTAGCTACGGGGCAGAAACCTGGAGACTTACAAAGAGGGTTCAGCTTAAATTGAGAACGACGCAGCAAGCAATGGAGAGAAAAATGGTAGGTGTAATATTAAAAGACAAGAACAGAGCAGAGTGGATTAGGGGTCAAACGGGGGTTAAGGATATCATAGTCGAAATCAAGAAGAGGAAATTGACATAGGCCGGGCATGTAGCGCGTACACAGGATAACCGCTGTTCATTAAGGGTAACTAACTGGATTCCTAGAGAAGGCAAGCAGGTTAGGGGAGGACAGAAGATTAGGTGGACAGATGAGATTAAGAAGTTTGGGGGTATAAATTGGCAGCAGCAAGCACAGGACTGGGTCAACTGGCGGAACATGGGAGAGGCCTTTGTCCTGCAGTGGACTTAGTCAGGCTGATGATGATGATGACATACGAAGATGCTCGTAAGTTGACGTCGCAGCAGTGTTGGGAATGCGCGTAAAGTGGTGGGCAATGCGACGGCTTTTAGCCTCTTAAAAGCGTTGGCGCTACAAGGTAACATCTTGCACGGTGGAACAGCCTTTGCACACAAGGAGGCTAAATGCATCGTCTGCGATGCCCTTGAGCACGTGCGCTGCCTTGTCTGCTTCAGCCATGGTTCGATATATTTTACGGCAAAGGGTCAGCACATTGCCAGTTAAACCAGGTAAGACTCCGTGGACGTCTGAACACGTGCGCCAAGTTCTTTCTTAGCGGCATGTTTGCAGCTGGCAGATTGACCAAACAATTCGCGTAACTCTGTCTTGCATACGTTCCAGCTCATGATCGCGTCCACGTTGTTAATAAACCATGCCTTGGCCGTTCCGTGCAAATAAAAGATGTTTGCCAGCATCAAGGTTGGGTCCCACCTGTGGTTTTGCTGACGAGCTCGTAGAGTTTAAGCCACTCATCAACGTCCTCGCCTTCCGTTCCCGAAAAGTTGCCGGGATCGCGGGGTGGAGCGGCCACGAGAAAATCAGGAGAGGTCGGCACCGTTGATGCATTGGGCGTGGCAGTTGATAGCGTCACTGCCGTTGGACATGCCGGAAGCAGCGACTAGGCGTCCGCTGCGTAACTCCGTCGTGCGTTGTACCCCGGAACCTCCACCAAAATGTTACATGAAGGTACACACGAAACTAGGCATTTGAAGATATATTTACACAGCGCCAACGCGCAAGCCAAGATGTAGAACAAAAGCTAATGATGATGATCCTTGTTACCCTGGCGCATACCCACAAAGAGGGCCCTACATCAAAATCACGTCGTCTTTCTCCGCGCCTATCTAACCGCTTTTGTGGGACATTGTCTCATAACAATACATACATATATATATATATATATATATATATATATATATATATATATATATATATATATATATATATATATATATAAGCATATATATATATATATATATATATATATATATATATGCAGGCATGGTAGTTGAGTGGCCGTGCGTTGCAAGCAGTCAAGTAGATCGTCCGTGAGCAGTCACAACGTGGTTTATTTTGAGGTTTCAGCCAGAGTCTGACCTGATGCAGGCCAGACTCTGGCTACCTTTACCTACTCTACCTACTCTACCTGGTTGTATATATATATATATATATATATATATATATATATATATATATATATATATATGCAGTAAATATTTCACAATGAAGTAGTTCACAATGAAAAAACAAGTGTCATAATTATGTCGCAATGTAGTCTCTAGAGATTATTGCCACGTGAGATTGCCAACGCTCAATAAAACACAGAAATCGGAGACGAAGAGAAACGCTGACGGTACCACTTCAACAGATGAAACCGGCCGCAGTGCACCAGCGGGCCCTGCATGGGCACGCGCTTTGAACGAGCAGCCAACGCGCGTGAAGATGAAAACGACAGTGTTTGGAGCAGAGGCTCGTGAGGACTACAGACCTTCATACAGTTTCATTACCCAGACCTGCGTACGCCTTTACCACTCTTGAGAACGGACGCTGCAAGGCGACTACAATCACTTGCTCACCGCATAATTCTCCTACAATGGAATACGCCGAGTGTCTCCAACACGCACCTGTATTCGATCAACCCAAACTCTCAAATTCGTTTGCCATCCGGGCTCCGACGATGCGCTGGAACTTTACTGTGTCGCATGAGGTTGGGCGTGGCATTTACAAATGCGTACACTCGTCTCCTTTAAATGGCGAGCACTTCGGCATGGAACATCTGCGCCTGCGAAGAAACGCTTGAGCCAATTCAATGTCACTACCCAGGATACCAGTATAAACGACGTATTATGGAAGCCAAGCTCGGTCAGCTGGATACACGGCCGCTTACCGAAAAGAAGACCCTGGGACCTTGGCCGACGGTTTCTCATACGCGCGAAGCCACGAAAGCCCTCTTTTAGTTCTTAAGGACCACGAGACTTCACGACCACTTGTGAAAAAAACAGTGTGAGTGGTGCTCTGTAGTCTAGAGCTGACTATTCATCCTTCTCTTTTTAATCCTCTTCTTTTCTAACTCTAACCTTTCTTTTATTTTCCCTTTCCCCCACCCCAATTGTTGGGCAGCCAACCAAGCCAAGCTTGGTTAACCTCCCTGCCATTCTTCTCTATCTCTTTGTATTCCTAACTGCTATGCTTCTTGGTTTAGGAAAGAAGTTTGCACTTTATAAACCGTGTAAATAGAACATCTTTCTTGCAAGCTAGTTGCAATTTCTGGTGGAGTTGCCGGGTAGATCGTTCCGAGTGCCACACGAGAGCGAACTCCATGCACTGACTAGGCGGAAGACATGGCGCTTACACCAGTGCATCAATGGGTCGGCCGCCATAGCTGAGGGGACTCGCCAGAATTAGGACGACTTCCCTCACTGTCAAGGGCATCGGCGACGCAGACAAGCGACACCACCACTATGACGAGCCAAGTTATGCCGAGGCAGATGGCATCGCTCATCGCGAGCCAACCTGTCACTTCGAAAGTGGTCCACGGTGACCCATACGAAGACGCCGAACACCAGTTAGAACATATCGCGAGAGTAGGAAATTTAGGCTAGTACGACGTGGAAGCTGCTCAACGTCAAAATTGATTTGAAGGTCTCCGAAAACAACGAGGTTCGAAATGGTTCGAAAACAACGAGGCATCTCTGACATCCTGGCAAAAGTTTCGGCGACCACTCCTGAGTACATTCGGCAACTGTGATCGCTGGAAAAACACAGAAGCAGCTCTCCGTAACAAAACTGTCGTGATGTACGCAGAGGATATGCCCCACCTTATCAAGAAAGTTGATCCCGCCATGATGGAAGACAAGAAGGTGTGTTAATTCATGCATAGGGTAGAAAAAGAGTTGCTCGCGGGCCTCGTTCACAGTCCGCCTCAAGCTATTGCTTAGTTTCGGTAGGAAGCAACAACCATCGAAGCTATGCTGCAGCAGAGAGCCTGACGATGCAACCACGACGTAGCCAGGGAATCAGCAGGAGTCTACCTGGCAGGCGTCACGGCTAATCTTGACACCTCCTGATAACTCGTCGAATCAGTTGTCAGGGAGGAACTACAGAAACTGCAGTGACCTGATGTTGGCCTAGAGCTGTCTCTTGCTGAAGTTTTCCGAGAAGAAATTCAGCCAGCCATACGAGAGCCGCGACTGATGTGTCTCCAAATGATGTGCCTCGACTAACGTACTCCGAGGTGCTCAGGCGACCTGCTTTGCACTATGCGCAGATCGGGACGCCAAGTGCCTACGTGCAGACAACGCCCACTCCGCCTCAAATTTTAAGCCCGTAGGGCACCTCGTGTGCCAGATACAACGCCCATCAAGAGCGATATATGGCGTGATGCCACGCGCAGATGATTGTGCTTCCACTGCGTCGAGGCTGGCCCCCATCTGAAGTTAGTGTTGAAGCCGCCCGTGTTTTTTTTGGGCTATAGTGTCATGTGGTCAGCAACCACTTTCTGCCCGTACTCTTGCCAGCAACTTCAACTGAAGTTACCCACTGAAAAGTGGTACATGAACACAGTTCTCCAGTGCTTCAGTTTGCTGCTCAGACTCTTTGCAGCAACTTAAACTGATGTTCCCGTACTGAAATGTGGCACAGGCACACAGTTCTTCAGTACTTCAGTACTGGTAAGTGGTACAGGCACACATACTTTAATGTAGAGTAACTTAAACTAAGGTTACCGTACTTGAATGTATGACAAGTGCACATAAATTTTATTGGAATACTGAGCGAGCGGCTTCAATAGTTCTGTCGTTCCTGGTATTAAATTTTTATTGCTGATGACTAAAAACTACACTATAGGCAAATGCCTGTTTTTTCTCTTGTATTTCTATTGTACCACTCTGATGTGTTAGCAAAAATTATATGCTAAGAAGGGCTTTTATAGGGTTTTAGTGCCTTTATATACCTATATTTGAAGTTTCTGCATAAGTTTCTGTAACTGCTGATACACGCCTATTTGAAAGTCACTGTCTATATGAGCACTGCTTAGCCTCAAATTTTGCTTTCGAGACAGTTGAGAATGGTATTGATCTTAACGGAAAAATGGGGTTTTCGGAACCTAATGGGGTGCAACCTATATGACATATCAGAAGTTTCTTTTAGCACAGTCAAGCCTACAAGGCCTCTTTGCCAATAGGAAAGCCCATTAGCCTCTACACATCAATTTATCTGCGCTGCGACCTCTGCTCGGCATCTCCACAGCATCTGCTCGCACGAGTAGGGGGAGCAGGAGGGGCTTCTGTGCAGCCGCAAGACGATGAAGAACACATGCAAAACCATGGAGAGTTGTCAGGTGGAACTAGAATGTAGGTAAAAAAAATCTGATGTCGGCATGGTTTTCCTTTTGTTTGTCACTTGCTAAAGGGCACTTCATAATGTCACTTGAGAAATATTTGCTTGAACATTTAGCTTGAAACCTTGGCCGCTTGCCCAGTGTAGCCTTGGCAAGCCGAATTTTTTCGCTGCCCTCGTCGGTATTGGAACAAATTGGAGCCGGAAGTTCGCACGACGCAAATGCATCAACACGTCTTGCACACGCAAGGCTAGATTCGCATTATATGCCCAAGTGGTTTCGGTGTTCTCTGTATTATATATACTGCCTTCTTCTGTAAGATGTATCCTTGTATGCGCACACTTTAGAGAAGCTGGCATGCATGATGTATTCCTACCACGATACACATTGTCGCACCAATGCAACTGTTCTAAAGGACGATGCTCAATGAATTGCGAATAATTCTCAGGGCTGGAACCGGCATGATTCGAGAACGGCAAGAACACCAACATAGACGAAAGGAAGGTAGCTTTGTCTCACATCTCACTTCATACAAATTTGAACAAATAACATGAGCAGATTCTGTTTGTATGTTTTAATATTTCTATCAACTTTCATTATTCTATTCAAGCAGTCATTTGCACAAAGTACTCACGTTGCCTTAAAAATTTACTCGCTATGACGCGTACTTCTTGACGTACGCAGTATCATTTCTGTATATGTCACCTGCAGCATACTCGGCACGAGCCCGTGAGATGAAGGACAAGCATTGTCCAGTCTGCAATTTCACCCCTTTAGGGGTGCTTAGCGTTGCAAACCCTGGCAGACGAAATTGTGAGCGCCCAGTGCATGCATTTCTCTTGCCTGCTCCAAGTGCTCAAACCTGGTGAGGCGTCTTGAGGTGTTCTCAGACGAGAAATGGACTCTGTGCGATTAGTCCCGTTTTATATGAAGCTAAAAGACCCTTTTAGGCTATTAGCGGTCTCGCTATTTTCTGCTATGCATTCCTTGTCTTGAATGCTAAAATAAAGAGACCTAGGGGCGTGTTTTTTTCGGCAGTAGGCGCTTAACTCACCGTGCTGCACAATAAAAGAATACACCGTGTTTTGCAAACCCTCAGGGAAAATTTCAGGGTTATGCTAAAGCACTGGCACCTTTTGAACGTCATAAACTGAAAGATTTTTTTAATTTCCAGTCATAAATAGAGGTCCCACACGTGATTATTAAAAAATTTCATTTTTAACCTTTTTTGTGCCTACACTTGGACTTTTGGGGGCTAAAACTGTGAATTACCTGCCTATTTATAGCGCCTAAAACCCGATTGTTATGGCTATAAATCCAGTTTCTACTGATGACCTCTAGAGGCTGTATGTTCCACGTTCTCACGTTCTTCTGTGCTCTTCTCTATTTATTCTGTTCGCCAAACGCCACCATGTAAAGTACCCAAAAACGAGAGGAATTGGGTAAGTAAAACACCTGGGTACCCCGGCACTAACACTGCCTAGAGAGCTGTTGAGGCGGGGCTCAAGAGCAGGTTATGTCCGAAAGTTCTTACAACTGTTTGTACATACTTGTGAGCTGCTGCTGTATAGAAAGAAACTGGGTAGAGTGCAGAATAACGCAAAGACGCAGGCATTATTCAGATATGGTTCCCTGGCACTAGACATTTACTTACGCAGTTTCACAGCACACACCAATATAAAACCTTCACACTTTGATGCCACTTAGCTCGCCGTTGTGAGTAGGTCCCAGTAAGGTTAACAGTCACGTTAAAATTATCCAGTAAATGAAATTTTCAAGTATGTATAACTCATGTTTGGTTCTTCGTGATTGTTGTGGTGCCAGCCAAAATGTTCAACTGAGGTACAATTAAAATAAAAACAGAAATGCCTCAGTTAGATTAGGGGAATGCTGTTGGTCTCTCCTACACGCGACAAGACAAGAAACTTTGGCTTCTTTGTCATTTCCAAGGAAAAGGCCCAAGCATACGTTTGCCACGTCAGCTCTGCACAAGGGCAACTGCATTGAAATGGACGAACTTATGTACCATATCTTGTAAAGAAGGTGCCATAACGTCTTGACCTAACTACGCGTAAGCATGCAATGTCATTTTATGGACGTGATATGCAAAACATATTGATAAGGTGCTATTACACCGTAAGAGGTAATGAGCTAACAACACTAGACAATCTTTAGCGCTAATTAACACGAGAACAAGATGGGAGGACACAACCATCTTGTCCTTCACATTGCACTGAACATTGCGTATTGTTCACCAAAAAGTAGGAACTTCTTTCCTTTTGCAGACATAACATTGACCGATTTAGGCAGCGTTGTTATTAGCTGTTACACACACTTGAAAATAAAGCAAGGGTTCAAAGTGAATTCCAGATCAGGCTTTCTGCATCGCATGCAGGTGAACGACCACGGACCACAGAATGATGTATTTGTGTTTACTATTGTCTCCGGCACCACGCAAGTTTTATAGTTTCTCAAATGCCGAATTCTCAAGCTTAGCGCCATGTTTCAGCGAGAAAACGCGTTAACGTAAGCAATATTGCGTGGCAGAGGAGCAGAATTAGAGCTTGTGTATTGCGAAATAAATAATAGTGATATGTGGGGTTTTAGGCCCCGAAACTACGATATGATGCTGGGAGACACCAAAAAGTGGTCTGCAGAAAATTTGACCATCTGGTCTTTAATGCGCACTGGCATCGCACAGTAAACGGGCCCCTACCACTTCGCCTCCCGCAAAATGCAACCCCCTCACCCAGGATCAAACCCGTCAACAACCAGGTCAGCAGCCGAGCACCTTAGCTACAGATGCACCATGGTGGTGATTGTAACTAGTTTGAAGATTTCCACGTATCATAGAGAGTTGTACCAAGCTTATCCAGAGTCCTTTGCACTACTTACCAGAGGAACAGCCAAGAGTAGACGTAGGTAGTGGACATATAGTCTTATAATGATATACTGGGTGCTGCATCAGCTCGCACGATTGGGTGATTTATTGTCTAGTGGTAGCGCCCTTAGAATGTTTACAGTAGAGAACCTACACGACCTCTGTTGCGAAGCGCAGCGCCAACACAATTCCGAAGGCGCCACTGCTCCGAAACTCACCGCCAACATGAGCAGCTGTTTGGTAGCGTGTGTTTCTCAGCACGCGACTGCTTCTGCGTAGAGCTGATAGACGAGCGGAAAAGACGACGGAGGGCTAAGGCGAGGTTTGTGTACAGCATAGAAATAGAGGCGTTAGAAATTCGGCACTGGTGTCGACAGCTTAGGGACTTGAAGAGCCGAGATGTCATCTTTCTGACGCATACGTCGACTGCTCTCTGACGCATAGGTCCGCTGCTGGCAACACGCTTCTTGGCTTTTTTTATATATACCGGGTGGTCCTTTAGGTAACGAACGTCCAATAAGAAGCGCCGCTGGCCGTGCTGTCAGATTCCTCCAGCCAGGAACCACTGCTGCATTGCGTCATGATCCTCAATTCTGGAACCGCTGCACTGGGTTGCACCCTAGGACGAGTGATGTTGCCACCCATTGCGTAAGACTTGCCAGACTGGATGGCGCCGCTTGCATAACGTCGTTGAGATGATGACGTCAGGCAGGCTCGCTCACAGGCCTTGATAAAGATTGTGTTTGCAGAGGCAATGACGTTCAGTGTCGACTCCCAGGCATAACAACACACCCGCCGTCAGACAACGTGCCGGAGAGACGAGCCGCTTCCACGTGGCTCGTATATCGGGCGCGCTCGTTCGCCAGGTCCCTCCAGGTTTGCCTCCAGGGCCATGGGGAGGATGTAGCTCCATGCTCAGTTTCGTGAACACATCCGAATCTTGAGGACGAATCCCAGCTCCACTGACTTGTCGCCACAACTTGTCGACTAGCTTCGCTCGTCTCTTCAGACGCTTTCGGGTCTCAGCACTTGTCCATGGTTCTACAACTTGTCAAGAACGGTTAGACGACAGACAACACAGGACACAAGCAAGTGCCCTCAGTTACCTGACAGAACACCTGACAAAGTGTGGTACAACATATACCTAGCTACGGGTCTATCGGAATTTCGTTCCCTCTACATAAAGGGGCTTATGTGTTACGCAACTCTTATAATGAGAACTCAAATTTTTACACGCACAACAACGTAATCAAATAGAATACAACATAAAGTTGGCCTCTTGAGATCACTCTAGACGAGAGCGCTCAGCTAAGGCCGTGATGAGGACAAAGTTTTGCCCCGACTCGCCAGTGAAAGACCGAAAGGTAGAGAAGGTACTAACTAAAACGCACGGCTCAATGCGTCTGCATTAGCGTTTAGCTTCCCTTTCTTGTAGCGAACGTACAAATTGTGCTAATGGAGTATCATGCTCAACCTCAGTAACCGGCCACTTTTAGGAGACATGGTATTTAACCAGGTTAGAGGACAGTGGTCTGTTTCGACCAAAAACCTCGAACCAGAGACATCACAACCTAGCTTTTGAATGGCCCACACGAGGCAAGCGTATTCCTTTTCAAAGGTACAGTATGTCTCTTCCCTGCAGATCAGTTTTCAACTGAAATACAAAACTTGCCTTCAGTTACCAGCACTGTCTTCCTGGAAGAATTTAGCTCGAAACTCCAGCATTTTATCGATCTTCTCTTTCAAGATCTGCTTTTGCACAGGGGAACATCGATACGGCTTGCTACGGATTGGCTCCTCACAAGTTAGCTGAATATGGTGTTCAATCACTGTTGTGTTTCCAGGACGGTTCCAAAACACGTCTTCAAACTCGGAAACAACCCTTCTGAAGTCCTCCTTCTGGACTTAACTAACCCTAGGCTCCAGGTTCAACTGTTCCAAGATCACATCGAATCCCCTTTTGATTACATCACTAGAAGTGAAAATTTCTGTTCCTTCTTTCTCTGGAGCACTGAAAAGCAGATTTACGACCACTTGACGTCGAACGTGTGGTTTCATAAAGTTACTGTGGTAAATTTTGTTCAGCCGCCTTCCTAATTTCACTTCATTATTGGTGTCAGGAAGCATCGATTTTACTTCGGCAGACCCATCCCAATTAACCTCACGATTGTTCTTCCTGCACGGCTGCAGCAGCATTACCTGACTTAGAATGCCAGGTAATTCTCAAGTCTCAGCCTTCTTAAGTTTTTTTACAGCACCCTTCGTCATCCCTACATCGCCCCACCGGCCAGCATATCTCACCGCACGTGTCATTCGCTTCAAGTTGCCTGGCCGAGGATTAAGACGACCACCTTTTCTATGTCCATCTTTTCCGGACAGCAAAAGACTGGAATGACCTTCCCCATGATGTCGTCACCACTGAATACTCATCATCGTTTTTGATCGATTATGTGTCCACATTTCGTGATAAAAACTTGTGGCTACAAAAATAATTATATGTTAACCCACCCCTCATGTAATACCCCCTCAAGGAGTATTTAAGGAAAATAAAGTTATGTTATGTTAAAGTTACCCTATTTAAAGGTGCGTTTCTTCACCGATTTGTCGTAGTACTCCTTCGACAACACTTGAGCAGCCTTCATGTGGCTTTCCACTTGATCTTTCGTTTCTCCAAGCCATTTAAGGAGGTCTAGAACATACGTAACTACATAGGGTCCTCATCGAATCCCTCCCAAGATTCGTGTAGCATTCGCAATGGTTTTCCCAAACTTCTGCTATACACAAGCTCTGCATGGCTAAAACCAGTGCTTTCATGGGGAGCTGATCTCAAATCGAACACAGCGGGAAGAATACGCGCTTCCCAGTCTCATTTGTGCTCGTAGCAAAGAGATCTCAGTATCCGTTTCAGAACGAACTGCAAACACTCTACCATATTAGATTGCGGGTGATGAACCCAGCTGTGTACTACTTTTATTGGGCACTTATCCAAAAAGGTACAGGTAATGCACCTGGTGAAAACACTACCGTTGTCGCATTAGATTTCAGACGGAAATTCAACGCGTGCAAATATATATAGAAGTGCATCCGCGACACGAGGGGAATAGAGCTCCTTAAGTGGTATCGCTTCTCGAAACTTTGTGGCTACACAGAGGGCCATGAGGATGTACCAACAACCTTGCCTCGACTCTGGAAATGGCCGGACGATATCAAATACTAGGCGCCGAGAAGGTTTTGTGAATGGCACAAGCTTCACAGCTGCCTTACACTTGTCGGTGTATTTCCCCGCTTTCTGACAAGTTTCACATGAGCGTGCAAAGTCTTCGATATCCTTCCAACATTTCGGCCAATAAAACTCAAGGAAAATTCTATCCTTGGTCCTCTTTATGCCGAAGTGTCCTGCCCACGCATTTACATTTGCCAGTTCCAATAGTTGGCAACGATACTTTTGTGGCACCAAAAGCTGCTCATACTTGCAACCTTGCACATTTGTCTAGCTCCTATACAGAAGCCCCGTCTTCTCAAAAAAGCAACATTATTTTTAGGTACTAACTAAAACGCACGCAAGGTACTAACTAAAACGCACGGCTCAATGCGTCTGCATTAGCGTTTAGCTTTCCCTTTTCTATCGAACGTCAACGTTGTGCTGTTGGAGTATCAGGCTCCACCTCAGAACCCAGCCACTTTAAGGCGACGATACCTATGCGGTACCAAGAGGTGCTCATACTTGCGACGTTGCACATCGGTGTAACTACAATATGGCAGTCCTTGATTGATTGTTATGTGTGTTATAACACTGATCAAAGACCGTCATTGCTGCTGTGGCTCCCACTGCTTTCGATCGGTCTACTGCTACTTCCGCAGTAAAGACGGGCAACGTTGTGCACGGCAACAGTGACGTGAATCGGTCCGGTCAGGTCCGCTTCTTGAGGCGGGTAATTTAAGTGCGCCAACCTGATGCCAACCACCAAAACGTGATTTTATTTCGAAATGGAACCTTTTTTGGAATAAAACTAACACATCCGTTATGGACCGCTACTTCAACAATCAACGTCGACGTAGAAGTTGCCTTTATTGTCCCTTTAGGGTAATCAATATTATCAATAACAAATGGAGTGTGAAGTATCAAAACCATGAGGTGAATATGAAAGATGGAGAAGGGGGCTTCCAGAAAACTACACCATCTGGTGCTCTTTAACGTACAGTGACATCGCACAGTACAAAGCCTAAATATTTTGCCTCTATTGAAATCTACCTGACGCAGCCGGGCTCGAACCCGTAACTCTCACTTCAGCAAGTGACAACCGCAAACACGTTTCCTGAGAGGCAGACTGAAAGTTTTCAAGAAGCGTTTCCCACAGTGGAGCACGAGCGATAAGAAAATATGTGTAAAGCGTTGTTTTTTCAACACGAAGGTGTTTTATGCTGGGTCCACCACAACTACACTGGCATATTTCTGTCACATATATGACGCCGTAAAATATACATTCAAAGATATGACCAAGAAAAAAAAACATAAAGAAGTCACAGCCTTGCCGCAAAGGCGAAGCACTGAACACGACAGCAACAATATGAGAATCACGCGCAGAATGGAAAGCAGATATAAACGTGCCCCGCGTTTTTCGCACACAAATTACGCATGAAACGTGCTCACAGGTACGAATGCACGCGAATAAGCATGTAGTTTGTTACTTCACTGAGTCTGAAAAACACCCGCTTTTCGCGAAAGGAGACTATAATTATTGCAGTGACCTTTGTGCGCCCGGTAACTTCAGCAGAATTGTTCCACGTAAAGCCCGAGGCCAGCCAAGGCATACGATTCTCCCCTCTTCGCCACCACGAGATAAATGCGCGCGAAGGAGCGTCGCTCCCCTTCTCTAAGACTGGCAAAGTACGCGTAGGAGATTAGAGCGGGCGCCGCTGCACGATGTGGTAAAATGCGCTCATTGCACCATCTTTCTGGTAATGCCGAAAACACAGCAGCAGTAAGTGGTAGATACAAATATCTTGCTATTTGAACAGTGAAGAATGTTCTCCGGGGTGGCTTAGTGGGTAACGCCTCACCATCACGACGCAGAGGTCCAACGTTCGATTTCGCAAGCCGTAGTGCTTTTTCCTGGATTTTTTTACGTTTTCATGTATATAGATACGTATACATATACGGTGAATGACATCGACGCTGACGTCGAAGTCAATGCTGGCGGCACAATCCAGCCGAGAGTTTCTACACAATTGCTATCGCAATAGAAAATCCAGTACTGAGAACCAAACCATTGACCCTTCGCTCCTGAACGCGCGGCGCGAAGCCACTATAGCTAACAAAGAAAAAAATTCCTCAAGCGTTTCAACGTAGAATGATTTGTATACACCACCTGTCGTTGACGGTACTACGAGTTCATTGCCTTCCGTGCCTTTTCGTCATCATCAGTGAGATGCCACAATAGGCTCAAAAAGCGTAGAGTTACTGTATATGCTTCCTTTAGGTAGCATAAACAGTAACTCTAGAAATGCGCATTTAAAATTCGTGGTATATAAACGTTCTCTGGCCCACGCGATGGCCATGTGCGCGCATTGTTCTCGCGATGGCATTGGTTGTGAGGTCTTGTGGTCTCACTGCACGTTTGAGAGAACACGAAGGTCACTTCGCTTACTGCAGCGCTTGCTTTCCAAAAGGAGTGCGTTACTCACATAATTGAATTAAATCTATCACAAATATTAGGTTGCACTCATACAGTGCGTTCGTTTCGTCCGTTATTCTTTTTGTTTCAGTAGTACGCTTTGGGTGCCGAGCTGTGACAGTTGCTAGTTCACGCTCATCCTGTGTATGTTCTTTCCATGCGTCCTTTCTAATGAAGCAGAGTGTTGACCGTTTGGAACTGCTTGCCATTTTTCGCGTAACATTACAATTTCTTGCTTAGCATTATTTTTTTCACGTTTGTGGTGAGACAATGCACAATAAATGCTCACCGACTTCTGTGAAAGCAAATTTCACTTTCAAGTTATACTGATTTCTGTGTCAGAGGAATCAGCTATAATGTTTTTCGAAAATTTGCCCGTGTGGCACGTAGTTCAAATAACCTTAAATCAAACAAACGTTTTCTAGCCATCCTGGCCTCCAAGCTTAGAAAGAGCCTCGAATTTCCGGGAACATTCTTCCTGCAATGTGTACTACAGCATTACTTTTCTCGTTGAGCAATGAACATTTTCATAAAACGCTCAGTTGTTTTAGGGTGGATTAAAACGAACTCTATATAGCCTTCATAAATACATAGCCTTCATAAATTACGAGAAAGAATTTAGATTGGTCGAGACATCAGTAGTCATGCAGGCACTTCGGAATCAGGCTATCGACGATGGCTATACAAACATATTAGACGAAATCTACCGCGGATCCACAGTAATCAATCATAACCCTCAAAAACTGAAACGAAAGAATGCTAGTAAGAAAGGTGTAATTGCAGGGAGACATGATATATCTAATGCAGTTCTTCGCGAGTTTACAGGAGGTTTTTAGGGCCCTAGAAAGGGAAGAGTCCAAAATAAACATTAGCGGAAATAATCCTAGTAGCCTGTAATTCGCTGATGACATTACATTGATGAGTAACTCAGGTAGCAACCTAAAGCTTATGATTACCTAACTGGACATGAAAAGAAGAACTATTATGCATAAAACTAATGTAATGAGCAACAGTCTCTGCTGATAACAGCTATTTGCGATAGTCGGCGAGGCATTGGACGTTGTAAAAGAATATGTGTACTTAGTACCGGTAGTAACCGCAGAGCCAAACCATGAGAATGAAGTAACTAGAAAAATATGAATGGGGTAGAGCCTATTCGGCAAGCATTCTCATAATATGAATGGTGGTTTGCCACCATTCCTCAAGAGAAGATATATAGCAGGTGCATCTTGCCGGCAATTACCTGAGCAACAGAAACCTGGAGTTTTAGAAAAAAGGATGTCACTAGAATTGATGTGGACGCAGCGATTGATGAAAAATAAATAATAGGTGTATGCTGAAGAGATAGGAAGAGAAAAGAGTGGGTCAGAAAACAGACAGCTGTTAACGACATCATAGTTGAAATCAAGAAAAAGAAATGGGCATGTACCGGGCACGTTGCACAGCACATCACATCACATCACTTTAATACCTTAAAGACCCCCATGTAGGGGGTATTACATAAGGGGTGGGTTACAGGTAAATGTACACAGGTTTTCAAATGGAAATGTGCGTGGTGACCTTCTCTTTAAATGTTGATGGACACGTGATGGCTGGAACGTCACAGGGAAGGCCATTCCAGTCCACTGCTACACGGGGGAAAAAAGAGGCAGAAAAAGAAGTAGTGCGAGCATGTGGACGGGCAATTTGAAACGCGTGGGCAGTGCGGTGAGATATGCGCGTCGGTGGGACGATGTAGGGTGCTTGATTAAGAGGGCTGTGAAAGAACTTGTGTAGCAAACAAAGGCTGGTAATGCGGCGGCGCACTGAAAGATTCGAAAGACCAGTTTCACGTTTAAGGGATGATATGCTTATGTTATATGAATATGAAGAATGTATGAACCAAGTGGCGCGGTTTTGCACAGACTCTAATTCATTTATCAAGTATACCTGATGCGGGCTCCATATGGGAGCTGCATCTTCTAGTTTAGTTCGGATTAAAGATTTATAGGCGAGAAGTTTGATGTCAGGTGGGGCATGACGCAAATGACGCTTCAAACAACCCAGAGTTCGGTTCGCTGATGATATGACGTTCGTGATATGCGTGCGCCATGAAAGATCACTGGATTAGGTGACGCGTAGGTATTTATAGGATTTATTTTGTTCAAGAGCGGAGTTAGTTATTACGTAAGAAAAATGCAAGGGATTATGCTGGCGTTGAAAAGAAACGAGTTTGCATTTAAAGGGGTTAAGCTCCATCAACCACAGGTCGCACCATTGCTGTACACGATGAAGGTCATTTTGAAGTGCAGTTTGATCAGAGGGGTTAGTAATTTTGCGGTATAGAACACAATCATCGGCAAACATGCGGATATGAGAAGATACATGCATGGGTAAATCGTTAATATATATTAGAAACAGAAGGGGTCCGAGGACGGAACCTTGGGGGACTCCCGATGTTACCGAGAGAGAGCTAGAATGTTTATTTCTAATATCGACAAACTGGGAACGGTTAGCAAGAAATTCTGAAATCCATGCAAGAATTTCGGGGTGCAGATTCAACTGGGCAAGTTTTAGTAACAGGCGTTTGTGTGGTACCTTATCGAAAGCTTTAGCGAAGTCTAGAAAGATTGCATCAGTCTGGAAGTTACGGTCAAGATTAGCGTGCAAATCATGAGTAAATAAAGCTAGTTGTGTTTCACAAGATAAAGATTTACGAAATACATGCTGGGAAGAATGAAAGAAATTGTTAGCGTCCAGAAAGTTTATTATGTGAGTGTATATGACGTGTTCCATGATTTTGCATGAGACGCTGGTTAGTGAAATGGGGCGGTAATTTAGGGGTGACTGTTTGTTACCTGATTTGTGGACCGGAATGACCTTCCCCACTTTCCAGTCTTCTGGCAGCATTCCTGTTTTAAGCGACAATGAAAACAACATCGACAAATACACTGCAATAATTTGTTTAGTGTTTTTTAACAGTTTAGAGTTAATGTTGTCGACACCAGCCGATGATGAAAGTTTAAGTCTGTCGATAAGGGACGAAATTCCAGCAACAGAAAATTCCACTGGAGTCATTAGCGGTAACGTCGTACGGTAGGTAAAATAACTCCTGGTTATTAAGGGTCACTGATTGAATTCTCAGAGAAGACAAACGTGTAAGCGGGAACCGGATAAGCGGGAACCGGAAAGTAAGATTGAAACATTAGAATAGGACGTTTACAGGTATAACGTGGCAGCAAACGGCACAAAACAGGGTTTGTTTGCGCAGCATGAGAGAGGCCTATGGTCTGCAGTGGGGGAGTTAGCATGATGATGATGATGGTGATGTTGATATAGTTGTTTCACGTCTGAGGACTGTATGCTGGAAACTTTTTTCGTACAATGCACGTAATCTAACACAAATGAGGGAAATTTATTCACCAGTGAATGCTTTCTCTACGTTGTGCACTATAAGCGTCAAAGCCATCTTTGGGTCATGTGGTTCTGAATCACAAGATCACTGGCGAGTGTCCAGGAACGAACTTACAGTGGTAACATATTGTTATCTATCATTTTATCCGCACTATTACCATATTAATTCCTTTGACTACATCACAGCAGCCCTGAACGACGTATCATTTTTATCAATGCAGGTTGAAGCTTCATATCACAGAATCGTGGAGGACCGGGGAGTGGTACGGTAAGAAACAACTAAAACTGTCTCTCTTCCCTAACTTGATCGTCCAGTATTATATTGAATGTAGTACAAGTGAGGGGTCAGCGACCTTTTCAGATGAAGAGTTCAGTTGCTTGAAGCAGCCTTGGCGGGTGCTCCACGATAAAGCAGGGTAGCGGGGTGAGAAGGAATGGCGTTGCAGTAAATGGCCGAAAAAGTTTACAAATTAAAAAGAACGTGAAAAATTGCAATGAATATATTTATTTAACGTTTCCTTTTGACGCAGGTGCCATAAAGTCACTACTTACAAAGAAAAGTTACAAGTGGAAACCATTTAAGGTCAGCCCCGCCATGGTGGTCTAGTGCTAAGGTACTCGGCTGCTGACCCGCAGGTCGTGGGTTCATATCCCGGCTGCGGCGGCTGCATTTCCGATAGAGACGGAAACGTCGTAGGCCCGTGTGCTCAGATTTTGTAGCACGTTAAAGAACCCCAGGTGGTCGAAATTTCCGGAGCCTTCCACTACGGTGTCTCTTACAAACATATGGTAGTTTTGGGACGTTAAATCCTACAAATCAATCAATCAATCCATTTAAAGTCAGAACTGCTGTGTTCGCCTTCAGGTGAGAGGCGAGAACAAGAGGGTAGAGCTCGGACGGCATGCTGAGGGCCACATTGTATATCACCTCAACGGTTACATGCGGGCTGCAGCTCGCAGGTTGCCGACACCTTGTTAAGGGATTGTAGTAATTCCCATGTCACTTACATGGTATTCAGCTCGTCTGTAATCTGGCTCACCTCCAAGCCATTCCGTTCTACTTTTCTTTTTGCACCTGTATAATTTTTAATTTTCCCAGCTTCTCTGTATGTGCGCGCTGTGTATTTGCTATGTACGAGTGCAGTGTACGAGCGCTGTGTATGTGTGCTGCCGTTAGTGTTCGTTTCGTCACGGCATGCTGTTGCACGCCCAGTAGGTACCAGTTTGTGCGCCAGCGGTGTTTCTGCAAAAGTTTGCTGAAGACTCAGGCCTTGTGTTTCGCTAGTCTGGTCATAAATATGAATAATTTGAGAATAGTTATTTGAATATCTTCAAAACATAAGAGAAAAGCAGGGACAGCAAAAGAAGAGTAGGTATGCAGCTCTATGGGTCCTTTCAATAAAAGCCACCTTTGAAACACCGTTACTCTTGGTAGCAAGCACGACCGGCATGAACAGGCAAAATAGGCACGAACAAAAAATCAAACTGGAAGAAACAAGTAATCAGAAGAAGACCAAAAGCGGGCTTAAGTCTGTGCGGGAAAGCTTCGAAAGTCACGTCACTGAAAATAACAAAAGGTTGGCCTCAATGAAACAGAAGCTGCTGTCATGCTCAAAGACTGTACTAAGGGTAGAAGAGTGTGAGGGTCTTGTCTCAAGGTTGTACGAAAGGACAGAATTTCTACTGAAAAAAAAAGTTGATCTTAAGAATGAAAATTCACGGAATAATTTGATTATCTATGGGATTGATGAAAGTGAAACGTAGACGGTTGAGGCTATGAAGGAAGCTGTTTTGAGAGATATTATCGAAAATAGGCTAGGAATTCAAGTAAGCAGCCTTGAACGCATTCACCGCCTCGGCAGAAAGATAGTAAACAAACAGCGTCAAGTTATTATGCGCTTGTTCAATTTCAATGAAAAAACGCAACTGCTAAAAATTGCAAGAAAACTAAAGAACACCGGGGGCTCGTTGTCAGAAGACTATTCTCTCGGAATTCAGAAAATGAGGAAGCAGCTGTGATCGACCGTTAAAGATAGCCGCGCACGTAATGATAAAGTGTATCTCAAGTATGATGAGCTGGTTATCAATAAGGTGACGCACGTGGGGGACGAGAAAACTAACCAAGGGCGCAAGCTTGCCGAGCCTGGTACGCATTCAGATGGTGCCACTACAAGAGGTAATGAAAATCACTATTCACATTGCAATGTTGCATTGACCACTCGTACGGCAGCAAAGAAACTGCGCGCAAGGCAAACGAGACTACAAACTGTGCAAGAAAACACTGCAAATGGGGCGTCCAAATGACGGGGTAATGACACGTGTCATTTACGGCTACTTTTTTTATATGCGCAAAGTGTCATGAACAAAACAGCTGAACTTGAAGCCCTCCTTTATGACCGCGATCCACACGTTACTCTGCTGACAGAGACCTGGTTGCACACTGCACTGACTGATAACGAAATAGTTCCCACAGCTAATTAAATACTCAGATGTGAAAAACAAACGCGAGGCGTGGGAGTACCTATTGTAATCAAGGAAAGCATAAATGTAATAATTTGGTCGGCTATTTCAGAATATTAGAGCATCTTTTGCAAAACTGAAGATTACGGTAATGCAATTGTGGTCAGCGTAATTTACCGTCAACCGTCAGCAGTTCTTCGCTTTCTTGGGCAACTTTACCATAATGTAGGGCGCTTCCGGGGTGCTAACGTAAAATTCATTGTAGCTGGGGTTTTAAATTTACCGGATATTGATTTGTCATCAATAAACCAGTGTACGTAAATGTTAGGCACTTCTACCTTTATGGACCTTGCATTTTCATGTGGTCTCATTCAGATTGTTTCTACCCCTACTAGAATCACTGCTACCGTTAAGCATATGCTTGATTTACTGTTTATAAGTGCAAGTATCCGATGTGACTATGTTGTTATCACAAACGCTCTCTTTGATCATGAGTCAGTATTTGGTACCTTCTCCTTCCAGAAGCGCTACAGCAGAAGTAAGGCAGTGATTGTTGCGAAAGACTTCAACAGCGCCGATAATGAGAGTGTTTTAGAATATTCAGAATTGAATTCAGATGGTTTTAATGCTGATGAAAATGTGAAATAATTGTAGTGAAAATTTAAAGAAATTTGTTTGGATGCTACTGCGATGTTTGTTCCTCACAAGATGAAGAAAAGGAGCAGGACCTCTGGGTTACGAGAGAGATACTACACAGGAAAAAAAATCTTAGAAGACAGACGCTCAGGCCAGCCACGGTACTCTACCATTACCACATTAGGCGCAGCACTGAAAAATGAGGTTAGGAGAGCTGGGAACATCTTTTTTACAAATAGTGTAGTCAGTTTCCTCAAGAAAGCGCCCGGAAAATTTTGGAGGTATTCAGGCGACAACAAATCCGGTTTATTGATAGACGGTACACTAGTCTCCAATGATAAAGCAGTAGCGGATGAATTTAACAGATACTTCCAATCCGTATGAGCAATGAAAGAAACTAATGATGTTAATAAGCCTGGTGGGTTTATTTTTCAAGCAGGATCTTGTTCACCAAGAAGAATTTTTTAATTTGCTGCTTATTCTCAATGATAAAAAGCTGGTAGCCAAGATAACATCCCTACGATCTTCTTGCGGTGTTCCACAGAGTGAATTTCGCAGTACTAGTTCGTTACTTATAACGCTTCTCAAACGCAGTGTTTGTTTTCGTTAGACAAGAGGGGTGCTCGTATTCTTCCTATAAACTAATAAGCTTATCGCTTGCGTGTATGTAACTGCCGCCCAATATCTTTCACTTCCACAAGCTTTGAAATAACAGATTATTTTCTGACACTCTATCACATTTTTTTAAGAAAATTGCTCGCTATTCGATGGCCAGCCTGGGTTTTGGCGTGGTCTGTCAACATCGACAGAGGTGCTTATTGTATTTGATGATTTTTCACTTGCCATTAACAACAAAGAACAGGTAGATGCTATATTTTTGGACTACGCAAAGGCTTTCGACAAAGTTCCACATAATTACCTAATACATAACTTCTACGACATTGGAATGAATAGCAAACTGATTCAGCTCATTCGGGCATGTCTGGAAGACAGGCACCAATATGTACAGGTGGATAAGTATTGCTCAGGGACCTTTCAGGTAACTTCAGGAGTACCGCAGGGGTCAGTTTTGGGTCCGATTTGATTCTTCACCTATATAAACGATATTTTAAATGTAAAACCCTGCGATGCCAAGACAGAGTTTTTTGCAGATGGCTGCGTCTTTTACACCACGTTAAATCTGAGGCTGACTAGATGTCACTCCAGAGAGGCCTCGCTGAAGTTTCAGACTGGTGCAAGAAACGGAACATGTTCTTAAGCGGGGATAAATGCTTATTTCTCAGTATATGCAGGAAGAAAAACATTTTACACCATTCTTATTCTGTAGACTGCATTATACTAAAGGAAACAACGGCTGTTAGATATTTCGGAGTTAACATCACACAAAATTTGAACTGAAATTTTCACATCACTGCAATATGCACCATTGCTTTAAATCACTCTGGTTTATTCAATACAAGCTCGCAAAATACTCATTGAACGTCAGCTTAGCCGCGTATAAAGCACTCGTCTGGCCATGTCTGGAATATGCCTCATGCCTATAGGACCCCTACAGACGAAAAAATGTTGTTAAACGTGAGATAATTCAAAGATCAGCTGTCCGATTTATCTGTAACAACTACAAACGCATCGATAGTGTCACTGATATGATGAAATTCATTGGTCCAGTTGCACTTGGAGCTCGACGTGCCGAAGCAGACTAAATTGTTTGTATTTCATATACAATAGTTTATTACAAATTAACAATCATTATTATAATAAGCGTCACATAGTGCACACAAGTGATCGGTTTCATAACAAGAAAAAGATACAGGATTGCAGCTGTTCAAACGGTACATTTATAATCTTGTTTTTCGAGATCCATAAGCGCATTGGACAAACTACCCGAGGAAGTTGAGAATAATCTCAATGGAGAAGTTCTTATAACAAAATTGTGGAAAATACGTAAATGTGTACTTATTTCCTTGTATTGGAGTTGTACTGTTCCATCTGTTGATCTTTCGTTAATGGTTCTATAGCTCCTTGTTGTTGCGTTGGTTTGATGTAATTTTTTTGTGTCTATTTGTGCTTAGAGCCATGTGACTCCACAATATAGCTAAATTAAAAAAAAGGTAGGCAAGCGGGGCTATGTGCTATTGGTAACCCACCCTTTCCAAGCACTGGCAAGCAGAAAAGCAAACCAACGTGCACGGCTGACCAGGAAGAAGAAATTTTTTAATTGGGAGAAAATGAAACAATTTAGGAACTAGTTTTGTGGGGCCCCATGTCCAAGGCTCCACTGGCTTGTGCCGCCAGCTGGAGCTGTCCCACAAGCACTAGTTGCGCCTCCGAGTTCGAGCTAGTGAAGAGTGCCTCTTATTGCTCTGAAAAGGCATCTATTCTTTCCTTACGCTTTAGGCTATGGAGTTTATTTGTCCTTTCATCGCAACACTACGAGATATGGTAGAGGGTCAGTGGTGAGTCGTGATGCCACGGATAATCACACCCATACATTGTAGAAAAAATTTCGTGTGATTCTAATACAATTGAAGAGACCCCCGTTTGAACTCTATGATGTCTATGGTGCCTTCCGCTTTTAAGAGATTTGTGTGCATCTCCATAATTCTGCCGTGCGTATTACTTACGAGCAAGAACCTCGCACGGAGCCATCTCAGCGGGGTTTCTGTTTTACTCCTCGTGGAATGCATCGTGCATACTTTGAGGTAGTCGTAACAGGGAAGAAAGCTGGTCCTCCGCTTGTTTACACCTGCTCGACAAGAGTGAGAAACGGCGAGTAGACTTTGTTGTAAGAGGGGCTAACAAGGCAGCTTGAGACTTACCAGCAGGCACTCCGACTAACGAGCTTCTCGAGATCGGCGTGCATAACACGTATACCGAGCTGAAGACTGGCACATTAATCTCTCAAAGATACCGTCTCAGCCACACAAAGCCATAACAATATAATTCTTGGGGTTTAACGTCCCGGAACCATCATATGATCATGACAGTCGCCGTAGTAGAGTGCTTCGGAAATTTCAACTACCTGGTGTTATTTAACGTGCACCGAGGTATAAGCACATGGACCACAAGCACTGTCGGCTCAATAGAGAATGGTGCCGCCACGGTCGGGATTCCATTACGCGATCTGCGGGTCAGCAGCCGAGTGCCTTAGCCACTTGACCACCGTTGCGGGTTCAGCTTAATGAATCCGGTAAGAGAGATCTTGATAAGGGTGGTTATTCCACCACAACCGAAAACTTTGACGAGGAGCTGGTGAATATACTATGACCAGTTCGAAAGCAAATCTCAATCACCCCTATCTCCAGGAATATGATCATGGGGGGAGCGACACAACGAAAGGAAAAAGGAGCAAATAAAAAAAGACCAGGAAACTAGAAGCAGTTAGAGCGTGCTCCAGTTGACGCCTTCTTAAATATAAGGAAAAATGCGCCATAATCAATTGCTTGCAGCGACAAGAGAAGCATGATGTCCATTGCATCACTATATACGTCTTCGATTGCCTAAGGTCAAGTTTTTCGTCGTCGCATTGGCGATTAAAAATAGAGAGCGAAATGTCGGGCAGGCGTACATCACCATAATATCGGATTTGAGAGAGGCGTGCCGACTTTTTTGAAATACCGACGGCCATTAAAAATTCGGAACCTTTTAGGGACCGAATGGAACAACACTTGAAGGTTGATCAGGTGCCCAGGACATGCAGGTCCAGTGGGTAACTAGAGGGTGGACGCTCTACCTCTAGTGGCTGACAGAGAATCGTCATTATTGATTGATAATTTGTAGGCTGCAAAAGCCAAGGGGGCTAAGCAGGCGGTTTCAAGCGGCGACAGACAGGAGCACTGACGTTTGCCTGCTCTCAGGGTTTGGCCCAGGATTTAGTAGTTGTGATTGATTTTTTAATATTTTTTTCTAGGCGTTTATATAGTGTCATTTTTGATTAGCGAGTGTGTTTTCAGATAGTAATATCAGACAAATGCCGTTTTCCTCACCTGGACCAGGGCTTTCCTCTGGTCTGCTTCTCTTTCTCCGCATGAATCACCAGTCTACTTGTTTCTACGCAATGGCATCTCATCCGTTTCTGTGGCATTTGTCTCAAGCAACAACGGTATCATACAGATGAATTATCCAAAAATGATTCAGATGGAGCTGAAAGCCACTATAACTCACTACCAGAGCTTCACAGAGGCCAGGCAGTTCAGCAAGGGTGGCATTTTCTGCTTCTCGTCTGACCAGCTCTGTGTTCGAGACCTACTAAAATGCTCGGTATTCGCTACTAACCCGGTGAGCGCATTCATTCCACCTCACCTAGCTTGTGTCAAAGGCCTCGTTCGAGATGTCGATGTCAACTTGACTCCAATTGAGATATTAGATATGTTTTCAGAAGCAGGCGTGATAGTGGTCTATAGATGTAGTCGAATTGTGGACAAGAACAAAGTCTAACGGAGTCCGTGATTGCTACATTTTCCTGGCCAAATCGCCCAACCAAAATCAAAGCGGGGCCTTAATATACAGAGCGTAGCCGCTATCACCTCGCCCCTACAGTGTATTAAGTGTTGGCGTTATGGGCACATAGTGAAAGGAGGCAGGTCAGTCCCTAGATGCAGAATTTGTGGTGAAACGCACTGTCTGTCTTTGCCATGTGCTGTCTTTGCCATGAAACACACTGTGCTGATAACCCAAATTGCTCAGCCAAGGCACGTGAAATCCAAATTCTTGAAATTGTAGGAAAAAGACGATGCCATCGAAAAGATGCCATTGCTGAAATTTAAGCCAGAACTCAAGGGTACACAGGAGCAGCTGCCTGCCATAACATAGCAATGAAAGCATCATTTTCCCTATCAATTGCGGACAGGTTCGAGAAGGCTGTGAATAAGGCTATGCAACGTCTTGCTACCACCTTGTGTGAGTCGCTGTCGCATATTATAAGTAAACACATCGCACAAGTCTATGGAGCGCAGATAGATATAAGAACGGCTGTAGAAAATGCTGAGTCTGCGCACCCAACAGGTGAGACAGAATCTGAGATAACTTCGTCGGATGCACAGTCTGCAGAGCCTTCTGGAGAAGGCGTTCAGAGGCAAAGCGAGGGTGCACAGGAAGCTTCTCAGGACACACAAGATATGGAAATGGATCTCAAATGCCTAAAGCGTTCTAGATACCCTGTATCAAAAAAACCTGGCTCACTGAACCATGTCAAAAGCAAAAAATTCCAGGACTACCTTTCAAAAACCATATTTCTAAAAGAAAGTATTTTAGATAGGGTAGGTGCCGAAACCATTCTAATGAAGTCATAGGGTCTTTTACAATTATATATTAGAATTGCCGATCTCTGTACTTAGCCATAACCGATCTGTTATACCTGTCTTCCAAATTCGATCCGGCTATTATTGCATTACAAGAAACTTGGCTTTCAACACATCACTTGTTTCACCTACCCAACTTCCAAAATTTTTGTCTAGATTGTCCATCCAAAGGCGGAGGTTTAGTGCTCTTTATAAACAGTAAAATTAGTTGAAAAGCTGAAATCTCATACAAATGTGTTTTCTCAATGCGAAATTTTTGCGTTAGATATTTGCTTGCCAGGATACTTGCCTTTCTCGTTAATAAACGTCTACTCTTCTAAAGGCGTACAAGAGACGAGAATGTTAGATATGGCTGCTAATTCAGGCTGTAAAGAAAAAATATATAGTTGGCGACTTCGATTCTCCCCATACATGTTGGGGTTTTAGAACACATTAATGTGGACAATGGTTTATTTTATTTATTGTGCCTTAACACAAATTAGTGTACCTTAACGCTAGAACTCCCACATTTATTCGAGATCATTCACGCTCTGCCTTAGATTTATTAAGCTTTGTAAGCTCGGCTATTGCTAGTACATCGTGGACAGCCCTTGATTGCGCCTCCAACAGTGACCACTTTCCTATAATGTTCGAGATCGCTTGCCCCGTCAAAGCAGCATGCTTCTATGCCCGGACATATATATATTATCCAAAAATTCAACACGACCTCAAAGCTGCTTTAGACTCTCCCTCTCAAGATAATGATGACACTAAAGCTATGAAATTAAGCGCAGTAATTTTAAGGGCATGCAAAAACACTGAATTCGCTGTTCAATCGGCGAAGACAGTACCGTATTGCCCCTGGTGGAATTCCTTCTGTTCACAAGTTCACAGATGACGACAGGCAGCTTGGGAGGAGCTAATACATAATCAGTCCCCTAAGAACTGGTCAGATTATAAATTTCTTGCGGTTGTATTTAGGCACACGGTGGCCCAAGCTAAAGAAGAATATGTTAAAAGACATTTCGATTTTCTCTCGAGACCTTAAAATAACCAAGCTTTATTTCGTTATATGCGATCTCGCAAAATTATGCCGTCTACAGTAAATACTGATTATAAAAAACTATCATTGGAAGAAACGAAGAACTCTTTAGAGTTAATTGGCAAAGGTCTAGAAATTAGATTTTCTTCGACTATAGCTTTCAACTGGCAAAAGTCTTGCATAAGCGCGGACTTCGACAACGTAATGCTGTCTGAAGCTTCAAAAGTTAGTCGAGATCTGCCCTCGTCATCTCTTGGTCCAGATTGAATCACAGTTCCTATGAATGAAATTTTATTCAAGCTGTCCCCCGGCGACGTCCTCAATCTTATAATCTACTCTTTAAAGAACGCCTGGATACCCTATGACTGGAAAATAGCTAAGGTAGTTCCTATAATTGACAGCAAGGAATACGTTTTAACATAGAAATTATCAGACCCATCTCACTAGCTTCTAACAAAGTGAAACTCATAAAAAGTGTCCTAAATGGCCGAATAAACCTTTTAATGACGAGTAAGTTCATATTAAAGCCAAACCAAACTGACTTTCGCAGTGAATGCTCAATTTGGTGCGCCCATGAGGATTTAGAGAGTCGAATACAGCTTGCTCGTAAAAGGAAACAATACGCCGCATTAGTAACTCTTGACATAGCTATAGCGTATGACAGTGTCGACCACTCTATTCTACTGAACACCTTGCAGAGCTTACAGTTTCCTCATTAAAATATTGAGCAGATAGCAGAATTTTTAAAATCAAGGGAATTTTACTGCTTGAAGCCTGGATGCTGTTCGCATAAATTCAAACAGAAACGTGGTGTTCCCCAAGGGTCCGTCCTATTTCCAGCATCATTCAATATACTGATGAGCTCTATTCCAAATGTTCAGGATGTCATTGTCTATATTTATGCAGATGGTATCGCGTTCTTCGCTGCAGAGAGCGACATTTACTTACTACACCAATAATTGCAAACTTATAATATTACTCTAGAAATTCGGTTGCAATCCACTTCTTTATCATTAAACATCAGTAAAAGTGCACTCTGCTGTTTCCTGTAACATATTTAGTTTCAATTTCTGTATTATATAATCGGGAACCTTTTCCACAAGTAGATTCAGTCAAGTACTTAAGAGTGATTTATAACAGAAAGCTAAATTGGAGCCCACACATAGAATATATAACAGCAAAGGCACAACGGGCGTTAGGTTTATTACGCACTCTAAGAAACAGAAAATCCCGGCTGCGTAGAGACGCAATGTTAATGATATATAAAATGTATGCGAGACTTATATTGAAATTGGGGTGTGTATTATTCTCGGGGGCCGCTGGTTATAAAATAAACTCCTAGTAATGTTAGAGCGAGAAGCCCTGCGAATATGCCCGGGATTTCCCAGGTTCATGGTGAATAATCTATTGTATCAAAACAAAAGCGTGATTACAGGTCGCGGGATCAAATCCCGGCTGTGGCGGCTGCATTTCCGATGGGGGCGGAAATGTTGTAGGCCCGTGTGCTCAGATTTGGGTGCACGTTAAAGAACCCCAGGTGGTCTAAATTTCCGGAGCCCTCCACTACGGCGTCTCTCATAATCATATGGTGGTTTTGGGACGTTAAACCCCACAGATCGAAGCGTGATTACAAACACTCCTTTGTCGATTCCGAATCCTAACGGTTCAAACCTTCTTAAAGTTCTACAGTTTACCGGCGCGAAGTTCAGAGTACGCATTTATCAGCGACCCTGACTCTTTCTTTCTTGCACATTGGCCTCGATTTCATTCCCCTCAGATAATTTTTGTTAAAAAGAAACTGGATTGCGTAAATGTAGACATCAGCACGGTAATTGAAACTAATTCCTCAATCCTCAACATTAGGATGGAGTATGATGAAATCTTCCCCCCACAAGCCAAGTTACGATCTCTTAGATTTTTGACCACTACTTTAAAAGATTCTTTGGTACATGCAGAAACAAAGAATGTAATAGCTACAGATGCTTCTGTCAACAACGAAAATGCTGGCGTAGCAATTGCGTCTGATCTCCTCGGCTGCTCTTTTTCAGTGAGGCTTCCATATTTCACTCCTATATTTGAAGCTGAGCTAGTAGCTATTATTTTAGCTCTTCAAAAAATTCCTACGGCCGATACCAGTGCAATCATCCCAACAGGCTCACTTTTGGTGTGTGCAGCTCTGTCAACCTCAGAACGATCTCGTGCCCTAGCAGCGTTCCACAAATTAGCACCCCTGCATATAAAACTCCTAAAATTAGTGTGGGTCACAGGTCACTGCAGATTAGAATTAAATGAATTGGCAGATGCTTTGGCGCGAGCCTAACGTGATGAACCAGTTTTTTCGGTGCTTCCCGAGTTAGAACACTTATTTAGGGTTAGATATAGAAAATTCGCTATTTTTACCGATAGTTTGGAAAATATCAGAGTGTACAGATTATCAGCACCTCAAATTTTCATGGAAAGTCCAGTGAAGTCCATGAAAAAACTTGAAATTATCATCTCCAGATTCCGGTGCCATGTTCCTCCAATAAACTTTTAGTTACACATAGCTGGTCTGATACTTTCCCTCCTTTGTCCGTTCTGCGAGAATCAGAAACTAGTGAACATTATTTTGGCTCATGTCGGAACTATGCAGTAATTAGGAGAATACTTCTAGCTATTTCATTTGCGAAGCTAGGTTTAAATTTAACCACAGAAAATGTTCTAATATTTGGTGCCCCAGGAAACTGCCACAGAGATGCATTCGATGCGGTGTGTAATTTTATTCAAGACTCTAAACTTTTTTCAACATAAAGGATACGTTAACAGATACCTAGGAATAGCGGGTCGAGAAGTAATTTTCGAATCTGGATAAATCCGCGACATACAAAATTAATCGCGTTCGGTAAAAGCAGCTACCTGGTCGGCTCCTAAAGTCAAGGTATGTCTACTTTCTTGTCAAGTTTTTTTCTCGCTCTCTGAATTTTTGTTTTCTTTTTTATATACCATCTTCATTTTACAACTTTTTTCTCTCTTTTTTGTTCTAAGCACTAGTGCAGTGATCGTCCATATGAGACTATATGTTCTCTTGGTCAATCCCCCACAGTGGATATGAGGCATGGATTCTAGGCTACAAACAAACAAACAAACAAACAGACTAACAAACAAACAAACAAGGCTGCCAAGTGCAATACTTCCTTCGTGCTTGTTTGGCAGCACTAGAGCAAATTTGCCTGACTTGGTGTGAGGTATGTAAGCAACAACGTATATCCTTTCGCGTGCATGTAAAGCTGCTGTTCTTCACGTGCATCGTATTGGACGTAGGAGGGCTTCACATGACGGTACAACTCACTGTTCCTAGCCATGCCAGGTTATTCAAATATTGTTATAAGTGTACGTATAGTACGTGGCAGCAATTGCGCAGTCGGTCTTGCACACATGATGCATGAACGTGTGGCCACCTAAAGTTCTGCGACAATATTCAATCGACAACATAACGTTCTGCTGAAAGAACAAAATGCTTCAATGCGCCCTTGTCTTCATATTCACGGGGTCGGGAGAAGCTCCTTTAATCCATGGCTCAAGCACACTACCACTGATCACAAAGAAAAGAGAAACTGTATTCTTACTATAGCTTCTTTTTCAAGTTTTTCAAGTTTATTCTAGGTATTAGTATTGAAAAGGAAACATCATGTAAGTATATAAACAGGAGGAGGTCAGAAAGCACAAGGCTGCGGGGGACCTCCTGTTCTGAATTCCGTCACAAAAATTCCTCAATTGGCAGCGACAGGTAAAACACTGAGATGAGTAACTTATTAAAACCAACACTAAGAAACAAGTAAAAAGAATGAAATAAACAATATAACAAAATAAATGCATGCAGTAGTTTATCTAATACAAATGCAATTGTTTTTTTTAAATAAGGCAATCATTGAGCATAGTTTAATGTGAGATCAAAATGAATTTCATAAAGACAATGCGGAAAAATATGCAGTGTGGTGACGAAACTTAGTACGGATAGTAGGTAGTAAGAAATTTGCATTTGAAGCGAATCCAGTACAATTAAAGTTGAACAAAGCATTAGGATAAAAGATGATTGATGGTACAAGATGGCGCAGTGACTTGAACAGCACGATAATAAGATGATGTATAAATAAACTAACAGTAGAACTTATCTCGAAGTTATGAAGTGATGATGATGCACTAGAACAATGTGAACAGAAAGTTATTATTCTAGTGGCTTGTTTTTGAATGTGCTGAAGGGAAGATGAGTAGGTGAGTTATATATTTCTCCAAGTGGTGATGCACTAATTAATATGTTTGTGAATAAAAGCCTAATATTGCTTGATTAGAGTTGAAGTACGTGTTAAAGTAGTCACGTGCTGTACTAAAATTCAAACATTAAATGCTACTTTTTGCGCGAATGAATAACATGGGGTGCAACGCAGGATGGCCCGAGCTTCTCGGCAGACAAGTTTATTCCGATGCGGTGGACGTAGCATGAAGACACTGCGGAGTGCGTGACAGCAGCTTTGATAAAAGTGGCTACAGCAACGTGCATGGCGTTGGAAACGCATGTGGGACATTTGCGGTGCTTATTAAAAGAACACCGTGTGAGAACACGTCAGCGCCGCTACTCAGCCAATAATTAAACAGTGCAGCGACGTCAGGGTGATTGTCGTGCTGTATGTTTGCCAACTTGACGTGCGCCTCCTAAGAGCGTGTTCGTGAGCGTATGTCCTCTTTCGCACAGGTTCTTTCGTCCAACCTGCAGCATAGCAACTTCCACTCTCGAAGGCAGTGAAGCTGTCCACGCAGCACTCTCGTGCTGCTCGTTTCGCTTCTATCAAATATTTCGAATAAATGTAAGGACAGGTAGTCACCAGGGGCGCTCGCATGTTGTCGGCAACGCGGTTGTGATTGGATATGTTGTGAGCGTGGTGAAATTTATTACAGTACATAGGGAGGTTTAGAATAACGTTCGCAATTGTGGCGGGCGTTGCTTTAGTTACGGGCGCCATATGAGCTTCAGAATAGCGTTTCTCCCACTAAGGAAAAGTCTAGGGACTTCCACCCTGACCGCAAATTCAAATGCATGGAAGCTACACACAGCAATTCGTGGGCCTCGCGGGCCGCGACCACCGCACGCTATTTCTAATTTTCTGCGGGTGGCCCACAAACTCGAACGGTGGCTCGGGTTACGATGCATGCACAGCGGCAGCGACTGCACTGCCCCTCGCCGTGATGGTTTAGTGGCTAAGGTACTCGGCTACTGACGCGCATGTCGCGGGATTGAATCCCGGCTGCGGCGGCTACAATTTCGATGGAGGCGAAAATGCGAAAAGTGGTGGGGGGACTCAATATTCGCCGCGGGCGTCTGTCAATCAAACGGACGGACGCGTGAACTCGGATACAAACTGGTTGATTCTGAGAAAGCCCGAATTCAACTCGTGACTGTGATGGTGCCGGTGCAAATGGCAAGCGTTTGATGCGGTGCACGCCACGCGGCCGCAGAGAGCAGCCCTGCGCACATGCGACGTTCTTTTTATCTCCCTCTGTGCGTGCACGCACTTCTCCTGAAACGCCAACTGCGCGTCAAAGCATTCGTGTGCAACGCTGACCGCGTGTCACTGGCCCGCCAGTGCGCGTTCCTTGCAGTG
Source organism: Rhipicephalus microplus (assembly GCF_043290135.1). Classification (NCBI taxonomy): domain Eukaryota; kingdom Metazoa; phylum Arthropoda; class Arachnida; order Ixodida; family Ixodidae; genus Rhipicephalus; species Rhipicephalus microplus. Next base: position 1,138,995 of record NW_027464594.1, read on the forward strand.
CACTTGGGAGTGTTCCCCGCGCTCTTGTGAGACGCAGACAGCGTTCTCGTTGACGAGCATGAGCATCGCTTGAGAAAGCTCAGCGTATGGGCGTCTTGCACTGCCAGTTTCCAGTCATGACAAGATGCACTTCTGCGCTCAATGGAACGACAAACAAATGAAAGAAGATGCCTATGGTTTGAAAACACTGCCCAACTTAGTCGACAGTCCTCGACGCGATGACTGGTTACATCGTAGCTAATGAAACTCAGCGCGCTGAGGGGTGGATTTCACTTTTCAGTACTATTGGCGCGGTCGTAAGGGGGTGCCGCCAAAGCTAGGGAAGATCCAGAGTTTCGCTAAACTCGGCCCATCCTGCATAGCGCCCATAATGTTGAGGTCAAGAAAGAGCATTCGGTGTCAGGATTAATGAGCAAACCATTTAGCATAATTCAAATACGAGAGGAAAGAACTTTCTTAGTTGAGTGGAATATCATGAACTTAGTATTCGTAGGGTTAATACTGAGGGAGTTTGTGAGACACCAGCTTTTATATATTATTTAGATCATTTTGTTGTTTTAGAATTAAAGAGTCAGTTGATTTATCAGGGGCTAGTATTGTAGTGTCATCGGCCTAAAGGGAAGGTTATGAGTTAGTAAACAAAAGGGGATGGTAGTTCACGTAAATTAAAAAGAAAAGCGGGCCAAGAATGGACCCTTCAGGGACACCCTAATTAGTAATATAAAATTGTGACAAAGTAGAACGACAAAAAATGGCAGCATATCCACGAAGTGAATCGTGGAGAGCGGAGCGAAGCACCCGTGCGTTCATTCGTCCTTGCTTCCGTCCGTCCATGCGTCCTTCTGTGTGACCATCCATGCGTCCATCCGCCCGTCCGTGCCTGCATCTGTTCACGCGTCCACTCGTCCATCCGCGCGCCCGTCCCTGCGTTCGTCCATGCATCCTCCCCTGCGTTCGTCTATGCGTTATTCCGACCGAGCAGCCATCCGTGCACCCATCCATGCATCTGTCTGGATGGATGGATATGGCTGTACCCTTTAGATCGGGTGGTGGCTAGCGCCACCAAGCCGTAATACTTAATGAACCAAAAACTAGATTTATTTTTTTCCTTTAAAACGTGAGTTTGAGGATTCGTACTTTGCAGTGAAGAGTTTAATTTTCACTCGTGCCTTGACTTTAGCCACCAATCAGATAACCTCCTTCTAGTTCAGACTACCCGCTTAAAGTCTATTTTGCCCTCCCGGTCCCTAAACCCCCGTGCTTTGAAAAACTCTGCGCCATCATCCTAAACTATAAGGGTGAAGCCCTTTACAGAACATTATCAAGTTTTCGGCAGTTTCTTCTTCCTCTCCACACGCACTGCATACCGTGTCTACCCCTTCGTATTTGGCCTGATAAGTCTTGGTTCACAATACTACCGTCCTGGCCTCAAACAGTAGAGAACTACCGGGAGTATCATCATAGATCCTTGGCAATTTTCTGCTTAAGGGTACGATAAATCTCTAGTGCGGACTTCTTAATCATGCTAATTCTCCACATGTCAGTCTCAGCTTCCTTCACCTTCTTTTTAACCGATAATTGTTTTTGGTGTGACCCCCTGCTGTTTTCTAAGTATTTACCAGTCAATTTTCTGGTTCACTTCCTCCAATTTGTATCGACATTCTTCAAGTACAAGTAGCTGAAAACCTTCCTAACCCAACGCTCCTCCCCCATTTCTCTCAATCGCTTCTCAAATTTTATCTTGCTGCTAGCTTCCCTGCGCTCAAATGATGTCCATCCCATATCACCTTAAACTCTCTGATTTGGTGTATTCCCGTGAGCTCCTAAAGCAAGCCTACCTATTTCACGTTGCTTAATTTCTAATCTTGCTTGAACTTCTGATCTCATGCACATGACCGCATTGCCGAACGTCAGCCAAGGAACCATGACCTCTTTCCATATTCCTCTCACAACATCATACCTATTGTATTTCCACAGTGCCCTATTTTTCATCACTGCTGCATTCCTGTTACCTTTAGTCGTCACGTATATTTCGTGTTCCCTCAGGTACTTGGTCCAATTGCTTATCCATACACCCAGATATTCGTATTTGTCTGTTATTTCTAGCGTGACCTCCTGTATTCTAAGCTCACTACCTTCGTTGTCTTTGAAAATCATGACTGCTGATTTTTCCTTACTGAATCTAAAATCTAACCTATCTCCTTCATTACAACAGATGTCCATCAATCTCTGCAAATCTTCCTTGTTGTTGGCCATTAGCACTATATCATCTGCGTACATTAATCCTGGTAGTGCCTGATCAATGAGTTTTCCTTGTTTGACTAAAGAGAGGTTGAACCCCAGTCCACTTCCCTCTAATTTGGCCTCTAATCCTTGTAGGTACATCATGAATAATAAGGGTGACAGGGGACACCCCTGCCTAAGCCCCCGTTTTACCTCTGCAGGCTTGGATACCTGTTTTTGTCACTTTATAACTACCTTGTTACCTTTATAGATACCTTTTAAAAGATTAGTGACTACATGTTCCACGCCTAGTTTGTCCAGTATTCCCCACACTTCCTTTTGAACCACGCTATCGTACGCTCCCTTGATATCCAAAAATGCTAGCCACAGGGGCCTGTGTTCCTTTTCTGCTATTTTGATGCACTGCGTCAGTGAGAACAGATTGTCTTCCAACCTCCCGTGTTTCCCAAACCCATTCTGCAGTTCCCCCAGCACCCCCTCATCCTCTATCCATGCCTGCAGTCTTTCCTTTATAATCTGCATCACCAGCCTGTAGACCACTGATGTCACTGTTATGGGACGGCAGTTGTTTATGTCAGCTTTGTCCCCCTTTCTTTTATAGATCATGCTCATCCAGCTAAGTTTCCATCCATCGGGAACTTCACCATCGATTATGATTTTGCTCACTGCCTCTCTCAAAGCCTGCTTAGACTTCGGACCTAATGTCTTTATTAGCATAATTGGAATGCCATCTGGGCCTGTTGATGTACTACTAGGAACCATTTTCTTAGCCCTTTCCCACTCTCGTTGTGAAAATGGAGCCATTGCACCACTTGATTCGTCCTTGTCTAATGTGGTGCATATAGCACTTCTTTGTTGAAATTTTCTGTCACCCTTGTTCTTATATATTCAATAGCTTCATCCCCTCCTAGCCTAGTACCTTGGGCTGTAGTTATAAAACTCTGCTCTAGGCTCGTCTCATTTCTTAGGGAGCTTAGATGGTTCCGATATTTCGCAGCTGCCTTTCTATCTTTTTTATATACTTCTGTCAGCCACTGAGCTCCCTTCCTTCTAATCTTTTCATTGATCGGAAGAGATGCATCCCTTCTACAGCTTAGAAAGGTTGCCCATTTTCTTTCAACATCATCTGTCGGTTCACCCCGCTGCTTAGCATGTCTGTGTTCCCTAGAGGCTTCCTGACGTTTTGCTATGGCTCTCTTAGCTTCCTCATCCCACCAACTTTTGGGTTTGTGTCTTCTTTTCCGGGGTGACTTGTCACGCGTCTTAGCAAGCTCTAGCTCAAAGAGTCTAATTAGATTCGTGTATGTCCACACTGTCTTATTATCTTTCGTGATTACTTTCTCAATTTATTTAGTGGCTATTTCAATTTGCCTTTGTGGATAAAAATTTTCCTGTAATTGCTCATCTTGTCTCCTTCCCACTTTCACTCCTCTTCTAAAACTTAGCTTGATACGTTTGTGATCACTACCCAGACTTCTGGAGCCACCTTCATCTATTTGCATTCCCCTGAGCTTATCATACATCCTATGTGACATCAGTGCATAATCTATCGTCGACTGCAGCCTTCCTACCTCCCATGTTATTTGCCCTTCACACTTCTCGGTACTGTTGCAAACGATCAAATAAAGCCTTTCACACATATCCATGATCATTTTGCCTGTCGGGTCAGTATACCCATCTATATCTTCTATGTGCGCATTCATGTCTCCTAGTATAATTATCTCGCACTCTCTTCCTAACTCCTGAATGTCCATTGATATACACACTACCATTGCCTGGTTTTCCTCTCTGGCATTTGCTCCCGTCCACAAGTACACGAAACCAAGGAGTGTCATTTGACCTGCCACTTTCCCTTTTAGCTATAAATGTTCCTTGCAGTCCTGCTTGACTCTTTGCCAGTCTGTACTTTTATGAATGAATGCCCCAATACCACCCCCCTTTCTGCTGCCTTCTGTTCTAATGCAATATTCCCACGCGTAGTCCGGATTGTTCGAAGGTTGTTCCATGTCCCTGAGATGTGTTTCTACAAAAGCGTATACCATCGGCCTCTCTTCCCTTAGCTGTTCTTCTATCTCTTCCCATTTCAGCCTGTCCCTACCACCCTGCATGTTAATATACCCTATGTCTGAATGTTAGTGAGGAAACAACCTTAGCGTAGATACAATGAATGATAATCTGACGAGTATCATTACGGAGTGTGCAGTGAAAGTTGGAGGCCGGGTAGTAAGACAGGACACTGGCAAGCTTTCCCAGGAAACGAAGAACCTAATTGAGAAGCGTCAAATCATGAAAGTTTCAAGTACAACAGACAAAATAGAACTGGCAGAGCTTTCGAAGTTGATTAATAGACGTAAAGTATGCGATGTAAGAAGGTATAACATGGAGAGAATTGAACACGCTCTGAAAAACGTAGGAAGCGTCAAAGCAGTGAAGAGGAAACTTGGGATAGGCAAAAGTCGGATGTATGCACTAAGGGACAAAGAAGGCAAAATACCTACCAGTATGGATAGGATAGTTAAAAAAGCGGAGGAGTTTTTCAGAGATCTGTACAGTAGCCGAGACAACCACGACCCTAATACTATAAGAACTAGCAGTAACCCAGATGACACCCCACCAGTAATGATAGAAGAAGTCAGAAAAGCTTTGGAGAGCATGCAAAGGGGCAAAGCTGCTGGTGAGGATCAGGTCACATCAGATCTGCTGAAAGATGGAGGAAAGATTGTGTTAGAAAAACTAGCCACCCTGTTTACGAGGTGTGTCTTGACGGGAAGAGTACCACAGTCTTGGAAGAACGCTAACATCATAAGAAAGAAGATGACAAGGACTTGAAGAATTACAGGCCGATAAGCTTGCTCTTTGTAGTATACAAGCTATTTACAAAGGTAATTGCTAACAGAGTAAAGAAAACATTAGAATTCAATCAACCGAAGGAACAAGCAGGATTTCGAACAAGCTACTCAACAATTGACCACATTCATACTATCAATCAGGTAATAGAGAAATGCTCAGAGTATAACCAACCAATATACATAGCCTTCATAGATTACGAGAAGGCGTTTGATTCAGTAGAAATATCAGCCGTCATGCAAACACTGCGGAATCAGGGCGTAGATGAAGTATATATAAACATTCTGGAAGAAATATACAGGGGATCAACTGCTACCCTAGTGCTTCATAAATAAAGCAACAGAATACCAATCAAGAAGGGTGTATGGCAGGGGGACACAATCTCCCCAATGCTATTTACCGCGTGCTTACAGGAGGTTTTTCGAAGCCTAGAATGGGAACAGTTAGGGATAAGAGTTAATGGAGAATACCTTAGTAACCTGCGCTTCGCCGATGACATCGCATTGCTGAGTAACTCAGGCGACGAATTGCAACTCATGATTACGGAGTTAGACAAGGAGAGCAGAAAGGTTGGTCTTAAAATTAACCTGCAGAAAACGAAAGTTATGTACAACAACCTCAGAAAGGAGCAGCGCTTCGAGATAGGTAATAGTGCACTTGAAGTTGTAAAAGACTATGTCTACTTAGGGCAGGTAATAACCGCAGAGCGTAACCGCGAGATTGAAATAGCTAGAAGAATAAGAATGGGGTGGAGCACATTCGGCAAGCACTCTCAAAGTATGACAGGTAGATTGCCACTATCCCTCAAGAAGAAGGTATATAACAGCTGTATCTTGCCGGTACTTAGCTACGGAGCAGAAACCTGGAGACTTACAAAGAAGGTTCAGCTTAAATTTAGGACGACGCAGCGAGCAATGCAAAGAGAAATGGTAGGTGTAACCTTAAGAGACAAGAAGAGAGCAGAGTGGATTAGGGGACAAACGGGGGTTAAGTATATCATAGTTGAAATAAAGAAGAGGAAATGGACATGGGCCGAGCATGTAGCGCGTAGACAGGATAACCGCTGGTCATTAAGAGTAACTAACTGGATTCCCAGAGAAGGGAAGCGGGTTAGGGGGAGACAGAAGGTTAGGTGGGCAGATGAGATTAAGAAGTTTGCGGGTATAAATTGGCAGCAGCAAGCACAGGACCGGGTTAACTGGCGGAACATGGGAGAGGCCTTTGTCCTGCAGTGGAAGTAATCAGGCTGATGATGATGATGTTGATGATGATGCCTGAATTGGCTCGACGCTCGTTGCTACGTCTATTTGTGCCCCGTACTCTACCTATCTTAGATATTGGTGCCACTTTGGAATCGTATCTGTACATACCACCTGTCGAAGAGTCTCCCTAGTTGTTTTCCTCTTTACTAGCTATCCTGCACCCCGAAGGGCTCGCTTGCTCCCAAAAAAAGCTACTGCGCGTCCTGCAAATCGCCAACCCATCTCATGACCTAGCCGCCCATCGAAGTGAATTCTGTCTCGTTGAAAACCACCCCACCTATGCACCTCTCTGTTTATTTCCACCACCTCAAAGCCTTTCTCTCGACTCATCCGCCATATCTCTTGGTTTGCGTGTATAGCCATATCTCTTGGTCTGTGTGTATAGAAGCACCTCCATCCAGCGGACATTCCAAGGACTAAACGAGAGGAGGCACACGCACACTTTCTTACGACTTGCGCTTTGTGTCTGCTTCCCACCTTTAAGCACCTCGAGTTCACGGTATAAACTAGTTCACTGTATTCATCCATCCGTCTATTCGCTCTTGCTTCCGTCTGTCCATGCGTCTGTCTCTGTGACCGTCTGTGCGTCCAGCCACCCGTCCGTGCGTGCATCTGTTCTTGCGTACGCACCTCCATACCTGCGTTCATCCATGCATCCGCCCCTGCTTCTGTCCATGCGTCCGTCCGTGTAGCCATCCGTGCGTCCATCCATGCATCTGTCTGTGCGTCCTTTCGTCCATCTAGTCAACTCTCCAAGTACCACCATCTCGCATTTCGTCATCATATATTCCGCATAAAAAAGCATCACCATCCAGCCGATATTCCAAGGACTAAACGAGAGTTGGCACACGTTCACTTTTTTTACGGCTTGCGCTTCCTGTCTACTTCCCACCTTCAACCACCTCGAGTTCATGGTATATACTAGTTCACTGCATTCATGGCACTGCGGCCCAATGCTCACTAAACCTTTCTAAATCCAAGGAGGTTACGCCCAGCGAGTACAACGTATCAACCCTTTCTTGTCAGATAGTGCTCAATGTACATGCCATTGGCTGCTAATGTCACACGCACACTTTCTTACGGCTTTGGCTTCGTGTCTTCTGCCCACCTTTAACCACCTTGAGTTCATGGTACGTGCTAGTTCACGGTATTCATGGCACTGTGGCCCAACGCTTGCCAAACCTTTATAAAACCAAGGAGGTTACGCCCAGTGAGTATAACGTAGCAACCCTTTCTTGTGAGATAGTGCTCTATGTGCATGCCAATGGCTGCTAATTTAGAATGAGAGACAGAAGAATTCGGCTTTTAGCTAACGTGCACGCCACGAATTTTTTATTGTTCAACAACGCACAGGACAAATCTCCAAGCGGCACCACCTTGCAGGTCAAAGCGTAAAACAAGTTACGCACTACTGTTAGGGACGAACGGGTACCGCTTTAAGGAGCTTCACCCCTAATAGACAGCTTGCTGTCTGTTACAGAGGTAATATCATTGAGCGTTAGGGCTGATCCAGCAGTATCACTAGCCATGAGTTTGGTTGCCAAGAAACTGTGATTAGGTGAGTCGAAGGTTTTGGTTAGGTCAATGAAAATGGTCTAGCTCATTCACCAGAATCAATAGCTTTTATTGCGATAGCAATTATATGGACACTCTTGGCTGTATTTCGCCGTTGGCGTCGGCATGGATGTCGGCGTCGATGTCATGCACAGTATATGTATACGTATCTATATATATGAAAACGCAAGAAAGAAAAGAATTGCAGAAAAAAGACTCCGGTGTGCGGAATTGAGAGTGGGAACTCCACGTCGTGTATGCGAGGCGTTAACCACTGAGCAACTGAGAGGTACATCCTGAAACGTTCAAACGGCAATCTATCATATCTACCACTTACCGCTGTTGGCGGGCATCTGAGGGGGGGGGGGGACTATTGTTTTCAGCATTATCAGCAAGATGGCGCAGTGAGCGCATATCGTCTCTTATGTCTTCCGCGTACTTTGACCCACGTAGAGAATAAGGGGATGTACGCTCAATCACGCGTCTTATCTTCCAGTGAGAGGAATCGTATGTCTTGACTAGACTTCGAGTTCCGTCGGAACAATTCTGCTGTAGTTACCTGGTGCACAAAGGTCACTGCAATCGTTGCACAGCCTCTGTTAGCGAAAAGGGCGCGCTTTTTATACACAGTGAAGTAACAACTGACACGCTTATGTGCGTTAATCTGCACCTGTGGGTACGTTTCGTGCGTCCTTTGTGCGTGAGAAAGGCGGATACGTTTTGATCTGCTTGCCATTCTGCGCATGACATTCCAATTTGTTGCTATCACGTTCATTGCTTCGCCTTTGCGGCGAAGCTGTGACTTTTTTTAATATCAATATTGAAAGTTAACGATGCGAGATTAGTCAAGAAAGCAGATCGGAAACCCTTGAAGGTAAAATGGCAAATTTTGACAATTGATTGATGATATTGAATAGTGAAGCCTTCAGTTGCTTGCAGGTATAAAACTAACTCTCAAGGTCACGAACTCGTGTATGGAACTCCTTGTACTCAGTGCGCTCGAAGATAAGACACCGTGTTTAAGTTGATTCAGATTGCAATCTTTTTTCTCAGCAGTCCGACAGATTGCCAGCTCCACTAAATCTATAAAATTTGTGATGTGATACGTTTCAGTAATATATAGCAATAACTGCACAATGGAACATTGAAGAATATTTTGTTATTTCATTGGTGCTCCTGTATGCACGTCGCCATGCCATAGGTACATATCCCACACTTCTTTAACTAATGTTGAAAGTCAGCGCTATCTATGCATTGTTCGCAAGACCTTGCTTTTTGCCTTGTTAGAGCAAATATATCATACCAACGATTTCAACTGTCCACCTTTAAAAACGTAGGGTCTGAAATCGATTCCAAATGTTAATTAACGCTTAGCAATTGCCACCAATACCTACAAAGGTACTACTTATACACTACTATTAGGTCATTGGCGGGTTATCAAAACTGAGCTTCATTTGATGTGGCAGAAGCACCGCGCAAAAGTGCTACTGAAGGGGGCTTACGAACATGTATAAAAAGAAATGGACGTCGATGATTTAACAATATTGGTGTCTTCATATATATCAGGTAGCGTTGAACTAGAGAGTTTCCTACTAAAATTCGGCTAACTCTGCCATAACTAAATATAGATATCCGCATTATTATGCTACTGGCAAGCGAGAATCATCGCGAATGATGCGCCAAAGTCTCAAGTAAAATGTATGCCCGGTAAAGGAGAACCCAACACTCCGTACTAGTACAGAGTGTTGGGTTATACAGTCTGGGATATACACTTAGGTTAAAAGTGTGTAAGTGGCTATAAGTTTTGGGTATACACTTATGGCACGGCGTAATGCGTAGAGCAGAACCAGTGAAATAACAATATATTCGTCAATGTTCCATTGTGCAGTTATTGCGATATATTACTAAAACGTATCACATCGCAATTTTTATAGATTTAGTGGAGCTGACCATCAGTCAGACTGCTGCGAAAAAAGATCGCTATCTGAAATAACCTAAAAACGGTGTCTTATGCTCGAGCGCACTGAGTACGAGGAGTTCCATACACGAGTACTGTACGAAACTGTACGCTAATTCATAAGGATGTATTGGTTCCTGTCACTGTGAGGCATAAATGGGGATCTGTCTAGGGAAGGTGGCCATGACGAGACGCAGGCCTGAAAGCTTGAGGTTATACCAAATTAGATTAAACCTGTTTCCAAATAAATATCGAAGCAAGTGTTCTCTTGGCCAAAATATTCTGCACAGTGTGACGTCATCTGTCGGAGACAGTGCGAAAGCTCTACAAAGAAATCCAAAAACACCTAGTGCTGAAAAGAGCCCAGGCAACCCTATATCAGCATGTCATGCGTCTATATCAGTTGCAGATTGTCATGTGCTTAACTGCCGTACTATGTTACGGCCATTAGGTGCATGGCGTTCTGTAACTGCTTCCCAACTGATGCTACTGAAATTGTGAATAAACCATTAGCTATGGTATAAGAAGTTGCAACTTCAGTGATAGTGTGTATAAACTCAAGATAAACTCAAAAGCAGCCTTTTTATTAACGTATTGCAAAAGTACCTACACCATATAATGTGCTTGTTTACTAAAAGTTTGGCCGCCTAAACCCCATTTTTTATGCTTGTGACTCTGTGTCCAAATGACCTCGCCAGAGTTCACGCATGTATGGGCGTCGGCAAATGGTGCAAGAAGGGCACTTCTCCCCTCAAGACGCGAGAAGATCAGTCTCCACCCAAGCTACATCAGCGCTCCTCCCTACCCAGTGAAACGATGCAACACTTGTTTGCACCCTCCAACACAGCATCTTGCCAACGCCGATGCCTGGATGAAAGATCGAGCTTTTGACTCAAGTTCACCATGAGTACACCGACAATGGGAGCTGTAAAGGCGCGTTCTGACTAGAGCAACATGACACTCACATGACTCCGACAAAAACATGACCCAGACGCAAACCATTGGCCTACGAGTCACCCACCGACGAAGACAACAGACCTTGTGGTCACACTAGGCCGACTACGATGACGACTCCTCAAAAGACTGCATTTCATCGTAGTGTAACATGACGGGAGACCAAAAGCCCCCGAAAAACGCATCCACAAATCTGTCGTCGGCGTGTCGTCGGGAGATCGGTGGCTGCGCGAAAAGTCTCCCCATGCCTTTGCTTCAAAAAACCACGAAAGGGGGAATTTTGGGGGAGTTAACAATGCTCTCTCCGAAGCTTCCGCGGCGTCTGAATAGGCAGCTTGAACACCCAATGGAAGTCTTTTCTTCGCTACCCTATTGTATACCCTCAACCTCGTCCTTCGTTACATTGCATTATGGCGCGGGCTCCGCCACTTAGCCGGAGAGGGACAATGGCAGTGCGGGGAGCATGGCTGAATATGAGGTGCAGGTGTACAAGTTTAGTCAGTGTCGCTGCGTGTGCCGCCAATGGGACTACAGAATTGGCCAACGAAATTCTGTGAGCCCGACAAGGTGCGGGCGGGATCCTCGAGAGACTACCTGGGGACAGTGTTTGTCTTTGCAGTGTACATAGGCCGATGGCAAAAGAAAAGACACTCCTAAATACAGCGCACCGGCCGAAATTGTTGTGTCTTTCTAGTGTAAACGCGCCTTAAGCATCTCATACCTTAAGTACCACAGACATAGGCGTGAGCACGGGGGAGGGGGGGTAAGCTTACCCTGCTAGTCACCTGAGAGAGAGAAATGCGAAGTGTCAGCCATATACTTGGACATATCAGGGAGCGGAGTGCTGTGACTTCGGGGTGGGGGCGCTCAAAGTAAGCCCAATATGCTATCATAGTATCGAGGGGGGGCACTGTGACAAACCTTCGTCCCTGTTCCGCTCCGACCGGGGAATCCTGGGCAAGTTTTTGTCTGCAGAAAAACTTGCTCTGCGACCACTCAGCGAGCATGGGTAGTCAGGTGGTTGTACATTGGGCAGGCATGCCCCTTACCCCTCCCGCCGCCCGTACGCCCCCCTTCATGATAATCTTCTATCCAGCCCACCATAACATTATGCTATAGAAGTGCTTTCACGATGTTGGCTTTGCATCGCAGTTTTTTTTTATTTTTACGTTTTTGCGTTGACTTATGCAGAACTGACGCTTCCCCTTATTTGTATTTTGGCTGGAAGCACTCATTACCTCGCGTACAAGCTTACACATGCGCGTTCTCGAACATAAAAGTAAGCGCTCGTCTTTATCATTTTTTCGACTTCCTTGTATACGCAATACGATAGCCTAGAATGAAATACTTACTAATCACTACATAAACTTTTTCGCAAGCTCCCGCATGGCCAGACCAGGGGTTTTTAGTGAAAAAAAATGGCTGGCTACGTAACTGACCCAAATAATGCATGCGAAACATTTTCGTGATTTTTTGTTCGGCTTTTTGGTAGAGTATATACAAGTAAATAAGAGACGGAGCCTGCTTCAAGTTATCATCATCATCAGCCTGACTACGCCCACTGCAGGATTTAGGCCTCTCTCATGTTCCGCCGGTCAACTTGTTTCTATGCTAGCGGCTGCCAGTCTATACCCACAAACTTCCTAATGTCATCTGCCCACCTAAATTTCTGTCTCCCCCTCATCCGCTGGCCTTCTCTGGAAATACTGTCAGTTACCTTTAACGGCCAGCGGTTATACTGCCTACGTGCTACGTGCCCAGCCCACGTCCATTTCTTGTCCTTGATTTCATATAAAACATCCTTGACCATGGTTTCTTCCCTGACCCACTCTGTCTTGTTCTCGTCCCTCAAAAATACCCCTATCATTTTCCTTTCTAATGTTCGCTACGTCGTCTTCAATTTCAGCTGAGCACTCTTTGTAAGCCTCCAGTTGTCTGCTCCATAGGTAACCACTAGCAATATGCAGCTGATATGTACGTTCCTCTTCAGGGTTAATGGTGATCTACCAATCACCATTTCAGAATGCTTTCCGAATGTTCTCCACCCCATTTTAATTCTTCTAATTACTTCGATCTCGTGCTTTGCCTCCACAGTTACTACCTGTCTTGAGAAGACGTACTGTTTTACGACTTCAAGTGCAATGCTACCTGCTGCACTGCCGGAATTGGTGGTAATTAAATGAGATTTTTAAGGCAACTAAGTTGCAATACACACACTCGTTTGAAGTGAAGACAAGAAAGTTTGAGCATGCGTGATCCTTCATTGAGATAATCACCGTAGCGTGATTCTTTGAGCCCCTTGACTTAGAGCCAGAGTTTCCTTTCGGCCATCTTATAGAAAACTTTTCTACCTCCAAGATAGATCACGCGAGCCGCATGAGCACAGATGGTTGCAACGAGCACCGCACGCAGCCAAGTAAATGCAGAATACAAATTTTCAATGATGTTGATAACGACTTTTAGTTTTATAACTTAACGGTTGCTCACAGAGTTATATTTTCGCAGGTCTGTCTTATCGCCGATCCATATGTTTCGGAAACTCTACTGTGGGAATTATTTATGATGATGGGGCCAATTTCTACGGCGTACGCCTCATGGCACTTCAAGTAGCCCTGCTGTAAGTAAACAAGTTTCACTTAAAATGTTTTGTTTTTGTCTGTATATTCCTACCGGTAGAACGCAGTACAGGTGACATTCAAACGACCATTTGCTTCTTTTGGTGTACTAAAAAAGGAAGAGGTGAATTCAACAGTGTTTCTCAAAAACACAGCCTCTTTGTGCCAGTGTAGCACAAAAAGTCTTTAAACGGTTTCCGAATCGGGACGAAGAAAGAGTGGCTAGAGCAGTAGTGCAGCCAGGATGGCCAACCCTGGCCCGCGCCTTCCACTCCCTCGATATAAAAAATGTGCCCTTCTCCCCTCGAAAAAAATTTCCGCCTACGCCACTGCGCTAGAGATAATTTTTTTTCGTCGCAAGCAAAACTGGCACATAATGCAAATGTCGCATCGTCTTTTTTAATTTGCGTTACAGAACGAAGCTGTTATCTTACATGTACAGCTGGTGGTCTGAGAGCGCTCTGGCCACGCTTGAAAGGGGCCAACTCAACATCTTTGAAGTTGTACAGCGAGAACAAGCATGTTTGAAAGTCATGCTCATCCTTACTTGTCTTGTACGGACCCACTTGCTTTGACAAGAATCTGTCGTTATATTTTTACGAAGCTTTTCCAGAGCTATCACAGCGCACTAAAAAATCCACCCAAATAAATAGCATTAGTAGACTGTGCTAGCATTGCCGTTCGCTGCAATCATCTTGAGACATAATAATCAACTGCGGGGGTGAGTTGGGGAAGAGGGCTAACAATATTCTTAAACACGTCGGCCGAATTCTCTCCGTTTAACTAAAAAGTCATTTTTTAACAATGTCGTTTTTTTTTAATTTTTTTGTAGAGTGGTAAGCCCCCGTTTCACGTTTCTGCGACTTGAATATAAACACATTTGTTTTCAGGCTGTGAACTTGTTGTTTTCTATTTCCTAATGTCTTGCTGCTGTCGTTTCTTTTCTCATTTTCACTAGACGTGTCATGACGCTTGACGCGGAGTGTACTCGTGTAGTATAGTCACGGTATTAAAAACAGAACTAAGACCAAAAAACACTGCATTTCAAGCTGCTTGAAGATACTTATCGGGCGAAGCTTTCGGAGGTGATCATTGTGATTGAAGCCGAGATAGTACTGAGGCTGATTGTAGTTGTGATACTTATATAATTTTTTATTCAAAGAGATAGTGCTGAAACCGATTGTGATATAGCGGTGATTTTTCTTTATAGCTGATATGAGGTTCCGAGTTCCGGGTTACGTCTTGACTTCATAATCACAGCTTCATTAGCTATCGTCTCTGGAGTGGAATTTTCTCGTCGGTATTGCCGCCTTGCATCCGCTTCAAGTTGTCTCAACTGCGCGTCAGCTCGGCGTTTTTCCGCTTAGCCTTTGCTTCCTTAGCACTAGTCTGTGGTGTAGAACTTTTTTGTCGCCGTCGCCGCTGTGCATCCACTTCCTTCTCTTTTGTCTCCGCGGTAGCTTCTCGTCGACGGCGACGCTGATACTCAGCACGTCGCGCTTTCCTGCGTTCGTCTTCGTCCATATGAGAGAAGAGAATGTGTGGTATGGAACGTTATTATATATATACAGCGTTGACAGCAGCGCCATCACATCTAGAATTAATCACAGCGCCCTCTGTTGCTTTTAAGTTTAAGGTTACATGCAAAACGGTTACCACCAACGCCCTCTGTTGCTTATAAGTTGAAGGTTACATGGAAAATGGTTCAGAAGTTTCAGACAGATGAAGACGTGTTACGGACAGACGGGAGACGGCAGACATCGTGAGGTCTTAAGGAGCTTCGCCCCTGAAAACTTGGACTATCTCCCTGAAGAAAACCCTCATGACATGCGAAGCAGCAGCGTTGCTTGGGTGGCGTCACGCGGTGAACGGAGTGAAAGCGGGTGCTGCAATCAGCGCTGGAAAATTCATTTAAAGCGATGGCTTACGTAGCTCTTATAAGCGACACGTACAGACATGTCTCAACTCATCCATCAGGCACGCGTCAGGCGTGAACCGATGAGTCGGATGGGTAGCGAGCGGCGTTCGCGGTGGAAGTTGCGGGAGAACGGACGAGATGGCAGAGGTGGGCGCCACGACAAGCGCACGGCCGGCGAGGGAGAAAGTGACGTCAGCGTGCACTGCAAGAAGAACGTGACGTTAAGGCACAGCAGTGGTGTGGCCTACTTGGCACCACGCCAACACACACGGCATGCGGCACGTTGGTACGGAGGGAGAGCGCTACACATGCTAATCAAAGAGTTGCATCGCACCTAAAACAGGTCTTCGACTAATAACAGGGACTGACTTAAAAGGAAATGTTCGAACCGTGAACATAAGTCCAACGTAACCTAGTAATGTTGAGCGAGTCCTCATGCGTAAAGTGCACACCATTATTCACGGAACTTCGACATTGAAGAAGATTGTGCCATGCCATTTTGCTTTATTAAGACGTCAGTAATGGCCCTCATAGCACATATGCATTCCAACAACGCAACACAAATGAAAGACAGCAAAGACTTTCTGTTGTTTCTTAAAGGACACCTTATGTTTGTTTGCACGCTCAGTAGGAGGGGTACCGCTATATACAGCTCGTTTTACAACGCTGCAGTACCAGTGTTTCTGGAACACACAACCTTTACTGCGTGACCAAGCTAATGTTTCAGGCTGAACAATTCTAATATACGTTGGATGAATGAACAGTACTGATATACTTTATTTGACACTTTACGGGCTTTAAACGACCACAAAATCATTGTTCTAGCATTAAACAAAACCTTCTAAAGCCACAAAACTTCTCCTGGTTCCACTTTTCGACTGTCACCTGTGCTATATTCGCCATTGCCTCTACCATTGCTAGGGGCAATCATCATACCAGTAGGAGATCACAGGCAAATAAAAAAATATGTTTTTGAAAATTTTTACTCACTTCGCAGAGTAACCACTGGGTGGTTTGACCCTTCAGACGGTATGTTTTTCAGTGCAATAGGAAACAGTAAAGCGATGAAGGATGGTAGGCAGTCCAAATAAACATTCATTATTTTTTCAAACGATGTTCCCGCATCAGCTCCGTGCGCGAGTTCATCTGTATGCGTCGGGCACTAATCATTTGTGAATAATTATTCGGCATATATATATTTAAAATGCGGGAACTTCTAAGCGAGTGAGCATTTTCAGCGTAGTTTTTACAGCTGCTGCCTCAATTTCAGCCACTTTCGTCTTGCGCAGACCAAGAGTGGCCCAAAAACTTGTAAAGGTCTTTATCCCTGCAGACAACTTGACTTACTGTAGATACAAAAATGTCCTAGAAAAGCAGTAGTAATGTTTTATGCTTTTTACAAAAAAGACGTTATCGAAAAACAGTATGCATGTTTTATACTGCTTACACGACAAGCTTTGCTTGATGGCTAACAATAAAGAGTGCCAGGTGAAATATGGCAGCATCTTCATCTTGCTTCTGAAATTTGTCACCCCTTCAGCAAGCTGTAGTTCCTAAATGTTTTTCTTAAAAAAAAGAACATTCTCTTCACAACAAAAACTTTACAACTCTATCTAGCCATCCCGTCATGACCATGAGTAGTAATTCTCAAAGAAGACAGTAGGGCCTGCTTCAACTTTTAAAGCACAATCCAAAAGGGGTACTCGACTACAGCATTTTCTCCAAAGGCCCCTAGCACAGGTTCCACAACAGCACTAACGGTGAAAAGAGGCATCATTTAGGATGACGTGGGCAGCCTTCTTTGAAAAACCTGATAAAGTGAGGTCAATTTCGAGTGGTTTAGGCAGAGCTGCGTATTCGTCAAGGGTACTGTGAACATAACCGTGCGCAGGGTTTGAGGGTAGGAGGGGGTGCGCCAAGGTTCATAGAAGCACCCCCCTCCCTATCAAAAAATCAATGTACGGAGCAGACCTGGCACCCCCCCCCCCCCTCTCTTTCAGATGCCCCCTCTGCGCACGCGAGCTTAATCTTTTGAGGAATGATACAGACAGTCTAGGCACCTTGTTACCTTTGCCAGTTTTCTGCTAAAGTACCCACTAAGGTAGCGCACGACCATGTCCTGAACACAGCAGTTGGACAGGCCTTAGGTATGGTTTCAACCACCAAATAAATAATACCCTGAAGCTTTTTGAGCAGCTTGGACACAAAGGTAGCCTTCAGCTGAGCTGCAGCCTTTGCTTTTGAGCATTGGCGGTCCAGAAATGAAACCAGAACCAAATCGCATGAACAAGTGCCGTTATCCTTCATAATGCTTAACTCATTCAGTGGCCGTCAAGTGACACAAGACTATATCTGGCCGAACTGGAGGATGCTAGGGTGAGTATACGTATACGTTACCCCCGAATGTAGAGATGTTACTTGACTCGTACTTGACTCGTTCTTGACTAAAGGCAGTCTTGCCGCTCACCATAAATTGTTCTCGAACTTGCGGACGACTTGAAGGTGACTTGGCTCGGTCGAAGTCAGGACAAGTTTCAAGTCAGCTGCGGGGCTAGCTTGAAAGCGACTTCATGCGTTATTCCAACATGGCCACCTCTCGAATGGATGTCGCACGGTGGCTGGCGGCTTTTGAGTTTGCTTGCCTCGCCATAAGCGAAGCATTTTCTGAGGCGCACTGCCTGCCGAAGATTCTTGCACCCGCTTTACGTGCCCGAGGAAATCCGATGAAGTTCTACGACGAGGAACAATTTCACGCTCAATACAGATTCACGAAGAACGCCGTGCGGTAGCTGCTGGGTATGTTGCCGCTCCGTGAAAGTGGGGACAACCGAGGACAGCCTGTGCCTCCAGTGTTACTCCTACTGATGGCTCTCGGGTTTTACGGTGCTGGCACATTCTAAACAGTCACCGGGAATCTCGTCCGCATTCAGTAGTCGACAGTTTGCCGTGCAGTAGGAAAAGTTACGCTACTCATCGCAAAGCACCTGTGCGCAATGCTGGTGCGCTTTCCGCATCCGGCAGCACTTTCTATGCTTATGCGGGACTTTTATGAAGTGGCTGAGTTCCCTGGAGTTACAGGCTGTGTCGACTACACACACGTGCGTAATAATAGCTTCGGAGGGGACGACGTCGAAGTGTTCCACAACCGCAAAGGCCATTTCTGTTTTTTTCTTAAACACGATGACAATTCCGCCTCTTTCGGTACAAAATTGACTCAGCGCTGTGTCTGTGTGGCTCGTCTATCCTTTCGTCCCGTCTAGGGCGCTGTTTCTCGCTCAGAAAAGAATCACTTGTAGCACAACGCTACGTAAAATTCCGCACATATAAAAAAGAGGTAATCCTATCACGGGTTTTTTTATCCGCTTCACCATCATGCAGCAAGACACTGCTGCACTCCGCGAAACAGAATTCTGCTGAGGGCAATGTCCTGACACCCGCTTTTTCTCTTGTTTACCAAGCTCAACGAAAGGATACGAATCACAGTTGTTCCCAGAACTTGTTTTTTTTTCATATATAACTGAAACCTAGCCCACTACAGGCACGCACACAGGCGAACAGAAAGGCAAATACCATGAAAATTGCGTCACCTTGTGAGCCAGGTCAGCACAAATACATGCCATGGCGTTCGATTGAAAAAAAAAACGACGGAAGAACCCAACGCGATGCTTGTTTCGGCTCCAAACAAGCACCAATGGAGAAACACCCCGCATTTGGGTGGCCACTAAAACCAGCGGACAACGAACGCTTTACAGAAGCAACACTGCGCATCGCTGTGGCGGCAGGCACCACGTGCCGCTCGTTAGCCGTAAAATGGCAAGAATATGCTCGTGGCTCTTCGTTTTTATAGTTATTTTAAAACGTATGGTCTTTTTTTATGTAATGCATGCCTTACGCGAACAACTTCATTATTACCCTCGTTAGCAGGCGAGCAGCGAGTTTCTGCTTCGAAGCCCGTTCTTGACTTGACCAAGCAAGACAGCCTGAGCATCTATGAAACGCGAAGGCGAACTTGGGCGTTTTGAAGTCCGCTGCTTGCTTCACGCCGACTTGCTCAAGTTAAGGTGAAGTCGTTAGCCAAGTAACATCTCTGAATTCCGGGGTTAGTATACGTAAAGCGGTATTGTGTGAATCAACGTCTTCTGCGCGCGGAGGACTCGTTTGCATATTGAGTAACGTAGCACAGCAATGACCAATGACCGCGCGGTGCTGCAGCTTTTTCACCATTGCGTTGCGCTGTAGAAATATTTCCATAGTGAATGAATAAAATTATGCACATTAAGTCACCCGTAGAAATGTGTTGTGAAACTTGTCTTAGCCGGAAGCAACAAAACATCATTTATTATTTCTTTTTACAGGTTAGGAGCCTGGAAAGATAATGGCAGGTGGGGTGAATGTCCCAAAAACGAAGAAGAAGAATACTTGACATCCAACCCGAGAGGTGGCCGCATACCGTACCTGTCTGAATGCAGCAGAGAGTCAGTTCGAAGCTTTTATTATCGTGTCAAGTAAGTGGGTGAAGCCATAACTTCGGCGAGAGAATAACCAACAGAGTGATATAGCGCACTTTCAGATTGTGAGTGTGCGTGATTTTAAATGAAAAGAAGAGAAAAGTGAGACCCGTAACTGTCTCTCAGGGGGAGGACTCCTCCACAGTAGCTCACAAGGGGTGGACGTGAAGGAGGAATTAAAAGGATAGAATTAAAAGGTAAAGAGATCGAGAGGAAGGATAAGCGAGGAGCAGGGACAGCGAACGAGAGAAAACGACAGAAGAGGAGAGAGTAAATATGGACACGGACACGGACACGGAATTAGGACTAGCCGTAGACAACGCTTGGTGGATTTCGTCGCGTACGACTTCAGCGATCGACGCGATGGGAGTTTCAGCAACCGGATTCCGCAACCTCTGCAGTTCTTCGCGAACTATCTCCCTAATCAACTCTCGTAAGAAGGTCTGATTCTCAGATGTCATAGCGTTAGCCTTGATTGGGACATTGCAGGACATGCGGTCATATTGCCTGCAGCGTTTATGAAGCGCTCGCTCGATAGCTGTAGCTTCCTTAATAAAGTCATTCACGGTACTTAGAGGGTTGCGCAATAGCCCGGCGAAAAGCTGTTCCTTGACACCGCGCATGAGGTAACTCAACTTTTTATCTTCCGTCATGTGCCGGTTAGCTCGTTGAAAGAAACGAGTCATGTCCTCGGCAAACATTGCGACGGTTTCGTTGGGTTTTTAAACCTGTAGCTCCAATAACTGCTGCGCACGGTCCCTTCTATCGATATTGGCGAAGGTATAGATGAACTTCTGTCGAAAGTCGGGCCAAGCTGACAGATTGCCTTCTCTATTCTCATACAAAGTATAAGCACCGTCGTCAAGGTAGAAATAGGCGTGTGAAAGCTTTTCTTATTACGACCACTGATTTACCTTGGCAACACGCTCGTAGTGGTCCAGCCAGTCGTGAACGTCTTCATGGGCACCGCCACTAAAGCGATCGGGAATGAGGGGTTGAAAGAGGGTCACCTGAAGTGGGTGCGTTGGAAAGCTGCCTTGGGGCACCTGTTGCGGGCTTGCGTTGGCCATTGGTTGAGGTGTGCGGTGCCTAGCAGGTTCCGGCGAGTGAGTCAGCTCTAGCGCGAGGCCTCGCAACCATCGACTGGAGCGATGCACTGGTGTTTCTACAGGTGACAATGCGTGTGGACTCGATGAACGGCTCCCAGCGGGCGTGTGGAGCATCAGACAGGGTTGCAACTCAGCTCCTCCACCAGTGTCGCGGTACAACGCGAATAAAACACAGATACACCTTGGGACGATGAAAGCAGCGTGTGCTCAACAGCTGAGCCACAAGATCGTCTTCTTCGGCCTCGAGAGTAGCTAGAGGCCCACTACCTCGTGCCCACTAAATGCCCTGTCATCGTTATCGTCCACATGTAGACACTCGTCAATATTGGCTCAGTTATTCTGAATAATGTAGACGCGTAACCAATGAAGAAAGAGTCAAGACAGAAGAAATGAGAATAAGCCACGCCCTTTTAAAATCAATTTTAATCTCTCACAAGGGCTTTTATGGAGCTCAAAATGAGTGGGTTGGCATGTCATACTTCAAATGTTATGAGTGACATCATGTGTTAGACAAGGCAGAGGGGCAGGTAGAAGGAAATGCACATCAAAAAGGACGCCGGAGGAGCTGAAGCGCATAGCCTTTCGTGCGCACGGCGCGCGACTCTTTTAGTACTGTTCGACTGCAGCGCTGCCGCTACGGGAAACGCGGAAGGCATCAGGCGGCGTGGCGCGGTCACGCCACTCAAACCTTCTAGTACACTCTAGCCCACGGAAAAAGGAAAGGTTCCTTTCCTGCCACCGTGCACTAGCCCAAGTATCAGCCATTGCTTCTTTGAGAATGGCGCGCTTGGTCGTTACAAGGGCCGCCATGGGATGCCGTGACTTGTTCATGCGTGCCCGTGCCATTGCACTGAAAATCCGCACAATCGAAAAAAAAGCAGTGTTCAAGGTCAGGAGAGATGATCACTTCGTATATATATATATATACATATATATATATATATATATATATATATATATATATATATATATATATATATATATATATATATATATATATATATATATATATATATGTTTGCCCATGCCTTTCTTTTTTGCTTGTCTTCCAGCGCTTTCGTCACACGAAAGAGAGAAGGCAGTTGCAAAGAGGAATATATATTAGCATAAAAGAATTTTCAAAATTTTTGCGGTGGTGAATTCGGGAGGAAACCTCACTGCAGTGCGTCTGAAACACGTTTGGAGCGTTTGTGCTGCCAGCGCTTGTGTAGCGTTTGTGTTGATAAGACGCTGACATTATGGCCATTAGGTACAATGACAGTGCAGTGCTTCGCCGCTTCTTCTCTGGCCATTCCCTCTCTCTTCTGCCTGCAACCCACTCTCCCGTCCGATGGAGTGAAGCGTGCTCCTCACTGTCGACCGTTCCTGGCTGGGCGCCAGCTCAAGGCGATGACAGAAGTCGGTGAAGGCGAATGTCTGACGGCAACAGGACCCTATCTCGGTGCTTAAAATGCATTCGTATTTCCTCACGATCCCTTTCGGGGAGGTGGGGACATTGTTTTAATTTGTGGGCCATATTTTTTTAGGAAGCTTCGTGGTGTCCACCGCAATTGGAACCCTTGGGAACATTACAACATTAACATGAGAGTTGTCCGCGGAATGGGTTTCAGCGCTGCACGAACATACTCACTTGCCTTCACATGCACTTCGCATGTGACTTAGCTTGATGCAGTGGTGACACTGCAGTGACTTCGGCACAAAAGACTTTAATGGGTGTCGTAATAGGCAAATATTTACGTGCCAAGGTAGAGAGTTGCCTCTAAAGTCTATTTTCACGCAGCGTGATGTACCCAAACAGGCAACCTTAATGATGACGCTTGCTTCATTAGCTGACTTGACCAGGCCCCTCTAGTCGGAGCTGGGAATGGCAGCGTCAATGTCGCAGATGACCTCATTGACGATGTTGGAGCCCACCCGGATGTAGGAGCGAACGTTGATTTCATCCAGCCCTTCGACGTTATTTCCGTAGTGCACGCCGAGCGGTGGCGGCATGCGAAATATCAATCAGCGTGACAGTAACACGCGGGTTCTTTCTGATGTCATTGATTTTATTCGGACTAGTTCCTCGAGCAGCGCCGAAACAAATTGCCGTTTGAGGCGCTTAATGCAACCGTTGAACTCTGTGAGGACGAAAATGATGGTGTTGGTTTCGGGCCCTCGTGGTGCTCGTTTGTTCAGTGTGTTAGGGAATGAAAAGGCTCTGGTGTTACGGCTCTTTGTCTTTCGGTTGGCTACGAGTTTGAAGTCATCGTCAGATGGCTGCTCACCGTTCATTGAGTAGACATCAGTGTCCTGTCTGTTTCTATAAGGGCCCGTCTACTTCCTGAACGTGGCTAATATTAGAACTTCTCCTTGTGCATTGCCGATGAACACTGATATAATAATTCCGACGTCACATGTTGTTGCTAAAAAAACGTAATAGTTACTCATGTCTT
The DNA here is from genome assembly GCF_043290135.1 of Rhipicephalus microplus. Lineage (NCBI taxonomy): Eukaryota > Metazoa > Arthropoda > Arachnida > Ixodida > Ixodidae > Rhipicephalus > Rhipicephalus microplus. The sequence continues at coordinate 1,162,398 of NW_027464594.1, forward strand.
GTCTTGTCGCCTAAAAAGTCTTGGCTGACGCCCAAAAGGAAGATTTGCTGCATGGTACCTTAAAACGAAAAAAAAACAATGCTTGTTGAAAAAATCGAACAAGAACCATATGGATGGTAAGGTACATACAAAAAAGTGATAAGGGTGAAATGATTTTAAAAGCCAGATTTGAAAGATAGCAAATAGGAGAAGTGGGACGAAGAACTGTATTCATCTGGCGGTACCACTAGCAACGTATCTTTCTGGTTGCCTGAAAGAACTCTTGGAACGCGGAGAGATTAGCACTGCGCCCCGCACCCAACTCACTAGCTCCAAACGACAAAAGGGCAATTTTTTTAAGGGGCCCTGCAACACTTTTTGAGCATAGTCAGGAAATGCTGTCGATTGGTAGTAGAGGGTCCCGACAACACGCGAGCCAAATATTATAACGCAGCACGCGGCCTGGAATTCACAATAAAATATCAGTCAGCTAAAAGTTGCTTTCTCTTCTCTCGACAAATCACGCAATAAGCTGAAAAATCACTAGTAGTAAGCCCATATATAAGTCATTGGCTCGTTTGAACATGGCACACTCGGTCGTTACAGAGATCATCGCAAGAAGTCGTCACTCCACGTGTGGGCGCGCCATCATACTAAAAAAGTCACATATTCGAAGAAAAAAAGTGCTCAAGCTCACGAGGCGCGCGCCACGTTTTTTGTTTAGCTTCCCTGCTTAGCTTCCAGCGCTTTAGACTGGACGAGAGAGGAGAGAATGCGATTGCAGCGTGTGGCAAATCTTTGTAACTCCGCTCGTACTGGACAGATTCTTAAAATTTTTGCGGCGTTGAATTTTTGAGCCAATTTGCTTTTTTAGTGAATTAACTTCAGTGTTACCCAAAACGTGTTTCAGGGACACTTTACATCTCAATCCCAGAATACCAATCGCCCCCCCCCCCCGAGAACCATTCAGCATAGTGAGGCAAAACAGCGGAATGTGAGAAGGAAGCGATCTATGGCTTCCAGTTTATTTCAAACTGCACATAGGTTAGGTAATGAAAATCTGGATTGGTGAAGATAATAATACAACTGAGGAACTCTACAGCGAAAGCTTGTGAGGGTGAACTCACACTGACGGGAAAGATATTTTGCGGTGTTCCATGTGAACTGCGAGTGTCTAAAGTCTGCAAATTGTAGGAGCGTTGTTCTGTTGTTTTTAACAATAACAGGCGTTTCAATCGTTCTGCAGTAATAAAAGAAAACTTTGGAACTACTTGTACCACTGGGAAATTTAAAGACGCCGAAGCAAGCGAGTCAGCAGTTTTATTTAGTATGATTCTAGCCTGCCCGGAGACCCAAAATGAACCAAACTTCTGATAGAGCATGCGGTAGGAAAGACCAAAATATCCTGACAATAGGGGACTGCTTGGTGGACGTTAAATGCGTGTAAACAGAAAAGGCATCCGAAGTAATATTAGCTTTTTATTTCCGAAGAGTTAGTGTTTTAATGGCTACTGTATTCGGTAATGATTCTACCAGAAAAAATGGTGAGGAGTATGGCAGTCGGAGCGCAAAACACCGACTAAGCTGACGAGAAAAACTGTCTACTCTGGCCTTCTGAATATGTTGCGTTGCGTCCGTAGAAACAACCACGCTAGGGGGAAAATGACTATAGTTTTGAAGAAGGTCCTCCAGAACACGCTTTGGAAGTAACTTAGCATTTTTTTAAATACCATCGAAGACTAAGTCAAGATGCAACGAGCTCAGGGTTTGGGTAGTTCTGAAGAGAAACGTGACGGTTTGATAAGAGAGACCCGACGAAAATCACTTGGAACCTTTAATAACAAGACCACAAGTGCTGAAAAAATAAAAGAATATGGTTATTTGATGAAAACTGTCTCAGAACAGAGAGGGACGCATTGTAGAGCTTTAAAAAGTTTTGTACGGTAAGCTGTCAAATTCTTGCAACAAGTGGAATGATTTGAGCTTCCCCATAAAGCACCTTATTCGGAACACACCTAAGTAGCCCAAGAGACAGCCGCAGAACATGCCTTTCTAGTAATATTATAGATCTCAGTTTGTACTCAGCACTTCCAAAAAAAGGAGTGCAACAAGGCTTTAGAATAGGGCCTACGCAAAGTTTGCATATAATAGTATACTCGAAAAGCGTACCTCTAGGCACACAGTTCGTCGTCGTCCTTTTCTAGATTAACAAACAGAAATTTCAAATAAAAGGTGCAATATTCCAAATACTTTTAAACGTTTCTGATGACATGGCGCAAACAATCTCTCCCCAGCCGGACTTAATAAAGGTCAAGAAACACTTTGCCAAGTAAGTGGAGAATGATCCCAGGATCGTGGTTCCTTTTTACAAGACTCAATTATCGAAAATTGTTTTTATATCAGTCAAGGACAACCAAAGTCGCAGAGGTGTGTTGCGTGCTCTCGTCCTGGCGAAAACGCTGCCAGAAATGCAGAAAATAATGGAACGGGGGAAAGAAGTTACTTCAGCGCACGACAGGACATTCATCGTGCATAATGAGATGCGGACGCTCTCTCCCGTAGTGATTCATGCTCGCAAGTGAGGCTAACTGTGCAATGCAAGCCAATTATGTGATAGAATATCAGCCCATGGCGGCACTTATCTGAACGTCGTCCAGATAAGTGCCGTCGTTCACATAAGGTCTGCTTATCTAAAAAGCAGACCTTATCTGAACGTCGTTTTTGATTTACCCCCGCTATTGGGGAATAGCATGCTCCCAGCTGTTTAACGGCAAAACAGCGAGCCCATGTAGCAGAGAATCTAGTAAGCGCGGGTATCTAGGAAAAAAGAGCGTCTGAGAAACTAGCAAGGTCGCACTCACCTTGTAAAATCTGCTTGCCGCGCATTACGGTCACATTTCACTGGAATATTCATAGCACTGCCTGCAATCCGCACATGTTTTCGCACCACGTACGAGTGGTGGTTCATGGTTCCTTCAAGGCAACGTGCGAACTGTTGTCGTACATCTGAATATCCCTTGAATCTTTTCAGAAGCAATCGTGATATATGCTGGAATGACAAACCAAAGCCTGCTCTTGACGAGGAAATTGGTTTTCCCAAGGATTTCTACAAGCTATTTGACTGCGATCATTGCCATGTTGCAGAACACTTCAGAAATAAGACAACCCAACCAATAAATTGCTCGGTAAGCACATTTTACCTCCAGTATTCTTACATTGGCAATAAGAAGTGTCGGTTGTTTGAGCACCTCCCTTACTAAACATTTACGATGCGATAGCCTCGACTTAATGTGTGGTCGCCCAGAAGTTGAACTTCCACTTAGACACTCCACTAAAAAGCCCACAGAGACGAAGCCAAAGAATGGTGTCTATGGTCTTTACCTAAGTACGTCAAAAACTAAAGAGGGGTACCGTTTAATAGCGCCATTTTCGTTTACCGTTTGATAAAGTTAATTCCGTTGTAGAGCAACCTGCCTATTTTCAAAGCTTCACTGTGTGCGCTGTACATCTGAAAATCTCCCCAGTAGAATGAAAATGCCTGTACCCAAGCCGGCCCCAATTGAAATATTTATTGCCATAACAACTACAATAACACACTCAGTAGATTTTCACCGGCACCATAACATCCAGTATTTGTATATTTATGTATATAGAGATATATAAAAAATGCAGAAAAGAAATAAATCAAACGAAAACAAATTCTCGCGTCTTCAAGAAGTGAATGATTACTAGTGTGTGAACCAGAATCTGAAGGTCCTTAATGTCTACATTAAAGTCACCGACTATTATAAAGCGTTGGTATTCTGAGTATTCTATATTGTTCTGTCACTATTGTGATTTATAAGAGTGTAAGTGAAACGTTGTTTTGTGAGCGCTTAACCTAGGTTGAGAAAATTCTATTGAATCTTTTTATTTATTTGTTTGATTGGGAGAAATAAAAAAACTCGAAGCTCTCTCGTACCTTGGGAATCGACGTTCGAAGCATGCGTTGGGAAGGTGACAGTGTTTTGTAATTTTTTATTGAGCGAGATGTTACGAAATGGCACTGAGGGTTTTACAAATGTTGTACTCACAAACATACGTTAAGCAGTGACATGTATTCTGTTGCGCAAAGATGCCAACAGCAGCATGACTTTATCAGCTTAGCAGATAGCGGTTAGCGGTAAGCTGATATGTAGTGCTTGTACCGGTGAGTATGGCGGCCCTGGACATTTTTACATAAATGAGCTTCAGTGGATGGCGCTTTACAGAAATTGTAGTTAACCCGATGGGACGGCTGTATGATAGGAGTACGTATGTACTGTTTACATGAATATACACCTTAGGGCCGACCTAGTTAACGTCTATCACGCCCCGCAAAACCCAAACTGGTACATCACACTTACACAACAAAAACTAAAGAGTATGTGCAAACAATAAGCAGCACAAACATGATCACTTGCGCCATCCGCCCGTCCATTCGTCCACACATCCATTCACCTTCAATCCATCTGTCCATCCGTGCGTCCTACCGTCTATCCATACGGCCACCTGTCCGTCCGTTCATGATTCTGTGCGTTCACATGTCCGTTCGTTACACTACTCAGCGAGATGGACGTAGAGGTTATGAGCCTAACACCTGCAGCTTCACCTACACTTCGTCATTGACTTCGTGGAGTTAAAGATTTTTCTCAATGCTCTTGATATAAACTACCCACGTATGTTCGCAACGTTCTTTGGTTGATACAAACTGTCAATCATCTTTGGCGGATGACGTTTAACTACAGTTTATCTTAACCCGACGTGACGGCGGCAATGTAGGAGTACATATGTAATGTCTATAAAATTGGTAGCCACCACTGCATCCCGAATGCACACTTCACAAACATTGTGGTCTACTTAAAAAGTGGCTGCGAGACCTGGCGTGTCTCTGTTGTAGAGTGCATGGTTACCAGGCAGAATGCTGGGGTTCCATTCCTGCTGGAACTCTGACATTTTTTTCTTTACAGTCGCGGGGTCAACGCAGTCGATTCCAGCTTTTTTAAATGCGAACCATTCCTTTGCTAACTTCGGTGACTTTGAGCGTATCTATCTATCTATCTATCTATCTATCTATCTATCTATCTATCTATCTATCTATCTATCTATCTATCTATCTATCTATCTATCTATCTATCTATCTATCTATCTATCTATCTACGGCTTCTGCCTTCCTTGGCCGTTTAGAGAATAGTATTGATACAAAACTTAGAATGCTATAACATGACTGTATGACACGCATAAATGACTAGTCATAACAGGAAAATCGTGACATGTATCTCATGAAAGTAATGATTTACATTTTATGGTCTTGCTGCTCTTGCGGTGGTTTCGTTCTCATAAAATGTTGCAAAACTGGTATATTGTTTGACATGACTGCGTGGCGACAACAAGTGGTAGACCCTAACATGAAAGTCATGACATGCGTGTCATGTAACAACATGGCTACGTGCCACACGCATATGCGCGCGCTGCCGTTTCGCTAGGTTCATGTACCAAATTTGGTATCACATGACCTGAATGGATGACGAAGGTATGTGACTGTTGCAAACATGATAATTATGAGATGCGTGTCATGTAAGAACTTGATTACACGCAACGCTCATGATGCGCTCGCGGCCGTTTTACTTGCTTCACTTGTACCAAATTCGATATGACGGTACCCCAATGGATCACGAAAGTACGTTACTGGTGCAAACTTGATAATCATCAGGTGCGTGTCATGTAAGTACATGACTACATGCTACGCTTATGATGCGCTCGCGGCCGTTAGAGTTCCTCATATGCCAAATTTGGTATCAGGTGACGTGAATAGAAGACAAAGGTAAATAACACGTCCAAATATGTTAATTATGACATGCAAGTCATGTACGGCATTTTTAACTTCGCCTCGTAACGTTGTGATGATTTTTATGTGACCGTATCAACTTTCCTCATTCGTGCTTCGCATGTCACCAATTCCAACTGTACGTGGAATCTGCCAATTTTCTTAAAGCTCACGTGTTCAGATTACCCATGTGTGTTCTCGCCGTTTCTGGGTCGATACGTGTTAATCACCTGTGGCTTGTTACTGACGTTCCGCAGATTGATAAACCAAGTGAAGATATATTTATAACTGCCATTAAATAATTTTATTAGGTAATCAGCATACCCTCCTTCCTAATCTAAGGCCTAATAAGCAGAATGTTTATTAAGCATTTTTATCAGCAATGTTAGTCTGGATACGTGAAACTTTATAAACGGAAGCCGGCCACATTTCGAGACAAGTTCTTCGAGCTGCTGCGTTCCAAACCATCGCTGCATTGTTAATGTGATCGATATAATTATGGACAGACTCGGAGTTCAAAATTTGAAATAACGTACGTCCACTGATACAATGTACAAATGCTACCTGTTAATGTTCATGTCATTTGCAGCTGTCTACAATTAACCGGAACATTAACAACTGGCCATCGACGAAAAAGAGCGACTGGGCCCGTAAAGCAAGAAAACGATATGAACGGTGGTACCGGGTGAGTGACGCAAATTTTATTTTTCCACACTACTTAAGCTGTTTCGATGTCACTGAACACGTAAAAATACATTACGTATCGCGATAACTTGGTTGCTTAGGCATTTGCTTGCCTGTATATTATTCCTTAAATAAGTACCCAAAATGTTTATCAGCGTACTGTGAAAGGCCTTTGTGTCATTTGTGAAGTGGAATGCTTCGCATTTTCTGTGATGCTCTGTAGTCGACTGAGCACAAACGCAAGCTGCCTCGCCAATAGCATACCATAAGTGCAATAGATTTGTACAATATTTAGCGCACCCTTTGGACGAGTCAGCAGGTGCAGCCTGATAGGAAGTCTACTTGTAACTTATTGTGGTGCCCTTTCATGAATTTCTTGCTTCACGCATTGCCAACTACAAGTTTAAGAGGAAATACTTGATGTCTGGGGGTACCGCACCGTGTAACGTTTGCATTTTTCACTTTAATGCGGGCTCAGGTTAGATGGGGCCAAGGCACCAAGGCGCCAAAAACCTTTTTTTTTTGTATCCGATAGAACGTATAGCACAACCCTTTCTTATTGCTTTAAGAAATTTTGTGGTCGTCCACTGGACATAGCCTAGTTAATATAGGTAATATTCCTACTATTGCTTTGTTCGGTCTCTATTCGCTAAAAGGTAGGCGCGCGCGCGCGCGCGTGTGTGTGTTTGTGTGTGTGTGCGCGCGCGCGCGTGCGTGTGTGTGTGTGTGTGTGGGCGTGCGTGCGTGCGTGCGTGTGTGTGTGTGCGCGTGTGCCTGCGTGTGTGTGTGCGTGCGTGTGTGTGTGCGTGTGTGTGTGAGTGTGTGTGTGTGTGCGTACGTGTGCGTGCGTGTGTGTGCATGCGTGTGTGTGCGTACGTGTGCGTGCGTGTGTGTGTGTGTGATTGCGTGCGTGCGTGTGTGTGTGCGTGCCTGCGTGCCTGTGTGTGTGCATGCGTGCGTGTGTGTGCGTGCCTGCGTGCATGTGTGTGTGTGTGTGTGTGTGTGTGTGTGTGTGTGTGTGTAATAACTGCTGCGGATTACTTGCCTATACCCAAACATGATTACGCAGCAGGTCGCAGAGGGTCCAGCTAAATTTCGTACACGTAGAGTTATTGGACGTTCACCTATATCAAAGAACCCGGGTGCCCTTATTTCGACCCCACGAAAAGCAGCCGCCGTGACTAGGATGCGAACCCGCGCATTTTTGATTGACAACAATTGATAAGGTATATAGAGGGGCATCTGTGTAGTGTCAACCTCTTTTGGCTCTCATAATTTTTTTCCTCCTTACCTTGCAATGATTGGTTCAGGGTAGAGAGCTTACTGACCATGTCTTCGGATCATTTTATCCGCATTTCACGTATCGCTTACATCCCCCTCTCTCAGGCTGACTTTACAGCGCTGACCCATATTTGGCATGAGCGAAGGTGAGTGCAATTGCAGTGGTGAAGACGCTCCACCTATTACACCATTCTGCGCCAATCTGACCTGCTGCTTCAAGTGGGGCCTAAGCGTCAATTCGTGCGTGCGACGCCAAATCTAGCCGAGTCTTATCATACCGAAAAAAACGGGTTGGCTACACAAAGGGCGCCGCCGCAACCATATCCGTGCAGTTCGGTCTTGGGAAATTTCGGTTCATGCATGGCGCTTACACCATGCATGAACTTACACCATGCATGAATCTTGGGCCGCATGTAATAAATGCGCGAACCTTGTTAAGGTAGCGTTTGTGTGCAGACCTCATTACGGGAGGTTACCTTCTAACAGCGAAGCTGTTAGACGGCAGTGGCATGCAAAAAACTCGCCGCACCGTTGCCGAGGCACCACCGAGCATAGCACGTGATTTTCGATGAAGACCTTCGAAACATAAAAACTGAAAAAAAAAGTTTCCCCGCCGAAGCGATGAACGCAATTGCGACAAATAGTAATGTAAGGGTAATGCCACACGCGCTCCTTTCTGTCTAATTTTATTACCGCGCCAATATATGAGGCGTTTTTTTTTAAAAAAAGGCAAATGCGGGAAACGCAACTAGGCTAAATATCTCTGGAACGTAAAGCATCCCTAAGTATTTTCAATTCCTAGAACAGTTATAATCAAAATGGCGGAGTTCTGTATTGTGACGTGTGCTCAAAAAGGCAGTTTCTAAAAATTGAGCCAAGTTCTCTGTTTCAATCAAAGTGAGCCAACTGCATTAGACCAGCGCTGCGCCAACAAACGTGATCAAAACAACCAAGATGGTCCCACCCAAAATGTTTCATTTATGTGTTAGTTGTTTTGTTATCGTGGTTACTTTCTACAGTTAGGTTTTCGTAAGCCAAGGTTGCACTTACTGAAGGACATGGATTTCAATGACAAATTCGATTGCAAAGAGTGAGAGGCTGATTTACCTCCTTCTATTTGCATATTAGTAATTAGCACAACAGTATTCTGTGCTCCGTTCTCTGCAACACGGGATATTTCAAATAAATTATGCATAAAAGAGAGATGGTAGGAGTCTATGTATTCCCTTAAGAAGAAGAAGTGGTCAGAAATTACATGAAAGGAAACCAACTGGGACACTTTTCAAGGCCTTGAATAGATTCCAGGAACCAGAAAACACTGACAGTCCAGAATGGTACGCCTTTTGCCAGGAAAGACCACTCGCTCTTGACGTCTAGCAATCGCCATGCGCCCATACGTCGAAGCATGGCACCGATAAAAGCACAAGTATGATGTTAATTATATCGCAAAATATTGCTGTATTGTACATCAGAACCGCTTTAAAACTATTTTACAAGCTATTGTATGCCCAAATGAAATATTTCAATGTATATAAGCCAAATACAAACTTTCCTCGACAATACTGACGATACTTGGCTATGTCAATTTTAGTCACAATGTAGGTTTGTGGTATCTAAGAGAGAGTAGCATACTGGAAAAAAGTATGTTTGAGCAGGCCCTATGGTATTGTCAGTAGAGAAAAGTGCGTTTTTCTAATTCTCATTTAGAGTGCATTTGGCTCTTTTCCAAAAAAAGAAACGCCTGATTTGCGTATTGACGCATGCCTGGCGCAAACTTCGCCCGAATGACTGAAAATCATCTAGATAATCTTCTGTTGAGATTACACACACTATACCCGTGTATTAGGGTTGTTTTCTGGAGCTTACGTGGCCACTAGCGATAACGCTGGAATCTTCGATGGCATGCCGACATGTTTCAGTGCTTAGCAGACTATCGACGGCCGACGCTCTATGTTCCATGTTATCAGCCTACAGGGTTTATTGCTTGTAGAGTGATAGTTCGTTCACCGTACTGAAGTTCGCCCAAAGAAAAAGTTCACTCATAAAAACGGCTAATTCGTCCTGCGTTAACGTCAAGACCCCGTCAAAATACAAAGTAGGCCTGACAGCTAAGTCTTATAAATCCGAAATGACGTAACTTAACAAAACACTGTTGTAAGAGAAAGAGTATGGTCGCTCCTAATAGAAATGCTGTTTTCGCAATATCTCTTCCCATTGAGAGCGCACCACGTACAGGAGGAGGCTGTACTAGTCATGCCGTGTGCTGATGCTTGCCGAGATAGCACGCGATCGAGTGATCGCGACCGCGCGCTTAGACTCAAAGCTCACAGCTGCTGCTTAGCGACCCCCTCTCCTCCCCCCTCCATCTTTTCATGCTCATTCAGCAGAGGCGGTAAGTTTGCTGAGCATTTTAGGGCAAATCTAACACGCGGCGGGATTGTACCACGTGTGCCCTCCGAGCAACAGAGATCGGCCACTTCGTTGAATCTACTAGAGCAGCGCTCGTCACCCTCGCGGGTAGATCTTACGATGTGAAGGGGATGTTACCAACTTATAATTTACGCGGAACATAGCGGCTACGACAAAAATTTGTCGAGTGTCCATATAACTCAAATCGCATTAAAAGAAAACTTTCTGTGCTATCGCCAAGCAATGGGGTGGCCAGCGCATCTAATTTTTCACGGGATTATCATGTCGGCTCTGCACTTCAAAGACGAGAACATACATAAAATTTTCAAATTCATTTTTGGTCTTATCACGTAAAGTAACTGTTATAGGCTTATCTCTAGTCTTGAGTTGCGATTCATTTTAGATGTGATGTTTTTATGACAGCTTTAATCTTTATTATTGCAACATTTTAACATTAACGTTTATGATTCGTCTGAGTTCTAGTAGCTTTCTAAAGCATTGCTTATGTCCCAAGGGTATATATATATATGGTAAGTTCACGTGTTACGTGACGCCACACAGGCTCATGAAAAAGTGTTCCACACTCGCCGCTATGGCTACAGATGGCGCTGACTGACACTCCCACGTTAAAATTCACATATAAACGCAATACAGTGGCTGGGGGCATAGCCGCCGTGATAGCTCTGTGGTTAGAGCATTGAACGCGTTAATCGAAAGTCATAGGTTTGATTCCTGCTCACGGCAAGTTATTTTTTCACCCACTTTTCTTTCTTCCTATTTACTTTACGTTGGTTCTATTAACTTCCCTATACATTCCTTGGCATTATTGTCTGTTAGATCTCATTATCATTGTGTCAAAACACGAAAAAACGAGCCTTTTTGTATACGATTCTTTCCCATTTATACACACACACACACACATATATATGTATATATATATATATATATATATATATATATATATATATATATATATATATATATATGGTAAGGGTGGTTGCTTCAGCAGCTTGAAGGTTTAGTAAAAGTCGCTGAATGCCTTTGCGTTCACCAGAAAGCAAAAGTTTTAATTAGCATTATGGTTAGCCCTACAACCTAGAAATGTGTGTGAAAACCAAATATTATTCCTCCAAAACACGTCTTGTGGTGTTCTAGGCCTGCTTGTAACTCATCTTTTACTGCTGCAAAGCTGCTCCAAAACTGCTTTATTCCTGCTCCCTGAGCTGCTCCAAAATACTGGAGTCCGCTTCCATCCTTCATATCGGAGAGGATGTTCCAAGATCGTAGCTGAAGCCTTATGGCACGCCTACATTTCCGCATCTGACATTTGTGTCTGCCATTCCCGCGAGTGATCGGGACCTTTTATGCATTGAGCGAAAAGACGCGAGCCCTCAAGTAGAGGGGATCTTCGATAATTTAGGGTAATTTAAAAATACTAGCAAATCATTTTTTGTTGTTCACTGACCCTTTAGCTATCCCAAGAGCTTTTATCGAAGTGCAAGCTGATTCTCCTATGTGGTGATCGTCGCCTATAAGTTTAATAACGTGCCTTTTTCGACCCCTTCACCATCCCATCAAATAGAATTCTTAGACTCCACTCCAGATCTTTTGTCAGTCCTTTTATTCGAAGCAAATACCCTGAAGCCTTATCGTGCAGTGTTCGGTATGTTTTATTCATGCATAGATTTGTGAGTAGCAAGTGAAAAAAAATGTTGAAGTACATTTGAGCCTCGCCTCAAGTGCAGAAGGCGGTAGCGTAATCGGAACCCATTCGCATCACCTTCTAAATCGCTCGCCTAGGTTGGCTTCTCATTCGATACCTCAACCGTGCCACAAAGAATGCAACAATTGTACGAGGTAGATTGGGCATTTGAAACAACCTTACAATACCCGGTGTTAGTACACAGTTGCGATGTGCCCGCTACGCCACATTTCTTACTTTTGCGAAATAGCGTAGTGCCCACTTCTCGTCCAATGGCAAAGCATGCATCAATGCAGCTGCTCACTCAATTGCTGTTTTCGCTGATTATGATAAATAAATATCTCTGAGTCCTTTGTATAACGTGGACCAGTTGAAAGATCCACTCGTTGCACAATTCACGTTTTGACGCCCGGCGCTGTTCTGCGCTTTCGCCACGCAACACTACATCTATTAAGGAGGTCTATCACCATACATAACATTTCTGAAGGGCTTTTTTTTAGCAAGAGCTTCAAGCAAAGGCGTGGCGTTTTGACAGAGAACCTGCTTACTAAGCAGAAGGTGTGGATTCAATTCCCACACGGATCAAACATCATATTAATTTATTTACACGCATCAATAACGAGTTTTCGTTCTCGATGAACGACGCCCATACCGACACAAAAGTTTTTCTGTAAGCTCTAGGTTTGAAACATGTGGGTTAAAAGCATACACCTTGGCAGCACATTCTCTATACCATAAAATGAGAGCAAAAATATATAATATATTGCATGACAACATGCACAACAAAAAATGCGCCTATAGAAAACCGGCGCAGAAAAGGCTCAAAGGCTCAGCGGCATGTTGCTAAGGGATACACAAATGGCAAACGCAACTTTTGAATCCTGTACTTCTGTTTGAGGTGGAGTCAGTGCGAAATATGCGGACACTAAGAGGCATATGTGAAAAAGCCACAGACACAAAATGTGAGTAGTTTTAAAAATAGGCAAGTTGGTAACAATTCATTTTTCAAGGTAAGCAGTGCGAAGAACGAAGACAGAAAAGTAGGAAGACACAAGAGGAGTGCTGACTTTCAACTGAAAAATTTAATGGAGAAAGATCATACATATATACAAGTTATTCGTGCATGATTTTACAGCAATTATTTTAGTTTATATAGTTTCAGTTTTCTCGCCATGCACGAGCATGTGCGAATAACTGTATATACAGGATGTTTTTTTATTAAATTTTCAGTTAAAAGTCGGCGCTCGTCTTGTGTCCAACTACTTTTCTGTCTTCGTTTTTCGCGCTGTTTACCTTGAAAATTGACACAATGCGAGGTTCATCAAGGGCGTCTGGTGCGTACTCATATTTTGAACCTTTAGTATATAATATATGATCTACCATCCAGCCGATGTGGTCACGCTGCCAAACAAGGAGGATTGGTGATCTCTCGTTAGCCAGGTGAGAACGAAGATTATTGTCAATAAGAGGGTAAAAAACCATCTTGCTTGAATACAAAATGTAATAAAACTGCCAGCGAAGGCTGAATAATGATGACTTAATTATTGCATTTTATTGAATAGCGTTTATTTGGGTATTTCAAGTAACTTTTACCATAACATACATTTTCTAACTATATGACATTGTACTTCTTTTTCCCTCTTTTATTTTTTTAGAAACACACGACAACCGTTTCACCTTACCATGCCTGCACACAGTCGTGTTGTCGATTCATGCGTTATACAGACAGATATGGAGGGTGGTGGGATTGCTGGGACACTCGTGCCGCTGACGGCACAGTATGTGACTCGACACGGGTGAGATACCTATTTATTACCTTTACACGTGCAAATTTTCGCATTACGTTATTGCATTATAGGCAGAAAAGTTTGACTCTCATTTTTGTTTTGTAAGAATCGCGTCACACAATTACATGTAAAAGCTGCATTCTGTTTGAAATATTCTAAAGATAAGGTACTCATACACCCAAAAGAAAACAGTAAGGTGTCACATTACCTAGGATTGCGCAACTCACACCACAAGCGGTTACATCATGCCAATTCGCTTGCGAGCCGCGCCAAGGAAGCGGGAACAGTGCTCCGCGTCTACTCGCAAGACAGAGCAAAAACTGCTGGCATAAGTTTGGGCAGAGTGCCGTAGGTGAAACAAGAGCATTCGCTTACGAACAGCTCGAGCATAGAGCTTTTGTTTTTGTTTTTTTCGTGGCATTGAATTTTAAGTTGATGATCAGTACGTTCTCTCTTTCTTTTTCAGTTTCACAGCGGTGGTCACGTTTTAGCCATGCTAATGAATCAAGTGTGAATGAACAAAAATCAGCCTAAGTAGTGTTGTTTGATTCTTTGAGTGGTGGGTGAAAAATGCAGGCAGTTTTGTTGTGGTAACGTGGAAACTATTAGGTTGCCGAATGGCAGTACGGTAAGCTAGTTCACGCGGATTGATCCTAAATGATGGTAAGACATTCAAAGACGAATAAAAGAAGAGCGAGGGGGCAATGTTGTAACCGGTGTATTAGCACGAAGTAGCCATGACTGCCAAATCATAATTTTACTGGTATGCGATGGTATGCTAACACGCTCCTTTCGCGGTTAACCACTGCCTGCGCCCCCAATCATTCGTATGCTTGACGCTTTATTATTTTCGCTGAGAAATGAAGGCATTCATTTTTTTGCTCACAAGTGCAGCCCGTGCAAGCGTAGTGTTAGTAGGCTTTTAACAGTGAACCAAAGACACTTTTATTGGGGGAAACGCAGAGGTAAAGCCGACCAGCTGTAAAGCGGAGCAAGCGCAAGCAGAAACAACACTCTTTCTTCTATTCTTTCACTGGTGCTCTTGCCCGTGCCATATATCACTGCTACAAACCACTCCCCCTCCCCCCCAGAAAAGGAGCCATCCTGGCGACCTATGGACCGGGTAGGATGGGTGGGTCGTAGTGCGGTTTGAATCGATCAACATGAACAGACTCGCGACCGCGACGGCGTCGGTCTGTCGCTGGTTGAACCGGCTCAACAGTATAGTTAACCAATGAAGACGGACGTAGGATTCAGAAAGGCCTTCGTACTTCGGCACTATCTTGGTGGAAAGACCAGGAGCAGATGAGGGAATGCGAAGTTATACCAACGAGCTAGGCGAACAAGACTGGGAGGGCAGGTTTTCATCGTGACGGTCCTTCTGGTACGCTTGATCTTGTGCGGTTAAGGAACGTACGAGTGGCCTGCAATCTTCCACGTAGGTGGGAACTTGAGATAGAGTTGTGGATTCAGAAGCGTCCAGACTGCACAAGAAAATTGTGTCCATGAATGAAAAAGGTTCGTGGCCGTAGAGGAGAAAGAACGGAGAAAATCATGTCGTATATTGAGTGGCGCTAACAAAGGGGTGTATGCGGTCCCAGTTGGTGTGGTCAGCGGACACGTACATAGACAGCATGTCGCCCAGTGTGCGGTAAACCGTTCAATCATTCCATTCGTTTGGCGATGGTACGCGCTGGTTATCCGATGCACAACGTTGCATTCTCGAAGAAGGGCTTGTATGGCTTCGGAAAGAAACGTACCTCCGCGGTCGCTGAGTAGCTCACGAGGTGCGCCATGGCAAAGAACAATATTGTGAAGGATAAACAAGCCAACTGCACGTGATGTGGCCTCTGGTAGCGCAGCAGTTTCAACATAGTGTGTCAAGTGATCGATAGTGACATACACCCAGCGGTTCCCATCAGGAGTGTAGGCAAGGGGACCGTACAAGTCAATTCCGATGGGGTCATAAGGTCGGCATTTGCATTGGCCGATGCCGACCTTTTGCCCATTGGCTATGTTCGGCGGGATTTTTCGGAATTGACATTTGGAACACGAACTACGTAGTGTCGGACAAATCGGTACATTCCACGCCAATAGTACCACAGCCGGAGGCGTGCATACGTTTTTATCACACGGGCGTGGCCGCATTGATGATGCGCGTGAGAGGAGTCGCAAATAGCAGCACGTAGATAGCGAGGAATCACAAGCAACCACTTGCGGCCGTCGGAAACATAGTTCTGACGGTACAGAAGTCCATCGCGGATGGCAAAATGTCGAGCTGTACGTCGTAGTGAACGGTTGGCAGTACCTTGGGGTGGGTGAGACAGTACCTCTATCGTAGAGACTATCCAAGCGTCTTGGCGTTGCTCGGAGGGCATGTCAGTGAACGAAGGTGCTGCAGCATCGAGACTGAAAACAGCCGCACTTCCATGTTCATGGGGAAGTGGAGAGTGAGAAAGAGCATCGGAATATGAATGTGGGCGGCCCGACCTGTAGATACACGGATATCATAGTCTTGGAGACGTAATGCCCAATGAGCCAGGCGGTCAGACAGGTCTTTTAGTGCCAATAACCAGCAGAGGGCGTGGTGATCAGTCACGACGTCAAATGGACGGCCATATACGTAGGGTCGAAATTTTGTGATTGCCCAAACGATGGCTAGACATTCCTTTGCTGTGACCGAATAATTCTCTTCAGCTCTAGTAAGAGTGTGACTGGCATAAGAAACCACGTACTGGTCGAAGCCAGACTGGCGTTGAACAAGAATAGCGCCAAGCCCGACTTTACTCGCGTCGGTGTGAATTTCGATAGGGGAATCAGGGTCAAAGTGACGGAGAATCGGTAGCGATGTCAGCAAATGACATAGTTTCGCAAATGCGTCATCGCAAGCGGAAGACCACGCCGAAATTTCTTCACTGTCAGAAAGTAGCCGTGTTAAAGGAACTATTAAAAACGCGAAATTACGAAGGAATTGACAAAATTATGAACATAAGTCGATAAAGCTCCTGAGTTCCTATAGTGTCGATGGCTTAGGAAACTGGGCGACGGCACGGAGTTTCGCAGTGTCAGGTAGAACACCATCCTTGCTGACAACATGCCCTAAGATGGTGAGGTTCCGGACGGCAAAATGGCACTTCAACTTTGGTTAAAGCCCAGCATGTGTGGGGCATTCCAGGACACTTGCGAGGTACAGAAGATGGGTATCAAAATCTTTTGAAAAAACGACGACGTCGTCCAGATAGCAAAGACACGTCTGTCGTTTGAGGCCTCGAAGTATGTTGTCCATCAGACGCTCGAAGGTAGTAGGGGCGTTGCAAAGATCGAATGGCATCAGGTTAATATTGTACGAGCTGTCCGGAGTTGAAAACGCAGTCTTGGTGCGATCAGATTCATCCATGGGTACTTGCCAGTATCCTGATCGAAGATCCAGCGAGGAAAAGAACTCTGATTCTTGCAAACAGTCGAAAGCGTCGTCAATTCTAGGGAGCGGATAAACATCTTTGCGCGTGATCTTGTTAAGGCGCCTGTAATCAACACAAAATCGGATGCTCCCGTCCTTCTTTGTGACCAGTACCACTGGGGAGGCCCATGGACTGTTAAGGACTGTATGACGCCACGATTGAGCATATCAGAAACTTGATCGTCAATAACTTGGCGTTCAGAGTGAGAGACCTGGTATAACCGCTGACGCAATGGTGCGTGAGAGCCAGTGTCTATACGATGAACAATTGCAGATGTTCGACACAAATCGGTTTGCTTGAAGTCGAAAGACATCCTGAAGCGGTCGAGAAGTGTCAAGTGTTGGGTTCGTTGGACAACAAGAAGGTCTGAATCAATCGATGGAAGGAAGGCGTCCAAGGAAGATGTGGTGGACGTGGGAGCGGGAGTAACACTGGCGATCTGAAGGCTTGTTGCGCGATCGAGCAGTTGACAGGCGCAAACACAATCAATGTCCTTAAAACTACCGATGCATTCGCCACCGAATAATCTTGCTGGCTCTGAAAGGAGATTCGTGGCGTGAATGGTTGCGGAAATGTTTTCGACCATCAGAAGAGCAAAAGGTAGAAGAACGTTTTTTCGAGAAGTGAAGTCTTCAGACGGCGTGAACATGACGTTCGAAAAAGCAGCATGGTCGCACGAGATCGGCGCAATAACCGAAGACATAGGTGTGATAGTCGTGTGTGCAGCGACGACAACACGAGAAATGGAAGGCTTGTTAATATCGTTGTCGGCGAGAGATGATAATTCCAGTTCGGCCAGGGTACAATCAACAACGGCATGATAAATGGAAAGGAAGTCCCAGCCTAATATCACGTCATGCGAGCAGTATGGAAAAACGAGGAATTCGACCACGTACAGAACGTCCTGGATGAGTAGCCCAGCCGTGCACGTCGTAGAAGGGTTTACTTTATGCGCAGTTGCCGTACGCAAGGAAATGCCAAAAAGCGGAATCGTAACTTTCTTTAGCTTGCGACACATTGCTTCACTCAATACAGACACGGCAGCTCCAGTATCGAAAAATTCTTGAACGGCAGCACCTTCAAGAAAAAAATTGCCCGCAGCTTCCCTCGGGGGAACACTGAGGAGGATGCGGACCATATAATTGGTTAACGGGGTGTTAAAGTGCGACTTACTTGGGTCGATGGCTTAATTGGTTAACGTGGTTGTGAAATGGGGTGTTAAATTGCGACTTACTTGGGTCGATGGCTAAATTGGTTAACGTGGTTGTAGGAGGGGGTGTTAAATGAGTGAACACGTACACACGTATGCGAAAGGGCGGCGCTGGTCGAAGGGACGTCGATCATTGTGTTTGTGGATTCGTTGGAATTCATTTCACCGCGACCTTGGACGTCGACGCGCCGTACAAACCAACCGACGAGCGGCAACTGAGCGAGCGAGCGCCGACCTTGAGTATATATACAGCACGACGGCGCATGCACTGTCAGCTGTTAAATGTTCTCGAAGCGCGACGCCACATGCGCGTCCACTGGAGAATCAGGAGAATTGTAGATGTCGAACGCGGTGTGTAGAGGAGGAAGGGTGCACAGATGGTGGAGGAGTGAAGCGCGCGCGGTGTGTAGAGGAGGAAGGGATGCACAGATGGTGGAAGAGTGGGCGACGGCGCGACGGCGCATGCGCGCGCGTCAGCTGTCGAATGTTCGAGAAGCGGTGCGGACGGCGCACTACAAGGCGCGAGTATAAGATGCTCCGCATCTAAAACAGTTACTTCGTTAGTTGGTTGAAGAGGAGGCCTTGTAGAGTTCGACGGTGGTGCAGTTCTTGCCTCCGGAACTGCGATGTTCAGTTTTCTGTTTGGGCAGGTGGTGCACGCCGAAGCATCGGTGAAGGCGAACGTCGGCATGGGAAGGGCGATCGGTGCTGGTTGAAGGCGCGGTGGCTCTGTGGAGGGCTATCCGAAGTAGCATCGAAAGGCAGCGTCTGTGGTGGCTCTTCGTGGGCGTAGCCATAGGTTCCATCGATGGTACCTGAATGGGGGACGCGCTGCAACAGAACCGCTCAACATGGCCAGGCAGACGACAGTAGTAGCAGATGGGTCTGTTATCCGGTGTGCGTTAAGGATTGTTGGAAGCGTTGAAGGACGGCGGGAAAAGGGAACATGCGAACCTGTTGGTACGCGTGTTGCGTAGAAGGCGTTTGTTTGGTGGGCGGAGTCGACGATGTTTGACGGCGCATGTGCCGGCCTTTGCGCAACGTCAGCGTAAGTCAGGGAGCGGACACAGGCGGTGGCTGGCACGAGGGCGGGAGTGCCTAGCAGACTTGCTCTTCGATGGTTTGGCGCAGCGACGAGGTCAGCCCGTGAGTATTGCTGGGAAGGAAGGGCGCAAGAGACAAGGCGAGCCACTTCCTCCTGGATGAACTGTTGAATTTGCGGCGTCGATACCGTCTGTTCCGGTGAAATTGCACCAACGGTCAATGGTGACGTGGTCATCACGTCGAAAGTAGGGCGTCACGTTGAAATGGGCTGTGTTCGCAACTCATCGTAGTTTTGGCAGTGCTGAATAACTTCCGCAGCTGTTCGCGGGTCTTTCGCCACCAGCATGTAGAAGGAATCTTCTTCGATGCCCTTCATAATATGTTTTATCTTGGCTGTTTCAGATATTTCGGGTTTGTAGCGACGGTAGAGGCCCACAACGTCCTCGATGTAGGACGTAAAACCCTCTCCAGACAGTTGGGCGCGATCTCGCAAGCACTGTTCTGCGTGGAGCTTGCGCACTGTTGGTCGGCCAAACACGTCCGTGAAGGTGATCTTGAAAGTGGCCCAGTCGGAAAGCCCAGCTTCATAGTTGTTGAACTAGAGCTGCGCGCTCCTCACAGGTAAAAGTGGACGTGGCCAAGTTTGTCGTTTTCGTCCCTCCTATTATTGGCGCTTACTTTCTCGTACGAAGAGAGCCAGTACTCGACGTCCTGCTCATCGGTGCCGCTGAAGATGACTGGTTTTCGCTCTCTCGGCACACCAGGACAGCGAGCAGGGTGGGATGTAGAAATGGTCTGCTGTGCAACGTCGGTGGACATCGTTGACGGCGAAGGTAGAGTTAGGTTCCGGAGCTCTAGGTTGGGAAATCGATCCAGCACTCTCCACCACTTGTTAGTACGCCTTTAGCAATAAGCCGAAGACAATTTTATTCGGGGAAACGCAGAGGTAAAGCCGATCAGCTGTCAAGTGGAGGGAGCGCGAGCAACAACAACACCCTTCCCTCTCTTCTTTCACTGGTGCTCCTGCCTGTGCCTTATATCAATGCTACAGAAGAGTTATCGCTGCACTTATTGCAGTATAAGGTATGCTGGCTGTGGTAACGCTCCATTGTAATCGTACCGCGTTATTAAGCGTGAATGCACTTTATGAGTGACCCTGAGTCCGCCGTCCACGGTGCGCCTCCTCCTCTTCCATAGCAACGGCGCGAGGAGCGGAAAGGAGCGTCTGTAGCAACGACGCAGGGACGTCACACACCACGTGATTGCGCGCGCTCCACCCTCCACTCCGTGGCTACATGCGCCCACGCAGCCACGACTTGCTCGAGATCGGCAAGTCGTCATAGGTGTGGATCTATCGCCAGCGTCAACATGGACTGCTATACCCCCAACAACGAGTACAACGCAATCGAATGCGAGCATTGCACGCGTCGTTGAAGTTTTCGCGCCGGGGTAAGACAAGGCAGCGCGGCGAAGGGCCCGTGACGCCGAGCGCAAGCGGGCGAAGCGGGCCATGGACATAAACATCATTGTAGTGCGAATTCACTCTCACATATACGCGTAAACTCACGAAGAGTTCCCGAGAGTGTCTAATGGTTCCTGGGAATCGCAATGTGATCACACGGGGGAGCTTACGTTAACTCGCTGGCGAATGCCAACGGATTTTAACTTTACTCCCCCTCATAGCATCACCCCGTGCATTCGCACTTAACCATGTTCACCCTCGGGAAAATGCTTGGGAGTGTTTCATTCTGGCGTTATTGCACCTGCCCTCACGCGCCATCTGTTCGCGCTCACAAGTAGATGGCACATGATGTATAACACCTCACTAAAGGAGCCAAATAATGTCGGTGTCGAATCGTCCATCATTTTAGATTCAAAGAAGCTTATAAGCGAGCTCGATCCGGCGGCGTCCGTTTTCGACTGCACATGAAGGTCCCATCCCGCTCCCTCTCCTCTAGACATTTCTCCCCGCAGCGTTTACACCCGCATTGAAGATACGCTTGTCCTCATCACTTTTCTTCTCTCCTACACTCCCTCCTCTCTTGCCTTACGACTCCGAGGCTCAAAGAACCACTGCAAAAGCGTTTTCACCTAACGGCGGACTCGGTTGCTGGATTCCGTGCCGAATGGTTGTGCCCCCGCGGTCTCCGACGACAGCGCAGCTCTGGCCGACTGGTTCACCCTCTGCCATCTCCTGACGCCGTGAAGCTCTTGCTGAATGGTACCTCGTCCTCGGACTACTTCATCCTTCTCTTTGCTATGTTGATTCCCACTTTATCCTTTTAATCCCTCCTTATCCCCTTCCCTCGTGAGCCACTACTGAGGGTTCGCACTTAGATGCAGACAGTTGCGGGGCTCACTTTTCTCTTCTTTTCTCTCATACAAAATCAGCCCCCTCCACCTAACGGTGTCAGCGCGCCCCACGCCATAGTTTTAGAGGTTGCCACCATACCAGCGATGGCGCTGTGGCAGCGATGGCACTAGGGTGCTCGGTGAGCAGGCGCACGCACGTCAAGGCACCCTAGGTGGCGCCTCATTGTCGGCGACGTTATATGGGCTTATGAAAAAAGATACCCCACTTTTTTGGCGCTGTATCCTGCTCGTCGAAGATATAGTCTCGTAGATGACCCGAGGGCATGATTCCATGGCTCGTTCCCACCAACTCCCTTGGTGTGTTGAACGTTGCCGACCGAATTTCTGGTACATTGGGGGTGTTATGTGGCTTGTGTAGTCTATAAGCACTTTGGTGTGTTACTTTTCATGTTATTGTATGAGCATTTTGTTATGTTACTTATCGCGTTACTGTAGCGATTGGCAAATTTTGGCCTGTAGGCACATAATTGTGTGAAACGTGATAAAAGATGTTCACTTGTTCGTTCAATTGCGGCCCGAAACTCGTCCGACTATATCGTGAGCGGTAGTCCGGACCTCACAGTATCTATTTTCATTTCCGCTACACGGCCCTCTGTCATTGATAGTCATCGTTTGTGTTGCCTTGTTCTCCTCTCCTCTGGTTGTGTTGTTTTTTCACTTTTTTCTGTTGGTCTGTTGGCAAGGGCATTATGTTGTGGGTCTGTATTTTGTGATGATCACTTACGCCAACGATATAACTTCCTTTGGCATGTAATCTCGTTTGTCCACTGATGAAGCCACAGCTTGCCCATATTTTCTCATCCTCCTAATGTGCATTCATTGAAATCGCTAATACGATGACATAACCATAGGTGATATTTTCAAAACAAGGCCTCTTAAGGCAAGATTTTTTGACAATCTTTTCATCACATTGCATGACTTTTATCAACATTAAACTAGTACTTATGCTGCAATTGTAATGCATTACTCTGTTTCAAAGCTTTACAAACAAAATGAAGGGCAGCAAGAGTCACTGTGAACGATCAGAATACATCAAATAATCTTCATTTCAATAAAAAAGATTCATGAAAGGTTTACAATCAATGCGGCGTCGGTATGCGCCAAAACTGCCAATGCAGCTGAGCAGGTTGCAATTGCCTTGGCTCTTTTACATCACCGTCATTACATATATTTAGTGATTCTGAAGGTGCCATTCACGCTTTCAGTGTCGAAGCTGTGTGCAAAAAGGCCAAAAACATACTCGGGGAGAAGTTTCTTAAGACCCATACCCTGACAAGGTTCGCGGCTCATTTGGGGAACATGGATGGAGGAATCATCAATCTCAATATGTTGGCCCACTCCAGGGCATAAGGGTTAGCCGTCCGCAGCCATGGATGACCTTTAGGTCGACCTGGAGATTTCATAAGCAGGGGTCTGCCAACTAAATAAATTGAAATTACCCAGCATTACGCTACGTGTATGAGAAACTTTCAACCTCCACATAGGAAGCTAAATAGAGCGCAGGCGCTAATATTGCGTACCCTAACCGTACCCTAACCCTGCCTTTCACCAGAAGCTTTAGCCCAAGGTTTATCCATGCAATTCGTGTACGAAACGTGGCAGTTAAAACACCTTACACGACATGCACTGGGAGAGCCCTTCAGTACGCGGCAAAGATAGAGCATCGTCCAGCAAGTTGAACTCTGCTCTCCGGAGACAAAACATCGCACTTTGGGATGTCCAGATACCCACAATTCGGTGCTAGGTGTCGGCCTTACTGTCCGGTCTTGGGAGTGGCCTGCCCTGCGCTAGGGTACACACCTTCGAACTTTCAGAATAAAGTTTTTCCCAACCAAAACCAAATGAAAAAATTGAAATATATCTGTTTCCGTTTTTTGCAGGTGTGCTTAGACGGAGAGTGCGCCTAAATATGCCGTTTTGAGAAAAGCAGACAATCAGTTTGACGTTATCTTCCTTATATTTTTATTTGCTTCTCTTTTCGCGCGAAGACCAAGCAAAGCGGTAAAATGTCAGCGAAGTGTAAACAGAGTCGGCAATGCGTATGACAATAAAATCTTCCTTATATTTTTATTTGCTTCTCTTTTCGCGCGAAGACCAAGCAAAGCGGTCAAAAGTCAGCGAAGTGTAAACAGAGTCGGCAATGCGTATGACAATAAAAAGAACGTCACTAAATATTTCGAATCACAACTCACGCCTTTCTTTGACTTTGTAGGTGCCTCTGTGGCTCCTAGTTTTACACGACATGCACTCATGCCGAAACAAAAGCCCTTCAAACGAACTGCTCCCGTACTTGCACAATTTACGTTTGTAATGATATTTCTGGACATAATACTACTTATATTTAACTAGAAGCTTGAAAGAATTTAATCAGGCCTGTGGAACAATCGCCTAGGCAGGCTTTATTTATATAGACGCAATGAACCTTGTGTGACGTCTAATTCAGTATTTCGTGCTTCTGTATATTCTCGCATGAACGCCGATTAGTTGTCTAACTGATTATGAATACTTTTCAAGAAGTCACCAACCAAAATCATCCTTCGTGAACGAGTCGAACTCATCAGCAGGCATAGTGTGAGAAATATGCAATTTTAATCCAAGCTATCAGCCAACAACTAACATAGGTTTTGGCGCAAAATACACACGAGAGGCGGTATTTCGCGCCAAAATCTAAGGTAACAATGAACCAACTCGCCCAGCGAGTCACTCTGCTGGAATAACAAACAACTAGCAGCAAAAGCAAACATGCGGTGTTGCCACCATATTATATGGAAATGGAGTTCCTTGATCACATGAATCAGCGTACCACACAAGGACGAAAGATGAAGTAGTACGGCCAATTTCTTTAAAGAAACAGATATTGCACGTCGCGAACATATAGAAAAGAACAAAACCAGAGAAACTTACCTTAAGAAAAGACCATATCATAGGCTGAATGACTCGCAGCTTACCCGGTTAACTGTACAGAAGTACAACAATAGCACTGTGCTTTTTAAAGACCACTATGCAAGCACTAAAAGATAAGGCTCGTAAAAAAACAGATAAAAGACCCATAAACTTGCTTTCAGAAGTGTGGACAGTCATTGTCCAATAAGTCATTGTCCAATACATGAGAGGTTCAGGAGGCATAGTACTTTTAAAGTTCATCTATAAGGTGGTTTCGACAGTTGCTTATACGGCATTCAAACACGACGAAGCCACTCAAGCTTTCTGCTCTTCTCTCACCCTCTTTTTGTGCTTCGCTTAATTCATGTACGACGGCTATGTGCGAAAGCTGAAATGTGGACTATACACACCAATGCCAGCAAGATTTTATGTGTGTGAAGCCTTCCTTTTATTAATAAGGTCATCTGACAACTAGAAAGTAATACATGTCGTCACATGCTATAATATCGCGTCTTTTGTCTTAGTAAATGTCAGTGAAGGGACTAATACATTTACAGAGAAACCGTAAATGACTAGGCGAAACCCAAGTTGGCTTGTGCTATGAGGGTAAAAACTGCCAGCGCGTATCTGCCTGAGAAAGTAGGAAAGCCCGTCTGCTCTTCACTGGTTCATTAGGCTCAAAAGTACACAAATGCGAGCAACACTAAATTAGTTTTCGCGCAGATATATTTAATAATTGGGGAAAGCTTTAGTGGTCTGTCGGATTTACCGAGTACTGACACCAGGGCTGCGCGTTTAAATTTCGTTACTAGATGAGCTGCACTAACTGCTTGGCTAGTGATAATTGTTTTTGTATCACACGTTCTTTGTGTTTTGTTATCTCTTCGTTACTGATTATCTCTTTCACTTAACGCTTCACCAGTATCATACAGTAAGGGGATAACCATTTATTTGGCTGGTTTGTTCGTGTCCGGGACCATGTTGATGATGATAATATACCTTAATAGGTGGACGCGTGGTTGACCGCCACCGCAGCTCAGTAGTAGTCTGGTAGAGGATCGGACGCGTTATTTGAAAGTCGGCGGTTTTTATCCGGCCGGTGGCAAGTTGTATCAGAATGTATCACGCAGAATGTATCATGCATTCGTACAGACACGTGACGCTGCTATTCTTAGCGAATTTAAAAGATACCGTAATAAGTTAAGCGCCGATTTGAAAAAAGGCTAAGACCTGCTACTATCAAACGCTTATTGAACTATACTTAATGAGCCCAGAAAGCTGTGGAACGAAGTAAATAATTTATCAAACAACTCGAAAGTAAAACGTCGTATTAACATTGCAGCTTTTGCCCATGGCAAAACGGAATTGGAAGCACTCACAGAAATGAATGAATAATTTACGAATGTGGGTAAATTTCAAACAAATCTCAGTTCTGAAAGTTGTCATGTTACTACACATAAACGCAAAAGGTTACTACACTCAATTAGTTTATTCCCTACAAATCCACAAGAGGTAGAAAAATTAGTGGGAAACATGAGAAACAATGTTTCGGCAGGAATTGATGAGCTAAGTGCCTTACCCCTTAAATACGTTGCGGCTCTTATATCTTCACCATTAACACATATTATTAACAGAATGCTTGAAACTGGAATCTTCCCCTCAGATCTGAAGCTTGCTCGCATATGCCCGATACATATATGGGAGGTGCTGTTGGTGATATAAGTAAGTGCAGACCCCTTTCGGTGCTACCTGTGTTATCTAAAGTATTTGAAAATGTCATCAACACGCGTTTTGTTATTTTCATAAATAAGCACCAAATCATAAACGATGCACAATACGGTTTCCAGATAAAGAAATGCACTGAGCTAGCTTTGTTACATGTAAAGGATAAAATACTACATGACATTGAAAACAAACTCTACAGTGTAGGGCTTTTCATTGATCTAAGGAAAGCGTTTGATTGTGTTAATCACGACATTCTGCTACTGAAACTTAATGACTATGGCGTTTGCGGCATCGCCCTAGATCTTTTTAAGAATTATCTTTCTTGCAGAAAGCAGTGTGTCAAAATTGAAGATGTTACCTCCCCTACAACCACGATAAAACAAGGAGTGCCCCAGGGGTCGATTCTGGGACCCTTGTTGTTTATATTGTACGTTAATGACTTATTTAATATTGCTAACTCTCCCAAGTTAGTAATGTATGCTGACGACACCAACGTCTTTTTTTCAGCACACAGACTTACTCAGCTTCAGAAAGTGATAACGAATATCTTGTTCAGTTGGATGGTTGGCTTCACGCTAATAAACTATCCCTAAATAAAAAGAAATCTAATTGCGTCCTCTTTAAGCCCGTTAATAAGCCCTGTGACACAGAGCTTACGCTAACGTATCAGGGCACCGTCTTATAGTGCGTAAAATGTCAGAAATTTTTAGGCGTATGGTTTGAAGAAAGCATGTCGTGGAATACACACATCAATAAACTCACTTCAGAGCTAAGCAGAGCCATCGGTATAATATTTAAACTATCCCATTTAATTCCTTTACATATAAAAAACGCGATATATTACGCGCATTTCTATTCCCGCTTATCTTATTGCACATTCGTATGGGGTACCACAACAACTACTAATTACTACAAACTGGAAACAATGCAAAAGAAAGTGCTCAGACTTTTCGAGAACTATTTTGGTGAGCCAAAAGACTTACCCACAAATCCTTTATTTGTTAAGTATAATTTGCTTAAAGCAACGAAATTATGCGATTATAAACTCCTCCTGCACATACAGAAACATGATCTGATAGACAGGGCACATTCAACATCAAGACGTTATCCACTACATAATACACAGACACCAATACCAAGAACACGAACGAACTACGGAAGGTCAGCCCTCACTTATCAGATACCTGCACTAATAAATCGTGTATTTTCACAAATAAATTTTGATATCCTATTCCATAGATTTAAAAAACAAATAAGACTTTTCCTATTAAATGACTGTGCAGCCGTTACAGCATAACCTCATTAACTGTCATAGCACCACTGTTCTTGCATTGCATTTTTTATACGTTCAAACGTTTGCATTTTCGGTATGTGCAGTTATTCTAGTTATATGGGTGCATTTTAATTTCTGATGCATTTCCCTGTTACATTCATTTCGCTGTATCTGTGCATTTTTGTTGTGCCTCCTTATATCTACTTCGATATGTATCGATGCTATTAAATCTTGTCAAGTTGTATAAGTTGTATCATGTCGTGTTAGTTATACCTTTTATTCGCTGCTGCCTGTACGGTCCCCCAGGTCCTTTCAAGCTGTTTTTTAACAGCTTTTTTTGTGCCTGGGGAACCCCCAACTTTTTGTGTTGGAAATAAATAAATTTATCTAAATGTATCTTATCTTTTCGTCCGCTTTTTTCTTTCTTCCCATATACATCCCAATTACTTAAAAGGACGTACCCTATACTTTTTCTTGGGATCTTTCTTTGCTAGTTCTCATGAATATTGCCTCTGAGAAAAAAAACAGTCCTTACATGTACTGTTTCTTCATTCTTACTTCAAAATAAAACAAGGGCTCCTTTCACACACTAAAAAGTGGACTCAGCCAAAGTTTGGCAGTTGGTGTTCCATACTAGTGTGACCAGGGCCCATATGAATTTGTAGTGTTCTTTTCCCCAAGCCGTTCATTCAAAAACTCCGCGCTTTAGTATGGGTCACCGATTGAGCCCGAAGACATAAAGAAATTGTTTCTTGTTTATGGAGAACACAGCTAGACCTCTTTATCTGTTTTGATGCTGTTACCTTTATAAATTCTTCATATTCATAGTACTTTGGTCATATACACCACGCCTCCTAGATAACATGAACAAATACAATTTCCGCCGTTTATATTCGCTCGATGTACATACCAACAAAACGTGATGCGCATTTGCAAACTTTGAGCCTATACACATGTTTTTATTAAAGAAACATTTTCTACTTAGCCGCCTATTGACATTACTTTTTGTGTTCTTCCAGAATCTTTATGTTAACCTGCAGCACTTAAAACGCATTCTTTGTCATTTGCTTACACCGACAATAAGTGCTTGTTTTTGATGTGCGCCGTACTTCACAGCCTCTTCGGGAGCACGAAGTGTAAACTTGATATACTAACAAGAACATTGCTCCCAGTCCAATCATTCAAAACACGAAGCGCACTTGTGTTTTTACCGGTTTCAATGTATTTAGTCGTGAACGTGAAACTTTAGATGGAGGCGGCGTTCTGGTGGTGGTCTATCAGAGCGTGTGCTGCGAAATCGTTATATCGCTCACCCCTCACAAGTTCATTGCGCAACAGCTTGTGCCCTGCAACAGTTATTAGTACATTCTAACCACGCACACTAAGTATTCTTTAAGGGTACAAATTGCAGATGCTTCTTTCCACCTTCATTATTTGTTTGTCATGTGCCGTTGTCTATTGTCAGAAACTTTACCTTTTACTACATAACATGGTCCAAGCCCTGCCGGACACTACCAGGCTTTAACCCCGAAACTGCCTTTCTTATTACGCGCCTTACTTTCGGATTACCACAACTGTTATCGGTCCCAACGAGAAAAAATTACCGATGTGCAAACACATCTAACTAACTTTATCATTTCGTCCGGACAGCATAGCTCCTGTAACACATGTACAGTGATTAAGTAACCATATTGAAGTGCCCGTTGAACTCACTTGTCTGCTATACCTCAGAAAAGGAAGGAGAAAAACAACAAGAAAGAAGGCAGGGAGAATAACCAGGCGCATGCCCGGTTTGCTACCCTACTCTGGGGAAATGGGAAAGGGGAGCATAATGATGATAGAAAAAAGAGAAGAGAAAGACACAAAGAAAATCGGCAGATTCAACATACCTGGGAATACATTTTTTTTGCGAAGCATGCGAAGGGAAAGAGACCATGTTGCAATTTTTTTATTGAGCGTCACGTCATGAAATGATGCTAAATTTATGTACAAATGTTGCACGTGCGGACATATGTTGAAGAATTGCAGAAATTCATATACCCAGTTGTTTGCTCTTGCACAACAATGCCAACTGGAACATGCGTATTAGCAATACCAGACGCTGATATGAAGAGCTGATGCTCGCGAGGATGCTGGCCCTGGACACTGCTACAGCGTATGGCAAGTAACTTCAGCGTATGGCAAGTAAGCACAATGGGCGTTAACCCGATGTGACGACTTATCAATTAAAGTAGTACTTATGTAATGTTCCTAAAATTGGGTAGGCACCACTGCAACCACTATTGACGTTTCACAAAGATTAGCGTCTATTTGAATAGTAGTTCCGCGATCTGGCGTAGCTCTCTGGTAAAATTCTTCATTTTTACGCACTATGCTTGGGTTCGATTCCATCTGGGATCCTGGGATTTATTCTTTGCATTCCTCGGGTCGATGCTACCAATGTCGGGTATTTCTTAACGCTAGCGCGCTAAAATTGCCAATGTGTGTTCTCATCCTTCCTGGATGAATACTAAGTGTCAATAACCTGTGGAACATACCCACATACCAGCGGCACATACCTAACCGTGGGTATGTGCCACTTTCTGGCGGGAAGTGTTTGACGACGTACGCGGTGTCATTGGGACATTTATTGTCTTGACCAGCGCGTTGTATTCATCAAACCATCGTAGCCTTCCATGCTAAATTTGGTTAACGCAAAGTTAAGGGGGGGGGGGGGGGGGAGGGGCACAAGAGCACCCAAACGTGAGCGACTAGATAGATGGATACGCTAAAGTCACCGAAGTTCACTAAAAAAAGCTACGAATTTAAATTTGTCAGTCAACGGGCTGGTGCGTATGCTATGGTGGCCCTACACAAACGTTAAAGGCGTTCACGTAAGCCCGTATCCTCAAAATATGCAAGAGGGCTTTGACTGCCTTTTGAGCCGACGAAAAATGAGTACAGTGCTCCAGCAGCATCTCCACAGAAGCAGGTCACTTGCAGAAATGTCCCAAAAACATCCCAGAAACAGGTCACGATATGAATTTTCAGTGACTCTTCGGTCATTGCGGGATCAGTGGCAAGGATTCGGCAGACAACGCGGCTCGCACAATCACCAAGAAGAGACCACCCTTCCGATTCATTTTTCAATACCTCAGAAAAACTATTAAAAGAAACAGGGGGCATAATGATCAAGGTGACCATTATGCATAATTGCCTCGCTTTTTAGCTTCCACAACCTGAATATAACATAATATCTGAAGCGCACTGAAGGAACTGGAGACTTTTTAAACACAAGAGACTTGTGCTCGGAGAAAGCTTCATCGCAGCCAATACTGAAATAGAATGGCAAATGCGTATTCGGTTGGCCGCTGTGATCATTACTCTTGGAGTTACCAAATGCCAAGGCAGCTCGCAATTGAAGTGCAAGAGGCAGCGTATCAATTCAACCTAATACATCAGTGATCTCGGAGCAGCAACCAGGGACTTTAGGAGCAACCCGCCTGTAACTGCAGCGTGCAGCTAGCGCGAGAAGTCACCGAGTGAACATTTTAACACTACATAGACAGATGCCGCGATTAGATAGGTGCCCATCTCCACATTAGGTGAACGCAGCGACAGACTTCCGAGCTGAGCACATATTATGGTGATTGTCATCGTCCAAGCCACTACTATCTACTAGGCAAATCACGTGGCAGTCTAAGAGCTACCGTAACGACAGTACTAACGTTCCTTTCACTATTGCTAGCCACCGCCTTCTTTTTGACCTGGTGCGGTAATGACTTCGTAGATGTGAACTCGCCACTCACACACGCTCGAACATTCCACTAACAATCCACGTGCACAAGGTACTATGCGCCCGGTGATGTTCTCTCTCGAAATGCGGGCTCGTGCTGGTGGCACTGTTCAGCTGCTAGCAGCCACTTGATTGTCCGGCTTGTGTCACGTGATGCGTCCACATGGTCAGACTGCGCCATGCTCTAACTTCGAAGGCAGAGTGGTCGATAGCGCTGTTAGTAGGAGGCTGACGCTCCGAAAGAACCAACCAAAGGTAGTCCGAGAGCTCGAATTCCACCAACCGAATGCGCCGCCACACTTGACAATGTTCCAGAGCCTATCCTACCTAGATGACTTCAGGCCTTCAAGCATTCTTCAGGTAGACGAAGAAAGTGCTTAACAGCACAAACTACAGGCGGGAATAGAAGAGATGAAAGCAGAGCGCTGAACTAGCAACCAAATTTATTGCAAATTAACTGCAATATATAACAAAACAGAATCTGCGCGCAACCACGCGACATGAGCGAAATCGCACATACATGCGCCGAACGGCCTCCCTCATCAAGATCCGGTTATATTAGTGGACCGGATGTAACTAATGCCACAGCTGTAGAGCAACATTGAAGGTACGCCAACACAGGAAGCACCAAGTTCTTGGTTCAGTGCTCTCTTCTTGTCTCTTTTATTCCCTCCTGTCGTTTACGCACTAAGCACTTTCTTCGTCTTCCTTCAGGGTCAGTAAGTAACATTCTGCAACTGGCGTGTAGCGCTGCGGATTTGTATTACCTTTGTTCAGTTGGGTGATAAAAATAGAAGAAATGCTGTAGCGTTACTCAGTGCCTCGCTTTTGTGCATAGTACTTTCTTCCCGGTGTTCATATCATCTTATTGCAGTAATAATATGGTCAGCACCTTAGTGTAATATATTTCCTTGAATAATAAATGCATGTAGACACTTAAGGTAAAGCTTTTTCTTAATTGGTTTTTTGGTGTGTTATTTCTACTTCAAGCTAGAATAATCAATAACCACTACCGAACAATACCGATCCAAGAACCGGTAGTTTGGTAGAAGCGCCCACAGGGGCTACAAGGTTTAATATTAATCCAGTACTAACAGTTTTCCCAGGCCATAAGTTATATGACCGACTAAGCACCACTGCGAGAGGGGTCAGAGCAAGATAGAAAACGCTGCTTCCTGTGTCGGTCGTAAGAGGTTGTTGTGAAACGAAAGATTTTGTTTTTTCTTGCAATGGTCATCACCCTGATATTGTGCTGAATACCTTTCTTGTGACAGCATCACACACAACTACGAGTCTATGAAGAGAGGCGTATGAAAGAGTACAGATAAAACTGCAGAAATTTTAGAAATGAGTTAAGAACCGTTTTTCTACATGATCAAGGTAGTGTATTCATATATGCGTGTGTAAATATATAAAGAATGAATAAAATTTACCGTATTTATATTGTCAATTTCCTGGTACATCAAATTTACCTCTCATAGATCTACCACAGGTATGATAGAGTCAATCTTTGGCGTTTTCGTGAAAGAAATGGCCCACAGGTGAGTCTCCAAATTCTTTAAAGCACAATATATTACTTATTATAGTGAATTTTTTACCCAAAAGGCAGAATAAAGCTCTTAAGCATGTAAAACTTTCCGCGAACGCTTCATATTTTAACACGAGACAATTCTGTAAATGAATTCACAGACTCACGTTCACGCGCTCCGAGGGACGTCATGGCGGCAGTGAGCAGGCCTTATAACCTTCAAGGTGGCATTTCCAGAGCAAACGCTAGTGCCGAAACAAATATCCCATAAGTGGATAAAGTTCTCAGATTTTAGGATACACCAAGGGGTGGATTAGTATCATCAGTGCTCAGTGTTCACTTCGCTTTAAGACAAAAAAGTGCATAATGTGCGGTAAAGCTTCACGAAGTTTCTCGCATTTCATTAGAGCGACTTCAAAGACTTGGAGCGATGAGACTTCGTGCCTCTCTATGTGACTTCACGCAGCCTAGTGACTTCCCGCAGCTTTGTAATACCAAAGACGCATTATTCAATATTTATAATAGCTTGAAGGCAATAGAAACATGGCGCCATGTTCGCAAAGTATGTAGGTGCACTACAGAAATCACTAATTGAGTCTCCAGACATTAACAAGACAAAAAGCAATTTTAATCAAAATATACAGTACAATCTGAATACATTGTCAAAAAATACTTTTTGAAACTCTGAATCTTCCTTGAATGTTTGCAATGCCAATAACCAAATTGACGGTATATGGCATCGGTTAGGAAACCTTTTCATTCGATTTTCTAAACAACTACAGTTTTACAAGATATGTATGTGCTATACAGGATGCACGTGTGTCAGTACAATCGGGTCCAGAAATACTACCATTTCAACATCAACTTTGCCCCACCATGGTGCTCTAGTGGCTAAGCTACTCGGCTGTTGACCCGCAGGTCGCGGGCTTGAATCCCGGCTGCGGCGGCTGCATTTCCGATGGAGTCGTAAATGTTGTAGGCCCGTGTGTTCAGATTTGGGTGCATGTTAAAGAACCCCAGGTGGTCGAAATTTCCGAAACCCTCCACTACGGCGTCTCTCATAAACATATGGTGGTTTTGGGTCGTTAAACTCCACATATCAATCAATCAATCAATCAACATTAACTTTTAAGAGAGCACACCTCAATATTCCCGAATCACTTTAGTTTCTGTGTGCTATACAACAGGCGCGATAAAGTGGGCAGTTTAAGAGATCCACCGGGTGCAATAACCTAATTCTCTGGAACAAACTTGACAGTTCGTCGTGGCAATATTCTCAAGTACTAAACATAACAAAAAACAAAAAACGAACCTCCGCCCTATCAGAAAAACTGCAGGAAGCAAAGCTTATTCTGGGAGTGCCTCGAGCACATTTTTCTTTGCTTCTTGATTTCTACTGGTCACCATGCGCATTGCTCTTTCCCAACTCTTTCTTTCCTCTATGACGGGTATTAGACGGACATCGACACCTGAGCAGCGCAACATTTCAGTTTCTTCAGGTAACATTGGAGGTCGTGCGCAAACATCTTGCAATGTTGTTTGCGCACGCGAATCGATTCGCGAAATATGGAGACGCGGAAAGACAAGTCACTTCGATAAACGAGATAAAAGATGAGATAACCGTAACATAAACTGCTGATTGCCGAAAAGCCCACGATGGAATGAGCAATAAACTTCATTAATTGAGAAACACGCATACGAATGCGCATGTGGCCGGTGCACCTAGGAGGGCCAATTTTAACACTAAAATGTTTTATGTTGAGGTCCATCAAGATTTCACTGACGTATTCTTGTTCCGGAAGTATGTCACATGATCAAAAGACAAAGAAAGCGGCTTCGTTGACAGCATAAAGTTTCCTAAAATATTTAGAGGCGTCTCTGATACTGCGATCACTCAATCACCATGGGAATGATGGGCAATGCATGCATTTGCTATGTCTCTACGCTTTTCATTGACATCTCTGGAAAAATATGCCGTAGTGCGTGAAATAAAAAGTGAATTGTGGTCATTCGGTGTGAGTATGATTACATGACGTGTGCGTGTTGGGGCAACTTCGTCATCTTAAAGGCACTGATGGCCCTCCGGGAGATCTTGTTGGACATGAGGACAACGTATGCTCGAAGCGCTCTCAAAGTACCGGACGCCTTAAGCCCAGTACTTGAATCCCTCGAGTAGAATTATGGCTAACAATCACCATCATTTCTAAGAAGTCAAGAAAGCATCCATAACTCAGTGCAAGTCCAGTGAACTAAAATCGCATCTTTTCGGACTTTCACCAATTTGTGTGCGTCAACATGTTCCAAGTCATCAGCATTTGTGAACCGACGATTTTTCAAATTCCCCCATTCCTATCTCCAGTGTAGAGGAGCGTACCGGTCGCTCCAGACTGATTTACATCCCTTCCTTTCCTTTCCCTCCTGTTCTTTCTCCTCTGTCCAGAATTATGCGCCAAATTTAAGTACCCGTTGCGTAAGCGCTTCCTCATGCACGACGCAAAAACACCATGTATAAAAATGCCCTATGAGGTTCTTCAAACCGATAAATAACATGAGCTATGTAATACTGCTGCGGGAATCGTGATTGATGCAGCGATTATGATCAATCATGATGAATTACATCGATTGTGATCACTACTGAAGTGACACCGCTAAGACTAATATTTTGCAAGAAAACAGGAGATTTTGTTTTTTAGGGAATTGTGCCATAGTTAACAATATCTAACCATGATTCTAATTTTTGTGCAGTTCTTTTTTTGCGTTCCATACGTATTGCACACAATTATTACGTACTGAGAATTTGTTTGTGTTAAGTTAGTCTCCCATAAAAAAAAACGAGAAGCATGCTATGCACTCCCCTGTATAAATAAAGTCACAAGTAATTCACTGGCATTCACAGGAAAGAGAAAACCTTCTTGCCTAGCGCCTTTGCACGGACACATTTATGGAAGGTAGCTAGTGACCCCTGTTCCAGCTAAACTGGGTCCCACTGTGAAAAATCTGAGTATTCAAGGGCTGATGGGGTATTGGCAACAACATTGAAAGTTAGAAGCCGAAACCGACTAATCAACAGCTTTTAGCCACGGCCATTTTAGCAGCGTGCATTGCCTTAACATGAAAATAACGACAACGTATCCAATGGCTTTCCTGTTAACCATTATGTGCGCTACGCATTTTTTAGGGGCGATGCTCCTTATAGCGGCGCCCGTTCGTCCCTCGTAGCCGTTGTAGTGTGTAAGAAGTATAACATTTTGACCTCCAAGTTGGTGCCGGGGAGAGATTTCTTCTGTGCGTTGTTGAACAATAAAAGATAGTGCTCAATTTACATGCCAATGGCTGCTAAGGCGGAATGAGAAACAGAAAAATTCGGCTTTTAGTTAACGCGCACGCTGCGAAATTTTTATTGTTCAAAAAGGCACAGAAGACAAGAAAGGGTTGCTACGTTATACTCGCTGGGTGTAACCTCCTAGGTTTTAGAAAGGTTTAGCGAGCGTTGGGCCGCAGTGCCTTGAATACAGTGAACTAGTATATACCATGAAGTCCAGGTGGTTAAAGGTAGAAAGCAGACACGAAGCGCAAGCCATAAGAAAGTGTGCGTGTGCCTCCTCTCGTTCAGCCCTTGGAATGTCCGCTGGATGGTGGTGCTTCTATATGCGGAATATATATTGAAAAGATGCGAGGTGATGGTACTTGGAGTGTTCACTAGATGGACGAAAGGACATACAGACAGATGCATGGATGGACGCACAGATGTCTGCATGGATAGATGGACGCATGGACGGACGCCGGCGCGGATGCATGGACGAACGTAGGGATGTTATACTCGCTGGTCGTAACCTTCTTGGTTTTAAGAAGGTTTAGCGAGCGTCGGGCCGCAGCGCCATGAATACAGTGAACTAGTATATACCACGAACTCGAAGTAGTTAAAGGTGGGAAGTAGACACGAAGCGCAAGCCGTAAGAAAGTGTGCGTGTGGCACCTCTCGTTTAGTTCTTGGAATGTCCGCTGGATGGCAGTGCTTCTATAGGTGGATTAAATGATGAAAAGATGCGAGATGGTGGCACTTGGAGTGTTGACTAGATGGACGTATGGACACACAGACAGATAGATGCATAGGCGGAAGCATGAATGGCTGCACGGACGGATGGACGCATGGACGGACGCAGGGATGGACGCACGGATGGACGTGCGGACGCAGGAACAGATGCACGCACGTACGGGTGGATTAATGCGCGGACGGTCACACAGACGGACGCCTGGACGAACGGAAGCAAAAACGAATGTACGGACGGATGCTTCGCCCCACTCTTCATAATTCACCCTGGATATACTGCCATTCTTTTGTTCACATGATGCAAATGCAAATGTTGATGCATTAAAAAGGCGATGGATACTCCTTACCTATTGCGCTGATGGAGCATGCAACGCTTGCCGTATTGTTCGAGGTATAGCGCATCCAGGATGGGACAGAGCAGAAAACACAGAACACATACACGGCGCTAGGGGCGATGATGACCAGCCGTCCTGGATGCGCTATACCTCGAACAACATGAGCAACCAACAAGCCCGCCGTGCAACCTTAGTCGGCTTGCCGTAAATATACGAACAGTAGTAAATGGAAGATAAATACACGAGGATGCATATAGAGGGTGTCCCACGTAACTTTAACGAGAGTGAAAACATGCCGAAACACGCAATGACGACGTGACCATGGCATGCTGCTCACCGTTGCGTGGAGTCAGTCAGAGTATTTTTGTGTTCTAAAATATTTTTAATAAGATGTCTTTATATAACTAACCTTTATAGAAACGAAAATAGATAAAAGAATTTCGATGAGAAAGTTGTAGATTTGTTAGCACAACGTCCAATTACACAGTTTTGAACTTTAAATTTGTTAGGTATTACTGTTCTTCTGCTGATTACAAATAGCCGCAAAACACAAAAAAATACCGCAAGACAAACCCGCTCGGGCTTCAGTTCGCACAATGATTCTAGTGCTCGCTAACTTTCCGCGTACAAACGATCATAGCATTTGTCCATTGTGCTGTATCGGCAGGGCCGCCGCAACAATGGTGGTGGCTTTACGATGAACACGTTTTGCTGTCAGCCAAAAAAAAAAAAAGAACCACTGTGATTGCATATCGCTGCAAGGGAAGCGTGTCGTTCGGTCGCGGAACTTTAGCGAGCATAAGAATCATCGTGCGCACTGACACGTAAGTGGGTTCGTCAAGTAGTATTTTTTTTTAATTTGTAGACATCTGTAAAAAGAAAAACAACCCCATTACTTAACAGATATTAAGCTCAAAACTATCTATTTGGACGTTTCGCAAACCGATCTACAACTTTTTCATTCAAAATTTTTATCCATCTTAGTTCTTTCAATTCTCCCAATGTGATCCTCGCTGTCCTGTCCGTTAGAAAATCACGGACGTAGTCGTACGTCCTTTTACCGAGTCCTAGTTCTATTATTCGGGTAAGTATAGTAGTTACCACGAAATAACGCAGCACTATAAGCTAGAAAGGCGAAAGTACCCTCCGCCACACAACTGGTTAAATAAAAAACAGGCAGTTGCGTGGCGACAACTGCAAACATATACTTATCCGAATCCAGTTCTCTTTAGTCTCTGTTACCCTGATCTGTATTTAACAGAAAAATGCAAGGTTTGCGATGAAAGGGCGACACTTTCACATATACTATGGGAATGCTCGAGTTTAGATGAAAGCAACGATGAAAACCACGAAGAGGCAGTTTCGGACCGCAGGACACGCTGGGAGGGGGCTCTGCTCAGCTCCTCATTCGAACAACAACTGTGGGCCGTCCAGCGAGCCGAGGAAGCCGCCCGAGCCCAAGGGCTCGTGGCCGACGCCTAGGCCCGCCCCAAATCAACTTCGCTGGACTTCATAAATAAAGTTATTCTTCTTCTTAGTTCTTTCAAAAGTTAGTTATTTAAATATATCTAATTAGGCAATATTTGAAAACATAAAAAATATTCTGACAAACTCCAGGCAACGGTGAGCAACATGCATTTGGCCGCGTCGTAAATACGTGTTCCGGCGTATTTTTAAACTCTGGCTGAAGTTACGTGGGACACCCTGTATAAGAACAGACACATATCAAACGAGACCATCGTAACGTAAAAGAAATTATTCGAATGATGAATAACAATATGTGCGGAAATTGCTCTCGTGATCTTCAATCAAATCCGCAGATACCAGCAGCATAACAGTCAACACATCACAGACTTGAGCAGATTCATATAATACTTGTCATATTATTATACATTTACCATGCATACACAGGAAATACATATGTTGATTTGATTGATATGTGGGGTTTAACGTCCCAAAACCACTATATGATTATGAGAGACGCCGTAGTGGAGGGCTCCGGAAATTTAGACCACCTGGGGTTCTTTAACGTGCACCCAAATCTGAGCACACGGGCCTACAACATTTCCGCCTCCATCGGAAATGCAGCCGCCGCAGCCGGGATTCAAACCCGCGCCCTGCGGGTCAGCAGCCGAGTACCTTAGCCACTAGACCACCGCGGCGGGGCAGGAAATACATATGTTTATATTACTCTTATAAAATTTTAACTTTAAAATACGAGTGCCCTTTTGAGAAACACCTACAAGCTGCAGAAGTTAGAGTCACCTCAATTTGACGTAGAGGAGAACGTCAAACCAAAAATACAGATCATAAGAAAGACTCAGATTTTTGTAAAGGTAGAACGAGAGCTTGGCGAAAAGTATAAGCTGCTCTTTCACAAGATTTTTTCTGGGAAATAGACTGCATGGATTTGAAGATGCTAACGACAGCCAAACTGATGAAATACCAAGACCCGAATTCCGTGTACATAATGGATGACGCATAAATCGTCAAGTGCATTCATTGTGTCATGTAACACATTTTCGCAGCCTTTTTAATATAGAAGGTCAGGTTTAGAGATTCGTCGAGTGCTTCAGTATGAATTCCGTTCCCGGTACGGAGACGTAGTTAAATGCTGATGTGTCTAATAGAATACTTTATTTGTCCCGTGATTTCAATATCTTCAGAAAGGCCACGTTATACAAGCAAAATGGCTGGCCTAATGAGTGCCCTAAAAGTTATTTTGTGTGCAACTATTAGACAATATTGCGCAAGTGGAAATTCCGTAAACTTTATTGCAATTGTCACGAGGATCAACTTGTAATGTCTGAGTGTACTATCGTCTTCCATACGCTTCGGTTGAATTTCAAAATAATTTCAACGACCCGCCCAGTTTTTTGCAGTGCAAACATCCAACATTACTAATAATAACAGTCGAGGATTTTAATATTCTGGAATAGACTGGCGGAAATGCACACCTGTAGGTGGTACAAGAAAAATCAATGAGGTGTGGTTGGTGAAGTTTTCAATGACACCTTGTTCTCTTCTTGGTCAGACATCGCAGAGGCAGGCAAGGGACGTATCGCTGCGTAGATTCGTCGTGGATGTTGATTCAGGGTGGACCCGCACTCTCCGCCAAAATGATACGTGGAGAAACGTGTATGAGAATATAATTAAAGTCGAAGCCAGGCGTACAACATGAAGACCAGTCTGCACAAAATCTCAATAAACATCGTTTTCTTCCATATCATGTTCTGCTCTGGTGTGCCGTAGTGATGTAATTTCTTAATACACTCAGAATATTTTGCATGACACAAATGGTTCCTCCTCCTCCGCGCAGAAGTTTTGTTCTGTGTTGTTCTTGATTGTAACTCACTACCAAACTTGAGAATATGCGCGTCGACGTATTAGAACGTGTTAGTGACCACACTTTTCTGCGATGCGTGGCCGAGATAAAAGTTGTGAAGACTAAAAGCAAAAAAAAAAGTGTTGCATGACTACAAAAAAGAAACTGAACTTACGTAGAGCACAGTTTGTCCGACTTTTCATTCTTCCCGATCATTTTCTCACCAACTTACATTCTTATGACACTGATGAAAACTGGTGAATACTTCCCGAGAAACTCTTGCAAATAAACCCTTGCAATCGTAAACACAATGTTCACTCACAGCTTGTAGTTCACCTCGCAATTCAAGCGATGCACTAACAATAAAAAAAAGTGATTGTATTCTGAAGTAATGCTCTCGGGCATCGATGCCGATTGGGTAGAGTACAGAGACTGTGCAATGTTCAGCGACAATGAAATAGAAATAGCTACAGATAAGGAACGAAAACGTTATCAACTCAGTAACTTCCTATTTGTGTAAGCGTTGTCAATTCTTGACAGTAAATGATTCTTCATCTATGTAAATTCGAGTGAAATCGGGGTACCACTAGGCTCAGTACTTGGACCAGTACTGTTTCTAGTCTACATAATGGCATTGCTAAAACTTCACATCAAATACTCTATTATTTGCCGACTCTTGTGTGATTATAAAAAATTACTAACCGAATGAATATGCAAAGCTTTACAAAAAAGCCTAACAGCATTTTAACTTGGTGTGATTAACGTAAAATCAAACTAATGCTTCTAAAACAAAAGGCATAACGTTTATAGCGACTGCCAATCTTCACTGTAAAGTTGTATACCTTAAAGAAGTTTTCAGTCATTAGGCTACGGAATGCTCAAGGAAGACTTGGGATCCGTGCTTTCTGATACATTACATTCCAACCACGTATTCTTGGTTCTCAGCAGACTACCTACTACCAGTTCATGTCCCGAGTGTGTCAAGCCACAAGAAACGAAAAAATAGCCACACTTGCACCTTGTCATCAGAGCAAACAAAGGTGCCCGACGACGAAGTGTCATATGCCCCTAGGCAACTGACTCCTATTGTATATAGAGTCAAGTTCCTTGTACTTATGGTACTATCCTCATACAACAAAACGAATGAGAGTCCATGGCCCTCAGCCGGGGATTTTGTTTACGGGACATTTGATTATGTCACTACCATGACCCTTACTGATTTAAGACATGCTAACACGTAATAAAACAGCGCACGGATATGTAGACAAGTCAGTGGGTTGGCTTGACCCAGCCTGACAGTTTGTTTCTAGAATGACAAAAAGGCATAACCTTGACCAATTTCCAAATGGTATCGCCGAGACCGCGTACGGATTTCACTCGGTAAGGGCTGCCTTAATTCAGTAGGAGAAGTCTCTCTGAAGCGTTGCGCATATGGTACGGCCGGGAAGCTTGGTGTCTTACACGAAAGTTCAGCCACTTGGCCGACGTAACTTATGTAGCATGTTTCAACGCGGTTATATCGACCCGGTGCGAACTGTAAACGCTAATTCGGCAACTGATGTGCGAACTCAATGGACGTGAGGTGGCTTTACTCCCTGCTCTTCTGGTTTGAGTGCCATTTTCTTCCCGTGAATTAGGTGCGATGTTCTTCCATGCTGTTTATCAAGATGCCTATAGCTTCGCGCCCCGTCCAAGAGTTATGTCTTACTATCAACGCGTATCCCAATTACGGTTCAACGAAAGTTACATGCACCACCTGCAGTTCTTCAAGACTGGGATAACCATGCCGTCTAACTTTCTGCTGACCAGTTCAATGAATTCCCCGAGTGACTCGTTTGCCTAAACAGTACGGAGCCCAAAGCCACATGCTGGGCAGCACTGCTGAAAGATTATCCCTACTGTGTTTGAAAGCGCCTAGCTACAACTCCCAGGCTTGGTCATAAGTGGCGACACCGCATTGAGCCGATAAGACAAAATGTCAGCGGTAAATAAAATTTAGTGATGAAAGCGGCGTTGAATGTCATGTAGGTTTACAATAAAAGGTTGTCGTACCTACAGAGTACCTAACGCTCTCCAGATACTTACACTTGCTAGATGCATATTACCTGTTTAAAACGCGTAATATGTATGCTGCACCACCCGCACTAGAAGGGGGCTAGACACAATGGGTATAAATACCGGTTGCAGTATGAATGGTTGTCTCTAGCGCGAGATGTATATGTTCAGTATTTCTGTTTGCTGCGTTTGCGT
The DNA here is from genome assembly GCF_043290135.1 of Rhipicephalus microplus. Lineage (NCBI taxonomy): Eukaryota > Metazoa > Arthropoda > Arachnida > Ixodida > Ixodidae > Rhipicephalus > Rhipicephalus microplus. Next base: position 1,205,318 of record NW_027464594.1, read on the forward strand.
ACGATTATCTTGTGTATGCTAATATCCGTCCTGTATAGGGGACGTAAGTAGAAGCAGTCTGTTTTTACAAAATGCTCGACATGTTTTTTTTTTCTTCTTGAGATGATAGTCCAAGCGCAGCAGGAGTGTTTCTACTCTTGGAGGAATTTGATGCACTCTAGCCCGAATAGATTGTAAAACTCTAAGAGAGAGAGGGCAACACCCGCAAACAGTGTATGAACTCTACTTCAGAAGCGTGACTGTACTCTGGCGAGAAGCTTGTTCACTCTTGTTCAGCCAGGGTACTGGCACTATGTCTTGAGAATGTGCCTACTCTGTGCAGCAGAGAGTACCCAGCGCTCCTGAAAAGATTGTGAAATATGGGACAAGCTTCCACTCCTGCAAAGAGAGTTGCCAGCACTCGCTTGGGGCTGTCAGTGTAGCGTGTAAGCAGCTTCTCCGTAGAGCTTCTCGCAAGCGCAGGTCCACATCTCTTGACGGTTTTTCAAGTCACCGTGGCACTTGAAACGATGTGGCACGACCACTGTAAACATGGTCGGCTATCGTATGTCCTCGGTAGTCAACGTGAGTCATTAATAAATTCGTATTTTAGGGGTTCTTGTTGCTATGTTTGCCGTAGTTTACATGGCAGTAGCGTGTTCTTGCTATCAGCCTAGACATCAAAATGCACACTAGCCTGGCCGGTAATGATCGACTGGATAGCGCTTACACATTTAGAGATTTGAATAAAGTTTTGTTCTTTCTATTCGGCATGCATGCCGCGACCGTTTATTTCTCCAATATTGGGTACGATGCCAAATTTGCAGGGTTCAATAAATCTACTCACGGTGTAGATCTTGACCCAGATTTTCTACAAGAGTACGGTATGCCTCTTGGCTGCAGTACCGTTGACCTTTCTTTCCTTCGGCCTATCAGCCTAGCTATAGTAGCTTGGGAGGACACCCTGGCTTTGTGAAATTCGGGGCATGGAACCACCACACTAGTCTTGCAGGTTACCTTCTTTTTTTTTTTGGATGAAAGAAAAAAGTCACAGTTTTACCGCAAAAGCGAAGCAATGAGCGCGATAGCAACAAAAAATAAATGGTCATGCGCAAATGGCAAGCAGATCTAAACGTGCCCCGTGTTTCTCACGCACAATTGACGCACGAAACGCACCCACAGGCACATATAAACGTGAATAAACGTCGCAGTTGTTACTTCACTGTGTCTGAAAAGCGTGTCTTTTTCGCAAACGATTACTGCGCATTGATTGCAGTGACCTTTTTTCGCCCGGTAGCTACAACCTAATCGTTCCGTTAAAAGCCCAACGCCATCCAAAACGTAATATTCTGTCCACCGCAAGATAAGGGTGCGTGAGTGAGCGTCCAGTCCACGCCTTTTCGCACCGTGGGTCAAAGTACGCGTGGGAGATAAGAGCGCTTGCAACCACGTCGTGACGATGTGGTGACGTACGCTCAATCCGCCAGCCTGCTGGTAATGCTGCAAACACGTCAGCAGTGAGTGGTAGATACGCCTTTGAACTTTCGAGGAGGTGCTCCTCAGTGGGTCAGTGGTTAGCGCCTCGCATTGACGACGGAGAGCTCCCACGTTCGATTCTGCCCACCCGTGTTTCTTTTCGATTCTTTTTTTCTTGCATTTACACACATATAACTAAGTATACATATACGGTGATTAAAGGCGACGCCAACGCCAGCGGCGAAATACTGCGGAGAGTGTAAATATAGTTTCTATCGCAATAAAACAAAAAAACATGTATATCTTGTTCACCGAACCGATGGTGGTATCAACTGTCTGCGTTCAACATCCAAGTTTCCTTCTGTAGATTTCAGATCGGAATTAATCTGTTGAATTCTAAGGGTCATAGGCTGTGCTCTCGTGACCAAACTGTCTCGCAACTCTTGGACCACGAACTATGACATACACTGCCTAAACCTTAGTGACAGTATCTCATCGTCCCCTCCGCTGCTTGAATGCAAGTAATTTAGAGCATATGTTCTGATGGAGCCTCTTGTTACGTTGGGGCAAGCACCTGGCAAAACGAACATCCTCTAGGCCAGCGCAAAACGTGCCCCACATTAACACCAAAAGCTGGAAGAGCGACCTGGCTATAGATCTCCTAAGTGTGAAGCAATGCTTAGCGAATGGCACGCAATATGAGCGTTTATTTCAATCTATCTATCTATCTATCTATCTATCTATCTATCTATGTATCTATCTATCTATCTATCTATCTATCTATCTATCTATCTATCTATCTATCTATCTATCTATCTAGCTGGCTACGTCTGCGTGCACTTGTGATCGCCATACTAACTTGTGTAGACAAAATCAGTACGGGAGGGAAACAGAGTTTGATGAATACGCCTGGCAAGTCACAAATGCGAGAATCCTGTGGCGTGCTTTGTCAAATTTTTGCCTTCAGACACGTTGACGTGTGGCATGTCCCGTACACCATAGGGCACGGTGTGTGAGTATGCACCACAGGGGGTTGACCGTTTATATATACCCAGGAACTGCGAGAACAGCCATTGGTAATTTGACTGCGAGCGTATTAGGAATAACATTGGCAGAGTTGGCCCCATAAATGCCAAAAGTACATATTAGTGTCCCAGAAGGAATCTAACCAAATATTTCGGTCTGGCAATGAAGTGTACTACCGTAGAGTCACGCCAGATCTCAAAACAGCTTGAGAAAAAGTCTACATACATTGCCACCTGGTGTTCTGTGCCAGTAACAGTGAACCAGTTCTGTGCCGGTGAACGACGTGTCTGACATTTTGACTGTCACATCTGCTTGTACGTTTGTTCGAGCCCTTAGAACGTGACAATATGAAGAAGTAACGCCAGTGAAACTTCAACTGCCGTTTCACAGCCGGCTGTAGAATTTATTATAAGTTACAAATGTACTGTTATGGTACGGGTTTACGTAGGGTTAACCTCAGTTGTGCACTGAAGCTGGACTGTGTAGCACTATATTCATGACTGCCATGCTCGCAAGCACAATCCGGACATTTCAGGTTAGGCTTATATCCATGTCGCGGTTCCCATCGTTACAGAGCCGTAACAACTTATTATGTAAGACATATGAGCCTGTTCAACATATGTCAGAGCGTAGAACTCTTGTACGTCATTTCACGTCATTTTGTAACGTGTCGGCGAATAAGAGAGTGAGAAAAAACATCAGGAAGGTAGGAAGGTTAACTAGACTAAGAAATGTTTGCTACCGTACACGGGGGGAGAGGGGAATGAGGGAGCCAAAGATATAGAGAGGAGGAGGAGGAGGAGAAGAAGAAGAAGAAGATACACATTGCCCATAACACAAACACCACATACACAGTGTAGGTTTCTCAGGTGGTCGTACAGTGATGTTGGCCTCGAGAAGTGTAGCAGGGCTCGTGGGGCTTTCTGGGCTGACGTACTTGAAGGCCACGAACACAAAACATTTGTACAGTAATGGATCGATCATTCGGTCTCCTTGAAGCACATTGAAGGGTCCGGCGATTTTCTTCAGTCTGGACAATGGCACAGGACTTGATCGAGAGTTTCTACGCAATGACAGTTATCACAGTTGGCGGAGTCAGCCATACCAATGCGATGACTGAATGAATTGGTAGAAGTGACGTCAACCCACAACCGAGACAGCATTGTAGCGTCCTGTCGCGAAGTGTTTGATGACAGCTCTAATTGTAGTAATGAAGCGAGATTCTGTGGACATCGTATGTAGTTCAGGGGAAGATTTCAAAGTGCAAATGTGGCATTTTTCGCGATTTCGCGAAGTGCTCTTGCGGCGTCAACCATTGACAGGGGCATGAACAGTGTGGGCGCTCCGTCGTGTCGGTCATTGAGAAAAACGCCACAGTCAGCGCATGCTTACCATTACATTGATTATACAACAAGTACACCTACATCGTACGCACTGCACCACAAATCTTCATGATAATTTTCGTGAAGTAGAGAAGCGCACACTGTTCCACTACTTTGTAAAAAAAAATTACATGCCGATCAGCGGCGTCAGCTGCGCTGCCGTTGGGAGGCGGCACTCACAAGCGATGAGCTGGCCGACCAGCTTTGGGCCATCCGTCAAGCTGAGTATGCCGCCCGGGTGCAAGGACTCCAAGTGCACCTTAGGTACCACCATCATAATCAAGGAGAAAGTGAAGGGACAGGGGTTTATCTTCTCTTCTTCCACCTCGCCCGGTAAAACTGTCGGACTTTAAATAAAGCCTATTCATACATTTATTCTCAGTTCGCAGTCAAAAGCTTGTCCTCTAGAGGCCCCCTATTCAGAGCATTTTTGCTCCGGACCTCCGGAGTGAAGTGTTTACTCCGGCTGACCGGAGCCATGGCGTGGCACATCCGGATAATTCCTCACTGATATTTCGTTCTGGCCAGTCAACGTGATTTCATGGTGCCACCGAAGAATTTTTATCGGCATTTTGCTCCCACTGGCCGCACCGGAAGTAGTTGCGTGGCGCCACCGGAGCGTTTTTTAGCGACCTTTCGCTTCGGCTGGCCGGCATGATTATGTGGAGCCTCCGGAGCCTTTTTCGTCGGTTTTTCCCTACGGCTATCTGGACCTTTTGCGAAAAAGCTCTGGAGTACTTCACGAGTGATCTTACTTCGTCCGGAGGAAATTTCAGTGAGATATATAAGTATTTTTAAGTTTTGCTCCTTTGTTTTTTCATTCTAAGCTGATCGTGTGACGCGTCGGTTGGATGAAGGAATTATCAATTCTAAAGCAAGCACTGCCGAGTAACTTTGCGCTTATTTTTTCCACAGAGCTCTAGCAGAGGAAATTCAAGAAAACACTTAGGTTCTTATTCTTTCATTTATTCAAAATAAGCTGCCTTTTCTGGTTGATAACTCGTAATTTGGGAAAAAAGACAAAAACAAACAAACACACAAAAAGCCACAAAAGTTCCATATATTTCTAAATCTGTAGCCCTACTTTAGGTGAAACATTCGAAAGCATTTTTTTCGCTAGAATGAGCGAAGTTTACTACTCTCAACGACAACATAGGGAATGCCTCTCGCTATCATTTCCTAATTTTATGAAATATATTGCTGATAATACACGCGCATTTTAGTGGGTGCTCAGAATCATACTTTAAGCAAATAGAGACCCTCACAGTTTGTATGTTCGCGGCCTGTCTTTAAGAAAAGCGTACCTTTATTCAACTTTTCAAATAGTCTTCGATAGAAGTGACGCTGTTTTTTTTTTGTACTGCCCATTATGTCTGGCTACTTGTCATAGTGATTCTTTTTCAAAGTATGGTTATTGCATGAGCATTTATTGCTCGAAACGAACAGCCTCAATCACAGAATAAAAAAAAGTTCACTACTATGCAAAAAATAAATTAGCAATGAGAGGTACTAACATCTCACCACCTACACCAACTGAAGTTTCATCATATATTGGCAGAAATAAGGGAAAGTCGACCAGTTTGCTCAACATACACGTCCATGCAAACGACCGAGGTCACGGAAAGTGATTCATCTAGAGGCATCATGACGTGCGCACCGGAATTCCAAAAGTTCCCTTTTCCCCCGTTCTGTTCATAGGCCAGCGTTGTTGCATTGGCCAGGTCAAAACTATTCTCGTATTGGAGCACTGTTCGTCCGAGAGAGATAGAAATAAGCGTTTTATTAGAGAGATAGGGTACAAGAAAGCAAAGATTTTTAGTTTTACCTGTTTGGTCGGGAAAACTTAACTGCTGTCTCCACCTCTCACTCTTAAAAAAGAGACTGCGTTAACGGCTGGCAGCAGGACTGGTGGCGGTGGTTGTGATTAGAAGGCGCCTAGTTTCTGCAGCCCGATAGGAAGCATGGCGCAGTGTCTGCCGGTAGAGGAACAGTGGATAGGAAAAAAAGGTTCGAAGTGTTTTCTTCTCCTTTCCTAAGAACTGAAAAAAAAAAGTAAGGCATGACACTAATCTCTCCCATGATGAACACAGAAAATGTGCCAAATTTATCGAGAAGGTGAACCGTGCCGTCAAACGTTTTTTCTGTATTTTTTCTTATCCGCTCTATCACGGCAACGTCGAGGGCTCCACAACCCGTCCTGCCAAGCGACAGTTTTACTTAATTCGATTTTTTTTCGAATTCCCTAACACTGGTCCACTCTACTCTATTCTCCCTCTCTTTCTCGTCCTTAAAACACGATTATCCCCGAAACAATTTCCATGCGAACTATAAATAATTTTTTCACCAAAATGACTGCATGTATGCGATCTAACACGTAGCCCTAGCTCAATTACTTACATTTATATAAAAATAACGCTGATTTCATCTATTCGTGTTTCCTTAGTTCACTATAAACCATAGATCCAAATAAATTAACGCACTGTTAAACCTTGAACTGGCTCCTATTGATATGGATAGCGGAGAAATATTACCGATTATGCTTACTGAAATGAGAAAAAAAATTTAGCCAGTAATTTTTACCTATAGCAATTATTAATTTCTTATAAAATGAAACCAGAACTATGATACTTTGCAATATTGCATATGAAAGCAGCTCTACAAAACTTAGAGTGGTGCGATCAACATTAGCGAAGTTATGTTCAGAAAAAAAATACATGGTCTAAACAACGCGTTATCGCAATTTACACTGACTTACTTACATATATCCTGGAAAATTAGTTTAATATTAGTAACCTGTTTGCTCTTAAACCAACATTAGCCAATCTTAGAGCTACCTGACAAGAATCACACAGACAATTCAAGAAGAGCTCACTCACCAATTTTTTTTTTTCGGCGCACCATGCAGCGACCACCGGGTCACTCAAAACTCGCGAGATCACAGTGTGGCGTTTGCTGCCAGGAACCATCACACGATTGCCGTTCGTACAAACTCCTTCTGTCGTTGGTCACCTTCGTTGCTGCTTGTAGTCGCTTGATATCCAGAAGGTGCACAGAATGCTTTCCTTTTCTCGAATGCGGCCGAACAGTTCGCACAATCTTCACTGCACCGGCTTGGTTTGCGCCATGTTGGTTTGTGGGAAACGGCTTCCCGGTGGGGAGGCTGCCGACGTCCCTCTCTACCCGAACAGCCAATGAAGGTCATTAAGCGATGAGTCGGAGGATTTGCGGAGAATTCACCGGAGCAAAAGCAATGTGCCGGAGAATTTCTAGAGCAACTACGGGATCATAATGAAGGGATTGGCCTCGTTTTCCCCGGTTTGTTTCGGGCGGTGCCGCCTGGTGGAAAACGGTAAAAAACAAATGCATTTTCTCCGGTGCAATCCGGTTTGAGTGAGGCCACCGGAGCAGAGAGAGTGCATTATTCTTCGATTGCTTTCAGTGGGGTATATTTTTCTTTACACTGTAGAGTTCCTCATTCTTCGAAGACGCGTGGTACCGCTATGCACCTGTAAGGTGTGCTTTGTCGATGCTGCGAATGACAACTACGAAGAATTACGTATATACCATTTATAATCGGCTGGAAGCAATGGACGGCTCAATAGTTTCGTAAGTCGCATAGTGAGACACCTAAGAGTTACTTCAGTTTTCTGAAATGCTCAATTAACTTCTCACACGAGTGCTTAGCCAAGAACAAAAGTCAGTTTGCAACAGTGTTTCAAGCGCAAGCGTGCTCTGTAGAGAACACTGAGTTGTCGCGCAGTGGTCTTGAATTGGAATCCTGTCCTATACTAGGTATTTTTTGTCTATTTCTTTTTTTGCTTATTTCATGCGATAGCGGTTACGAAAACCGGCAGTGGCGGAACTACTACGGCGCTGAAATTCACCTTTGTTCTGATCTCATGATCGATTCCGCTATAGAATGGAGCTCAGCGCGAAAGAGATCGGTGGATAGTCGTCAATTTTCAGGCTGACTAGAGAGACGCGATGTGGTGGTTAGGCGAATTTGTCCAACTGTTTCAACGTCGGAGCACCCCACGGTGTCACCCGAAGGTGTGGCACTTCTCAGGAATTATTGAAGTAAGCTGCCTCGTGTTGTACTGCATATGGGCTATCTACAGACGCTAGCGCGTTCCTCTGAATATGAGAAAACAATCCGAGACAGTTGGTTTGAATTGAACGTCGTGCAGTGCCATGTTTACGTCGTGCAGTGCCATGAACGTCGTACACCACCATGTTTTCATTGCCTTCATACGATAGTGTATATTGAATAGTGCGTCTCTGGTAATCCAAGGCTGCGGGAATTCACTCTTCGAGCACATAGACCGGCACGTGGTCTCTTAGCTGCAAGTATTTGAAGTTGCTCTTATGAAGTGCGAAAAACTTCATGAAACATTACTGCACTTTATGCACTTTTTTGGTATTAGAACAAAGTAAACACAGAGAACAGATGATACTGATCCACCCCTTGGTGTACCAAAACGTCTGAGAACATTGTTCACTTATGGGGTATTTGTTTTGGCACATGCGAGTGCTCTAGCAACGCCACCTAGAAGATTATCAGGCCGGCTCACTGCAGCCATGACTTGACTCGTTTTGCCCGAGCGAGCACGCGTACGTGAGACTGTGAATTCATTAGGGAGATTTAGAATACCGTTTGCAAGCGCTGCGGGCATTGCGGGCGTAGCGGGCACCATATGAGTTTTAGAATAGCGTTTGCCCTGCTGCGAACCGCAACGCACGATCGCAGCGACACCGTGTATAGCCTCGAAACCAGCGCTTGCGGATCACATGCGGGCCGCAATAACCGCACGCAATTTCGGATTTTCTGCGTGTGGTCCGCGTACGCGAACGCAGACTCGCGTTACGACGCATGCGCAGTGGCAGCGACCGCACCGGAAGGGCTCGCGGAGCGCTATTCTAAAACTCCCTAGTGCCACAATCGTTTTGCGTTAAAAGATGAAGCGATCCCGGTAAGTTTTACATGTCTGACAGCTTTATTCTGCTTTTTGGGTAACAAAGGCAGTAGTTTATGTAATGTATTGTGCTTTAAAGAATTTGAAGACTCACCTGTGAGCCACTTCTTCCACGAAAAAGACAAAGTTTGACGCTATCGAACGTCTGGTCGATCTATGAGAGGTAACTTTGATGGACCAAGAAATCGACATATTAATGACCGCAAATGTTGTTCATTCTTTATTTATTTACACGCGCATATGCGCACACACTATCTTGACCATACACAAAAGCGGTTTCTAACTCATTTGCAATGTTCCTGCAGTTACTTTATTTGTACTCTTTCCAACACTTCTCTTCAAAGACAGGTAGTTATTGAGGAGAGTGTGTGATGCTGCCACAAGAATGGTATTCAGCACAATATCAGGACGATGACGACTGCAAGAGGAAACAAAATCTTTTGTTTCACAAAAACCTATTGAGACCGACACACCAAGCAGCGTGTCCTGTTTTGCTCTGAGCCCTCTCGCAGTGGTGCATAGTCGGTCATATAACATACGGCCTGAGAAAACTGTTAGTACCATGTTATTATTAAACCATGTAGCCCCTGTGGGCGCTTCTCCCGAACAACCGGTTCATGGATCAGTATATTTTTGGTAGTGGTTTTTAATTATTCTAGCTTGAAGTGGAGATTAGACACATGAAAACCAATTAATAAAGCGCTATATTCCAAGTGTCTACATGCATCTAAATTTCAAAAAAAAATATGTTAGACTAAGGTGCTGACCATTATAATATTCTAATAAGATGATATCGACACCGGCAAGAAAGTACTATGCACAAAGCCGAGGCACTGAGTAAAGCAACAGTATTTCTTCCAATTTTATCAATCATGTGAGTAAAGGTGATACAAGTCCACGGCGCTAACGGCCAGTTGCAAAATGTTTAATGACCCTGAAGTAAGGTGAAAAAACTGCTTAACAGTGCAAGCGATGAGAGCGCACATAAAAGACAAAAACAGAGCGCTGAACTGTCAACAACTGGGTGCTTCCTGTTTTTGCGTACCTTCGATTTTTCTCCACCGCTGTGAAATTAGTTATATCGGGTCCACTGATATACCTGACTCTGGATAAGGTAGGCAATTTGGCGCATGTATGTGCGATTTTCCTCATGTTGCGTTGTTAAGCGCAGATTATGTTTTGCTATATATTGCAGTAGAGTCACAATCAACCTGGGTTGTTAGTTCAGCGCTCTGTCTTTGTTTCTTCTATTCTGCCTGTCATTCGCGCTGTAATCACTTTCTTCGTCTACCATGCAGTAAAAACCAGCCCAATCAAGCACTTTGTTAAAACCTGAAGAAAAAACGCCTGTTCTAAAAAAATTCTGCTACGCGCGTTTATTACTTTAGTGCCAAGGCCTACACCAACAAGTCAAAAGCCAACATGACACCTTTTTTTTGCCGCAAGAACAGAACATGGTGGTGAGAAGACACTGGAACCACTTGAAATATGTAGTACGGACGCACGTATCTTCAGGTCACGAAGAAAACGGATGTCGACATCAGCTTTACGAACGAAACGCTCAAATTTCGTTCTTCCGTTGTCCTTAAAAAACAAGAACTCTCGCATCATCAGTTCATTTGCCGTGACAATTCACCACGCAGCATCCCCCTACCATTCGGATTTCCAGCCGTACAGATTGTGAATATCCAGGGCACAAAACGTATCGCATATCCACGCTGCATTTCACGGACACAGAAAAAGATGGTCTTCCCAAGCCGCCAACAATAACACCAGAACGCCACGAAAACTTTCGTCGGGCTCGGCAATTCATGTTTGTCGAGCGACGAGAGCAAGCGTAGGCACGTCTGTGCAGCGAAACACACGCTGGTAAAAACGGAGTGACATCAGAGTCCGTGGTCGACACAGTGATCAGGCCCGAAGTATTTTAGGTGGAATAGGCTCTGAAGAACTCTCAAGTGTGGAAGCGCATTCCGTTGGTAGAAAGGAGTGACATCAGAGTCCGCGGCCGTCCCGGTGAGCAGGCCTGAAGTATTCTAGGTGGAATAGGCTTTGGGGCACTCTCAAGTGTGGAAGCGCATTCGGTTGGTAGAAAGGAGTGACAACAGAGTCCGCGGCCGTCACATTGAGCAGGCCTGAAGTATTTTAGGTGGAATATGCTCTGAAGCACTTTCAACTGTAGAAGCGCATTCGGTTAATATAAAGGAGGGACATCAGAGTCTGCGGCCGACACAGTGATCAGGCCTGAAGTATTTTAGGTGCAATAGGCTCTGGAGCACTCTCAAGTGTGGAAGCGCGTTCGGTTGGTAGAAAGGAGTGACATCAGAGTCCGCGGCCGTCAGAGTGAGCAGGCCTGAAGTATTTCAGGTGGAATAGGCTCTGGAGCACTCTCAAGTGTGGAAGCGCGTTCGGTTGGTAGAAAGGAGTGACATCAGTGTCCGCAGCCGTCACAGTGAGCAGGCCTGAAGTATTTCAGGTGGAATAGGCTCTGGAGCACTCTCAAGTGTGGAAGCGCATTCGGTTGGTAGAAAGGAGTGACGTCAGAGTCCGCGGCCGTCACAGTGAGCAGGCCTGAAGTATTCTAGGTGGAATAGGCTCTGGAGCACTCTCAAGTGTGGAAGCGCATTTGGTTGGTAGAATTAGAGCTCTCGGACTACCATTGGTTGGTTCCTTCGGAGCGTCAGCCCCCGAATAAGAGCGTTATCAACCACTCTGACTTCGTTGTTTGAGCACGGCGCAATCTGACCATGCGGATGCATCAAGTGACACAAGGCGGCCAATCAAGTGGCTGCCAGCAAGTGAACAGCGGCAACTACCCGAGTACGCATTTCGAAATACTGGGCACGTAGTTCTTCGTGCACGTGCATTGTTATGGCGTGTTCGAGCGTGTGTGAGTGGCGATTTCACATCTACGAAGACATTACCGCACCAGGTCAAAAAATAGGTGGTGGCTAGCGAAGGGGAAAGAAATGTTAATGCGGTCGTTACGGCAGCTCTCAGATTGCCACGCGATGCGCCTAGAAGATAGCGGCTTGGACGATGACGATCGCCATAATACGTGCTCAGCTCGGAAGTTTGTCGCTGCGTCCACCTGTGTTTGATATGCCCCCCTAACATATCACGGCATCTTTAGATGTGGTGAAGAATGTTTACCCGGTGACTTCTTGCGCTAGCTGCATAATGGAGTTACACCCGCACTGCTCCTAAAGTCCCTTGTAGTTGCTCCGAGATCGCTGATGTATTAGGTTAACTTGGTACGCTGCCTCTAGCGCTTTGATTGCGAGCTGTCTCAGCATTTGGTAACCTCGAGCCTGATGATCACAGCAGCCAACCGAATACGCCATTGCCATTCTATTTCAGTATTGGCTGCGATGAAGCTTTCTCAGAGCACAAGTCTCTTGGGCTTAAAAAGTCTCCAGTTTATTACTTCAGTGCACTTTTGATGTAATGTTATAGTCAGGTTGTAGAAGCTTAAGAGCGAGGCATTAATGCTATAATAGTCACCTTGATCATTATGCCCCCTTTTCCTTTTAATATTTTTTTCTGAGGTATTGAAAATGAATCGGAAGGGTGGTCTCTTCTTGGTGATTGTGCGAGCCGCGTTGTCTGTCGAATCCTTGCCACTGATCCCGCAATGAACAGAGAGTCACAGGAAATTCACATTGTGACCTGTTTCTAGGACGTTTCTGGGCCCTGGTCGCACTAGTATAGAACACCAACTGCTGAACTTCAGCTGAGTCCACTTTTTAGTGTGTGAAAGACGCCCTTGTTTTAATTTGAAGTAAGAATGAATGAACAATCAATCTGAGGACTCATTTTCTTTGTTAGTGACAATATTTATGAGAACTAACATACGAAGATACCAAGAAAAAGTACAGGTTATGTCCTTTGAAGTAATTGTATTGTATATGGGAAGAAACAAAAGTGGGCGAAAAGATAACTTGCCACCAAACGGATGCAAACCGGCGACTTTCAAATAATGTGCCCGATGTTGTACCAGAATACCACTGAGCTGCGGTGGCGGTCAATAACGCGTCTACTTTTTAGGGTATATTATCATAATTATGATGGCCACGGACACGAACCAACTGGCCAAATGAATGGTTATCCCCTCACTATATGAATATCGTGAAGCTTTGAGTGGGAGAGATAACGAGTCACAAAGAGATAACAGAACACAAAGCAGTTTTAATACAAAAACAATTTCCACTAGTCAAGCAGTCAATAGACTTCACCAAGTAACAAAATTGAAACGTACATCTCTGGTGTGTGTACTCGGTGAATCCGACAGCCCACTAAAGTCTTCCCAAATTATTGAATATATCTGCGCAAATAATATATTGGTGTTGGTCGCGTTTGTGTATTCTTGATCCTAATTAACCAGTGGAGAGCAGTCGGGCTTTCGCATTTTCTCCGACAGATACGCGCTATAGCAGTTTTTGCCCTCACAGGACAAGAAAAGTTAGGTTTATCCTAGCCTTTTACAATTTTGCTGTGAATCTATTAGTCACTCCAGTGGCATTTACTGACACAAAAGACGAGATATTTTAGCATGTGACGACAGTTCTTTCTTTCTCGTTGTCAGCTGACCTTAATAAAAGTAAGGCTCTCAACAGGAAGAAGTATTGCTGCCATTGGTGTCTATAGTCCACATTTCAGCTTTCACACATAGCTGTCGTACATGGATTAGCCAAAGTAGGAAAAGAGGGTCAGAGAAGAGCAGAAAACTTGAGTAGCTTCGTCGTGTTTGAATGTCGTAGAAACAACTGTCGAAGTCACCTTCTAGATGAAACTTGAAAGTACCACGTTTTCAAATCCTGTGTTGTATTGCCTAATATTTTATGTGGCGCATTGCAACGGTGCACACACAGCATGATGGTGGTTGCTCTTGTAATCGAATGCAAACTCACATTCCTAAAACGTTGGCCAGACGCTATACTGGAGGCAAACCAACCACCATGCTCAATGACGATATGTAATTAGCGTTAATCAGTCTCCGAGAAAATACACTCGCAGACTATGGACAAAAGAAAAACAAAGTTCGTCGCTCAGTTAACGCGTATTTCTGTTCGGCCCTGCTCATTAAACAGCGGACGTGAGTGAAGGCAGACTCGTCACTGAAACTCTGAATAAAGATGGCGCGGAAGCCGACTCTGCCAGCGTTAGTTCACGCTGCTCCAGTCAAAGAAATATAGACATAGTTCATTTGGCTTTTGGTTCTTGCAGGAAAAACAAAATGCCGAGACCTTAGCAAGAAGACCGCTTTCTAAGAGGTTCGGAAGAGTTCCGGCCTTGCTTACATTTGCGAGTAAGTTTTCATTAAACAAAACACACATTTTATGCGGCGTAATAAATAACTGTTAAACATTATTACCGATAACAAAATTTCCACCGCAAAGTACCTAATACATTGCAAAAAAATGCCTATGGCACGCACACAAATAAAACAAAAAGTACAAAGAAAAATGCGTCAGACATGTACAAACGAGTACCCAAAAATGTGTCTACTGAAATTCGCTAGTATAAACATGAACAATTAATACCTGTCACAATAATAAATAAAACTTTCACATACCTTATTGAAGGTTTGACAGAGACTAACAGAAACGTACGTAGAGAAATCGTCTTTACAACATGTGAATCTGCTTCTAGACAGTCAGTGTTGAAGTACTTTTACTTTTCTCCGGATCATAATTTTCGATTCGATATCTTCTTTGTAAATATTGTTACGTAGCATGAAAAATCTACGTTTTATTGGCTGACAACCTTGTTCAGTCCGTGTGGAAAGGAACCTCATGTATGCCGATTTCTAATATTCTTAGCGAGTACGTAAGCCTGTTTAGGCCGCACAGGTTCAGATACGTAATGTCATTGCGTCTTGCTCTATTCATGTACACGATCGCAAGAATGAAAATATGCAGCTAATGAAACGAAAAAAAAACGTCGAATGGGCAAAATAAAGGACCTGTTCGAGTGTCACTTGCAGTCTGGGTTACGCGACGACAAGCTTCCCTTTTTTCGTAAGGCGTAATCGCGCAACTATATTTCTCAGGGATGTCGTTCCCCACACGTGACTGAATTGTTTTGCGTAAGAAACGATAATAGAGGTTTGAAGGAGTACATAGATTTTTTTTCAGAAAGAGGTTAGCGCATTTACAGAGCGTGCGCTACGCCTCAGCTAATCCTGCCACGCATGCTGATGGGGCGCATCTCATTTTAACTGCTGGGGTAAAGACTGCTATGGTGTTTTAGCATCAGCTTCACTTTCATTCTTTCCCCCATGCATGGGCTCCAGCCTGGGTCTTGCCTACCAGCTCTCAACTTTATCTCAACCGCCTATCAGCTCTCAACTTTATCCGACCCATAGCTCACCTGCCCTTCTTTTCTTAAATGTTTTGAAAGTGTACTTTTCTTTGAAAAATTACCCGGTGTGGTTTCGAACTTCTGACCTTGCGAGGTTAGGCCAGTGTAGTGCCCTAAATGACCTTCCTTTTCACGCGTTCATTCTCCTAACTTCTTCCTGACTTGATCAAATTTGACATTGTTGGTTTCAAAGGGTCCACGTTATTGCAGTTTTGTTGATTTCGAGTGGTCGCACTCCTACTTTGACACTTCCTGTCAACTGACGAGTGGCCCGCACCTGTTTTGCGAACTAATCATCATCTGCTCTGTGATTGTAACAATCACATAGAAGGAGCCGATTAGCTGGAGTGCAAGATATTTAAATGCAAAATGTTTCCAACTATTTAGGAATAGCCAGGAGCTGCCTTTAGGACTGCATCCTACTTTGTTGGCGTTTTGGAGTAGTAATTAAAACTCTGGTGAATAAGTGTAGAGGTAGACAGTGGCCCTCAGCTGGGAGTCAGATATACGTACTAGTAATGACATCTGCGGTTAGTCTAATACGTAAAGTAGCAGATGAAAATGTACGAAGTGCATTATTTCTAGTTCAAAAAGTATACTGGAGAAGTAGCAAACCACAAGTCGTTTTATCATAATAAAAACGGGAAGTTTCACTTAGGTAGCACCAGCAAGGCGGCTTGGTCCTAATCATCATCCCCGACTTCATGATAGCCTTTGAATCATTCCCGTTGAAACGTCAAAGCCACTTATGCACCCATTATGCACGGGAACAGCATCACATCAAGTTTTCCTAATCTACTGTTCAACATGCAGGAATTACCATTACTCTTGCTGTCGTGGTCAGCGGTTGCCTTTGCCAGCCCGATAACCGCCCCTGCTGTACCAATGGGGCCGATAGTGCTTTCGTCCGGGATACTCCGGGCATGTTCACTTGCCGGCAAAGCTTTCTTCGGCTGTGGAATACGGACTACCAACCGCATCGACCCTGACATCATGCCAAGAGAAAAACTTAAGCTGCTGCTTTCACCAACCTTCCTTCAGTGGACACGGGAACAGCATCACATCAAGTTTTCCTAATCTACTGTTCAACATGCAGGAATTACCATTACTCTTGCTGTCGTGGTCAGCGGTTGCCTTTGCCAGCCCGATAACCGCCCCTGCTGTACCGATGGTGCCGATAGTGCTTTCGTCCGGGATACTCCGGGCATGTTCACTTGCCGGCAAAGCTTTCTTCGGCTGTAGAATACGGACTACCAACCGCATCGACACTGACATCATGCCAAGAGAAGAACTTAAGCTGCTGCTTTCACCAACCTTCCTTCAGTGGACACGGGAACAGCATCACATCAAGTTTTCCTAATCTACTGTTCAACATGCAGGAAATACCATTTTTCTTGCTGTCGTGGTCAGCGGTTGCCTTTGCCAGCCCGATAACCGCCCCTGCTGTACCGATGGTGCCGATAGTGCTTTCGTCCGGGATCGATTCCGGGCATGTGCACTTGCCGGCAAAGCTTTCTTCGGCTGTGAAATACGGACTACCAACCGCATCGACCCTGACATCATGCCCAGAGAAGAACTTAAGCTGCTGCTTTCACGGACCTTCCTTCAGTGGACACGGGAAAAGAAACACATCAAGTTTTCCTAATCTACTGTTCAACTGCAGGTGTGTAAACCATTACCGCTATTTGCTAGGAAATCAGATGACGCCTTTCTGCTAGTGTTCCCATGTCCACAAATGCTATGTGAAATTGTATTTGACTGTTTTTCAGTGGTATCGCTTTTATTACGCTCTGGTGACATTGAAACAAATCCGGGACCAACTATGCGCTCAGAAAATCTATTAGATATCGAATCTCTGCCTGAAAACCCAACTGAGCAAATGCCTGTTCTTTTAATATTGATGAAGGATATTCATACAAGATCATTACAAAGTGCAAATGTTCAGAACGAATTAGCAGCTGATATAAAGTCAATTAAATGTGCCCAGAAGAACATAGAGGCAAAGATTATCGACGTACAAAAGCACCTCGACGACGTCGAGCGAAAATCGGAAGTCCTCGACAAAGTAAATGAAGAGCTATCGGAAGTGCATGCTTCGGTCAACAACCTCGAAGCACGCAATTTTTCACTCTAGTCACGACTTGATGACTTGGAAGATCGCTCACGGTGAAACAATCTTCTCTTCTATGATTTCCCCGATCACAAACAAACATGGCAGGAGACAGGAGCCAAACTAACCTCTGAAATGAAGTCAGTTTTAAGTACCTTCACAGGCAGCACAATTGAGAGGGCACACAGGCTAGGTTCCTTTTCTCCTACCAAGTGCCGCCCGATAATTGTCAAGCTTACCGACTTCAAACTAAAGAGCAACTTTTTTCGCTCGGAGGCCAATTAAAACAAAGAAGCATCGGTGAATCGTAAGATTTTCAGCAACCACCCGCCTCGTCCGCAAAAAGCTAACTGAATTTCGTAACCATCAGCCTCATGCTGCATCCTTTAAGCTTTGCTACAATAAGATGCTAGGTAACGGCAAGTGTTATATCTACAATACTAAACTTGGCATCGTCGAAGAATTGCAATCAGAAGCTTCTTATGCAGGCCACGCTCGACATCAACCTAAACACAATTCAAAATAGGGAAACAAGAGGGGAGATGGTCTATTACCTGCTTCTAAAGCAAAGCTATCCTTCCTTTATTCAAACACAAGAAGCATTGCTAACAAGTCTGACTCCTTATCATCCGCGATAGATTCGTGGGGTGCTCATGTGATTGCACTTACTGAAACGTGGCTTTCTTCAAATACGCATGACAATGAATTGTTTGATAATGCGCAAGACTTTACTATTTATCGCTGTGATCGCACACTGCGCCGAGGGAGTGTGTGCTCTTAGCTATATCAAAATGCCTTCCATCGTCTTGTATACAGATTAATCACGACATTGAAATAGTATGACTTCTGCTAACAATTCGTAACTTAAAAATTATCCTAGGGGTATGCTATCGGTCGCCTTCATCTTCGGAAACGTTCATAAGTGAACTCGACGATTCCATAAACATAGTCGCTTCGCGCTTTTCATTCATGCCTCTGTTTCTACTAGACAATTTTAACCTGCCCAACTTAAATTGGAACACTGATCCACCAAGCTTATCATCTGTTTTAGCACGAGCCAAGGATTTTGTAGATATGTGTTCTGTTTTTGGCCTGTGTCAACTGGTGACACAACCTACAAGAATAACCAGTACCACTTCAAGTACCCTTGACCTAATCTTGACCAATTCGCCTGATCTAGCATCTGAAATCACTTATATGCCTGGTATCAGTGATCATTCTATGCTTGCTTTTCACCTTGAAATGGCACCCCCAAAACGAACCAAAGTGAAAAAACTCATAGTCGATTACAGTAATGCGAATTTCGATGCCAATAATGACGAACTATTGAACTTCGTTGCTTTCTTTTTTATCCATTTCAGTGATTGCTCTGTCCAATTGAACTGGGATATTTTTGCTGCAAAAGTAGACGAAATTACTAAGAAATACATTCCTAACCGAACCATCATTTCTAATCACCAGGCACCATGGTACAACACCTACATCAACCGCCTATCTAACCGTAAAAAACGACTTTACAGATCAGCAAAACTAGCGCCTTCTGAAGACTGTTGGGCGATTTACAAAGCCGCGCACAATGCTTTACCAGATAACACCACAGTTCAAGTAGATGATTTTGACAATCCAGTTCCTACTAACATGTGCGCCGATCTACCTAATGACACTTTTAAAAACAACCTTTCGAGTTGTTAACGTCATCCGACCCCATGTGCAAAGCTTCAATTATATTGCCATGCCACCACATTCCATTGATCATTCCGGTATCGCTAAACTCATAGATAACTTGCCCATTCACTCATCCCCTGGCCATGACAATATTGGTAGCAAATTTCTGAAAAGCACCATTACTTACAGTTCAGTGATACTAACAAAAATCTTTCAACAGTCCTTAGATACATCAACCATTCCTACACAATGGAAAATCAGGAGGGTGGTCCCAATTTTTAGGTCAGGCAATAAACACTCTCCGAAAACTTATCGCCCCATTTCGTTAACAAGCACTTCCTGTAAATTATTAGAACATGTCATTTTCACCAACCTCATTACCTCCCTTGAATCGAATTTTTTTTACACCAGCACAACATGGTTTTTGCAAACATTATTCATGTGAAACACAGCTCATATATTTCACTCACAAACTGCATCACATTTTAGACCGTTCATCATGTGCTGATTGCATTTTTTAAGACTTCAGTAAGGCTTTCGGTAAAGTCTGTCACGGACTACTACTGTTCAAACTGAACCCACTAAATATTGACAATAGCTTACTCAAGTGTATTGAGTGTTTCTTGTTTAACCGTGTTCAATATTTTAATGCTAACAATCAGAGTTCGTCATCTGCAGCGGTACACTAAGGTGTACCGCAAGGGTCACTTCTTGGTCCACTTTTGTTTCTAATTTATATTAATGACCTCACGTCTTCACTTTCTTCTAACATTCATCTTTTTGCAGATGACTGCGTCATTTTTCTTGAAATAACTAGTAATAATGACAGTTTAAGCCTCCAATCTGATCTTAACAAAGTAACAGCTTGGTGTAGCATATGACGAATGGACTTAAACATCGCTAAATGTAAGGTAATGCGCGTAACTAGATCTGCTAACACCCCACCAAAATACTACTTAAGCAACTTCCCGCTTGATCCAGTCTCCTCGTATAAATACCTGGGTATTCTTATCACATCTAACTTATCTTGGGCAACCCACATCGCATACATTACTAATAATGCTAATCGCATGTTAGGCTACATACGTCGTAACTTTTCAAAAGCACCTTCTGCACTAAAACTTCTGTTGTACAAAACATTAATATGTTCCAAACTTGAATATGCATCATCAGTGTGGCATCCTTACCACTATAACCTTGTTACTTCGCTTGAGCGTGTACAGAATAACTCCGCCCGTTTCATACTTTCTAACTACAATCGCATCGCCGGCATCAGTTCAATGAAATCCACCCTATAGGCCTTCCTTTCCTTGCATCCTGTCGGAAAATATCTCGTTCGAGTACATTTCACAAACTATTCCATTTATCCCACCCTACATAATCAATTAATCCTCAATCCTTAGTACATATCCTATCGCATGGACCATCGTCATAAGGTTGGAATAACTCCCAGTGTCTTTATCGATCATTTATACATCGTACATCAGTAGATTGGAACCACCTTCCCGAAGACATCGTCACTATCACTAATAAAAATATTTTCCGTCCAACATTACTCAGTAGTGTATGAGCTAAACATTACTGAAAACTGTACCTTCATTGCACAGCTACTATTGTATAATCAAGAGTTCTTCTTTACTTTTTTTTTCATTTATTTATATGTTTGTTGCATTGTTTATTCTCATGCTGTATTTTCTCTGCTGTACATTCTGCTGTGTAATATGTATTTTCTATGCTGTATATTCTCGTGCTGCATTTCCTTTTCCTTGTAAACTTTATTTCCCTCAGGGCCATATAAAGAAAATGAAAGAAAAAAAATGAAATTTGAAATGCAATCGAAAAACGTGTGCTGCCCTGCTGCATTCTAAAAGATGAATTCTGAAAATTATTCAGAGAGAAAACGTTTTTGGAAAGTGCTAGCCCTGCGATTAACGCAGAACACTGCCTTAGTGATTTTAGTTAGTATGCTTTCGCTCTTGTGTATACTAACTTTTGTTTAGATTGTTAGAAAAAAGAATTTTTAAAAGGGTTTGGATGTGAATACGATTGACGCAATTTTTTACTGCATAAGTTTCGGTTAATTTTGCGAAAATATTCTAGGATTACAATATCCCTCTTTACTTGTGCACTCTACGTGAGGATCTGATTAATCAATATTTATTCTATGCAAGGCATATTTTTGCTAAATACTTATTCACCAGAAAAATTTCTTATTTATAGAGGAATAAAATTCCAGAAACTTTGAAAAGTTATCATTTTTAATTAAATCCACAATCATTAAACTGCACGTCGTCCTTGACTTGAAATTTCGCTTGATAACTGAAACGAAAGCAAGAACAGTTTTCATCATTTATGAATTTTTGTTATCCGTTGAAGGCAAATGGGAGTTCTTGTCATAAACTTTGAAAATTAGCTTTTTTTTTCTCAAAACAAAGGTGGTGATCATCCCTGCCATACAGCTCCAAACATTTATTTGTTCTTGCGCTTGATAATAGTGTTAAACAGATAATGAAGTAGAGCACTAGAACCATGCTGTAAATTGCGTCATACTGTGGCCCATTGGATCATAGTTCAAACATCTTCGCTGTGAAAAAAAATTGCACCAGTTACACTTGGCTCATTAGGTTGCGTTGAGAAGTACAATGTGGCGTTGTCTAAATAATTTTTATCGGCGCATGGGCAATGTAAGAAAAATAACTTTCCATTAGCCAATGTTCAGTAGCTCACAACACGCTAGCAACCTACGAGTGATATAGAAGGAAAACGTGCAGCAATTTATTAGACATAATGTATAAAGAATTATGCAAAAATAATCAGAACCTTACAAAAACATATGTTGCGAGTTCATTGTAGTGCTGAACACATGTTACAGAACACCAAAACAAGGTGCTCTTTCTACAAACCCCTGTAGGCAGTTTGAAATATCTCTATGAAATTTCACCACATATTTTGCTTTGAAAACTTGGTTTTGAGACTAATTGCATTGCAGATACTACAGGCAGAACATATTTTTTTTTTCAAAATTGGAAGGAGCGGCAGTTCATACACTTTTTCTGAAACACTTTCGTCATCTTTATGCAAACTATACCCACTTGAATCAAACATTTGTACAAGCACTTGCGAAATGTCTGTCGGCAAACCAGACAGCTGGGAACATCACTTCTTGACAACGTTTCCATATGTAGTCAAGTCAACTTGACCAAACTTCATCTGTTTTTTTTCGTTCAACAAGAAATTCAAGACTGAAAATTTACTTTCACTTAGTCTTTTACCAACCACGCTGTCCTTGACTTGCTATACATCTGGTCCTGCAGGATGTCGATGCACCTCGACCATCAGCGAAAGTTCGTGGCATGGAATGATGCACTCATCTTCGTACTGCTGTCCAAGCGTACTCGAACTTTTCTCTGCCATACACTCTTCAAACTGCAGAAAGAACAAATATTGTGCTAATATTTAATTGCTTTTCGAACATAGCGGTTTTCAAATATATCGAGTACGTTAGCTTACCTTTATAAAAGAAAATACAGAGTATTTCACTCAAGAATATACACATACAGTCCAATCGGTATATGTGATACCCACTAAAAAACGAGGATTAGTTCGATGTATTGTACAGTTCAATTTACCACTTTAAATATTTTATCGAGTTTTGAAAGTAATATTTCAATGGGTAAGTAGGCTAGATAGAACTAATCAGTCACAGTGCAACGAAAGGTGGCTAATATAAACTGATTTTTTATAGTTCAAACTTTTCGTAGTTCACAGATGTAGGTGTGGGTTTTTAATAGGTGTAGGTTGTAGGTTGCAAAACAATACGCTATATGTATGAAGAGCAATTGAGCATATAAAAAGACTGCTGTGCGTCTTCGTTGGGTACGTCTACTCTGTCTTGCCTGTAACATGAGAGTTGTCCAGTATCGCAGTCAGCTTACTGAATGGGGTGATGTGCGAAGCAAACATGTGAGATTTGTTTTCTCTACATTCGGCACTGTCAATTAGCATCGCGGAAAACAGCACGGTACTTTGGTTTATTGGTTGTCAGTGCATGTAGGGCCGAAAAGAAAGAAGATGCCTCCGCTTGACGACAAGAACCTCGGAAGAAAGCCCGCGATAGTTATTTCTCGTGCTGTTCAGCACCCTCTTCACCGTACCGCTCATTCACAAACATACATGTGGGATGGTCTCCTTCCGTGACAAAAGAGCAAACTTTTTTTTTTTTTTGAGGACGAACTATTTTTGTGGTGTGCCGCAGCACTTTCTAGCGTTTGATACATCTAATGGTTTGCTATGCTTGTTGGTTGTAGCAGTAAATATTTTTATGTAATGACGTTAAATTAATGTCATGTCGAAAATAGCTTGATATTAAAGATGATTTGATTTAGTCGAGCTCTTTGTAGCCGCGTTTGATTCTTGCTAAACTTGAAGCCATGTATTCGGACGCTTATAGTATGGCTTGAGGTGCTTTGAGAACCGAAACAACGATAAGTGCTCCATAATTTTTCACGGGATAGTGTTCAACGTGCCCTAACATAAGCATATTACACCAGTCGCCAGCATATCACCTCCATCGAAATTCCTCTACCACTAAGTGAACTGGTTGAACAATAGACTGATATCAATCATAATTGTGACAGAACCATATATTAGTGCACGCCACAAGTACAAACTTCTTGTACTAGCCACCGACTTTAACGAATATTATGGATCCTAGGAACTAGCGTCGCTCATTTGTTATGATTTACTTCGTAGAAATGCGTGGATTTATGCTGTGAATCGAACATTCTTCCACATGTTTAGGAGAAAAATAGTTCAGC
This sequence comes from Rhipicephalus microplus, assembly GCF_043290135.1. NCBI lineage: Eukaryota > Metazoa > Arthropoda > Arachnida > Ixodida > Ixodidae > Rhipicephalus > Rhipicephalus microplus. The sequence goes on from NW_027464594.1 coordinate 1,229,109, forward strand.
TGCTACAGTAAATGATGGCAATGCGTTCAAATTCAGGCAAGAATGAAATTTCGCAACTACAAATGACAAGCCACCTCGATATTTCAACGATAAAATATACGATTTCCGTATACTAAATTACTGATAGTCGACAAGCTTATTATTTAGGAACCAGAAAGTACTTTTAAGCTGGAAATATGCCAACCTGCATGCGACTGACGTGCTTTTGAGGGTCTCTTAGCGTACACAAGTGAATTAAGCGGCGTCGGTGACAGTACGCCAATCATGCCACCACCAAGAAAACCACAATGCTTAGAAGCTTCGCTTAAAATGTTTTTCGCCATGAGCCTTCTAAACAGCTCTGCGAATGCCGAAGAATTCTAGAAATGCCAACTCATACCGATGCGTTCGAAAGCAGCGCAGGCGAGAAGGCTGCAAGCTACGATACACTTCTTTGTTTACGCACTCAAAAAACAACTCCCATAGAAAAAATTCTTGACAGCAAGCTTCACTCGTCACCCACTTCCACTGTCGGATGGCTTCATTTTGTCGCTAACGGCAATACTCTAACAATCTACACACCATCTGCGATCTTTTTTGCTGGTTTAGGTTGTGTTTGCGAACATTCATATCTTTCAATACACAACGAGGAAATGTAGTGCCGCTACTCGAAGCACTAGGTTATGCTCTAAGAGGCGATGAGTTCAACTGGATGGGATTGTCAGTATCTTGCTGGAATGTTTTGAGTGCGTCGTCCATATTCACACCAGAGATGAAATTGAGGGGTCGGTTGGAATATATTAAGCTACTCGGCCGACTTGGAAACCTCGTAAGTGCGCGCTCATGTGCTGGTACAGTCTCACAGCATGAGGAGCGTTGGATGGTCGCGAGCCCAGCTGATTGACCGGAAGTTATTATTCCGTGGGAAATAGATGTGGGTATGCGGAACCAAAAAAGCATGTAGGAGAGACGCTAAATCATGTCACAGAAAACAGTACCTCACTGCTTTTACATTGGAGTTTACGCTTAATAATTATATAGGCTTACAAAAATTCTTTTTGTAATAATATGTATATGTTCTTGGTACGACTAGTGCTCACCTAAAGCTGAAAAATATACTATATTGTCCTCATTAAAAAACAATACAGAAATAAATACATTAAACACAGGTGAATAGTGTGCAGATCAATGTGTAACAAACAGGGTTATGTGTGATCTCGAGGCCCCCAAAAAGCACTGAGGGGATCAAAGCAGAAAATGGGGGGTGTATGAGTGCACAGTATGGGCTACCTACAGACCACTGACCTGTTGCATCCTCACTGACTAGAGACACAGGCGATATGTCATAACATAGACTACACCAGAACAAGTAATAGCATGCCCGTTAGCGACACGATGGAATGCCTATTGAGACGTTGTTCGAAAACGCTGCTTCCGCTATTTTTCACTTTTCTTTACCGCAATACACTGAATCTTCCTCGGTGCATCTAACATTTTTATCAGACTCAAGCCAATTTTAGTCACACGTAAAGCCCTCGTTGTACTGTGTATATTGTGAAGCATTCGCTACAATTTGCGACAATGTTAGGCGAAATGTTGTCAAAGCATGTTTTATACCGTCAAAGAAAGCCAAATACCATCCAAAACTGAATAAAATTACCATATAATATGTAAAAACATGGCTGAACTTTACATCGTCGGAATCATTATAACACAAAAGCAAGGTGTGTGTACACAGAGGTATGGCTTACTGTAAAGTGATTTGTAAGAGCTCGTACAATGCCTGTGGGCCTTCGGCAGCCATTGCTTCGTTTGTCCTGGGTGCACCCACGCTTGCGCCAACTGTACATTTGCACAGCGACTACTACCAACCATGATCATGATTCAAATGTTGTGGTAGATTAAGAATTCAACATATACCTTGACACAGCATAGAGCACACCAGGAATCCCATGCAAACATTGCATCATCAAGCACATTCAAAACAATTGTACTCAATATAGTCTTGTTAAAAATGCCTTCACTACAGGAGAGAAACGGCAGGGTGTGTGCTCTCGAGTAATACAATGAACCAAGTAATAGGATGACCTAGTGCGCCTGTCAAACTGAAGTAGGTAACGTCATTAGGTTCAAATGCCATTCGGTGCAACAAATGTTCTTTCATCTGTGGTGGTGATACAAAGAAAAAAGTAATGTCATTCATTTGGGATGTCAATGTGGATAACTCAGAAAAGAAATGGCCAAAAGTTTGAGGGATGTAAAGGTAGTGTGGTGAAGAAAGGAATGTATTTATTTTAAAAGACACGTGCGAAGTTGCTTCAAGCATAGTTACTTTATATCTCAAAATATATGACTACTATAAGTTAAGAAGACGCCCAGCCAGTTGCCTTAGCCGATAAAAGGAACAAAAGCAACAAAGCTCACATTACAAAACCACAAAAAAACGATGCTAAGCTGCAGCAAGTAATGCATTTAGTTGCTTCGTTCTCGGCGTTGCGAGGAATGTGCATAATCCAGAAGTAGACACATAATTGTGAGATAAAAAAGTGACAGATCTGCCGCAAAGGCGAAGCAATAAACGCGATCACAACAATTTAGAAGGTCTTGCGCAGAATGGCAAGCAGATCGAAACGTGCTCCGCGTTTCTCGAGCACAAATGAAACGTACTCACAAGTAGAGATGCACGCGAATAAGCGTCTGGGTTGTTACTTCAATGTGTCTGAAGAGCGCGCTCTTTTCGCAAACGGAGTCTGTGGAACGATTGCAGTGACCTTCGTGTGCCCCGTAACTACGACAGAATTGTTCCAGTGCAAGCCGAACGCCAGCCAAGACATATGATCCCCCCCCCCCCCCCAGGAGGTAAGGGCGCGTGAGAGATTGTTCAGTCACCTCCTCTCCACGGGCCAAATACGCGTGCGAGCTGAGCACCCCCGCTAGGGTTCGTCGATGTGCGTGCCCCGTTCAGCCGCTTTGGAGAGTTGAGACAACCGCGTCGTCTGCTATGGAGTCTGCCATTACGATGCCTTCTCCGCAAGTCGCCTATAGTCACAAAGACCAGCCAAGCAACGAGTGTTGCGCGGCTGCATACAGAGTCTGTTGCGTGAAATCGTTTGGAACTCAAAAAACATGAGAGCAATACAAACATTTTTCATCGGGAGTGTCAAGGTCTGAACTGTCTAGACTCTAGTCTTCATTTGTAAAGTGACACTAGCAGCTGGAGTTCCTCGCAGCAGAAAAATACAATCGACGCAAGCCGCGTTAACACCTTCAATTAGAGTCTATTTGGACAAGTCGCTAACTATTCAAATATGTTAAAGATGTGAAACAACCAAGCCTAAGCCACATGACCGTTTAATGTCTCTGTGTGTTGTGTACACTCCACAAAAGTGTAAAAAGGTTTGCCGTTTGCCACATGATTGAAAAAAAAATAAAATACGTGCTGCCGTGAGAAATAAAAGAGAAAAATCACAGCATGTCCACGGAGTAAATGATAATGCGTGAGGCGAAGCGTTCATCCATGCTTCCGTCAATGCTCCAGTCCATGCGTCTCTTCATGCGTCCATCCGTCCATCCAGCATATCCACGGAGCACAGCATAGCACGGACGAACGAACGCTTCGTTCCATTCTCCATCATTCATGGTGAGTGGGACTAAGCGTATGCCCGTCCGTCTGTTCTTGCTTCTGTTCATCCGTGCATCTGTCTGTCTGTCCATCCATCTGTCTGTCACTCACAGTAGTGCCACATGCTGAGCGAGTCACAACTAGGTGGTGACGAACCGATCACAGACATGCATGGACGAACCCACGGCTTTAGAAGCTTCGCCCCTAAAACTGTGATTGCGTACCATATTTTTCTATATGCTTTCTGAGTTATGCAAGAGCTACCTCATTTACAGACCACACCCTGTGACGCACAGTACGTTGTGTTCCTCTCTTCTACCTTACTGCGAACAGCCGATTTGCAAAAAAAAAATTGTTGAAAACATATACTATTTGGTGATCTACATGTGGCTCATATGGCATTAAATCATGACTCGGACGCAGACATCGACTGTCAAACCAAGATTGGTGTGCTTTTATAGGAATATGTGGTAATTAGCAATTTTTAAAGCGTTCATTGATATCTGGAAAAGGAAGTGACCACATGGCTTTAAAACAATGAGCCGGCAAGTTGCATTTATTATACAGCAATTTCGGATGTCACAGCTTTATTCGGACGACAACTTTATTATACTTCAAAAACAAGCGTTATAACTGACTGCAAGTTAACCGCAGCACATGTCTCGGTTCCACTTCCACTGGTTCTCATTGTTTCGAGCTGGCGCAGCTGAACGTGCCACTTTACTCGTGCACAACTTGATATCAACCTTTTTTCCAGAGAACCCTTTTATTGGTGACATGCCTGCACGCTGCACTTCACCCTTTTGATTGAATATTCAGTTACAGCATTGAGAGGGGACATCAGGGTAAACAGGTTGTCTGCTCAGGGTGTGATTCATTTCAAGTCCACTTTACAAGATATGAGTGAGCTCATAATCTCACCACTCAGATAACACAAGTTCTCGCCATCCTCAACATATCTTTTCAGTACAGTTAAATGTGCGTTTTCATGGCTCGCCGAACCCTTAGTTGCAGCTATGCACTACCCACAATTCGTTTTCTTCCAGATTCTTTACACACAAAATCCACCTATACAGTGCAAAACGCTCCATTTCATTGAAGTCAATGCTTCAATCAAAAGATGTTCTCTGTCATCAATTTCCTCTACTGCATCTCGACGACACTCTATTTTTTCTTGGGAAATCATGTCAACGAGGCACTGTGCGCTATCATTTTCATAACTACAGTTCACCGGCATGTGCAAAAACTGGCTGACGCACACAAGCTTAAAGCTCACTTCATGTCGCAGGTGTTAAGAACGGGTGCACGTACGAATGGTGGACGAATGCAGGAACGGCTGAATGGACGGGTGCATGGACACACGTGCACGCAAGGACGCATGGATGGACAAACGCACGGACAGACGGGCGCACAAACTAACGCAGGCATGGACGAACAGATGAACGCATCGCCCCACTCATCATCATTAACTCCGTAGATATGCTCTGACACCGTTTTAATTGACATGCAATGCAATGCAACTGGCTGCTATGACTATCACGACTAAAATGGCATGCGACGCATGGGGGAAAGGTTTTGCTCCGAAAAGAAGTAGTTGAAGGCGCCGGCAGCAACAAGCGCAAAACGCAGGCGCACATCTTCGCGCAATTACAGCTTGTGTAAAAGAAGCGATTGAGAACAACGCGTTTTGTGCGATTCAAAATGAACAAGTAAAATACGCATGTACACAGCATGAGAATGAACGTATATTTCACCCTGTGCACTGGTGATTCCGATTAAGCCCGATGAGAATCAAATTTATCAACAATGATTGGCACCGTTCTGCAACAGGTATGAGAGGTTCAATCACATCAAGCCTTATCGCGATTGAAAGTGCCTGTGTGACAGCGCTTTAAGTTGTAACTGTCGAAATGCTGAAATGGCATAAATTACGCTGCACAAACATGAACTCTCCATGGGTTGCCACTTCTCACGCTTGATCTTTACAAGCCACAACAGCCGTCTTTTTGGATCTTTCGGGAATCTGAACATCCTGTAGCCATTTTGCGAGTGGTTTGTGCACTGTGGTATGCAAGACTCAGGCAATTTGCTCGAGAAAACGTCTCGCACGTATCTCACTCAACCAGCCGTGACGAGGCAGCGGCAGCCGAATGCCGGCCGCTGATCGGAAGGCGGCACACACCCGTTCAAATAGTGGCTCCACACTTCAAGGGGGCGCGCGCATCGAGGAACCCTTGCCGCCACGCGCACTTTGCGCCATCTTGTTAATAATGCTAAAAGCATGATCGCTCCCCCCCCCCCCCGAGATGCCCGACAGCAGCGGTAGGTGGTAGATATACGACAGCTTGCCGTTTGAACGTGGAAGGATGTACCCTACGGTAGGGCAGTGGTTAACAGCTCGCATTCAGGTCGCGAAGGTCTCAGGTTCGATTCCACGCAACGGAGTCTTTTTTTCTGGAATTTCTTTATTTCTTTGATTTATATATATATATATATATATATATATATATATATATATATATATATATATATATATATATAATGGATAGATAGATGGATAGATACGTATACAGATACGGTGCATAACATTGACGCCGGCGGTGAAATCCAGCCGAGAGTGTTCTTTTAATTGCTATCGCAATAAATAGAAATTAGGAGCCGCCCCCCTGACTGAGTTGCAGCAGATACACGCACACACGTGCTTAGAGGCGTCTGCTTGTTAGTATTATGGCCGTCAATGCTGGCGCCCAAAGGCCACTGAGGTGGAGAGTAAAAACACTTTGCGACAGCCTTTCGTACACCTGTCCTCGTTGAATTGAAAAATGCCTTGAAGAAAGCAACATTAGGAGCGTGTTTTCTTTTTTTTTATGAATGCGTTTCAATCTAAGGATGTCGAAGGCCACGTTTTAAGTAGTTTCTGGGCTGGAAGGTATACATTCGGTTCGACTGCGAAGGTGAATGTGTTTCCAGAACTCATTCGATAGCTTAAGCGGTTAGATTGTGATGACAATATATGGTGCTGTGTAGCAGCCATTAAGTGACATCAGATGTCAATTTATTTCTATTTGAATAACACTAAAACGTCCAGTGCAAGATATGTATAACCTTTGTTCATGCATAAACTATCACAATGTGCTTCAGCAACACGCGAACAAGTTCACAGCTTGAGCGGCGAACACGCGCAGGTGATCCACGTCTCGCTGCACCAAGGCACGACATTCGCCCATCGGCATTGTTGCCTTTCTATGGCGTTTACTGCAGCTGGCACATTAGTCAGTACTATAGCACTTAAATTCAACTTTGGAGAATTGCCGTTGGTGCTTGTGGATGATGCACCACTATGACAATGAGCTCTCGCAAGTTAAAGTGAAGGAAAGAGCAACGAACGTAACTGCGTCTAGAGCGACTCCGCGATAAAACGCAGCCATGGTTTCTCGCTTGTATCAAGGTGCTTTCACCATGGGCTGTGAGATTGCTAATAACGATGGGCATTTTTTAACTGCGCTGTCACCGAATCGTTCTCTGTCAGTGCTAGTTAAAAGTAATGAAACAATACATAACGCCCCCGCTCCCAGAAGGCTGCATCGCCCTGCCCACACGCGCCAGTAAATTAACAGTGTGTGAGAGAGAATGTGTGAAACTCATAAGTTGAGTTTGTGGATTGTTCTTTATGTGCCACGGACTGTACGTTCGTAGGCAAGACACGCCACTTGTCATCACGGATCGAGCAGCCTGTTGTTCAATTCGTGGTGGCGGCACGTTTTTTTATTATTTTTTTATCAATTAGCGGTCATTTTATTATTGCCATATGTTTGATGGAAATGTGTAACTGAAATCTTCGTGGACCCGGACATAAAGCACTTGAAAGGTAAAAGCGCGCCACTGTCGCGAAATCATCCAATATAGGGCTTAAGAAAAATATTCCACAACGTTTCGTTGTTCACATTTCAGGCATATTGAACAACACAATTTTCATACGAGATGGTCTAAAGCGAACAGTGAGGCAAGAATAAGAGATGTACGTATTGCGTTTGAACCTTAACACTTGGTGTGTTATGTAGTGTAAATGGGCTCTATTGCAGCATGGAAAGTGACTGGCAAAATAGCACTTCATGAAAACGAGAAAAGGTACTACATAGCGATAGCTACAACATTGCTTCGCTTTAATTTAGCTCATTTTTCTGCAACAAATAAGTGCCTCATTGAGGTTCACCTATGTACGTACATTTACCGCCGCTAGAACCCACCTGAATTTTACGTCGAAAAAACTTGTACCTCCTCCAAAAGTTCAGAAAGATTGGACTCGTCAGATGTAAATTTTGTTTTATTGTCGTGGTGCCACCTACAGGGGAAACAAATGTAGATATGTAAGTCGGAAAGCCTATATGCAATTTTTGCAGCAGCTGTATAGAAATGAAGAGTAAAAAATTACCGCCGTATCCACTAAGTGAATGATGATAAGAAGATCTTGTTCGGAGATGATCGGGTAACCCGCCAATCCTCCGTACGCATCTACTACCATCATATATAGACGTGACAATTGTGTTATATATATATATATATATATATATATATATATATATATATATATATATTGTACTTACACAATGTTTATGTTTATTAATTAGCATTTGAATGCACTACATATACATTTTGTTGAACATCACCAAATTTTGTATAGCCAAGAGATGTTCTTTTGCAAGAACATCTCTTGGGGAGCGGTACGTTTGCAGGTGTACGATGCGCATCGAAGAGCGTAACGCGTTATCATTTATAAGAATATCCAATCGCTTTGCACGATGTAAACGTTCAAAACGCCAAATCTCTGAGTACGAAGGGACCGTGTGTAAACTCGGTCCTGTATCAATGCATTGCCTTCTCGGTGTACTTGGTGACGCCTCCCTCTGACAAGTTTGGTGCCAATTACGTGGCCATGACTGCTATCCCGGATGAGAGCTTCAAAGTGGCGTGCTCCCAGTTATGGTTCTGGCTGGTTAGGGGCAACGCGAGATCATCTGAATCAGCTAGCTTAACATAGATCCCAAGGCCACCCGCGGGACGCTCCACTTCCCTGTTGCAGACGGCTCGAACAAACTCACTCATGTGCGTGCTTTTAGCGTTTCATGTCTCGGTGAAGCAGAGGACGTCGGCTGCGCTCAGGACGGAATCATGTTCTATATTATGAACGTGTTCTTTGAGAGACCGCACACTCAAAAGAGCAGCCGTGAAATTTGTTGAACGGAAAACTGACGCCTTTGGCGGTGGCACGCCGTCTATTGGGCTTTGTTGTTATCACCAGAAGCGTACACTGACAACAGTGGTGTAGACGCTGGCTGCCGCCACCAGCCGCCGCCACTACACAAGGTGCGACCACGAGAAGCTTAGAAGCTTGGCGAGCAAGCTTCTAAGCCGAGCAAGCTTCTAAATTGCAACACCGCGAGTGTTGCGCTCCGAAGTTTAGCCACTCAGAGGAGCCAACGTGCTCTGGCATATATCGTTGTCCGTCTGCTAGTCTGTCTGTTCATCCGTCCATGCGTCCATCCATGCATGCTTTTATCTAATGAACACTCCTAGTACCGCCACCTGGCATCTCGCATCCAATGTGGCACATACCCGCTTTATGCGTCCGTCTATCCATCCGTCCGTTTGCTAGTCTGTCTGCCCCACTCCTTGTTGATCGCTTCATTTATGGTGCATTTTACCTCATGATAAACAAAGAAGTAGAACTAAATATGTATACAACATGATTGAATACCAGCATGTGCTGAAGCCAGGCATGTAGCGCTCCGCTAGCCCAATAATTTGAGCTATAACGTGGTCCAGCCAGCTCTCTTCATTCTATCAAGTTTTCTTCATTTCGCTTATTTAATAATTAAGATTCCGGGTGCCAGAATGACCATACGATTATGAGGCATGCCGCAGCGAGTGAGGCTAAAGATGATTATTTACTAAGCATATATATATATATATATATATATATATATATATATATATATATATATATATATATATATATATATATATATATATATATATATATATATATATATATATATATATATATATATATATATATATATATATATATATATATATATATATATATATAATACGTGGCGTTTTAGTATGTCCAGGACCAAGCCCGCGTATTGTGGCTGAGTAGCCGAACACCATAACGACCGTATCACCGTGGCCGCTGAAACACGCACTACTTTCGAGAAAACTTATCTGTTCGCATTGAAAAGCAGCAGCGGTAGTCTGCTAGCCATCTTTGAGAAAACTGCCTTGGAATTTCCACTCTTAGTTCTCCTACTTCAACAAATAAACTTGAAGCGTGCGCCATGGAGACATCGCGCATGGGAAGGGTTGATGTCACCGTGGTTAGCAATGAAACACACTTGGAACGGAGCGGCCTTGTAGGTAAACGTTGAGGGCCTGACTGTTGGGGTGGTTGCAGTGCCAATAGACATGCAGTAACATTACGGGCATCACATCCATCTTTCCCAATGGGTACCTTTCGCAGTACCAATTCAGTGAACTAGCTCATGTGGCAGCTGATCACGCTCCGTGCAGCTTCATTACCGATATTGGCAATATTTGTTTTGTAAATTACAGTCGAGCGAATATTTTATGAGTTCAAAAAAGGCACATGTCGCTAAATGTTTCAGCAAGACTATATTTAGCAAGATGGTGACAATGTCTCTGTTGCATTCAATTCAGCAACTTATGTATTAAATTGCCACACTACACTTAACATTCAGGTACTTCGGGTGAAGAAGCAAGCAGGTTTACTTCTTGAAGAACTTTGCGCATAAAGTAACGCCTTTAAGCTTTCAAAGAGCGTTTAGTTAGAGGCCTATTACTGGTGCAATAATATAGCGTGTCCATATTCCTCTCGTGCCCACAGAAGCCTGCGTTCTCAATTCAATCTACGAATAGAAGACAAGCTCTGCGCAGACGGTGCAGCAAAAAACGTCACCACCATAACTGGATAGTGCAAAGAGAGCTGTCAGTAAGCGAACCTGCATAGGCCCTTCTTTTTTGTTGGTGTGAGGCATGGTTTTCTCATAATCGAGGACCTAGCAAGCGTCTAATGTCAATACAACGTCGCTTCAGAGAAGTAGGAAGCTCATCAAAGGGAACTGCGAGTACAACGTCAAAGATATTTTAATTTATTTCGGCCTGCTCCAACTCACAATTTAAGAGCAAGCGAGCGCCGCATCAGATCGAGTTCGAGGCAACCAATAGATGACACGAAAAGCGACTGCGGTTACTCTCGCTCCCGCTTGAACGTGCTGCCAAATGCAGGCGGAGTGCCAAGGCCACGCGCCACCGTGTTCGCATTAAAAAAAATGACACTCTACATACGCGAGCACTGTTCAGTTTATTTACCGCGTACAGTTGTACAGTAAGTGGCTGGGACTAAGAAAAAGCCGTATAAAGAAACGCCAGGCCTGCGCAGCACTTTGCTCATCTCGTCTAGTTTGCGTTGTTGTTAACTTTTACAATGGTTGACCAAATAGCCCAACGAAACACACTTCTGTACTGAGTGCTCGGGCGCTGATTGAGCATGACATACTCTTTACTTTGATGGTAACTTTTTTACGAACGACGTACCAGAAACCTCCACCATGGCAGCTTTGCTATAAAAAACGCCCGGCCTGCGTGGAAGGCACAGCACAGTCACAGCGAAAGCTAGAAGAGCGGCCTTTCATAGACCTTCAAAACACTGATTGGGTCATACTGCAAGCACACTTGCTTCATACCCACTAGGGCATTAATAATAAACTTTTTGAGGTAGTAGGCTGGCATTCGCTATGCTATTTTTCGTCAATCTTCTCAGGAGCTTCGTAACACTTGCACAAAATTTTGCGCAAATTGTTAATGCAGTGGCTGACGACGATGAGGAATTGTGGCTGATGTGAGTAGTGTTCCTATCTAATTTCTCTTTATTTTTTTAGCAAGCGTTGTAAAAAATGATCTATTATGAGGTACAGTGTGGCCAATCCCCCATGTGGGTATGAGCCAAGATCTCCTAGGAGACAAGACAAGACAAGAGTATGCGCTACAGTTCATCGGTGAACAATAACGAGCTTTTTTAATGGGTCGGAGCATTGGAGGACCCACTCTTTGCGCTATTTGCATTGTGCGATGGCTGGCTGTTCTTTCGCTGGTTTAAAAAGCTTGATAAGTCTTATTGACGCGATTGCTGTCCCGACATCAAGCCTGCCCAAGGCAAGTTTGCCAAGAAGTCCAAAGCACCGGTGTGGCTCAGTGTTAGAATATTAGGCTGGCAGCCAGCTGACCCGGATCCGAGCCCCACTGTGTCATTGATACTAGGTTTTTTTTTTAATTTTGTTAGATGTGGTTACGGACAACGGCGGCGGACAAGTGCGCATGACCCGAGTTGTCATCTCATAAAAGATTTCGCTCTATAACAGCTTGACAGTGCCCCAAATTCTCATGTTCACTGTGACAACAAACTGGGAAAAGCAAAGTAAACCGCAAGACAGTTTAAACTAGCAATGCACATGCTTTGCACCGAAACAAAGAAGTTATACAAACTTATACAACCCTGCAACGCACTTGCTAAAACTTCAGAAGAAAGAATAATTCCAACCGCAAAAATACTGCACACACAAAATAATAAAGCATATTTATAATCGAAGTTATATATAGCGTACAATAATTTTCACAACTAATCTAATTTGTTTACTGTATTCCGCAAGAATTAACGCAATGTCTTAAGACCATAAATTGTGTGAGGTAGCGGCACATACCAAAGTTCAGAGTGTCGGTTTAGGCACGTCGAAGTATTTATTGTAAGTTAGCTAAACTACGTACACAGTCGCGGCCTTTGATGTTATAAGATCTAAAAGAGATTACTGAGAAATGTTCGTAGAGGAAGTTTATTATGATAATTTTATAGTTAACGAATATTTGTGGAGGAATGGCTTAAAAAGGAGGTTAGCAACAGAGCGTAGCGCTTTTTCTCTAAGATACTAAGATTACTAATAGATTGCTTTTTTTATTTGTTGAATCATACAACACAGAAGATTATCAGGCTGCTTGGACCCGTAGCCAATGGCTAGTCCTGGGTCCAAAAAAAAATGTATACAGATATGCAGGCTTACTGTTACATAAAAAAGAAACTAACACTCAGAAACACAGGGTGTTGTACAGTACTACTACAAGCATTTTTTAGCATGCGATCTTTGTGCCAAACGACAATAAAATCTATAAGCGCAATAGTGTCAAAAGGTGCATCAACGCAAGCAAATCACTCACGTGTACATAATAACATAAACAAGACAACTCAAAGACATATTAAGTCGTCAACAACACCAGTATCTGTATTCCCAAATGCAATACAAATACAACATTCATTGCTAGGCCACAACAAGATTCACAATCCGGAACAGCGGCACGCATTTTGAAACTTACACACATCAAATAACCATCCAGCTCGTATGATGTTTCTGTGACTGCAACGCGACATGCCAGGAAACAAAAAATCGCAAAGTTAGGTCGCATCATTCAAGCTTAGATAAAATATTTATAGAAGTGTTAAAATTTTGGGCTTTCTTTATTTAAGGCGGCAAGCTGTTCCATATTTTTGCTCCTATAAACGGCAACTGACGCTCTCCATACGCGTTGTCTGTGGGGGGCAGATTGAAGTTACCAGACGCAGCATTTCTAGTGGGCCGAGAAGTAGTGTAGAACAAGGATGCATCGAAAGGGTTGTTTTGCCGTATGATATTATTTACGTATGATATTATTAGTGAAATATAGATTAAACCAGTCAACAATACTTGCGTCAATGCAGTCGGGAAGAACCTGCTGTTTTGGGTTGTTGCCAGTAACTTCTTTTACTACTTCCCATATTTTTTTAGTATTACCATTTGCGTGCTGTATAAGACGGCTATAATATTCTTTTTTGCGTATTCGAATATCCGACACTGATTTATTACGCATAATTTTGTAATTACGCAGGTAATACCCATTGTGTTTATTCTTCTTCTATTTATGATACCAGTAGTCTTTTTGTTTTAGGGTGGAGAAGATGTAATCAGTCAACCATGGGCACAGTGGTTCCTGGTAAGACCTAGCAGATATGGTTTTGCTACTGTTGACTATGATGCTAGTAAGATTGTCAATCAAAATACAGAATTCTTCGTTAACGTCGTCGTTGTATATTGAATTGGTGTCTCGTGACAAAAGCTTGTTCCGTGCTAAAGCATAGTCGTTTCTACTTGATGGTGCTGTTTTCTGTGGCTTTGGTTGGATCAGATCTCTAGTCACGAAGATAGGAAGGTGATCAGAAATGGGCACATCATACACGTCAGCCTTGGCTTGTGAGGGAACATTAGTTAAAATATCATCTATTAAGGTTCCAGATTTTGCCGTTTGTCGCGTAGGAGTGGTATTTGGTTCAAGTAATTATAGGACTCTAGCAGATATGTGTATTTCTTATTAGTTGTAATAAGCCCCGCCGCGGTGGTCTAGTGGCTAAGGTACTCGGCTGCTGACCCGCAGGGCGCGGGTTCGAGTCCCGGCTGCGGCGGCTGCATTTCCGATGGAGGCGGAAATGTTGTAGGCCCGTGTGCTCAGATTTGGGTGCACGTTAAATAACCCCAGGTGGTCTAAATTTCCGGAGCCCTCCACTACGGCGTCTCTCATAATCATATAGTGGTTTTGGGACGTTAAACCCCACATATCAATCAATCATTAGTTGTAATAAGGGTATTACTGTTGGTATCCCCAACGATAACTACTTGGTCATTGTGATTCGCTAAGTAAAGAAAGATAGCTTCAAGCTTGTCTAAGAAGGCAGCTAAGGGTGAGTTGGGAGGCCGATAAAGTACGCCAACAACAAGAGAACAGTCGAGTCTGATAAATAGAGAATCAATTTCAGGGAAACTGAATGTGATCGGTGATAGCTGTGAGTACGTATGACAATTTTGAAGAAAGAGGGCTACTCCCCTTCCCCTTGATCTGGAAAGACGTGGATTTGACACTGCAGCGTATCCGGGGATCACAATGTTCTCGCCTTTTTTAACCAGGTTTCAGATGTAGCAATAACATCGAAAGAAGTAGTGTGCTGTGACAGATAGGCGATAAGCAAGTTGACGTTTTTATTTAAGCTACGAATGTTGCTGTGAAAATCGATATACTATTGTTTGGCTTGTGGTTGTCATGCGCAGTTTGTCGAACCTCCATATGGCTGAGGTACGTTTTTTAGGGGTTGTTAAGTGCCAACGATCACACAATTTTAGACAGGTCATCTTCGCATGTAACGTGCACGACTTTCGAGTTTACCGATTTCCACAATAACACTTTGTCGTCTGCAAACCAGGTGAATTTCCAGTTTTTTTTTGGCCTTAATGTTCTTGCCGAGCAGGACCTTATTTTCGGGACACAGTGGGAATTCACATAGACTTGCTCACTTCTTTGAAACCCAAGTGATCCTACATTCAGCCAGTTTTTCTTGGCCGCAGTCAGAATGCTGTCTCGTACATGCCTCGCAACAAACTTTACTACTATCTTGGGCAGCCCAGATCCCTTGGTCGGCACCCTATGTGCGGCATCAACGTCTTGCCCGGAAAGTTTGACCTTGAGAAAAGTCGCCACTTTCAGAACTATATCGGCAACGTCCTCTCCCTGGGTCAATGGTACTCCTTTCAGTTCAATGTTGTTCCGTCTGCTGTATTGCTTTAACGCTATGATTTCTCGCTTGGTGTCCCTCAACTCTCTTTCTAGCCTTTGGCACTATATCTGGCTAGTAGCCTCGGTGACTTCCTGTCGGAGGGTCTTGATTTCAGCTTTGAAACCTTCAAATCCCTCATTTATGAATCTCATAGACTCTTTAACACTGGAGAGCTCGTCAGCTATTGTACTGTTTGAGGCAGCAATTTTTTTTATATCTGCCCTCCGGCTTGCCACTGCGTCGAGAATCTTTGCTGTCATTTTCCCGAACATCTTAGCTAGCTTCTTAACGGAACTCGGTGCTTTTTCACTAAAAGCCTTGGAGCTGTCCGCCAACTCGTCCATTGCACCGGGGCAAATGCACAGAGACAAGTAAAGAAAGAAAAGACCCTAGTACATATACGCACGAAACGTTCACAGCAGACTGGCAGTAAGGGAATGATTTAACATAGTGTAGAAAAGTAACCCACCTGCGGTACAGAAGCAGCGGGTTTAGCAGGCGATACGACTGCCAGTCCGCTCTGAAGTGGCAAGCGATGATGCCGTTGTTCCATTACCCCAAATTATGTTAGAACAGCTTATATTAGATGTAAAACGCGCATTATTTATGATAAGTTTTTGTGGAACTGGCAATAGACCATGACATTTTTCTATACGCTCAGGGAACTCGCTTTATCCGATGGCCCCGGCGAATTTCGCCTTTGCAGTGGCATTTTCCACCCATCTCTTGCTTCTTGTGCATTGAACTGTTTTATTACACATCCTTAAAAGTTCTATTGACGGTTGCCTTCTGTTTGTATATTCTGCAAATGGAGATGCATACGTGTGCACTTTCTCGATTATCAGCCAAATGCAAACCGAGGTCTTCAAGATAGCTCCGGCATTCGCAGAGACGAACGGAAAAAACACCTTGTTGTGGAGATCAACATTTTTTTTATTTACCTCTATCGCGTGATATTAGCGAACCAACTGAACCATAAAAAATAGAAGAAAGATATTGATACACCGTGGAAACAAAAAAGGCGTTAAGCAAGAAGCTTGTAGAGGAAAAGTTCTTTATGTTGGTAGTAACAGGATAAACAACAGCTTGTAGCAACTGAACCAAGTAACCACTCAAATAACACTGTACAAATAAACACAACAAATCAAATAATAAACACTGTACTAAATTCACCCACATGGCACATTACCTCATTGTCGCCTATGCTCGAGTCCCCGAGCCGACTTTCATCATACATATAGAGCTTGTCCAAACAAGCCGAATTCCCACTTGGCGGGGGCTGAGCGACAGGAGCGATAGGAGGCTGCTCTGCACAGCTCGCGACCGGGCGACGAACTCCCGATCGTACGCTGCGCCATAGGGGTCACCAAGTGAGTGATTGAGTGAGCAAACTTTATTTAACCAGCGGATTGAGGCGTGGGCCTAAGCCACGCCAGGGGCGGTGGAGGGACCCTGTCTCTCAGCCGCCTCCCATGCTCGCTGGATGGCCCATATTTGATCTGTCCGATTGAGCGGATCAGCGCGGCTCTCCACCGCGCCTCAAGCTGTTCTGGAGAGACTGCATTGGCGTCATGTATCTGTGTGCATTCTCATAGCATATGCTCGAGGGTGGCGCGTCTTATGCTACAAAGCTTACACGAGTCATCTGGGTATAGTTCGGGGTAGATGCGATTTAGGTGCTTTGGGTTGGGAAATGTTCTAGTTTGAAGTCGCCTCCAATCAACCTCCTGAGATCTGTCTAATGTGGAGCTAGGTAGGGGAAATCTGCGCCTCGACTTTTGGTAGAATTGGATAATGTCGCAGAACCTAAACATTCTGTCCCTCTCCCACCACTCCTCTTCTCCCAGTACCTCATGTGAAGCTCCATCGCGAGCGTGGTAAGTGAGACCTCGCGCTACGCGGTGAGCCTCCTCGTTGAGGTTGGGAATGAGGGGCGCACACGGAGTGTGGGCTGGGAACCGTATAATATACCTTTCTTCAAATTCCTCGGATGATATGAGATTTGACTTGCGGAAGAGTATGTTGGCTGCCTCGGGAGATATTCTTCCTCGTGCATAGTTACGGATGGCCGACTGCGAGTTGCTGATGACACACCTACACTTTGGGAAAATTATGGCCTCTGCAATAGCCAACTCTTCCGCGATTTCTGAATTATCCGAGCGTATGGATCACGCGTTTACGCATTTGCGGTCAGTGTTTATTACTGCCGCAACGTAGTATGCCAAACAGTATGCCAAACAGTAGACGCAGCGGAGTACTAGTGTACTCCGCTGCGTCTACGAACAACGTCTCCTTGTCTCTGCCGTAGGCCTTAAGTAGAGTTCTAGCGCGGCTTTCCCTTCTACCCTGATTAAGTTCGGGGTGCATCTTTTTGGGCAGATTGGGGACCTGGATCTTTTACCTGATCACCTTTAGAACCTACACTTTACTTCCTTGTTGCCTATGGTAATTTATACCCAACTTGTCAAGGATACACCGTCCTGTGCGCGTGCTGGCTAGTCTCTCCAACTGGGCAATCTGTTGCGCTTCTATCAGCTCCTCTAAAGTGGTATGTAAGCCCAGTTGAAACAGTTTTTCGTTGCTGGTGCTACCTGGGAGGCCTACAGCTTGTTTGTACGCCTTTCGTATGAGTGCGTTGATTTTGAGTTTTTCGGCTCTATGCTAGTTTAGATATGCCGCTACGTATGTAATATGACTTATGGCGAATGAATAAATAAGCCTGATGACGTTAGCCTCTTTCATGCCCTGGTGTTTGTTTGTGACTCTCTTGATTAGCCGATTGCGTTGGTGACTTTAGTTACCAACCTCTTGACGGTTTCACCGTTTGTACCCTTAGACACGATGATGAGTCCAAGGACTCTGATTTGTTGCACTATAGGAATAGTCCTGCCGTTTTTGGTGTGAATTTGGATCTCTTCGTAAGCATGGTCCCGGTTGTATCCCTTGGGTGGTCTGCCTTTAAGCGTGGGGCGATAGAGGAGGAGTTCGGATTTATCTGGCGAGCACTCGAGGCCAGTACCTTCAATATACTTCTCAACAGTGGTGACGGCCTCCTGTAGTCTCTGCTCTATCTCTCCGTCACTACCTTCACATGCCCAGATGATGATATCATTTGCATATATAGAATGATGTATTCCGTATATTGAGTTCAGCCGTGCCGGGAGTCCTATCATTGTGAGATTAAACAGCATTGGCGATATGACCGAAGCCTGCGGGGTACCAGCACTGCCCATAAGCTTTTCCTCAGATCTCAGTTATCCCATTACGATGGATGCCGTTCTGTCTGTTAGGAAGTCCTTGACTTAGTTATACGCTCTCGATTCTAAGCTTAATTGGCAGATCTGATGAAATATTGCCGTATGCGATGCTTTGTCGAAGGCTTTTTTAAGGTCTAATCTTAACATCGCCCGGGTAGCTCTTGTTTTGTTGTCTAGAGTCTGCTGCTTAATTTGCAGCATGGCGTCTTGCGTGAAGAGCCGTGTGCGAAACCCCAACAAGGAATAGGGTAGATTTCGTTCTCCTCAAGATAAGTGTTGATTCTGTCTAGAAAAGCGTGTTCCGTCAGCTTCCCAGCACAAGACGTTAGTGATATGGGGCGTAAATTCGATAGATCGGGGGGTTTTCCGGGCTTGGGGATGAGGATTACTTTAGCTTTTTTCCACTGTTTTGGTATAGTGCCCTCGGTCCAGCACTCGTTAATATATTGCGTGATGTTCTTTATGGCTTGGTCGTCAAGGTTCCGTAGTGTTCTGTTAGTGATCCCGTCTGGTCCCGGTGCAGATTTGGTGTTTAGCTTCTGTAGAGCAGCCCTGATTTCAGCCACAGTAAACTCCTCATCTAAGAGCTCGTTCGGACCTCCGGAATATGGTCCGTGCTCTATGACAGGCATGGCGGGATTGTACGTGTTGCTAGCCTCGGCGACAAAGTCCTCCTCACTGCCGTTATACTGGTGCACCAGTTTACGCAATGTTTTCTTGTGTGCTGATTTGGTGTTTTCTGGGTCTAGCAGGTGTTTGAGCATGCGCCATGTCTGACCAGCATTCATTTGCCCATCGAGACTATTACAAACTTGGTCCCATTGCTGTTTGCTTAGCTGCTTACAATGTTCTTCGATCTGTTTCTTCAGCTTGGCTATGCGCTTGCGCAAGGGCCTGTTATGTTTCTGTCCCCGCCATCTATTCTGCAATGATTGCTTGGCCTCCTACATGTGTGCGAGACTGCTTTCAATCGGCTTTAGGGGGGGGGGGACTTGAAGCGATACTTCGCATTGCCTCGCTGACGTCGTTATTGACATCTTTGATCCAATATTCAAAATTGCTGATAGGGTCTTGTTTTTTTCGCGTTTCTGACTTCCCGAAACTTATGCCAGTCAGTCCATCCAATCTTTCTCTGAATTTCTGCGGCTGCCAAGGTTTCTCTCCTGATTTCTAATATTCGATGATCACTCCCCAGATCATCAAATGTGATTTTCCATTTAGCGGTCCCCACGTTACGTACTAACGTTAAGTCTGGAGTGGTGTCTCTTGCAAGCCCAGTTCCCATACGCGTAGGGGAGTCGGGGTCAGTGATGAGAGTTAAGCCTGTTTCTTGAATATCCTGCCATAGCGTTTTTCTTTTGGCTCTTGTGTATCCGTATCCCCAAGCACTGTGTGTAGCGTTAAAGTCTCCACCTATGACGAGTGAATTGGGTCCCGCTATATCTACGGCCTTCTTAAAGAGAAGAAGGGAGCGTTGTCGTATGCGTGTGGGATTGCTGTACAAATTCAGAATAAATATGCTCGGAGATTTTTTTCTTGGAGGGGAAAGTTGTACGAGTATGTGCTCAATTTCTGTGATGCGGGTGTCATGGCAGATTGTTTTACTAGAGTGGTTAGTGTTCTAATATCCCCCGTTGAGGGGCTGATCGCCTGATATCCCGGTAGCTTAGCTAAACCATGGGTTTCATGCAAAATTAGAACATCCGGTTTGGTACTGTCTCTAAGGTGTTGTTGCAGGACTGCTCTCTTCCCCTCATAGCTCCTGCAAATCCACTGCCAAATAATTAAGTCCCCTTCTCTGGGCTTCCCTATTTTGAGTTGGCTATCGAAGAGGGAGGAGGGTGAAAGGGGGCAGGCCTCATAAAATTAGTAGATATAGCCGCTGATGTGGTGCCCTGAGATAAGTGTGAATTGCCTTCAGTGCTCGTCGGTAGGTTGTTAGCTGGAAGTACCAGAGGTTTCCTAGGGTTGAGATTGACTCCGTTAGCTTCGAGTTTATCTAGTCTATTCATGATCATAGATATTGCAAGCGAGAGGTTGTTGGTTGCCTCTGCCCGTTCCTTAACTGCTTTCTGTATTTGGACAATGTTTCATAATTGTTCAAGGTTTGCGCCGTCGTTTTGTCATTAGACACCTGAGCTTTTCTTTTAAGAGGTGGCGGGGTACTGCCCTCGTCCATTCGGTTATCTGGCATTTCTTCAAGGCGCTCTTAGGCCACAGAACGCATTTGACTAGAAGTTCTATTTGTGCAGTTTTTATGACTAAATTTCCCGAGTAAGCTGTGATATCAATTCTCTAAGCGCA
Organism: Rhipicephalus microplus; assembly: GCF_043290135.1. Taxonomy (NCBI): domain Eukaryota; kingdom Metazoa; phylum Arthropoda; class Arachnida; order Ixodida; family Ixodidae; genus Rhipicephalus; species Rhipicephalus microplus. Next base: position 1,249,978 of record NW_027464594.1, read on the forward strand.
CGGACTTTCGGCCACCTATAGCGGCCTGAGGGCTCATCGTCTTCTTCTCCCCTGACTCCCTCCCTCACCTGACCCATTTTTGGCGTCAGTAAAGTTGTTTCCTCCTCCTCCAGGCAATAAAGGACGACTTCATAATACATTAGTGTAGCCGAAACTGTAAATAGCCCTGGTTGTTGTCCAAAAATACAGATCAGTGGGAATAGCCAATAAAAAAAGACCTCGTTCAGAAGGAATGGTACGCAGACCCTTTTGCAGAGAGGTGCCACTCCACAGCGTGTAGGACACCAGGACGGGTATGTGGCGCATGGAGCTTGGTTCTTATAAATAGGTATAATTTTATTTGAGACACTGGTTATAAAGCAACTGCATTTACAATGACCATATTGCACTCAAGGTGGTTCCCACTTTTATAAGTGCACTTTTGAATAAAAAATGAGCGAGAAGCCTTAGCAGCGCGAACTTCCTTGACAAATACCAACCTGTGGTAATACTCAAGACGGTTCCAAGAAATAAAGTTAGAAGAGCTCCCACAAAAGACATCCAATGAAACGACACTTCGTAAAGGGGGAACACGATGCCGCTGTGAATGAGAGAGAGGTCAAGCAAAGTATAAGCAACGATACTTTATTACATATGTGCATGCATAGGTATGTACGGTAGCGTTAATGAAAGTAAGAGACACAATCAGAAACAAAATAATCAGGCGAACTAATAAACAATTGTTTTACATACAGGAGACCTCATTATTGTGGTTTTCACACATACACTACGTGTTTTTATTACGACTCATAAGAATTTTGTCGTAAATCTCATTGTTCAAGGGCAAACATTTTAGGTAGACTGCTTGCAACATGCTTTGTTATTTCGCGATTTCAGTTCCTGTTACATTCTTCCGCCGAGAGAAAATATGAAAGCAACAAAACACATAGATTGGTTATGAACTTTCTGTAGCTGCTTTCATGCATGACCGTCGGTAGGATATTGTCTTGGGGGTTGCAAAACTGCGTTGCATCGTGGTGGGGGACGGGAATAACGCGGTTTCGACTTGGGTAGAGAGCGTATACTGGTGACATTGAAATAGACAATAGTCCCTATTTCATCCTCCTGGCGACGCCCATGCCTGCATGTAACATAGTACAATATTAAATTCTAGTTAAGAAATTTTAGCTTCACTATAATGCGTTCTCGATGAATTACGCCAAGTTTTTTTGCATTGTTGCATAGGTTTGCGTGATATAGCTGTATTGATATTACTGTGTTTGTTGTCCTATTGCGTAACAATAACTTAGTCACATGGGCCAAAGGCCCATTCTTGATGATGTGGTGGTCTTCTCTACCACGTTCGAGCAGCACCTTCACCGCCTGCGCAGCGTGCTGGAGGCTATCCGATCAGCGGCCCTCACACCAAAGCCCCAGAATGCCACTTCGGCTATAAAGAACTAAAATTTCTTGGACATGTAGTCAGCGCCGAAGGAATCCGGCCCGATCCGGACAAGCTCGCCGCTGTTGCCGAATTACCAGCTCCTGTCGATAAGAAAGCTGTCCGGCGCTTCCTTGGTTTGTGCGCCTACTATCGCCGGTTCATTCAGGGCTTTTCACACATAGCAGAACCTCTGACTCATCTCACAAGGGACGACACGCCGTTTGGCTGGGAAAACGAGAAACAAGCAGCTTTTGATGAGCTGCGACAGCGCATGCAATCAGCGCCCGTTTTCGCTCATTTCAATGATGATGCTGACACGGAGGTCCATACCGACGCTAGTAACATTGGGCTCGGTGCAGTGCTCGTTCAGCGTCAAGAGGGCGCCGACAGAGTCATAGCCTACGCCAGCCGCTCTCTATCCCGTGCCGAGGCGAATTATTCCACTACGGAGAAAGAGTGCCTTGCAGTCGTGTGGGCAATCACAAAGTTTCGCCCGTACCTTTATGGCCGTCCCTTCAAGATAATGACGGACCATCACGCGCTCTGTTGGTTGGCAAGCCTGCGTGACCCTTCAGGATGGCTAGCACGGTGGAGCTTGCGGCTGCGGGATTTGATGTCACCATCCTCCATAAGTCCGGCCGTAAGCATGAAGACGCTGACACACTGTCACGCGCACCCCTTCATGTCGTCAGTCAGGAAGCAGAGGAAGACGAAGGCTTCCTGGGCGCCGTTAGCGCATCAGACTTGAGCAAACGGCAGCGAGATGACGCAGAGATTCGTCAAATCATTGATCATTTAGAGGGCCAGGGCGCTATCATACCACGTCATTTATCCCGCTCGTTGACGTCGTTCTGCCTGCGAGACGGTGTGCTGTACAAGAAGAACGCTCGTTCGAACAGCCGTGCTTACCTCCTGGTGGTTCCTCGAGACATGCGAGACGACGTCTTCTTCGCTTGCCATGACGAGCCCACATCCGGTCATCTGGGCTACTCAAGGACACTTGCCAGAGTGAGCGAGAGGTACTATTGGCCAGGACTTTCAGCAAGCATCAAGAAGTACGTCAAGAGCTGTTGCGAATGTCAGCGCCGAAAGCAACCATCTGTTAAACCAGCCGGTTTGCTTCAGCCCATCGAAGCACCTTGCACGCCGTTCGACCAAGTCGGCACGGACATTCTCGGGCCATTTCCCCTGTCTGCGGACAGCAACAAATGGGTGATCGTCGCGACCGACTATTTGATACGCTACGCTGAGACGCAGGCGATCCCACGAGCCACGGCTTCTGAGGTAGCACAATTTTTCATGCGCCACATCGTGTTACGACACGGTGCTCCTTCCAGTCTAATAACGGACAGAGGGACGGCATTCACGGCGCAGCTTACGGACGAAGTTTTCAAACTGAGCAACACCAGACACCGAAGGACAACTGCGTACCACCCGCAAACTAACGGACTTACCGAGCGACTGAACAAGGCCCTCGCAGACATGATCTCAATGTACATCGACGTACAGCACAAAACATGGGACCGGATCTTACCTTACGTGACCTTCGCGTATAATACCGCCGTGCAAGAGACCACGCGATTCACGCCATTTCGGCTTCTCTACGGCCGCGAAGTGCGGACCATGCTAGACTCTATGCTACCGTGTCAGGACGAAGACGAGTTGGCAACTGACGCCAAAGAATTTGCAGAGCGTGCTGAGGAAGCCCGGCAACTCGCGCGACTGCACATCGGCCAGCAATAGAAGGCAGACGCATAACGCTATAACACCCCCCACAGAGAAGTCTTTTACAACCCCGGAGATCAAGTTTGGGTGTGGACGCCCGTCCGCCGCCGTGGCCTTAGTGAAAAGTTACTGAGCCAGTACTTTGGCCCATATAAAGCGTTACGCCGCGTCAGTGACGTGAACTACGAAGTGGTTCCTGACTCAACACCCCATGCACGGAGCAGGACACGACTGAGGCCGGACGTCGTTCATGTGTTGCGCATGAAACCATTTATTGCGCTTTGCTCGTAACTTTTCCTTTACCGTACAGCATTCTTTGTGTTTTTTGTTTATTTGTGTGAACTTGCTTTCTCGTTCATTTACGTTTCTTATATTGGCACGCTCTTCATTTTTTACTTTCACTTTATCCGAATTTCCGATTTCTTTTTCATGTGCCTACGTAGTAGCATCACGGTGATGCTATGTACTTTTCTTTCCTCGTTTTGGGACTTGTTTTTTTTCTTTTCGGAAGGGGGGATAATGCCACCAGCACGTAGTGGGTCGACAGCAAGAGCGGCTCTCAATCTGGAGGAAAAAGATCGCGTGTTTCTTCTCTGCTCGATAGCCAGCCACGACTTTTCTGCAGCCTATCAACATCTAGTTAATGTACAGTAATGAGCTCATTCCGCAGGCGTATTCCCTTAAATATTTGGGCATCATATATAATGACACATTAAATTGGAGAAGTCACATTGATGATGTGTACTCCAAGGCAACACGGGCCATGGGGTGGCTACGGAAGCTTGCAAACCGTAAAGCGGGTTTAAGAAGAGATGTGCTAATAATGATATATAAACTTTATGTGCGGCCCATCATGGAATTTGGATGTGTATTATTTTCTGGCAGCACAGCTTCTAAAATGAGACCCCTAATACTGCTGGAAAGAGAAGCGTTGCGTTTGTGTCTGGGTCTACCAAAGTTTGTTCCAAATAACGTGTTTTATATGGAAGCTCGCCTACCTTCTCTGCTAAATAGGTTTAAAATTCTTACTGTGCAAGCATTCTTAAAGCTATACAGTTCACACCAAAGACTCTCATTTTACGCTTTCATTCAAGAACCGACTTTATTTTTTGAAACTCATTGATCGCGACTACACACCCCGCAAATAGTATTTGCACAAGCGTTACTAAAGCAACTGAATGTAAAAATTAGGCATAATGGTCCAATACACAACCTAAAGTCAATGCTTAGCATACAATTCGATGATATATTTCCTCATAACGCGAAACAGTTGGCATATAGGTATTTAAATGACCAGTTAGCAGATTATCTAGCTCACCTAGAGATAAGCAATATCATAGCGACTGATGCATCTGTGTCAAAAGAAAAGGCTGGGGTTGGCATCTTCTCTCCTTCTTTGGACTGGTTCTTTTCGATTCGACTGCCAGAGTATGCCCCGGTATTCATTGCAGAATTATTGGCCATTGTTCTTGCCCTACGCAAATTACCCTCAAGCGAATCATTAGCAGTTATCATTATAGATTTGTTATCAGTTTGTAATGCACTTTCTGCGGCAGTAAATTCAGAGCTGATGAATACGTTTCGGCATTTAGTACCGAAAAACGTAAAAAAACTGCATTTGCTATGGGTACCAGGCCACCGTAGATTATATTTGAACGAAATGGTGAACTCTTTAGCAGCAGTATCCCTGGGTGGGCCCACCATCCCAGTTTTGCCAGATACGGCTTACGTAACCGCGCTAAGGTTCCGAAATGCTTGCCTGCAATGGGGAAGAGGTAATTTGGATAAATTCAAAGATTTCGGGCATTCGAGCTATTACTGGAATAAACAGTGGTGTGTCTCTCGCCAGTTAGAGGTCACTTATACCAGATTGCGCTGTGCAGTTCCACAACTAAATTATTACCTTGATAAAGCTCGGCTCAAGGCGTCACCGCTATGCATTTGGTGCAACGAAATTGAAACAATTGAACATTTCTTTTTATTCTGTCATCGTTATTCTTATCAGAGAAAAAGATTTTTAGTAACCCCATTACAAAAGCTAGGAATACAAGTAAATCTATCAGTAATTTTATCACTTGGCGGAACTTCATTTGGTTACTGCCACAGGGATGTATGCTCCGCTGTGTTTGATTACATTAACGCAACTAAAAGATTACCATGCTAGTGAACCCCTACCTTTTCAAATCTTTAGTTTATAATTCGTAGTTATGTCTTTCAAAAACAAAAGATGGTTTGAGCGCTTGCTCAGCAAACATTTTTTGTTTTTTGGTAGTATTAATTTAAGCTACTTTTTCAGATTGGCTTCATTTTCATTTTAGTTTCATTTAAGTATCCTGCCGCCCGGTTCTTGGCCCATCCCCCTTTGTGGGTAAGCGCCATCCATCAGAGGTCATCAGCATCAGCATCAGCGTCGTCCTAGAGATTGCTACCCGGTGGTTTAATAAATCCCCCAGTACGTGTGACTCATCGTGACAATATATTTAGAACATGTAATGTGACGTCTTCTGCATAACTCATATTAATATAACAAAGGTTCTGTAATACGTATACACGCTCCCTTTAGTTCCATCGCACTGGACTATTCAATTTTACAGATTTAAAATACAACGCTAACGTTGATAGTTCCTGCAGTCAGCTATGACGTGGAACAGGGAGCACACTTTGCTAACTAAAATGACTATTTTTTTCTTATCTGCCCATGCACAGCTTAGTCAAAGTTTATTGTGTGCTGTGTAATATCAAATAATTATTATGCAAGCAGGGTTTCTATAAACGTCATTCATAAGTTCACCAATACTATTTTCTATAACGCACAACATCAAGAATGATTTTTTTTTATTTTTTAAGAAATGTGGCGTTCACTGCTTTGAGTGCAGCAACTATTTTCTCTCTATTATGCCCTTAGAATTTTCATTTTTACCATGAGTGGCCAAATTTGTTCATATGCACAAACTTGAACCAGCGATTTTCTAAGGAGAACCGCTATAGAGAGTTTCATATATGAAATAGCAAGACTCGTCGTAGCACCAAGTTCACTGAGAAAAAAAAGTGAATCATAACAAAGCACTTAACAAGATCATCTCGATGTAATTAACAGATGTAAAATAAAAATGAATATTGAATGGAACTCGATTGGAACTCGTGACTTGAAAATAAATATTTACGAACGAACTGCAACAGAAGGAAGTACGCAATCATTAGGTGATAATTGCTTGTTCGTGAGAGGGTTTGGTGCTCAACGTGACAAGGCTCATCAATCCCTGCGATTCATTAACGAAACTGATTTGGCCTCGCATTTACAGACGTTTTCCCATGCTGCTCCCTATTTCTGTCCCAGTCAGCAGGTTTAGCTTGATAGTACCCGAGGAGGCCTCACCATGTGACGTTAAATTTACTGGTCTCTATTGGGACTGAATAAGGTCGTTTACCTCACTTACTCACTTACGTTTTGACTGCCCACGTTATGTACTTGCTTTCGCAATATTTTTTCCCCTCGTTGCTCTTCTCCTAATTATCTCTTTCTTTTCTCTCTTCCCGACAGAGTGAGCAGGCGCAGTGGACTTACTTCTAGCAGCTGCAAGATTCCTACCTTTCTACTTACTCAGCGTCTCTGGGATTATGAGCGCATATTAAATACGAATAGTAATAAAATATTAGTTGCGAAAAAACCTGGACTGGCCAAGATGGAGCAACAAAATCACGAAAGTCTGAATTTGGTCTTGGCCTATTGCAATGTTACGAATTATTTCATGGTACTTCAACTGCTATGAACCGAGAGAAGTGTCACATACAAAGTAATCAGCCACTTTTTCTGTTTGTGTGGCTGGCGAAAGTAAAAAAAAATGATTGCACACCTGTCAGGCAGGAGTTGAAGTACGCTCGTGGTACCTGAAGTTTCGTTTGGGCATCGGTCCAACGTTCCGGAAAAGACACGAGCAGGTGCAATGGGCGAAATGCTTCGTCCTATTGCGTGCCACAGCTGCAAGAGGCATACCAACAGCGTGCTCCAAGCAGCACCCTAAATCATTGAAAAAACGGTCATCACGTGACATAAGTAGATCGAAAAGAAAATGTTGCCTTAAGCGCACGTTTAATGTAGCCGGGAGTGTTCATGCGAAATATTTCTATTGTTATTTCATTCAAATAGAGGCCTCGTTCGACATACAAATATTGCATATATAGTTTTTATTACCATGTACCTCAAAATCTATTCTAATGAATTTTTATTTTATCTCAGTAAAGAGTGTTGATTGCAATATATTTCAATATTAGCACTGTATTTTCTCGCGTGCTCACGCTAACAGTGCCTTAGTAAAAATGTAGTAATTGCTAGTTCATCGATTTCGAGTTTATTACTAGTTCATTAAACGAGCCCTTAAATGCATAAACTTGTTTCTCCAATTGTTAGTTCGTATCCGTAGGATAAGATGGCACACGCGCTTCGCTTCTCAGATGAGGAATAACGACGCACAAGGCAGCTAGAACTTGAATTTTAAATTTGGTTTGTAGGCATTAGACTGAGTTTTATGTCAATTGAAATACCTTCGCTAAGCACTAGGTTTTTTACCCAAACACACAAAAAGACATAGCGGTAGAGTTGCTGACATGGTCACAATAAACAATAAAACACTCGGTGCGTCCTATTGTGTAGACTGTAAGGTCTACGTAAAGAAAAAAATGAAAATTTGAAAGAGAGAGAGAGAGAGGTTTATTAACGAAAAGGCAGACAGGTTGGCCTGCGCTATAGTAGGCTACAGCCTGCTACTCTACACAGGGGGACGCCAACGGGGAAGAAAAACAGCAATGTATGACGATGGGGAGGTAAGGAGGTGAGTATGTACGTCCCGTCAAGTTGGCGCAGTACTATAGACACGCATCCAGTCCGATGGGTTTTAGAAAACTTAGGACTGTTCTTATAGCCACCTTTGTATCGTTGGCAACATGCAAAGGACCAACTATAAACTCATCAGTTAGTGGCCTCTTACGCAATCCGCCAAAGAAGGATATCAACTGCTGCCGCTCACGTGCGTATGCTGGGCTGACACAAAATATGTGCTCTAGTGTTCCCGGCACTTCAGAGAGCCCACAATTAGGACCGGAGTCACTATAGCCGATGATATGTTCCTAACATCTCGTGAAGGCCACACCAAGACAAATGCGGTGAATCAGACTTGCGATGTGGTTTATTGATATGTAGGGTTTAACGTGCCAAAACAATCATATGATTATGAAAGACGCTAGTGGAGGGCGGTGAAAATCGCGACCACCTGGGGTTGTTTTGCGTGCGCCCAGAGCTGAGCGCACGGGCCTACAGCATTTTCACCTCCATCGAAAATGCAGCTGCTGCAGCCGGTATGCGATCCCGTGACCTGTAGACTTGCGATATGTCGTTTTGATTTATGAGGCATGTGCAATCTCACTCCTGTGTTCCATTTGTGTAATTACTGGTGTCTTCACTCGTGTTTAGTCGAGTGCTCAAGCGCCAAGCTGCGCATCACAAACGGAAGCAGGGCGCTCATCATGTCTGGTCGTGAAAACAAAATGCGCACATCAGGGCCACTTGTTAAGCATGTTTCAGCTTCAGCATCTGCATTTTCAATTGCCATTAGGCTGCAGTGCGCAGGAATTCGCAGGAAGGTGACGATGTAGCCGTTTGCTGGAGCAATGTGAAGAACCTCTGCAATTTATATGGCCCTAATACAATACGCACGTCGCTGGAGGCAATCTAGCGACAAAGGTACGTTACTGAAAATTTTACAATCAAGCGGTTCTTATCGGTCTTCACTGCAAAATTATAATTTCAAGACGGCGAGTTTTTTCGTTTACGAAGCCATGATAGATAACAAGAAACAAGCACCCTGACGTGTTTATATCGTGATATGCGACTAAAGCTCACCTTTGCGTTCACCCACGGCGATGACAGTGCCAGAAAAAGCAGTCCAGCGAATGTACCAGAAGCAGTAGAATAAAATGAAAAGAACAGCTGTAGGAAACACAACATATATCAATAAACAGATATGCAGAGAGCCATGAAAACAAGTAAATGGTGAGGAATGTACGAACCCGTGCAGCCGTTCCCATATTTGGTGCAGCTATAGCGAGAAGAGTCATTATGGTTCCGCTTGTTAAAGCTGTAAGTACAGCAGTAGCTATATAAATTATAGAGCTAGAACCTTTGTAGCACAGTGGCACTTACTTTACCACCTGTGAGCGAAAAGCATATTTTGCTTGACTTGGGAGCGAAATCGTCAGCGCTTCAATTGTTAACCAGGAACCCACCCACTAATCGATATCGTAAAGTATTTAGGGGCAAATAGGTGAAATCAAGCGAAATTGATATGCGATTCCGAACGGGAACATGCTCCAAATGATTTTCGATGGTACGGGTAACTAATCATTTTCGACATGATCACTCTGATTAGAGTCAACTGGACGACAGAACTAGTTTAGAGTACTGATTTTGCAGAATGGAGATTTCTGATTCTTCGTGAGACTGTTAGGCCGTCGTTCCTCGGTAATTCATGAGTGCTATTTTATTTCCTCGAACAAAATAACGTACAGAAAGCCTGTTTTTGGCTTTGTGTACTACTTGACCTAGTAGTTGGAAGCTTTCGTCTTAGTAATAAAACTTTCAAGATCATCGACATTTACCTTTCACAATAAATACGTTGAACTGGGTGTCATAATAAGCATGAAGGCATTGACATATCATTAAAAAAAGTAATGGTGCGGGTCCGAATCAGCCTTTTGCAACAGCCTTGAACGAAGCCGTGAGAGAGGAGCTGACGTCTATGGCTCATACGGCGCACCTGCAGTCTGCTGCCTGTCGCCTTCTACCAACATACGTGCAAGTAAGCACCCCGTCTTCAGGCACCATCAACTTGACGTTACCGCCACCAACATGCGCGTCAGTTGCGGTAATAAAAAGCACTGCCACCAAATTTGCATTCTTATAAGCAGCCCTTAAAAACTTCTGAAACCTCCTTCTTGATCAGTCGGGCTTTATTTCATAACGGCGTTAGCCTTGATGGAACAGTGTTTACGCTACTCGAGTGGTATTCGAAATGACCACGGCTTATAGGTAGCGTGCCGTGCAATCCGAAATGGCTGCGGAAAGATGATCAACTCGTGAACTCGCATAAGAAAACATAAGACGTATGAACGTACTCCTCGTGCCGCTTTCACCGGATGAACTCTTGATCGTCAAATGAATGTATATCAAACTTAAGTATTTCCCCAACCGATAAGAGCGGCTGAATGTTTGCTACCTCATTTCTTGCCACAGTGTAAGGGTGGTGGTGTCAGCTGATCGACAGTGTATAAACAATGCTTTGCGTAATTCTGTGCGTGCTACAAAAAACTGCGCGAACTAGAATTCTCGCATGAACTGAACGGCACTCCGAGAGCTGATGTGCCGCAGTAGGAGGCAACTAGCGAGTAGTGCTCCGTCGCGGCTGCACAGCACCGAATGTTTAATGTAGCAATGGTTTGCAAACATATTACGCCCGCGTCATTACTAGCGCTGTAAGCATCATGCAGCTGCTTCTTCAGTGGAACACAAGCATTGAACTTCCTATTATAGGGGCCCTGAAACACTTTTTTGAGTAAAAATGAAGATATTTCACCGGAAAAGCCTATAACCACACAAACTGTACGCCACAAAAATTTTATGAATCCGTCCAGTACGAGCATAGTTACAAAGATTTGTCACACACTGCAATCGCATTCTTTCTACTCTCGTCCCAACGAAAGCACTGGAAGCTAAGCAGGGAAGGATGGGAAGGGCCAACAAAAAACGTCACTCGTGCCTCGTCAACTTGATCACTTTTTTTTCTTTGACTACGTGGCGGCTTTTCAGTGTGATCGCACATGCACGTGTGGAAAGTTGCGGCCCGCAGTGATCCCTGTAACAACCGAGCGCGCCATGTTCAAATCAGCCGATGACTCATAGATGAGCTTACTACGAGCGATTTTAGGGCTTATTCCGTGATTTATTGAGAGAAGAGAAAGCTCTTTTTAGCTGGATATGACAGTTTATTGTGAATTTCAGTCCGCTTACTGTGCCGCGTGATGTTGGGAGCCTCTACTACCAATCCGCAGCGTTTTGTGACCATGCTAGAAAAGTGTTGCAGGGCCCCTTTAAGTAGCGCTTGCGTCACAGTCATGATCAGATTTTAACAGTGTGCAATTCCCAGCACTCTGGTGTTGCAGGTTCTATCGGCGCGATTGAAACTAAGATATCGACACGCGTATTCTTTTTGCAATGTCTCTATTACGAAAATTTGTCGAACAACAAATTCGTTCAGGCGGCACCGGTGAAGTGCAGAAGTTAGCGTGGACTGTTGTCGTAACTACACATTTCATTTCTCTAACCATTTCGCTTCGCTGGTCGAGCACCAGCCTGTCGGTGGCATGTGGCGCTTTGTAATATCCACTGTAATTCGGATACATTCAATGCACTAGAAAAAGTATGCGTCTATTTTGAGCTGGCTGAAGGGTATACTATATAAGTAATACAATCAAAGTGACTTACGAGCGTAAAAAACATTAACGCACGACGGGACATAAAATTCAACTCTCTGCATGTGAGCTAGCAGCTCAACGTTTATCGTCGCTGTCACTCTCAGCGCATTGGTAGCCACCTACGACCAGTGAAAAATCTTCGACATCAAGATGATTTCTTTGTGCATTACTGCTGAAAGTAATCTGAGGAATTTTCTCCGCCAAACGACTTCGATAGCACCTACAACGCGTCATTCACCACTCACAACACCCACCCAGCGTAACTCACCACGTTTATTTAGGAGTGCGGATATCAATTGGCTCTGATACTAGAGTGCACCGATACTCGGCAAGAAAAGGAATCGCTTACAATGAGCCGCCATCTATCAACGAACGCAAAAAACAAGCGGCGCAGTGCAGACCAATGCTTGGAAGCGCAAATCCGGAGCCTACGCTATTTTCCACGTACAACGAATGTTCTGAGACTCATGCACTACAAGAGCACCCACGAATGCTATACGCACGCAAAACAAGGCGAGTTTTAACTGAAATGGTCAGACGTTAACATTTGACTATCCAAAGTGGTTGCCGAAAATCTCGCGAAGCTGATATGTGTACTCTGTGGGCTATAATCGAAAGCTCGAGTTGCTGCGTACTTTCACGAAAATTTCGTGTCTCGCAAGAACGAATCAAATTTACTGTGTCACGGACGATCCAATATATTCACTGGTGCATGTAACATACGAAGTGGTTTGTGTTCGTTTCTTGCTAACGCGTTAACACTGCCGATAGCACCGCCGAACAAGGCAGCATTCACTGGGAACGTCTCCCTACTGATCATCCTTGAGAGCCCGCTCCTGAATTCCACTAGGCGGCGCGACAGTCTATGAACATCGCGACTTGCCTGGTCCACCCCGACCATGGTAGTCGCATATAGATGGAGGCGAAATGCTAGGCACCCATGTAATGTTCAGTGTTACTGCACGTTAAAGAAACCCACGAGGTCGAAATTTTCGGAGCTCTTCACTGCGGCGGCGTTTTAAATAATGATATTGTGGATTTTGGACGTAAAATTGCAACTATTGACTTTATAACAGCAACCTGCACTCATGCAAGAATACCCACATCCCTATATATCGCGTGCACTGAGGTGCTAAATCTTTCATAAAAAATGGTACTTTGAAAATTATTAATAGCGCAACAACCACCATAGTTATATGGTAATAACTTCATATTTCTACGAAAATATGAAAAACCGTTGAACCTGAAGACACGCGACTTCTTGCACATTTGTGATGGAAGAGGTTTTTTTTAGGAAAGGGGAATAAACTTTATTTCAATGCGAGAGTCCGTGGTTAATCCCGGGTGGAGCACACTAGTAGAGTCCCACTGGTTGTGGTGGCTCACCGAGCCTTGTTTAGGGTCACCAGTTGGTTCCCCAGTGCCAGCACAGAAAGCCATGCCTCCCATGACCACGTTGTGAGTGTACTTATGTACCCACCCCGACACTACATGGGTAGGCGGCTCTGTACAATGTTAATTCATAAGTGGCTGTCTGTGTGGTCACTACACGCGGAAAATATTTCTGTTGTGTATAAATGGGCGAAAATTGTGTTGAATTTTTATGTGTGGGTATGTGTTCACATGGAGGAGGCGTCAATCCGTGGTTTTTGGCTGCTGTATAAGTTGCGATGCAGAGGGGTGTACTTCTGTCTTGTGAGGTGCTGGTTTTGTAATGTCGTCCTGTTTGTTATGAATTGTTCTTCACGACAGTCTATATTGTGCCCTGAGTAAGGTCCAGCGTCTCGGCCAGGAAATGCGCGAGCTACGCAGTATGCATTTTGTTTCCTCTTCAGACCCCGAGTTCTGTGGACTCGGCGGCGCCTAATGCCTTCATCAGCGCTGTCCCCAAAATATCAGTGATGCATCTCAAAGGAGTGAAATGGAGTTATAAGTGACTGTCATCTTGTAAGCCTGTCAAAATATACATGGTGCTTCCCCTCCTTTCCTCTCTGATCGCCAAAGCTACAGATGCTGCCTCTGCGGTGGCGCTTGATCTGTTGCATATAGACACGCTGACGACGGCATGGCGTGGATTAGTCACTGCCGCTACACATGCCTGTTTTGTGGGGCCTTGCGATGACGCAGTGCAAAGAGTGGTGTTGGTAAGTTGGTGTCAGGATCACTGTAGTAGTGAGCTCGTGCTTAACGGCGCTCTTTGTTGGGGGAGAATCGCATGTTCTTTGGAACTGTTTCAATGGTAATTTGTACTCGTGACTGCGCGAGCACGATTACCCTTTCTTGTTCACAATATTGAGGTGTGAAAGGCATTCAAGCCTCGGTAGCAGTTTTCTTTCCTGGTGGGGAGTTTTACTCTTTGTAGGATGAGTGAGGCGACTGCCGGTGCTTCATATGTGTTGTATGCTGATTATCACGAGCTTTTCGGTGCTCGTGCTCTTTGGAAGTCGCAGAGGAGCTCTGCACACTGTCCTTGTGAGCTTGCTAATGTATTCTATTTCTGTCGTGCATGTTATTTCAAACGCAAGAGCTAAGATGACTCGACCGTGCATGAAGGCCCGTACAATTAGGGCTTGCCGCATCGACTTCCATGACCCCCGTCATTACTTTTCGCAAATCTAGCTATGAGGCTTCTAACACTCTTGCCGGTGTTCTCAACCTTGAGTATTGCAGTTTTTACGCTGTTATTTGATCTACTGGGGCCCTGTTCTAATGCCGTGTAGTGCTTACTCATTATATATTGCGCAAGTTTTGAAATCTTGATTTGAACCACTTTTTACAGCGAAAGCTGTATATGGCGAGGAGAAATTGAAAGCTGCCTGGAAGTGGTGTCAAGAATGATCTCCATTAACTGTCCTATCAGTTACGTCATTCAATGCGCCGTACCCAAGCACGCGCACCATTGGCTGAGTGACGTACAGTGCATCTCTTTGCAGCGATTGCGCGGAAGACGCGTGCATCAGTTTCTTTTGAAACCTTTCACATGATTAGGCCACAGATAACTCTAGAAGAGCGCCAACAGTAGAAACGTCAGAGAGCTCGTATTAGTCGGGCCGATGGTGCAGTTTTGACACGAATAAAAGCCTACGAGGCCGAGTGGCGGCAGCAACCGAGTACCGATGAACCGGCATCCTTCTTGGTCGCGCTAAGTCACGAATGATGAAACAAGCGCCGATGGCGGGCGCATCTTGCAAAACACGCCACCAAGTTCTCGAAGAAAGGAAAAAGACACCTAATTTTTAAAGATTTCTTCCGGCCTATAGGTGACACGACGCAGTGCCTATACGCCGAATAAGTGGCGTCGTGGCGTCAACGTGATGACTGTGGAAGCGAGTACGCCAGGGCGAACGCCCGCTTTCGACGGGAGTTTCTTCAGCAGCACTTTGGTTTTCGCTGTGACGTTTGCGACCACCTGTGGTTCGAGAATAACCACAGTGTATAACGCATCTACAAAAGCATTTAACTGGTCATTAAGCTCCTTCATAACCGCAGCCATGCAAGAAGAATTGTGCGAAATTCGAAACAAACACCTGAACCAAATGTGAGTCTAACGTCACTAAGAAGCACGAAAGTCTAACCAGTAATTGTGAAAAGCTACATTGCAGTGCAAGGCTGAGCCCAATGTTAAACGCAAGGGCTGCACGTCTCAGCTTTCGCTGCCGCAATGTTTCGTGCTGAAAAACATTCATAAATGCCGCATGTCACTTGTACATAGAAAACAGAGATGCACGTTCAGAAAAACTCGCATTTTTTTTAGCGCCGACATATATGTTATTAGTAACTTATTACCATTCCTTCGTCAACAGCAATCATGCAGTGTTTTTAACGCCTATAGGTCATCAGTGTGTTGCATGATGTCATCAGCACTGTGTCGTATCAACTGTGGAGAGAAGGCAATCGGTAGAGCAAGAGACACATTGGGCGAAAGGTGGACTGGTTTTAGAATAGGGAATATTAGAAGAGTAGAAAACCGAGATAAATTAGCAGGAAGCATAGGCTTAGCGCTAAATAGAACCAGTATCACCACATAATGTAGCAGCTCACAATATCTGTGCAACGCAACGAATACCTACTGATATTAACTCCTCTAGCCACATGTAAGGGGTGTGCGCAGGCATGGGATTATGATCTTGAGGAAAGAAAGGCTTAGCAATATATTAAGCAATAATGGTTCAGCCTGTCCATGTGATCCTTGTGGTGCATAAAGAGAATGATAGCTGGTGTAAACTACTGCGCGATGGTTCTCAAAGTTTATGCACGTAATTTTAAGTTAGTGCCATGAAATATATTCCTACGGTTTAAGCTGGGCCGTGGTATAAGTTGGTGGTGAAGAAGGGAGGGACGCGGTTGTCTGGTGCCGCCTGAGGGCTTCATCTTTGCTTCGGATTGCCCATTCTCATCCTCACTCTGTAAATAAACCCAGTCATCTTTTATTAAACCGTCACAGTTTTGCGTTGGAGGCGCTTGGTAATCAACCAAGAAACACGATTCTTCCTGATCGACGACGAAGCCGCCACCTTGCTGGGCGGCCCCCGTTACCAATGGCAGTTGAGATGTATCACGGCGAAGGTGGAAACCGGAACCCCGCAGCTGCAGAACTTCCACTAGTCCCAGCAGCACCACTAGTGCAGGTTCGCGCGCTATTTGTCCTTCGTTGCGTCATGATCTGGTAGTGCCTCGCACATTCGGTGACAAATCACGCGAGGATGTGGATGCCTGGCTCACACAATACAGAAGGGTGAACATATACTACCAGTGGGACGCGGGGACCCAGCTGACCAATGTAGTATTCTTCTAGACAGACGTAGCACTCGTGTGGTACGACAGCCACGAAGATGCCCTCATGTCATGGGGTCACTTCGTTTGCAAAATAAGGGCATGCTTCGGAAACTCCATAGCTAAAAGAAAGCAAGCGAAACAAACGTTACTGCAGAGAGCTCAGATGCCAGGAGAGACGTGCGCGACCTATATTGAGGCAATCCTGAAGCTCTGTAAGATCGCAAATCCTTCTAGGTCAGAGGAGGACAAAGTTGGCCAAATTTTGAATGGAATTGTCGAGGACGTATATCAGTTCCTCATCAGCAAAGAGAATCTTGGCACGGTAACCGACGTCATAAGCCACTGTCGCACATTCGAGACCATGAAGATGCGACGTATCACTCCCACGTTTAGTCGCTTACTGAATGTAACCACCGTGGCGAGTGTCGATGAATACACGCCGCATGGTCTCGTATCGGCAATACGCGACATGGTTCGAGAAGAGCTTACTCGACACGCTCGCCTGACGCCGAACGACGCTACACCCGCGCCGCCTCAATCTCGCCATCGCGCGTCTATTCCCGCAGCAGGCGTCCATGACTACAGCTAGAGCCCCCCCACCCCCCCAACAAGGCCACAGCGCAATACCTACCAGCTGCCGAGGTACGAAGACCGTTTCAATTACTCCCGCCGGCCGGCCAACACCTATCACGACCCGAGTGATGATGTATCTCTGCCACCACCCCGTCAGCGCAGTGCCTTCCAAGAGTACAATTCATACCGTCAAGCTCCTGTGTGCTACCGTTGAAATATCGCCAGCCATATAGTTCGGTTCTGTCGTCGACAGAGAGAGCCGACATGCCGATATGTTTTCCAATTAGCGTTTCCTCCAGCACGCTCTGGTCACAACAACTGTCATTTGCCTGCCTATTCCAGGTGTAGATCACGGCGAGAGAATCACCGCGGCAGTTCTCCCGCTTCAGACAATAGTTTGACGCTTCCCTTTGGCCGACTGCATCACTCGCCTTCACCAGGACGATGCCTGTCATCACAGACAGGAGAGAACGAAGTTGGGATCGAAGGTCGCACAACAAATTTGCCTCAGATGTCACCGCCAGTTATAATGTACAAGCAAAAGTTACGTGTGTTAATAGATGGTTTTTGTACAAGTGCTTTCGTAAAAACTGGTGCCACGATATCACTTATGAGTCTTTCAAAAATCTCATTGGCCGCATAGTTGTGTTTTCTAGGGGGCGAATGAACCGGATTTCGTGGCGTTGGTGGGGAAGTACTTCATCCTGTCGGAGTTTGTGCTGTCAACGTCTTATTGGCAGGAAAAATGTTTCCAACAGAGTTGTACTCACGATGTTATTCTCGGTGTTGACTTTCTTCATGGGTGTGGTGCTTTCGTCGACTGTGAAACTGGTGAACTTTCTGTCAGTAATGACATTGTACCTTCCCTCATACATGAACCGCAGGAGACCGCGAAGGATGCTCTGGTCATTTTCGATGAACTGACAGTGCCACCATAGTCAATGAGGTCAGTTATCGTATTCGCCCCCGTATCTTCCACATCTTTCGACGCCGTTTTTAAACCTGCCATTGTTCAATGTGCTCTGAAAGGCATACTCGTTCCACGTTGTCTAGTATCGTTTGATGAAGGAGCAACCTTTCTGTGTGCACTGAGCTGTTCGCCAATGCCGGTTGTGCTACCTCGAGAAATGAAACTCAGCTTCTTGAATTTTTCTACTGAAGATTATATTGCGATCATTAAAAACTATGAAAGTGAAAAAAGTACAGTCTCTGGCGAGCGCAGTTGCTCTTACGAGTTGTAGATTGTAGGCATGATTAGCGCATTTTTGCGGTCACATGAGCTGCAGACGTTAGCCACCTGTTAAGACGACATGCTTCTGTGTCCGGCTTTTGCCAAACACAGAAGCACACCTTCATCATGTTTTCGCGCTCAGCATAGGATCGACACCAGCGCTGCCCATCCGATCTGGTAGAAGCCTTAACAAATGTCCTTATCAGAACGCAAAGTTATTTCCAACCAGGTTCAGGAAATGCTGAAAAAGGGTATCATGGAAGAGTCATGTAGCTCGTGGGCAGCACCGATCATGTTGGTTGAAAAGAAAGGTGGTTCCTGGTGGTTTCGCGTTTATAACAGAAGACTCAACACCTTTACAAAAAAGGATGTATATCCGCTGCCTCGGATTCACGACGTAATTGACGGCCTACACTTGGCTTCGTACTTTTCTTCAGTAGACCTACAATCAATCAGGATATTGGCAGATACCTACGCACCCATCAGACAAGCAGAAGACCGCATTTGTTACGACTGCTGGACTGTACCCATTCAACGTGATGCTGTTTGAACTTTGCAATGGCCCCGCCACTTTTGAAAGATTCATGGACTCTGTCTTTCGTAGTCTTAAATGGGAGGGGTGCTTGTGCTACCTGGCCGACGTTGTAATTTTTGGGCGTGCTTTCGAAGAGCGTAACGTCCGTTTGAGCCTTGTTTTAGACTGCGTCGGAAAGGCTGGCTTGATTTCGAACGCTAAGAAGTGCCAGTGTGGTGAATGACAAGCATTAGTTATTGGTCACCTAGTTGACAAAGATGGTGTCAGGTCAAATCCCCGTAAAATTGAAGGAGTCAGCACGTTCAAACCACCCCAGACACCAAAGGAACTTCGCAGCTTCTTGGGGTTATGTTCCTACTTTCGTCGCTTTGTGACGAGATTTACAGACGTTGCGCACTCATTGTCGACCTTGTTGCGAAAAAACAGCCCATTCGTGTGGACACCTGAATGTGATGCCGTATTTTCTCAACTGAAGCTTCTACTGACACCTAAACCTAATCTTCGTCATTACGATCCATCAGCTTTTACTGAAGTGCACAGTGACGCAAGTGCAATTGGCATCGGAAGTGTGCTTGTTCAGCGCCATAATAATGCAGAGCATTTCGGGGCCAATACAAGTCGACCTCTTAGCAAGGCTGAGAGGAATTATACGATGACAGAGCAAGAATGTTTAGCGGCTGTATTCGCCATTCAGAAGTTTCGTTGTTACCTCTTTGGCCATTCCTTCAAGATTGTGACAGCTCATCATTCATTAGGTTGGCTTATTACTCTCCGAGACCCTTCTGGCCGCCTTGCACGATGGGCATTACGCCTTCAAGAGTTCGACTTCAGTGTTTCGTACAGAAGTGGATGATGTCATTCGGCCACTGATTGCCTTTCTCGCCTCCCAATGACCCCAAAGAAACCCAGTGCAGATACCTTCGACATCTGTTTTGCTGCAGTCTCTCACACGTTTCCTGACGCTAACATCTTCAAGCGGGAATAACTCAATGACTTATCTTTACATCCTTTGTTTCATGACGCCTGCAGTATCAAAGTCAGTGGTCGCTTTCGCCTTCGTTATAGACCGTTGTGGAAGACCAATTACCCAGCAACCGGCACACGTTATTTACTAGTTGTACCTGAAAGTTTTCGATGCGACGTTCTCCGTACGATGCACAATGATCCAACTTCAGGACCCGTTTGGTTCATTCGCACCTTACATAGAGTCCGACCAGTGCCCGCACGACCAGTGCCCCGCACGACCGACCAGTGCCCCGCACGACCGACCAGTGCCCCGCACGGCCTTCTTCGCCACGTAAAGCTGCCTACTACGTCTTTATGGCAGGTTGGCATCGACCTATTAAGCCCGTTTTTGCAATCTTTGAACAACAACCACTGGATAATAGTTTGCGTCGACCACCTTACCAGATACGCCAAGACCGCTGCGATACCATCTTCCATAGCTTACGGCGTAGTTTTCCTTTTGTTACGCTCTGTAGTTCTTCACCATGGTCCACTTAGAGTAGTCATCAGGAACTGTGGTCACCAAATCATCGCGGTTGCTGTGGCAGAATTGCTTCCCTTCTGCACTTCGCAGTTAAGGCTTTCGACACCGTTCTATCCCCAGACGAATGGTCTTGTAGAACGTACAAACTGAACTTTTACCAACATACTCGCTTATGTTCGCCTCGTCCAATATAAAAGAACTGGGATAAGACTTCACCGTTCAATACCTACGCATACAATGAGAACACGGACTTAACGCCTTCCTACCTGCTCTACTCTTGATGACCACGCAGCTCCCTCAATACAATCCTTCCAATTAAGCTCCACGCTCATCTGTCGATGGCTGGAACGTTGTGCAGGGCTGAAAAAGCCTGCCAAATTGGTCGCCTGCGCACACAAGCAGAACAAGATCGCTTCAAACAGTAGTACAATCAACACCATGATGCCATCTAACTCGACAAAGATGAATTCGTGTTGTTGTGGAGCCTCCAACAGAAACGTGGTTTTCGCCAGAAGTTTTTATCGCAGTATACAGGCCCCTTTGTCATTGTAGACCGCTTGAGCGACTTGACGTACGTCGTGGCACGCTTGACAACACCTCGTCATCGGTCAAATCAAACGCAGTTGATACACGTGGCTCGCCTCAAGAAGTTTCATGCCTCCAGTGACTTCGACTCGCCCAGCGGGCTTCGTCTGTGAACCGGGGATTGCTGTGGTATAAGCCGGGCTGTAGTATGTGCCGGTAATGAAGAAGAGAGGAACGAAGATTTCTGTTGTGGCCTGAGGATTCATCTTTACTTCGGATTGCCCATTTTCATTCTCACTCTGTAAATAAATCTACTAATATTTGATTGAGCCATAACAATACCTTAAGTTCACTGAATCGATGTTTGTTGTCCCCGCGAAGTCATGAGTGAAGTCGAAAATGCTGACTTCTGACACGCTTATGTGTTTTTAGGTGTTTGGAACCTCGGCGTAAATTAGATGTAGGACACCTCCTGGCATTTCCGTAGTCATTATATGAGTGTTACAAGGCAGTGCATGATGTGAAGGCTCAGTGGTATTGCACAGTAAATAAGGCCACAAGAAAGTAAAAGCACCAACCGATGAAGCCACCCTTTCGTTCATTCCTAAAAGAAAACACATCAGAACACACACCGACTCATCTGGCTTGGGTGATATTGCTGGTGTAGTGAAATCACACCGAATATGGCGCGCTTGATGTTTGATGCATAGTGAATGACTCAATTGACTCAATATATGTAGAAGTGGCTAAATGAACACTAAACACTGGCGTTCATTCTAGCTTTCTGCACTTAAACACAGAATATTGCGCAATCTACATTTTTATACAAATTAAGATATCAAGAAAAAGCTTACCTAAAATACGCATGACGAGTATGGCTCGGCGCTCATTGAGCCTCACGAAGGTCTTGACAACATCGATGTAGAATATTGCAGCATGTGAATTGACGATTGAAGAAACTGTGCTGTTAAGGTCATTGGACATAAAGCCTTAATTATAATTTCTTCAGAACAACAAGTCTGGCGGTTATTCCAGGCATATCATCGCCCAACAGGGTACAGTGTCAAAATACACTTTTTGTAATACACTTTATTTTCTCAAGAGAGTGAAGCAGGGAGAGATAAAGTTAACTGCTATATTGATGGCTTGAAGAGGCTGACAACCAATTTTCATGTGCCTGCTTCTATTAGTGCAACAAAAAGCAAAGTTTATCAGACATAGTGTCTAATCACCGTGTGTTGACGCAAAAAACATCACGAAATAATAGAAAAAGTATCGATTATTTCATCAATGCCGATGAATAAGTCATGCACGCACCATATGCTTCATGAAAAAACACTATTTTTGAAACATCGCCGTATAACCAAAGTTAAGGCAGTACACACCTCGTTTCAATAGGTCCAGCAAAATTCATTTGGAAAACCATGTGTAAACAGGGGTCGATAAGTAAGAGAGTGACAAATAAGTACGACAGTGACCGTCACGTTGGCAAATGTAGGAAGCCCTATCAATCAAGCAGGTGTTGAGGCGGTTCAAATGCTGCGCTAAGGTGCTCCGCGCATATGTGTAGGCCGCAGCTTTCCATCATGTTCCAGTGGTCCTAGCGGTATCAACTGCTGTTGCACCTGCGTTAAGCATTTACTAAAAGGGGGGAGGGGAGGGAACGAGCCTAGTAATATGCAAACTATAAGAGTAAGTGCGAATTCTGGATCTTCTGAAAGCAACAAGATAGATTTTGTAGCACAATCAAGGTGTCTCACCTAGTAACGCAAAGCACCACTTTTTTGACACATTTAGGTGCAATTCGAGTACATATTTCATGCAACATTGATGTATGACACAGTTGGAGTGCCAGTGAAAGAAGAGAAGGAAGAGTGTTGTTGCTACTCGTGCTCAGTCGGATTCACAGCTGGTCGGCTTTACCTCTGTGTTTCCCCCGATAAACGTGTCTTCGGCTCACTGCTAAAGGCGCAATAACAAGTGGTGTAGAGTGCAGGGTCCATTTCCTATTTTGGAACTTCGGAACCGAACTCCATCTTTGCCATCGACGATGTCCACTTACACTGCACAGCAGACCTTTTCTACATCCCCACCTGCCCGCAGTCCCGGCGTCCCGAGAGAGCGAGACCCAGTCATCTTCAGCGGCACCGATGAGCAGGACGTCGAAAACTGGTTCTCTTCGTACGAGAGAGTAAGCGTCAATAATAGGTGGGACGGAAACGACAAACTTGGCCGCGTCTACTTTTACCTCAAAGGAGTAGCGGAGCTCTGGTTCAACAACCACGAAGCCGAGCTTACTGACTGGGCCACTTTTGACACCACCTTCACGGACGTGTTTTGCCCACCAACAGTGCGCAAGCTCCGCGCAGAACAGCGCTTGCAAGATCACACCCAACTGTCTGGAGAGGGTTTCACGTCCTACATCAACAACGTTGTGGGCCTCTGCCGTACCTACAATCTCGTCATGTCCGAAAGAGCCAAGGTCAAGCATAATATAAAGGGCATCGAAGACGTTGCCTTCCACATGCTGGTGACGAAAGATCCGCGAACAGTTACGGAAGTTATTCAACACTGTCGAAACTACGATAACTTGTGAAAACAGCGCATTTTAACGCGACGCTCTACTTTCAACATCACCACGTCACCATTTACCGTTGGGGCAATTTCACTGGAACAGACGGTATTGACGCCGCAAATCCAAAAATTTATCCGAGAGGAAGTGGTTCGCCAGTTGTCTCTTTCGCCCTTCCTTCCCAGCAATACTCACGGGCTGACCTCGTCGCTGCGCAAAACCATCGAAGAGGAAGTCTGCGAGGCACTCCTGCCTGCGTACCAGCCACCGCCTGTGTCCGCTCTCCTGACTTATGCTGACGTCGTGCGAAGGCCGGCACATGCGCCGTCACACGTCGTCGTCTCTGCCCAACAAACGAACGCCTGCTACGCAACACGCGTACCGGCAGGCTCGCATGTTCTCCTTTCCCGTCGTCCTTCAACGCTTCCCAACAATCCCTGGCGCACATCGTATAACAAACCCATCTGCTAGTACTGTTGTCTGCCTGGCCATGTTTGCGGTTCGGTCGCCAGCGCGTCCCTCATCCGGGTACCATTGATAAAACCTACGGCTACATCCACAAAGAGCCACCACAGACGCTGCCTCTCGATTATATTTCGGATACCCTTCCACTGAGCCACCGCGCTTTCATCTAGCACTGATCTCCCTGCCCACGCTGACGTTCGCCTACACCGATGCTTCGGCGTGCACCACCTGCCCAAACGGAAAACTAACCATCGCAGTTCCGGAGGCAACAACTGTGCCATAGTCGAACTCTAGAAGGCCCACTAACCCAATAACAGTTTTTATTGAAGGCGTTGCCGTTCAATCATTAATCAATACTGGAGCTGCCGTGTCTGTATTGAGTGAAGCAATGAGTCGCAAGAGAAGAAAGTACCATAAGGGAGACCCGCTCAAGTTTGCCCGGTGACGCCAGCGCTTGCCATTCCCCTGCCAGAAAAAGCGCACAACAATAGAGTCTTCCGACCCTTCCACTCCCTTTGGCTTTCACGCATTTGCAAAGCACGCGCTGCACGTGAAACGTACCTCGTTCCGCGATGTCACCCTAACAGAAAAGGGGGTGACATCGCTGCGTCGTCATCTGTCACAATAACCATGCAAACACGAAGAGGTCGACTCCACCAGTGAAATTCTACCGATTCCCAAACCGATGGTACGAAACAAGCAGACGACAGAAATGGATTAATGCACTGCGCCGAAAAAAGTATGTAAACATTTTTTCATAAAAATTAGCACGCGCACAATGCATTCAAAATTACGGGTGTTAATTCCTGCGTCACCGTTCCTCTAATCTATCGAGTTAGGGGGAGATGCACGTCCCCATCTTAAAAGTATAACTTTTCAACGCCCGTCTTTAGAGCACTGTTAAAAAATAGCGAAGAAATATTTTATGCTGCTACTATTATTCGATATTGTTGGGGACGTAGTAGTTGAAGCTTTGTGCACATGTTGTATTAATAATGTGTTGTTATATATTTTTAAATCTACGCAGCGCCGACAGAAGTGTGTGGTTGCCAAAAGCTTGGACAACTATGAAAAAAATAAAAAAATGCATTAGCCGTTGTTGCACGTCCGTTGGCAGATACAGTAAACTAGTTGTTACTGAGTGTGCAGGGGCAGCCCGAAAAACACGGTGCATTTTTGATACGTGACCAAGATAAAATGCCTTTAAAGCAATGCGCTCTTCCCCTGTAGATTAGACACACACAAAAAAGTTTCTCTGAAAGTTGGGCCCTCATTATGATGGTACGCACGCTGTTCGTGAACTCAAGGTACGCGCGATGAGAGCGGTGATAATGCAAGGAAAGACACGCGAGATAGATGTCAATTACTGTTGTGGGTCAGAAAGAAGCCCCAAATAGACCATTTATTTTTGAAGTGTTGTGTATACACCGCACGATAACTTGGGTGGGTGCTATCCCAACTAATAGCAGTCACAGCGCAAGAACCGCTTAACCTAAAGCACGAGAAGCGGCCTTACCCATGCATCCAGGAACAAACATAGTGCATAGTACACAGAGTAAACCAAATAAAACAGGTATATAATTATGAACATACAGAAAGTTTTATTCACCTCTAACGTCGTAAACAGCGTCGTCTTTCACTTGCGAAATGCACTTCGCTCTGACGAGGATGGCGTCAACTGCTACAACTTGCTTCGCTATTCTTTTACCAAATTTCTGCCACCAAAAAAAAAATCTTTAATTGCGGCAACCTAATAAATGCGGACAGAGCGCATACATCATAACCGCGCGCGACGCGAGACTCTCAAAAACACGTGCAAAACGCGTGCAGCGGTTGATCAAAGCAACGCGTTTTCAAGCAAGTTGAATGGGGCAGCGGAGAGGCCAACACTCGAGTAACCAGTTTTTTCCCAACATTGACTGACAGCGCCACGCTCCGCAGCGCCTCCCTCGGCGTGGTCTCCTCTATAAGCAGGGAGGCCTCTCCGTGCGTACGGCAACCGCGCATCAAGTAAACCCTTCCATGACGTGCACGGCTCGGCAACTCATTCAGGACGTTCTGTACATGGTCAAATTCATCGTTTTTCCATATTGCTCGCACGACGTCATATTAGGCTGGGACTTCCTTTCCACACATCATACCGCTGTTTATTGTGCCGCAGCCAAACTAGAACTATCATCACTCGCCGGCGACGATTCTAACAGGCCTTCCATTTCTCGTGTTGTCGCCGCCGCAGACACGGATATCCTACCTATGTGTTTGGATATTGTGCGATCTCCTGCGACCATGGTGCTTTTCGAAAGTCATGTTCACGCAATCAGAACCCTTCACTTCTCAAAAGAAAAACGTTCTTCAACCTTTTGCTCTTCTGATATTCAAAAACACTTCCGCAACTATTTACGCCACGAATCTCCTTTCGGTGCCAGCGAGAATATTCGGTAGCGAATGCATCGGCCGTTTTGGGGACATTGATTGCGTTTGTGCCAGTCAACTGCTCGATCGCGCAACAAGCCTTGAGATCGCCAATGTTACTCCCACCCCACGTCCACCAGATCTTCCCTAGACGCCTTCCTTCCATCGATTGATTCAGACCTTCCTGTCGTCCAACGGACCCAACTCTTGACAATTCTCGAGCGCTTCCGTACGTCTTTCAACTTCAAGCAAACAAATTTGGGTTGAACATCTGCAATTTTTCATCGTATAGACACGGACACCCACGCACCATTGCGTCAGCGTCCATACTGGGTCTCTTACGCTAAACGCCAAGTTATTGACCATCAAGTGTCTGATATGCTCAATCGTGTTGTGATACAGCCGTCCAACAGTCTGTGGGCCTCCCTAGTGGTACTGGTCAAAAAGAAGGACGGGAGGATCCGATTCTGTGTTGATTACAGGCGCCTTAACAAGATCACGTGCAAAGATGTTAATCCGCTCCCCAGAACTGACGACGCTCTCGACTGTTTGCAAGGAGCAAAGTTCTTTTTCTCGCTGGATATTCGATCATGATACTGACAAGTACCCATGGATTAATCTGACCACGCCAAGACTGCGTTTGTAATTGCGGACGGCTTGTAAGAGTTTGATGTGATGCCGTTCCGTCTTTGCAACGCCTCTGCGACCTTCTAGCGTATGATGGACAACATACTTCGAGGCCTCAAATGGCAGACGTGTCTTTGCTAGTGGGACGACGTCATAGGTTTTCAAAATACTTTGATATCCATCTTCTGCGCCTCGCAAGTGTCCTGGAATGCCTCGCAAATGCCGGGCTCCAAATAAATTTGAAAAAAGTGCCATTTTGCGGCCCAGAAGCTCACCATCTTAGAGCATGTTGTTAGAAAGGACGGCGTTCTACCAGGCACTGCGAAACTCAATGCCGTCGCCCAGTTTCCTAAGCCATCGACACTAAAGAAACTCCGGAGCTTTACCACCACCGCAACCATAGACGTCGTCCGCATCTACCACGAGAAAGCATACGGGCCACCCGAGTGATGCCGACAGCAAAGACACGCTGATTTACTCTACGGCCAGCGACGAAAGCTCCGATGAAGGCGACTTCGTGCCTGTCACAAGGTGGCAGCGAAAATGAAGACTAGTGATGCCCTCTCCAACAACAAGTAAGAATGTGACGATGACGCGAGAGCCCACGATATACACAATTCTGTTTGTGCCGGTAGATGCGGCTCATAGTCTCAACCGGCTCAATCGTCAAGTCACGTCTAGGTTTCTTGAGGAACTCGCCCAGGGAGAGATCGCGGACGTGCGGATCAATGGCCGTAAGAATATCCTCGCCGTAGACGTCACTCAACGAAGCACATTGGAAGGGCTGAGCAACGTCAAGATGTTGGATAACATCAATGTTCGCTCATGTATACCTGATGGCCGTGACTCTACGGCAAGCGTCATTTAGTACGTCGACATTTCCATCAGCGAAAGTGACTTTGCTGCTCTCATCAAACCGGTGTCTGCAGAACTTACTATACTGCAAGCTCGTCGCCTTGGCAAATCACGCTGCGTAAAGCTCGTGTTCAAAGGTCTTCCATCGCAAGTCAAGGTCGGCCATTTTCAACACACAGTGCGACCCTTTGTACCGAAGCCCCTTCAATGCCGGAAATGTTATAGATTGGGACATGTCAGTGCTGTTTGTACAAACCTGGCTGTGTGCTCGCTATGCTCAGAATCACATAGCGCAGACGCTTGCCAGGCAGAACTTCAAAAATGTCGAAACTGTCATGGCCCTCACGAAGCATCGTCCAAAGATTGCCCAATCATGAAAAAGGAAATGCAAGTGTTGAGGCAAATGGTCCGGGATGGCTCAACTCACAGGGAGGCCGCAGCCCAAGTACGACACCGGCGGTCTCGTCGCCGGAGGCCCCTGAGGAGACCCAGTGCTGAAGCAAGGATTGAACCTCACCAAATTACCGCCCACATACCACCTCAAGCGTCCAGACACGCCGACAACAAATCCTCCAAGCAAGACAAGAGCATCACCGGCTCGCCTGAAGCATGGCCAGCGCTGCCAACGATAGACCCACTGTTTGAGCCACCGCATCGCTCGTCTACAATCACTTCGGAACGAAAATGCGGTGATAGTCGCGACAAAGAAATCGTAGCCATGTTAAAGGCCCTTATGAATACCATTCGTATGCTCCTCACGAGCATTGACAGTCCGGCTGCAAAGAGTGCACTTCAGTTAGTGGATGCGCTGAAGCTGGTGTAATCAAGTCTGGAAAGGCTCCATGGCTCCGCCTCTGCAAGCCTTTTGTAAAGAGGTCAAAGGAGCTTCGATATTTCAGTGGAATGCCCGAGGCCTCAAGCCCCGCATTTCTGATATCCGACAATTTGTGTTTAAAAACCAGTTTCCAATTGTTGTTATCTGTGAGCCAAGGCTACACAATGCAATACGACTATCCAGGTACGAGGCCTTCAAGTTTGCGACCTGCAACGAACAGAGTAAAGTCATTGTATATATCAGATGCGACCTTACCTATATCGAGCACCGTGTAGCACCTCACGATGACAACCAGTATGTCTGCTTGACAGTTAAACGTAGAGACCTCAATTTCACGCTTGTAGGCGCATATATATCACCTTCAAACCGGTTTGAACCTGAAAGACTACGTGCACTGTTAACAGCCACACCTGGACCATGGATCATCACCAGAGATTTCAACGCTCCCCACCCACTATGGGGAAGTCAGAAGACAGACAGACGCGGAATGCAAGTATTCTTCTTTGCTCTGGAGCAGCAGCTGCTTTGTGTAAACGACGGAAGCCCAACGTTTCTACGGGGAACGACATACAGCAGCTGCCTGGACTTGACATTTGTGTCACGAAGCTTAAATGGAAAGGTCAAGTGGTTCGCAGACTATGAAACTCATGGAAGCGACCACATACCAACTTATTTGAAGATCAAGGGCATGGAAAAATCGCCAAACTACGACACTTCGACTCGCATCGACTGGACAAAGTTCAGGTCATTGACGGAAAAAAGGTGTCAAGAAAATAAAACGCCTCCTCTTGACACCCTCAAAGATATGATTATAGGTGCTACTCAAGAAGCGACCTATCATATTTAACATACTTCAGAATATTGTCAACATCAAGCGGAATTGGAACGGCTCAGAGCGATCCGTCGTCGCGCAGAAAGAAGATATAGGCGCACTAAGTCCATTCACGACTTGAGGGAGGCAAGACGCCTACAGAAAAAAATTCAGCGGCGAATCATTTCACTTCAATCCTTTCGCTGGAAATATCTGTGCGATTCTTTGGATCCACACAAGCCTTTGACGCAGACATGGATGATTGTCTGTGGCCTACAAACATCGCCACATCAACATCGCCCCTTCAAGTGTCTTTCTCTCCACCAAGGATGCACCGAAATTGAAGAAGCAGAAGATTTCTGCATGAAAGTTGCCGGTCATTAGTCCGCGTGCACCATGCGCCACCTAGAAAACGCTCCAGTTTCTAGAGATTCAAGAATGGACACCTTTTTCTCTCTAGAGGAACTACAAGCGGCCTTGACGGCATGCAAACGATCTTCATCGTCTCGTCCGGATGGGATCACGTACATGGCTCTCTGCAACCTCGGAGAAGCAGCTCGACGGGCCCTTCTATCCGTGTACAACGACTCGTGGAACAGCGGATTTATCCCTCATTCATGGAAATCCAGCCGCCTCGTCCCTGTGCTTAAACCAGGTAAATCTCCTCTGCACTTGACCTCTTATTTCCCCATCGCGCTTACGAGCTGTTTCGGGAAACTGATAGAGAGAATGATTTTGACTCGCCTTGAGTGGTACCTGGAGCGCCACGAGGTATACCCTCATGCTATGACGAGCTTTCGGCGTGGGCGGTCCGCAATTGATAACGTTATAGACCTGGTCTCATCTGTTCAGCATCAAAAAAGACTGAAACTTTAATCTGCGGCGTTGTTCTTGGACGTGAAAGGTGCATACGATAACGTATCACATGAAGCCATTCTGGATGTCATGGAAAATGTTGGATTAGGGGGTCGGGTTTACCAATGGATCCACAGCTATCTGAAAGGCAGAACTTTCTTTGTACAGACAGAGAATGGCACAACTACGCACCATTGCAACCGTCGAGGTGTGCCTCAAGGCGGTGTTCTTAGCCCCACACTTTTCAATCTAGGGCTACTCGGCCTGGTTGACGCACTTCCAGAATCTGTCCATCTATCAATATATGCAGATGACATCTGAATCTGGGCGTCAGGCGTAACACGCTTTCATTTGCGTGCCCGGCTTTAGAGAGCGGCTACAATAGCGACAAAGTACATGGAAGAACGTGGACTAGAGCTGTCATCAGAGAAATGCTCGCTTATAGCATTCACGCATAAGGCTATGAGCCCATATGTTATTAAAATCAACGGACACACGATCAACAACGTGAAGACCCACCGATTCCCCGGAGTCATAGTTGATCGCGACCTCTCCTGGAGCCCTCGCATCGCCCACATGAAAACTAAACTCACCATGATCACCCACGTAGTGAGGTTTCTTGCTGGAAAAACGTGGGGTGCATCGGTACGAGCATTGCTCCAACTCTACACTGTTCTGTTCCTCGGTTATATGCGATACAGCTTACCCCTGCTTTTCAGGATCCGAAGAACAAACTTGCGCGTCCTCCAGTCGATCCAAGCCAAAGCCCTGAGAATATACCTTGGTCTCCCGAGATGCGCGTCTACAGCAGCGACAGTCATCATTGCGCGTGATTATCCAGTCAACGCATACATCCGCGTAGGCGCTTTCAGAATGCACATAAGACATTTCGCTCGGCTTCCATCTGATCACCTCGCCTCACTTCGAACTTCAGGCCCCACTCAGCGTTCAGCGCAACTGTAGCTCAGCATTGCGAAGTGCTTCCATTGCACTTCACGCATGCAGCACAGCCGCCGATACCATTATGGTGCCTACACCCACTCAAAGCCCTTCTTACAATTCTTGGCATCCAAAATAAGAAAAAGTCGTCGCATCTAGCCCTGAAACAGGCCACATTACTTTTCCTGCAAAAGAAGCACAACGGACGCCTTCACATTTACACGGATGGCTCGGTGTCTTCAGTAAGCTCTGCAGGGGTGGTGGTTATTCCCGTGAGGCACATCACAATTAAATTCATGACATCGCATTTGACATCGTCGACAGCTGCAGAACTTGTAGCCATTCGTGCAGCTCTGGAGTTTATAGTGAAAGAACCTACGAGAATTTGGTCGATCTTCTCGTACTCGAAGGCATCTCTTCAATGTCTTATATCACCCTTTCGCCATGGACCTAATGAACAGTTAGTACCTGAAATAAGGCTTCTTCATCACCAAGCAACTGAAAAACAGCACAGCATAGTGTATCAGTGGATACCAGGTAATTGCGGTATATATGGCAATGACCGCGAAGATGAGGCCGCTATATCTGCACACGATGGTACCCAATACACAGCCATCCCGTTCTCAAGAACCGACGCAGCTACAAGACTTCGTTCGCTTGCACGTGACTTCACACTGGTACAGTGGAACTCAACAGACTTCACAAACACGCGCCTGCATAACTTGGATCCCGATCTGCAGCTTCATCTTCCCCCAAGGATATCTCGAGCTGAGGAGACTCTTCTATGCCGCCTGTGGCTTGGAGTGGCCTTCACGAACGCACACTCTTATCTCATTGGGATTGCCAGCTCTCCTACATGCACTTACTGCAGTTGCGAAGAAACCATCGCGCACCTTCTGTGTGAGTGTACCCATTTCAACGCGCAAAGACGAACTCACTGCAGCTCTGGATAGGCTAGATGATCGTCCTTTGTCGAAACAAAGGAGTATGGGTCATTGGCTGAGCCCATCCTCAGCCCAGAAAGCTTTGAAAGCTTTGCTGCGCTTTTTGCGGACAACTGGCCTCAGAGACAGATTTAAATGTCTTATACTCTTTGATGTTGCCTTTCCTCTGTCGCACTTTTTTTGTAATTTCTCCCTCTCTTCGCAACATTTCTTTTTAACATCTTTCATTCCCCTAACCCCTTTCCCCAGCACAGGGTAGCCAGCCGGTCTAAGAACTGGCTAACCTCCCTGTCTTTCCGCTTAAACTTTCTTCCTCCTTCTCCCTCTGGAGCTTTACCGGCCTATGTTCATACTTTCGTCGATTCATCCGCAATTCCGCATCCGTAATGGCCCTTTAACACGGCTACTTTCTAACGGTGAAGAAATTTCGGCGTGGTCTTCCGCTTGCGACGACGCATTTGCGAAACAATGTTATTTGCTGACATCTCAACCGATTCTCTGTCATTTTGACCCAGATGCCCCTACCGAAATCCACACTGACGCTGGTGAAGTCGGCCTTGGCGCTATTCTTTCTCAACGCAAGTCTGGCTTCGACGAGTACTTGGTTTCTTATGCCAGTCGCACTCTTACTCGGGCTCAAGAGAATTATTCGGTCACAGAAAAGGAATGTTTGGCCATCGTTTGGGCTATTACAAAATTTTGACCCTACGTCTATGGCCGTCCATTTGACGTCGTGACTGATCACCACGCCCTCTACTGGTTATTGTCACTAAATTACCCGTCCGGTCGTCTGGCTCGATGGGTTTTGCGTCAGCAAGACTATGATATCCGTGTCGTCTACAGGTCGGGCTGCAGACATTCAGATGCCGACGTTCTTTCCCGCTCTCCACTTCCCATGAACATGGAAGTGCGTCTGTTTCCAATCTCGATGCTGCGGCACTTTCGTTCACTGACATGCCCTCCGAGAAGCGCCAAGACGCTGGGATAGTCTCTATGATAACGGTACTGTCTCAGTTGCTTCAAGGTACCGCCAATCGTTCAATACTACGTACGGCTCAACATTTCGCCATCCGCGATGGACTCCTGTGCCGTCACAACCACCTTTCCGATGGCCGCAAGTTTTTTGCTTGTGATTCTTCGCCACCTATGTGCTGCTGTTTGCGACTCCTTTCACGCGGATTTTATGTGGCCACTCCGGTGTGATAACAACGTATGCAAACTTCAAGCTGCGGTATTATAGGCACAGAATGGACTGACTTGTCTGACTGTACGTACGTTCGTGTTCCAAATGTCAGCGCCGAAAAAGCCCCCTGAACATCGGGAATGGACAACTGCAGCCGTTGCCTTGCCCATCTCGACCTTTTGACCGCATTGTAATTGGCTTGTACGGCCCCTTTCCCTACACTCCTGACGAAATATGCTGGGTGGTTGTCGCTATCTATAACTCGACATGCTATGCTGGAACTGCTGCACTGCCAGAGGTCACATCACGTGAAGTTGGCTAGTTTATCTTTTACAATCTTGTTATTCGCCATGGCGCGCCTTTTGATCTTCTCAGCGACTGCAGACGTACGTTTCTTTCCGAAGCCGTACGAGCCCTTCTTCGTGAATGCAACGTTGTGCATCGGACAACCAGCGCATACCATGCGCAAACGAATGGAATTAGCGAACGGTTTAACCGCACACTGGGTGACATGCTCTCGATGTACGTGTCCGCTGACCACACCAACTGGGACCGCATACTCCGCTTCGTTATTTACGCTTACAATAGCGCCACTCAGTCTATGACAAGATTCTCTTCGTTTTTCTTCCTCTACGGGTGCGAACCTTTCTCAATCATGGACACCATTCTTTTTTACCGTCCGGACGCTTCAGAATCCACAACTCTATCCAAGGTCGCCGCCTATAAAAAAGATTCAGCCGCACAAGATCAAGCGTACCAGAAGGACTATCACGATGAAAACCTGCTTTCCCCGTCATATTCGCCTGGCACGTTGGTATGGCTTTGCGTTCCCTCATCTACTCCTGGTCTTTCAACCAAGCTACTGCCGGAGTACGAAGGCCCCTACCGAGTCCTATGTCAGTCCTCACCGGTTAACTTTATTGTTGAGCCACTTCAACCATCGACAGACTGACGCCATCGCGGTCGCGAGACTGTTCATGTCGATCGATTGAAACCGCACTACGACCCACCCATCCTGCCCGTTCCATAGGTCGTTAGGAGGGCTTCTTTTTCTGGGGGAGGGGGGAGTGATTTGTAGCATGGATATAAGGCACAGGCAGGAGCGCCAGTGAAAGAAGAGAAAGAAGAGTGTTGTTGCTGCTAGTGCTCGTTCCGCTTGACAGCTGGTCGTCATTACCTGTGCGTTTCTCTCAATAAACGTGTCTTCGGCCACTGCTAAAGGTGCAATACTAATCATGATAAAATTGTATACATAATAATCTATACGGTGACTATTTTATTTGTATTTCAATTTTCTCTATATAGCGGCTAAACACGCGTTGAGGACGTTCGTCAGTCACTGTCAGTTGAGAATGCATTGTAGAAGCTCATAATCAATGAAGAGATACTCGACGCGTGTGCGTTACGTCATTCTTTTGGTCTACTTTTGTGATGGATGATATCTAATCTTGCGAAAGCTATTGCATACCTGCATTATGATTGTCATGAATTATTCTCATGAAAGTTTGACCAAAAATAACTAAAGGGACACTAAAGTCGAATAACAATTGACACTAAAGTGAAAGCTCACTGTCTGACAACGTCTAAAAATTGTCAACAGCAGTCCTCTATTAGCCGAGAAATCAAGTCAAAGGCACAAGAATACAAGCGCCGCGGTAGGACATGTTCAAATGATTTTGATCATGTTAAACAAACCACCTACAATTAATCACTAGTAATCAAACTAGCTTCATCAAATAAAACACCTTCCGTGCTTCAAGAGACGTATTAAAATGCTGCTCTTTAGTTTTTGTTTGATTCATGAATAAAGAAAAAAGAGAGACAGACAGAACAAGGAAGGCCGGGAGGTTAACCAAATATTGGCATCTGGTTTGCTACTCAACACTGGGGTGGGGAAATTGGGGCAAGAAAAGGGGGTAGATAGAGAGAGAAAAAAAACTCACGTGCACTCATGAGAGAGCGAAAACACACAAAAAAGGGCGTTCTGGCTACAACCGTTCACAAAAGCTGGTCGATCGCAAAAAGTGCAGTAGCGCTTTCAGGGCCTTCTTCTGTGAAGTTGCATCTTGTTTATATTGTAGAATTCCTTTCGCCGACAAAGGTTGATTATCGAATTTGCTGAGTTCCTTGCCTACTATACTCTAGGCAGTCACAAAGGGTATGTTGAATGGTTTCTTCTTTGCCACAGTGGCCACAGGCTGAGGTGTCGGCCATTCGAATGCGGAAAGCGCAGGTGTTGGTAAACGCATGGCCCAACCACAGCCTACATAAAAGAGTTTGGTCTGCTCGGCAAAGCCTCGACGGGACTTGAAGACATAACGTAGGATGAAGTGAGTACAGTCGGGCATGCTTGAAGTGTGGCTGATTCCATTGTGATGTGTTTTGCTGGCAAGCAAGCCAGCGGAGCTATTGCGCAGCATCTGCCCTAGAAAGTGGTAGTAGTTGTTCATGATCTTCTGCGTGGACTGAGCGGGCAGCTTGATTGGCCCGTTCAATGCCGATGTTTCCGCAGTGACTGGGTAACCACTGAAAGATAATTTAGAGCCCTTTTTCAGCCAGGTGGTGTATAACCTCTGCTATCTCTAGTACCAGCTGATCGTGCGGTCCACAGCTTAAGGCTTATAGTGAAGACTGCAGTGCCACCTTCGAGTCGCAGAAAATAGTCCACTTGCGTGTAGGTTGATCAATGACAAATTGCAACGTAATACGAAGAGCTCCCAATTCTGCTGTGGTTCATGTTGTTTCGTGGGATGTCTTGAAATAATTTGTCGTGACCAACCTTGGTATCACGACTGCTCTGGTTGAGCTGTTCGGCTGAACCGATTCATCAGTATGTAATGTATGGAGTCTTAGTATTTTTCATACAAGAGAAATAGTGTGAGCTGCTTAAGAGCCGGTGGCGACAAATTGGCTTTTTTCTGGGCGCCAGGTATGGTAATATTATTAATTCGTCGAGCGATGCACTATGGAGGAGTCACAGGTCTAGCGGCAGTAGAAAACAAAGTTGGGTTCGACTCGCTATGTGCAGTCACTGTTTTGCAGTAAGATGTGCGTGGTTGGTCCACTGGTAGAGAGGCTAGGCGATGTCAAGGAGTTCGAGTAAAGTGGTGGATATGTGTCCTCAGCACTTCAACATTAATGTAGGTCTTGATGAGGTGGTCTGTTGTGATGGCGATAGCTGGCGCTGTTGATTCACTTTGGGGCAAGCCTAGGCAAACTGTAGTGCTTGATCCTGGACACTTTGAAGTATTCGTATATTTGTTCTACTTGCGTTTGTTAACGCAGGTAGGCTGTACCGAAGGAATCCAAGAAAAAGAACCCAGTAAAGTCGCAACATAGCGGCTGTGGACATTCCCCAATTCTTTCCAGCGAAAAATTTGAACAAATGGCAGATGCCTGTCAGCCGCCTTTTCATGTATGATACATGTGGGCTCCATGAGAGGCCTCTCTCAATTATAATACCTAGGAAATTTTACGATCAGAGGTTAATTGATGATTGATATGTGGTGTTTAACGTCCCAAAACAACCATATCATTATGAGAGACACCGTAGTAGAGGGATCCATAAATTTCAACCAACTGGGGTTCCTTACCGTGCACCCAAATCTGAGCACACTGGCCTACAACCTTTTAGCCTCCATCGGAAATGCAGCCGCCGCAGCCGGAATTCGATCCCGCGACCTGCGCGTCAGCAGCCGAATACCTTAGTCACTAACCATCGTGGCGGGGCGTACAGTCGGAGGTAAAGTATCCTTTGGCTATTTATCAGAACGCTGTAGTTCTGCATTGGTTTGTGCGTAAATGCCACTAGTTCACATTTTTCACAGGAAATTTCCAGACCTCATTTACGCAGGTAATTAGAAGCTTGAGTGGCAGCTTTCGAAATTCGCGCTTGCTGCTGTAGACGTGTTACTGCAGACGTCCAATAACAGATGTCGTCCGCGTAAAATGACAATCTGACAATACTTGGCAGATGCTCATGCAGAGCGATTAGCGTCAGGTTGAATCATACAGGGCTATGTACGCCACACTGGGGAACACCACGTTGGCTGTAATGCAGCGAGGTGTCACCATCCTAGGTTCTCACGAAAAAGGATCGCTCAGAGAGATAGCTGTGTAGCCACTGAAACATCCAATCGCCCACTCCTACCTTTTTGAGAGAGGTGAGGATGGCTTCATGAGGGACGTTATCATACGCCCTCTTAAAATCAAAAAATAAGGAAGTGCAGAGACGCTTAGGGCTTTTTTCGTGTTGCACGTAGCTGCCCTGGTCTTTGACGCAATCAATTGATAATCTTCCGCGGCGAAAACCCGTCATACTATCTGTTGTGGTGCTCCAGGAACCATTCTAGCCGTCCTAGTAACATCCTCTATATCCCATTGCCCAAGCAACTAGCCAGTGCGATTGGGAGGTACGATGTGAGCACCAATGATGACTTGCCAGGCTTCAGTAATAGAACCAAAAGACTGGTCTTCCAGTTTACTGGGAGGGTGCCTTCTCGCCGCGAATTATTGTATACATTGAGGAGGGCACTTCTCGCACACTCACTAAGCTGACACTCACCAAGGTGACCCAGTGCTCTGTAGGATATTCCATCACGCCCGGGTGCTGATGTCCATCTACACAAAGCCAGTGCTGCTTTATGCTCATAAATAGCTCATGAACTCTCCAATAACTCTTATGCCTAACTGTTCCCATTCTAGTCCTCTCAATACCTCCTGCAAGCTCGCGGTAAATACCATTGGGGAGATTGTATTTCCCTGCCTTGCACCTTTCTCGATTGGTATTCTGTTGCTTTCTTTATGAAGCACTATGGTAGCCGTTGATCCACTGTATATTTCTTTCAGGATGTTTGTATATGCTTCATCGAAGCCCTGATTCCGCAGTGCCTGCATGACTGCCGATATTTCTACTGAATCAAACGCCTTCTCGTAATCTATGAAGGCTATGTATTGTGGTTGGCTATATTCTGAGCATTTCTCTAATACGTGATAGATAGCATGAATGTGGTCGATTGCTGAGAAGTCTGTTCAAAATCCTGCTTGTTCTTTTCGTTGATTGAATTGTAATGTTAGCAATTACCTTTGTAAATAGCTTGTATACTACAGAGAGCAAACTGATCGACCTGTTGTTAATGCTAGTTCTTATATTAAGGCTGTGGTTGTCCTGGATACTGTACAGATCTTTGTAAAACACCTCTGCTATTTTAACTACCCTATCCATATTGATAGCTATTTTCCTTCCTTGTCTCTTAGTGCAAACATTCCGATTTCTGCCTATCCCAAGGTTCCTCTTCACTGCTTTGACGCTTCCTTCGTTCTTCAGAGCGTGTTCGATTCTCTCTATTTTATACCTTCTTACATCGGATACCTTACGCTTATTATTCAACTTCGAAAACTCTACCAACTATATTTTGCCTGTTGTACTTGAGGCTTTTTATGCTTTGACGCTTCTTAAAGAGATTCTTCATTTCCTGGGACAGCTTGCCAGTGTCTTGTCTAAGTGCCACCATCCCGGCTGTGGCGGCTGCATTTCCGATGGAGGCGGAAATGTTGTAGGCCCGTGTACTCAGATTTGGGTGCACGTTAAAGAACCCCAGGTGGTCGAAATTTCCGGAGCCCTCCACTTCGGCGTCTCTCATAATCATATGGTGGTTTTGGGACGTTAAACCCCACAAATCAATCAATGTCTAAGTGCCGTACCTCCAACTTCCACTGCACACTCCGTAATCAAACTCGTCAGAGTATCATTCATTGCGTCAACGCTAAGGTTGGTTTCCTCGATAAGAACCGAGTACCTGTTCTGGAGCAAGACTCTGAATTCCTGTACTTTCCCTTTCAGTGCTAGCTCATTGATTGGCTTCATTGATATTGTCACGGGGTCGTGACGTGGCCGAAGACAGGAGGCTTCGTGTTGGGATTTAACTGTTTATTTGGGCGAACCTGTGCCCAGTAAACGGAAAGTCCGATTACAGCAGCAGTTTTGCACAGATAGCAGTCTCGGACTGATAGCGGCGCGACATCTCGGCCCACTTGATTACGAGGTTGTCCCCGACGGCATCACGAACTCTCAACGACGCCGATCGCGACCTGAAGTCGTGCATGTCGTGCGCCTCAAGCCGTTTCATGCGCATTAACAAACTGAAACAGTGTTTTTTTTTGTAATATTGTTTCATCGTAATTTATTCATTGTACTTTCTTGCATTATTATTGTACCTTCGTCTTTAATTAAAGCATTGGGACGATGCCTTTTTTCAGAGGGGGGCAATGCCACGTTCCATTTCCCAGGTTTTTGTTATCGTCCCAAAACACCACACGATTCTCAGCGCAAACCGTGCCTGCAGTTAACGAGAAGGTTCCGGACTGTAGTAGATCATTTCGATAAGATCACGCCCACTGTGCGAACGGTACAGATTGTTCAGGAACCTACGCCTCCGCCAGCGATAACGCTAGAACATTCGATGGCAAGAGTATAAATGCCGACACGCTTCGCCGCTTGCCAGTTGTGTAACGAAGGCCGACGCTCCGTTCGCCGCTATCAGTCCGAGACTGCTATCTGTGCAAGACTGCTGCTTTAATCGGACTTTCCGTTTACTGGGCACAGGTTCGCCCAAATAAAGAGTTAAATCCCAACACAAAGCCCCTGTCTTTGGCCACGTCACGACCCCATGACAATATTATGGTCAATGCATTGTACCTTGTCAAGCACTTCCACATCCTGCACGATGCCTGGGTGTGCACTGTGGCGTACCTTGCTAGGTGATAATCCTCTGATCTTGACATATGGGGGAATATGGTTGCTCCCGTGTGCTTCCATGTCCGCAAACCATCCGGCACATCTGCCGAGACTTCGAGAGACAAAATCCAAGTCAAGGCAGCAGCTGTATCTAGGGCCACGTAAAAATGTGGGACTGCCGTCATTTAACAAGCATAGCTCGTTGTCTGAAGCAAACGTTATCAGAGTTCTGCCCTTTGCGCTGATCCTCGGGCTCGCCCATGGCGTATGGTGGGCATTAAAGTCTCCGATGATGACCCATGTACCAGGAGTGCATGATAGGATGTTTCCTAGCCTTCTGTGTTCAAAACTACTTGATGGCGACAGGTAGGCACCGACAAAAGTGACAGTAGGACCCCTTTTGTTCACTGTTAAGCATACATATTGCTTTTCATTATCAGGTGGTAAGGACTGACGAATGTAAGTCAGGTCACGGTGAATAAACAGCAGAACCTTCCTGTTTCCAATAAAAGAATTCGATATAAATAATTTGTATCTGGGGAGTCTGATAGCACCCGATAAATTTGGCTCGTAGATGCCGATGATGAGAATTATATTGGTGAAAACGAAGCGACGGAAGTCTGCAATGCGTGATGTCAGTCCCTGTGCATTCCACTGAAACATTGTCGCTTTTCTGACCTCTTCCCTGAAAGACAGTGGCTGGTGAGCCATTATCTACTTACGAGCTGCCAGTACCGGACTCAGAGCGTCCAGTACTTGAAGTGCACTTATGGCAGACGTTGTGTGCATGTTGTTTAGCACTATGCGAATAGCATTGATTAAGGGTCGTAGAAGAGCAATCGCTTGCATATTCAAGTGCCGCTGCCCCGCTGTTATCGCAGCTTGCACTGAGGGAGGCTGCTTCTGATGTGGTTCTTCCACAAGTGGCGCGCACGTATGTAGCAGCCACTGTTCAGCAGAGTGAGATCTACTCGTTTTTGTTTCTTCCATCGTCTGCGCTTGCCGCGGTGTACACTAATGTGGGCGCCGTTCCCAGATACGTTGACTTACATTTTGTAGTTGTCTGTGTTCTTCGCGAATACCTTCGACGGTGTTGTCATCGTCATCGCTGGACTTCTCAGTGGCTTCTTTGTGGGTAGAGCTGTCTCGCACCAATTGCCTAAGAATAGTAACCTCCTTCTTTATGGGCGGGCAGTTTCTGGAAGATGCATTGTGAGCACCTTGACAATTAGGGCACTTAAGTATGGTTGCGCTGCATTTGTCCTAGGAGTGTGGTTATGAGCATCGGGGGCACACTGCGGAGTCCCTGCATGCACCCTGCACACGGTTGAAGTTCTGGCAGTTATGACATAGCAGAGGTTCTAGAATAAATGGTTGGACCTGGTTACGAAAATGGCCAACCTTCACATGAGAGGGTGACAGTCCCCTTTGAACGTAATTCTCACACAACGTGTGTTACAAAGGCGGCCGCCATTCACAATGACGTTATTTTCATTTGCTGGTTTTATCAGCACTGGAAGATCCGAGTTGGGAATTTCAGTAGTGGTGTCGCAAATGACTCGTGTTGAAGTGGTGCTATCAGCCGGTATTATAGACTTGACACTGATGTTACCCAGCTGTGATACTTTCTCAAGTGCGTTCACCACACGTAAGCTCGGCACATTGATTGCCAAATGTTCCTCCTTGCGTTTAGTTGTAATTGATCTCATTTGGCGTGATGTTCTGAAGATACACAAAGAGCACTTGCCTGTTCAGCCTACGTAGTCTGTCGGTAGCCTTCAGCGGCACAAAGAGGATTGAGTGAGGCCATCGCTGAGGGGCAGTTTTCACGGTGGCGTGCTTGATGCCGAAGATGCATTCACGATCCATCGTTTAGCCTTGCGGTGCAAGGTGGGTTGGAAGCCGTCGTCCGAGGATTCGTCATTTGATGAGGAGTACAGCTCAGTGTCGTCACTCTCACTAGACGCTTTTCCTCGCTTCCTCGAATTAGTCCCCGCTGTCGAAGCGGACTCGGACGGCTCCTCGTGAGGTTGAACATCCATCACCGCTATGTATGGGCTGATAGACCCCACAACTGCAGCGAAAAGTCCAGAAAAGCACAAATACTAACACAGGATGTAAATATGTAAAATTGCACGAGTGCTTCAAAAGTTTATTTTCACCTGGTGAAAGTTAACAGGTAATGAAATCTAGTGGGGCCAGGTTGAACCGATAACATCAGCGATCTCTGAGTGAATGGCAGGAAAGTTTGGAATTGCTGTTGTTGCGGCTGTGACTCCCACTGCTTTCGTTATGCTGCTACAATTGTCGGCGGCCACGCAGTAAAGTGAGGCAACGTTGCTCATGGCAGCCATGACGTGAGACGTGTGGTTTAGGCGGGTAATTTGAAGTGCTTAACCCGATGCGGACCACTAAAACGTGATTTTATTTCAAAATAAGCACTTCCTTGACACATAAGTAATACTAAAAGGTTTCTGCACCGCCATCTCAGCCATGAACGTGAACTTTATAGTTGCCTTTAGTGTCCCTTTGTGTTTAAAGATACGTTACGGGACACGCGTTCTTGGTGCAAAGCCAGAAGTATATACTTCGCGTTCACTCATATCACCTGATTTACATACATGCTGCAGTATTTGATAGCCCCCCCCCCCCATCTGTTTCATAGAAATCGTGGTGGAAGCTTTTCCTCTGTTAAAAAGTCGAATCATGCAAGAAACGCTGCAGATTGTACAAGTAGGTTGCATGCTAGCTGATCTCCGCCTATCCGACCACGCTCATGCGTGCTGATTAAATTTCCACGATACGCAGGTTGATGTGAAAACAAGATCCAACGTCTAAAACACTTGTTCGCGTAACATGGTGTACTTCTGTTAACAGGGTGCATACAGCGCAGAACACCAGCGAAGACTTTGCATTCGATCACTGACGACTCGCTGCAAGTGCAGCTTTTGTAGTACTGCCAGGGCAGAAGACATGCCGTGAAACATTAGCTTTTATTGGTGGTCATCAAGCAATTATTAGGCCATCAATGAAAGTCCAAATGGCCTGGTAATGCTATTTCTTCTAAATCACTTGAACGAATTTTCACACAGGAAGTATGCGAGAACCGCGCTACGATTAAACATGTTTTAACTAATACATAAGTGGCAAACCAAACGCCAGCAATTAGGAAAAAGTGACAACTTTGGTGACAATAATTTATGTAGGCAACCACATCTTTAAAACCAAGAGTGCAAATCTGACCTTGTGGAAGCACCGACGAGTCCAGCAAGAAATACACCACGAAGAGCTGTTACCTCAAACAGCCTTTCTTTCATGTAATGCGGGACAATCTGTGGGTATCATACAAATTAGGATGGCATTGATTGTCTGAAAACCAGGGTTTGCGAACTCTTTCTCATTAATTGAAACGAGCATGTCGCATCACAAAGTGCTCTAAAAAACCAAATTCACATTCACGTTTTTTTTTACCCTAACCTGTTCATTTACACTA
Organism: Rhipicephalus microplus; assembly: GCF_043290135.1. Taxonomy (NCBI): domain Eukaryota; kingdom Metazoa; phylum Arthropoda; class Arachnida; order Ixodida; family Ixodidae; genus Rhipicephalus; species Rhipicephalus microplus. Next base: position 1,293,505 of record NW_027464594.1, read on the forward strand.
TTTGTGTCCCGATAGTGGGTAAACACAGCATTCCACAGTATACTAATAGTACGACGATCAGCATGACATAGTTGGTTGAAAATTTTTCTGGACAATCAATAAAAAAATGTTTATGAGAAAGTGACTCAATGATTTTGGTTGACTCATATAGATATCATCTAGTATGCAGAGAATCTATCGCATTGTTAGTTGCTACGTTTTGATCTTGTCTGTCACAATTTTATCAATCTGTACAAGTTTGTTTCACTTCCTGGAAAGATGACAATTTTATCAGTGAATATAATTCAAGAGCTTATCTTTTTATTTATTCTTTTTCCTAAAAGAGCTTTAAAAATGTTTCATGTTTTTGTAGCCACAAACAAATTATCCTTAGGTTCATTCGCAGAAAAGTATTTCGATAGAAATGTCTTCTTCTAAAAAGCCTTTGTGTTTTAACACTGGTATAAGGCTGCTAAAATCTCTTATTATGCGCCGTTTTTTGCTGAGATCCTTTACCATACTAAATTTACACTATACATACAGCTTTACGTGCATGTCACTCTACTTCAAATCACTGCTACAAAACAATTTCAGCGCAACATCAGCCGAAGCTTCAATGGTTGAAAAACTGTCCATCAGAGATCGTTCAAAGCAGAAATTGTTTGACTGTCGATATATAATATTATTTGGAAGCCTATCACGTTCAAAATTTATTTGTTCAGTCATACTGTTAACCCTCAATTGAGTGCCTTTACAGGGAGGGTGAAGTATTGAGTTGTGCAAGAATACGTAAATATTTTAGGAGCATTTGTAAGATAAATATTGTAACATATAGCACATTTATACCAGACACACAGTTATATGGTTTTCACTCATAGCATTTGCAACATGATATTCATGACCTATGAAACATTTACAAGAAAGCACATACAAGAACACTAATAATCAATACAATGTCAACAAAATGCACCTAATGAACAACCTCAAATTCACCCAAAGTACTTTTTCGCACCACATCACTCGGTAATTCATTCCACATTTTAATAGCATTAGGAAGGAAGAAAAATTAGAATAAATCAGTTCGAATTTGTATTGGTTGTATGAATGCACTGCGTGTTCTTGGAAAGGTTTCGTCATCAGCTGTTTGTCACCGCATGCAGCTGATATCAAATCTTAAATTTTTTCCTGAGGCACACCTAAACGCCTTTTAATCATAGTGTGTGAGATTCTTCTACACATATTTGCATTCATTTACTTTATTTGATTTTTATTTCAATATACTGCAGACCTCTTCAGTCCAAGCAGGAGTGGTAATACAGAAAATTATTACAATTCTGTTGAAAGTGACGATCTCACTAAAAAAACAAGAAAATCAGTTCAATGCTGGATGGTTGTTAACAGTTTCAAAGATACAGAGTTCATATCACATGCGAGCATAATACAGAATGTAATACACCAACCAGAACAAAAATATTGCTGATTTCTTGCACCAAAGAATCTACCGTTTCACAGTTTACCACATATGATGATAGACTATTCCAGTATGCTATTAATATTGGGAAAACAGTTTTTATGAATGTTACTGTGACCTTAAGGCAGCCGTATTGTCTTATTTTGGTTAGTTCCTGAGGAGTGTCTGACATATTGAAGGAGATGTTCTGTTCCGGATATTTTAAAATGCTCATTGAACATATGATACAAAAATTTAGGTTTGGAAATTATTCTGCGTTGATCAAGACAACACAGGTCGGCTTTTTTATGCAGAGCTGTAACACTGGTATGCCGGGAATAATTTGAAACACAAAGCGAACTGCTAAATTTTGAACTCGTTCAATCTTTGGGAGAAATTTCTGATGGGGAATACAGTTTATGTTGGCATATTCAAGTGCTTGTCTAATTAGTGTCTTATATGCGGTTAGTTTAACGTCAAGAGGTGCGTTCTTTAGCCTTTTCTTGACAAATGGGAGCCTTCATGGCACTTTTGCACAAATAGCCGCTATATATGGTTCCCAACTGACATAAGATGTGAATGTAGCTCCCAAGGATTTGACTTGGTTACTTTTGGTGATTTCCAAATTTTCTGGTTTGTATATCAAATTAAGAGGTTTTTACTTGTTTGTACAACTTTTGGCTGCTGTTTTTCTCGCGTTAAGTGTCATTCCCCATTCCGAGCACCATGTTTCAACTTCTTGTAGCGAGTGATTAAGGCGAAGCTGGTCCTCAGTTTGACATACCGTCGTGTATACGATGCATTCATCTGCGAAAAACTTCAGTTGAGCAGATGGGTCGACGCAAAAAGAAATGTAATTAATACAGATAAGAAATAGAATTGGCACTAATATGGATCCTTGTGGTACCTCTTACAAGGTGTCTAGGCTGCTTGAAATAATGTTTATCACGGAAACGAATTGTTTGCGATTTTTTAAGTATGACATTACCCATTGAATAACTTTATGTTCAATACTAATTGCTTGCATTTTCATTACGACGTTATGGTGGGCAACTACATCAAACATTTTTGCAAACTCCAGAAAGAAGGCATCTATTTGTCCTGTTGTGTTGAGTGTATTTGCAATGTGGTTGGTCATCTCGGTTAGCTGTGTAACTGTAGTCAGGCCAGATCTAAATCCTAGTTGTCTAGAGTAGAGCAAGTTCTTAACCTCTAAGTTAGTTATATTACCTTCAAAAATTATATGCTTTAATATTTTGTACCTCGTTGTTGGTAAAGAATCCGGGCGGTAATTGCTAGCTACATCTTTAGATCCGGGTTTATGTTTGGGCATGACTTTACTTACTTTGGCATGTCAGGCCCATTAAAATAGGGTTGCCGCGGCTGCCGGAAATCGAATACGGACCATTTTGTAGTGCAGTGCAACTCTACCTTTCCTAGACTAATAAGACAGGTATATGACATATAGAGATTGGTTCTTTTATAAAGAAAATTATAGCTTTATCTCAGGCACTGCTTGCCCCGACGCTGTTTTCTAGTAGCTAAGGTACTCGGCTGCTGACCCGCAGGTCGAGGGATCAAATACCGGCTGCGGCGGCTGCATTTCCGATGGAGGCGGAAATGCTGTAGGCCCGTGTGCTGGTGTGCTCAGATTTGGGTGCATGTTAAAAAACCCAAGGTGGTCAAACTTCCGGAGCCCTTCACTACGGCGTCTTTCATAGTGTTATGGTGATTTTAGGACGTTAAAGCGCACATAAAGATGAATGAGGCACTGCCTATAATTTATCACTATGCGAAATTGAGAAAACATGTTTCTCTCATGATACTATGAATAGCGTTCACAATTTATCCAAAAATACGTTCATTGCATGCAAGAAAATAGCGAGTTCCAAACGCAAATACACGTAGGTTTTATTGTTTTCATGCAACTGAAATTCAGTCTTCTCTGCTTCAATGTCATTCACATCTCCCCCAATGAAATGTGGATGTCACATCAGGTAAAGTGTCTGAAAACATATTACCACATAGGTCATGTTGTTCAAGTTATTATAAATTTATATTGAAAATTCAGACTAAATTCAATAATAGATTCAATCGCAATTATCTTATTTCCCTACTAGCTGGCCCTTTCAAATGAACGTGTAAATACGACGAGGCTTTTTCTGTAAATCAGGACTCATCTTTCTTTTGCGCTGGAAATGTTCGCACTTTTAGTCAGTTTTGAAGTGGCTGGACATGTAATTCCTGAAAGATGGAGACAAACAACAAGAATTCGGAAAAACCTAATTTCCGTGTTTTCGGCACGAGCTGCATAACCTGAGTTTCGAATACAGGTGAGGTTAGCCGTACTTTTATTCATCGTATGAGTTGTGCTGTACCTGTTAGCCTAAAGGTAGTCAGATGTTTTTTTTTTTCAAGTTTTCCAGTCACTAACTGCACTCTGTTGTTGCCTTTGCGTAGGCACGGTACCGCACCAAGCAGTTTATTACCTGTGTATCTAACCCCTTTTCAAAACGACTTTCTTTCTTGAGAAACTTGATTACCTGTATTTCTGTCCGTCTGTCTGTTACATAATTCCGCCACCCGGCAAAGGTTTAGGCACATGTAAACGCCAAGCCATCTTCGACTGGTGGCTCCGTATATGCTTGTGGAAATTGTTGATCTAGAAGTATTATGCGTATCTGAGGCGCCACACCAATACGTTGGTATTAGATGGTGAGTTTCCTTACTAAAAATTTTGAGATACGTACCAATAAGTAAAGTGTTGCTCAGGCTGCGCTGAACAAACAACGGCATGCACAAAAAAGCCCTATGATGAACAAATGATGCCGCCAACTCGCAATGTTCCTTGGTTACGCACAAGCTCATGTTTTCCAACGACACTTGCAGATGGCGTCCATATCTCACGCAAAGCCATATCTGACGAGGGTGAGACTAGGACTCACAAAATACGAGCGGCAGAAGACTATTGTTGTTCGACGACATTTGCATTTAAGCGCACAGGTACGAGGCGAATTTTTCGCTTTGCGTAGCGGCTTCTTGCAGACTTGCGTAGCGGCGTTTTACGCTAAAAACATAAATGTATTCCTCAAAGGTGTGGTGGTTCAACCTTTATTTGTATGAGCTGTTCTACAAAAGTTCCATTCTATCTGAATTTTGGGTGGGTACTCACGAGTCGTTTCTGATATGTAAATATTTTCTATAAAAGTCATTGAACGTTTAACGTTGTCACATTTAAGTGCTGCCTTTTTTCATGCAGGACCACTGTTGTTACTTGAAGCAACTGATGTATTTCACAGGTGTGCATGTGGTTCAAAGTTCTAATCCCTGCATGTATGAAAGAGCTAGAAGGGTGCATTGTGCAACTCGATGAGAAGATGGAAGAAGGAAAGAAAGAGATAAACCAATAGCAGGAAAGAAAAGAACAAAGCAATAAAAGGAAAATCGTAAGAAAGAAGGCTAAGAATGGAAATAAAGGTACAATGCAGTGGAAGGAAAGGAAGAAAAAACAAAAATAGAAGGAATGAAGAAATGAAGAAGGAAAGAGGAGTAGCGAGTGAGCCATTCACGTGCTAAAATCGCTCAACGCCTGTATTTGTGAGAGGAGGAGAGACCTGGAATTTTTCTGCGGAGTGTAACATGTGGTTCATACATATGTGAAACAAGGGACGTGGCAGCAAATAAATAAACTACATTATGCTTCGCTCATTCTTCACGTAAGTATTACGCAGTTCTGGAAATGGCGTAAAGATAACGACTGAATGATATGTGAGGTGTAACGTCCCAAAACCACCATATGGTTATGAAAGACAGTAGTGGGGGGCTCCGGTAATTTTGACCACCTGGGGTTTTTAAAGTGCGCCCAAATGTGAGCACACGGGCCTAGAGCGTTTCAGCCTGCATCGAAAATGCAGTAAGAGTGGCGATGTGGGCTTGTTGATAAAACATTTGAAAGAAATTTATGTAGCGCGAGGCGAAAAAACGAACACAGGACAAGTCCTAAAGTTGGGGCCGAAATTCGGGCTTCAAAGAGAGAGGACAAATTCTGAACTCCTGACTGTCGTTCGTCAGGTGGCACGTCGTGCAACTGAAGGTGAGGAAGAAAGAATTACCTGTGAAGGAGTAGACGCCATTTCGCGTTGTAAACTGGTGTGTTCTCACATTCCTGTTAAGCGTGTTTTGTCGTACCTGGACAATAATTCGCTGTGTGTTTTGCAGGGAGCTAGAAAAGGTGGCTTCGCAGTTTTTTCACGTTCATGCTTCTTGGAAAAAGCTAAGGATGCTATTTCTAGGATGTTCCATGTAAAAGATGGCGTATCGTTGAACAAAGTAAAAGCAAAGACTATCCAATTGTGCAAAAACATGAACTAGTTGGAACTCTAAAAAGTATTCAAAAAGTAAGAAGAATAGCCTGGATGTATTTTTAATGCAAAAACTCACAAAGTTAATACTCCTTTTCGAGTAATAGTCTCGGAAATAGGTAATTGACAGAAAGAACTCGCTGCTTTTTTGTTAGACAAACTCAATCTTCTCGAAGTCCGAGATCCGTTTTTAGTCAAGAGTTCCGATAGTAAATTAAGCTTCATGGAAGCTCATGAAAATGAAAGGCTAATAGCCTTTTCAATTGACGTGACAGACTTGTACTATTCCCTCCCCCATCCACAAATGCTAAAATGTGTTGGAAGTAGCATTGATGAATTTGGTGCTGTGAAGTTTTCTTCTGAGTCAGGTATATCCACTGATAATTTTCTTACCTTGTTGGAATTTATCTTACTTTGACTTTCATTAAATGGAACAATGATATTCTTTTGCAAAAGCAGGGTAACTGTATCGGCTCTTGCATTGCGCCTGTCTTGAGCAATCTGTTTCTGGCAGAACTTGATAGAATTGTGCCATATCGTCTCGCAGAGACGACGGCTAAGAACGTGTTCCGATATGTAGCTGATTTTATTATTTTCATTGACAACTCGGGGGAAAATTTCTAAATTGAGAGTGCCAGTGTGTTGAATGTGTTTCGTGATGGTCTTAAGCCCCTTGAAGTGACAGTAGAATGACCTAGCGATGGACGAATAAGGTTTTTAGATTTAGGTGTTCAGTGTTCTGACAACCAGCTATGCTGGTGCTACGATCCGCGTGCTCAGAAAGCTTTACTCCCATTTCATTCCGGTCATTCCAAACTAGCCAAGAGAGCCATCGCGACGACTTGCCTCAAAAACGCATTGAACAAGTCATGTGCGCACCTTATGAAGCAGAGCTTCCATTATCAGATCACACGTTTGCAAGGATCATGCTATCCGGATCATGTTTTAGTTTCAGTTACGGAAAAAGAGTTGAAAAGGATTCGTGCAAGGTCAAGCCAATCTAATGTTCATGTTGATTCACCGGCAAAATCAAGACGCACGGCCATAATTCTATATGTTCACCAGCTGTCACATAACCTTGAGAAAGTGGCACTTCGGGACAATATTAGGGTGCTATTTTCAGTACGTGATAAACTTGGAAAATTGCGTGTGCTGACGAATCCGTCACGTGGGGAAAGGGTACCTTGTGAACAAAAAGGCATACACACAAATTTGTGGAGTGCATTTCATTCGTCATTTATCTTATTCTGTTCACATGTGGGAAAAAGTATGTCGACCAAACCAGTAGGTGTGTGAATGAGTGGTTGAGACAACACAATTACAAAGTGAATAAACTCCCGCTAGGAGATTTTCTCACTCTTCACATTCACGCGTGTGGTTGCCGGCCTTTGTTCCAGAGTACAATCATTGTTGGTCGGCATAAGGATGAGATGACTCGGTTGATCATAGAAGCCGAACTCATTGATGCTCTTGGAGATGTATGTATTAGCAAGCCTTCAATTGCCTTGTCACCTAAGCAACTGGCGTTCCTGCGTTCGCAGTGATACACGTGATTTTATCTGTGAGGTTTTTTGTTGTCTTATTTATCGTTTTTTCTTGTAGGTAGATGACATTGTAGTGCATTTATTTGAGTACACGTGCTTATCTGCTTGCTCGCCTGACGATTATTGCTTAAAAGTGGCTTTGAGGTCGAAAATAAACATGTTGTTGCTAGTAGCGCTCTGAGCTCTCAGTCTATTCTTTCCTGTGTTCATAAATTTCTTTCAAATGTTACCCACTAGCCGACCGTGGCGGGGCAAATGGTGCAAAGATTCCCCATAATTCGCGAATACATCAACTTAGTTTGTGCAAACTATTTCCTCCGTAAAGCATCCACTCACCTGGTCAAAGCTTTTGATGGTGCCGCTAAGAACTGGGTTGCAATCCCTGTACCAGTAAATCATCACTATTCCCGTCGTAGCTCCTAGTAAGAAGAAGCACAACACGAAGAGAGGACCAAAGATTGAAATCCTGCGAAGATAAAAGCGATAAATCACTTCTAAAGGAAGAGGATGGCTGCTGGAATAGCATGGTACAGGAGTTAGTTAAATAAGCAAAAGACCAAAAATAGAAGTTATGTCAAACATACGTTGTTTTCACAGTGATGTGACAAGTTCATCACACTGCTGATGAAATGCAAGAAAATAAATCAAATGCGTTGCCATGTAGGACCTGATATGTCGCGCAATGGATATATTAGTAAACTGCAAAGTTCACTGCTATGTTGTAAGCTGCTGTTTATCATTCTTGACACTGGCCTTCAACACTATGTGGAAATATTTAAGGCACGAGAGTTCACGTAGTGATCATCTCGGTTTTTGTGCCAGATCGCTTCTTATGTTTGTTTTATTTCGAAGGTATAGTGGGAAGACACGTATGCTTACAAAAGAAAGAAGTTAATACTAGCCAAGTAAAACATCGGTAAAAGTTTACGCCATCTCCCATTAAGAGAACCATGAGCAGCATGCAAAGCAGCGCATGAATCAATATGAAGTTCCGTTCAGCACGGGCTTTATGCCGGACGTTAACGCGTCCTTGCAAGTAGAAACCACCATGAATTCAGTGTGGTTTCTGTGGCTGCTACTTGTGCAAGGTCTTGTTGGAGCATGCCAAGCAGGTTCATTGCTATGCCACAAGGAGCGCCTGCGAAACTTCGTTCCACGACGCTGCCACGTGATTGCCGAAAAATTGTAAGGAGAGGCCACACCCTCTTACGCTCCCACAAGCCCGAACACGCTAGCACATGCCGCGTGTTCTAATTAGGATAAAACGCGTTGGTTCATTGCGCGTCAGCAGAATATCGTTCCCCGACGTCATCACATCATTGGTGAGAGTGTAAGGGGGACAGGCCACAACATTTTAACCAACCCCGTATAGACTTCCGAACGCGCTAGTGCATGAGCGGCTACTGGCACTACTTGAACCATCTGTTGCGCATGCCCACACACACACCGTATTGAACTCGCCCATAAGCTGCTTCGCATCTAAAGTGAAGCACCTCAACCTTAGGGTGCATAACATAGCCTTCTTGCCTGATGGTGTGGACTGGTCTATCTTTTTCGTAGCCAAACAAGCCTTGAACTGCAGCCTGCCATAGACAATGAAAGAATGTTGAAACTCCAGCACCAGATAGTTACTCACAAACATGGTTGTGAGCCCTGCGGTATAAATGTGGGGCTTTAATCACTCGTGATCTACTCGTGCCACGACAGGCAAGTGGCGCAGCGGCTGCCCGGACTGTCTCCTGGTGTGGTCGTAGCTTGACAGCGACTGCTTCTCGGCTCATGCGTTGCAAGGCGAGGTTAAACACACTTGGTGCACAGCTCTAGCTTGCCAATTGATTAGTAATGGCGTAAAAATTTTTTTACAGACACCTGCAGCTAGAAGTGCTTCGCTCTTGAAATGCGAAAATCGAGTCAGTGTCCTGTTTCACTCAATCGTTTGCCTCTCCCCTCGGAGTGCGAAGAGCCAGTGAAGCTAACCCTCGAGCCCATGCATTTGAGCAATCAACTGGACATGTGCGACTCAGTCCTTAGCTCTGGAGGTCATGAACAAGTGCAACGACGTCCTGGTGAGCAGTGAACAATAGACAAAGTCTCGGCTGTCTGATAGGCCCGCAAAGCGGCGGAAAGGTTACCCGCCCTGATGTTGCTGCTGCCCTCTACGCCTTCATACGCCATCGGATGTCCTCTAAACCACTTTTTAATATTAAAGTTCTACCACCACGACCACATGCCTGTGATCACAACAACCGCCACGACCACGCATGTCTGTGATCACAACAACAATGGTAGAAGCAAAGCGAGCGCATGTGTTTCATTTCTTTTATTTTGCCGTTACTAATTAAGGAGGGCGGCTCTTCGCAAGAGTTGCATGTCTATGCAAGATCAAAATGGAAAGAACATTCGTGTGCTCAGATATATAGGAGAGCGTTACGGAATCCCTCATGACTGTAATTATGCCCTAGCCCTATTATGGTGTGCTTCGCAATGTACTGAGTTTTTCTTGGTTCCGGCGTTTAAAAAATTAAACTATAGTGACAAAGGTCGCGCTTACAGAACCTGTAGCTACAACCCTTCCAATCCTGCACTGCTTTATGGAAAGGCCACGCACATCTCTGGTTATCCTTTGTGTCCACTCCTCTGAAGTTCGAAAGATAGCACAGCAGCCATCACCTTAAAAATCTGCAAGCTTCGTACCACATCGAGGACATGCATAGAACACGTTTGAACAAGCGCCGGTAAGTTGGGTCAGTGCACGTGCTTACAGAGAATCGGCCGAGCTCCGATCGAAAAGCATTTTGTCAACGGGACTTCTAGTGAGGCGTAGAATAGCTTTTGAAGTCCGTCAGTATACACAAAATACTTTTTGTGATAAAGTTTGTATTGACACACCAGGCACGTTTTCTGCCGTTGTCGCCGCCGTTGCCGTGAAGCTCCATATAACATTGACATCAAGAAGACCGCCTTGTGCATCGTATGTTCTGGGTGAGTGTGCAAGGGCAACTCTACATCACGTCTCCAAGAAAAAACGCTCCGGACGTTCTTCGTCGCGCTAAAGGCCAATGGGGTGTGAGATCCCTTAACCTGGGCTGTGTTGCTCCGGTAACGTATTTATGGGCGATACACGTTTGTGCGCCCCTTAATATGACATGGATCTGCAGCCGGCTCATACCTTTGTGCCTGCAATGTAGTTTGCATACAAGTGATGAACAGCATAACAGTTTTTTTTTCACTGGCTGCTGATGCTGTGTTTGCTTACGCCAGTGACTTTAAAACGAAAGCCTTAGGGTCCTCGTCAATCGTGAAAATTCGCCCGGTGCAATAGGTGCCAGTACAAAAGTCGAAAAAAAATTGTAACGTGATGACGTCACTCTCACGTCACAGATAGTCAAAATCGATCACGTCGTTGTGACGTCCCATTTCCAGTTAAAAACGTCACTATATCGTGATATCACGTAACGCCACATTATGATGACATCAAATGACATTGTCGCCTGACCGAAGGTAGACCGATCGCGAAGGCAGCGAAAAACCAGGGAAGCGCACAATATTTGCTATGCCTCGAATCCTGAAAGATGTGCAAAACCACACTCCAGTACTTGAGGCTCTCGGCGAGTCACAGGGCAAGCTCAATACATCGACTGATGAGAATTAGTAATACGGCTTGCGCCTTCGTGTTGGCTAAGATAACTGAATAACAGAACCTGTGATTATGGCTGAATCGTTTCCAATCTGTAAAATTGTTTGTGGCATGCATGAAGAGTTTGTAAAAGAATTCTCAAACTACGTAATGCAATACTTTTATATGCATTTGTATGGTTGTTGCTTGTTTATTAACCGATGTACACATTCCTGCTACGTTTCGTCTATCGAGATAGCCATATTCGAAGATAAAAAGATTCATAAAATAGTTAGTTGCTAGCTTTAATTTGTTCAACGTTTTTAATTGTTTGTATCGAAATGAATACTTCACAATGCAGTGAAAAATTGTGAGTGTTTTGTTGCAAAAATTTTCTACGCGTCACTTTCACAAGTGGCAGCAAAATAAATACTTTTAAAAAACTAAACCAATTTTTCAAGAGTGGCAAGTAAGTGCGCTTTTAACAGTGGGGCAAACATTTACAATGTAATATAGCATCAATGCTTTCAGTGCGCAACAATGACATGCCGAGAAGTAAATGAACGATGGCAACTAAAATAACGCGAAAAAGCCATTATGGCTTAGTGAGCGTATCAAAAGTTCTAAATGCACTTGTGTGTTTCTTCACGCAGTCAACGTAAAGGCAGTCCGAAGATCACAAACACTGAGCAAGCGAACATTGCTTGTCTGGTCGCGTTGACATTACGGACGTCGATACTAATTCGGCGTCCGCATGACCTGCGACTGTCACGTGCATTCGTCACTTTATAACGTCACTGAGCAACTGTTTGCCTTACTTGGCCACGTGACGATGTTGCATTACGTGATCATATGATCATGTACTTGAATCGGGCGACGTCCTTTATGAGGGCGGGAATCACTAAGGACGCCTTGAACTCTGGCCGCATTTTTCGCTTTCGTGACCAGCCCTAAAAACTTTCGTGTTAGATAAATTGGAATAGCAGAGCTAGGAGCCTCAATTTTCGAATTGGCAGTACCAATATTGGGACCCGGGAGCGGGTGAGAGCAATCCAGACCGTGGGCCCCATCATTGTTTCGAAATTAGCAAAGCTAATCTGATGGCTTACCTAGGCCGATTTTGAAGTGCACCAGATCGCCTTTCAACGTTCTTTCAACTCGATTCCCATTGTTGGATACTCAAATGTGGAGGTTCGCCTGCTTTAAGCGTGACCTTACTGGAATTGAGTTATTGCGAGAAAACTCCTTTTCCAAACTCGCGTACTGAATCTTTAAGTGTGGTTCCTCCGAAACTGGCGATGAATCAAGTAAAATGCAAGAGAATATAGCTTTGTCTTCAATGTAGGCAAACTGAATTTTCAGAATGAGTAAAGTAGATTTTTGCACATTGGCGATATCAGATTTCATTGATGTTGGAACACGATGTTATAACTTGGTAATGTGGGTTTCGAATATATTAGACCTCAATGCTTTAAAGCAAATGTTTCTGGTAGTTGGCCATGTAAGGCTTTCACACTAAAACGCTACTTGAGTCTGGTTTAGGTTGTGAGAAAGCGTTATTTGATGAATAAAATATTTTGCCATCAGAATAGTTCTAGTCGCCATGACAACTGACCAACGCTATTTTGCACAGTGGCCATCGCGGCGGCGAGACGCCTGGGCACTATGCTTCAGAAACCAAACATAACTAAACAAACATAAAGCGAAGTCAAAACAGAGCAGGCGCTCGGTAAGGCTCAATGCCTGGACAGTGACCTAGGGGCACAAGATAATCAATGACCGAAGCCACTGACGCAAACATAAGGTTCAATCACCACACGAACACACGAGTCAGTTGAGTCTTTCTTCGCATCACTTTACCGAGTGACACCAAAGCAAGTCTGAATACGACAGAAACTTTATTGTCTTCACAGATAACAATTAGTTCTCTTCTTCCAATTGCTAACGGACATTTGACGTGAGAGATTTTCCACTTCTAGTGCCATAATGATGATTCTCCGCGTCACTCTGATACGCTATACTCACTAAATGGTAGTACTTACCTCTGGGCCTCTCGCAGTGTTTTGGCGGCCATAAACCTCTGCACGGCCATCTGGTCAAACACTGTGCGCACGAAGCTGAATGGAATCGCTCCTGCCAAACCACTCCACATATTTTCATCAGTCGTGAAATCCAAGTTGGTTCTGCACGAATAACCGTCGTCAGCAAGTAATGTCTAGAAGTCACTAGCACAGTTTTCTCAATGTTCAACAGAATTATTGTTGAGTGAAAAACATTGCTCTTAACTAGCACGGAAGTTACGCACCTTTCACACCCACTTAAAAATTAGGTACCACAATCTTTCGTGTTACGGGTCACTCTTGGTAAAGGTTCTCGACGACCAATTACACACAAGCGGTCTCAATGTGTCAATATTCTTGAAAAGCTCGTCCTCAGAAAACGTTACCTAGAATACTTTGATCTATGGGTGGTTTTTTCAATACATGCAGGGCTAGCTGTACCGCTTAACGCCCAAACGTTTTTCCAATAATTATAAACCAAATAATATGAACTGGTCGCCCATAAATTTCTTCACGAAATCAAGAAAAAGCAGAATGCCAATTACACCTACTGTATTCATATTGCAAGCAGTGCTACTGCCTAAATCTGTCTGCAGGACGGATGTGCTCGCTATGCAATTAAATAGCGCTACATATGAATTGTACAGCAATAGCTGTACATCCCCATTACGCATGCACGCCTCCTCCCACTCATCTGCTGAACTCCCCCCTCTCTCACCTCGCAACGCTGATGCAGGCAGCGTGTCAACTAGTCTATGCTCGCTCCCTTCTCCCTCTCTCCTCTAAGCATTCTTTCTAGCGGCTTCGCACCACCATTGAGTATGCACGTCCCCTCCCCTCTCTCTTCTCTCGTATACGCTTCCTTCTTTCAACAAACAATGCCGATGAGGCAGCGTGTGATATCGAGTTTCTTGATTGAATAAATCGACTGCCCGCTGTGCACAATCATTCACTGGCCATTATAGGCACAGGATTTTCACCTCCATGATGGTGCAAGAGGGAGATTTCTACTGTTAAGTGTTAAAAAAAATCACAGCGTGCTCGATAACTACAAGCCGACAATGGGTCGCTTTGTCCAATCAGAGTCTTCCATCTCCCATTGTCTATTAGGAGCGATTGACATGTGCCGATGAAAAACGCCAATTCAACGCTGCGGGCTGTGCGCTTCCCCAGGTATCTTTTTTTTTTTTCCGCGCAACGCCGCGATGAGCGTCAACGCCACCCTCAGTGTATGCGTTAGCAACCGCTGCTTCACATCCACGCGTGGTTTCTTTTAGCGATAGATGGTGTAATGTTTTTTTTAATTTCTCACCACCGAGATAATGACTGTCCTCCATGTCGCTGTTTTACAATTATTATCAATTCGATAATTATAATAGCGGAGTTTTATGCAAAATTTATAAAGCATTTTGTTCATGCCAAGAGATATTTATGTCCAGGCATTTTGGATTTCTTTACCACTCACACTCGTGAACAGTTTTTGTGTTTTATGCCTTCTTTCATTTCACATTCCCGCCCTCTTGCTGTACTGTAATAGACGTGGCGGTGTTGTGCTTCACCCTTACTGCTCCCCTTTTCCTCCGCTTCTCCTCACTCTTGCTTCTATTTCTTGCCCGATTCGCCACTTCCCCTATCCTTTCCTTGCTGTACTAGGTGGCCATTTGCGAATTTTCTTTCGCCACTGCTTTTTTTTGTGTTCAGTGAGCTCGCGCGTTGCTCATAAACCACGCCTTCCATCCCCGTAACCATAACGCCCTCGTCGCTGCCATTGTCATTGTCTTACATTGGTATCGGGGACGTCAACGGAGATCTCATTGGCTTTTCGTTAGTTCAACATGAGAGCTTGCTTTCAAAGTCAGTCCAGCTGCACTATCTCGTCGTTTCAGGTGCGTTTTGTCTTCCCATTTGTCATCAGCAGTGTGCCCAATCCTAAATGTGTGGCATCGAGTCCGTCAGAAGGTGTGCCGGCCATTTTGTAGTGACCTTGAGTTTAACCCATTTTTTCAGGAAAAAAGAATTAATTTAACCACCACGCTAACATGCAAAACCAAGGCGGCCACCACTGCGCATCAAGGGCAAACTACGAGGCAGGCGCAGCGCTGTCAATGTTCCTTCTCTCCGTTGTTTTCGGTTGTTTTCAGTGCACTGTTTCCTTCGAATATAGAAAATTGCTTAGCATCACAGCTCTTGCTCCGCATCAAATAGCGCCCGTAGGCTGCGTAACTTACCATTTTTCTTCTGAACTGTTATTGCCACTACCCTCTCCCCAAAGGCACCGAACCGCACTCCCGCAAGCCCGGCAAATAGCGCCATAGCCTTCTTGAATAACGCACACCACCTTAATTTCCTTTCCGCTTCCTACCGTGCATTGTCAAAGAGCACTCACACATGTCTGCTGTTTCACTTCTCCCAGTTTTTTTTTTACGTAACTCTTTCAGAAGCTCAGCTGAGCGCTCTACAGTCACCATCCTCAGGGACAGCAGAAATGAAACCCCTGATTTTCGACGGGCGCGGGTTATACTTCCATTGTGTTCGCATGTTTGTCCCGATCCAAAAAATAAAAAAGGCAGCACGGTGTTCTGGTTGAAATTCCTATCTTTTCTCCCTTCTCACAGTAAAACGCTTTTACTTGTACAGCATGGAGGCCCCATCACCACCGTGCGGGCTTCACGCTGCATTTCTTTGTTGGCAGTTCACAAACCTCAGGCACTCTTCTCCAGTTGGCGAAGGCAAGCGAATTTTATAGCACAAACGAATCTGATGCATGGCCTTTATTTCTTTCTTTCTTTCTTTCTTTCTTTCTTTCTTTCTTTCTTTCTTTCTTTCTTTCGTTCTTTCTTTCTTTCTTTCTTTCTTTCTTGCTTGCTTGCTTGCTTTCTTTCATTCTTTCTTTCTGTCTCTCTTTCTTTCTTTCGTTCGTTTTTTCTTTCTTTTGTTCTTTTTCATAAGTAACAGCTGCCCCTTTACAAGGTGTTTGGGTGGAATCGGCATAATGTTCGTCCCAGCGTTCATATGCCTATATAGGACGGTCTAACGGGAGCACCGCCAAGAAATATTCCCCTTCCCCACCCCCCAAAAAAAGAAAAAAAAAAGATTAGCAATTCACTCTGCTCGAAGGTGGTATTGCACTAATATTTCTGATATTGTCCATTTGCATCGTCCAGCAGATCGCTTTTATTTGACAACACAAAATATTTTGACGAAGCGCACTAAGCTATTGTACAGCTGCCATAATCGTGGTTGCATCATCGGTAAAACACGTTTCTATACATCAGTTCACTTCATATTGTCCAGGCAAGGGTGCATGTCTACACGGTGTTTATGACATTTGCTTTTGGACATTGCGAACTCGAGTTTAGAGGCTTCAGACAACTGCCCTCTGGTAAAATCTGTTTTGTTTCTTCAAACTGAAACCCTTAGATTCCTTATCAATCATGCGAATTTGCCATCGCCATCGGTGTCCCGGGTCAACATGAGTGATGCAGAAAACTATTACTATGCGAGGCCGTTTCCATGTGACGCCACAACGACGTAACACAACACCGAATATTTTGACGTCATAGTGATGTTATCACGTGCCATCAACGCTTGGTAGAAGGCGGGATGATGACACAGACTGAAAGTCTTGTAAGCTGCACAAAGCTGCAATATGCTTTCAATTCTGTTGGCAGTGCAGAACCACCTTGTGTGCAGAGAGCTTTCGGAGGGGCCGGGGAGGATCATTACATTGACTGAGAAAAAAAGTGGCCTTCGGCTTTTATTCATCTTAGAAAAATGCAGAAAGGAATCCCGTAAGCTTTTAATATTTCTTTGGCGCATGACAACTGTTTATAACGAGTATTTCCTTGGAATATCACTATCCCCAGCTTTGCAGAGCATTCAATGATAGCACCACTTTAAAAGAACTGTAAGGTGCAAGATGACCGCGAGACACTTGGCCTTCCTTGAATAGCCCAGGAAACGTCACTTTTTTATGGCACCCAAAGTTTCTGATTTTAAAGATTATAGTATCGAATTGTACTCCTAAGAGTTATCTTTCAAACATGGCCAGTTTGAAACTACAAATCCATTACCAACAGTACACAAAGTATTAAAATAAAAACATAATAGCATGAACACAGAAATTTATTAGAACCATCAACACTGCAGTGCTCTTCAAGCAAAGCATTTAAATAAATAGAAATATACATTTCAAGCACAAATAACGCACTCAATTATGCTGTAAATATAAGAGCTGTAAAATCGAAAGTTTTGGTGCCCATAAAATAACATTACCCGTGGTGCGTTTCATGTCACCGTGCAAAGCAGCTTCGTTATGTGGTAAAACACAGGTTTTCAACGTATGTTTCACACAAAAACGTTGTTCTGTCCAACTTTTCTTTGTTCATAGCCTAATTTACAGTTACTGAATTTGTCCAATTCTTTTTGGCTGGTGCCGTTGACCCTGAGGAGCGTTCCGTATAGGAAAAACAAGATAGACTGCGTCTTTCAAGAACCGTTTCTCTCGCTGTAGGTCGGCTTCTCAAAAATATGCGCCTGAGAATATTTATTCATGCTTTCGCATAGCCTTCCAATACCATGAACTCTAAAAAAAATCACAGCATATCGACGGAGTGAATGATGATGAGTGGACAGAAGCGTTCGTACGCCCATCCGTCTGTCCATGCATCTGTACGGCCATCCATAAGACCGCCCATCCATGCATGAGTCTTTCCGTCCATGTGTCTCTGTGTCTATCTTTTTTTCTGTCTGGCAACGAGCCCGAGCCGGGGCAGCCCTTTACCCACTTCGTCGGCGCCCCACCAACGAGGCGACGAGCACGAGCAGCGGTGGTGCTCCACGCCCACCGATCTATTTCGTCCATGCCCCGCCAATCGATTGATTGACTAATTGATTGATTGAGTGAGTGAGTGAGTGATCCTAGAAAGGAGGGAAGGAGGCACCTAATTTTTATCTGCCTCTTGGGTGACATGGCACAGTGCCCGAATGATTCGCCATGTGCGGCGATGCTCTAGGAGACAGAGACACTAGCTTTCCGCGCACCCAGGCAAAGCGAGTGCAGTGACTAATCGGAGACAGCGCCTTATAGAATATCCTCACTCAGCTCCAGTTTGTATGTAAGTCTATGAGACAGCGTCATCTATTATAACGTTCGGTAGATCCTACCTTCCTTCTTTTCTCGTTTTCTTGATCTACCGGTCACGCCTGACGCAAGACAAGGTTAGGCAACATAACACCTACTTGTTTAGAAAACGGGAACTGTACCTTTACGCTGTCGTACCAAAATAACACGCAAATTCGTATCGGTGTGCTGTGGAAGTTGGAGGTACTGTAGTCAGACAGGACTCTGACAAGCTCTCCCAGGAAACGAAGAATCTCATCAAGAAGCGTCAAAACATGAAAGCCTCAAGTACAACTGAAAAAATTGATTTGGTAGAGCTTTCGAAGTTGATTATAAAGCGTAAGGTATCTCATGAAAAAAGGTATAACATGAACAGAAATCAACAGGCTCTGGAGAACGGAGGAAGTGTCAAAGCAGTGAAGAGAAATCTTGCGATAGGCGAAAACCAGATTCATGCACTAAAGGACAAGGAAAGCAAAGTAACTACCAATATGAATAGGATAGTAAAATTATCAGAGGAGTTCTGCAGAGATCTGTACTGTAGCCAGCACAAGCACGATTTTCATATAAGAACTAGAAGTAACTCAGATGACACCTCACCAGTGATGATAGAAGTAAGAAAAGCCTTGGAGAGCATGCAAAGAGGCAAAGCTGCTGGTGAGAGTCAGGTAACATCAGATCTGCTGAAAGATGGAGGACAGATTGTGTTAAAAAACTACAGACTCTGTTTACGAGGTGTCTCTTGACGGCAATAGTACCAGAATCTTGGAAGAATGCTATCATCCTAATACATAAGAAAGGAGATGACAAGGACTTGAAGAAAAACAGGCCGATCAGCTTGCTCTCCGTAGTATGCAAGCGATTTACAAAGGTAATTGTTAACGTAATTAGGACAACAGTAGAATTCAATCAACCGAAGGAACAAACAGGATTTCGAACAGGCTACTCAATAATCGACCACATTCATACTATCAGGTAATTGAGAAATGCTCAGAATATAGCCTACCACAATACATAGCCATCACCGATTACGAGAAGGCGTTTGACTCGGTAGAAATGTCAGCAATCATGCAGACACGATGGGATCGGGGCGTTCACGAAGCATATATAAACATCCTGGAAGAAATCTACAGGTATCAACTGCTACCACAGTGCTTCATAAAAAAAGTAACAGATACCAATCAGGATTGTGTAGGGCCGGGGGACAAAATCTCCCTAATGCTATTTGCCACGTGCTTACAAGAGGTTTTCAGAGGCCTAGAATGAGAACAGTTAGGCATAAGAGTTATGGAGAATACCTCAGTAACCTGCGCTTTTCTGATGACATTGCATTGCTGAGTAACTCAGGGGACGAATTTCAACTCATGATTACGGAGTTAGCCAAGGAGAGAAGAAAATTAGGCCCTAAAATTATACTTCAGAAAATGAAAGTAATGTACAACAGCCTCAGAAGAGAACAGCACTTCGAGGTAGGTAATAGTGCACTTGAAGTTGTAAAAGACTATGTCTACTTAGGACAGGTAATAACCGTGGAGCCGAACTACGAGATAGATGTAACTTGAAGAATAGAAATGGGGTGCCGCACATTTGGCAAGCACTCTCAAGTCATGACAGGTACATTGCCACTATTCCTCAAGAAGAAGGTACATAACTGCTGCATCTTGCAGGTACTTAGCTACGGAGCAGAAACCTGAAGACTTACACAGAGGGTTGAGCTTAAATTGAGGACGACGCAGTGAGCAATGCGAAGGAAAATGGTAGGTGTAAACTTAATAGACATTAAAAGAGTGTATTAGGGAACGAACCGGGGTTAAAGATATCGTAGTTTATATCAAGGAGGTGAAATGGACATGGGCCGGGCATGTAGCACGTAGACAGGATAACCGCTGGTCATTAAGGGTAACTAACTGGATTCCTAGAGAAGGCAAGTGGGTTAGCGGGAGAGAGAAGGTTAGGTGGGCAGACGAGACTAAGAAGTTTGCGGGTAAAATTGGCAGCAGCAACCACAGGACCGATTTGACTGGTGGAACGTGGCAGAGGTCTTTGTCCTACCATGGACGTAGTCAGGCTGATGATGATGATGATGATGATTACGTCATGGCGGTTGGCCTAACTTCAATACCGTGAGGTGAGATGGCGCTGATGGTACTATCATCAACAATAATCACACGCATTTTTGCAGCAGGTGGGGGGGAGGGGGGCTCGCTGCTGCTTCGCACTGCTCGCTTTCTTTGGTATTTTGTTTGTTTTATTTCGTTGCTAAATTGAGGTTCGCTTTTGTAATTATCGCCAGGTGACCAAGTGGCCTAAACTGGCAAAAAGAACGTCAATCAAGTAAGGTTTGTATCGTTTATTGCGAGTGTCCAAACCAGTACAACCATTGTATACGGTCAGGCCGAACAAAACAAGTCACTTATACATATCGAAAGCTTTCAACCCATGTCTAAAGACTCTTGAAAGCTAACAAGCATATGCATATAACTGAACATCGAGATCGCTTAATGAACGTCGCTCCTATTGTGTTGCGGTGTTCGAATTGAATAGCGTGGCTTCAAGACAAGGGTCCGCTTCTGCCGTCAAATGCGGCGCTCGCCCTGTAGTGTTGATCTTGAAGTGAAGCGAATGCTTGATGTGGAATCGGGAAGGAAACTTGCACATTGCCGATAGATAGCTCGCACAGTGAGAGCATTGTAGTTTTGCTAAATATGTAAAATAAACAATTGCGAATGCGTGCAGTTCTGAATATCTCTCGCTCCGGAATGCTATGTAGAGCACTTCAATATTGTGGGGTGTCGCGTCGTGTAGATAAGGTACGCACTAGTTTTTATTCTCAGCGGTGAGCCCATATCATAGGTAACATGTATTAAGGTGATGGGCCTAAAAATATTTCTGGCTTGCTACATCTTTTGTTAGAGTTAAGTTACACACTTAATACAGCTAGAATTTCTCGTCGCAGGTAATGACCGGTTTGCTGAGTATGCAGCGAACATGTATGCTAATAGAACAGAGTTATGAGGTGGGTGCCTACAGATCGCAAACGCCCAATTCTAAAAAATAAGCTTTAGGCATGCATTGTCCATTTGTGTTTTTGTACATCTTTGTTGGTACTCTTACAGTACACCAAACAACTGCTCAGCTCTGACCATAATCTCTCTTTTTCATATACATGTCAATAAAACTTCAGCACTCTCTTGCAAGCAAGCACTCCTGAAATGACTTGGTGGTACATGATGTTAATCTGTCCAAATACTGGTTCAATAAAGGTCACATTTATTACACACTTGTTATCGTGTTTATTCTTTCAGTATACTTGTGCCTGAAAGCTGAAGTTGTTTTCTCTCTGCTACCTTTAGAGGTTAGGACTTGAAATAAGTACTATCTTGCAGTGTGGCTGTGGCTAAGCAAAGATTACGTATGTTTCAACTACCTGTGCGATTTCGTGGATATTTTTCATGACGGTTGTGCACAGAATTTTCCTTCGTAGTGGTAGACACTATAGCTATGACGACGTAATTTAAACTGAAGCAAATATGCTCAATGAAATCTGGAACGTTACTCGGCTATATGAAAAGAAAAACAGTACCACACGCAATATAAACACAATCTTGCTCATCATGGCAGCATTCATTTGTTTGAGGAAGCTTGGTGCCAGTGCTCGTCACCTTTATGATTTAATATTTTAGGGGCCCATTGAACATTTGTGCAAAGCAAAAGAAATTGAGCGCCAACTTATGAGCTTTAGCGCATCGTTTTGTAAACTACTATGAGCTAAACACAAATATTACACAAGTAAGACAAAAAGTTCTGGGTGTAGTTTGTAAACTGTCACAAGGCACAACTAAATGTCGGAAAACCTTTTAATGCCCCCACTTCGGTGGTGTTCATTTTTATGCCATTAACAATTTCTGACAATTCACATACCAACTATGGAGTTATCATGAGTCGTAGAGTAGTGGACAAATCTAGATTGATTCTGGCGTCCAGTTCAAACAAATAACATTGTAGCCTCGCAGTCGAGAAGACTGCTTGTCAAAAAATTTGCTTTGACCCTTCGTGTTCCCAAATTTTTCATATTTTCAAGCTTAAATTGTGTAAGGTTCAATTTAGTTCACCTGCACCAACAGGAAATGGTTCACAGCTGTGCATGAGATGTTCAGAACTTGTGCAACACGAGTTCAGCAGTGCGGCATGACAAGTGAATGAGAAGGTGCCGACAAGGTGGCATCCTAATTTTTGTTCGCTATATTTATTGTGGTGCAAACATCTTGGCGAAACATGCTGCGTTTGTAGGGGCGGGTATGGCACCTGCGCCTAATGTTGTGTGTTTTGTTAAGCAGTGCATGTGGCTGCACCAAACCAGCGCCGTCAGAATAAGAGGCACAGGAAAATAACGAACTAGTTTTAGTACTGTACCTTTCCTGTGCTTTTCTGAAATAGATGGCACTCTTTAGAGGATTTTATTTCTGCACCACTAAAAGGAAGGATGAGGTGCAGCACATTGTAAAATGAATCATGTGGTGTAGGTGAGTCAAACAAACCCTTAAGCACACAAGCGTCTTAGCATTTCATTCCCATCGAAAAATGGCCGCTGTGGTTGGGATCAAACCTCTGTTGTTTAGCTCAGCAGTGCCATACAATCTAACTAATAGTGTTACAGTTACAACGTTATTGAAGTGTAGATTCTATGCCACGGTAGACCGCCAATGCCTGTGGCCAGTATAAAGTACCCCTCCACGATATGCGTGGTGAAACATTCACCAATACAGCATTGTATGCGTGCGGTTCGAGATGACCTGTCTTAGCGGACATCCAGATGTTTCAACGTGCTTGCAGCGTGCACATTCAGGGTAGTCATCCTGTCATAGCATGGTAGTCTGTAAAACAAGTAACATCCCCAGATACCAATGCACGAAATTTTTTCAAAGCAAATAAACTCAAATAACAAGTAAACAGCAGTATTTTATACATATATGCAATGGTACCTCATAACACATTTATCACTCGGGGCTGCTTCTTCACAAGGCATGTCATGTAGCAGGTTCCTTGCCCATTGCACGTAGCTGCTTTCATGTCAGGTAAGCCAGGAGGCTGTGGCAAAAGAAGATGTATTTCTGATTCATGTGACACATTCTTTGTCACACTATAGCAAAACCGCACCCATATTTATGTTTCTCAAGTGCGACTGCGGTAACTTGTTGACCAGTAGGTTTTTTGCACTGATATTTTGGTTTCCTACGAAGACACATGCGAGGCTACAGTGATGTATTTGCCTTCTTTCATTGCAACGGCTTGGTTTGTGTTACTTGGTGATAGAATTTCAGAATTAACTATTGGCTCGCCGACTCGTTCCCACGTGAAGACATGCCGGAAGTATTGCACGTTTTTCAGGTGACATATTTAGACGTTAAAAAACATAAACATTTGTTATTGCAATGCTATGTCGTGGAGTGACGTCTACGTGGTCATTGGCAAAAAAACTACATAAGTTAAAATGAACCAACTGGCCCAGCGAGCAACCATCCTTAAAAAACAAATGTGGTTTTTACTCACCGGCCCATTATTCTCGGGCTTGCAACGGGTGTTCATCCGATGAAAGCTTCAACGGTCGCTTTGTTCCTCGGAAGTCACTTGAATTTCCTTCGCGAAAGTAATTGAACGAGTCAAAATAAACACAAGAAGAAAGAGTGGGTCGGTCGGCAGTGGCTCGGAATATTTACAGCGAAACGAAACAGTCCGAGACACATCCGAACGTACCGCGAGCCGTTACCTGCCGTCGCTACCATTGGCCACCGTAAATTTTAAATGAGGATAATGATGTCGATAGGCTGCTGCTGACTACGAATCAGCAAGAGCAAAAACTATTACAAAAATTGATGACACAGCACATTTTTAAGAAAAATACTTGCTATAGGAACAAGTTGTTTTTAGGTGTAGCGGTACGCAAATATGTAGTATTTGATCGTTTTAAAATTGAAACTTTGAAAGAAAGCTCAAAGTGCAATTGAAACTTTAAAAGAAAATTGAAAGGAAGTGCAGTAGCACCACTGGCAAGAGAGGTTAGTAGATCCACTCTGGGTGTTTCAAGCAGAAACGAACCGCCACGAGTTAATACACAGGCAGTCTGTATATTAATTTTATGCGCGCCGTGGTTCATTTTTTCGCCCCTACAGGTGATCACTTGAACTTAGGAGTTTCCGAGTCCTGGTTAGACTAAGAGGAACTTCGCCCGTATAGCAATACGTCGGCAGCGCTGCAGAACGCGGTTCCAAGGTTCACTCCTGGCTGCCTCCGCGCCCGAAATTGCAATCTCAGGGCTGGCTGCAGCAAGTTGTCCCGCCTGAAGGAAGTGGACAACACGTAGATTAGAGCCCTAACCTTCATAACATATTTCAATAACTTACATCGTCGTACACCGACAATAACGCGAACGCAGCACGAAGCTTAACTCACCGGTGGATGACCGCTGATGTCCCGGGGTGGTCTGATGAAATTTCGTCCCCGGCGGTGAAATCAAAAGCGTCAATGTCGTCGTCCAAGCCTCTGCTAATGTCATCATTTGAAGATTCCTGCCTAGATGCGCAAGAATTTTCCGAAGTTTACCGTTTATGTGAAGCGGTCAGACGCGACATCAGCGCCGTATGGAAACAACGCATGCTCACCCGCGCACATAGAAAGGCGCTTTTAAATCCTCACGTAGTGAAAAAAAGAAACACAAAAGCGAAACCCCTAATATACTTCTCCTCTTAGAAGTTAGATAGCGTAAAAAGTTAAAAAAGCACTTGAAACAAAACTAATATTGAAGTTGTAAACATCGAGAAGGTACTCTCGATGGGAATAGGCGCGGTCACAAAAGTGTTACATAGAAGCTCCACAATGTCCTTACCGGAATACATAGTCCGTCACATTGATGTCCACTATTGGCCTCAGTGGAGGGCTTACGTAGTATGAGTCATAAATGACTTTTCCAATAATAATGAAAGGGGAGGCAAACATCACCAATGCTTGAACACAATCGGCCCATACGACACTACGAAGTCCACCCTTCAGAGAAAAAAAGTTCCGCATTAGGCATGCATCTCGCTTGTATGCAAGTATTCTTAAATATGTCTGTCATCGAGTGCATCTTCACATCAATGTAAAAGCGATACCCGTTGCTTTTGCCCGTGCCCGTTTTGAGATGGCTCTATACATTACGTCAATGCGATGACATCGCGAGAACCACTTAGTTTGGTCCTGGTTAAAGCTTCAATACTCGTATTTTATTATGTGGTACATAAACTTTGCCGTTAACACAACCATTATGCTGATTGAAATGTTCTGACACTCATCGTGAGCACAACAGAAAACGTTTTGTTTCTTAATTTACGCGAAAGCGTAATTGGCCCTTTTATTTATTTTTTATTTATATTTACAACATACTGCAGGCTCACATGGGCCCAGGCAGGAGGGGTAAATTGCAAAACAAAAACACAGCATTTCAAAAGGCGAAAGACAAACAAAATAAACGCTTACATTTCAATTTCAATGTTAGGTTATGAGAAATTGATCAGGTCAATTGACTCAACTGAATCAATCAATGATAATGGCAGTGAGTTCAATTCGTTAATAGTGCGAGGAAAAAAGAAAATTTGAAGGTGTTAGTTCTTGTATGATATGGAGTTAAAGATTGAGGATGATGATGTCGGGTTAGTCTAGTTGATAACGGGTGTAGATATGGTCCAGGATAAAAAGAGAGTTTGTTATTCTTCAGAAGAAAAAGAAATTTGAGCCTGAGTAATTTACATCGTAATTTCAATGTTTGTATTCCATGAGTTTGCATGAGCGCTGTTGGCGAATCGGTGGAACGGAATTTAGAAAAAATAAATCTAACAGCTTTGCGCTGAACCATTTCAAGAGCGTTAGTATTGTGGTTGGTGTGAGGATCCCAGACGGTGCAAGCGCATTCTAACTAAGGCCTAATTAGCGATGTATATGCATGAAGCTTGGTTTCGGGGGGGCGCCTGTTTAAGTTTGTGTCGCAGAATACAAAGCTTGCGAAAAGGAAAAGCACAAATGTTAGCGATATGAGAATTCCAACTGAGGTTCTTAGTAATGGTCACCCCCAAATATTTGTATTCATTTACCTGAAGTAGGGGATTACATGGAAGACTGTAAGAAAACTGCCGTTTATGAATTTTCTTTGTTATATGCATGTATACGGTTTTTTTTCATTAAGCTTCATGTCCCATCGTTTACACCATGAATGAACGTTATGGAGGTTAGTATTCAAAAGTTCCTGATCTTCTCGACAAACAACCTCATGATACAATATGCAGTCATTTGCAAATAAGCGAACTTGAACTGGCTCTGTTATAACATTAACGATGTCATTATTAAAAATGAAGAACAGGAGCGGTCCCAGTACACTACCTTGTGGTACCCCCGAAGTAACTGGCAAACTTTGCGAGTGGTGACCATCAATAGAAACGGATTGAGTGCGATTGCTTAAGTAGGCGGAAATCCAATTAATGATGAAAGAGGAGAGGCCAATGTGTTTTAGTTTGCAAAGTAACTTTTCATGTGAAACAAAGTCGAATGCTTTCTGAAAATCCAAAAAAAAGAAAACGTCAGTTTGACCAGGTTTTTCAAGGATACTTGCAAAACTGTGAATTACAGTGGTTAGTTGTGTGACCGTAGAAAAACCCTTCCTGAATCCATGCTGAGATGAAGAAAGAATGTTGTTCTCTGTTAAAAATTTAATTATGTATTTTGCAACAATATGTTCAAGAATCTTACAGCAGGAAGAAGTGAGCGATATCGGACGATAGTTTGTAATCAGTGCAATCAGTAAAAATTTTTTAATGATATACAGTGTGAAACAACAAGAAAACTTTCAGTTCTCATTTTGTCTTTCCCCTTTACAAAATCATAATGTGATCGAACAAAGGGCTCGCTAGACATTCTTCGCACGTAAGTGAGTAAAGTAGCAGCCAGAATGCTTCCCTGGTGTCTGTTCAAAGATTCAGTACATTCTACACCTCTTCTGCGTGCTACTCCTAGTAAACATTTCTGTCTGCCCTGCATAAACGTTTTTCACATGCAAGCTGATTGTAGTAAATAGCTCCAGACTTGCACTCAGTAAAATATTTCATGTTGATTTGACAGACCCTGTTTTCTTTTCGCCCCATTTCTCATCCTTGCACACAACTCAGCCACTTCACTATGGAAGGGAAAACTAAGCTGACATCTTCTTTTTCAGTCATTTTTTTTTTCTTTTTTATGGTACTGAAAATTTTGTACGTCAAATATTACTATTACTCATTTCTTCATCTTCATTGAAGCCTTCCGGGCTGAGAGACCGTTCACTTTTTGCAATCCTATTTCTGCAATGGACCTAATGACTGGAACAAGAAAAGAAAGATCAATTGTTATATATATGAAACAGAAACTTGGCACCGTATCTACATGTTTCGCTGCACATGTCATCAAAAGACGGTGGTCTTGCATCTGGACAGAGTGAACAAACCGTTTATTTGATGTTCTGCGCAAGAAAATTGATGAATTGTATTCTGGAGACGCTGCGTTATAGTGCATCGATCCCTGCAGCGAAGGCAAAGGAGCGCATTGAGGCACGTTAGACGCGAGCGGTATCTGGCAGTTATCTTCGAAAACGAAGGAAGGCGTGTGCGCCTGTCTCGGAGGGGATAAGGTGTCCAACGCAAAGTAACGGGCTGGTGCCATCAGCGCGTCGTCTCTGCAAAGCCTTGAAAAAACTTGCCTTTTTTGCATAGCATTGCGTTGTCAACGCAGCGCGGTAAATGCTATGGTCCTTAAGAATTATTTACGTATGTCGTCTATAGTATAAAGACACACATACAGAATATCGGAGTGTTGTTATTGTGTCTGAGATGTGTGCAGTATTTACTTTTACTTGACAATCGCACAAGTGCGAACGCTGAAACTCGAGCAATATTAGTGGGCGCTGTGGATTGGGCTGAATTTTGACCATTTGGAGTACTGTTTTGGCGGACAAACAGACCAATGTACAGACAGACAGACAGACAGACCGAAACTTTGTCGAAGTACTCTAACAAAGACTCTGGTCTTTAAAACATATAGAGTCATTTAATATGCACTTCTGAAAGCAGTCACAGCCATGGTAATGCACACTTGTACCAAGCATTACTACTGCGATATAACATGCTGTACCGTGAAGCCCATATACACGACTTGTGTGTTTGTAAGGCACGATTGCACTTTCACTGGATTTCCAGAGGAAGTTACTTTCGCTGTTTCTCCAAGTAGACGCGTGGCTGTGTAGTAGAACACCTGCTCACCAGGAAAACTGCCTGTGTACAATCGTCACTAGGACGATGCAATTTTCATTATTCAAATTATTTGCATATATATTTCTCGATTTTTCAGTCGTGGTGAAGCTGATCTTTCGCTCGCAATCAATGACGCCAATGATCACGCCAATGCTGCGATTTCTGCAAAAATATCTTTTTAAGGCTGTTACTAATTTTAAATAGATTCTAGGTTTGGAAGAAGCAAAGCAGAGTATATTTGTGTAGCTAGATATTTTATTTTTTGTCACTGGCCTCAACTACAGCCCACTCTCTGTTCCCCCCAAAAGTACGCTCAGAGTCCCCATGTCCAATATATTAGACAACGTGCTGTGGCCAAATAATATACATTGAAGAACTATGTGACAATTTTCAACCTTGCACTCAAAGAAACCAGTTTTGAAACTTTAAGAAAATCATGAAGTTAAATTCACTCTGGGTCTCAGGAAAATAAAACAACGATAGCCTTTGAAAACACGTGAAAAGTGCAATATTACTGATTATTAGCGGTAAAACGAAATGTTGCATTCAGCAACGTCAGTGGCATATTCTCATAAATGTTTTCCTCGGAGGCCAGTGAAAAACCCATTACCAGAGCCGTGTATATGGTTCCCGCCAAGCCGATGGCGATGCTCGAATACATCATTGGTATTGGAAACACTGAAATTAAAAGAAAGAAATGAAAGCCAATAGTCAAAACGTTTATCAGCTCATATCAGCGCCTAGCACATATGCTCTTTTGTAATTATTAATGCTCTATTTGTCTCTGCATGCTCCAGTGCATTCAATGATTAAGTTTTTGGTTGCGTTATTGGCTGAGTTTTTTTTTGATAACTTCATTCTTGTTCTTTCATTTCTTACTTCTGATTATATTTGTTAGCTATGTTCTGTTCTCAGAAGGATCACCATTTTTTCCATGTACTTTTCTCCACTCCTGTAATAGCCCTGTGTAAGGGCTGAGAGCATCCGTAATTAAATAAATAATAGGCTGCCGGAATACTTAGGATCACGTGATTGATGGCTTGAAGAATAACTTGCATCACTTTTTAACATGAGACTTTGTCCCTAAGACAAAACATCTAGCATCTGAGCCATTCGTGACTTAACTCTGACCATCTAACTCTCAGCGCAAAGGCGAAAAGGCGAGGTTAGGTTGAAGACCGGTTAGGTATTCAGTAGCGATCTATACCAGAGGACCCACTTTTTCTTTCCTGCTTTCTGATCACTAAAATGTCTTAAGTATTAGCAGTTCTTCCTAGAAATTGAAAAAAAGAAAGAATATTCCTACTTGTTGAAACGGCAATGGCGGAGCTGTAGACACCCACTGCGCCGAGAATTTGCTGCAAAGTAACGTTGAATTTGATACTAAGGGTGAGACAATTCTCGGTACTAGGGAAAGGCTTGATAAAGAAACGCTTCCGGTACCAAGTAACTGTGTGGCTTATGTCTCTGACAACATTGACAGGAAGTGTAGAACACATGACAGCAACCATGTGCTATTTATTTTGATAGTAATGTTGTTGTGAAGAAATTTAATATATTTATGTCAATATACAATATTTTACTCTTTAATTGCTTTCAGAATGGAGGAATTATAAATTGAGAGCTCTACTCAGTGCCACGTTCTTGCATACTTTGAGACGAATATGACAAAAGTGGTGGTACTCATGTGCTCGCTAATAAGACTTGTTATTTTAATTTTCAGTGATTTATACCATTCTCCCAGAGTCCAGAGCAGGGTTAGTAAAACAAACGTCTGAAATCACACAACTACACAAACAATGTTCGCAATTCAGGTACGCAACTGCTTAGACTTTCACAGATGAGCTAGTTAATACATTCTATGTAAAGTGAGTGGGCGTACTGACAAGGACCAAAAATAGAGAAGTCGAGACGATGGATTGGTGGGGCATTAAGCAGAATTTGTGGTGTGTTCAATTTCTTCTATGTCCGTGTTTGTAAGGCTACTCTTTAAACACAGCTATACAGCTCCGTGTAGTAAAGTTTCGAAGGCATGGCACTGGTAAAAATCTCAAGGCAGGCTTTGTCTAGTTTTTTTGCATTTCCTGTAAACGAGCTTTCCGAAAAGTCTGAGAAGCTAGAAGCCAAAAGCACAGGCTATGCAATATCGGTACTCCGCTACTCTTTTTGCATCTGTACGTCCCATTTCTTCAACAATCTTGAAAAATCCGGCCGCATGGCAAGTGATTTACGCACATGACATCACTACATAGCCCGTAAATTGCTCGCTAGCAACTACGGAGACAAAACAACAGCAAGCTCTGGACACCACGAACGCTTTCTTTATAAGCTCTCTTTGAGCAAATCCGACCTCATCATGTACAAAAAAGGCCCTAGGTGAGAACGGCTTTTCAGCTCCCTTCCTGTTCACCAAGCACACTAGGTATGGAAGAACCATCCTCTTATGTAACACAAGCACGCTCCTGGTCACGGTCATTCGGACTTGGTGCAATGACAGTGCGGATACACTTGAACGCATCGACAAGAGCACCCTCCACAACACCAGCGTCTTATGACAGGCCACGAGCAAAAGGCACAGACTGAAGGAGGACAGCCTAATTCAAGCATATAACGGCTTTATTAGCGGCCACGTAACCTACGCTGCTTCCTTCTTCAACTGGAAGATGAAGCTGAACAAAATGAACAGAATAACTAGAATATTTAAAATGGTCTTAATCCTTCTTGAAAACACGTGTATGAATGGATTCTGTTACTGGGGCTGAACAACGTGGCAAAGCACCTTTTTCAGGCTCAACGAAGCACCCAAACTAGTCTGCTCTCACTATTAAGGGTAGGTACTGTGACCTTCTTGCAAGCAGACAAAGAAGCCCTCTTTGTTCACCAGAGAAATTGCAACTAGAAATCAATTACCGTTGACCCAGTCACTACGAGTGTAGACTTGATTCAAAACCAAGGCCGGAGAAAAGCGGTAGCGAAGGCAATATTCCACATGATCAAATGCAACGAAGCACCAGTCATCTTCGTCGACGTGACTATTGGAATCAAGGCGCCTGCGCCATCGCCATGATGCGCGCTCACCGATTTCATAGTGCAAGTTAAGCAACCTCATGAAGCAGAATATATAGCCATCGTAGTGACCCTTGAAGGCCGCACGAGAGCCTGTGTCATTTACTCGGACTCCATGACACTCATTTCGACCTTTTCGGTGGCCCTCGTCTCTTGGTAAGCCACTACGGTTCTCAACTAAATTTTCCCAGAAATGGGACAAGACAACCTCTCGTGCTCACATATAACATGGTTTTCGGCGTATTATTGTGAGGCTTTCTAAATGGCATGAGACATCATTTGGCGAGAAAACTCACATTTCATATCTGCGGTCCACCCACTCGCTTCCACCCAGCCTGGAGAACACGAAGACCCGATTGTGTCTTACCGAGAACTCAGTTCACATCATAGATTAGGAAAAAGAAATGAACTTTTCTTCTCCCCAAACCTTAGTAAAGCACAGACCATACCTTACAGTGAGTTGCAGACTACAACATACTTCATACAACGATACTAAGCAGGATGCATCGTCAGCTTTCTACTGAATATCTAAACTGTGGCCATGAATACAACTCCGAGACACTGCTCGGATCGTGCCCGGCCAACGCGGGCACCAACTTTCTCCAACGTTCCTCCTGGGGTACAACCTAAAAGTCCAGAGCTCATTGCTCCACTCAAGGCTCTCCAGAGGGCCCGAGCCGTTCTGTCTATGGACCCTAGCCACGGTGGAGCTGCCAGACAGATTGGCGGGGCCTCCACTCTTTCTCTTCTTCTGAGAACATTATTAAAGGGTGTGCTTACTCATTCACTTCGAACACTTCATTGTTTTGTCATTAGTATCGTACAACAAACTAAGCGTAGTACGTTTTATAATTTTTCTGCTGCCTGAGTGGCCTTTCTTCAAGTTCCTAACCTCTCTTTTTCTGTTTTTAGGCTTCTACTGTGCTCTTTGTTGAATCTCTTATGAGCATCTTCGTCCTTGTTGTTCTTAACCGAATAATATGAGCGGCTTGCCTTTCGCTTACAGTTATATATTTTTTTCTTAGTGCTTAGAGCCACATACCGCGCTTTCGGCTAAGCTGATCGTATCTTCATAATTTTATAACCATTTCTGGGTGTACTCTAGCAAACTACACTTTCAAGAAGAGGCCGCAGAGACGTCCTGCTGCTTGGCAACGCCTCAACTTAAACCGTGATAGCAGACCTCATCGCACAAGTGCCAGCACAAACATACCCCTTATGTATAGTGACATAGTTGCATGAAATCTGTGGTAATTTAGTTATCATCGCAAAGGTAAATAGCCTCTTCAAAGCGGCCAGAAAATCAGCAAAGGAGAGCAGTATGCCAAACTTGAACAGAGGATCAACGTTAGTGGTGTCATTGTGGTCTTCTTCTGCTTGTCGTATAATCTAGATAGAGTGTGCGAATGCTATATTTACAACAAGAAAGCGCGATCAACTTGAGGTTTCTTATAACACTCCATTGCTAAATAATTTGGATGAGGCGGTTACCTGTCACTAAAAAAATGAAGCCTTCAATTTTCAAAATTGTTGTACTTTTCACCAACAGGGTGCCAGGTGATCTGAATCGGCAGTCTTGTGTTCTAAAGTGGCCTTTCCAATTGGCCTTCTGTCTTTATAATAACGCATGAAAGGTCATGATGAGCGAGAACGCACTGTTTTGTTGTTCTTGGCATTGTTACTGTTAATTACTTTGTTAAAAATTGTACAGAAAGTGCCGACTTCACCAAAACAACACATTTGCTCTGATGCTCTTTAGCCACATCTGGCCCTTGCGCCAATAAACTCTATTAACCATCAAAACAACACATTTTTTTCAGGGGCGAAGCTTCATCAGCCCTGGTTCGTGCGTCCTCGATGGTATTCATCACTGGTTTAGTCCTCGGAATGTCGGATGGATGGCGGTACTTGTATATGATGAATACATGATGAAAAGATGCGACATCGTGGTACTTGCAGTGTTCACTAGACAGTTAAACAGACAGACAGACAGACAGACAGACAGACAGACAGACAGACAGACAGACAGACAGGCAGGCAGGCAGGCAGGCAGGCAGGCAGGCAGGCAGGCAGGCAGGCAGGCAGGCAGGCAGGCGGGCAGGCAGACAGACAGACAACCAGACAGACAGACAGACAGACAGACAGACAGACAGACAGACAGACAGACAGACAGACAGACAGACAGACAGACAGACAGACAGACAGGCAGGCAGGCAGGCAGGCAGGCAGGCAGGCAGGCAGACGAATGGACGATTCGTGGTCTATCAATAAAACGCTCCGAAGCTTCGCCCCACTCATCATCATTCACTCCATGGATATGCTGTGATTTTTTAAGCAATGCAGTGACACAAGCACGCTCGACTTTCTCGCTGCAACATGCTTTCATCTGCAGAAAAATGGCAAGCAAATTTATGCATATTACTTACGCTTAGGATAAAGAAGACAATGCAAGCAGTGGTGCCGACTTTGTTGTCGAATCGCATTCGCAGGTACTGTTTCGAGAAATAAGTTTCAATGTACTGCATAAGAACAAGAGAAATACTTCATACGAAGTAATACGGGGCACCATTTAGGCAGTAGCAACAAATAACCCCACAGCATAACGGCAGTTGGGCGCTGCGCTTCTAAGTTTGCTTCAAGAGTTTACCCATGGAGTGTAGATTACTTTGCGTGTACAGAAACTGGACAGACAGTATACCATGCAACCATACAGCAACTTCGCTAGCTCGGATGTTAATAGCGTAGAGCACTGGGCTGGCGCAGGCTAGCCCAGTGTTCTACCACTGAGCCAAGGCTTGGATCGAAACACCGTTCAAAGCTGACCTAGGCACGCTTGACGCCGGCATAGGAATTGCGTTAATATAAGTAATGAAGCGTTTTAGAAGAACCAAGATATAAAAGGCGTGACACCATTGAAATTGCGTAACTAGTGGGTCATTAAATTCTCATACCCCGTACTGAAGCATATTTCTTCACCGTCGTCAGCCACAGCATGAAAGAATTGCGGCAAAGTTTCTTGCAATCGTGTCTCGGGTACCACGCTTCAACGTAGAATTACAAAGGATGGTATTGTTTATGCCCTCACGGCAAGTCTATGTCACGATAAGAAAGAATGCTTGCCAGCTACAGAAAAATTCTGTACATTTATGGCGTAATTGATACTCTGCAAGTGCGGTTGTGGCAATTGCCCAAATATTATTCAAAAATGCTTTGAAAGGCCGCTCTTCCAGCTTTCACTGTGGCTGTGCAACGACTTCTGCGCAGGCCAGGGGGTCTTTTTTAAGAAGAGGTATATGAATGCTTCCAGCTCATTTATCACACTTGGGTATCCCTACATTTTATAAAGACTTGGCCGACAGCAATGAATCAATGCTGGCGTGGTGGTCTTGCGAGTGCTGTAGCCGACACAACTGAGCTCACTGCATGGTACAGTTGACAATAACCGACCAGTCAGAACCACTTAAGCGCCGCTCCGTTTGTCTAAGTGACTCGCATTTGGCTGAGGGCCAGGATATCCCTATAGCTCTGCATAAGTTGAAAGCGCTCTTCGTACGTAAAACGTATGAAGTTCTGGTGGCGACGGCATTTATTCGAGGCAAGACGTCAGAAAACGAATGGGCCGAGCATGCACCCAGATGATGACGAGGACGATTACACACAGTGGTGATGAGGACCGAGGCAAGTGAATGATGGGTGGTTACGATCACGCAGGAATAGGGACGAAGTAAACAACGAACGCTCCCACTCATTTCCCCCACGTGGAACCGGATATCCTGGCCACCATAAGTCAAAGTGAAGAGGAACGTCGCGTGAACGGTTTCATGCGAGAGACGTGAACAATCTCGACGGTGCGGTAACGGTGGTCTATGTCGCGTAGTAATGTGCCTGAGCCCTTGTCCAAGCACTCCATGCTTTTTTGACTGCTCGTGTGTAACTCGCTCTTTGTTCTCCTCCACGTCTCCTTCCGGTTGTCATCCATCCGCAATCACCGGAAACAGTCTGTGTGGACCTAGGCACTCACGATATTGGTGCGGAGGTGTTTTCCACTTGAGTTTTTGTCACTTATTTATATAATTTTTGAATACCCTTACCGTAGGTACGTGTAACAATACGGAGGAAACAATAGTGGGAATGCTCAACGCAATGAGTTTACACTAATCAACATGCCACTGGTATTTGCATCAGTTTGCATTAAATATTACATTCATTATTCAGAAACATTTATTATCCAAACTTCTACAGTTATCAGCAAGCGCGTTTAGGATTTTCGTAAACAAATTCACTGGTAGAGCAAGTAATAACGCCCGCCACCTTTGAATGTTGCAGGTACTAACAGTTTTCTAATTTACTTATTCTGTCAGCATTTTTGAGATAAAGGTGGCAAATGAAGAACAAAATTCTGAATAAAGGGTGGCCACATGCATGTACTAGTTTATTCACCTGAAACACAGAGGCAACCCGCAGGCGATAAAGCAGCGGTACCATCACCGTAGCAGCCACTGCGGCTGCTAGGGGTATGGCTGCCCCGGGCCACATAAAGTGGAATCCGTGAGCGAAGTAATGTCCCACGAAGCCCACGATGCTCACGGCGTTAGCTGTGGACGCCACCACAGACACCGCCAAGGCGTACGACGGCAGAGTGCGGCCACCGAGAAAAGCCTCCTGCTCTACTCCACTTCCATCTACTGCTGATGTCTGGAAAGAGTCAAAGAGGAATGCAAACAAACAGCGTAGTGACGAAGCGCGGGTGATAGAATGGAAAGAAAGTAAATGCCTTTTCCCGCTTTTTGTTGCTGCGCTATTTCAATTTTGTTCCAAAATGGATTCCTAGCTAGTCTGTAGCCTTTCACAATCTAGGAATAAATGAAAGATCTACACCGACATTTGAAGCAGTTGCAGTACAAAGAAAGTAATGGCTGGGAAAAAATCGCCGGGTGTTCTATCACGGCGCCACGTTTACCGTTTTCAGGCTAATGTTTAAGCAATAATAAACGTATATCTTTCCGTAATATTCTCTGTGTGGTGACTCAGCTCCCATAAAATATTTTTTTCTAATTTCTTTCAATACACTTCGCTTGAAAATAAGCACTTGGGTCGTGTTCCTCTTTCTTTATCCTCGTCTTAAGTGCGCGCTTTTTGATAACAATAAATACATACAAACTCGCCCGGTTGTCTCCTTCTTTGATGTCCGCAAGCCAAAGGTATCTTTTATTTGTTTGCCGTTTCACTGGGTACAGTGTAAACACATTCAACGGCCAATTATTTTAGCGATATTTTTGAGGGGTACGGACTGTTTAAATTCATTGACAAGCGTTTGGTGCTTGTGCTATGTATCCTTAACCATTACCGTGGCTTCTGAGATGACCTCTGGCGTGTCAACGACTCCCTACTGGAAATAATCTCCAATGCAACGTGCACTGTAATCGTGGCCTGTAGCTTCAAGCGCATTGGTCAGCTGGCGGCTGCAATCTTTTTCTCCACGTGCTGTCTCACCGAGCCTATTAGCTAGGTGTTATATCTAGCCCATTATTTCAGGGCATGCTATGGCTAAGCTAATTAAAAACAGGTCATGTGAAGAACGAGCTATTCAGGGTCATGCTAATGGAAGTGACAGTCTCTTAGACCATGCTAACTAGAGCCATATTCTTTAGAAACATGTAAATTAGAAGCGCATAAATTTTTATATGGTAATATGACAATTAGCCCAACTAGAGCTAAGGTGTCTTTAACTAAGCCTAAGCTAATTCATGCTGTGTTAAAATAAAGTTAGGACAGCACCATTAAAGTTTGTGGTAATCAGGATCTGCGTAATTAGTAGTAGCTAATTATTACCTCCCCAATTGAGATCAAGCTGACGTGGTCTTTCCTTCGAACCAGACCGAATAGACGGAGGAGGCGTTGAGCCTTCTGAAACTCTGAAAAAAACTAGGTTATCATCAGTTCCTTTGATGGCGCTAGCCTTTTACAACTAACGGAAGCTAACCAAAGTATTTTATGCGCAAAAAAAGTGCTGCTTAGAGTCAATCGCATGAAAAAGTTTGCAGTCACACCGGCACTGTAAAAGGCATGAATTCAACTCGGGCTTTTATTGAGAATCAACAAGTTTGTACCCGAGTTCACGCGCCAAACATATTTGAGTGGCAGCAGCCCACGTCGGGTCCACCCGTTGCGTTTGCTATTGCCGAGGAGCAGCGCTGAAGCCGCAACACTATCGAACGAAATAATTATTACCTGAATTGAACCACGCTGATTATGCACACGCTCAAGAAGACCTTACAGGATATTTCATCATGTTGCTATGATGTGCTGCCTTTAATCTCAACACACTCAAGTCGTATGTCTCACAAACACGTTGCCGCCAGAAACCAATAGGAGAGTTGCTTGTTGGGCAAGTTGGTACATACTTAGTTACCTATAGAAATCAGAACACGTCGAAATTGGAAAAAGTAGAGCAGCAGAAACAGGGACAAAGAGCATAGACGTAGCACTAACAACTTACCTTTATTTTGGAAAAAGCTTTCCTCCCAAGTCAATGCTAACGCATTCGCTGATAACACACCAAAACAAAAACAAAGCAAGCTTATCTAAGTAAATCTTTTTGCTAGAAGAAACATTCTTTCCTGGTGAAATAGGCAGAAGCTGCACAAGCACAATTGTTAGGACCCAATTTTTCATTTTGAATGCCTCTATAATTTCCCATTCACGCTGCCTCTTGGCCCTACCTAAAATTGCCACCTTATCAAAAAGAGGCATACAACCACACGACTTGCAATGCATCGGCAAGTTACTACCAGTGCCTTAGGGCAACTAGATCGTCTGGCGCCGTTTAACTTCGCCTGATCGTCTGCCGCTTTGCCAACTTTAACTATTTGGGCGATGCCGGAGTTCTACGGTTTCCAGGATAACGTCTTTGCGTGGGTCGAGACCACCAACTCGCAACACCCCCTTCATAGGTGAACAGAGCATCGAAAGTGGCTGGTAGCCATTGACCGCCTTCGCGATGCCGCCAAGGCATGGCGTGCCTACGAAGGCGTCCAACGGCGATTGTGGCCGGAATCGCGTGCTATGCTGACCAAACTTTTCCGCCAACTTTTAAATGCGAGGCATTTCTTATCGAACTTCAGCGACTTTTAGCTGTCCTGGCCGTTTTAATGATAGCATCGATACCACACTTGGTATAATATAACATGACTGTATGATGAACATAACTGACTAGTCGTAACATGAAAATCATGCCATGTATGTCATGAATGTCATTATGTACATTTCATGGTTGTGCAGCTCTTGCTGTGGTTTTGTTCACATTGGATGTTGCAAAACTGGTATGGTATGTCATTACTGCATGGCGCACACAAGCGTCAGACCCTAACATGAAAATCATGACATGCGTGACTTGTAACAACATGATTAAATGCCACGCTTATGATGCTCTCGCGGCTGTTTCGCTAGCGTCACATACACCAAATTTGGTATTACAGTGCGTGAGTGGATGAAGAAGATATGTGACTAGCGAAAACATGATAATCATGAGATGCGTGTCATGTAACAACATGACTACATGCCACGCTAACGATGCACTGGCGGCCGTTTCGCTAGCTTCACTTATGCCAAAGTTAGTATTACGGGACGTGAATGGATGACAAAGGTATTCCACTGGTGCAAACATGATAAACACGAGATGCGTCTCATGTAACAACATGACTACATGCTACGCTCATGATGCGCTCGCGTCCATTTCGCTAGCTTCACATGTACGAAACTCGGTATTGTGCGATGCGAACGAATGACATAGGTAAAAGACACATCCAAACTTGATAATCACGACAACTGTGATGTAACAACATGACTACATGCCACACTGATGATGCGCTTGTGGCCGTTTAGCTATCTTCACATATGCCAAATTTGGTATTACGTGACGCCAATGAATGATGAAGGTATATGACTGGCGCAAACATGATAATAATGAGATGCGTGTCATGTGACAAAATGACTACATGCCATCGTCAAGCCACCAATACATTTCGATGTGACACGGTGCGCATACTCACCAGCGTTCATTTTGTCGCGTCACGCTGGCGTTGCCACGCCAAGTGGCGGTCCTGCCACATACTCCCAGGCGCGCACCGCGCTGCATTGCTTTGACACATGCACGTTTCAGCGCGTCCGGCGTCCCTCCGTCGCGAAAAGAAGGAGACGAAGTGTTTTCTGGGTAACGCATTGGCGCGAATTGCAGCATGTCGCATTTCGCGGTGGTTGCCTTCGGGCTGCGCCGACGGACGCTGTTTGCGCCTGGCGTCCGACTATAGAGTGCTCGCGTTTTACTTACGCAGCGTCGCTGTACCCAGCGTGTGCATGCGTCAACGCTACATTGGCGTATATTGGGCCCTTCATGATGCGCTCACAGCGGTTTTGCAAGCTCCACATACAAGATTTGGTGCTACGTGACGTCAATAAATGAAAAAATATGTGACTGGTGCAAATATGATAATTTTGACAAGTGTGTCATGTAAGAACATGACAACATATTACGCTCATTGCATGCTTGCGGCCGTTTCGCTAGCTCCCCATAAACTAAATTTGGTATCACGTGACGTTAATAGATGACGAATGTAAACGACACATCCTAACATGATAATCTTGACACGGAAGCCATGTGCGGCATCATTTACCTCCACCTCGTAATGTTGTATTGGTTTTAAAGTGACATATCAACCTTTCTTTTTAGTGCTTCTCATATCCTCGATTCCCGCTCTACGTGGGATCTGCCAATTTTTTAATGAGGGAGACACCTTCGGCTGTGAGTATACCAGCAGCCAACGAAACGGGAACAACGCAGGTGGCCTGGCTGACAACGACCCCAGACACGAGCGGGGTTCTCTTCTAAAGATCTTGAATTACCTTCTAGAAAGGCAGGCCAGACACGAGGGGTGCTTGCATCAGGGCGAAGGCACTGAAAGAACACATTTCACGCAAAACTGTGCTCACAAACGCACCGGAGTCACTTCTGCTGAGTGGAGGATATTCCTTCCCCGAATTCACACCTAATCACAGCTGGTTGAGTGGCAATAGTCTCCAGCACAAGTGCATGAAAATTTGCCCTGTCGCTGATCTCACAGCCTGTTGACGGAACATCTACTATCTAGAAGGAGCTAGATTTAGACCGTCCAGCAAAGACACTCGGTGTGTCTTCCCGGAAACTATCAAGGCTACCTTTTTCTGGCATGTGACGTCCGTTGCCCGCTTCGCGTCACAGCCAAAGCCACAGTCCCATTTATGTTCGGCAGCCGCCCACAAAAAGTTTCCGTGTCACCGACACCGACCGCAGGATACTGCCAGTGCCGCCCCCAGAAGGTATCCTATCAGGAGATCGTCCGGCGTGCAAACGCCAAGGCCGACTGCTAGAGGCATCGTTGGTACTTCAGCGGACCAAGACACAGCGCGAGCATGACCGTCCTCCTCGGGGCACCCAGTGCCACCCGCCTGAGGCATTGCTTCTAACCGCGGTGGTTCGAAGCTCAAGGCCTTTGAACGATGTCAGCTTC
This sequence comes from Rhipicephalus microplus, assembly GCF_043290135.1. NCBI lineage: Eukaryota > Metazoa > Arthropoda > Arachnida > Ixodida > Ixodidae > Rhipicephalus > Rhipicephalus microplus. Next base: position 1,334,555 of record NW_027464594.1, read on the forward strand.
GAAGCGACGGATAATTCCAGAGAAGGACCAATTTTGGCAGGACTGCAGGCCCTTTCGCAGCGTGACCGAGTGTAATGTAGTTGTAGTGGAGCTTGAGCATGGGTGTTGTTGGGGCTTGGGTGAAGGAAGAGAACGAGAATGTCAGAATAAGATATGATGTAAATGGTATATAACATGTACATGCAACCAATACAATATTTAGGTGCGTATTACTCTCGGGGGCCGCTGGGTATAGAATGAAACGTCTAGTAATTTTATAGCAAGAAACTCTGCGTATATGCCTGGGACTTCCTGATGATGATGATATATCTTGTTTAATGCCGCAAGGGCCATTGATGGCCACAGAGCACCAGGAAATGATGTCGGATGGGAGCAATGGTTATGGTAAATGGCTGTAAAAGGGCCTAAAGTTCTGCGCTCTAAAGATGCGTAAGATATATATTTATTAAAATCATGAAAGTGGAGTGAAGCATGCCTGGTCAGAATGAGTCTTTAGTTATCATGAAATCATAAAATAGGAGTGTTATATTAGCACCGATTTCTCGCCAGCGCTCTTGGTCCCAAGGGCCGGGAGACAGGTGCTCTTTTGGATGTAGCATCCGCAGCAGCAGCCTCTTTTCAGAGGCCATGCTACCGATCACTTGAGTAGATAACATGGAAAGTATTTACTTCCTTTAAGAATGCATTTAATGCTTTATATTTGAAAAGAGGTTCGCGACCAATAAACACAGCTGGGTGAAGGGGTATGTGTTCCTTGTACGCTAGTGGAAAATGTTTTTTCCTGTAAGCCTCTAGCTCAGAGCATTCAAGGAGTATGTGAAGTACGGTAAGTGGACGGCCACATCTGTGACATCTGGGTGGGTCACCACCAGACAAAAGGTGAGTGTGCGTGCTGTGTGTGTGTCCTATTCTAAGCCGACAGAGACTGACCTCTGTACGGCATGTTTTCGACGTGGGTGGCCAGTTACCGAGGTATGGTTTAATCAAGTGTAACTTGTTACGAGTTTGTTGATGCCATAACTTCTGCCAGTAAGCCCTGAGCTTTTTCCGTATGTTTGGCTTTAGATCTATTATAGGGACAGCAACTGAGGAGTTGGCAGAGCTTCTGTTAATCGACCTGGCGAGCTGGTCGGCCAACACATTTCCTTCGATCCCGCGATGTCCTGGCAACCAGCACACGACGATATGTTGCTTGGAAGTATAGGCCGCGCAGAGTATTGAATAGAGGGATATAATGATAGGGTTTCTGTGTTTTTTAAGATTTTTCAATGCTTTTACGACACTCAGGGAGTCTGTGTATATAACTACCTTTGGCGTATTCAATTTTTTTGATATGTTTAACAGCTACGAATAATGCGTAAGCCTCAGCTGTAAAAATGCTTGTGCTGGTGGACAGAACGCCGGCATCCGAAAAGGATGGGCCGACCGCCGCATAGAACACGCCAGTATGGGACTTGGAAGCATCAGTATAATATTCTGGACAGTCATATTTATGTTGCAGCTCTAAGAAATACATCCGAATGTGTATGGGGGAGGCATGCTTTGTGACAGCTACGAAAGATGTGTCACAGTCTATAACCTGCCACAGCCATGGCGGGAGCCGCAGAGCTGGGAGGGCTGAAGTGGCATTCAAGCAGTGGGACATCTGTTTCTTCAGCTAGGTCTCTAACACGCAGCGAGAAAGGGCGTGCCATTGCGAGTCGATTGTAAAAAAGTTGAGAGCTGGACAGGTCGTTGATGGTGGAATATGCAGGTTGCTCACTGTTCGCATTTACTTCAAGGAAATATATGAAGGAAGAGTATGTTCTCTGCAGATGGAGTGACCACTCGTCCGATTCTACATAAAGGCTTTCAACTAGGCTTGTTCTAAAGGCGCCTGTGGACAGGCGGATGCCTTGATGATGAACAGGGTCTAACATTTTCAGAGCGCTTGGCGTGGCAGAGTGATAGACTATTGCCCCATACTCAAGACATGTGCGTATAAGGCTTCTATACAGATTCATGAGGCACTTTCTGTCGCTGCCCCACGTTGTTCGCGACAGCACCTTCAGGATATTCATTGTTTTCAAGCATTTATTTTTAAGATGTTTTATGTACGGTACAAAGGTTAACTTCGCATCTAAAATTATACCTAGGAACTTATGTTCTGTGTTTACGGGTAGACGCTCACCCTTAACGACCAGTTCAGGATCAGGGTGCAAGCCTCTTTTTCGTGAAAAAAGGACACAGGTGCTTTTCTGTGGGTTCAGTTTGAGCCCGTTTTCATCAGCCCATTTGGATACCTTGTTAAGGGCGAGCTGAACCTGTCGCTCACAGATCCCAAGAGAACACGATTGAAAACCTATCTGCACATCGTCGACATATGTTGAATAAAAGACATACTTGGAATGTACAGACGGAGAGAATTCATTTTTATAATAAACAGCGTACAGCTTAGCACCCCACCCTGTGGCACTCCGGTTTCCTGTACAATTGTTCGGGACAGAACATTGCTCACTCTAACGCGGAAGGTGCGATCAGGCAGATAGCTTTCAATGACACTGAACATATTACCATGTATACCTATGTGTGAGAGGTCTCTCAATATTCCAAACCTCCACGTAGTATTGTAGGCCTTCTCCATGTCGAGGAACACAGATAAGAAAAACTGATTATGAACAAAAGCCTCACGTATGTGTGCCTCGATACGTATAAGATGGTCGGTGGTAGATCGGCCCTCTCTAAACCTGCACTGGTGTGGGTCGAGCAATTTGTTTGTTTCTAAGTAGTGGAGTAAGCGGCAATTATTCATTTTTTCAAATAGTTTGCAGAGGCAGCTTGTTAACGCTATAGGTCTGTAACTTGATACAGTAGACGGATCGTTTCCCTGCTTCAAAATTGGAATTATAACAGCCTCCTTCCAGGAGGAGGGGATCACACCTGAAAACCATATGCGATTATATAGAGAGAGGAGCGTTTCTTTGGTTTCGGAGGGTAGTTCCTTCAGCATTGCGTACATTATGTTGTCAGAACCTGGGGGAGATGTATTACAGCAACTGAGTGATGTTCGCAGTTCTGATAAGCAGAATGGTGCATTATATGTCTCATTTTTTGCGGATTTTCTTTCTAACTTTTGTTTTTCTATTCGTGCTTTGTAATTCTGGAAAGATTCGGAGTAGTGTGAGGAGCTCGATATATGTTCGAAATGTGTGCCAAGAAAGTTGGCTTGATCCTCCAAGCTTTCCCCGAGGCTATTTACTAGTGGAAGGGAATACGTTTGTTGGCCCCTAATTTTCTTTACCTTATTCCACACTTTTTCCTCGTCTGTGTACGAGCTTATACTCGATATAAAATTTGTCCAGCTCTCTCGTCTAGCTTGTCGGCGCGTTCTCCTTGCCTGCGATTTGACCCGCTTGAAATTTTCCAGGTTTTCTGCTGTAGGAAAATCGCGAAGCAACGCCCATGCTTTGTTCTGAGTGGTCCGTGCTTTCCTCCATGCGTCGTTCCACCATGGGACTCGCCGTTTAGAAGACATGCCGCTCGTTTTGGCAATACATTTAGATGCGGCATCAAGTATAAAAGCTGTAAAATACGTGACAGTGTCATCTATGATCAGGGCAGACAGTTCAGTTCATGTCATGTATGTAAGAGTTCTATACCCTTCCCAGTAAGCTGAGTCAATCTTCCATCGAGTAACCTGCGGGGGTAGTTGATCTTTGTTCGGCGCACTCAGAATGATTGGGAAGTGGTCACTCCCATAAGGGTTTTTAAGAACGTTCCACTTAAAAACAGGTAAAAGGGATGGCAATGAAATGCTAAGATCTATGGAGGAGTACGTGTTGTTTGCAAGGCTAAAATACGTAGGCTCTTTTATATTTAAAAAACATCCCTATCGGAAAAAAACGAATGGTGGGCATGGTGGAAACCACCACCCACCATTATAGTGGATTAATGTAGTGGGTGAATGGTGGAAAACGCCCACCATGGCGCATGATGGGTATGGTGGGTGCTGCAGTGCCGGCAACACTTGAGCGCGAAATGACGTCAGAATCACCGTGACGAGCTTCCACAAAAATAAAAAAAGGATTCTATAAAAACGGTATAAAAAACACCCGTCCCGTAAAAAGAAAAAACAAGGCGCCACGTAGGATCGAACGTGCAACCTGCGGATTCCCATTCGCAGACGCTAACCACTGCGCCACACCAACATGACGTTGATTGTGTGTTAAATACTCAGTTAGCATACAAACTTAAGGTTCAACTTGAGTTATGTTTGTCGTGTACACAACATAGACAAGATCTACACCTGCTACTAAAAATTGCACATTTATTAAACACAAGCAACTGCGGCCTGTAACGATTGCCACTATGTTAATGGCACTAGTGCTATTTTTTTTTTACAATTCACAACTTCAAGAGAAAAAACCAAGTGGACTGAGGAGCAGCAATAGTTTACCGGCGGGGTCCGCCAAGTTTAATATCCGTTTCGCGCTCGATCTAAAGGGCGACATCTGCTCACGCTTTATGACGCTTCTAGGCTCATTCCATAGATACGCCCACCTAATTTATTTGATTGAGTATTGGGATGCTTTTCGCGCAATGTAGAGGGCGGTCGCGCCAGCGCAATGCTGTAGCTCTTTCGCCAAAGCAAGAACTACATAAGGGCTTGGCCAAAACGAATGCAGTGTGTCGGAAACATTACGCTATCATATTGGTTCACCAAGCACACGAATTGCCACGTCTGAGTTCTCGTACAAAAGCTAGAGAAGTGCCGGCTAGTGCGACCGGCGGCTGTCGGTGACCTAATTACGTTCTCTGGGAGTGCTTTAATCGCGTCGCATCGATGTTTGTTGCTTTTTGAGCGGACACCATACACAATGAAAAAATGCTTCATTTAGGTTAATTTATGCCATATGGCTGCGCTGTATTGTCATACTTAATCGTCGTAATCGTGTATTCTAAAACCCGGAAGCACGGACAACACAATTGTACGGGCTGGGTCAGTAGGCCTTGCCTTTGGTGGAAATCATGGTGGTAGAACATGTAGTGTACAGATCCCAGCTTGGTACAATATATAAATTGCCCGCCATTATAAGCCCACCCATCATCTGCTTACTGCTTCCCAGCATTATCGCGATGGTGGGCAGAGCTTCTCAGCTTGGTACACCTGGTGGCTCACCATAACAAGCAGCACCCATCATCTGCTTAGTGCTTCCCAGCATTATCGCAATGGTGGGAAGAGTTTCTCAGCTTGGTACACCATGTAGCCCACCATAATAAGCACCACCCACCATAAGCTTAGGGCTTCCCAGCATTATCGCAATGGTGGGCAGAGTGTCCCATTATTGCCCACTATCTAGCCTCTGCTTTCCACCATCATTTCCACTTTACCCATCATCTTTACACCATACCACCCAGTATGTCCCGCCATAACCACCATATTTTCCACTACGTCCCACCATAGCCATCATAATTTCCACCATGCCCACTATTATTTCCACCATGCCCACTATTATTTCCACTACGCCCACCTTGTTTTCCAGTATCCACCATGGCAATTTTTCCGATAGGGATAAACTAGAAGAGAAAAGGAGCTGCTCAATGAGACGTCCTCGCGCATCACAGTGAGCATCGCCCCACAGGACATTGTGTGCATTAAAATCACCTAGAACCAGAAACGGCTCTGGGAGTTCGTCTATTAATGATTCTAGATCATGTCTGTGTAGCTGTTGATGCGGTGGTATGTACACAGAACATATGATAATGAGTTTGTTAAAAAGTACAGCTCGAATGGCCACTGCCTCAAGGGCCGTTTGGAGCTTCAAATGTTGGCATGCTATACTACGATCAGCTACAATGGCTACACCGCCAGATGGTACGACAGCATCATCCCGGTCTATTCGGAAAATAATATATTGTCGTAGGACGTCCTTGTGCTTAGGAGTTAAGTGCGTTTCTTGCACACATAGCCCTTTCACGTTGAACTTACTCAGAAATTCTTGGACGTCATCTAAATTTCTAAGTATTCCCCTTACGTTCCACTGTATGATGTTGTCCATAGTAGAAAAAAGAAGGGAAAAGTGCTGTGTGCAGAGAAGACGGAAATTAGCTCATTTTACAGGGCCTTTGTCAGGCCCTGTAATTGGCGTTCTGTTCTTTGTGGGGCGGTCGAGTGAAGCTCGCCGCTCCTTCAGCGCTTCCTGCGCCGTTTGGCTTGGACTGGTGTCCATAGCCTCTTGCGAGGCACTGGACGCCCGCTCTACAGAGCGGTCTGTGCATCGCTTAGACTGCGCCTCAATCGACGAAGTCTTTGTCCCCACCGAGCTGGGGGTTGATGAAGCCCCCTTGGCCTCGTGATTGCCCTGGCTGCTGCCAGAGCTTGTAGAGGTTACTGGTGTGGACAGGCTGATTATGGGCAGGGCAGCGCTGGCTGCTCCCGCCGCAGGGGCTTGTGGCATTGGCCTCGGCACACTAGGCGCGGTCCGGGCAACTGCCAAGGGCCTTTGTGGTGCCGCCCTTCGTTGCACCACTTCGGCAAAAGGTGTTTTTAGTGCTAATGATAACGAGACCCGTTGTCTTGCTTCCCTAAATGTGATATTTTCCTTAACTTTTATAGGTATTATTTCTTTTTCTCTTTTCCAGGCTGGGCACGCTCTGGAGTATGCGGGGTGACTACCTTCGCAGTTAGCACAGAGGACCTCGTCATGACTACATTCATCAGCGCTGTGGCCGGTTGTGCCACACTTAGCACACATCAGCTGTCCTCGGCAGCTCTGGGATGCATGACCAAATCGCTGGCATTCGAAACAACGCCTCGGGTTTGGAATGAAAGGTCGGACATGGAGTTTTACATAGCAAGTTTCGAGAGTCTCAGGTGAAGTGGTTGAATTGAAGGTGAGTATCAAGTGCTTTGTTGCTATTACATTGTTGTTACGTCTGATTTTGATGCGCTGGACATGTATCACACCTTGGTCCTTCCATCCATCAAGAAGCTCTTCTTCACTCAGTGTCATCAAATCTTCGTCCGATACCACGCCCTTCACTGTATTCATAGTACGATGTGCGCTCACAGAGACGGCGTTGTTACCAAAGGCTACAAGGTGCGAGAGTTTATTGTACTGTTCTTTGTCTTTTAATTCGAGAAGCAGATCACCACTTGCCATCTTCGTGGCCTTATAACCGGTTTCAATGGTCTCTCTCAAGCACTTGGCTACAAGGAAGGATGAGATTGCTCTAGCTGTTGTAGATGATTGTTCGCAGTGAGGGACATGGTATTTTGGGAAAGTTTCTCTGTTTTTAGGCCAAAGTAGTAAAGTTGCGTCGGTGCGTACCCTTTTTGACGCACGATCAGTTAGAGAGAGGTCGAGGATCCCATGGGAAAATGTGGATATTTCGGTAACGGCGCCTACCACCCACCACGGAGTCCAACAAGGAGACGTGGCAGAGCATGTGGGCATGTCTGCGCAACGCCAGCAGTACGCAGTTACTATAACACAATATGGTTTACCCTAGTTTGGATAGCCACACAAGGTTAGCCCTTGCCGCCAGGAAAAATTGGAAGTAAAATGAAGTGAGGAGAAGAGAGGAAAGATGTAAAGTGAGAACAAAAAACGAAGATATAGGGAGAGAGAGATAGGAAAAGGCGACTGCCGATTTCCCCTGGGTGGGTCAGCCCAGAGGTGCCGTCTACGTGAAGCCAGGGCCAAAGGGGTGTGTTGCCTCTGCCGGGGGGCCTTTAAGGTCCAATCACCCGGCGTCGGCTCAACCCCCAGGATCCCCTTTTCCCCGGACACGGCAAAGCCACGCACGGCTAGGCGTGGGAGGGAGTCAAAACTCTCCCGTTAGCTCGGGTCCGTGGTGTCGCTACACACCAAACGCCTACTTGCGCAGGCGCCCCTGCGGGGGCCTGGGACTTCCTAGGTACGGGGTGATTAATGTCATGTATCAGGAAGCGCGCTTGCCATCGGTCCTCTGTCGATTCCGCATCCTAATGGTTAAAGCCATATTAAAGTTTTACAATTTACCCGCTAGAAGATAAAATTACGCATTTATCAGTGACCTTGACTTCTTCTTTCTTGGTCAATGGCGTTCATATCATACACCTTAGATAATTTTTGTTAAAAGTAACTGGATCGCATAAATGTATACACATTAAAATGGTGATTGAAAGTAATTTCTCATCCCTCAACAATAGGACAGAGAATTGCTCCAATGCATTGTATTGGAGCAATTCTACTGCTGCATCGAGAATCACGTCAAGCTTTGGTTGCAAGACAAGCTTGGTGAAGTACAGCCAAAAAAGCAGCAGAGTTAGCCGAGGAGTATTATACTCGCCGAAAGTTGCATAGCAGAGAAGAGCGCGTTGAAAACGGTGAAAGAAAAGAGAGCTTTTCAAAGGAATCTGATAAATGGAAACCCACTCAGCACTGTTATTTCAGGAAGAAACTTTCTTTTATGAAGGACACGGCTGGGAAAGGGTAACCGGAAGCGCAAAATCGGGTGAGGTTCCTAAACAACGCACTTATACCTCACGGGCGTTTGAATCACGGAAGCCGCTAATATGCTACAACTGCAAAACGAAGGGCACATGGCGTTAAATTGTAAAGTTTACAGTTTACAAACTGTAAACAAACGACACGGCGTCATTGATTAGAGCGAGAAAGGTGCAACGCTATCGCCTGTAACGGAAAATTAGAGTGAGCTGTCGAAGGTTCATCGAGAAACGCTCATTTGAGAGCAGTGTGAGGACCTCTCAATTAAAGCGCTAATGGAAAGCGTAAAATTAGGAACAAAGGATGTTTCTTTTTTTATGAAGGCAGGGCTTCTGTATCGGAGGTACACAAATGTGCAATGTCGCAAGTATGAGCAGCTCTTGGTGCCACAAAAGTATTGTTGCCAACTATTGGAACTGGCGCATGAAAACGCGTGGGCAGGACATCTCGGCACAAAGAAGACCAAGGAAGAAGACCAAGGAAGAAAAAGAAGTGGATCTGTTCAGTCGCTGTTTCTGTGCACTGTTCAATTTCTGCTCTTTTCTTGGACTATTACGTTGACATCCATTTCTTCACGGTGTGCCAACAAGACGTCGGGTGAAGACTTCGAGGGCTCGGCGCCCTACAGGCACGAGGTTCTGTTATCAAAGGCTTGGCTAGTACGCGACCACTACGATGGTTGGTAGCCATCGCCACGAGCCTTATGCTCGTCCAAGTGCGTTAAACAAAATGAGTGATACTGCAGGACACAATGAAAAGCCTGGGGGAGAACAGGTGCGCCCAAGCATCATAAAGCCGGCACGTTTGCAAATTCACAACCGCGAAATGGCTCCAGCGAGCACAGCAGCAATGGAAGACGATGAAGCTGAGAGCAAGAAGCTTCGCTTAGAAGAGAATTCTCTCGACGATAAAACGTCAACTTATTACCTAAGTGATGAAGAAGACATGGGCGAAGATGAACCATTTACGTTGGTTACTTATAAAAAGAAACGAGCAGAGGGTATCCCAGTCGTCTTTCATCCAACAGCTGAAGGTGCTAGCTTCTGGAAAGTGAACCCCAATCGAGTGTCAGCTGAAGTAGTTTCCACTGCTAAAGAAAAAGTGCAGTCATTAAGAAGGTCCAGAGATGGAAGCTTCAGTGTCAGCGTTGTTTTCTTAAGCTCAGCCAAGCGTCTTCTGATGCTCACAAATGTAGGTGGCCTGAAAATTAAGCCTTTCATCCCATAGTCGTACACTCGGAACGTTGGGAAAGTAAAACATGTTCCTCTGCAGTATTCAGATGAACAACTCCTAGAGTACTTGAGAGATGCAGGGGTTATATCGGCGTGACGGCAAATAAAATACTACCGCCAGAAAGAAGGAGGAGTAACGTTCCGTCCACTTCACTCAGTGATTCTGACTTTTCGAGATGACCACCGGATTCCAGGAAGAATCTACTTAGGATTCACCAGTCCACCAGTGGAAGAATATCTTGGTCCAGCACTTCGGTGCTATAACTTCCAGCGATTCGGACACATGGCGAAAAGTTGCCGTAACACACGCCGGTGTAAGATCTGCTCAGAAGAACACCATCATAAGGAGTGCAAGTCTGTTCTTCAGTCTAAGTGTGCAAACTGTGCAGGGAATCACGCTGCCTCATATTCAGGCTGCCCGCAAAGTAAAGCTGCTGCAAAAATGCGTTGGCATGAGCTCATTCATGGAATAAAACCACGCCCCAATGAACCATCTCCAAACCTTGAGATTGTTAATCTTGTACGTGATCCACCTCAGCGGCAACCGCAACAACAGCCGTCAAGCACGCCAAGAGAACCGCCAAGAGAGTCACCAAGAGCACACCCGAGAGACCACTCATGAGAAGTACCTTCAAGTAACCCAACCTACGCGTCAAAGCTGCAAACGCCCACGCGACCTCTGCCGGAAAGTAGCAAAACCAACAGTGCCAGTGGTCGCCCCAACTACAACACCGAAACATCACGTCATTTTCAACAGGTCTCAGAAAATCAACCATTCAATGGAGACCGTGCCTCTGCATCAGTCATGCAATTGATTCTGCCAATGCTTTTCGCAGCATTTAAGGCAATCCTGTCTGCTCTACCGGAAGCAAACAACCTGCCAAAAGTAAAAGCCCTGCTGCCTCTCGAAGCACTACTGTGTCAACAGTCTGGGTCAAACCTGCGACAAGTAAGATATGAACAAGCGCTACAAAGATGTCTCCATATAACAGTGGAATGCCAATGGTCTTCGAAGGAAGTGTGCTGACTTCCGTAAACTCCTTCTGCAGTATAATTTTCCAATACTTTGCATCCAAGAGGCAGGAATGAATGATTTCCGCGTCTCCAACTACGTGATATATAAGTCATCTCGTCGAAGTGGTCTTAGCAGAGTGCATTTGGGCGTCAGAAAGGACCTACCTTCTCACCAAGTTCACTCAAGTGATTCGGACTTCCCGGAACTAGTTGCTTGCAAAGTATCCTTTGGTGAGCAGTGCGTAACAGTGATCAAGTTTTACCTACAACCTTCGAGCCGCATTTCGGTGGAAGAGCTAACAAATATCTTCAACATTTCTAATTCATATAAGTTTATAAGCGGAGACTTTATAGCACACAACATAATCTGGGGTAGTGATCGATGTGATGCACGTGGGAACATTGTTGAGTGTGCCGCAGACAAATGCAATTTGACAATTTTAAGTGACGGCTCCCCAACTTTTCTCCGAGGGCATAATTACTCTAGTTGCATCGATGTAACCTTGTGTTCCCAAAATCTAGTGAATGGTGTGGTATGGACAACGGATGTAGAAACACGTGGGAGTGACCATTTTTTCATTCTAATAAATCACCCCTACTTGCGAAAAGACGACACCAGACGCTACAGCAAACTGACGAACGGGAAAGCTTTTCGGTACCACCTAACAAACCAAAATAGTGAACTCACGACAGTTGAAAGCTTTACTGAATTTCCGCAAGATAATGCGAATAAATGCACAAAGAAAGTCCCGATTCCAAAAGACGTTGCTGCAGTCGATGGAGAGTATGAACATCTGAGAGCCATCAAACAACGTTCAAAAAGGGCATATCGACGCAGCGGAAGTCTAGAAGCATACAAAAATGCCAGAAAATCCACAGTGTAATGCGCAGACGGCTAGAAAATTTAGGTAAACGACGCTGGCGTTATTTCTGTGGCACGCTCTTTCCCCACACACCTGTTCCAAGAATTTGGCTTGTAATTCGAGCACTTAGTGGCCCTGTATCACAGAGCTTCCCATTTCGTGCTCTTGCTGTAGCCTTGGACAAACCGGAAGCTGTGGTAGCAGATGAATTTTGTCAACTTATCAGTAGGCCCGCCGCATCACAATGTGCCCTATTTGATCATTCTGTCGCGTTAATCAGCCAAAAAATTAATTCTTGCTTTTGGGCCCAGCATCTTTAACTAGACCCTGTATTTACGTTAAGGGAGCTGCATTGTGCTATAGCATCATGTCGTCAAAAGTCGGCCTCTGGACCGAACGGCATTACGTACAATATGCTAAAGAACCTTGGGCCCACAGGCACAACTATTCTCTTAGATATTTACAATAATCTATGGACGGAAGAAAATGCACCCGAGTCTTGGAAGTCTGCTCGCATCATTCCGATCTTAAAACCGGCTAAGACGCCCTTGAACCTTGAATCCTTCTGTCCAATCAGTCTGACAAGCTGTCTAGGTAAGGTAATAAAAAATTATTGATGCGCGACTTCAATGGTGGTGCAACAAAACTGGTGTATTCTCCAACTACTTGACAGGTTTCAGGAAACAGAGATGCACAATGGATGCAATACTGGACTTAGTAACGTATGTGGTGCATGAACGCGCCTGTGGTAGTTTGACGGTCGCAGTGTTCTTCGACATCACAAGGGCATTTGACACAGTCTGTCACACTCATGTTCTGCTGAGTATGTTGGAACTCGCACTGTCCGGCAGGTCTTTGCGGTGGGTATTCAAATTTTCATCAGGTCGTAAAATATTCATTCAGACGAGCGAAGGAAAAAGTGCAGAACACGACGTCAGACAGGGAGTGCCACAAGGAAGCGTACTCAGCCCTCTTCTTTTCAACTGTGTTATGGCTGATTTAGCTAAAAGACTGCCTTCCAGGTTGAAATACTCCTTATATGCAGATGATGTGTGCATTTAGGCATCTGGCACGCACATAAGGTTAGTTCAGATTGCATTGCAAGACGGAATAAATATTATCAACAACTTTTTAAAAGGAAGAGGACTGATTCTATCGCACGCAAAGACAGCTGTATTGCCATTCACCCGTACTTCATTCTCAATTTAGAAGAAGAACCACAAATTATTGTGACACAGAATCGGTTTCTCGGGGTAATACTTGATAGGCAGCTATCATGGGCCCCTCACATAAAGAAACTCGAAAACGAGGTGAATACGCTAGTGAATATACCCCGCAGAATTGCTGGGACATCATGGGGCGGATCTGTATCATCCATGCTCGCTGTTCACAATGCTTTGATACGACCAAAAGTTGTATATTCTGCAGCAGTGTTACCCGGCTTTTCCCGCACTTTAGAGGAGCGACTTCGAAGACTATTAGCTAGGGGACCGCGCGTCTGCATAGGTGTTCCACGAGTGACTTCCAGCAGCCTTGTCATAGCAGAGACTCGGCAACCACCCTCTCCAGCCATGAGAACAATTGAAACATGCCGCCATTTTTTTCGTTTACAGGCGCAACACAAGGACCACCCATTGGCACTGAAGATTTTACTAAAAGATGAAAGCAATGCTCATAACGATGTACAGAGTAATGTACATATATTACCCAGAAATGAATTTTGGAGCTCTGAAATGGACTATCCTTCATGGCTGCTTGTAATACCAAGCATTGAATTCTCAGTGGATGGCATTATCAGAAAGAGAGACATGTTCATCCAAGCTGCTCAACAACTAGCGCTTTATCAGATACACATGCGGTATCCAGGGTACATACATATTTACACAGATGGCTCAAGTACTACAACGTCTTCAACATCGGCATTTATCATACCACAGCTCAATATTCAGGAATCGTTTAAATTATGTCGCATGACGTCATCTACTACATCTGAGCTCTTCGCTATTTTGTATGCTCTAAAGTTCATAAACTCGGTAGCAGACGCTAGAAAATGGGTACTTTTCAGTGACTCACAGGCCGCATTGAGATCACTCTACAGTACAAACAGGACAATAATAAGTGATAGTATGACATGCGAAATGCTGAAGGAGCTCACCAAAGCAAAGAAGGCGCAACATGAGGTCAAATTACAGTGGATACCTGGCCACTGCAACATTCCTCGAAACACAGCTGCCGATGAAGCAGCACGACAAGCACATTGTGAAGACGTTACTGTTTCTTTACCAATTTCGAAAAATGAATTGCGTAGTATTATAAAGAATACAACTTTCAGAATGAGCACAACTGCTTGGTTTGACAAAAGTAGAAAGAGCTGCGATTTATATCACATCGATCCATTTATTGAATTCAAAATTACGCTTGCATTAGATAGAAGGATGGAAACTCTAATTTACCGATTCAGGCTAGGCACCGCATACACAAAACACTTTTTGCACAGAATCGGCAGAGCTGAAACTCCCGAATGCGAATGTGGATTTATAGATGAAGACGTCTGTCACCTTCTCATAGACTGTCCACATCATGACACGCCAAGACGCCATCTTAAGTCCGAACTGTTCGTATTGGACCGCACACCATTTAGCATGAAAAAACTTCTGGGTCCATGGCTAACTGCAGTTTTACAGTCCCACGCTTTAAAAGCATTAACACGTTTTTTACAAGACAGCGGGATTGCTGATAAGTATTAACAAAGAACAAACTTTCATTTGAAACACATGTACTTATTATGTACAGTATCATGTGACACCCGACACGTGTGTGTTGCGAAATGAATGACGTGTCGACCATTATGTACATACGAGCGAAAGCATCTTTATAACGACCAGACGTGTGTTTTGCTGTTTTGTGCTGGTGGACCGAATATTAACGAGGAACATTTCCAGAGACTTCTCACATTGACTTTCGAACTTTACTTACCATTGTGATATGTGCGTATAAGTGTGTCTTTGCATATCTGTGCCCGAGTTTTCTATTTTCCATGCACTGCTTTGTATGTTTTGCTTCAAGATACGTGTTCAAGTTTCAATCAGTGGCTAAGGAGTAGCCGGCGCCATAATGGTGCGCCAACATCTCCTTATATATCATATCATTAAAAAAACACCAAGGCTAGAATTTCCCTTGACTTTTATTGGCCGAATTGCTGGAAGGATATCGAAGACTTTGTACGCTCATGCGACTCTTGCCAGGGAGCGGGCGAATCCATGGACAAGTGGAAGGCACGCGTGAAGCTTGTGCAAATCATCACAGAACTTTTTCGGCGCCCAGTAATTTATATCGTCGGGTCGTTGCCAGAGTCAAAGAAAGGTTGTCAGCACATCCTGACGGCTCTCTGTGTAGCCACAAAATTTCCAGAAGAGATACCACCTAAGGAACTCAAGTGTCCTCATGTCTTGGATGCTTAGCTCTCTATATTCGCACGCATTAGATTTCCTTCTAAAATTTAATGCGACAATGGTCGTGTGTTCATCATGCTGCCTTACCTTCACCTTTTTGGATAAATGCAGAATAAAACCAGTACACAGCTCGATCCATCGCCCGCACTTAAATCTGGAAGCGCGTATCCATTCCGTTCTTAAAAGCATACTGAGAGCTCTTTGCTACGAGCACAAATGCGACTGGGAAGCGTTTATTCCTCCCGCTATGTTCGCTTTGAGGTCATCTCCTCATGAGAGCACGGGCTTTAGCCCTGCAGATCTTGTGTATGGCAGAAGTTCGAGAACACCATTGTGAATGCTACGCGAGTCCTGGGAGAGATTAGATGAGGACACTAATGTAGTTGCTCATGTTCTAGCCTAACGTAGTTGTGTAGGTTAATTAGGAAGGACCCGTCAAAGTAATATTGTTACGTAAAATGAGACTGGGCGTGACTATTTGCCAGTGTATTTACACCGATAAAATGGGAGTGCAGCACACAGGGTGAGAAAACCAGTCCTCTTCGTCATCTTCCATCCAGAGAATGGTTCACCATGCGATAGCTACGTAGCATTACCCCCCGGTTGTAAAAGCACCGACTGGGTGCACTTTATACGTGTTCTTCAGAAGGAGGGCGGCATGGTTTCAACCTACTGACGTGGGCTACGTCATTGGAGGTGCTTGCAGACATGTTAATCCCGGAGGCTGAAACGGCCTCGTAGGTAACGTCCATTACCCGTCGTATGATACAATAAGGTGCCTTGTACTGAGATAGCAACTTCTCTGACAACCCAATACGAGGAACTGGGCACCAGAGAAGAACTAGAGAACCAGGTGAGAAGTCAACGTCAACATGCTTGCTGTCGTAGAGAGCCTTCTGGGTTGCTTGTGAATCCAACAGCCTAGAGTGGGCAATCGGACGTGCGTAGTCGGCACGAGCGATAGCATCACGTGCGTAATTTGCTTGGTGGAGGTGTAGTAGTCAGTACTAGAGTGTCGAGTCTTAAGGTTGGAATACAGCCATAGAGCATATAAAAAGGTGAATAACCTGCAGTATCATGACGAGATGCATTATAGGCGAACGTCACGTAAGGCGGTGCTAGATCCTAGTCATGATGATCACATGACATTTACATCGAGAACATGACCATGAGGGTGCGATTTAGGCGTATCGTGAGACCATTTGTTTGAGGATGGTAGGAACTGGTCAGTTTATGTTGCGTTGAGGAAGAGCACAAAAGGTCGTCGAGTACGCGAGTACGCGTAGGAAAAATGCGCGTCCATGACCGGTGAGCAATTGCCGAGGAACGCCACGGTGTAGAAATACATGGTGGAGCAAAAATTCGGCAACGTCAGTAGCAGTGCTGGTGGGGAGCGCTCTAGTGATGACAAACCTGGTCACATGGTCTGTAGCAACCGCAACCCACTTGTGCTCAGAGTTTTATTCAGAGAATGGTCCGGGGAGGTCAATGCCAACACGGAAGAAAGGCTCGGTAGGGATAGAAATTGGGTGAAGGAGTCCAGCAGGGGGTGCGGCAGGTCGTTTTGTACGTTGGCATTTATCGCAGGGGGCTACGTAACTTGAACGAACCGCGCAAGACCATGCCAAAACAAGCGGCGCCGGACGCGGTCGTACGTGCCAGATACGCCCAAGTGGCCGACAGCTGGTTCGTCGTGTAGCTCATGCAGGACCACTGAACGGAGATGGTTAGGCACGACGAGAAGTAGCTCAGAGCCATCTGGCTCGACGATACGACGGTACAGCGTGCCATTTAGGAGAACGAACACGCGCAGTGACACATCGTTAGGGTCAGATTCCAGACGGGCAATGAGTGGCCGCAAAGAAGGATCGCGACGCTGTTCGTCACAAATCTGAGAAAACCTGAACATGGACATGACGCTGGGGCTAGGCTCGCCGACCAATTCATCTGGTTGGTCAGCAGGGTATTGGGACAAGCAATCCAGATGGAGGCGTCCAGACTTGTAGGCAACTGATTAGGAGTACTCCTGAAGACGCAACGCCCAATGACCAAGTTGTTCAGAAGGGTCCTTCAGTGAAGAAAGCCCACAGTGGGCGTGATGATCTGTGACGACAAGAAATGGGTGGCCATGCAAGTAGGGACAAAATTTCGAAACCGCCCAGACAAGGTCAAGGCATTCTCGTTCTGTTATAGAGTAGTTACGCACCGACTTATAAAGTAGATGACTTGCATATGCGATTACACGATCAGTGACCCGCTGAGTGTGGGCCAAAACTGTGCTGATGCCGAGACCACTAAAGTCTGTGCGCACTTCTGTAGGAGCATCTGGCTCGAAATGTGCAAGTATCGGCGGTTTCGTTAGAGCGGTGATTAGTCGAAAGAAAGCGTTAGCTTGAAGAGGACCGCAAAAAAACGGGACGTCGTGTTTGACAAGGATTGTGAGTGGGCGTGCGAGTGCCACAAAGTCTTTCCGGAACCAGCGAAAGTAAGAGCGTGGAACTCGCCGCCAGGTTGATCTCTCCCTAACATACAAGTAAATATTGAAGAACTGTAACAAAAACTGTGACAAAGGTTCCTTTGTGCAAACTGAATACTTCCTGTTCTGTTAAAAGTTGTTGAAAACGTTAACAGCACAATAAGGGTACGCCCAATTTGTCAGCTTATCGAAACAAATGAGATAATCATCCATGCACCGGAATACTTTTTTCACACAAATCCCATTGTAGCGTTGTTCAGTAGACCTCACCCTGTTTGTAAACAGTGTGATGTCACGGCGGGCACACAACCCACCATACCCCCTCTCGGACCAGGGGCTGGTTGGCAAGAAAGTTCCGCCGGCAGCATCTTTCTGCATAGACAGCAGCGTGTCTGCATTCCTTCGACAGAAATTTTCTACATTGCTATGTTCTAAAGTCACAGCTCTTGAAAGAAGGGGGTCGCAGAAGGGTCACTGCTCATAGTGTGGAAAATTTGCTCGTCATATATGGATGGGTGGAAAAACTTTTATTAGAGTACTGAGAGACGCGACAA
Organism: Rhipicephalus microplus; assembly: GCF_043290135.1. Classification (NCBI taxonomy): domain Eukaryota; kingdom Metazoa; phylum Arthropoda; class Arachnida; order Ixodida; family Ixodidae; genus Rhipicephalus; species Rhipicephalus microplus. The sequence continues at coordinate 1,352,617 of NW_027464594.1, forward strand.
GCACGTAGTGGGCTTCACTCATGCAGATGGCAGCGATAAAAAAAATTTGATCTTTTTCTAAAGCGAATATTTTGAATTTATACAGTGACTGACACTTTGAGAAATATTTGCATGGCATGGATGTTAGCTTACTCAATTTTATCGTGGCATCTGCAGTGCAGTTTTAAATGAGGTACAGCATTGGCGGCAGCATGGATTTGAGCTGCCGTGCGCGATGTCATGAATAGGATTCTCAATCTTTGCGCAAAAGATTGAGAATCCTATTCTTATTTTACTGGTGATGAATGAAAGGAAAAAAAATAAAAACAAGCACTTCTTGCCGCGCGTTAGGCTGAGGTTTACTTATCCTCGTGAAAATTAAAGTGAAATTCTTCCACTACGTTTCTCAATGACCCAGTGAAAATTCATGTGATGTAAAACCCGTCCACTCAATTTTTGTCGGGCACAGTTACCTTGCTGCATTTGTTACCTATAACGTGTTTTCGTACCTACATTGCTCCTTCACGCTTGATACACAAACTTCTAATGCGCATTGTCACTTCATAAGGATCGAGTCCTAAAAGTACAAAGTAGATAAAAAATGAAAATCTCCGTTGTTTACATTAACTCTTTTCAGGTATCCGATAATACGAGTTATAGCCGTGGTGGAGCGTATATGCAGATTCGGCAACGCTACAACATGCTTATAGCGCATGCGTAGTTGCATACATCACCCAGAGATCATGCACTTTTATTTTTCTGCACGCCGTACGTAAGCTGAGATGTACCCACTCGCAGATGATCGCGTCAAATGCATTATTACTTTGTTTAAAATGTGAGATCGTGAAAATACATGGACAAGTGGTTACTGCAACCGGGCCACAACGAATACTAGTGTTTTCGCAAACTAGACTCATCACGTTATTGACATTGCACACACAACGCAAATATTCCCACTTTCACCATCCGTAAAGGTGAACCAATATTGCCGATGCGCATCAACGAACACTACAAGCCACAATCAACACTGCACATTTTCGAAAAAGATGCCGCTGTTTCTCGCACAGACCACCACGTGTGTTCCTTTCTCCGAGATAAACAGCCAGACAGCGTCGGAAATATTCAATGCCAAGCATTTCTTAGTGATCCCCGCCATGGTGGTCTAGTGGCTAAAGTACTCGGCGGCTGACCAGCAGGTTGCGGGCTCGAATACCGGCTGCAGTCGCTGCATTTCCGATGAAGGCGGAAATGGTGTGGGCCCATGCGCTCAGATTTAGGTGCACGTTAAAGATGGTCGAAATTTTTGGAGCCCCCCACAATGGCGTCTCTCATACCCATTGGTGGTTTTAGGACGTTAAACCCCACATATCATCATCATTTCTAAGTGAACTTCGGTGACTTCGAGCGTATCTATCTATCTATCTATCTATCTATCTATCTATCTATCTATCTATCTATCTATCTATATAGCCGCTTACGTTTGGGTGCTCTTGTGGTAACCCCTAAAACTTGGCGAGAACCCAAATCAGCATGGAAAGGTAAGAAGGTTTGAAGATTATGACGCGCTGGTCAAGACATTAATAATATCACAATTTCTTCGCGTACTTCGTCAAACACTTCCCGCCAGACAATGGAACATACCAAACGGTGGGTATGTGCGCTGGTATGCGTGTATGTGCCAGAGGTGCTTGACACTTTCTAACTACGCAGGAACGACGAGAACACACAAGGGCAATTTTAACGCATGGCAAAAAATACCCGACATCAGTAGCGTGCAGCCAACGAATGCTAAAACAAATGTCAGAGTCTCAGCTGGAATCTAACTCAAGCATTAAGCATGGCAATGAAGGATTTCAGCTACACTCGGTCTCAGAAAACCTTCTCAAGTAGACGCTAATCTTCGTGACAAGTCAATAGTGGTTGCAGGGTGGCCTACCCAATATTATGAACATTACATCTGTACTCCTTTGATACAGCCGTCACGTCGGGTTAGCGTGAATTGTGGTTAGTTGCCATGCGCTGAAGTTGATTTATGTAGCAGTGTCCGCGGCCAGCATATTTGAGAGAATCAGCACTTCATATCAGCTTCTGGTATTGCTAATATGCATGTTCCAGTTGACATTGTTGCGCAAGTTCAAACAAGTGGTCACATAAACATCTGCAACTCTTCAGTACGTGTCTGTGCGTGCAAGTATTGTACATATCTTTAGCGTCATTTCATGGCATTTCGCTCAATAAAAAAATTGCATCATGGTCACCATTCCGCCGCATGCTTCGCATAACGTCGACTCTCAAGTACGTGGGATCTACCAAATTTTTTTTCATCCAGCACTTTACCACACACCTAAATATTTTCTAACAGATACCACAGCAATTTTGGCACTGTTAGATAAAAATAAACCTTTCAAAAAGAAAAAAACTTGCCCCAAGCACCGAGCGATGCACCCCACTCAGCCACCGGCGGGAGTATTTTGCCGACCCCGCCTTGCACGTGCACCGGTGACGTCACGCTGTGACGTACCCTAGTAGAGGTCTATAGCAAGGTCTGCAAAAGCTGAGAACAGATTGAAAAAAAAAACGAAGCTGCGCAGGATCCAGTTCAGATCCTTTTTTTTTTTTTTCTAGCAAAATGCATCAACGCATGTGGGGCCTCTGGGAGCGTGTGGCGACATCTTGGTACGAGGTAATATGTTTCGTGGTTTCAGTTGTTTTCGTGTTCAGATATGATTTTATTTAAAATATCAAAGTTTCGGTAATAATTCAAAACTAAACTCCCAATATCGGTAAATTGGGTATGTACGAGAAACAAACTACGATAAACTCTGAATTTCCCTTTGAAAATTGCAGTTTGTGAAACAACAAGGAATATTTAGGAAAATATTCTTACAGTACAGAGCTTTACTAACCACAATCTTACCTCAATCCGGCGACTGCGAGTGAAAGAGAAGTAAAAGCCGACGACGTATCCTGCCACCGTGAGAATGCCGAAGACAACTGTGTCCGTTAAACCGAGGCCACTTGCGGTGCACATGCCGCTCCTGGTTGCTCCTAACGGCTGCATTCAGAAGCATTTTTCGCTACTTTAGCATACAGTATTGCCTAATTATTCAGGCGTCGATTTCGTGGAGAGTATTTACAACTAAAAAATATGCGTGAAGGCTCCAAACATCAGGAAGATTTGTGGTATACATTTCGCTCGACATTTCCCAACTCGTAGATATTTATCGCTGTCCTAATTAGTCAAGCATTGATGTTGTTCGTTCTGCTTGGTGTCACACGATAATATAAATATTATACAAGAGGGCGGGCTATCTTGCGCATATTATCTTGCGCTAGAAATTTTAAGAAGATACAAGGATGAAAAATGAAGTTTCACTCTGCAAGAAGCCCGCAGATATTTCATGAAGCCACCAACATAAAGTAGCCAAAAATTACGAGGCCTGTAACACAAGCCCTAGCCATCGTAAACCCGTAAACTCGTTGACCCGGAGACTTCGTTGCTGGCCTTGAATCTACGTGTGGCCAAATATACGGTTGGCAAAAACAGCAAAAGATGCGTTTTGGAAGGAGTGTATTGCCTGCTGAAGACGGTTAGGCGTTCACATCTTTCTCTTAGGGATATGACTGGGCAAGGGGTTTCCTATTTTAGGACTAATAACCTCCAACTTGAGCAGTCTGATAAAGAGGGTCATTTGGTCACCCTGTGTGCCAAGCCTTTTGTGAAATGGCAGTGCAAGGTTTCTACAAGAGCTTTGCCCAAGTGAAGACACAGCCGAACAAGGTAAAAGTAAAGGCGAGTTTCCTGTGCGAGGATTTGGGGCTTCACCCACTCTCCAAAGCTATCAGTTGCTCAAAAATATTCACGCTGTCTGTGCTTTACAGTGTAAAAACTCGTAAGGTTGACATGCTACTTAGGTGTATTGTTAGCGAACGGCAATAGTGCAAACAAATGTGAGAAAATTTTTATTGAAGCATCTTAATGCTCTTGCTGTGGGCGATCCGCTTCTCGTTAAAAAGTCTAGCCATGTTATGCAGTTATTTGAGTCTAAACGATGGTGGCAAGACATTTTCTGTTGATGTTGAAGATTTATTTTACTTGGTTCCCCAGGCAGATGATTTTTATTCGTTAGAAACTGTACTGAGCAAAGTGACGTTCTTGCTTTTGAGAGTGAAACTTTTACGTTGTTGCTTGTGTTTTATCTGTGCTCAACATTCGTGTGTCATAAAAATCTTTTACATTAAGATAAAAGGGGTATGCATAAAATCATGCGTTGCGCTGTCTCACGTAAAATATTTTGAGCAGATTTTCACAGAGAAGTGGCTCTGGTTTTTCACGATGCGAAAGTGAAGCTTTTTATGTATGTACATGACTTTTTACGGATTTGTAAAGCCATCCCCTCTTTTACAGCCACAGAATCAGTAAATGAGGTTTTAGCTCTATTCAGACAGCAGGCTAAGTGACTTATTATTTTTTGATGCATGTGCTTTCTTCTGGCAGTGTTTTGCAGTTTTAGACCTGATTCTTACCTTGTCAGCGAAGCGGATATCTGGGGATATCGTCTGTGTTTCCGCAAGACACTTCTACCTTTCGATGCATCACATTACAAACTTGTTGAAATGGCTGTTGTTCCCATGCGCATGAAAGAACCTCTGATGAAATCTTGCCCGCATAGAATGTAGAAAAGTTTCAAAAAAAATAATGCAGCTGCTTCTAGCTGGATACCCATGGTTATGTCGTCGTTTGTGTGTCAGAAACCCTCTTTCAAAAACCGAAGGTATCGCGAAGAAACACGCAGTCGATGAAAAGTCTATAGTTCTGCCATACATGCACAAGGCATCTCACAAGCTTAAGAACGTGGCTAACATGTACAAGATACCTGTGGTGTTCTCGGCGCCCTGCAAGTTGTCTAGCCTGTGCCGACAAATTTTTACTACTCCGAGGTTCTCCTCGCCTGCTCTTTTGGCATGGTGTACCAGATTCTGCTTAGTTGCGATAGAGTGTACATCGGCGAAACAGGCTGGGAACATCAAATTTATGTAAAAAATAATCTTTCGGCACATTTGCTTGTCCATTGTGGTTCCAGCAAGTGCGACCCTAGGTTTTCCAGTGTTTTTGTTTTTAAGATTAGTGTTGATACTTTAGCACGTGAAAATGTGAAAACGTATTACCTGAAAAAGAAGAAAGTTACGAGCGTTTGTGATACATCTGTTGTTTTCCATGGTGGTGAATTTCAATTTTTCGGAATCTTTTTTCAGTTAGTTGCTCTTTTTCATCCTTTTTTCAGTAAGTTGCTTTTTTATCCTTTTTTCAGTCTTATCGTGTGTTTCCTGACAAGCATGTGCGGCTATATGTGCGCGCACGATCAATACGGCCAGGCATGTAGCTGATGTTCCATGAATAAGGCTAATTGCGAATGACTACCTTTCTGCTCAGTCCTCAATTGGCTTCCTGCGTGGTACGTGTCTTTTTTTTTATTTCAGTAAGCATGTATACCAACTACACCTAGCCCAAGAAAAAGTTGTATTATGGAACTCTTTATTTGGGCGAACGTGTTCGAACTTGAAGCTGAAAATAGAAGCTCTACACGCTGTGCGCTGGTAGCAGAGATAGCAGACGTCGGTTTTCAAGTAATCTGCTAAGCGGTAAACCGCGTCGCCATTTATATACCTCACATCGGAGATTCCAGCGTTATCACTGGTTGGCACTTAAGTTTCACAATAAAACGTAATGTTCAGCACGATTGTGATTTGGGCTAGCTGGTGCAATCTTACTGATGAAAAATAACGCACAATGTAGGAGGACACAGACACACAGTACTCGTACGAGCACTGAGCTTACAGCTCAGTAAGTTAAGAGTTGCAAGTTCAGTGCATGATGAGTATTTTGTTTCTTTTTCTTTGTTCTTTTTGCACTCTTTTAATACAGCTAACAATCAGCGTAATGTTAATGTTGGGCGCGTAATTTTATCCAGTGGGTCTGAAATTATCTTGCAGGTTTCCAGTTATTCGGGCGCGGTTTGCGTAATCCAAAGTACGTAGCGAGCCAGTTACATAAAAATATGAAAAAAGCGCACCTGGTAACACTCATTTGGTGTGTTGAATTCCCGCAGACATGTATGCATGTGTGAGCCTTTGCTTCATGTGATTTCACTTGTGTCTGCAAGTCGCGTTTAGTGGCGGTAATTCGTTGTTTCAAGTCATATTTCTTGCTATGCATAAGGAGCATTTGAGTTCGAACGCATGCTTTCTATATTTCGTAATAATAAAATGGAAATACTTACATGATCTCTTATCCTGCCCTTCACCACTTTTTCTTCCCTTCCAGCTCAGGGTAGTCAATGAAAGCTGAGGCAGCCGCTTGCAGGGTTTGAGAGAAATTGCGTGTATGTATGTTCGAGACACATGCTACTATGGTGAGCAAACGTTTTTCGCTTTGAATACTGAATTCATGTAGTTGTTACAGTGCAGCTGTTATCTCAATGCAGCTGTCGAGGGCGTCATCAGCAGACCTGCAGTTTGCAGCAGGTGACCGCCAACGGTAAGATATGCAGTGCAGCGTTCACGTATGAAACTGTAATGGTATGATGGGCGTTTCGTGTGAGTGCTGCAGTGCACAGTTATATGCAGTAGGAAGGAGATTTTAAGAAGCTTTGGGATTTTTTTCAGTCCGTAGCTTAACACAATCAAGCGAAATGAAGACGTTCTTCTAATTTATGATAACCAAGGTTTTCGCTAAATGGCTGGGACAGCCTCTGCTACACATACTAGCAATGGGTAATGGGGGTGACGAGGGAAAATGTGTGACACAAAAAGTTAAGAAAGTGAATATATATAATTTTTGCAGAAAATGTTTCTTGTGGGCAAAGTATGTGCTACATAATTATGACTATGTTGCCACATTTTGCAAGTTATTCACGAAAAGAAACAAGAATGCACCACGTGTCTCATTTTTTCACATCCTGCAGCGCAAAACGAGACATTTTGGTGAAAGTTTCATCTCTTCGGTCATTGCCCTTGAAGCCCCTCGAATTGACTCCATGGGCCCTGACACGGTCTTCATGAGAAGAATTCTCCAACTCTATGCATTGAACCCAAACATACGACGGAGATCTGTTGCTCCTAATCTCCTATCAGACCAAACACCGTCAGTCTTTGTGCTAATGATGTTTTTTGTAGAACGCTTACACTTTGTTCGGCTATTTAACGATAGCAAGCTATGGGTAGGTTCTGACACGTCGTCTACGCCTCTTTTTGCCATTTTGATGGAGAATTGCACGTGCGTTTCGTGGCTGTCTCCTTTGTCAGCCAGGCTTTGTGAGGCTGTGAATTTAAGACTTTTTATCGGTTTTTGGAACTAGCCGAAGCACACAGGGCTAACCAGCTAGAACGACTAAAGCTCTCGCCCACTGAAAGATCAGTGCTACAACGGCTGAACAATAGCGAAACCTTTATAGGCGACACAGACGCGGACCGAAAAGAAGGCATTCCGCCAAACATCCTCGAATCTTTCTGTATTGCACGAATCTCCCGCAATATGCATCCCACACATCACAAGGAAAGAAGGCAGGCACGAGTGAAGTATCTACGACGAAATCGCAGCCACGATCCGGATGCCAGATATACAGACGCAGCCAAGTATCCTGGTAGAGACGCCTACCCTTTGAGCGTCGTTGATACTCGGGGCGTAAAGTTCGCATCTGCCACAGTACGCACCCGAAGCCCAGAAACTGCAGAGGAGGCGGCAATTACCCTAACTACCACAACGTGCTTGGATGCAGTTGTGGTATTCACAGACTCTCAAGCAGCCATTCGAAACACAGCAACGGTCGTGTGTCTATACACGCAATTCAGATATTGAAGCGCCGAAGCACTCCGATGCCGTTCACCTATGTGACATGGAATCCTGGGCCCGAATGGCTGCAAGAAAACGAGGCGGCTCATGCCGCAGCCGACGATCACGCCTATCAGGCTACTCCTTCCCGCTTTCTAGAAGCCAAGACTGCGTCCGTGGAGGCTGGGTGTGTACGAAACACTTACTTTGCAATACTGCAACACCATAGGCTTTTGCGCAGAGAGTATCCACCACCACACTCGAAGCTCAACAAAGAGGACAACACCATACTGAGAAGACTGCAGGGCAACACACACACGGCATACTAATACACCGATTGTACCCAACATTACATGAACATGTTTGCCCAATTCGCGCCGTACCTGACGCGTTGGCCCACCTGATCCTCGAGTGTCCATGCAATACGAATACAGATTTATCGCCTCCAACGAACACCTGCGACGCTGGTAAGGAAAACGAACAACTTCTCGAAACGTGGGAGGCCAAGCTCGCTTTGAATGACCTGGACCAACAACGACATCTCATCGCCAGGGCCAAGGAGGCAGTGAAGGCCAGAGGGTTCCTGGAATCAGGAGACCTCCCACCTAAGGTAGACGCGGAACCTACACCGCTACACCGTTTTGAAAAGTAAACGTTTATTCCTCCTCCTCCTCCTCCTTACCGCTTGTTATTTTTTTCATTCCAACGTCATAATAATGTCATTGAAACTCAGTTTCGTGATATTTTTCTGAAGGGCTTGGCTAGGAGATTCTTTCAAATGTTCATTCAGCTCTTCAAAGCATTCTCGGAATGCGTGGAATAACCTCAATGCAGTGCGAATGGAGTCATTCTTGGACTGAAAAGCAATCAGTACTTTTTTGTGTCGTTTTGAGGCCAAGAAGCTCTATATGATAATCTCTTGTACGTCGCAGCCCTCCTCAACAAAGACATATATATTGAATGTAAGTAAGCGGTTCACCTAATATGACACTACCTGTAGCAACTTGAGGGCTTTTTGCGGCGTTTCGCGCCTCGGCCATGCCAGTTATAAAAATTGTGCTTGGCACTGGGCAGCAAATAGCTACAAATATAAAATAACAAAAGAATTACTTACATTGTTGTACTGACAACGCAGTAGCTTCGTGCATGGATCAGAAACTTTTGTCGCACAGAGATTTACCCCTTCTTGACGGGTAGAAGCGCATTATACTGACTTCTTGCACCCTTACACAGGCTTCATGAGCCCAGTTCTTACACTTCATGCACTGAATCCAGACACACTCTGGCACTCAGCCACTCCAAAACTCCTTTCCAATCGAACACCACCAGTAATCCTTTTTGATGGTTTACTATCACACAGACTCCAGCTTTGCTATTTTTCCCGTGTGAATACTATGCGCAACCATCAATATTTCCACTTAAAAAAGTGTACAAGTGTCAGCACTTGTCGCTGGAACAAAAAGACAAAGAAAGGTACTCCTTCTTTAGCTGCCGAGGTTGGAAAGCCGAAAAGTCTCGTTTTGCACTGCGTCTTATTTTGCCCCACCTTACTCTTTCGCTCGTATTGCCCTTTGTGGCAGCCCTATCTGTATATGCGTCCCGCATTCTCTCGACTATCTTGATGGACGTAATGAAGAGCATGCATTAAGGAGTGCTGTTCTGAAGTTGCGCGTCACAACCGTTACCGAGGGCTACCACGAGCGCTGACGCAGTAAAGAAATCGAGGCGGCCGGACTGTCGCAATCGAGGTTAACTGCATTGTCAAATTTTCGGGCTAACGGGTACGAGATGGACGTGTGGACACAACGTCAATCACATATCAGCCTTAGTTGGAAGATGACAATTTCTTGTAAGCAGATTCCAATATGATAGGTTAGATGTGCGTCAGTTTACAGCGAAAGCTGTTATGAGATCATAACTCGGGTCACACGCAGTTGACGGCTGCAACATCTGCCATCATCGCCGCCGGTGTCCGTACCCACATCGCGTGAATTTTTTTCTTTTTACTATTCACAGTTGGGCTTTATAACCCAGTTCCGCTGGGTGCCAGCCCAGTATTTTACTACTGAGCTATGCCGGTACTTGTGACATTTAGGCAAACTTGCCTTAGGCAGGTTTGACGTCGGGAAACCCCCAGGTCCCTTCAAGCTGTTTTTCAACAGCTTTTTTGCCTGGAGAACCCCAACTTTTTGTGTTGTAAATAAACCCAAACCCAAACCCAATCGCGTTAATACGACTTCTAAAGCGCTTTAAGACAGCGAAAGAACAACCAATTGTCGCACAATGCGAATAACGTAGAGAGAGGGCCGTTCACTGCTACAACCCATTACAAAAGCTTGTTCTTGTTTTCCCATCAACTGTGGCGCATAAACACATCAGCCATAATTGCTCATCGTCGTCAGCCACTGCATGAAAAATTGGCACAAAATTCCTTGTAAGTGTTTAGCGGATACCACGCTTCCCCGATGAATGACAAAAATAGCACAGCGAATGCCCGCCTACTACTCTAAAATTTTTATTATGAATGCCCTAGCGGGTATCAGACAAGTGTGCTTGCAGTAGTGACCCAATAAGTGTTTTGAAAAGGCTCTAAAGGGCCGCTGTTCTAGCTTTCACTGTGACTGTGCTACGCCTTCCGCGAAGGCCGGGCGTTTTTTTTTTATTTCAGAGCTGTTGCTACGTGAACGATGGAATGCACGTTCAACGAGGTTGCTGAAAATGATTATTTAAAGCAGTAATTACAGCGCTGAGCAGTTGAGATCAGAAGGAAAGTTTATTTGTTCGTTTGTTTGTTTGTTTGGTTGGTTGGTTGGTTCTCTCGATAAATTATACGTACACACTTTGGCGGTTTGGCCAAGAATGCAACGTTAAGGTTATTAAAATGTTATTTTAGGTAATCTATAACATGCGAAATTAAAAACCAAAAACAAACAAATGAAATGGCAATAAAACATAAAATATTCAATTTAACTTCAAGTAATGTGCTTTTGAGCCTGTATTCCAGACTGCCATATTAACGTGATGGGAGAGAGAGAGAGAACATTTATTGAGTAAAGCTTGTGGGTGAAGGTGGGAGGGTCCCTTATTCCAGGAACCCTCTGGCCTGGACAGCCCGCCGGGCTCGAGCGACTAGCTGACACTGCTTGACCAGGTCCGGCTCGGAGATCGCAGCCTCCCACGCTTCACTGTCGAGGCCTTAGTCCGCATCTAGTGCTGCTGCTTGTAGCCTTGGGACACTTACTTTGCACTGCAGTAGGAGCCGTGACAGAGTGTCGGCCACATTGCAGTGAGGACAGATGTAGCTATGCAACGTTGGCCTCATATGGTGCAATAGTATGCCATGAGTGAATGTGTTTCTTTCAAGGCGCCTGTCGCACAATTTTGAAAACTTGGGTTTTAAAGTAATGACATGAAAAATAATTTTAAACGACAGATTAAAATAGTACTCGTTGAGTAGTTATAATGAAATTACCCACTGCATCAAAGACATCCTTGTAGCAGTATCCCAAGCCTGGGGCACCGAAGCCTAAAACATTTTTGTCTCATAAGGTCAAGCCTACTTTTGCAAAAAGTCATTAGAATTCGAGTTTTAATACCAGAATATCTTGAACATGACAAAAGTTAGTGTGTAATATTTTCCAGTTCGCCGCAGAATTGGCAGAGGGCTGATACCATCAGACTATATTCCTGTATTAGTGAAACATTAATGCGGGACACGACATCGAGGTCTGGTGATTGTCACTTATGATTGACGAGAATGGCTTTACTGTGACTTCCATTGATATTTTAGGTGATTATATTCTCTCCACGTGGTTATTTTTTCCACCCTACCTGTGTGAATAGCTAATCTTCTAAACCTGATTGCCGTGAAGTATTATACCACCGGAAGAATTTGAACTATTGTGAGATCTAGCGATGAGTAAGCTAAGACGTCGGCCATTTAAATTATTGTTAACCCTCAGTGATCTGGTACACATGCTAATTTCAGGTACTTCAGCTGAGACGGAACTAAAGATCGCAGCGTCGTGATGGCACGGGAGGTATGAGAAGTTGTAAGAGCTGTGCATACCAGAAGCGAATCAGTAATTATTACTGCCCTGTTCTTATTCATGGGAAGTTTTCGAAGTGTCCTGATTACTGCCATGAGCTCCACTTAAAAAACCAAAGTGAAATCGGGTAGCCTTACGGCGAATGACCAGCCAAGTGATTCGGAGACTATTCCTACACCTGCCCTTTCCTATTTGACGGAAGCATCTGTAGCTATTGTGTTACGTGACTGTGTATGATCCAGGAAATCCGCTAACCTGTTCTCTAAGAACTTGTGGCATTGATATTTAGATTGAGAAGAAAAAATCTCATCACCTTCTACACTTACAATGTCCTTTTAGTTGTCAGATGTAATTACCTCTTTATTTTGACATTTATACTTGCCAGTTTTTTCTGTACATAGATTATCTGCGATGTATGAAAACGAGGCCAATGAGCGGAAAGAACGAATCTGGGTCATTAATAAAAACGTATTCAACTCTTCCCACTGGTAAGCTAAAATATTTTAGAAATTTCTGTATGGTTAACGAGCGAAATCGGCAGGAAAATATAGGCAGACGCGCTTCCTGATAAATAACAATAATTGCTGCACAGCTAGGAAGCCCCAGACACAAGCGCGGAGTTTGCCGCTTCAAGAAAACCAGCCGTTTTATTTTGTGCGCAGGTGCTCCTCAAAACAAGATACATCCAAGTTCTAATATTGGGCGCATATACATTTTGTATAGCATTAACATGGTGCCTCTACGTACGCCAAATTAGCGTTTAGTCATTCTTTGCAGTAAGCGTAAAGCCCGTTGAGCCTTAACCGCAATGATTTCTATATGCGCACTCCACTTGAGGTTTTTATTGTACAACACGCCAAAATATTTTAGGTAGTCCACTTGCGGAATGGGTTCCTGAATAATTCAATGATGATTGAAATGAAACCGGCTATGAAAAACACCTAGAGCACACTCTTACTTACATTTAAAGCCAATGAAGTTGACTGCTGTAATCTTTCTAGCAAATTCAAATTCATTTGTAATGTTTGCTGTAGAGCATAAATATCATTGTCAGCAGAAAAGAAGGCTATATTATCAACATACACATAGGCATAGATATTCTGACAGGTATGTATAGACCTCATTAGTATATCAGATAGAAGAGGTTTAGAACTGCTCCTTAGGAAACTCCACGACTCTTTTTGTATCTAGATGACGAGCATCCATCCTTGCCACAATGAAATTTCCATCAAGTCAAGAACTCTGATAACCACGCCGTTATGTATTGTGGTAAGTTTAATGTTATCAGTGTGTTCAGCAAAATTGAATGTTCGACGCTATTATAGGCTTTTGCAATGTCAATAAGCACTAGCGCCACGTATTGTCTTCTTTTTTTATCAAGCTGCGTTTCGCTCTCTAAGTATGCTTGGGCACACCACATTGAACAATCGAATCTACTGCCGATTTTTTGTGGTTTTAGTATTGAATTGGCTTCTATAAAACTAGTGATACTGCCGTGCAGAACCCTCTCAATGGGTTTGACCATGTTAGAATTCAAAGATATAGGTCCTATATTATCTATCTTGAAGCCTTACCCCTGTTTCTTCAGTTCTAATTACCTTCGCTATTTTCCGATGATACGAAACTCATGCATGCTTTAGACACTAATTTATAACATTAATAACTTCACAGTGAGATATAAAAATTATTTGGATCAGAGGCACTGTAATTCCATCCATGCCCGGAGATGAAAAGAGTAACTGCCTTATCACGCAGGATAGTTCAGACTTTGTAACTTTCTCAAAATCAGCCTTGTTTGTGCGATTCTGTCACTTGATAGGCACAATTGATGTAAATTTTCCCTCTTAGCCTTTATTGATTAGGTCTAGAACTTTAGCCGTTTGCGCTGACGATAGAAGGTAATAATCCGAATTCACTGGTGATGGCAGGATCTTGCTTCTCGTGTATCGAAACAGTGCTTTCTTATTTTTTGGTTTTGAGAGGAAGTTGTAATGTCTGTGATCATATTCCTCTTTTGCTTTAGCGACTGCGTGTTTAAAACTAGCTGCTATTAATTTATATTCAGACCAGTTTTTAGGGGATTGATTGTGATTAAACTGCTTTCAAGCTGCCTGGCGTGGGTGGCGATCTCGTTTGCAACCTTCATTCCACCGAAGACCAGAGTGCGCCCTTTCGGCCAGGTCAACAGTAAATTCAGCTCGCTTATAAGCCCTTTTAGTAGTTGCGTTTCACTTCATCGCTTTGCGATCGTTACCTTTGTCGGAGGAAGTCTATAAAGCTGATGTTAGGTTATCTCTATTTTTTGGTAATTCACAAAAGCTCTGACTTGAGAACAAGAAAGGGTTTTCGGGCACGAAATCTCAAGCTTATAGGAAAATGATCACAATTTGTGGCACAGTGCAGCGCTGATCAGTATGAACTAGAAATACTCCAACTCACGAAGCTTAAAAGTAAGGCTGATCGACATCGATTACGAATAGATTGAGGGGGGGGGGGGGGGGGTTCTGGTGTTTAAGAACGATAGAATATTATTTGTTGCCTGCTCCCACAAACGTTTATCATACTGATCAGTTTTAGAACTCCCGCACGTGTGATGAGAGTTAATATCGCCGACTACAATTTTCTCCTTACATTATGACCTGATTGTCATAAGCAATCGTCCTGTTTCTTGTACACCAATCGGAAAGTACACAATAACTACAGAGCTGGGTTGGCAACCGGGTAATGTGACGTCTATTGCAAATATTTCACAATCTGGGGACATATACTTGTACGAGATTTTCGCATTGATACTGATTCTGGACGTTAGAGATAAAAAATTCTAGTCCTCCACCTCTGGATGGGCGGTCTAGCCTAAACGAATGATATTTGGTTAAATGAAACGCTTTATCTACGGAGAGCCATATCTCCTGCAATGCAACTAAATCCTTGGTGAATTTTGAAGACAAGTATACAAAACCAGTTATTCAATAGTGAATTGATCTGCAATTCAAATGAAAAATCTTTCAAGTGACCCTTTTTTTCGAAAAAATTGCCTCCATGACTGCCTTATCCAGAATAGTTTTTTAAATCTATCTTTGGAAGGCTTGTCCTGTCCTTCAGGCATTTTTCTGCATGATTTGGTGAAGTTGTTTTCTTGGTAGAGGGGACCTAATGCGTTTCAGTGATCTAGGGTCCAAAGCTATGTCATCAAACTCCTCAGTTTTGTCAATTACATAATTCATTTGACGGTAGTTGTCATGTAGAGAGAGTCCTGCGTAGACGAAGTCAGATGGCGTAGTTGCAGTTTCTACGTCAATAATCAGTCACAGAAGCTCTGAAGTCCTGAAAGTTATTATTCATTGGCGTTCCAAACATATGAGTCACTTCGTTGGCCAAACTTTGAGATAGAGCCTCACAAATGTTTGCAGCAAGGCGCTACATAGACTTTCCAACTGTTCTTTCGACCACTTCCACTATGGATTGAGACAAAGATGCATCCGCCGACGTCGTATGATCGGCTAATACCCTTGCATAACCGTTACTTGTAGCCTTAATCAATCTAAGGCCTCTTTTCGAGAGCAGCGGCTGCGGTCGACAATTTCAGAAATCGAGATTTCTGGAGCTTTAGCAGAGCAATTTCCATTGTCAGCACTGCACGCTTCATTGCATAGACAACATTTTTTTTCTTTGCTCTGACACTCACTTCACTTGTGTGGCTCCCCGCACATCTGGCATCTTAGAGTGGACCTACAGCTTTTCACTGTGTAATCACAACACCAGAAGTTTACGCACTGCAGTAGTCGAGACGTAAGTGGTTCAACTAGATAGATAAGGGGCCACGCCTTGATTTCCGTTGGTCGACTTGATCCGGCTAATTTCAATATTACCGACTCATTTAGAAATTTGGGCTTATCAACCAAACGGTCAGACCTATTAACGGACAGTGCACCAGCTGTTGCAAATATCTCCAATACCTCGATGGAGTGAAATTAATGTCTACGCCTCGCTGAACCCTTTCACGCATGCTAAGTATAAGGAATAAATGCGCTGACCGGGTTAGAGGCAAACATAGAACATTTCAGGAGGCCATGAATCCAAACCTGGTCTAACGAAATACAGACGATAACACCATTGCCGAACTGTCGGACCTCTGAGATACCCTGAAAATGAGCTGTGGCTGCTAATGACTAAGCTGGAATTACTTTCAGATTTTGCGGCAGGAAATGTTTTAATGACGAGCCTTTTGCTTATCTGCTTCACAGGTGAATTTTTTCTACAACACAGTTTTGTTTTGTGTAAACGCCAAACACAGCAACATTCACTGCAAGACGAGATGTATTCATTGGCGCTTACAATTTCTCCTCTCTGATATGTATATGACCATTTTTATTTCTAGTTAAGTAGAAGACATGCGTACTTCCACGATCTTCCCTGAGAGTCGCTCAAACTTTCCCTATTCAGCCATTCTTCTGAGACAACTTTAACGCCTCCGCTCTGACATCCTTCCAGAGATCCATAAAAGACGTCGCCTTCTCGGCCTCAATAATTCTAGCTTCCATGCACCGAAGCAGTTCTGGTGTGAAATGCTCTTTCCAGCTTCCGACTTTTGCTTTTCGCACAATGCCGTATTTCGTTTCGTCTCCTTCGAAGCCCTCCTTACAAGTCACCTTGGATCGATTCAATACTTTTATCCAGTGAGGGTTGGGATTTCTCTGAAGGTCCACGACCATAACACTTCGCATGCGCTCCGGCTTCATTTTTTCGAGCAAATTATGCAGTACTCTTTCGTCGCCTTCCAAGGCTCGCAAATAGTGCTCGCCAAGAAAGTGCGCTACTTTTAGGACTACGCTACAAGTATTCTTCTTCATTTCTTCGTAAGTGACGAATAGCACGTTAGGTTCCTGCCTGAGGTGGTACGCCGACGCCACGTGTTCGAAGTAGTCGCCGTATCCAAAGTTCCCACTTACGAACACGCGGACGAAGTCATCGAACGTAGCGTCCTGGTACTCGTACGAGCTCAGGTTGGTCACCATGTGGTACATGGAAACGCACACGTCCCAAGGGTTGCGGGCGACGTAAATGTACCTTCCTTCTTTGGTGATGATGTCCTTAGTCAGAGGCAAGTGCGTAGCAAATATCCTGAAGGGCAGGGATGACTTCCAGTCCTTGATCACCATGTATTCAATGAAGCGGTATTCTTTCGTGAACTCTTCGTGCGTGTCCAGTGGCTCACCCTTTCTTACAATCAATTGAACGATGTACATCATCCAGTGTGTTCCACTCTTGGGAAAAGTTGACTGCACCACGTCTCCCTCCTGCGCTCGGAACTTGAGGTTTTCTCGCAGCATATCCGGAATGATGCCTGCGCACCTGGGCACCCCGTCTATAACTTGAGCAAATGGCTTTCGGATTTCCATTCTTTGAATTCCCTGTGTAAGACAATGACAGCAGCACCATGAAAATAATATCGGCAAAGTCTACATGATTCAAGCATATGGAATTTTATTGCGATGAATTCAGACCCTATTAAGACCTGAACACAAAACAGTGGTAGTGTTTTTTGCGTACCCTAAATATTTCAGAGCAGCAACAATACAAAACGCTGCAAACGTTTTTCAAGGTAAACGCAAATCAGGTGTTCTCCGTAAGGGCAGTCATTATTGAATATGCTCATTAGTAAATCGGTATACCAAGGTTGAGAACACAGAGCATTTATTGTAGGTGCTATAGGTAACAGCTCGAACAACTCTCTCAACAAAAAATATTTGAAGAAATATTACAGCAGGTGCTACAACGGTAAAAGATGTGGATACCTCGTTGTTACGTGTGCTTGAGCACAATGCAAATAGCTATGCACTTTTGAGCTGTACAGAACATAACGCTCACAGCAGAGCAGCACGTGGCCCTGATGTGCTGAACAGCATGTCTCATTTGCATTCAATTGCGAAGTTTTCTAGGACACTTATTAATTCATTGTTAAAAAACAATTCTTGAACTAAGTAAACACAGTTTTATGTTAGGAGCGCGGAAGCTAAGGCGACGTTGTAAGGCCTCATGAAACAGCGTCACATCACCGAAAACATGCACAGGATGAAAGAATAGAAAAAATCACCGATTGCTCATTTGATACTGAACCTATTTTAAAAAAAGAGCCGAAACGGTAAACCACGTTATGGTCGCATGCGCGCACAATTGCGCAAGAGGCTTACAAAATTCTACGAAAAAAACACCTCGAAGTCATTCTGGTACGATGCAATACGAGACTATGGCGTTACGCTAGAGTCATATGTTGCTTTGTGTTTTTCAGTTCACTTAACGGCTTGGCTTACACTCACCATATGCTGCGTTGCCGTTATTCTTAATGTGAGCACGAGCTGTCTCACACTTTTGCAATTTTTACACAAGACGATAAATTGATCAATATGTGGAGTTTACCGTCCCAAAACCACCATATGATTATGAGAGACGCAGTATTGAAGGACTCCGGAAATTTCTACCACCCGGGGTTCTTTAACGTGCACCGAAATCTGAGCGAACGGGCCTACATTATTTCCGCCTCCATCAGAAATCCAGCCATCGCAGCCAGGATTAGATCCCGAGACCTGCGGGTCAGCAGCCGAGTGCCTTAGCCACTAGACCAGCGCGGCGGGGCTACATGAGGCTAAAGTAACACGGGACATTTTCGACGTCTTTCTAACCAAAACTAAATGTGAAGCGTGCGCCAGCCTGCCTTCTTTTAGTCATCTGGATAGTGAATGCAATCTAGTATAGAAATCTGGTGTCATACCAAAGTTAATTTGTGGTCTTTTTCGTAGGTTTTTGTGAGCCTTTTATGCAAGTGTGCGCGTATGTAGGCCATCTAACATGCTTTACTTTTCCTGCTACTTTCTTTGTAATAAATTCTGTTTCAAGTCAGCACTAGTTGTGTCCCCTCTTTTATACTGTCCTTGTTTTCGATGCTGTGAAGTTCTTCCATGGCAGTTCGAGGGTTGAAATGAAGAAAAATAAGGTGGTTCAATAGTTTTATTGCATGAAAAATATACAATAATGAATGCTTCTAAAGAAAGCTCTTATAGAAAAGCGTTTCTGACTCCTAATGCGGCGCAAGACATTCTTCTACAGTTATTGGAAGCAACGACTCGTTCACGGTAATGGTTTCTGTTGTCAAACTCTTGTAACAGAGTAACATAGGATTCGGGTTCATGGTATACTATGCGCTTATATATTATCTCGGATGATTTCTGAATAATACCTATCTACCACTTCACATTGATCAAACAGAGATGAACATCCACAAACGCGGCAGCTAATCAGGCAGACCGTCCAAGAAACTTTGATCTGTGACGTCGCGATTTTGTTTTATCTCGGTATTAGTTTCGGGTGCTTTTGTACGCATGCACAACTTTACATAATTGATACATTTTGCTAATAAATTTCAGTAGGGAGTTAGCGCTCTGTCATCGTGTATGAATCTGCTCGGCCAGTCTTTTTTGTTTTTTTTTTCGTAATGCACTAAAACAATTCAAGCACGACTTACCGACGCGCCCAATATTTAACACTTGCGATGTGTGGCAGCTATACGTCACCATTTTACTTGGATACAACTTAGTTGACTCCTGGTGGCACACCTCACTCCTTTCACCACTAAAATTAAAAATTAACTAACCCAATCACCCTAAATGCCGCGAAAACACATGTCCCAAGTTTTATAAAAACATTTCATATCTGTCCCTTTAGATAAACCATACACCAGAGTCTCACACCACAATTTGCGCAACTGTCACTGCAACGCAATATATTCGTCGCAATGTTTTTCCTGCGCACAACCCAAGCGTGGAAGGGCATCCACCTCGGTGGGAGGTAGCGGGTTCTATCCCGGTGGTAGCAGTCGCATTTCAATGGAGGCAAAATGTTAGAGTCTTGCGTGCTCTACGATGCCAAGACGATGGAACACCAGGTGGTCAGCATTTCCAAAGCGCTTAACCATAGCGTCCCTCAGAATTGTCTTTTCATGATTTCTTCTTCAGAGTTTGGTGTACGCAAGCTTGACTATATTGCAACTGTATAGAGCTCACGGACGCCCGCTCATTCACAGAAATCAGCCGCCAAGGTGTTGACGTCGTTGCACTAGACACTGGCGTTGTAAATTTATCTACGGCACCAGTGCCTTTCTGTAGCTGTTTTGGACGCACAAAATAATTGTTTGCTGGAGCGCATAAAGCTGGCATAGATTCCGACGCAGGCGAAAGAAAAAAAATTGGTCCACTTAAAACTCATATTTTCCTGCAATATCGTAAGCTGTAAGATTGGTTACTCTGACGTCCGCCACGTCTGCCAGGATATCATGGGTAGTAGCGCTTCGGGGACCTCTCGTTGTGTTCAACTAAAGGGTTCTGATACTTAACGAAATAAATTAATGAGCCTTCTGTGTGTTTTAGCCGGATGAGCCTGTGTCTAACGATATAAAAATAGAGAATAGGTGAAATGTCTGAATATGTTACTCACAGCTGTGCGTAAAACACACCTAACTTTTTAACCTCATCGGGCAGTATACTAATATTACTCAATGTCAGGGTTTTACGTGCTCGAAACACGATATCGTTATCAGAGATGACGTAGCGGTGTGAGCACAGCAAAGCTTGCCTGCCTGCAGTTTATTCACGCGCACCTTCATCCAAGTGCACAGTTCTTTCGTGCCTAGACTCGACCGAAATAAATGTGACCGCCGCGACCGATACCCATTCCCGTGAGACCGTCGGATGAGGAGTCGAGCAACGTGCCCATATAGGCCACCCCGGGGTCAAGCATATTCATAATCAATGAGCGATATACATAAATATATATAAATATATATATATATATATATATATATATATATATATATATATATATGTATATATATATATTTATATATATATATATATATATATACATATATATATATATATATATATCTTCAGTGGGAAAGTTCACGGTCTCTGACCAAGGCCACAGCCCAAACGTAAATCAACGATAAAGGAACTGCTTGTTTTCTCGTACGTGTACCAGCTGCTCTTCCTATATATATATATATATATATATATATATATATATATATATATATATATATATATATATATATATATATATATATATATATATATATATATATATATATATATATATATATATATATATATATATATATATATATATATATATATATATATATATATCAGACCATCGAACGCGTTATTCAAAAGTCGCAGGTTTGATTCCTGTTCACGGAAAGTGCTTTTTCACCCACTTTTCTTTCTTCTCATTTACATTACATTAGTTCTAATAACTTCCCCTACACATTCCTTGGCATTTGTGTGTTAGAATTCATTATTTGTGTCAAAACACGGGAAAACGAACCCTATATATATATATATATATATATATATATATATATATATATATATATATATATATATATATATATATCAGACCATCGAACGCGTTATTCAAAAGTCGCAGGTTTGATTCCTGTTCACGGAAAGTGCTTTTTCACCCACTTTTCTTTCTTCTCATTTACATTACATTAGTTCTAATAACTTCCCCTACACATTCCTTGGCATTTGTGTGTTAGAATTCATTATTTGTGTCAAAACACGGGAAAACGAACCCTATATATATATATATATATATATATATATATATATATATATATATATATATATATATATATATATATATATATATATATATATATATATATATATATATATATATATATATATATATATATATATATATATATATATATATATATATATATATATATATATATATATTTATATATATATATATATATATGATGGTGCTTGTATGTGATAAAATTACAAATGCACCGTTCATACTCTTCAGTGATTTCAATGTTAATATCGCAATCACGACCAATAATTGGCTTATGCTACATGTGTCTTCTATATATTCACTCAGATGTATTGCGTATGGCCATATCGAACCTACGAACCTACCACGATCCGTGGAACATGCATTGACATTGCATTTGCGAATTTTTCACTGCAGCCTCTACAAGAACCACTCACCCTTCATTTCGCGAACCATAAAGCCGTCATAATGAAGGGGCATCGCAAGCCACCCATCTTCTCTAAAAACAAATAAATGTTGATATCTATATATACACACGCAGTGTTTCTCAAGATGTATTTAGATCATGATCGACTAGGCGAATTACGCACGCAAGATTCACGGTTTTAGCAATGATTTTCTGCGGAGCTTCGTCGACTCGTCATCATTCGCCCCGTTGATACGCTTTGATTTTTTTTCTCGTTGAGTAGCACTCGTTTTGCTCATAGTCTTAACTTTATCTCTAGACGCTTAACAATTTGCAGATGGCCAATTGGTTGACTGATTCACGCCGGCCTAGTAGTGTGCAGTGCCTAGATATGAAAGTTACCTGATGTCTATGCTTCATAACAAACAGCCTCGAGCATTCCAAAATTCTTTTTAACTGGATGGAGTAAAAAATAAATTAAACACTTTCTTATTTTCCATTAGAATTTGGGAGTAATCCCTACAGAAACCAATCGCTGAACGCGAATTTCATCGGGTGCACTCCATGTTGATAGCGCTTAGCTTAAGGATAAAGTTATTCACAAATTTCTTTTTTTATATCGTTGATGCTATGCAACCTAATCATTGAGTGCCGTCATTGAATAGGCACTCATTAGTTCCTTTCGAAGGGGACCTGTGAGGGAAAGGTTAGTTTCACAGAAAGTCCTTTTTTCAACCTCTGTTTCTACTACTGACTGACGGCTTTCCAAAAGGGTTCTCTTTGCGTTGCGGTAGTACAGAGCAACTATTTTTTCCCTTTTTTCTTATGATTCTGCGGGATATGTCAATTTACATTTGTGGGAAGGCACAAGTTTCAGTACGAATCTGCGAGGCATGTATTCCTGTCTGTACGTAAGCAAGAAACTGTAACACTAAATAGATAAGAAAGGAAAGCCACATTTCAAGCCCGTGGCAAACACTGCATGCAAAGGCACTGTTTGCTAAGCTGTGAGAAAACAAAATCTCAGAACATGCACAACTACGTTGATCACAATGGCGGCTCGAAAAGCCATTGCGACAAATTGGAGGTTCACATTGTTTGATGGGAACTTGTTTCGGCCTCTCATCGCAATGTATTATTACTAGAACTGCTCTGCTCACGCATATGATAACAACCTCACAGATGTTAGTGTTTCTATCTGTCTATCTATCTATCTATCTATCTATCTATCTATCTATCTATCTATCTATCTATCTATCTTTCTATCTATCTATCCATCGATCTAGCTATCTACCTTTCTTTCTTTCCATATGTCTGTATGTCTGTCTGTCTGTCTGTCTGTCTGTCTGTCTGTCTGTCTGTCTGTCTGTCTGTCTGTCTGTCTGTCTGTCTGTCTGTCCTTCATCATCCTGGAGCTCTCTTGGTTGTATCATTAACCTGCAGTATGCGAAAATCGGCATGGCTCTGTGGCTTTTTGATGGCATTATCACATTGAATCATCTCCTTTACCGTGTAGCATTACCTCACCAAACTTGCTGTTAAAACATATCAGCTGAAGCTAAAATTGTGAAGATAGTAGGTTATTAGCAACTAATTGTATAGTGCGTTGAAGAGTCTCAAAAAATAAAGGCACTTTTACGTACTGCAACGTTATAATTAGAGAAAGTTTTACCTAAACTGAATGGTTAATGAAACTTTCTGAACAGCAGAGCTACTGAATGACAACGACATTGCCCGAGTCCTGTGTGAGTGATATTTATTTGGAATTTGCAATGCACTTAATCGCTTCTGCTCGTATGTCATTCCAGAGGTTCATGACCGGTGATTGCTTCTCCGCCTCAAGAATCCTATTCTCCATTCGCTGCAAGAGGTCAGGTGTGAAGTGCTCCCTCCAATCACCAGCATTGGCCTTTCTCACAATCGCGTACCTGTTCTCGTCACCCTCATAACCTTCTTTACACGTAACCTTTCTCTGAGTTATCACTTTGTCCCAGTGAGGATTCGCACTGCCATTGAAGTTGACGGCCACAACAGGTTGCATGTTATCGCACTTCGACCCCTCGAGGAGCTCTTGCAGCATCGGCTCGTTGCTTTCCAAAGCACAACCATACTGCTCTCCAAGAAAGAACGCCAGTTTCAGAACTACATCCCGTGGGTTCCTTTTTAGTTCTTCATAAGTCACGAAAAATACGTTCGGTTGTTCTCTTAGAGAATAGCCCCACGCAACGTGCTCGAAGTAGTCCCCATAGCCGAAGTCTCCATTGAGAAATGTGTCAACAAAGTCTTCAAATTCGCCATCCTGGAATTCAAACTGACTTATGTTGGTCAACATGTGGTAGAACGAGACGCAAACGTCCCATGTATTGCGGGCGACGTAAATGTACTTCCCTTCATCCGTCAGCATTGTTTTAACCAGCAAGTGTGTGGCTATTATCCTCAGCGGCAGAGCTGAGCTCCAGTTCTTGATCTCCATGTAGTCCAGAAAGTGCCATTCTTTACTGAAGTCATCGTGTGTTGTCATTGGTTCGCCTTTCCTCAGCATCAGGTGCGTGATGTACATCAGCCAATGCGTTCCGCTCTTCGGATAAGTCAATACCAGTAAGTCTCCCGCCTTGGCTCTATATTTCAAACTTTTTCTCAGCGTATCGGCGTTCACATTGATGCATCTAGGCACTCCGTCTATTAGTTGGTAGGCTGAAAATCGATGTGTCATTGCCTTTCGGGTTTTCTGAAAGCAACGACATCACCTTGTGATTACACGAATGTGTCCACTGCATTTTATTCACACTTCACGTAATATCGCTGTATTGACTTTGTTAACCAAGTGGTCATTTTATAAAATCTGTTCTGATGATCACTCATGGAAGGTATCTTTTCGAAACGTTAGCGGCATTACAAATTAACGAAATCTTTGAGCTTTCATTAGTTTTATGCTTCGCGTGGATGTCACATCTATGCGTCATATAGCAGATACACTGATGATTGTTCGCAGCAGATATAGATATATCATTCTATTTATTGTTCATGTGGCATCACAAATTGAAGACAGACTCTACTGTCCACAGAGTGCCAGATGTGTTTCTGTCCTTTCTTGACCGCTATACTAATTGCATGGCTGTGGCTAATAAGACAAACCTAACCACAGCTCCCAAACCTGCGAAGTTCCTCGTTTGGAAACAGGACATTGTTTCTCAAAGTGATGGTGGCACCGCGTGGACCCCATACGTCTCATGCAGTTTTTAGTCATTTTGACGTACTGTTTCTTCAGCGAATAAAAGAGATATATCACAGAGTCTATGCATTATTTTTATCCAAAGTTTCTGCAATTTTATCTGAAGCATATTTATTAAAGTCTGCCTAATACCACGAGTTTTACCAATTCTTCACTCCGAGGACCTAAATATTAAAATCATTAACGTTTTTTGAAGAATTATAGCACAAGAAATGCAAGGGGAATAACCTAAATTATGCTTCAGTAGGTACAAAATTACGTGGTATGCAAAAAACATAATCAATTTATTATCTTGAAAAGCCTAAGAATTAATGGTACCTAAGTTATAAAAACACAGTCTTAAAGAATTAGGTTTAATAAATAATGTATACAGGGTCTCAAGTTCAATAAAAATACTTTCTTTAGTAGCTACAAGCTTAGTAAATATAGGCAAAGTGAACTTGTCAGTTTTCAGCGTCACCTAGTGCAAACCTCGCTTTTTTTGTGAGCTGTCATTCAGCTCTATACAACTAAATGCAAGGGGAATATACAAAGTGACAATCCTTAAGACTCTGAATCTAAATGAAGACAGAAAAGGCTCATCAATGCGATTTCTATTAATTCCAACTTTGCACTGCGCAGTTAACACGTGCTATTTGGTCCCATAGTCATGAAAGGCATGACAAATGATAGTCATGCATTTTAGAACGTATTTGCTGTCACCCTTGATCTCAAAGCATGCCGAAAAAGCCGCGAGCTTCAATGGTGAAGAACTTGCTGGTTCGACGTTCAGTGAATCATTTCGTCCCTGGAATTTCTTCATATTTACATTAGCTGAAGACCTTTTTTACTCTTACCATCTCAACTTATCGACAAGCACGACAAACAAGTGTGAAAAAACTATAGGAGCTGAAAGTGTTCGAATCGGTGCACTCCAACGACAAAGTGTAATTATAAAACTCAGTGTCTTCAAACTGTCTTAGAAGTATCCTGAAGCTGACTCTTGACAAGCATTTTGGCTTTCGTATGTGTTTCTTTTTTTGCTGAAATGCAGACCATCAGCACAGTGACAAAATATGAGGGCATTGCACTGGGGTGCTTTTTTGCTCTCCACTTGTATTCAGAGAAACTATTTTTTAGACACAGAAAATGTTGTTCAAGAAAAAAGCGAATGTGGAAAGTATTCACAAAGGCACACCCTTCCCACATTGCAAAGAAAAAAATTACCTTTCTTCAAATTACGAAGCGCCTACCTAGTGTTCTTCAGGTCACCAAACTTTTTTATCACTGTTCCTTTGAGCGATGATGTAGTGGCAATCACAGTGCACAGCAGCGTTCTGGGTACAAGTGATCGCTGCTCTCACAGCTTCATAAAAGGTATGAGCAGGTGCATCAGTTATTTCATGAGCCACCACAAGCGACGAATGCATTATCGCACAGCCGCCGCCATCTGCGCTGTCCTGTTGCCTTTCGAGCAGCAGCCCACTTGGGCCAATGAAAAATGGTCGTTGGCAGGCGGCACGTAAAGCGAACTGTCATCACGGAGCACAAGCGGAAGCATCACGTGGTATAGAAATCTACATAGTGTGCATCTGCAAAAAGCAGGAGAATCCCCATACATAATAGTCAGAGAGCTAACCACTGCCTAACTGGATGTTTTACAAGACGATCTACCAATGCATTTCATTTCATGCACCTTTTTTTGTTATGAATACTGGTCGAATTAAGAAGAACACAAAATTATTGTGACTTACTCCTTGTCTAAGTCCGCAACATGCATCTCTGCACGTCGGCATAAAGATTATCGGCATATTTTTAATGTCACTAACAAAAATACCTGAAGCATACTGTAGACGTCCATTTACTAAGTATTCTATAATACAGTGCGTTAGGTACGTGAACACTATTGTCGGTTTTCGTCACGGGAAAGGCTAAATTTAGGACGTAATATGCAACTGCGTGACAGTACTAGAAACATTATCGATAAAGGCAAAAACTCTGTAGGCCTGAGTGCCTGGATTTGGGTGCACGTTAAAGAACCCCAGGTGGTTAATATTTCCGGAGCCCTCAACTACGGCATCTCTCATAATCATATGGTGGTTTTAGGGCTTTAAGCCCTATATATCAATCAATCTATCTATCAATGACAGTAAGAGAAAATAGTTGTCATGAGTAAGCCGTAAGAACATCAGGTTTGTGGTCGGCACTTTTTTGTAAAAGATTCACCTATTGGTATGTTTTCGAGTTATTGCAGGTCCGGGAGATATGAAATATCTACAAACAATGACAAGTTCCAGTTTCATGCCATCACTACGAAATAAAAAAGTCAATCAAAGAATACAATCATGAACTGGCACTTTCTAAAGAGCTATACCCTTCGTTTTATTTTAACAACATTCACCTATCAGAGCATGCCGAAGCTTGCCAGGTTAGATACCTCACTTTTGCAGTGCATAATAGAACTAATGCGCATTGGTAAAGAATTAAGCAGGTCATAAATTGCGCCTGCAACGTTAACAAGATGTTAACACTTGTGCGATTTTCTCTACAGTGTTGTCTTTTATTGCATGTCCTCTGGCTTACGAGGCGTCTTTTAGTGAATTGCAAAGGGGCATGTTATGACATAATGATAATAACATAAGCGCTTTTACATGCTTACACGATGATAGGATTATGAGGGACGCCGTAGCGAAAGAATCCTGAAACTTCGGCACTCAGGGATTCTTTGATGTGCACCCTAATCTATTCACACGTACCTCGAGCATTCTCAACTCCATCTAAGATGTGAGCCGTGGTGGGCATTCAATGGCATACCTGCGGGTTAGCAGGCGAGTGCCATAACCACAAGGCAACTGCCACTTGTTAGTTTAATGCAATCAAGCCTACCATCAATGGCGAGCTTCTGAAGTAACAAAAAAAAAGGTTTTTTTTTTGTTGAATTTCGCCTTACGGTGTAACTGAACACCTCAAATTGTCAGCGTTAATTGAAGTTTTGCAATTTCTTACCCATATTAAATATTGTCAAGCAATAGAGAGCCCTAAGTATATTATTGAGACAGCTTTCTGCAGTAGGTTTCATTTTCATTTCAGGAGTGAATACTGTGACATGATGCTACGACACGGCGTCGCGTTCGGTGCTATGTACAGACCTACGGGAGAGAAGTGAAAGCGAAACGCCAGTGGCCACACATGCTGCTTAGCATTCGATGCCGCAACCTGTGGCTCAGCGTTTGAGCCCCATTAGTACTATAGGTTGTTGTGGAGGGTGGTATTAATACACTACAAACTATGGGCACGCACGAGCTGCATTCCTCCCACGTTCGCTGTAGGAAACCCCACATTGAAGATGTTCATTGGACAAACGGCCCATTGTATTAACCAGCGACTATACAATCTAAAACAAGGCAGCAACATGGGGCTCTATGCAGCAGCTGCGAGTGCACGCCAGAGGACTGCGTAGTCTTAGAATAATTACGGAATCGTGTAGAGTCGGCAATTAGCTGATGCTTACGCTATTAAACTGAGGGTGGACACATCTTTTTGTGGACTGTCCATAACACTAAGCAAAACACGAAGGTCGCGAGATTGAATACCCGCAGCAGCGGCTGCATTTCCGATTGAGGCCGAAATGTTCGAAAGCCCGTGTTCTTAGATGTATGTGCGCTGTAAAGAACCCCAGGTGGTCCAATTTCCCGTAACCCTCTACTACGGCGTCCCTCATAATCGTATGGCGGTTTTGAGACATAAAACCACAGATATAAGTATTCCTAATACTAAAAGAAGACTATTATACAATCTCTGATGTGCCTAGATTCATTCTCAAAAGTTTACTATTGGTAATTAACAGCTTCTACTCATTGTATTGTGACGAACAGCTTGAAATGCCACGTGGCATCTTAGCCTACACTTTTTTCCCTTTATATTGCATTGAAGCAATGAAGCAGTCAGTTGCTTGTCACTAGCCCTGTATGATTACATGTTCATCTCCTCTATTTTGTCTGGTTTTTATCTTTGACAATGTGTTATCAACTAGCCCAACGAAAGACACTTCTGATAAAGAAGAGCATGGTTAGACAAATACACAACAAATGTGATTATCATGCGGAAAGAACAAAATATACCATAATACATCACGCAGTCACACAGAAATAGCTAAAAAATAATGAAAAGAGCAGCGCCGTACACACGAGAAAAAAATCAGGTAAGCACAACACAAACACACGGGATCATCAATGTTCCGAAGTTTGTACAGTTTTTATTTAGGACGCGAATTGCACTACTCAATTGAGCTACCGGAATTTCATTAAAGACACACAAACAAATGAAGAGATACGGCATCGCCTTTCACCTCTTCCAAGTTCCAGGGTTGCTACCTCCTGAAGCATGCACAGTTTAATTATTCTAATAATGTCGGGCTGCTAAGCTCGAACATAAATCAAGTTCCTCTCTTGGCCACAGCAGTGGTGATTCTATAGGACGTCATCACAAGCACAACGGCGCACTTTGCTTTGTGTGCCAGTTTAACAATAAGTAGCAGTCCAGAGTTCTCTAGGGACTCATATGTTACGGCTTAATGACGTAACAGCGCCGAATCCCGCTCTTTAACACTGTCAACATGTATAAAGGCATTGATCCGGTATTTAAAGCATGTAAAAAGACATCATTTGTTTTTGCACTGGCTGAAAGACATTAACGAGATTCTTTTTCAGGTGATTCGAGTGTAAATTCTACTAACGCGCTATCACATACTCTAAATGAGGCCAAGAATGTTTTTATTTGCATCTTGATATGGCACGAAGAATTTTCGGAGGACAGGATGTTGTCTGAGCATTCGTTCTGGTGAATGTGAGAAATTTCAACAAACACACAGATGACCCAATATTGAACCAATGCCGGCACCATACACACGCGCTAAATTTCTTCAACGCCATGGTATCACCACGTGCTAAGGTGTGTCATAGGCAACAATTCATTTTCGTTTTAATGTAAAAGGTTCAGACGACTAATCAAACATGAAAAATTACCA
This sequence comes from Rhipicephalus microplus, assembly GCF_043290135.1. NCBI lineage: Eukaryota > Metazoa > Arthropoda > Arachnida > Ixodida > Ixodidae > Rhipicephalus > Rhipicephalus microplus. Next base: position 1,382,737 of record NW_027464594.1, read on the forward strand.
CCGATGGTATGGGACACACCACCAAGTCATGCAATCAATCATAAAAAAATCAGGTAAGCACAACACAAACACACGGGATCATCAATGTTCCGAAGTTTGTACAGTTTTTATTTAGGACGCGAATTGCACTACTCAATTGAGCTACCGGAATTTCATTAAAGACACACAAACAAATGAAGAGATACGGCATCGCCTTTCACCTCTTCCAAGTTCCGTCACATCCTCCATAATAATTGGAGGATGTGACGGTATGACGGCATCATTATTTCAAGGTTTTGTAGCGTCACCCACGCGAGTTACAGAAAGGTGTCCCGCAGAGAGATGCACTGCAAGAACAAGTGTCAGACGCTGGAACGTTGTGGAGGTGGGGCATCAGTAAAATCAACGAAGAGGAAAAATACAAAAATGGCCGTTGCCTCGTTGTCACGTTTGGTGATTTTAGTAAGGGTATTGTGAATTTTTATGTGCTTTGATGCGTTTTATGTAGGTGTGTTTTTGAACAAACACATGTGTTAGCCAGCCTTCAGTTGCATCGACCAACGAAGACATACGTTCGTTTTACGACACTTCATCACTTGTCTTCAGGAGTAACTTTTGCTGAAGCATATACTTTACATCGCTTTCTCATGTTCTAGTTGCTTTTTTCATTTTTCTATCAAAACGACTCATTGTTTCAGTTAAGCTTTATTAGAAACGCAGCACTTCTCCCAGTGATTTTTCTCTGTTTTCTCTTCATGCATTTCGTCATATCTTGACACCATTAGTCAGTTTAACGACACTCTCCGCCGCGCTTGTAGTGAATCCCACTAAAAATAAGTAAGCCCTCTGGCCTTGGTTTATCACTGAACAGTTCGTTAAATACTTTCAGTAGATATCAGGTCAATGCGCTGTTAAACAATTCGACAGAGATGGTGTAGGCATATACATAACACGGCGCGTGACTTCGCGTACAATTTCTACCCAAAAAGCACACATAGAAACACAGAAAACGTTTTGAACAGTTTTGGGAAGATAACGCCGTTGTCGCGCAGATTACTCTTACAGATAATATGAAGCATGGATGAAATGGGTAAGCATAGAAGAGACGTCGCAACGAAAAACTGGCATGTGGCCATGCAACGCCAGTGGAGCGCTGGTTTGGCCATAAACTAATAATTTCTAACATTATCACATTCCAAAACCTCGATATGATTAAGAAGGACGCCACAGTGAATATCTCAAAAATTTTGGCCGTTGGCTATTTTCTAACGTGTTCCTAAGTCAAAATACTTGGGCCTCTAGGAATTTTTCTCCTCTGAAAATGGAGCCACCGTGGCCAGGATTCAGTTTCGCAGCCTCCGTGTCAGCAGTCGAGCGTCCTAACCACTTGGCCATCGCGGTTGGATTTTAGCCTGATGTATTTATGCTTCTTATTATTAGTTGTGTCATCGGTATGTTCTAATAATGAAGCGCCACATATTTCTTTATGTCTGATAGTTTTAATGTAAGTTTCGATGCTTACAGGTTTATTTTTACCATCGCAGTAGCTAGAATTGCTCCAAATAATGCTCATGAGAAAACGTTACACTCCTACTCGCTAGAGTTCCATGCAGTACCTCGAAAACCAGCAACTCAAGGAAACTGAACACTGCAGTTATGAGAATGGGGATTGATGCTCACCTATTTTTCTTCGTATCCAGGCTACTTTGCAGTCGAAGTGCTTCTTTTCCTTAGTTTTTGCACTACAGGCTGTGTCACAGACCTGGGGTAAGTAGATGTCAGCTCTGATAGCTCTGATACTTCATATAAATGTCACTTTTTGTGGGAGGCGTGCCACTAGGGGATTAGCAACCTACTGCCAAATAATTTTTTTCCAGTGTCAACCGCCTGACTGACCTGTGGTTTTACAGTGGGTGCCTACTCAGCTACTAACGTCTTTCCGCAAGTGTCTAAAGTCGCCGGAAAATTCGTTATCGCTTAGTCGGACGTCGTTTGTGTGCTCTAGCGGCGATTGTGTGATTACTTCTTATGTTCCGCTCTGTTTTCCAGACATCTCTCAAGATTTGTTCGCCGATAAATGACTGTAACGAGCGTATGCACCAAGCACAAAAAAAACGTTGTATATGATCAGGAGAAGCGAGTGAGCTCCGTGCTGATTGACTGTAGAGTCAAAAAGGTTCTTTTCTGTATATTTCTTTATTTTTATTTATTTCTTTATTCATATCTCATTGTGGAATTTTCCCTCCAAATACTTTTCCTCCAAACTCGCACTTGGTTTTCATCCCCCTGCTTAGCACAGCAACCATTCAGTTGCTACTGGGGGCCCCGACCAATGGCCACGGTTTCATATTCAGGCAACAAACATTGGCAGTTCCCGCGTACTGTGGCAATCGATGATAGGCGAAGCACGACTGAAAAAAGTTGAAGTGTCACTTTTAAATCAAAACAACGTTACAAGGCGGAGGTAAAGTATGCCGTACATGACTTCCATGTTATGATTTTTTTATTTAAACCTGTCATATACCTTCACCATCTATTCACGTCATCTGATACTAAGTTTCGTATATATGGAGCTAGCAAATCTGCTGCCAGCGCGCTATGAGCGTAGCGTGTAGTAATCTCGTTACATGACACGCATCTGATTATTATCATGTTTGTACCAGTGACATACCTTCATCCTCTATTACGGCACATAATACCAAATTTGGTATATCTGAATCTAACGAAACGGCTGCGAGCGCATCATGAGTGGGGCATGTAGTCTTGTTGTTACGTGACACGCATGGCGTGATTGTCATGTTAGGGTCTGTTGCTTGTGTTCACCATGCAATTATGTCATACCATACGAGTTTTGCAGCATTTCTTGTGAACGAAACCACCGCAAGAGCAACAAGACCATGAATTGTAAATCATAACATCTATGGCATACATGTCATGATTTTCATGTTATGACTAGTCACTTATACTCGCCACAGAGTGAAGTTCTGCCATGTCAATTTTGGTATCGATACCATTATCGAAACGGCCAGGAAAGCTAAAAGTGGTAGGCGGCTATATATATATATATATATATATATATATATATATATATATATATATATATATATATATATATATATATATATATATATATATATATATATATATATATATATTGTGTCAAAACACGGAAAAACGAGCCCTTAGGTATACACTTCTTTCCCTTATTCATTAACGAAGGTCTCCTAATGGCGGACTTGGTGTCAATAGGTTGTATAGGAGGGACTATTATTCAGCTGCCCGCTCGTAATAAGTTCACGTACTACATGACGCCACACATGCGCATAAAAAATTTTTTCACACTCGTCGCTTGGCTTATAGATGGCGCTGACTGACACTCCTACTTCTAAATTCACATATAAGCCCAAAAAAGTGGATGGAGGGAAGGCCACTGTGATAGCTCAGTGGTTAGAGCATCGAACGCGTTATTCGAAGGTCGTAGGTTCGATTCCTGCTCACGGCTGGTTATTTTTTCGCCCACTTTTCTTTCTTATTTACATTCCATTGGTTATAATAACTTCCCCTGTACATTCCTTGGCATTACTGTCTGATTGATTTCATATATATATATATATATATACATAGATAGATAGATAGATTGATAGATAGATAGATACGCTCAATGACGCCGAAGTTCGCTAAGAAATGCTTCGTATTTGATAAAATCTGGCATTCCGTTTAGACAAGTCACAACGATGAAATGGTTGCTTTATCATAAATGGTGAATGAACGAAACGCCCGCATGCTAGGGAGCATCAGTACTTGGAGAGTTACGCATACACATGCGCATGGGACCGGTTCACCTTGACCTACGTTTTGTGCGTTCGCTGGTGCTGGATAGCTTTTGAAATATTCAAGCCCGTCAAATCGAGCTTAGATTCTCTTACGAACGAGAGATAACAAATCAATATTATTAAGCATGAAAGCCTTGCCGATACCTTGACGAAGTTTCACGAGGTGACCGGTGAAGTGACGAGCATCGTCACCTGAATGGGTCGCTTCAATTGCGAAATACCTGAGCTTGGCCCTTAACCCCAAAACAATCACAGATAGAAAGTACACGGGCAAACTTTCCACCTGCGCCGCTCGCATCTATGGTTTTTGTGGAATTGAACCGCAGAATGGTGGCCTCTAAATTACTGTGGCACTGTGGCACGGCAGTCTACCACGCCATATAAAGCACCACCACATTAGATGGAAGTACAATAGTTCGCTTAAAACCTGCAGATGAGCGGCTGGACCGCTCATCTTCAGGCCGCTCATCTGCACCTTACCACCACCCGGGTGGTGGTGGTAAGGTTTAGCCTTTCCGCCGCTTCCCGTACCTGCTGGATGACCCCAATCCGGCCTTCAATTTCTGAGCTAGCAAAAGCGTCGAGCCAACGTGTCTCAAGGAGGTACGGGCTTAGGTGATCGAAAAGCCGTGTAGTGCATGGGCAAGACGAAGAAGTTTCGTGCCAGCAAAAGTACTCAAGCACTACGCCTAGGATGTGCACGGTTATGCTACGGCGTATACCCTCACACCTGATCTTTCCTCTCTTCTCACTTTAATGTTTGCCTAGTCACTCTCATTTCCCTTTCCAACACTTTACCAAACTATGCTACACAAAGCTATGCGAGGTGTTTTCATCTTTCTTTCTCTATTTCTTTCTCCTCCCCATTCCATTCCTTGCCCACCCCTAGATACACGTGGTGCGCAGCGGCTATCGACTGAGTAGGACCGCATTCGCAACCGGCAATTTCTTCCTTTCTGGCCTGTGCTGAAGGTGCGGAGTGTACGGGCTGGTGCTTGGATGAGTGATGTTGTCGAACAATTTAGCAGGTTTTAGGTCAAACTGCGGATTTTGTTCTTTTTTATGGCGATTTCAGTAAGCGAAAGGTGAACGCGAAGCAAGTGTTCTTTGGTTGCTGTAAGTACTACAGAAAAAAAGGAACTTCACGTCTGAAGAAGTATACGGTACGCATCACCACATGAGCAGTGTTTAGCAGTGTTTACGGTTGCTTCGTGGTACATGGTTTGTGTTACGTGACAAGTCTTATACCGGTAAGTCCCGCACTATACCCGAAGTACACTGTGTTAAACTAGGCCAAAGGACAGTCGGACATGGTCAGATTGACGACCAATTATAAGCCGCCAAGTATGGCCATGCCCGATATAAAACATCTAAGCACCACTCTAGTAGCCACCTGCGTTTTTTCGCTTCTTGTTTTGTTAAATGCAAAGAAGTTCTATGACCAGCCTGTGTAACGCTGTCCCATCATCCACACCGTGCTCCCCTGGCCGCAAGTGTTGAGGCGGTGGCATGTAGGTCACGCCTTCCCTCGCAGTGCGCGCGCTTTGACGTCACTCCCTTTCTAGCTTGCCACCACTCGCCGCGTGTCATGTCTCACTTCACTCTCTCCACCGCTGGCAACGTTCGAGCGCACATCGAGCGAACAGTCTTTCTTTGATGAAACTTACAGGAAACCCAACGTGCTTCCAATGTCTTTGCGTTTCCAAAAAAACGTTCGCACGAGTAAACACTACACCGAGCTTCGCTTGAAACCGTTTTTCCAGCACCCGTGTCGGTGTCCGTTTCAACCCGGTCAACGCAGAGCGCACCACTGCTGCTTCGCATTCCATCAGGATTCCCTTAGGAGAGATGGTTCATACTTTTTTTATAATTTAGTTTAATGAGTTTGGTCAAACCTATTAGTCACGTGGCCCTGCTGAAGATGATTATAACTGTAGTTGAGCTGCCTGTATTAAGACAAACGAGAAACCCCTCACATCGTAATGGAGTAACCGGAATGACTCCTTTATATTGTGTTCCGCATCGGCCGGGGGAAACCCGAACATTCACTGAACTTTACATAAAAATTACGTAGTGGAATCCTTGTCGTCAGTCAGTGTACAACTTAGGTGATCCGACGGAATGTATTCCCCACAATTTGCAATATGAAAGCCGCGTAGGGCAAAAAAAAAAAAACACTGGGTTTGCACGGATAACGCAACGCTGTCGTAATGAGAGCTCGACGAGTGACATTTCAGAGCCTTTTGTTAACACTCATTGTGTTACTACTACAGGCACACTTGCGTGGTGCCCACTACGCCTTGATTATTCATAATTTTTGTGTAGTAAGCCAGCATTCACTATGCTATCCTTCATCATTCTTCGGAGAAGCGTGGTATCTGCTACCGGAATATAGTGCAATATTTTTATGCGGTGGCTAAAGACGATCATGAATTATGCTTGTAGAGGGCATGCGCCCCAGTTATTAAGTAAACTGCACGAACTAGCTTTGCAAGGGGAGGGGGGATCATTGGAGGACCCAATGTTTACGAAATTCGCTTTGTGTGATGTCTGATTCTTCTTTTGATGTTCTGAAATGCTTTACAACTCATAATAGCACGATTCCTTTACCAATATCAAGCTGGCCTAAGGCCAGTCGTTATATTACTTTCAAGGGCTGGTGTGCCTCAGTGGTACAATACTGCACATACTGGACCGTTTTGTTGCAGTCATCTCTCGTTTTTATAACTATCAATTTCGCCGCTTAGCTTCGCTAACAAAGTCCGTAGATCTTGTAGGCAAAATTACCAAAAAAAAACACAAAATGGCTCTTATGGCGATCATAGGCTCGAGCCCGGGTGCACTTGGTGCCTCATCGGCACAAAAGAATTCTATCTTATCGCCACCGCAATGCAATCTAACGCCAATACTCTAAGAAGATAAACAAAAGAAAGAAGCGTGCTGGCATGTAAACAACCGCATCGCAAGAATCGAGCCATGAGGAGTCATATAAAACCGAGCAAAATATAGACAATAGTTTGTGAGCGAGAAACAAATGCCGTCATCGCCAGAAAAGAAAACTGCACGTTCACGCGCGATCGCATGTATGGGTGTTAGTCACTGCGACAGCATAAACAAACCCCGAGTGAAAGGGTGCCATCACTTGCTCGCCGTGCTAGAAGTCATCGAAATATTCTTGTTTTTCTAACAGAATGAGCGCCAAAAACATACTACACCGAACACTTGCGACACGTTCACGGCTTCGCAACAGTCACACGTTCAGGGTTAAAGGTTTTCACATTTTGACCCCTAACGAATGAAAACTTTTCAGTACGTCTGACAGACTCATTTGCTACCTGTACTACATCCGTTGGATGCGAAATTCAGGACGAAAAAAAAAGACTGCAACTGTAATCCTACGCTTACCTCCCTTAAAAACGCGAGCCTTCACACGCGCCAGGGGGTTTCCAGACTAGGGACCACGCCACCTGCTAAGCAATATGGCGGCGCCTATGATAAAAATGTCTATAGGAGCGCCACTGAACTGTAGGCGGGCTTTCCACCGGATACGCCTGGTTTCGTTGAGAGCACGGGGGGAGTGCCTGCGTACAATTTGTGGCTTGTGCACGTGCCAGATTCTCACTTCAGAGGTAGCAGTGTGCGATAAAAATCGTAGCATATCCACGGAGTGAATTATAATAAGTAGGGCGAAGCGTCCGGTTGTGCTTCCGCGCTTCCGCTCGCGTGTTCGTTCTTGCATCCGTCAGTCCCTGCGTCCGTCCGTCCGTGCGTTCGTCTCTGTGCTCATTCGTGCGTCCATCTGTGCATCCGTCCGTGCATCTGTCTGTCTGTCAGTCCGTCTATCCGCGCATCCATCCATTCGTCCATCCGTCCATCCATCTAGGGAGGACTCCGAGTACCACCATCTTGCATCTTTCCATCATATATTCATCTTACGGTAGTACCACCATCCCGCGGACATTCCAAGGACTAAACAAGAAGTGGTTACCAACAGCTACTACTACTGCTACTACTGCTACTACTACTACTACTACTACTACTACTACTACTACTACTACTACTACTACTACTATATACATCACGGACGCACTACCGCGGCTGAAGGAGCTTCGCTCCTAAAGGCGTCGCATTTTAGAACAGCCTACATTTTTTAGACGTCACAGACTTATGGCACGACATTGACAACCTGCAGTTGAATTGTTTGCCGCCTACTAGCATAAACAAGCTTCCGTAAGCAGTCACACTAACCGTAAATTAGCTGTTTTATTTATAACGCCGCCAACACTAATGGCTTCATTTGTTGGCGCCTGAAACACCGTTTTATTACTGAGACGCGAATGTCGTTTACATGCTGCGTGCTTCTGCAACGAATTTTGAGGTGGCACTGGCGCACCAGGAAATAATTTGTACAGATGCGCTCTCGTGAAATATCAGCGTTTGTAAAAGTTCAAAACTAGCAATTTAATTTTGAGAAAAATAACGTGTGTGGAACACTGGCTATAATTACGTCAGTTCAGGTCATAGAAACAATTAAGATTCCACAGTTCTTAAGATTCTTACTGCAGGTCCTAGTGTTCGTGGTAGGCTTTCAGGAGCTCCCATCCTCTCTAATACGTTCATAGGCTTTCAGAAAGGTAGAAGAAGGAAGCAAATATTTAAAAATGCATATTTTCAACATTCCTAGTTCGAATCATATCGGAGCTTCTTTATTCTGGCCTTTATTTTTTCGAGATGATAGGTAGGATGCATATTTTATTATATGCGAGCTACTCAGATGTTATGTCTAACTGTTGCTTGAATATTCCTTTTCTCATCACGCTGTAGCATTGCTTCAGAATAAACCAATATTCGAAGTGTCGCTCGCTCAGTTTCAGTTAGCCTAAGCCATTCGATTTGAGTTACTTTGTGTGCTTTGACGAGCTCCATCCAGGTGTTGTAGAGGCCTAAGCGTAATATTAGCTGCGTGGAAGCACGTTCACCGATTCCTATGACAGATTTGATGCCCTTTCGTATAACGGTATTCTGTTTTGGTATTTTGGAATTCTTGAGACCTAATTAAGTGATATGTCCAGGTATCCCAACACATGCTGTCAGCGTAGTCAACAGCGATGGAAAAGATAGAGCAGCAGCTAGCATCTTAACTACAGAAATTGACACGGCAGAAAATGAAACAGCGACAGCGCTAGTAGTCTCAACCTGTACGGACACAGCCATTATACTAACCGATACACAAGCAGCCTGTCGAAATTATCAGAAAGGAAATTTTTTAAGAAAGTCTTAGACATTCTAGCCACTGCAACGGAGACAAATCTACCAGATACGTACATCATCTGAACTCCAGGTCACGAGTTTCTGATGAGAAAGGCACGCAGCCAATGCTTACTCCCGAGTTCATGTTCACCGGGCCATCACAAGGGACGTGCTAAGGAGGAAAGAAAATGCACCTAAAAAGTTCAACAATATACTGTAGCACTACAGGCTAAGCAGAACAATATATCTGCCCGCTCACTCAAGCCTGACTCGGGAACAGGCGGTAACCCTCAGGAAGCTGCAAACTAACACCTACGTTCACGGTACGCTGGTTCACCGCATGGCACCAACCGAATACCCATACAACTGCAAACACTGTGATGTCCCCAAAACCTTATTTCATATCGTATGGGGATGCAGATAAAGACGTGGAGCCACTACACTAACCGAAAAGCAGTGGGAGTCCCAGTTATCAGACCAGGCCTGAAGAATCAGCGCAACATGGTTGAACGGGTGCGGGAGATGGCGAAGGCCCACAGCTACCTGGAATAAAGAGGCCGCTCCCCTTGGGCGCTCAATGCGTTTGCTCCAATCAATTTTTGTTCCGTCGTAGTTCAAATTGAAATGCGAAAGGTGCTTATCTAGTGCTTGTAAACTGTGTGCTTTACAGAGATCATTTCCAAAGAAGATACAGAGACAATGCAGCAACACGTACATATGTTCACCAGCTTTATGCAAAATAAAAAGGAACAGTTGTAGCTACAATACCAACTAGTAAATATGAAAAATGATGGGAGCTTCTAGAATTAACGCCACGTGTCGTACAACTTGTATCAAGTGAATGCACTATAATGGCAAACGCCAAGTCTTTAAGATCGGGCGTTTCCAAATACCATGAAGTCATGTTCGGAGGCATACAAAATAGGGTTAAATGTTTGGTCCAAATCATTTATTATAACAGGAGGTAGATTGTACAGCGAATGTGCAGATAGCTATAGGGAGTGTACAGAGAACATTTTGCACCAAATATTGCGTGGCGGTGTGATCGATAGGTATAGCATGCAGCCGCATTCGTGTAGTTGAACGCGTGGATCTTTTTCGGGTAGCTAGCAATAGACTATATCGTCCGTCGTTGTGATGCACACAGCAATCACACTTTCTCTCTAAGTTATACCTATATTTCTTAAAAAACGTTTCCTTTGGTGCCAATTTTCTGAATGACAACCACGTTGTACAAGTCCTGCAGGAGTGTTATTTATTAGGAAGTCTCCATGCATCTAATTGCATCAGCGCGGATATCCTTCCATAGGTCCATGAATGAAGATTTCTTCTCCGCCTCAAGAATCCGATTTTCCATGCGCCGCAGAAGGTCGGGTGTGAAGTGTTTCTTCCAGTCACCAACCTTTGCCTTTCTCACAACTGCGTACCTGTTTTCGTCTCCCTGATACCCTTCCTTGCAGGTAATTTTTTTTCTAAGAATAAGCTCGTCCCAGTGAGGATTTGCACTTCCATTCAGATTAATGACCACCACGCTTCGCATGTTTTCAGGCTGCGACCTTTGCAGGAGCTCTTGAAGCACCGGCTCGTTGTTTTCCAAAGCACGGCCATACTGCTCTCCAAGAAAGTACGCCAGTCTCAGAACTACATCCCGTGTATTCCTTTTTAGTTCTTCATAAGTAATGAAGAAGACATTCGGCTTATCCCTTATAGCGTAACCCAACGCAACGTGTTCGAAGTAGTCACCATATCCGAAGTTTCCACTCACAAAAGTATCAACGAAATCTTCGAACGTACCGTCCTGAAAATCAAACTCGCTCAGGTTACTCATCATGTGGTAAAACGAGACGCAAACATCCCAAGGATTTCGGGCGACATAGACGTACTTTCCTTCATCCGTCAATGCTGCTTTGTCTGGGGCAAGGTGTGTGGAAAATGTCCTCAGAGGAAGAGAAGAGCTCCAGCCCTTAATCTCCATGTACTCCACGAAGCGCCACTCTCTAGTAAACTCGTCGTGTGTGGTTATTGGTTTTCCTTCCCTCAATATCAGCTGTGTGATGTACATAAGCCAATGCGTCCCGCTCTTCGGAAATGTAAATTGCACGACGTCTCCTTTCGTTGCTCTGTACTTTAGGTTTTCTCTCAACCTCTCGGCGTTGATGTTGACGCATCTGGGCACTCCGTCTATCACTTGGCAGGCTGGGCGTCGGGGCTGCATATCCTGCGGGTCTTCCTGCAAGTGAGAACTCAGTGTAGTTGGGGGTTAGTTTAAGTGCATTTTATTTCTTATTATGATGACATCAGTGTTTAGTTTTTCCCTTGGCTCTCTGCTTAACTAAGCTACCAATAAGTATATATTCTTGAGTTAGCACCGCGGTGTCTAATTGTGAATGGTATTTCAAGCTGACGTGATCATGGTGTCTTACCCTACTATAGGCTCCTCAGAGATGATTTTTTCTTCTTCTTAAAACAAGAAAATAAATTATGTTGATAGGAGGCAGCTGTAGTTGCACCTAATTTCTCGCAGAACCAGCTGAAATATCTGGGAGAATGTTTTGTTTTCTTCGTAAGTGTGCGTACATGACACCTATGAGCAGTGTTTTCGTAGCAGTGGCTGACATAATGCATGATACCATCGCTGGTAGACCTCCAAGTGATGGCATTTCCAGAATTTTGTATTAATTACCGAAGTTATGGGAGCAAAAGGAACCTCTATTCAGTAACATCGTAAGTACTGTTTACGCGCTTAGAGTGATGATTTGCAAATATTCAGTGAAGTACCATTACCATAGTTAGAAAGCATGGAGAGTTTTAAATATCATGGTTTGCTTTTTCTCTTTGTGGCCAAGTTCCCCGTAATTTCTAACACAGGCACGTGAGAACAATGTGCTATATTGCTGTGTCCTTCAAGAGCATTCGTCATCATCGGCCATTCTTATTGTCAGCACAGCAGCTGACAGACAGCTTCTACGAATATCTCAAATTTATATCATTATTCGCTAGCTGGCAAGCTGAATCTATTTCTGCATACCGATTCTTGAACTTCATCACACCGCGTATCTCTATGCCACCCTAGGCTGTTTCGCAAGCTTTAATGCCATTTCAGTCACTTTCACTGCTGTTTTACTAACTGTATTTTGACACGCGCAGGTCTGCCATTTTTCTCTGAATACCACCATCAATATCTGTGGCTTTTGGATGTTTTCATTCTATATGTCAACTAAGTTACACCTTTCACACTTGTTTAGTGTTTGGCTATTCTCTTAATTTATGGCCTGTGCGCTAGTGAAGAGAATAAGCAATCATTGTAAGGCTTACGTTTTTGAGGCAGCTGTGAATTTTCTGTCGTTATTTGAGTATTACTTGCCTTATGCATTCGAGCCTAATTTTGTTTCTCACAAAAATACAATAGCATGACTAGCTTCCCGTGCATGTAAACAAGCTGAATATCGTGGTGAAGTACTGATGAATACAATAGCGCAAACCAAAAAGGTGATTCGCGGTGGTGTTACAAATGAAATAGTCTTCGCGATACACAGCCAGACACTAAACTCTGTGAAACAGTATTTATATGTACGTTAAGTACTAGCTGAGAAGCCTGCTCAAGTAAACAAATTAATTCATCTATAAATATGAGATGGTGTACATACCGCAAGCGTTCTTAGCTCATGAATGGTATAATACCATTGCCACTAAAGCGGAAAATGAACAACCATTGCATTCCTAAAGTTACAACATATGAAGCAGGCACTTTAGTGATACTAAAAAAAAAATCAAGTTCACCACTATAAAACGTGCTGAGGAAAAAATAGTGAGATATGTAATGCAGAATGGGAGCCAACAGAATGTGCAAGAAAACAAACAAGGGTAGCCGAAATCCTTAATCGTATTAAGAAAAAAGGAGTTATGGTGGGTTATCTTTTGAGAACAGACAGACAGTGTTCAGTTAGAGCAAATGAGTTAGAGGAAAGGATGACGGCAACGTGTAACGACGAAATCAAGCAGTTTGCAGGCCTGAAATGGAATCACTAACTTCGTTTCCCGATGCGGCTCACTTCGTGTAATTGATGAAAATTTTCTATTTAGTGTAAAATTGTTTTTTCTCTCATCTAGTAAAACGTCGCTAAAGCTTCAACACGTCTCACCTTCCCACGTATTCAATAAGTTATGCTAAGAGCTAAGGTACATAAACTCACTAGGTGTAGGCCCAGTTATTACTAGTCTCAAAAACTTGCACTTCTTTTTCTGTAAGAGCAAGCTGTTTAATAATTTCTACTCAAGATTCACTCTCGCTTAGTAAAACACATTTTCACTTTCCAGCAATTTAGATGGGTCTGGAGTCATTATAGTGTTGTGTTTTCTTATTTTCTTGTGGTACAACTCGCCTGCTTGATTTGATATTAGTTAGGATAACATTGCTTGCCTTTTCGTTTTGTGCTTCAACTTTTAGTGAAGAAGCACATCGAATGTGGTATCTGTTTTTATTTTGTGCCCTTACACAAGTACCGTGCTTCGAGAACCTTCAATAAAAAATAAAATGATAGTCAATAAAATGAATAGTCAATTATTATCTCACCTCGGTTGTCCTCAAATGCAGGTCCGTTTGTAGAGAAACCACTTCTTGCCCTTTTCCACCAGTACCCTATGAGCACTCCGACGTACCCTAAGTGACTTTGGCCTCGACTATATACCACTTGAAAGAAATGACGTTAATGTGTTCCAATATAAATCACACCTTGTGATAGGAACAGCTCTAAAAAATGGTTTTGTGGAGTGTCGTCCGGGCGGATGTGGTCAGCTAGCATATAGCCGATGCTTGGTCCGATGATAACATCTTCGATGCCGGTGCAAAAGTCACGAGAACACACGTTATCACGGTGTCGAAAGCCACTTGTCTTCTGTTTTGGTGAACTTTGGATGACTTCTTTTGTTCCTTCTGTTGTCTTAGCGTATCTCACGATAGCTTCGCTGATAGAGGGCTCCATTAGGCTTGGGTACACAGCGTGAAAAAGAAAAATTTGTGACATACGTGAGAGATTTAGGCTTTGAACTAACGCACTTTGACATGGCGAGTTTGCTACTGTGAGTGCCATTAGGCTTCATTTTATGCTCGTCGAGCATTCTGTGAGATTTTGAGAACGTCCATCCGGGCACCAGATATAGTAGTCTTCGGGTAGGAAGGAAGAAAAAAGGCCACATGGTTTCATGTGTCGGAAAAAATGTGGGGCACAGTGTAACCTACTCATTCAATTTATTTAGCGCTAATTAGGGCGAGTGCATTCGGACTAAGACGCACCGAAATCTCCCCGAGTCAGACTCACTGAGACTCACTATCATGAAGCGTTTCACCTGGACTCACTAAGACTCAAACTGAACGAAGTATTATTCAACCGGACTAACTAACGCGCAGGGCTTGACCTGAGTCTGCGTGAGCTAGAATGTGTAGACTCATGAGGCCATTCGCATCGAATTGTCTTTTTCGAACTGTAGTGTCAATACTCTTTACAATATTATGTCACATAATTGGGGCTCTTTACACCTTTTTTCGTGTATTACCTTCAAATACGAGTTCTTAGTAGTTGCAAACTATTAATAACTTCGTTTTTCGTAAACTAGATAACAGCAAATGGTACATTTAGGTTCAGCGGGAGCAGTTCAATGCACCCCCCTACGTTTTTCATGCTCCGATCAACATATAATACAATGGTGCATGATTGATATTGCTTTGGAATATGTGTGACTTGACGGTAGTGTTAACACGAATCTAGGTACCGCTGATAGGAATGCTAGAGAAAGTAGAGAAGATTATTGGTTAGCAAAAGCAAGTGGAACTCACGCAGCCTCATTAAAAAAATTCACAGTATATCCACGGAGTGGATGATGATGAGTGGGGGCGAAGCGTTCAATCGTCTGTCTGTCTGTCTGTCTGTCTGTCTGTCTGTCTGTCTGTCTGTCTGTCTGTATGTATGTAAGTATGTCTGTCTGTCTGTCTGTCTGTCTGTCTGTCTGTCTGTCTGTCTGTCTGTCTGTCTGTCTGTCTGTTCATCCGTTAACTATACGAAATCATCGACTGTAGAAAAAGCACTAACGTCATGTAGTTGTAAAATATCCTAATACAAATACAAATAACGCCATCTAGTGAACAATCATTGAGCCTATCTAGAAGTGGCTACATACAACTACTACTAATCATACTACTACTGCTACTATTAAAGCAACTACAACTACCACTACTACGCTGCTGCTGCTGCTGCTGCTGCTGCTGCTGCTGCTGCTGCTGCTGCTGCTGCTGCTGCTGCTGCTGCTGCTGCTGCTGCTGCTGCTGCTGCTGCTGCTGCTGCTGCGGTGTTTTTCCACAATGGTCAGTGCCTTACAAGAAAACAGCGCACGTTCGAAATGCGCGGCTTGAAGTGGTGACCCACAGAAACGTGCAGGGCATAAGCAGAAATAGTTTTCGGAGCCAATAAACATAAAGTATGCATGAACAACTTCCACAACAACCTCACGTTGAGCCTTCACGTGCTCCACTGACAGATTTTGCTTGGTGCAGTCCCAGTGGTCGCTACAGAATTTCGGCGTCCGTCCCAGAACTCCTAGAGGTGTCCGCCGCTAGTAGATTGCAGTCATCTAGCCCCGCCCCGCCTCAATCAAAAGGTTTCGTCGCCTTCGCTGCTTTGCATTGCGGCAATAATCGGAACCATTTAAGTCTTTCTGAGCCACATGTGGTTTCGCAGTGGCTGCAGAAAAAGGCCACTCGATAACGTAGTGTGATGACGCGTCTATGTAGTGGCGTAACAACGACATCAAGTGCCACCACCGCATTTGTCGCATCACTCATGTTAACGCCGCCGTCGCCACCTGTCAATTTCCTGGCATATAATATCGTCGATCACCTCTTAAAAAATAAAGAGCTTAAGGAGAGAACAAATAAATGTGGTGGTGGAGTACTACATGAAAAATGTCTAAAGCAACTCCTCATTTGCTTTCACACAGGTAATAAATTAGGGTTACGGTGATCTAGCCGCATCGACCTGATTTCGGTGCTTTGAGCACCTGGAAATAGTCAATTGATCTGGTAAAGTGAGATTTGTTTGACAAACTCGAGGTGAATGCCTTCCTGGTGAGGTGGTGGTGGTGGCTGGGTGAAGGCAGGGTAGTAAGGCGATAACCAAGTCTTCTCAAAAACCAATAACGAACCATTTTAACTGAAGGTGAATGCATTGACAGCTGCAGCAAGGTTAAAGTCCACGCACATATTATGCACGTTTTATTTTCCACATGGTGTGGCCCTGACAGATGAACACAGCCATTTCTCTCCTCCCCAACCCCACGCGACAACACCGGGAGGTGACACTATTTAGCCGCTTCAACGTTGACTGCCAAAGCGAGAGCAGCGGTATTGTGCTATAACGTTCCGGACTGATGATGTCACCTAGTCTTTAGAGCCCTCTCGGGTGCTCATACGCTCCTTTTTTTATAGTGAAGCTTTCACCACCACAACCATTGAAATACATCGCATAGTAAGAGCGAGGCATGATAGGTTGTCACTTCACTGCCACCTCTTCTCTTTCGACAGATAGGTACTTATCAATGTACGACGTTTACAGGGTTAGAGATATTTTGCCTCATTTCGGAGAAGCCGATGCCATCATCACTGTGCAGAGCACGCGCACAGTACACTACTGTGTCATAGTTACTTTCTCATGCTCACTAATAAGATCAAAGGAAGACTGCTTCTTTTCTCGCTGAGCTAAGCTCACATGTAAAAAGATTTAGGAACGGAACGGAAAAGGAATACTCGAGTATTCAAAAACAGGTCTACTCTGTTTATTCAATCATAGCGGTTCGAGTATTGCGACCACATTCTCGACGAGAGTAAGCTGTCACGTCCACTAGTAGAGTTCGGCGGCAGTGCACGAACCGGACGGAACGTAACAAATCTTCTGCTTTCGCAGCTTGCTGGCTTCAACTTGGCTCACGGATACCGCCATTATCGCCTTGATAGACGAACGCGTCGCCACCACTTTGGTCATCGTGGTCTGCGCCTGCGCTTGGAGTTTCACGTCACCTGGACGTTTCACGTGACCTGGACCTGGAAAACGCTTAAAAAGACGGCATCGCCGAGTGGACCACGCAGTTAGGCGGCAGTGCACGAACCGGACGGAACGTAACAAATCTTTTGCTTTCGCAGGTGAGAAACGGTGTTACTCACCTCTAAGTCTCCGCCTGTGCCTGTGCACTGCTGCCGAACACAGCGTGAAGTATATTTGCTTTGAGTCAAGTGTTCTTGCTTTGCTATGGGGAAGGATTCCGCAAAAAGTGCGGGGAAAGACGCGTAAAAGGACGCAGCAGATGTAAAGGATTTAAAAGAGCTGTCAAAGGCATTTGAAAATTTCAAACGCGATTTCAGAAGTGAGATTCGCGAAATTAAAGACAGCATAGCCTTTTGCTCTGACACCTGCAGTGAGGTGAAAGATGTAGCCACTCATATTAAGAATATGAGAGCTGAAATGCAAGAGCTCATAAGACAAAACATGGAATTGAAAGCGGAAAATAAGAGACTGTCACAAAAATGCGATGAGCTCGAACAATATTAGCGCCTAAACAGTCTTGAGATAAAAGGTGCGCCGGTCGGGAATGATCCAGTGGATGTTGTAAGAAAGATAAGCGAAGCTGTCGGCACGGCAGTTGATCTGTCTAATATTGACGCATGCCACTGGATTCCCACTCCTAAGCCTTGTGTGAAGAAAATAATCGTTCGCTTTGTAAAAAGAACAAAACGTGACGACATACTGGCGAAATGTAGAAAGAAGAGGCTCCGTAGTTCTATGCTTGGGGATGATAAAGAAACGCCCATTTTTGTAAATGAGCATTTGACGCAGAAGGGCGAGGCATTGCTTGCAGCGGCAATACAAAAAAAGAAAGAAGCCGCATGGAAGTTTGTCTGGATATCCGGTGGCAAAGTCCTTGCACGCAAAGATGAAGGATCACGAGCGATACACATTGCGGATGAGACAAGCTGGCTAAAATTAGAAATTAGATGTGGCATGTGTCATAACAAATTGAAAAACATGCCACTATGACTCATCTTGTAAATAACCAAAAGCATTACAGTGTTGAAGACTTTAATAGGGTATTTCAATCCGGAAAAGGCTTGTTTAAAGCATTGCATATAAATTGTAGAAGCATAAAAAGAAAGGTCGATGACATTGCTAATTTTATAGGGTCTATAGCTATCGGATTTGATGTGCTAGTTTTCTCCGAGACATGGATTACTTATAAAGAAGATGCTGCATTCTTTCCAGGCTGTAGTCATGAACTTCTCGGTCATAACCAGCAAAAAGGTGGAGGTCTTGCTATTTATTTTAAGGATACGCTTTCGAGTGAACTGCTTGATAAGTATACTGTTATGAACGATGATGTTGAATGCATTACAATGTGTGCTGTCCCATTCATAGTAATTGGTGTATATAGGCCACCACATGGCCACAAGAAGAAATTTATTGAGTTTCTTAATGTTGTGTTATCAACTGTTCGCGGGAATTCTCCTTGCGTAGTCATGGGTGACATAAACATTGACCTCTGTTCCAATGATCCTTATTCCAAAGATTTTGAAACGCTCTTACTTACATATGGAAGTACAAATTTTATACGTTCACCTACTAGGATTACAGCAACAAGTGCTACGCTCCTTCATATATGCGCCTCAAATTTAAGTTCACAGAATATAAAATCCGGGGTATTTGCGTATGACATAAGTGATCATATGCCCATCTTCTTTCTTGCACGAGTTACTTCTCAAAATGGTCAGAAAACAGAGACATCTTTCCACCGAATTAAAAACAGCAGAACTCGGGAACAATTTTTTCAGCTAGTTCAGAACATATATTAGAACACTGTTTATAGACAAGAAAATCTTGATGATGCTTATAACAAATTCATGAGGTTATTAAGTGCTAGCTATGATGCGGCATTTCCACTTCTGAAGCGCTCACATGGCAGAAATAATAAATGCAGAAAGCCTTGGATAAATCGTGATCTTTACCGGCGCATAAAAATAAAGAATAAATTGTATCATGATTTTATCCATTCGCGGAACACAGACGCCTTAGCTGAGTACAAGAAATACAGAAACGTTTCAAATTCAGAAATACGGAAGGCTAAACAGAACTACTATGAAAAATTATTTGAAAGCATTTACAATGACCAGAGGAAACTATGGGAGGTCATAAATGGGCTTACGAATACAAATGAGGGTAGTAATGGGACACAGGACCTAACAATAATTGGTCAGATTTTCAGTGGTGAAAGGTTGGCCAATGTTATGAATGAACATTTCATAAATGCGGGTTCGTTTATTTTAACGGATGAAAAGCGAGATGATGCTCCAACTCCTGATAAGTCTCCTTTGCCGTATTCTATTTTTCTCGCATCCACAGATCCGGTTGAAGTAGAAAGATTAATCAGAAAACTTAAAAACAATGTTGCATCAGGGATTGAAGAGATAGGTTCTGTTGAGTTAAAAATGGTGTCACCATTGATATCTAATGTCTTGGCCTATATTATCAACCTCACCCTCACTAACGGTGTATTTCCAGAGCAGTTAAAAGTGGCAAAAGTCACTGCAGTACATAAAGGTGGTGATATCAATACTTTAGCGAACTATCGACCTATATCCGTGCTTCCAACAATATCAAAAGTATTTGAAGGGGTTATTTATGATAGACTTGCATCCTTTTTTGATAAGCATCAAATAATAACACAAAGTCAGTATGGTTTTCAAAAAAATAAATCAACAGTACAAGCTCTACTGTATATCAAAGATAAGATAATCGAAAATATGGAAAACAAAAAAATATACTCTTGGGCTCTTCCTCGATCTTCAAAAGGCATTTGACTCCATACAATTCAAATCATTGATTCATAAATTATCAAACTATGGGGTGCGTTGAGTTGCATTACAACTGTTTAAAAGTTACCTTGAATATCGTTATCAATATGTACAACTGAATAACACTATTTCTGCAAAAATGAAATTAAACCAAGGAGTCCCCCAAAGGTCTATACTGAGGCCATTATTCTTCCTTGCCTATATAAATGATATTGTCGATATACCTGATTCTCCCGAACTTATAATGTACGCTGACGATACGAATGTTTTCTTTTCATCAGACATTCTAATATCACTTGAGGTCAGTGTAAATAATTATCTAAGTAATCTTTCAAATTGGTCAAGGCAAATCGGACTGCGCTTGAATGCAAAAAAACAACCTATATGATATTCCGACCTATAAACAAACCTATTAGTAACATAGCTGTAAAATTCGAAGGAAGTTGCATCGCACATGTTAGGGAACAAAAGTTTCTTGGTTTATGGTTTCAGGAGGAATTAAACTGGAATACACATGTAAATCATCTGATCACCGCAATAGCGCGAATAGTTGGTTGTTTTTTTAGAACAATGCACTTAATCCCATTGAGGTTAAAAATAAGTATGTACTATGCACTCTTCCATTCTAAAGTAACTTATGGGATGTTAGTCGGGGGAACGACATCAAAAGGGAATTACCATAAGTTAATAACTATACAAAAGAAAATATTGCGCTGTTCTGAAAAATACAGGGGGAATCTACAAGACTTGCGCACTGGTCCACTATTCATTAAACATTCCATACTCAGAATTGATCTAATATATCATTTTAAATTGCTTCAGTTAATACAGAAGACTAAGCTATATGAAGGAAATTGCACCGAAAGACCACACTACAGTCTGCGAGAACAAAAGAAACGAGCTCCTAGAACAAAAACCAAGTATGGAAAACAAAGTGTTGCTTACCAGGTACCTCAGGTTTTAAATACCCTTGCAGATCGATTGATCTTTAGGGCTAGTAGTGCAACTTTCAAGAAACAAATAAAGAACTTATTCATAACCACTGGTCTACACCATCGAAATTACGTAATGGAGTCTCATGCCTCTGCAAATTCTTAAATTGTTCATAAATTTCTATGTTATTATACGAGTGTATACAGCGCAATTCACTGTATCCGCATGCATTTTGTGTCTGTTTTTGAGTTGTTTTATTGATATCGTTTAGTTGTGAATTTTTACGAGAGTGACCTCTAATTCCGGAAATGTGTTATGTAAACTTCTTGTGCTAATTATGTTTCAATTTTGTGTGTACAATTGCAGGTTGCTTGAAACCAATGTATTGAATATATATAATGTTTGCCAGTGCTGATGTTTAAGCTTTGCACTGTCACGGACTGCGGAGGGACAAGGGCCTTTGTCAGGCTGTTCACCTTTAGCCCTTTGCCCCTGCAGTGAGCTCTGTATCCGGCTTACTGTAAATAAAGTACTACTACTACTAGAGAATCATCAGATGCCTTTCGGGCAAAAGGCTAAGTCATGTAAGATGACCAGTAGCCTTTATTGTAGCACGAGTATTAGAGTACATATTTACCCCTTTCGTATCCTCAGTGTACGAGAACACATCATTTATTTAACCATCCTCTGATCGAAAATCGTTGTGACAAACTGAAATCATAGCATAAAGTTGTAACAAAGCCCGCACAAACCTAAGGTTTCTACAGCAGAAGCAGCGCGGGAATTTTTTTTCTTTCAAACTTGAATTACATCCCTTCACTCAGATTATTACTTCTTGATTTTGCCTACTGCAATAAGAGCGTCAGAGTACAGACCAATAAATCTACCCGTCCCAGATCTAGTAATCTCGACTGTTCCAGTGGCTTGAGAGTTTTTAGGGATTTCACTGCACAATACATGTCTCTAGGGTGCTTGAAAATGTCAGGCCCATACATTTGAATTCCCGACTGCCTGCCGAAGCGACACTAATGTTAACCTATTTTTTTCTTCTCATTCACCTTGAACTTCTGACGCTCACTCTAACGTTTGTGTGCGTGTGTGTGTGTGCGTGCGTGTGTGTGAGGGGGGGGGGGATCCTACTGATTGAAAACGCCAAGTCTATGTTCTGCCTTATTTCGACTTTTCTTCAAACTCCAGCTGGAATGCGGTTTCTTATGTGGATCCCATCAAGAATAACATCGTACTGTTCAGCTATTTGACCGAAGGCTCTTTCAACTTTGTTGCTAAATTTTGCGCAAATTAAAATGAAGTTGCACCGGAAATGAGGAGCAAGGCAACGTTACTTTTACACGGAAATAACAACCTGTTTTATGACCTCTCACTAACATAATTCTTTCATATATGTGGAAGTCTTCAGCTGAAAGAAAGCCGTAACTTCACATTAAACTTGCGCTCGTCAGCGCCATTATGTCGACAAAAAACAATGCTGCTTATGCTTCTCCAACCACGATAGCCTGGTCGTATTACCTCGACTGCATGACCCCGGTGAATTTTGTGAGAGTGACACTGTTTACGGGTGTTACTGTATTTGGAAACACGCACTTGCTACAGAGCAGAATTGGTGAAATCTGTGATGGATGCTTGGCAATGACGCCTTCTATGTCTGCGACACTGACAGCTCCCCCTCTTAGTCTCTGGAAGTACATCTTTATTAGCTGCGGCATGCGCAAGCAGAAGCTCTGTTACCCATTAGGCATGCCATTTGTTCGCCATCTTTGTGCCTTTAAACGGACTATCATGTTGGACTCAGATTTCAGTGGAATCATACAAACCAAATATACAGCCGCGGCAACGTCTGTGTATAGTGCGCGAGCTGCCGGCAATGGTCTGCGGCGCGACACCTTGCGGCCGTTTAAGGTTGGGACGTCACGTGCATCACGTGCACAGGAGCGTGCACAACCTTACAGACATGCAGGCACGCTCTTCACGGGGTACAATGGTGGACAACGGGCTTGTTCAGCCAAACTTCCGCGATTCCTCAGGGCGCTTTCATCAGACATATATCATAAGACAAAGCGTGTGTGTCTGACTCTAGATGTGGGAGAGGTGGCCTTTCTCATACACCATGTTTATTTATTTCACCTCTTCCTTCGCTGCTTTACCATCAGTCAATACCTTTCTAAGTCACAGAATTCCCCCTCCCCGAAATAATGCGTTAGATGCAAACTATAAATCAAGAACAACTGGAGTTTCATAATAATAAAAAATCTACCAGAATACAGTAGTCCCACGTCATATGAGAGTTACATAAGCTTGCAAAAATTTTACAGGAGAGGGCAGCAGCATGTTGATACCTAGTGGAGCTCTGTTGGGCGAGGCTGGCTGTTGTGTTCTGCACAACACAATCACAACTTTAAGGCGCAAATTGGTGATGAGTCACTGATAATACAGCAGTTTTTGAGAGGAATGAAGAAGGGTGGAATGCCTCAAAACGCTCATAGCTCGAGTTTCACAGACACCGTGCTGTTTGTCGTGAATGGTACGCGTGGGGCACTACCAGTTTGCATATTTGTTTTCTTGAGGGGCGATGCCTCTGCTTTTTCAGAAAACATGCTGCGGCTTTATGCCGTTTGTGTCGCATTTTCTCCTGTTGTATCAATCGGTTTGGTGATAGGCTCCATATTGATCTCTGCTGAAGAAAACTTGTGAGATGTATCTTTCGGGAAAATGTCTCCAGTCTGATGTCTTCTCTTCTTGAGGGAGACATCCCGATTTTGTCGTCGCTTCACTTTACCAGCTTGTAAACGCCTTTGTTTATTCATTAAGTGTTCGTCCGATGATGTTTGCGTTCATCGTTGTTCTTGTTGGTGTATCCCTTGGAGAATTTGTCGTTCTTGGGCTTGCTTTTGATGGCATTGATGTTGCTGTGAAAAGAGAACAGATGGCATCCCTTTTTTTATCATGCCACTGAATTTCTGGCAACTTCTTGTGGTGTCCAGTAGGCAGATAGCAGTCTCTGGGCTGTTGTGCTGCATTTAGGGTAATAAAGGTAATGCTGCCGAGTTTAGAGAGTGATCTTCAAAGGCTTTTTCTTCACCGTTCACTACAAACGGTTCTTGCGCCTGGCAACGTGTGAGTTCTCTGAGCCTTCTATTTTGCTTTCACTGTATTGTGTGTGCGTACCGAATGTTATGCATGAACCAGCACGGAAGAAGCGTGGCTTGAGAGGGTCTTTTCCGGGTATTCAAGGCGGCCTATCGTGTATGTGGCGGTCTGGTGAGGCGTTTTGGCAGAGTAGCTAGTACCACAACAGCTTCTTCAAGCAAAACCAGGTAGTGGCCAACGTAAGCATGGTAAACGATGTGCATTTATTTGTTGAATAATTGATGGATATTTGTGTTACAGTGAAAAGGCAAGCGTTGGCGGTATTTGCGCAGATGGCAAACTAGGGGGAAGGTCGTGTCTTGTAGGCAGACAGCTGCGATTCCCTTGCGTGAGCAGATGGCTGACTTCGCCTGACGGGAATTGCGAATTTGCGCTCCGGGCTCTAATGCATGACGGCTGCCTATGACTACAATGACTGAGTTCAAATGCATCGAACTGGTGGGTTTTAATCTAATGTTCATTGCAGTCTTAAAATTTGATTACCAATTCCTCTTGGATATTGCCAAGATTTATTGTTTTCGAATAAGTGCGTGAGGTATGACTTGTAAGTTGGTAAAGTTGATGATTATAGCCCGTTCCAACCAGGATATAGCAGTAGCATGCAGCTGAAGCAGGTGGAACCAGTCTTTTATTGGTACATCTTCCACTACTCTGGCGTACTTGTGGATGGGAAGGTCAGTCGATGGTTCTGTCATGATGCCAGCAACTGCATACACCTCAGATCACCTCTTCTGTGGCCAATATTCAGCTGCGGCGTCTGTGGCTTCTTGGATAATATGAGGCTTATGAGCAATGTCCCAGTCTTCATTCATGCTGTCAACTTCCTTTGAGCTAGGTGTGGGAGACGCCGCCCGGTCGATATGCCATGTTATTTCATTTCATTTCCTTCTCTAATATATATATGTGTGTGTGTGTGTGTGTGTGTGTGTGTGTGTGTGTGTGTGTGTGTGTGTGTGTGTGTGTGTGTGTGTGTGTGTGTGTGTGTGTGTGTGTGTGTGTGTGTAATGAGATCTAACAGAACATAATGTGAATTCGGGGGTCGTAGCTTCGATTTTTACTCACGGCAAGTTATTTTTTCACCCACTTTTCTTTTTTTCTTATTTACTTTGCATTAACTTTAATAACTTCCCCTATACATTCCTTGGCATTATTGTCTGCTAAACCTCATTATACTGGGTCAAAACACAGAAAAACGAGTCCTTAGGTATACACTGCTCATCCCCGGATGTACGTCATGAGAGCATGCAGGGATGATGATGAACAGCGTGGAATACAGGACACCCTAAACGCAAACACGAGCTGTGCACAGTGCTGTAGAAAAAATACAATGCTAACTAGGGGTATGGAGGGACAACTCAGAAATAGGCGTCGTCAATTTTCGAAGTAAGCGGCAAAGGGTTTCATCCATATTCGATACGGCCGCTCCAGTGTAAATTAGAGCAGATGCACGAACACTGTCCACAAGCACGTCAATGACACTAGATGGGCTGCTCTAAGGGCTTTCACAATGCGATATCATCGCAGTCACATCACCTCGGGTACGGCGACGACTAGTTTTCATACTCGTAAGCAGACAATCTTGGCCGCATGAGGGACGGGGAATGGCGACGTGGAGATGAAGCTAGGCGGGATGGCAGTGGCATGGACGGTGGTTCATCGTGATAGCGACGGCTGAGCTGGCCAACAGCAGGCGATGAGGTGGGAGGCGACTGTACGTTAGGGCAATAAGATGCTACGTGACCGGCGTAACTGCGGGCAAGGCACATGGGACAGTTGCCGGGTGTGCGCCATCGGTTCGCCGGGGTAGATCTCGTACATTTCGCAAGAGCCTACGGACGGAACAGTGGCTAAAAAGGCTGCAAGGCGGGCTGGAGCTGAGTCTGAGGGGTCGCTTCAGCATGCGTAGCCGGCATACTCGCTGCAAAAGATGGAGGTCGAGCGGCAGCTTCAGCGTAAGTCAGTAAAGCGGGTGCTGGAAGGACTGCAGGTGGCCTGGCGACCACCTCGGCGTAACTTACGGGCGCAGGAGCTGGAGGTTGTTGTGGGTGGTACGCAGGCATGACCTCCACTATTTCCTGCTCCATGCTCAACGGAAGGGAGGAAGAAGGGTAGTAGCCGATTGATGAACAGCCGGTGGTTGGGCAAAGGGCAGGAGAAAGAACTGGCGCACGATTTCCTCACCTATGAAGGACTTGAGGTCTGCCAGCAGTGCCACCTGGTAACAGCTCGCCTCCCCACCAGCAAGACTTGCATCTCGTGGTGGGGAGCGACGAGTTATCGAACGCTGCCGGCGCAGCTCCTTGTAGCTCTGGCACAGCGTTATGACCTAAGCCACTGTGCCAGGGTTTTTGGCGAGCAGCATCGTGAAGGCATCATCGCCAATGCCTTTCAGGATGTTCCAGATCTTGTCAGATTGGCACATGCTGGCATTGAATTTTTTGCACAAGTTCAGGACATTTTCGACATAGCTGGTGAATGACTCACCGGCATGCTAAGTGCATTGTCGTAAGCGCTGTTCGGCTTGAAGCTTACAAACTGCAGGGCGGCCAAAAACGCTGGTGATAGTGGTCTTAAAGTCGTACCAGGTTACGAAACAGACGCGTGGTTGTTGTACCACAAACTGGCCAGGCCCGCAAGGTGGGACGCCAAGTTGGTCAACTTGCCGTCTTCGTCCCATCTGTTGGGAACACTCACGCGCTCTTAAATGGCGAGCCAGTCCTCCCCGTCAGTACCATCGGCGCCATTGAACATGAGTGGATCGCGGAACCTGGGGACACCGGAACAAAAGGGTAGCACGAGAGGAGGTGTTTGCTGAGAAGCATCTTGGGGCATGGTAGATGACAGGGTACAGGATCGAAGCTCCAAGAAATTGAAACGGAACGCAGCACTCTCCACCAATTTGTTAGGGCGTTTATTAGCCGGCAACCAGCGATCATACGCTATGGCAACACGCATGTCCAAGCACGAACTCACACCGCGAGCGGCATCCATTTTGGGCAGATCCTCTAGAAAGCACTTGAGAGTGTGTCCCACTTCAGAGTTCGGAGACATCGCTACAATATATATATATATATATATATATATATATATATATATATATATATATATATATATATATATATATATATATATTGCAATGAACAAGGTCACGTAAAAACACAAGTTAATATTCAAGAAGCTTTAGCCCCAACAAGCTGGTACAGGCAGGAACCCGGCAAGCACGAGTTTCACACAGACGTCAACGTCTTCTTTCACACTGACACAAATCTGGCTCCACTATGCTCCGGTACAATTACTTACCGCGTAGAAAGGAGCCACCCTGGCGCCCAAGGGACATGACACGACAAGGGGGTCATAGCACGGTTTCAGGCGTGATACATGTACTGTTTCACGACCATGGCAGCGTTGGTCCGAAAGTGGATCAATGGGCTTAACTTAACTGACAGGAGATGTTTGTCATGGTAGGAACCTTGGTATTTCGATGAAAGCTTCAGCGAAAAATCGGGAGGGGTAGACGGGGCCCAAAGCCAAACCAACTTTCCTGGGTTATAGTGGACACTAGACGCAGAGGCATCGTGGCTAGTTTTCTTACGCCCTTAGTCTTGTGCAGTAAATGAGCGAGCGAGTTGATTACACTCTTCGGCATAAGCAGCTGCTTCGGAAACAGGCGTCGCTTCGGAAATATAAGGCCCGTAAGGGAGAATAGTCTCCATGGAGCATGATGGCTCACGTCCGTACAAGAGGAAGAAAAGAGAAAAGCCGGTGGTTGTTTGTGGCGCAGAGTTCTACGCATACGTGACTTTTAAAGGGAAGCACTTGGTCCCTATTAGTGTGGTCGTCAGACGCGTACATGGCAAGTATATCTCCAAGCGCACAATTAAAGCGTTCTGTCATGCAATTGTTTTGAGGATGGTATGCCGAGGTTTTCCGATGGACAGTGCGACATTCCTTGAGCAGCTAGTCGACGGCGCTTGAGGAAACACGCGTCCACGGTCACTCCGTAATTCACGAGGTGCACCGACCGTGTCGCAAGATGAGATGGTGAAGAAGAAGGGACGCAACGTCTTTCGCAGTGGTACAGGCAACGCAGATGTTTCAGCGTAGCGCGTCAAATGATCGACGGCGACAATAACCCACCGGTTGCCCCGAAGAGTGTTGGGTATAGGACGGCAAATATCACTTGCGACGCGGTCGAATGGTCGCGCTGGGCAGCTTAAGGGTTGCAAAGGGCCAGCAGTGCTGTGAGGAGGCGTCTCGCGGAATTCACACGTGGTGCATGACTGAACGTACTGGCGAACGTGCCGATACATGCCGCGCCAATAGTATTTTAGATGATGGCGAGTGTAAGTCTTGAATACTCCAGCGTGGCCACACTGGGGGTCATCGTGAAAGGTAGCACAGATATCCGAGCACAAATGACGAGGTATTACAAGGAGCCACCTACGGTCGTCCGTCACGTTATTGCGACTATACAACAAGCCTTCACGGAAAGCGAAGTGTCTAGCTTGACGAGAAAAGGAGCGTGAAGTCGACTCTGACGAACTGTTAGCGAGGACGTCGAGCAAAGAATTAATCCATCTTGCACTGCTTGGATGGCATGTCGGCGATGCTCAACGATGACGAATCGTAGATGGCAGTTGGTAAGCAGGTAAGGTCAGGAGGCAGTGGAGAACGGGATAGGGCATCAGCGTCTGAATGTCTGCGTCCTGAGCGATAAATAGCACGGATATCGTATTCCTGAAGGCGTAAAGCCTAATGAGCGAGGCGGCCAGTACGATTTTTCATGGACGCTAGCCAGCATAAGGCATGATGATCTGGGACAAAGTCACCTGGCGTCAATAAAGGTAAAGTGAAATTTTCCTATAGCCCGAATGATAGCCAAGCACTCCTTTTCGTGACGGAATAGTTGGACTCTGCCTTCGTTAGGGTACGGCTAGCATACCCAGGCAGCACGCCGCCGTTGGACCAATCTTGGACCAACATCGGCTAACATCGGCACCGACGTCGGGCCGACGTCGGAAGTGCAACTTCTTCCAATGTCGGGCCGACGTTCAAGCCAATGATGGGCCAACGTTTTGCCGACGTTTTAGCCAGTATGCAACCGACATTGGGCCGACGAAGGCCCATCGTATTGCCGACAAAGCTGCCAATGTTCGGCCAACATTGTGCCATATTTCAGCCAATCACATGCCATTTTTACGCCGATGTTTGCTGCACGACGAATATTGGCTACGGATGTACGACCGACATTGGACCAATCCAGGGCCACATTGCAGCCAATCAAATGCCGTTATTACACCGATGTTTCCTGCACGACGAATATTGGCCACTGATTGGCTTGCCATTATGTAACCATTATTAGTAGGGAATTTTTCTTACCGGAAGATTTAAACAATATGCCTCGATGACCCGGCTCTTGTAGCTTTGCAGCCCTGTATACTTGGGGCAACAGAAAATTGAATGCTGAGAACTGAAAGCAGTTACTCGATCTATTTCATCTTTTATACCTCATTCCCTTTGCTAACACTAGAAGTGTAGTTTATTTTTTTTACCAATTTATCTTTTGCAATAGCGAGTGCTTTATTTGGTACTGGTATTTGGTACAGCAGATCGAAAAAAGTCGTTAGGAAGTAAATGTTGAAAGCGTATGTCCCCCACTTGCAATCCCCACATATGTTCCCCACATGGTAATCGAGAATATTCATAGTTTAGAGCATTTTTTTGTAACTAAAACATGGTGATGGTGCTTCCGAATCAGCATCAGCTAGCCGAACAGTGCACCACCGACAGTCTGCAGACTATTTATTCTTTGTTTTTTTTCTATTTATTTGGTACAACAAAAAATGTATACATTGAAAAATATATATACACAACTAAAAAAGGCCCGCTCTACTGCAGGTCAGGTTGCGTTGGGGGCACAGTGACAGCGGTGCTGTCAAGGCCCTGGCTGCTGTGGCTGGGCAGGAAGCCAGCCGCCGCGAGCAGCCGATAATCTGCACTCTGAGAGTGTGGATCATCGGGCTGCTCCACAACAAATGCTTCTCTGAAGCGCCACTTCCTGCCCCCACAGCGATCACCAGACCCTGGCAGCCACCTCTTAATAAAGTTGAGGGCCTCCGCCTGGTCGCACCCTGCTTTTTGGCAGATGACATCTGCATACAAGAACAGAAATACCATAGTACACATGAAGCACTGCAGTACAGAGAATACACAAGGGTACACACACATAAAACAATGAACAAGTCTAACCTGTCACTAATCTACAGAGCCTCAGGTTCACAAAGGCCCTTTTCCCTTTTCTGCCATGAAGGCTGTACAGCACTTGCACGTCATGTGCCAATACAGCCTTCATGGCATTCACACCAATTTCTCGGAGGCCACGTCCCCCAATCTGCAGGAGGTGCTTGCGCTGTAAAAAAATGCAAGAAGCATAGATGGGGTAAACGCAACAGCACATCGAAATGTTTTCATGATAAAAATCTGCAAGAAGAGGACACTAAAACCAACTTAAATATTTGGGCATCACAACATTTCATTGTTTTTTTACGCTAACTTCAACTCACTTGACCTAAAATGGTTTCCACATCAGCCCTCTCACACTCAGTGTGAGAACCTTTCAGAGTCCTTCTCTGAATGCAGTTTCGCTGTTATGAAATCAAATACAACACTGTTATAACCCTTAATAAATATTGATTCTAGCTATGAAATAGTATAATTACTTTGTACAGTGCTCAAATTCCAATACACGTTTCTTCGAGGTTACAATGTCTTTGCCTGAATGTTGACCAGGAGTAGCTTCTACAGGTGAAAAACGATAAAATATGTGGAATTCAAAAAGAAGCTTGGACATGTTTTTAATCAATGCATTGTAAGCAGAGCACAACAAGATAAATGAACATGATCAAGGCCTACTAAGAGGCAACTTTAGAGAGCGACCAAATCTTGGTCATAGATGAGACTGATAGAAAAATAAAGGTCGCACTAGATGGTCGCACCATTTGCTGTTTATATTTTTCTGTGATAGCCAACAAAGAGGCATGTCGCTATAGAAATCTCATCACAATAAACAAAGGTGCATTTTTCTTCACACTGCGAAATTGGGTGCATGTTAGATTTTTAAAAAAGTAAGAAATCGGCTAACACAAGGCAGGGTGAACTGCAGCTCAAAGTAGGGAGAGCCGCAGTGGACACGAAATAGGGTGATAAATGAACAAAATTACTGAATGTCTGTTTTAAGCAGGCTATTGCTAGTCACTGCCCATCAAACACACGATGCCGCCTACATTGTCTGCTAGCTTAGGACAGTTCACTCGGACTTCACAGACTATAGTAAATACAGTCGAATCTCATAAATTCCAACACACTTAATTCGAACTGACGCTGTGGTCCTATCAAAGCTACACCGCGCTCCGAAAATGCTCTCAGCACCCCGCCCAATCCTGCGGTGGCACTTCAGACACCTCATCCCTGTGCTTGAAGAAGAAAATGAAGAAAAGGACAGAAAAGACTGCAGTGGAATGTTTGCCAAATGCCAATCTGCGACATTTCTGTGCCCCGCTTCGGCTTTTTCCGTCCCTGCCACGTAGAGACCCTTCTCCTCTTAACACTGCGCATGAAGAGAAAGAGGGGAAAAAAAGCTGTCGCACAGAGTTGGCTCTCTCATGCCGATCTGCAACGCGCCGGTGTCACGCTTCCCTGCTTTTCGTTCCTGCTATGTAGAGACTTCTCCTTTCAACACCGCGCATGAAGAGAAAAAAAAAAGCTGCCGCGGAGTGTTTCTCTCTCGAATGCCGATCTGCTTTTCTCCAGGTGGAGACGCTCCTCCATTCTCATCATGGGCTGGCCACGCTCCGGCTGCAGCGCAGATGGTAACAGTGGAAACACAGTTGTCTTCGAAGAGTGTCAGCACTGGGCATTGCCGCGCGCAACTTCTTTTGCCAGGAGAATACTGAAGCCGAAGTACAAATGCTTTGCAAACTGCACGCAAAACTTGTTGACTCGTTGCAAGGCCAACATGTACAGACATGTATTGACTACTTTAATTAATGACGGATGTCCTGTAATTTGTGAATAAAACTTCTCCATGCACATGCATCACTGCATGGTGAGCCCTCCGCTCGTTTACCGTATTTACTCTATTCTACCGCGCCCTCGATTGTAACGCACGCCCGGTTTCCACGACAAAAAAAAAAAAAAAAAAAAAAAAAAAAAAAAAAAAACTAAGACATCGGTTGCAACGCGCACCCTTTTTTCTCGTTGGCCCGCTTGATCACACCACTCGCGAAAACGACTCTTTTTGAGAGCGTCTTCCGTTTAAATATGAAGTATGGGGGAAGCTTATGCCTATCTGACGTGCAACAGAGCATTGTTGTCACTCTAGTTTTACCGTGGCCCGATGTCAGTACACAACTTGCTTCGCCCCCTTCTCCTAGACGGTTGTGGTGCCAGGCATGTCGAAGTAAAGAGGCGTGTGATCGGCATTCCCTATTTGCCCAAGCAGGTAGCCGTTGTTGTGCCGCAAGTTTAGGAGGAACCTCTGAAGACTCTGAAGCTTTTCTTCGTACTCCTCCAGCAACTTCCGGCATATGCCCGTTCGCCTTTTCTCTTCATAAAGTTCGTTAGCCAGCACCTGCTCGCTTTAAAATGGCTCTGCATTAGCCCTTTTTCTAAGGCTAACTGCATAGCCTGCACTTGAAGCAGTTCTGTTGTCACGGGCCGCTGTGCCGCTCACTGCTTAATCACATACTCGCCGAGCAGCTCTTCAATTTGTGGAAACCGACCCTGCTGTGGTCCACTGAAGCCTTTGCGTGAATCTTTGCTGTTGACAATATTCTGCTTTTGTTTCCGCCAGTCCCGCACGCACGTTTCGGGAACTCCGAATGACCGCGATGCGGCCCGATTTCTGTCCGTTTAGGCACACGCGACGACTTTTCTTTTAGAAGCAGCATTGTGGTGCACTCGTCGAGTTTTTGGAGTCGGCCCTACCATGCCGTCGATGCTAATGTACTACAAGATGACGAACTCCTCAGCACACGTATGAAGTGCCGTGCATGGGAAACACATAGGCAGAAATGACCGACGCGCCATGCCGACGCACGTAGGGGGCGGCCATTTTGTAAGTGGCGATGGCAATAGAATGACCATATTCATTTTTTTTTTTTCGTACTCGATTCTAATGCACATGCGATTTATGAACTCTCTTAACCGGAAAAAAGGAGCGTGTCAGATTCAAGTAATTACGGTAACTTTCATTATTTTGAACTTCTTTTAATTTGAACAAATTTTCTGGCCTTTTTGAGTACGAATTATTCATATTCGACTGTAGTACAGTGGCTAATGAGATAACCTGACTAGTTTGTTTCCCGAAACACAGT
Source organism: Rhipicephalus microplus (assembly GCF_043290135.1). Classification (NCBI taxonomy): domain Eukaryota; kingdom Metazoa; phylum Arthropoda; class Arachnida; order Ixodida; family Ixodidae; genus Rhipicephalus; species Rhipicephalus microplus. Next base: position 1,416,159 of record NW_027464594.1, read on the forward strand.
ATCTTAAAGCAGTACTAAATTTCTGCATGTTACATAGGCATATTAAAAATCAAGAAATATACACCAAAGCCGCAGCCACAGCTTTACTCTGCACAGCTGCCTCTGCTGCCTCCACTTCTCCAATTATACCAGCAGGCAGCCGGGGAAGGTCAGAGGGGCGCTGTGCTGGCTGGGCGTGCTGAGGCACGGACAAGAGCCGTACCTTGTGCTTCAGCTGTCGCACCTCCTGCAGAACCTCTCTTTGTTGCTGCCGGATGCCAAGTTGGATCCGCAGGATCCGTAGCAATAGAGCTGAAACATACAAGAGTACATACCATATTTACTCGCACAATTTGCATCCTCACATATTTGCTCACCAGTATAATTAGCCAGCCTGCTTTACTACAAGAAACTTTTTGCTCGCATACTTTGCCCTCCCCAACCAGCCCGAGCCACCTTGCCAGCACACACACAGACACAGTTGACTTCATGATGCTCTGGTCAGGCACATCTCTTGTTGAGCAGGCGAGTGCAGTCTTACACAAAATGGACTGAGTGCAAGGTCCCTTCTTCCATGAACTTTTATGCTTTCCCTAGAATATCGAACTTGAAAACTGAAACCTGTTTATGTGTAGTCCGAAATGCCTAAAGGTTTGCCTCCTATCTTCCCACCTCTTCCACGGCAAGAATGTATTCCCGAGACACAGCACAGATGTTAAACGCGTGCCAGGACCTGTCACATCAACTAGATGAGGCAGGTTTTCGCACTCATTTTTTTTTTTTTTTCGGTTTCGCCATCTGGCCATTGCGTTTTTACCGTTCCTTGTGATAGGCTACAATAATTATATACGAGGCAGATTGCTGTTATAAAGCTTACCGAAGAAAATTGAAACCGTGCTACCGCTAAGCACTTCAGCGTGGAGTTCTTCGACATGCAATATTCAGTATGGGAGCCAGCAGAAGAGCGCGTTGAATAAGACTTAGCATAGAAGCTTGGGTGTGTTGGTTAGATATCGGAGGGAACACAACGCAATAGAAGACTGGGACAAGGAATGGACACACACACACATGAAGGGCGACACACACAGCACTGTGTTGGCATCGCGCTTCCTTGTCTGCATCTTACTTTACGTTGGGTTCCCGACAATTATTGGAGAGTACTTATGTTCTCTGGTATAACCATGTCGTGGGAACTGGTTTTTGTGAGCACTGTTCAAAAGAACTTCCAAGAAAATGGGGGCATTTGAACAGGCTTAGCAAACAAATGACAATCCGCTTTGAGACAGCTGTGACAGCGCCTGCAACATATATTCCCAGTTGAGCTTTTAGGCCAGCGATTCCTACTAGCTTCGCACATGACCGGATTGACAAAAAAAGTACACATAATAGGCGAGTATATACCGCATTTGACTCTGTAGCTTTGATGAACCAGGCAGATACACAAATTTATCCAAAACTCCATTGATTCTGTTGCAAAATTATTCAACAAACAAATTGCGATGTAGTGCAGCGTTAGTTCACCACTCGCAGTTAATTGTATGCAGTAGGTTGCTCACAGCAACTGACTGCATGCAATGGTGAACATCTTGCATGCTTGCACCGCTGTTTCAGCATGCTGGCTGCTTCCCATACGGCTATCAATTGATGTTCAAAAAATTGGGAAGATGAAGAAAGACTGCACAGTGCCCTCTGGCCACCCTATACTCCAAACCTCCCGCCAACAAACAAACAAAAGAAACAGAAGTATGCAAATGAATATTATTCCTAATGCAGCTGGAATGGAGTGTAGTTTTCACCAATTCTGTGTGTTAAGTCAATATGGAGTGAGTTAACTCCATAAAGTAGCTTTTCTCATAACAGTGTTCACTCTATTGTAACACAAGGAGTGACTTCATAGCATCTAGAAGGAAAAATAGAATCTTCAGTATTTGATAGAAATGTGAGGCTCTACCTTAAAACAACAATAATCTGGAAAAAGAACTCATTACATTCGAAAAAAAAAAAAGGTAGCACAGTTGATCCCCTTTACAAGAGACACTGATGTAACAGACAAACGGGGATAAGAGGCACCAGTGTGCAGGCTGACATTTGGCCCATCATGCATCAGGCACTCCGTAGATGCGCCTGTGCAGCCGGGAGCCCTGCAGTCAAGCATGCTGAGCAAGACTGTTGACCACTGTACAATGACACATTGCCACCAAATTTCAAAACTTCATTTCACAGACTTCTGCAAAAGCTTCTTACACTCTTGCATAATTTTTGCACAAGCTTCTCTCATTCTTGCGTGATTTTCGTCAGAACATATAAGTGTTGGAAGTTGTATGTCCCCAAAAACTTGCACAATACAAATAACATACATTAAAGTCTATCACTTAATACGTGCATAGTGTAACAATGAAAGGAAACTCACGCATGGTTTGCTCCGAGCCTTCCCCGTGCGGTGCCTCCTTGAGCCTTGGAGAGCACTGTACAGCTAGAGCAAAGTAGCATCAATCCAGTGTTAATGGCAGGTTAACAAGACAACAAAACTAACCCCCATATTCATAAACGCTCCCCGACTCGACTTTCACCCTTCACTAGACAGAGTTGAGCACTGTGCCGCTGATCGTTTGAAAGCGACGCTGCGCTACTCGAGAATCACAGCAGATTATTGCTGACATACAGCAATTTTCTCTGCTTAGAGACGGCGCTCCCATCAGCCATCTCAAGTGAAGGTGAAGCGTTGAGTGGAGGGACGTTCTAGAATACGGGGGTAAGATTGGTTGCAAGAACACTACAATAGACACACTTAATTTTTACACTTCATCTATATTGTACAGCTACACACATTCTGCATCCTTATAATGCAACATATACATACAGGCTTATAAAGTAAACACTGTAGGCTGCTCAAATAACACCTACACAAAAAAATTACCCAAAAGTGGCCATGCGCAAAGTACTTTTATTTGAAACTCACAAAACTTTTGCGGTGATGGAGAATAAATAAGACAGGTTACGCTTGGAGGCACATGAGACCTTCGCAGCTTTCATAAAGTACAAAAAACAATATGGTATGTGTGTGTGTATGTACGCATGAAGCTTCAGCCTTTACATACGGTTTCTTGAAAGAATCGACTATAAATTTTATGGCACCTGTGTCCTTCAGCGCAATTGAAAGCCTGCTGATCAGTGTGTGCAATTGTGGAATAGTTACATGGAAAATGGCGTGAAACACCTAAAATCAAATTTTTCTAGCTAGGAAATATGCAGCTGTGTATACACAACACATGCTGCAAACAGTGGGAGGTGACCACAAGAGTGATTTGAGTGTAAGCGGCAGTATTCCGCATTCATGCACCCCGCCATTTTCAACTGTTGCCCAAAAGCAGCACCACTTCAGCGTGCTACTTTTTTTTTTTACATCATAAACAGCACGGAATACAGCGAGGATGAAAACAACATACGCAACTAAATTTTGAGCACTATTTATGGTGCGCATGATTGATTGATTGATATGTGGGGTTTAACGTCCCAAAACCACTATATGATTATGATAGACGCCGTAGTGGAGGGCTCCGGAAATTTAGACCACCTTGGGTTCTTCAACGTCCACCTAAATCTGAGCACACGGGCCTACAACATTCCCGCCTCCATCGGAAATGCAGCCGCCGCAGCCGGGATTCGAACCCGCGCTCTGTGGGTCAGCAGCCGAGTACCTTAGCCACTAGACCACCGCGGCGGGGATGGTGCGCATGAAAACAACAAAAAAAAATAGGCCTTTGTACTACGACGAATTCATAATTTGCCTTCACGGACCTTCTGTTAGGCTGCACCACATACAGATTTTTTGTGGCTTTCAAAAGAGATTTGAAAAAAAAAATAATAACCGTGTTTACTCTCATCATGAGCGCACTCACTAAGTCACCCTTATTTCAGTCGTCGAAATTTTGAATTTTTTTTTCTTCCACATATTAAACACACACCTTACGTTCATCCGCTGAAGTCCCACGGGCTCCCCCCCCCCCCCTGCCGCCTTCGCTCGCTGCCACGTGCCATTTTATTTTTGTTTCCATTTGTTCACGGAACGTCCCCTGTCTTTTTTAATTATCTCTTGTAACATATGTGGCATTATCTTGTTCCCGAGGTGCCACAGGTGCTCTGCTATGTAGATGCACCATTAAACTAGTATTTTTGATCAACTGTGCATTTCTGATGTTTACCTTGCAAGTACGTAAAACTGGCGTGCTTCTTGATCTACGATACACATGTGGCTTGTCTCACTTTGAAGGAAAAGTTAGCATACAATGGTGTAAATGCTTACAATTTGAAATATTGAGGCACCAGCACACCGGAGATGATCATATGGTAAAGAAACGAGTGCTGCCTTATTACTGGCAAGTTGTCACTTATATGTACAAATAAATTTTGAGCAAAAAAGTACAAAAGCACAGCGAGGCTATGATGTGGTTCAACCTGTGGATTCGCTTCATTTATCACGCCATATGATGAAGCTTCCTTTGGTAAAACTGCCCAGATAAGGAAAAAAGTTTGCTGTCCAATACAGCAACTATACAAAGTGTGCACGTGCATCTCGCAGCACCTTTTCATCACTTCCGAAATGCGTCACCAACTTGCCCGGGCACCAACCGAATCTATCGCCTACAACTGCCATGTTGTCTCCTCGTGCTTGCACCCGTTTAGTTTTGCCTCACGATGCAAGTTTGAGAAATTATGAGCTGCTAGTGAGGCAAGTTGATTTAGTAGTCCACGCAGAGGGAGCAGAGCTTAGGGTGTTTCTTCGCTGAAAGTTATAACCTGAAATTGAGAACGCACATTCCGATTTTCCTAAAAGTACCAGCGTATTTGGCTGGTGCAGATTAACAAAAGCTACCTGAAGAAACTTTGCAATATTTGCATCTTCAGGTGCAACTTCATTACGGGTAAGTGCCATAGCCAAGTATTTACCTGCAAACAGATATAGCTTACCAAGATACTGTACATACAAACTTGTCCGCAGTTAAAATCATGATGGCGAGGAAGGCGGTTAAAATCGTGATGGCGATCGCGGAGATTTGGTATTGCATTGAAACGAACTATAAAGAATGGGAAACAATATTAGTTCCCTTTGAAGTATAGCCGATCGGTTCAAGTTGGGCGTCAGGATTTTTTTTAATTAGTCAATTAATTCTATACACGGTCTCTATCATGTTCAGTGACTCCACTGTACATTAGCGTACAACAAAAGCAAAATACAAAGTGAAAAGTGTGTCAAAGCATACGCGAAAAATAAAGTGATGACTGGCATTACCGCGGCACACACCACGCAAAGTCGCTATCTGCCTTGTATAATATTTTCCTCGACTATTTCCACAAATTGCAATCAAAGAGGCTCAAGCTCAACATCAGCACTGTTTAAAACACTTGGGGGGGGTCATTGCTACTTTGGTGGCGTAGGCCGTGACAATATATTCATAATATTATATTTCTTGTAAACTTGCCTAGCTCTGCACGACTAGTTTTCGATGGGAGCAGCTGCGCTTCGCACATCCACTCTTAAAATTGCGGCTCGAGAGATTTTGAGCTTTCACTTGTTTTTGGGCCAGGCAATTTGTAGTGAAAGCAAGATAATAGGCCCTCATAGGTTGTGGCGGGCAGCCGGTGTACGCCATGGCTGGTATATGTGTCGCACATCTTGATTATCTGGTCTTGTATCGAGTGAATGAGCGAGGCCTTCCTAATCCAATGAGCTCGTTAAAGTAAGACAACGAAAAACCACAGTGCTTCCACATCGTTCACAGCAACAGATGACGAGCCCCCAACAAACCGCACTGCAGCACGTGAACTGCCGTAGGTACCCAGGGAGTTACCCGGGCATGGCAGGAGAGGGCGACAACGGCAAAAGTGACATCACAAGAACACTATGTATAAAAGGGACATTTAAAGACTTTTTTCCCATTTTTAAGCTTCGTGCACTGTTCTGTCACAATTTATAGCTCAGAATAGTTGTATTTTGAAAAGGGCACTAATTCATAAGCCCAATGGTTCAAGGATGGGTGCATTTAGGGGGCCCATTCTACGTTTTACTTATGCCCTTCAAGAACTTGCTTACAAGGCCAAAGTCCTGTTTCAGAAAGAACACGCTAGTGCGTGGCCAGCAGTCCGTCAAGCATTAGTGCTGGTGAGATTTGGAAATGCAGCGCATGAGCATCCTCATCTGCTACTTCTCTGCTCATGCTCTCGGGGTTTACTTGCGAGGCACGGTCCTTCGCACTTTTCATTTTCACACTGTAAATCAACTGATACCAACTCTGCCTTCCATTATTTAATAAACCAATATTTCATGGTCACGAGGACGAGCTTAAAATGTTTGCTACATCAGACCTGAACAGCATTTTGAGTCATCGAAACTTGCTAGTTGCAGCGAGCATTATGCGAAAAATATGATGTGCTTTACGGTGACAACTTGCAAAACACTGCAGCAACGATTAAAACCATGCATTTTTTGTGCTCACAGGAAATCCCTGAAGCAGGAGGCACTGGGCTAAAATTGCGCAGCTAAAATACGGATGCGCTTTCCAATGCTGTCATGCGTACAGGCGGAGAAATGGCAGGCAAAACTGGGCGCACCTCGGTTCTATGCGCATGCGTCCCATTCACAAGCCTCGCTGCTAGTTAGCACCACATGGCTCACTGTCCATGAGCTCGCTTGTTTCCTGTAACAGTGGACCATACGGTACACCTATTTAAAAACGAGGATAGAATGTATATAATGCAGCACCTGATGAAGCCATGACGATGTGTTGCTGATGAAATCTGGAACTCTAGTTAGTACCCTTATTGTTAACCAGCCGACCGACTAGCAAAAAGATTTGCGACTGAAATGATGGCATCTACACCTGCCCTTAAAGGGACACTGAACAAAGTTTTTGCCGCCGAGATTTTCAGCCAAAGCAAAAGATTGGGCCATGAAATTCATAGACAATAATAATTTCAAGCAGAAACTACGAAAACATACTGAATTTAATGAGCCTTTAACAAAATGCCGCGTCTAGCTCTTAGACAGGCGTTTTCTAAATGGTCGCGACATTTATTTTTCAAGTTCTTTTTTGTTATTCATGACAAATCTACGGTGCATTGTTCACAGAAAACAAAATTGCCTCGGTAAGATTTCTTTGCGAGCAGCTTACTAATTTTAAGGCAGGCGCGTTGATTCGTGAACTGAAGGATGCGAGTGATCGATCTTGCCTGCTAGTGGCTAGGCGACAAAGGCTTTACCTCATGTCCTGGTGTAGCTAAGTCACGCAAATGGAGCAGAAAATGTGCATTATCATTTATTTCACCTAAATATCACACGTATGTGACTTATTGCCGGTGACAGGTGATCAGGATGAAGTCGACAAGTTGCAAATCTGAACAAGAATTCACTCGAATGAAAAACCAACCTATACTCACGTGCACGGTGAAGTCGAACACGTCGTCCGTCAATGTTGTCGCTGATGCCCGAAGGAAAAGAGAAGAGGACAAGCGACGGGGTCGTCTCTTTCTTTACAGTCAGCGGAACTGCCAGAACGGCCAACACAAGAGGCATCGGGTTGACATTCCTCCATCTGGGCATCAGTCGCTCCACCCGGGCATGCAGCTGCTACTGGTTCTACTACTATCCTCTTCCCCGTGCCTCTTCCCGACATTGCAGTGTTGCTGCCATACTCGCGAACCTTTTTAAATTAAAGCACGCAATCATGTATTATCGTGCGCCATACTAAACTTAAAAACAGTGCGCCGGTACATGAGATCACGAAGCGCGGTCCACGCCATCACAAGAGCAATTAGACAAATGAAACAAAGAAAACAAAAATGTATAAAATATTTTGTCCCAATACGATCCGCAATGCAGTTTCCTGCAGCGGCTTTTGGCTCTGTATGAACGGCCAAGCCAGTGCCAAGCCAAGCTTGCGTCCCTGATCAGCTGTTTGTTTCCATCGAGAATTCAACAGTGAACTGGCAATTTGTTTAGATGATATTGCTAAAGGGCTTGAAATTGAATATTTCTCTACGTACTACTGCTGTACTTTTCCTCTCTGTTTCCTGATCACAGTGATAAGATTGAGGAGGTTACAATTTAGAAAACAGCAAGTGCAGCTCAAGCATTGCTAGTATCGCTGTTTCGGTAATAAAATGTTACAAAGATTTTGCCCCGCCACCTGCTTGCCGTGTTCGTGCACCCAGTAGAAATATACGGTGCCGCGTTTGAAATAGTTGAATAAAATTGCAATATTACGAAAGAAAGGCTCTGAAGCAACATCGCATTTTATCAGGCCTACACCTCCCACACCTAGACGAGTAAAACTCGTCGATATTATCTTGCAAAGCTGTGTATAATATTTAAAACACATTCTTTAGCCCACGATGAATTGTTCTCTCGTGTGGCTTCTCCATTTGGTACTGTCATGTTAACTTACAAAGGCAACTTTCCATATTCAGTCTCTTTAGATGTTGCAAAAGCTTGACACGTGGTGTGTATGCCATACTGATAATTCTCCTCGTAACCTGGGTCCGCCTCTTTAAACAGCGTCGCATTTTATTGTTCGCAATTGTGTTTGTTTTATACTGTAAGCGAGCTGTGTGATTTCATCAATATTCACGAGTGTTCCCTGACTATACAAACACGTGCGTCTTATTTGGTGCGGTGCACGTTTGTATGTAGCAAAAAATGTCATTTCGTCAGCGTGTGTCTGCATACACTTGCATGCCCTGCAGTACGTGTACATAATTAATGCAGTAAGGACTGCAATGCATAGCCTTGCATGGGACATATATTCCATGCACCCTCAGAGAAATGTTGTTTGTTATGAGCCTACTGTTTATCATTACATTTTTTTTTTTTCGTTAAAGTTTCATCTCCATATAAAGCAGCTGTATACAGGCACGAGCTTCAGCAGCTTCCTCGTTGTTCCATTTTAAATAAAAACACCAAGCCTACCCGAATCAATGATCTGTTTGCTATCATTACTGTTATGTGTTCTACGATGTACACAAGGACAGTAGTATACAAAAAATAGGGAGGGAATTGAATGCCCTGCCTGCATGGCTGCGCCGTTTCACAGGATCAGGCGCTGCGCTGTGAAGCTTCCTACCGGCCTGCAGAAATTCAAGGGAGCGTACAATAGCGTGGTTCAAGAGGACTTGTGGGGAATACTAGACACACTGGGTGTAAAAGATGCATGGAGTCACTAATCATTTAAAGGAAATCTATAAAACTAACAAGGTAGTTAAAAAGTGGGAAAAACAGGTATCCAAGCCCACAGTAGTGAAACGTGGACTTAGGCAGGCGTGCCCACTGTCACCCTTCTTATTCATGATGTACCTACAAGGATTAGAGGCCAAATTAGAGGCAAGGGGACCTGGCTTCAACCTCTCTTTAGTCAAACAAGGAAAACTCATTGATCAGGCACTACCAGCATTAATCTACGCAGATGATATAGTGCTAATGGCCGACAACAAGGAAGATTTGCAGAGGTTGATGGACATCTGCGGTAATGAGGGAGATAGGTTAGATTTTAGATTCAGTTAGGAAAAATCAGTAGTCATGATTTTTAATGATAACAAAGGTAGTGAGCTTAGAATACAGGAAGTCACGCTAGAGATAACAGATAAATACAAATAACTGGGCGTATGGATAAGCAATGGGACCGAGTACCTGAGGGAACACGAAATACGCGTGACGACTAAAGATAACAGGAATGCAGCAGTGATGAAAAATAGGGCACTGTGGAATTACAATAGGTATAATGTTGTGAGTGGAATATGGAAAGGGTTCATGGTTCCTGGGCTGACGTTCGGCAACGCGGTCTTGTGCATGAGGTCAGAAGTTCAAGCAAGATTAGAAATTAGGCAACGTGAAATATGCAGGCTTGCTTTAGGAGCTCACGGGAATACACCAAACCAGGGAGTACAAGGTGATATGGGATGGACATCATTTGATGGCAGGGAAGCTAGCAGCAAGATAAAATTTGAGAAGCGATTGAGAGAAATGGGGGAGGAGCGTTGGGCTATGAAGGTTTTCAGCTACTTGTACATGAAGAATGTCAATACAAAATGGAGGAAGCGAACCAGGAAATTGACTGGTAAATACTTAGAAAACAGCAGGTGGCCAAACCAGAAAGAACTATCGGTTAAAAAGGAACTGCAGGAAACGGAGACTGACATGTGGAGAATTGGCATGATTAAGAAGTCCGCACTAGAGATCTATCGAACTTTTAAGCAGGAAATTGCCAAAGAAAGAATCTATGATAATACTCAGGGTAGTTCTCTACTGTTTGAGGCCAGGACGGGAGTATTGCGAACCAAGACATATCGGGCCAAATATGAAGAGGTAGACACAATATGCAGTGCGTGCGAAGAGAAAGAAAAAACTGCCGAACACTTGACAATGCTCTGTAAAGGGCTTTACCTTATAGTTCAAGATGATGGCGCAGAGTTTTTCAAAGCACTGGTGTTTAGGGACAGGGAGGGCAAAATAGACTTCAAGCGGGTAGACTTAACTAGAAGGAGGTTATCTGATTGGTGGCTAAAGTCAAGGCCCGATTGAAAATTACACCCTTCACTTCAAAGTACCCGTCCAACTTTACTATTTAAAGGGGAAAAAAAAATCTAGTGGTTAGTTCACTAAGCATTACGGCTAGGTGACGTTAGCCGCCGCCCGATCTAAAGGGTACGGCCACATCCATCCATCTATCCAGCCAAGAATATGCTCTCTGGCTTGTTGCTCCAGGCCTAGTCAGGTAGATTTTTTGGCCTCACCGTTGAATTGTTTGCTCGGGTTGTGGCTTGCAAACATTGCGGTTTTGGGCTTCGTATCATCTTGTTCCGTCATCATGTCCTCCAAGTGGAGGACATGTCGCAGTGTAAGGAGGGAGTACGACAAGGCGCTGATAGAATGAGCTATCAGTCTTATTAGGCAGGCGGTTGAGAGCGCATCAAGGCAGCTGACGCACACCAGCACTATCCACTTCCTGTATAATACAGGCTACTGAATTATAGAAACACAGAGCAGAAATCAACTCTTGTGCCTCTCTCATGCACTCACAAGGCGGAACCTGCTTCGAACACTGAGGACCGAGCTAAGCAACACCATGCGTGACGATAAATCATGGTCTCCTATTGCAATAATGATTAAGGCACGCATGCAACTTAAACCATTGTCACGCAAGATGAATTCACAACACCATCGAAGTGAACCCAAGGCACGTGCTGATTATTATGTACGGTACTAGCGCTAAATTCATGCAGACGTTTAGTTGGCGCTGCAGTAGGCCTAGTTGAAGGAATGGCCACAGCTACTGCTGTGATGGAGAACGGGCTCATTAACATCTTCATGTAGATTAAAACGGCTTACCCCGAAATGGCTGGGAGTGTCACGCTATCCCTAGCAGTGGCACATGCAGTTGCATATTTAACGATTACAGAAATGGCATACCGATTTCCAAAGCACCTATCAATACTTCCGTCAAGGCGTAGCACCAAACACTTTATCGCACATTTCGGGAAACATTCCTTTTTCTCCCAATCTGGTGGCTAGGCATGACTACGCCCAAGAATAAGCATGTTATTATGTATGTCGGAGGTATTTTTATCTGATCCCTGAAAAATTACTTCCCTAAACCAATGGAAAAAAAAGAAAATGGAATTCGCACCTGTCATCACATTGCACCCCATCACAGGAATGGGATCAGATTGGCCTGGCGCTCAATACTCCCTTACGCTTAATCAGAGCTCGGTCTGGCACCAGCTCCAGACAAAACCATTTATAATCTCCTGCCTGGCACATCTGTTTTACTCTGCTCTCTCTCAACCAGAGTGCACCATGTACCTGTGGTTCACCCCTGGTGGATCTTTTTCACTGTTTGTGAATTGCACACAAAGCCCTTACTGCTAGATCCCATTCCCAATTCTTCACTATTCTCACGGGAGGCCACTCTTTGGGCAGCTTACATCACGACATGTGCGTGTCATGATGTCAGTGCCGTCTTTTTCAGAGTCGGCGCCGTCTTTTCTTTCTCTTTTGCTCCTTCCCTGTCCTGTGTTTCTGGTGTTGCACTGCAAACAAGTGAAGATGTTAAAGAACACCAGATGTTCAAAATTTGCTTCTCATTATTATATATCGTGGTTTTGGGAATTAAAACCCCAGATATATTGAAATAAGATGCATGAAAAGGAAAGGATGATATTGGAAACTGGAAAAAAGGGATGACAGACTTCTTAAGCTATGCTGCCATTGAGATTTTCAGCTGTTCATGCAATTCTCACACGTGGCTTTGATGCAGCTATGCACATATCACACAAGCATGCTGACTGTACAGTTAGTATAACTGCAACCTTCATGTACCCAGCCTTCATGTACCCTCTATGACATTTCAGAACATCTGAGTCAGTGTTAGCATCAAGTTATGTTCTTCATGCTGGGGAACCAGTGTGATGAGTTACCATTTCTACAGAATGAAGCCCTGTCTACCTGGAACAAGCTGCAAGATATATAACTAAACGGCCCTTTTCAGGGCCAGTCAATCTCTGTCCGGCTTGGATGCACCAACTGATTCCCTTTATCATCAACCCTCAATAAAACTAGCAAATGTTTGTACATGTGCAAGCAGTGTCATTCAATATCTTAGGAAATGCTTGTGAAGCAATTTCAAGGAGAATCGTTTTTCTGATCTCATAGTGAGGCATTAGGAACACCTTAGTCACACCAAATGCCATTATTCAATGAGAGGAACAAGAGAAATATTTCACTGGGAACTATGAAGTAAACAAAAAAACAAATGTTTTCAGATACTGCGAGATCATTTCATAAAAAAGCTCAGAAGTTGCTATGTGTGGCCACATTCAATCTGTGCAAGCATCGTGTGGTTACAAAATTCTGTACCAAACATAGGTTCAGCTTTCTGGAATAGACCGCGCTGCACAAGCTAGCTCAGTGCATGCACTTCTGTACCCTGCCAGAGAATATTTTTACCACCAGTATGTTGTAATGTGAAGTGAAATGGTGATTGCATACTAGGGCGCGTCCTGCAGGACCCCAATAAAGTTGTTTCACTTGATCGGTTGGTGTGCTGTAAGCAGAACATTTCCAAGAAAAATCGTATAGTTTGGAGGAGGACTTAAGCAAGGAAAGGTGTAGATAAAACACTGGATTCACTGGCATTATCCTCACCAAGTATAACAATGTTTTTCTGGTGAAGCTTTGTGTCTGAACAGCGTGCAGGATAAGCTGGTAAAAACATGCAAAATGGGAAGTCTAGCACAGCAATCTGTGCAGTACTGCTCATTTCATGGAGCATTAATTTCACAGGCTTTGCTCATTGTTAGCGTTAAGCCTATATTATGTCCACTGCAGGGTGGAAGCCCAATCAATGTTCCCTGTCCTGTATGAGCCAATTTCATATTATGGCTGATAATTTCTCGATCTCATTGGAACTAATCACCTGCCACCCTCTGCTACATTTCATGTGTCCTAATATAAATTAATTGACATTACTGACCTGTCATCCATCTTTTTTTCTCATTCCCAACTAATGCATTCATTTTTGATAAACTCTGCTTTCTTCCCATGTCTTAATATTATGCTAGCCTTTTTTCATTTTTCTGAAACATTATCTTTGCTCAGAAGCTAGAAGTTATCAGAAAGAACATAACGACATTCTACCTCCTGAGCATATGGCATCATCAATACAAAAATGTAATAAAAGTGAGAAAACATCCTATCTATATAAGAGGCCTTAAAATACTGCAGGAGGCAACAAATAAACTGGTATTTGTATAAAGGCAGTGACAAAAACTTTGACTACTGTCACTTATTCTGATTCTTGGGACATGTTTTTTAGTACATCATAACACATAATTACACATTTACACAATTTACACAGAGGAATTGCCACCACGTGCATTGAGGCCACCCTTCAGAAGTCATGTGAGCACAAGGATGAGGTAAGCCTTAAAACCAGATTAAAAGACTAAAGGATGCTGGATATCCCAACAGCACCATCACACCCGTGTGCTAAACCCTCCTGCAGAAAGTCAAGTTAAACAAAACAGAACCAAAATAAAAACAGAATGACCAAAGATCTTTGCATGCTATACCGTACGTACATAAGGTGTTTCACAATATAAAGAAAATAGCGAGCCGATATGATTTTATCTTGTTATTTGCCATCCCTTGCAAGTTTTCAAAAGTGTGTGTACTAAAAAGCAACAGGAATAGCCATTATTTCACCATTCGTCATGAGAATAGGTATACTGAATGCCAATATAATGTTGTGTATGAGATACTATTGACACGTGGAAACGTAAACATAAGACAAACTGGGTAATGCCCCAATGTTTGAGCAAGACAGCATGCTTAAAATGTTAAGAATGGCTATGGTAGTCGCATGGCCATACACTGTAAAGAATGTAAGTGCAGTTCTATGTTTCATAAAACACTGTTTTTGAAAAAAGCAAGAACAAGAAGTGAAAGAGAGACTGTGAAAGCATTTTCTTGTCAGGAAGGCCATGAATCAGTGCATCAGTATACCTTCACTCATCCATTCGGAGAGAAAGTATTCTTTTCTCAGTTAAGATTATATAAATTTCATGGTCTCACATGTGTCATTGTGCATGAGCACTGTTCTTGTACTCTGTAAAAAAGTGGGCATAGTACCTTCAATAAAATTTAGTTGGCAGTCAGCGCTCTTTCCTGTCCTTTTTGTCTCTTCCTGAACTTCTCTCACTGTTACTAGAACACAACCACGATGAACCAACTTGCCCAGATTAAGCTATTGTTGACGAAAAGTCAGAGCATGAAAATACTTCAGGGGCTCAGAACCTCCTCACTACCCGTCTAGTTACGGCCCTGGTCTATGTGTTCCGAGAGTGAAGCACTAGTGGAGCTATCTAACTCCTAACGGTGAGGAGGTTTTGTGTATACTCGAGCTTGTTTCATGACATGGTGAGAGGTGGCAGGTTGTTGAAATAATATGCTGTGTGGGAGGTCAAGATTTTGATTGAGAACGCTGAGTATGAGCCAGTGACATTAGGCGTTCAAGACTTTTTGCGATATTCACTCTAGCATAGAACCTTGGTTGGTGGTTGACGTGTGCATTTGATCACATTGTAGTCTTCCATCATAATTTTTTTGCCACTTGGCGTCGACGCTCTTGAGTTGTACCAAAGTAATTAAGCATCCAGGTACAAGTATCTTCTGTCAGTGTTTCAATGAAGAGCTGAATATGAGTAATAGCTTCCATCGATACTTCTGGCATTGGTGTATGCACATTTCTTTTGAAGTTCTCTTGTAAAAAAGGCATTAAAGGTATGTTTTTGTGACTTTTTAGTGTTGGCCAGAACTGCTGGTGTGTCCGAACGGCTCTTCGATTGGTTGTGGTGTTGTCTTGTTCAGGGCCACAGAGCTTTCAGTCTTTTTTTATATTTGCCTTCACAGGAATGCTCTTTGCATGCTTCTTCAGTACTTTGTATTATTCCTAAAGCATTGACTTCCAGATTTTGATTGTGGTGCTTTAATCTAGTGTTCAACTTCACGCTAGCTTCATTTGCACGCAAAGCAAGAACTCAGGAGTATGGTAACTTTTGCTATGGGTTTTCCCTTTTCAGTGTACTGTATTTTTGCCTGTGTTGTCTAAGCGCTGACAGCCTCGTGCGACAGCTTTTTTTTTTTTTGTGCACTTATTGTGTGCCAATGACTTATTTGCCTCCTCAGCTAAAGACTTTTTGTATTATAAGAGAAAGCTCTGTCTGTATTGCTTTTGTCATTTGCTGATGGTGTATCTTCAGTATCTTTTCTCAGTGTACACTATACTTGAATGGAAGAGCAGCATGACTACCTTCAGCTGTTAGCAGGCTTTTAGCTGCTGTAATACTGATTGATGCTCCTTTCTCGGGCGTTCTATTTTGGATGGTTGGCATGTCATTGCTTCTTTTAAACTTTAAAACTGCAGGTGCACCTTTTTCTGGTTACACCTGGTATATTTTTCCAGTGGTTATATATATATATATATATATATATATATATATATATATATATATAATATATTGCTAACTTGAGAAACAAGGCCTCTTTACGTTAGGTGCACATCAGGTGGGAAGAGTACTTCTATTACTTGCCAAGATTGCGGCCCCTTATGGTGGGAATCATAATGCACTGTTGATGTGTCAAATTCACATAGTATAATTCCAAGGCACTCGATCAATATCCAAGGAAGAAAATTATGTTCTTTTGCGTGAGTTTCCGCAACTCATAGTAATTTGTATGTAAATGAATACTTCATCATTCTTGGCTGTCATGTTTTATGGAAGCACATGTGCTTCGTTAATAACAAAAAAACACGCACGTTCACGCCACTGCAGTGGCGTGAGCGTGCATGTTTTTTTTTTTTTTTGTTAATAACGATTTGCCCTATGCATTCACGTTTCTTCTTTTTTTGTGTGTCGTACTTCTCGTATCGCGCAGCCTACCGTTTTGGGCACACGTAAAAAAAGTACATAAAAAAGAAGCGTTCCACGCCGAAATTCGCGTTCGCAACGAGCTGGGCACCGACAGGGTGCCCTACGACGCCCACACACTCCGCAACACCTTACCAACCGTTCGCTGCGATGTTGTTGGGAACTCGTGTGGTTGTTGCATGAATATAGCGCGTGCGTGCGTGCGCACGCGCGTCTGTGTGTTAGATCACGGCAACTGCATATGTTGTATGATTCAGTCACCATAACGCAACTGACGACCCCCGCTCTTCCCACACGTCAAGCAGCAGCAAGTGCCGTTAACCGTACTGTGCTGTGAACGCAAAACAGATTCGAATAGGTCGCGTAGATAGCTGGCCCGACACATGATACGGTAAGATTTGCGTCAGATATTCGACGTCTACATGCACGCGTAAGACAGCGGTATCCGCAGCAGCTTCGTCATACGTATGGATAGCACCGCATCGGACGTCACGTCTGACAGAGAAACTTGATCGGTAATTTTTTCTCACTTAAAAAGTCTACCTTGCACAACTTCAACCAACGATTATGCATTTCAACGAGCTGTGCATGGTTTAATGATTGATTGATTGATTGTATGTGGGGTTTAACGTCCAAAAACCACCATATGATTATGAGAGACGCCGTAGTGGAGGGCTCCGGAAATTTCGACCACCTGGGGTTCTTTAACGTGCACCAAAATCTGAGCACACGGGCCTACAACATTTCCGCCTCCATCAGAAATGCAGCCGCCGCAGCCGGGATTCGAACCCGCGACCTGCGGGTCAGCAGCCGAGTACCTTAGCCACTAGACCGCCGCGGCGGGGCATAGTTTAATGACGAAAAGATAGTTCTAATATTGTGCCCGGCACATATATTACTCTCTCTCTAACTTGAAAAATCGGCGCGTGAATTGGGGCCAGAACAGCGCCAAAAAGCAGCACACGCAGAAATTGGCTCATATTCTAATATTATGACATCGTGATGTTGACTTTTCAGCTGACGCCGGCAATAACGTTCAAACGGCGGGCCAATAATGCCGGTCTTATTGGATGGCTCCGCCCATATTGGCTGCAACTTGTACAACCTGGCCCGATGTGTCCGTTCTAATAGGCCGGCACAGCCTATATGGGCGGAAAGTTCTGAAAGCTGGCCCAATATAACCAATCTAATAGACTGGCACAGCCATCATTGGCTGAATGTTGTTAATGCTGGTCCAACATAGCCGATCTATTCGGCTGGCAGAACCAATATTGGGGGTACGTTGTCAACGCTGGTCCAACGTCGCCGTTCTATTTGGCTGGCATAGCCAATCTTGGCGGTACGTTGTGAAAACTGGGCCGTTCATGGGCCAGGCAATGCCGATCTATCCCCAATATTGGGCCAACCTTCTGTGCTGCCTGGGTAGGCGACAACGTACTCATCGCAGCCGTCCTTGCGTTGAGCGGGAATGGCACCGAGGCCGGCACCGCTAGCATCTTCGTGAATTTCAGGGGGTGCATTGGGATCGAAGTGGCGGAAAACTGGTGGAGACGTGAATAGCCAGTGCAGCGCCGTGAATGCGTCATCGAAGTGGGGATCCCAGCCAGAAAGGTCCGTGCTACTGGAGAGAAGCTGAGTCAGGGGGGCAATTATAGAGCGAAATTGCGAAGGAAACGCCGAAAATAGGAGCACAAGTCTATGAAACTATGGAGCTCTTTTAGAGTAGTATGCTTGGGGTAATCGGCAACGGCACGCAGTTTGGCAGGGTCTGCCGATATTCCTTCTTTTGAGACGACATGGCTGAGAATTGCGAGTTTGCAGGCGCCAAAACGACATTTATTGCAGTTTAGTTGCAACCCGGCTGCCGTAAAGCACTGGATAACTCGTGCCAGACGGGAAAGATGAGTTTCTAAATTTGCCGAGAATACAACTATGTCGTCTAAATAGAAAAGACAGATGTGCCAGTTAAGTCCCCTGAAGACACTGTTCATCATCATTTTAAAAGTAGCAGGTGCAATGAAAAGACCGAAGGGCATTACATTAAATTCATATAAGCCATCAAGGGTCACAAACGCTGTTTTTGGACGGTCTGGTTCGGCCATTGGCACTTGCCAATATGCAGAGCGTAGATCCAGTGAAGAGAAAAACTCCGCACCTTTAGGTAATCTAAGGCGTCATCAATGCGTAGCAGGGGATAAACATCCTTGCGTGTGATCTTGTTTGGTCGACAATCATCTGATGGAGCCATCCTTTTTTCGCACGAGGACCACTGGCGAAGCCCAAAGACTGTGTGAGTGTTGAATAACACCAGGTTGCAGCATCTCGTCGACGTGTTGATTGATAACATCATGCTCAGCCTGCGAGACGCGGTAGGGGCGTTTACAAAATAGATTATTATGACCGGTGTCGATACGGTGAGCGACAACTGACGTGCATCCCAAGATAGGTTGTCCATGGTCGAAGAAGGCGCGGAAATAGTTAAGTAGTTCAATGAGCAGATTCCGCTGGTCTTGCGTAAGGTCGGTGTTAACACTGCGCAATAGAACGTCTTCGTCAGGTAGTGTGGGTGAGGTGGCAGCTGTGACAGCATCCACGGACATCGGCGAGTACAGATCGCACACGTACACGGCACTGGTGCCATCGTCAAGTGTTATGATGGCTAACAGGGCGACAAGGTTCCGGCGACGAGTGCATTCTTCCGACGGCATAAAGAGGGCAGTTGAATCGGGGACGGAGTTCCACAAAAGAGATATCGCGGCGATCGAAAAAGCAGAGATGACGACGTCAACGGCGACGATCACCTTTTCAGGTTAGCAAGAGAGATCTATGAATGTCGTGCTGAATGGAAACAAAACGAGTTGAGCACCAACGCAGCAGACAACCGCATAATTAGCGGAAAAAAAGTTCCATCCCGGGATGATTTCATGAGGCGCATACGGAAGGGCGACAAATTCCACGATTTGAAGCGCTCCTTGAATCACAACACGAGCAGTGCATGTGGCAGAAGGTTGGACGTGCTGCGAACTCACTGAGCGTAAAGAAATTTCAACCAGTAGAGTCATCACTTTGTTCAGTTGGCGGCATAACACTTCACTGATTACACAAATAGCGCCACCTATGTCGACAAGAGCAGTTGGGGCACAACTGTCTACAAACATGGGGATCTCGTTAGGGGGCGAAAGATGAGGCCTTGGAAATTTCGTTGGTGGCGCAGCTCTTGCCTGAGGAACTGCGACTGTTAGTTTTTCTCCTGGGCGTGGTTGGAACGGCGAAGGATGGGGGATGGAGATCGAAGATGAAGTGAAGAAAATTGACGTCGGCTGAAGTCTGGTCGACGTGAGCGCGGGTCAGGTGCATCAGAATGCTATTCTGATTGCCGAGGTATGTTTCCGGAATGCTGAGCATCACTAAAATAGAATCCATGGCAAGGACAGTAGCGCACGACATGTACTAGAATACCACAGTTGTAGCAGACGGGCAAGTTTTCCGGAGTACGCAAAGAGTGTACAGGTGCTCAAGTAGGTGGAAGGGGCCGATTTACCGGATAAACCGAAACTGGTGACCTGTAGTAGTTGGTGGCTGGACAGTATGAAGGAAGCGGCGGTTGGGCACGAGGTCGGCGGACGGCTTCTGCAAAAGCAAGTGGTGCAGCAACTGATATTAGGGACACGGGTGAAGGGAGAGCCTCGGCAACTTGCGTCTGAATAGCACGGCGAAGTGAGTGGTCCAGTGCTGTGGGGGTCTCGTTGATGGTAGCCAAAAGAGAGAGCTGTCGAGCGACTTCCTCTCGGATGTACTGTTGAATTTGAGACCTTAACAGGCTGTTGTCGGGGCCACTGCTTTTGCACTCCAAAGCCGAAATATATGCTGTTTGCGTATTAGCACGACGTGTAGAAATTCGCTGCTTGCGCAGCTCATCGAAACTTTGCCATAGCTGAATCACTGCCGTGACGGTCTGTGGGTTTTTGGCCACAAGCATATGAAAAGCGTCGTCATCAATCACTTTCATTATACTTTATTCTGTCAGCCTCCGTAATCCTCGAATCCACTCGCCTACAGAAGCCGATCACATCCTCAATGTAGCTCGTGAAGATCTCAACGTTTTGCTGAAATCGTCCCCGCAGGCCAAGTTCAGCGCGAAGCTTGCGCATGGCTGGACGACCGAAAAACGAGGTCACGGTCTCTTTGAAAACCAACCAGGCGGGGATGTCGGCTTGGTGATTGGTGAACCATAGATTGACCAAATCTGTCAGGTAGAAGATGACGTGAGTCAGCTTCGCAGGGTCATCCCACTTGTTAATCGCCCTGGCACGCTCGTACTCTGCCAGCCAGTCCTCGACATCACGATCTTCAGTGCCGTTGTATACTGGTGGGTCACGCAGACCACGTACACCAGGGCACATGACAGGTGGCGGCGTGGAAGAGGCATGTGAAGATCGACGCTATATATATACTGTGAGGAGGTTTATTAGCCGCTAAAGACAGCGACGAGACCACGTGAAGAACCGTCCAGCGATCGGCACAGCAACGAACCAAAGCACGAGCCGAGAGAGCTGTGCGTTGGCGATGCTGCTTGCTGCAGGCACATCTTCTTCTTCACAATCGCCCCCGCTGAAAAAAGAGCCATCCTAGCGACCTAAGAAGTTTCAGGGAGAGGCTCATGATACGGTTTTAGGCGGGAAACATGGACGATGTCACGTGCACGCCGGCGCATGTCATTCGATCGGGAAACTGGTTCAATTAGGTAATTAACCGGAGAGGTTTTCTCTAAAACGGTGTAAGGCCCCTCGTACCGGGGGACAAGTTTTGATGAGAGTCTTGGAGTTTGGTATGGGATGGCAAGCCATACGAGAGACCCTTGGGCATAGTTGAGATCCGGAAGAGAGGTGCAACGGTTTTCTTTCTGGCGTTGCTGCTCGTCCGAGGTGAACGCACGGGCGAGCTGGCAGCACTCTTCGGCTTGTCGAGCAGCATCGGAGATAGGTGGACATTCGGAAGCATCAGGACGGTAGGGAAGTAGAGTATCAATTGTATGGGAAGGGTCACGTCCATAAAGAAGAAAGAAAGGTGAAAATCCCGTGGTTGTTTGTATTGCAGTATTGTATGCAAATGTCACGTATGGGAGAACATGGTCCCAGTTGCTATGATTAGATGCCACGTACATTGAGAGCATATCACCCAGCGTGCGGTTAAACCATTCCGTTAGCCCATTAGTCTCCGGGTGGTATGCTGTCGTTTTCCGATGAATGACGTGGCATTCCGAAAGCAGAGCTTCGACGACCTTGGAGAGAAAGGCGCGGCCTCTGTCACTAAGGAGCTCTCGAGGTGCGCCATGTCGAAGAAAAATTGACGTAAAATGAAGGAGCGACATCCTGAGCGGTAGCGCTCGGTAAAGCGGCTGTTTCGGCGTAGCATGTTAGATGGTCGACCGCCACTAGAATCCACTGATTGCCATCTGATTTCAATGGAAGGGGGCCGTAGAGGTCAACGCCAACGCGATCAAAAGGCTTGGCAGGGCACGGAAGTGGCTGCCATTCGCCAGTAGCACGTAGCGGTGTTGATTTGCGTCGCTGGCTGTCAGGACAGCACTGCACAAATTTGCGTACGAATTTGTACATGCGGCGCCAGTAATAGCGATGGCGAAGGCGTTCATATGTTTTGAACACCCCGGTCTGGCCACATTGTGGATCGTCGTGAAGAGAAGCGCATACCTGCGATCGCAAAGTGCGTGAAATGACCAGTAGCCACCGGCGGCCATCAGGAGAGTAGTTGCGTCGATGGAGAAGTTGATCGCGGATGGCAAAATGGAAAGCTTGAGTCGGAGGGATCGAGATACCGGAAGGTTGGGCGTACCGGATAGATATTCGAGAAGAGATGCGATCCACGGATCACGACGTTGTTCGGTGGCAATTGAGTCAAGATTTAACGATGACAAGTACTGGAGGCACGTGTTTTCGCACGTCGGATCTGGTGGCAAAGGTGAGCGAGACAGGGCGTCAGCGTCAGAGTGTTTGCGTCCACAGCGGTATACGACGCGAATGTCGTACTCCAGGATGCGGTGTGCTTATCGCGCAAGGCGGCCAGAAGGGTCCTACAGCGTGGAGAGCCAGCAAAGCGCGTGGTGATCAGTTACTAGATTGAACGGGCGGCCGTATAAGTATGGCCGGAACTTTCCAAGCGCCCACACCAGAGCCAAACACTCTTTTTGTGTCACGCTGTAATTAGTTTCGGCTTTCGTCAGAGTGCGGCTAGCGTAGGCTAAAACGTATTCTGAATAGCCGGGTTTTCGTTGGGCGAGGACAGCACCTAGCCCGACGCCGCTGGCGTCGGTGTGCACTTCGGTAGGAGCCGTCGGGTCGAAGTGGCGAAGAATAGGTGGCGAGGTGAGCAGACGGCGCTGAGTAGTGAAGGCAACGTCACATGCAGGGGACCAGGAGGAGAGGTTCACGTCACCGCGAAGAAGCTCGGTTAATGGTGACATGATGGATGCAAAATTGCGAACAAAGCGCCGGAAATATGAGCATAGGCCTACAAAACTGCGAAAAGTCTTCATGGTCGTCGGCTTGGGAAATTCTGCGACTGCTCGAAGTTTTGCTGGGTCAGGTAATACGCCGTGCTTCGACACGATGTGGCCTAGGATGACGAGCTCGCGTGCAGTGAAGCGGCATTTTTTCATGTTAAGCTGCAGGCCAGCATTGGTCAGACAAGTCAAAACCTGCCTGAGGTGAAGGAGGTGCATAGGAAAGTCGTGCGAGAAAACCACGACATCGTCGAGGTAGCAGAGGCACATATTCCACTTGAGGCCACGTAGCGTATTATGCATAAGTCGTTCAAACGTGGCGGGCGCGTTACAAAGCCCAAAGGGCATGACGTTAAACTCGTATACTCCGTCAGGTGTAATAAATGCAGTTTTTTGGCGATCGGCTTCAGCCATTGGAACTTGCCAGTAGCCAGACCGCAAATCCAGCGACGAAAAGAATTCCGCTCCGTGAAGGGTGTCCATGGCGTCATCAATGCGTGGCAAAGAATATACGTCCTTGGGGGTTATCTTATTCAAACGACGATAGTCTACGCAAAATCGGATAGATCCGTCTTTCTTACGCACCAGGACGACAGGAGACGCCCAGGGACTGTGAGATGGTCGAATGACGTCTCTACAAAGCATATCTTCGACTTGATCGTTGATGACGTGGCGCTCTTCAGTGGAGACACGGTATGGTCTTTGACGCAGTGGCTGGTGTAGGCCGGTGTCAACATGATGCTTGACTTGCGACGTGCGGCCTAGTTGAGGTTGGGACACATCGAAGGAATTCCGGAGCTCATGCAGAAGATCAAGCAGCTTGGCATGTTCGGTGGGAGTGAGGGTGTCGGAGATGGCGCTGGAAAACGTATCCTTGGACGACTCTTCGAGCGCCGACAGTGATTTTGGGTGGTCGCAGTAGTCATCCGGGACATCAACCAAAGACGAAGGGTCGAGTTCCTGCACGCGGCCGAGACATTCCCCCACAAGCAAAGTGACAGGTGTGGAAAGCGGGTTGAGTATGAACATATTGCTTCTTCCGGCGGCAAGGTCAATCGTTGCGAAAGGCAGCGGGAGAGCTCGACGACTCGTGAAGATATCGGAAGGCATAAAAAAGACTGTAGCGTCAGTGTAGGCGTTGCATGAAACTGGAACAAGTGCGAAGTTTTCAGGTGGAATATCGGTGTCTTCATGCACGAACAACTTCGGCGGCTGATGAAGAGCGTCAAGTAATGGGACATCACAAAAGGGTGAAAACTCAACTTCAGCGCGTGCGCAGTCGATGGCGGCATTATGGCGGGATAGAAAGTCCCATCCGAGGATGACATCATGCGAACAGACAGCGAGGACAACAAACTCCACAGTGTAAACAATGCCTTCAATGGACACTCTTGCAGTGCAGGCTGCGAGAGGCGTTACTTGCTGTGCACTTGTGGTGTGGAGTGACAGTCCCGAAAGCGGCGTCGTGACTTTACGTAATACACGGCAGGCATTAGCGGCAATAACAGAAACAGCGGCGCCGGTGTCTACAAGGGCGAAAGTAGAATAACCTTCAACAGTTACTGCGACCACGTTAGCAGGAGAGGGGCGAAGGCTTAGACAGTTCGAAAATGGCGCAGTTCTTGCCTCTTGAACTGCGGTACTTAGTTTTCCTGGTCAGAAGGTCTGAGCCGGCGACGCATTGGGAAGGGCGATCGCTGACGAGGAGAGGGAGTGCGCGGCGTCACGAAGTCGGGGTCGTTATGAGGGGCATAGCGAGGTGACGAGACCGGCCCGTATTGCGCGAAGGGTTGGCTGCCGGGTTGCGACGATCGGACATAGTCGCCGAACGTCTGAGGTCGACGGCGGCAGTAGCGGGCAACGTGTCCGGGAGTAAAGCAGGCGTAGCATATCGGTCGGTTATCGGGCGTCCTCCAAGAATTGGCTACTGGTGGTGCCGCCCAAGGTGCAGTATAAGCAGCCGGGTGTGCGGGCTGTGAGCGCGAGGTGTAGGGTGGTTGCGGAAGCCTACGCACAGCGTCTGCATATGTGAACGGCGCTGCTACAGGCTGCATCACTTGCGAGCAGGCGACAGGAGGAGCCACAGGCTGCGCTGCATACGTTAGGGGCGCGGCTACAGGCTGCACGGCTGGCCGATAGGCGACAAGAGGGCCTACCGGCCGCGCGGCACGCTGGCAGTGGGCAAGGCTGGATAGAGGCGGCTCGTGGTGCGCAACAGGAACAGCTTGGGCAACCTCTTCCGAAATAGCAGTGCGAAGCGGGACAAATAGACGGGTGGTGGTCTCGTGAGTGATGGGCGCTAGGGAAAGTTGGCGGGCGACTTCCTCACGGACGAAGGCTCGAACTTGCTGAAGCAGCGGTGAATTGTCCGGCAGGGTGTCGAAACTGGACAGTGACTCACCACCATGCTGAGGCTGCCGAGTCTGAGTGCGTTGCTTCTTCAACTCGTCGTAGCTCTGACACAAGCTGACGACTTCGGAAACTGTGCTCGGATTTCTTGCCAAGAGCATTTGGAATGCGCCGTCGTCGATGCCCTTCAGGATGTTTCTGACCTTGTGAGATTCGGGCATGGTGTCATTGACACGTCGACAAATGTCAACGACGTCCTCATTATAGCTGATAAAGGTCTCGCCAGTCTGCTGAGAGCGGACGCGCAAGCGCTGTTCTGCCCTCTGCTTGCGGACAGCCGGCCGACCGAACACTTCAGCACATGACGTCTTGAAGACGCTCCATGTGGGGATGTTGTGTTTGCGGTTATTAAACCACAATTCGGCGACGCCAGTGAGATAAAATATCACGTGGCCCAGCTTGTCGGCTTCATCCCACTTATTGTTGGCGCTCACCAGTTTGTAGTGCTCGAGCCAGTCTTCGACGTCGGTCCCACCCGCACCACTGAAGACCTTCGGCTCCCGTAGTGTAGGATGGCCAGGGCAGTTGAACTGGAGCGAAGGCGTCGATGTAGTGGCGTTGGTAGTCATGACAGGTCGTAGCGTGCGGCTTTGCAGCTCCAGGGTGTAGCAACGGGGATTAACAGCACCTCCACCAATTGTGAGGAGGTTTATTAGCCGTTAAAGACAGCGACGAGACAGCGTGAAGAACCGTCCAGCGATCGGCACAGCAACGAACCGAAGCACGAGCAGAGAGAGCCGGGCGTTGGCGATGCTGCTTCCTGCAGGCACATCTTCTTGTTCACAATACACACACACACACACACACACACACACACACACACATATATATATATATATATATATATATATATATATATAAATATATATATATATATATATAGTGGGAGTAATACTTCAATGGGCCAGTTAGTCTTCGTGAAGGTATGGACCATGGCACAACGGGAGCGTTGTCAACAAGGATAAATGTATTTATTTCCCAAATGTTACGGGAGGGGTCCTCCCTTGATCAGGGGATGAGTTATACTGACATGAACTTTCAAACTTCGTTGCTGCCGCATCCCTCTCGCCTTGGAATATGTTTGCGAGAGTGAGAGCGAACTGAAAAAAGAAAAAAAACAAAAAACAAAAAAGGGGAGAGAAAAAACGAAAAAGAAAAAGAAAGAAGAAAAAGAAAGTAAAAAAGAGCAAGAACCACTGTCAACACTGAGAACGAAACCAACTGTCCGTGTAGGTCCACATACGGTTCTTATCACGTGCTGTTCAGTTCTCGACGTGTGTTCTCGACAAGCTGACCAACTTAGTATTCTACCTTACGGGTGTTGCCAGTTTGTGGCACAACAACCACGCGTGCGATTTCGCCACCTGGTCCGTGTTTAAGACCGCAATCATCAACGTCTTCGGCCGCCCTGCTGCTCGCAAGCTGCAAGCCGAGCAGCGCTTACGTGAACGTGCTCAGGAGGCTGGTGAGTCATTCACCAGCTATATTGAAGACGTCCTGGACCTATGGAACAAATCTAATCACACCATGTCAGCGTCTGACAAGATCCGAAACATCATGAAAGGCATTGACGATGATGCCATCACGATGCTGCTCGCCAAAAACCCCGGCACAGTGGCTGAGGTTTTTGCCAGAGCTACAGCACTTTGCCAGAGCTACGAGGAGCTCCGCCGGGAGCGTTCGATGACCCGACGCTTCCCACAATGAGCTGCAACGCTTCCTGGCTTGGAGGCCAGTTGTGACCAAGTGGCGTTGATGGCAGACCTAAAGTCCTTCATCCGTGAGGAAATGGCGCGTCAGTTCTCGCTCCTGCCTTTTGCCCACCAACCGACTGTTCAACAATCACCTACTACTCTTCTCCCTCCAATCCGTCGAGCGATTGAACAGGAAATAGCGGAGGTAATGTCTGCGTACCACCCCCCACAACATCCGGCTCCTGCGCCCCTGAGTTACGCGCAAGTGGTCGCCAGGCCACCCCAAGTCGTTTCAGCACCCACCCCTCTGACTTACGCCGAAGCTGCCGCCCGACCTCCGTCCTTTGCAGCGGGTATGCGCGCTACGTAAGTTGACGTAACCCCACAGCCTCAGCTTCACTCCACCATGCAGCCACCGTTCCGTCCATCGGCTCTTGCGTCATGGACAAGACCTACCACAGCGAACCGATGGCGCACACCCGACAACCGGCCCATCTGCTTTGTCGGCGGATACGCCGGTCACGTGGCCCGTTATTGTCATCGCGTACAGCCGGCACCAATTTCTTCACCTGTTGCTGGCCAACTCAGCGGTCCTTATCACGAAGAACCACCGTCTAAGCCACCTCGGTCTCGCCCAGGTCCATCTCGAAGATCGCAGTCTCCACGACGTCGTTCCCTGTCCCCCATGCGGCCAAGTACGGCTGCTCATGAGCGGGAAAACTAGTCGTCGCAGTCCCCGAGGCAAGGACTGTGACGCTATCGCAATTCGAAAGCCCTCAGAGCAGCCCCTCAAATGTCATTGACGTGCTTTGGGACGGTTTTTGTGCAGCGGCTCTTATTGACACTGGAGCTGCCGTATCAGTTATGGACGAAAAACTCTGCCGCTTACTTTGAAAAGTGACGATGCCACTTTCTGGGTTGTCCCTCCGTACTGCAAGTTTGCATCGTATTCATCCTACAGCAGGGTGCACAGCTCGTGTTGTCATCCAGGATGTTCTGTATGTCGCCCATTTCATCATCAATGTGGCATGCTCTCATGACGTCATCCTGGGATGGGACTTTCTCTCCCGCCATGACGCCGTCATCTATTGTGCTGCCGCCGAAATTGAGATCTCACCCTTCTCGCATTTGATGCCAGAAGACAGTCCCTCGACACTGAGCAAGATTCTAACGAAAGACGATACAACAGTGCTCCAAACTCGACGACGGCTGTGTCTGTCTACTGCGCCGGTCTCTCCGACACCATTGCACTCGTTTCGCCGTCTGACCGCGCTTGCAGCAGGAAAGGGTTGCTAGTACATTTCACGACCGTGCAGGTCAAGCAAGGCAACGCCGCTATTTTTGTAACCAACTCGTCCCCGTACACTGTTACCTTGCTTCGAGGGGAATGTCTCGGCAGAGTGGAACCAGTCGACGACGCACAAGTCCTGGACGTACCCGATGACACGCGCTGTACCAGGTCCCGTACCATCAATGCTGTTTCCACTTTTGATTCGTCATCTGCTGATGTATTTGGCCCCTTCATCGCTGACAACCTTACGGCCGAACAGCGTTCCCAACTTCTGGACCTGTTGCAAGAATATCTTTCTTCTTTCGATGTCGGGCGAAGTTCTCTCGGTCGCACGTCCATTGTTACGCATCGCATCGACACTAGTGCCCATCCACCTTTACGGCAACGTTCATATCGCGTGTCGCCTGCTGAACGTCGAGTAATCAATGATCAGGTTGACGATATGCTCCGACGCGACGTCATTCAGCCCTCGGGCAGTCCATGGGCGTCTCCTGTTGTTCTTGTTGCGAAGAAAGACGGTTCTGTGCGGTTCTGTGTTGACTACAGACGGCTGAATAAGATCACTCGCAAGGATGTTTATCCACTGCCACGCATCGATGACGCGATTGACAGCCTTCATGGAGCCGATTTTTTCCTTCTCTCGATCTGCGCTCGGGGTACTGGCAAGTACCCATGGCTGACGACGCTCGACCAAAGACCGCCTTAGTCATGCCAGACGGCTTGTACGAGTTCAACGTCATGCCGTTTGGTCTATGTAATGCACCTGCGACCTTTGAGCGCATGATGCACACCGTTCTGCGCAACTTGAAATGGCACACGTGCTTGTGTTACCTCGACGATGTCATTGTCTTTGCTCCGGATTTCTCCATGCATCTCCAACGTCTGAAAGAAGTTTTCGCACGTGTGAGCAATGCCGGCTTGCAAATAATCGAAAAAGTGCCACTTTGCAGCACGGCAACTCACCATACTGGGGTACGTCGTGTCCAAAGACGGCATTCTTCCTGATCCTTCCAAGCTTCAGGCCGTGGCCGAATTCCCCAAACCTGCATCTGTCAAAGAACTGCGTAGTTTCCTGGGCCTGTGCTCATACTTCTGGCGCTTCATACGAAACTTTGCCACGATCATATCACCGCTGACGAAGCTCCTTCGAAGTAACGAGCTGCTCAATTCGTGGTCATCCGAGTGCGACGACGCGTTCGCGAAGCTCCACCTGTTGTTGACGTCGCCTCTCATTCTACGCCACTACGACCCTACAGCCCCAACGGAGGTGCACACGTACGCCAGCGGTGTAGGCCTAGGCGCTGTCCTGGCGCAGCGAAAACCCGGATTCCCTGAATATATCGTAGCATATGCAAGCCGTACGCTCACGAGAGCCGAGACAAACTACACCGTCACGGAGAAAGAGTGCCTGGCGATTGTCTGGGCCCTTACAAAGTTTCGACCTTATTTGTATGGTCGCCCATTCTATGTCGTCACCGACCATCATGCACTATGCTGGCTTTGATCATTGAAGGATCTCTCAGGCCGTCTCGCCCGTTGGGCTCTTCGCTTACAAGACTACGACATCCGTGTGCTGTACCGCAACGGAGTCCAGCATGCTGACGCTGATGCCCTCTCACGCTCCCCTCTACCTCAAGATGGCGTGCCCTGCTCAGTAACCTCAATTGCTGTATCTGCCATCGATGTTGACATCCTCGCTACCGAACAGCGAAAGGATAATTGGATCGCCCCGCTGATCGACTTGCTCTCTGATCCGTCCGCAACACCATCCACGCGTGCCTTGCGTCATCAAGCTCACCATTTCGCCATCTGTGACGGCCTCCTACACCGACGCAATTACGACTCCGATGGCCGGCAGTGGTTACTCGTCATACCCCGCAGCCTGCGGTTGGAGATATGTGAATCTTTCCATTCTGAACCGCAATGTGCGCACTCTGGGGTATTCAAAACTTACCACCGCATTCGACAACGCTACTTCTGGCGCGGAATATACCGCTACGTGCAGCAGTTCGTTCGCTCTTGCCTCACTTGCCAACGCCGTAAATCGTCAGCACACATGTCGCACGCCGGTCTACAACCGTTATCTTGCCCTGACCGTCCCTTCGGACGCATAGGTATCGATTTCTATGAACCACTTCCTCTGACGTCGGCTGGTAACCATTGGGCGATCGTTGCCGTTGACCATTTAACGCGATACGCCGAAACCGCCGCTCTCTTTGCGGCTACTGCGCGCGATGTTGCGCCCTTCCTGCTGCATCGATTCATACTGTGCCACGAACCACCCCAAGAGCTTCTCAGCGATCGAGGCCGTGTCTTCTTGTCGGAAGTCGTCGAAGCCATTCTGACGGAGTGCCATTCTGTCCACCACAAAACCAATGCTTATCACCCACAGACGAATGGCCTCACCAAACGCTTTAACCG
Source organism: Rhipicephalus microplus (assembly GCF_043290135.1). NCBI lineage: Eukaryota > Metazoa > Arthropoda > Arachnida > Ixodida > Ixodidae > Rhipicephalus > Rhipicephalus microplus. The sequence goes on from NW_027464594.1 coordinate 1,446,949, forward strand.
CACCCTCGGCGACATGCTTTCTATGAACGTCGCTGCCAACCACACCAATTGGGATAATATACTGCCCTTCGTCACCTACTCCTACAACACCGCCCCTCAGAGCACGACCAGTTTTTCACCTTTCTACTTGCTGTGCGGAAGGCACCCGTCGCACACCATGAACAAGATACTCCCGTACACGCCAGATCTATCTGAGTGTACACCTATTTCCGAGACAGCCAGGCTTGCTGAAGAGTGTCACGAGCTTGCCAATACCTTTACGACGCAAGAGCAAGAGCGGCAGAAGAGTGTTCGTGATGGCTTCACCACTTCTGAGCACATGTTCCTTCCTGGTGCGCTTGTATGGCTCTTGATCCCAACCTCTGTAGCTGGCCTCTCTTCTAAACTACTTCCAAAATACGAAGGCCCCTACCGTGTCATCGAGCGCACCTCACCCATCAACTATCTGATCGAACTCGTTGAACAATCTTTGGGCATGCGCTGCCGTGGGCGAGACATCATCAACGTGGAGCGCCTGAAGGCTTATTATGACCCGCTCAAAGTAACAAGCTGTTAGGTCGCCAGGCGGCTCCCTCTTCGACCCCGGGGTAATTGTCGCGAAGCCTCCGAACTCTGAAATGAGTTGAGCTCTTGTACATCCTAGTGGGGCTACCCAACAAGAACGCCGCTCGCGCTGAGGGCCCGCGTTTGGCCGTTACTGTCGCCATTGTATATTCTCTTCTCGCTCGTTGCCGGCTAATAAACGCCTTAACATTATATATATATATATATATATATATATATATATGTATATATATATATATATATATATATATATATATATATATATATATATATATATATATAATGAGATATAACAGACAGTAATGTCAAGGAATGTACAGGGGAAGTTATTAACATTAATGGAATGTAAATGAGAAGAAAGAAAAGTGGATGAAAAAATTACCAACTGTAAGCAGGAATCGAACCTACGACCTTCGAATTACGCGTTCGATGCTCTAACCACTGAGCTATTACAGCGGCCCTCCCCCCATTCACTTTTTTGGGTTTATCTGTGAATTTAGAAGTAGGAGCGACAGTCAGCGCCATCTATAAGCCAAACAACGAGTGTGAAAACACTCTTATGCGCATGTTTGGCGTCACGTAGCACGTGAACTTATTATGAGCGGGCAGCTGATTAATTGTCCCTCTTATACAACCTAAACACACCAAGTCTGCCAGTACGAGACCCTCGTTCAATGAAATAAGGGAAAGAAGTGTATACCTAAGGGCTCTTTTTTCCGTGTTTTTAACACAATAATAATGAGATATAACAGACAGTAATGCCAAGGAATGTACAGGGGAAGTTATTAACATTAATGGAATGTGAATAAGAAGAAAGAAAAGTGGATGAAAAAATTACCAACTGTAAGCAGGAATCGAACCTACGACCTTCGAATTACGCGTTCGATGCTCTAACCACTGAGCTATTACAGCGGCCCTCCCCCCATCCACTTTTTTGGGTTTATCTGTGAATTTAGAAGTAGGAGCGACAGTCAGCGCCATCTATAAGCCAAACAACGAGTGTGAAAACACTCTTATGCGCATGTTTGGCGTCACGTAGCACGTGAACTTATTATGAGCGGGCAGCTGATTAATTGTCCCTCTTATACAACCTAAACACACCAAGTCTGCCAGTACGAGACCCTCGTTCAATGAAATAAGGGAAAGAAGTGTATACCTAAGGGCTCATTTTTCCGTGTTTTTAACACAATAATAATGAGATATAACAGACAGTAATGCCAAGGAATGTACAGGGGAAGTTATTAACATTAATGGAATGTAAATAAGAAGAAAGAATAGTGGATAAAAAAATTACCAACTGTAAGCAGGAATCGAACCTACGACCTTCGAATTACGCGTTCGATGCTCTAACCACTGAGCTATTACAGCGGCCCTCCCCCCATCCACTTTTTTGGGTTTATCTGTGAATTTAGAAGTAGGAGCGACAGTCAGCGCCATCTATATGCCAAACAACGCTCCTACTTCTAAATTCACAGATACACCCAAAAAAGTGGATAGGGGGAGGGCCGCTGTAATAGCTCAGTGGTTAGAGCATCGAACGCGTAATTCGAAGGTCGTAGGTTCGATTCCTGCTTACAGTTGGTAATTTTTTCATCCACTTTTCTTTCTTCTTATTTACATTCCATTAATGTTAATAACTTCCCCTGTACATTCCTTAGCATTACTGTCTGTTATATCTCATTATTATTGTGTTAAAAACACGGAAAAACGAGCCCTTAGGTATACACTTCTTTCCCCTATATATATATATATATATATATATATATATATATATATATATATTTGTATGCCTTTATATGTATATATGGGACATGAACCTCGTCAACTAAAAACGTCAGCCGAAAGTGTCCTTCACTTGCTATAGCAATGAACCGCGTCCCCGCATCGCTAACCCAGCACACGTGCACTGAGTCGTCCTGCGACGACATTCAGCCACCGTCCACTCAGCTTCCTTCTAACGAAAGCGTAGTCTGCATCGCGCTTTGCGAAGTCGACATGTCTTCTCCACTGTATAAAATGCGAAGCATGTCTTAGCAATCTTCGGTGACTTTGAGCGTATCTATCTATCTATCTATCTCTCTATCTGTCTATCTATCTATCTACCTATCTATCCATCTAGCCGCCTACGACTTTTAGCCACAGAACACCTATACACTACCATTTAGAGATGGAAAACTGCACCTTTGACAGTGCAACAAAAATAAGGGTAGCGGTGGCGTTGTGCATTAACTTATCCGACCTAGAGACCGCGCTGGTAAGCCGATCATCATCATTGCGCTAGGGCAATATGGCGGCTGTTTTGGTAGCTGTTGCGGGGGGTCGCGGTGCATGCCCGCAGGTTTATGGGCGTTTATTCGCTGGTATTGTGCGGTGGTATTCGCGCACACGGCACCCTAACGCCACTATAAATATTTCCACTAAGCTGCCAGGTGACCGAGAGGCCTCAACTGGCAAAAAACACACCAAGCAAGTAAGCTTACATTGTTTATTGACAATCGTGAATGCATCAGTATACATGTAAACAAGGAACACTGTCTCTCACAGAGTTGAACGATACATGAAAAAAAAACCGTGATAACCATCTGTTTAATAAAATTACCCGCTGAAATTGTGCAACTTTCTCTTGTCTCGTTCAGTCAGACAACAATATTTACACTGGACACTCCTTGCACAGAACTTGGTGCTGTGCTGCCCATTGTCTTTGTCACCACACAGGCTCTAAAAAATACAGTGTCAGTACGACTAGCCTGAGCTCCAGTATAATATTTGACAACGCATTGGCGAGCAGCACGTGCGTTGTATAAAAGAAATAAAACAAATTCTCATCCGGAATCGGCCTTCTACATGACAACATGCATCCTTGCACCACAATCAGAACCAATGGTAAGATCAAATATTTTGGTAGGGAACACTAATTGCTCGCCCTGCTGTCCTGTGCCAGCCCCGTGCAAATATTTCCGCTTCTTTCACTCGAAACAGTGGCTTGGGGTGCGATTTGAAGACAGTGAGAAATTCAAGATCACCGTTCTCAACAGATTCAATTACCGTGCGGCGATATTTTATTCAGATTGACTAAAAAACCTACTGCGATGGTACGAAAAGCACTAAGAAGTTAGCAGTGATTCTGTAGAAAAGCGAAGTAGGTTTTTGCTAAACTAAGCTCGCCAATAAAAACTTTTGCTAAAGAATATTTACTTGCTTGGAACCAAATAGCTCCTACTTTTTGAATGACCTTCAAAGTTCTTATAATTTCCATTGACAGATGAATAAATGAGTTTTCTTTGTGCCAATGAAGAATAGACATGAAAGACACTGCTCAACGATGGACAATGGCAGAAGCTGAATTTTCATTTTTATTCTTCACTACTTCCTAACTGTATGCCTCACTCTTAACACGGGTATCATACAAAACTAGTGCTTTTGGCTACATATTTCACAGCAATATCAAGGAAATAGGTGTAAGCAGACATTCATATTATCAACATGTACAAACACTGGCCAACTTTGATTATACCTACTGAGTGAACTCAGTGATTGTTGTTTTTAAAAATTAAGATACCTTTAAAAATGCCTTGTGATGCATTAGGTATTTTACATAGAACAAATAATATTGCAATAAAAGGTCGTCATATGAACTCGGTTAAGTAAAAGTGCACAACCCTGTCTATTTCTATTGGGGGAATCTCTCGAGAATTGGAACACATTGGTATTCGGAACAGCTAATTCAAACTGGGAGCCCCTTGTTTTGCTTCTCACACAAGTCTCTCTAGAGTGATCACAACATTTTGCAAAAACAAAACTACAGGAGAAAACAACTGTACAGCAGCATTTCTCATCAGATGAAATTTCGGATGCTGAACTGGAGGCCTTGGACAAGCTAGAAATGATGGTCATGGAGTCACAGTGGAAGAAATGTAAGCGAATGCAAATTACTGATTACTTCTCATTTTGATTGCATTAACTCTGTCATGTAAACAAACATGTTTCGATGCACAAATATTGTCACAGGTTTAAACACTAAGGCTTACAGCTTGCATGCTTGTCGGTGCTTGTATTTGGCATATCAACCTGATTACACCCACTGCAGGACAACGGCCTCTCCCATGATCGGCCAATCAACTTGGTCCTGTACTTTCTGCTGCCACGTTATACGTACAAACTGTTTAATATCGTTGGCCCACCTAACCTTCTGTCTTCACGCATTTTTCTCCTCTGTGAATCCTGTCAGTTAACCTGACTGACCAGTGATAATTCTGCCTGCGTACTACGTGCCCAGCCCAAGTCAATTTCTTTTTCTTGATTTCAACTACGATATCCTCAACACCGATTTGTTCGCTGCCCTCTCTGCTCCTTTTCACTGTCTTAAGGTTACACCTATCATTTTCCTTTCCATCACTCACTGCGTCATCCTCAATTTAAGCTGAACCCTTTTTGTAAACCTCCAGGTTTCTGCTCCGTAGGTAAGTACGGGCGAGATGCAGCTGCTATATACCATCCATCCTTTGAGAGTTAGTGACAGATTACCATTCATGATTTGAGAATACTTGCCGAATGTGATTCACTCATTCGTATTCTTCCCTATCTTCTAGGTATTTTACTCTCATGGTTCGGCTCCAAGATTTCTACCTCTGCAAGACATGTCTTGCTTAATGAAGGCACTAGTTCTTGCATTAATTTTAATAACTTTGATAGTGTCACTCCCAAAATGCACGTGGTATCAGTAACTCTTTGAACACTACGATAGCTGTACCTACCTCTGCCTTGCAACAGTTTTGACATTCACAGCAATCTATATAAAATGTGAAAAAGAAGTGCTGATGCACTACAACAAGCCTATTTGTTACCTAGTTATGTGTGACACTCTATGCAAAGTTTGACACACAGAGTGAAGTACAGTATGTGCGCCCCATGACATACACTGTCCGAGAATTTTCAAGCCTGCACATTTCCTGTAAACTGAGTATTCATAAAGCAAGAAACAACAATCTGCGCACCCAATTTCGTACAGCTTGAACATACCGTACTCTACCACTGATTTTCGGTATAAGGCTTCCATTTGTCCGCTTGGCATATTGGTGGCGCATGGGGTTGTCACTTTGGCAACTGTAGAGCTCCTTACGACTGGATGTGGCTAGCTTCGACATCAATGGTCTCATTTAGCCCAGTTTTCTGAGAAGAAAAAAGAAAGCAGACTAATGAGCAGGGTAAGACAGCAATGATTGCGCAATTTTTGTTCAATAAATAAGGTGTCTTCAACCATACCTTGCGGTGATTGTGCCCCATGAGTTAGCTTTCAGTGTTGACACATATTCCGCTGACTTGAGGTAGGTTCAAAGTGATCAGGCATCCAAGCGTACACTGATATGAGCAGTTCCTTGGAGGCTGCGGTTGGGTTGAAAAAAAAACAATCCTGGTTACTCTGGTAGAAGCGTGAACGGGTTGGTGATACATGACTTAGAAGAATGTATATAAGAACACTGCATATAAGAAAGGTAGTGTGGACATAACATTGCTGTTTTTGTGAATTTCTCTTGTGGATGACATTATAATAAATTTCTTTTAGTGACGTTCTTCAGAGGACAAAGCTAGGCAATTCCCGAACTGGATGAACTATATGGTTCATGCAAACGTAATACGCGTCATTGCAAACTTAAGGAAAATGTACAATTGCGTATATGTACTAAAGGTTTACTTGGCTCAACTGTGTATTGATTTGATGAGCGTATATTGCAGCCGACTCATTTTGAGCAGAAAGAGTAGAACTTGTCTTGTGATCTGTGCTATAAATTTTAGCAGTAAAGATACTATCAGCGAATGCGACAACGAAGTAAAGAATCTAAAACATTCACAAGATGTGCATCTCATTAGTTGTACAAGTCAAAAGCCTTAAGAAATGACAAAGAATGTAGCCCATGCAAAATAAAATGGCCATGTTCAAATACAAAGCAGCGCATTTTCACTCACCGGCGAACACGCCCACATTGTGCAAGATTATTCTGTCTTCGTAGGCAGTCTCCGAGCGATTTGCCAGTGGTGAATTTTTACGCTGGAAGCTGCGCAGCCAGCCGTTGGTGAAGCACAGCAGCTGACATGGTTCACAGCCTTTAGACACGTTCGCTTCGCCGTAGCAGCCCGTAAAGTCTGACACACAAGCTCGCATTGGTATGTAACGCTGAATTAAAACGGAGCTTCGCAATGCCGATTGACAAAAATATCGCGGATAACCGCGGACAATTTGAACAAATTAAACGACAGAAAAGCAATCGATGCCAATGGGCTGCTGCTTTTCGAGCGTCAGGATCATCTCATTACTTGAACTAAAACAATCACCACTCTTGTATTATCAGTAAAAGTAACACAACAATATTTTATTCAATTTTGAAAGAAAAATGACGTAGTAACTATTGCTAACGGTTTTTTTTATGCATACTGAAATAAAAATTTAAGCAGCGTTGAGCGCCCCTAACAGAGAAAATGCACACTAACTTAACCGACCTCTAAAAGAGGAGTTAGAAGTTCCGCTATACGCGGAAATGATGAAACTCGCCGCGGTTGATTTTTTCGCCTGCTACGGCCATCACGGTAACTTGAGAGTCTCCGGGGCCTGTTTTAGCTCTCCAGGCCGTTTCGATAATGGCATCGATACCAAACTTGGTACGGCATAACATGACTGTATGAAGAACATATCTGAAAAGTCGTAACATGAAAATCTTGACATGTATGTCATGAATGTCATGATATACATTTTATTTTATAGTCCTGCAGTTGTTATGGTGGTTTCCTTCACATTGCATGTTGCAAAACTGGTATAGTATGACATGACTGCATAGCAAACACAAGCGACAGGCCCTAACAAGAAAATCACGACACGCGTGTCACGTAACAACATGATTACATACCACGCTCATGATGCGCTCGCGGCCATTTCACTAGTGTCCCATATACCGAATTTGGTATCACGGTACGGGAATGGATGACTAAGGTATGTGACTGGTGCAAACGTGAGAATCATGAGATGCCGGTCATGTTACCACATGACTACATGTCAAGCTCATGATGCGCTGGCGGCCATTTCGCTTGCTTCCCTTATACCAAATTTAGTATTACGGGAAGTGAATGGATGACGAAGGTACGATACTGGTGCTAACTTCATAAACATGATATGTATGTCATCTAACAACATGACTACAGGCTACACTCATGGTGCGCTCGCGGCCATTTCACTAGCTTCACATATACCAAAGTCGATATTACGCGACGCGAACAGACAACTTAGATAAATGACACATGCAAACATGATAATCACGACATGTGTGTCATATAATAACAAGACTACATGCCACACCTATATATATGATGCGCTTGCGGCCGTTTCGATAGCTTCACATATGCCGAATTTGGTAATACGTGACGCCAATGGATGACGAAAGTATTTGACTGGTGCAAACATAATAATCATGAGATAAGTGTCTTGTGAGAACATGACTACATGCCACAGTCAAGGCACTAATACATCTCGACATGACGAGGTGCGCGCGCTCACCGGTGTTCATTTCGTCGCGTGACGCTGGCGTTGCCACGCCAGACGCCGGTCCTGCCATACACTCGAATGCGCGCGCCGCGCTAGGTTGCTGTGACACATGCGCGTTTAAGAACATCCAGCGTCCCTCCTTCACAAAAAGAGGAAGACGCAGTGTCATCTGAGTAACGCATCGGCATGTAGTAATGTTACTCTATAGCATCGGCGAGAAATGCAGCATGTCGCATTTCGCGCCGGTTGCCGTCGGGCCACGTCGACGCACACTGGTCGCGCCTGTCGTCAGACTATAGAGTGCTCGCGTTTTGCTAACGTAACATCGGTTTGCCCAGCATGTGCGCGCAACAACGCTACATTGGAGTATATTGCGCTCTTTATAGTGCGCTCGTGTCCGTTTCGCTAGCTCCATAAATACCAAACTTGTTGTTACGTGACGTCAATGAATGAAAAAATATATGACTAGTGAAGACATAATAATCCTGTCACGCGTGTCATGTAAGAACATGACAACATACCACGCTCATTGCATGCTCGTGGCCGTTTCGCTATCTCCACATATAGTAAATTTGGTGTCACGTGACGTGAAGAGATGACGAAGGTAAACGACATATCCAAACAATATAATCATGGCACGGAAGTCATGTATGGCATCATTTACCTCCACCTCGTAACGTTGTGCTGATTTTCAAGTGACATATCAACATTTCTCATTCATGCTTCACATGTCATCAATATCCACTGTACGTAGAATCTGCCATATTTTTCTTTACACTGTCTTCAGCGTTTGTGTGGCAGTGTTAGCGACCGATGGAAGGCAGTGGTCATTTTTTGTCTGAAACAAAATAAACATGCTTGTCCCATTAACTAGGCCTTTCTTGTCCCTTTGTGATGCACGTAATACATCAATGAAAGCTTTTTGCTAAACTCCTATATAAATTCCTTTATAATTTCAGAGGCGCAAAAACATGTGCGTACACGTGGTACACGCAGTATAGCGCAAGCGCCATCAGCCACTAAGCTTTCTTGACCAGGTCTATTGACTGCCCCACAATTCATGGTGAACAGAATGAGAAAAAATTGTATGGGTAGAAGGTGTGAACGGTGTTCCTGAACTATTCGTGCAGATATGCGGGCTTTCTACAATCATTCTTATTCTCCTTTTTCAATGCGAAGCATTTCTAAGTGAACTTCGGCCAATTTGAGCGTATCTATCTATCTATCTATCTATCTATCTATCTATCTATCTATCTATCTATCTATCTATCTATCTATCTATCTATCTATCTGTCTATCTATCTATGTATCTATCTATCTATCTATCTATCTATCTCTCTATCTATCCATCTATCTATGTAGCCGCCTACGACTTTTAGCTCTCCTGGCAGTTTTGATAACGGTATCAATACCAAACTTGATATGACACAACATGACTGTATGAAGAACATATTTGACTAGTAACATGAAAATAATAATATGTATGTCATGGGTGTCATGATTTACAAATCATGATCCTGCAGCGCCTGCGGTGGTTTCGTTCACATGGTATGTTGCAAAACTGGTATGGTATGACATGACTGCATGGCGAACACTAGCGAGAGAACCTAACAAGAAAATCATTACATGCCTGTCGTGTAACAACATGACGCCATGCCACACTTATGATGCGCTCGAGGCCGTTTCGCTAGCTTCGCATATACCAAATGTGGTATGGCGAGGTGTGAATGGATGACGAAAGTATGTGACTGATGAAAACTTGATATTCATGAGATGCGGATCATATAACAACGTGGCTACAATCCACAGTCAAGGTGCCAATACCTTCCCACGTGACGCGGTGCTCGTGCTCGGCGGCGTTCATTTCGTTCCGTCTCGCCGGCGTCATCACGCAAGGTTCTGGTCCTGCCATATACTCGCAGGCGCGCGCCGCGCTGCGTTGCTGTGAAGCATGCGCGTTTCAGCGTGGCCTGCGTCCCTCCGTCACGAAAAGAGGGAAACGCAGTGTTGTCGGGGTAACGCATCAGCATGAAATGCAGCATGCCTTATTTCACGCCGGTTGTCGTCAGGCCGCGCCGATGGACGCATGTTCACGCCTGGCGTCATACTATAGAGCGCTCGCGTTTTGCTGACAAAGCGTCACTGCTCCGAGCATGCGCTTGTGTCAACTCAACATTGGACTTTTTTGAGCACTTCATGATGCGCTCGTGGCTGTTCTGCTAGCTCTATATATACCAAGTTTTGTGTTACGTCACGTCAACGGATGACGAAATATATGGCTGGTGCAAACAAGATAATCCAGACACGCATGTCATGTAAGAGCATAACAACATACCACGTCCATAGCGTGCTCGCGGGTGTTTCGCAAACTCCACCTAAACTAATTTTGGTATCCCGTGACGTGATAAGATGACGAAGGTAAATGACACATCCAAACATGATAGACATGACACTGAATCATGTACGGCATCAGTTACCCCCACCTCGTAACGTTGTGCTTATTTTAAAGTGACATATCAACTTTTCTCATTCGTGCTTCGCATATCATCGATTCCCACTGTACGTGGGATCCGCCAATTTTTTAGACATTCTTTTTCAACGTGGTGCCAACATGCACATCCCATGTCACTTTACAAACATTGTCTAATGGGTATTCTAGCTTGTGTGTCGACGCGATGACCATGCCGGCTCGAGTTCCTTAGTAGTTTCGTTGGCGCTTCAGAATATTTTCAAGCAGAAACATTTGTTCACTAACTGCCTTTCGCATTCGAAGTAGGATTTAGCTCTTAGGGGACATTGTGACCATGTGCACATTTTTTTCTCTTCTCTTTCCTCCCTCTCTCTTATCTTTATGCCCCTTCCCATTCCCCCAGCGTAGGGTAGCAAACCAGGCATCTGCCTGGTTAACCTCCCTGCCTTCTCTCTTGTTGTTCATCCCTCCTCCATGTGCACTCACTCTAGAGAACCCTCGTCATAATGTGAAGACTTTCTTGCTCTTCTGCGCTTTAAGACGTGCTGGAAATTTGATGTACTGAAGTACTATGCGCTCACAGGTCCAGCTAAATCGATGTACATCAGCCCGCAGATGCAAAATGAAATTATAGTGTTATGTGGCACACTACTACGGGCAACTATTGCCGCGCCTGCGAAACCACAAAACACCTACCAGTTTAGAGAACGGAAACTGTACCTTTGGGCTGTTGTATCAAAATAACATGCAAATACGTAGCGGCGGAGTACTGAAATGCAATACCACGAGGCCAGATGGCGCGGGTAGTACTATCATCATCTATAAATGAACGCGTTTTTTTTTTTTTTTTTTTTTTTTGCTGCAGGTGGGGGGGGGGGGGTTCGCGGCTGGTTCGCGCTGCTCGCTTCCTCTAGTATTTTTTTTTCGTTGCTGAATCGCACTTTGCGTCTATAATTATCGCCAAGTGACCAAGTTGGCCTCGACTGGCAAAAAACAACGTCAATCAAGTAAGGTTTGCATCGTTTATTACGAGTGTCCAAGCCGGTACAACCAATGTATACGGTCGGGTCCGAACAAAACAAGTCACTCATACATATCAAAAGCTTTCAACCCATGTGTAAAGACTCTTGGAAAGCTAACAAGCATAGGCATATAACTGAACATTGAGATTGCTCAATGAGCGTCGCTCTCATTGTGTTGCGGCGTTCGAGTTTAATAGCGTGGTTTAAGACAAGGGTCGGTTTCGCCGTCAAATGCGGCACTTGCCCTGTAGTGTTCATCTTCAAGTGCAGTGAATGCAAGATGTGGAATCGGAAAGGAAACTTGCACATTGCCGATAGATAGCTCGAAAATTGAGAGCAATGTAGTTTTGCTAAATTTGTTAAATAAGCAATTGCGGATGCGTGCAGCTCTGATTCTTTCTCACTATGCAATGCTACATTGAGTACTTCTCAATTGTGCAATCTCGCGTCGTGTCGACTGGGTAGGCACTAGTTTTGATTCTCATCCGTAAGCCCATATCATAGGTAATAAGTATTTAAGTGATGGGCCTAAAAAATATTTCAGACTTGCTAAATTTATTGTTAGAGTTAAGTTACACAGTTACTACAGCTAGAATTTCTCGTCACAGGTAATGATCGGTCTGCTGAGTATGCAGCGAACATCTATGCTTAAAGAACAGTTCTGAGGTCTGTGCTTACAGATCGAAAAGGGCGGATTCTAAGAAAATAATCTTTAGGCACGCATTGTACAATTTTCTTGTTTGTACATTTTTGTTGGTGCTCTTGCAGTACACTATCTGCTCAGCTATGAGCTCAATCTTTTTTTTTTGCATAGACATATCGATAGAACTTGAGCACTCTCTTGCAAGCAAGCACTCCTGAAATCAATTGGGGGTGCATGGTGTGAATCTGTGTGATTACTGGATCAATAAAGGTCACATTTATTACACACTTGCTATTGTGTTTACTTTTTTATTATACTTGTGCTTAAAAGCTGAAGTTGTTTTCTCCCTGCTACTTTTAAAGGTTAGGACTTGAAATACGTACTATCTTGCAGTGTGGCTGTGGATAAGTCAAGATCATGTATGTTTCAACTACCTGTGCAATTTCCTAGATTTTTAAATGACTGTAGTGCACAGGATTTCACTTGGTAGTGGTAGACACTATAGCTATAATAACTTCGTTTAAACAAAAGCAGAAGTGCTCAAAAAAATCTGGGACCTTTCTCTGCTATATGAAAAAAATAACAGTACCACATCCAATGAACACAATCTTGCTCTTCACGACAGCATTCCAACTTTGATGAAGTGGTGCTGCAGGTGCTCATCACTTTTATGATTTATTATTTTAGGAGCCTATTGAGCATATGTGCAAAGCTAGAGCAATTGAGTGCAGCCTTATGAGCTTTGGTGTATATTTTTTGTAAACTTGTATGAGCTTGTAAACAGTTAGTTAAAACAAAAGTCTGAGTATAGATTGTAAATTGTCTCACAAGGCACAACTAAATGTTGGTAATCCCCGCATAGAGGGAATGTTCATATGCAATGCAATAATAATTTCTGACGATTCACATACCAACTATGAAGTGATCGTGAGTCGTACAGTAGTGGGCAAATTTAGATTGATTCTGGCTTTCAGGGGTTAAAACAAATGACATTGTAGCCTCTTAGGAGAAAAGACTGCATTCAAAACATTTGCTATGACAGCTTATGTTGACAAATTTTTCATATTTTCATGCTTCCATCGTTTAAGGGTCAGTTTAGTTCACTTGCACCGATGGGAACTGGTTCACAGCTGTGCACAGGGAGTTGAGAACTTGTGCGGACCGAGTTCAGCAGTGCGGAATCACAAGTGAATGACAAGGTGCAGTCTTTATTCTTGTTCGCTTAAATTAAAGAGGTGCAATCTTGGCAAAACACGACGCGTCTGTACAGGCGTGTACGGCACCTACGTCTAATGCTATGTTGTTTGTTAAGCTGTGCGTGCAGCTGCACCAAACCAGCGCCGTCAGAGTAGCAGGTACTGGAGTAGCAGGTGCTTTTTGAAATGAATGGCATGGTTTAGAGGATACTATTGCTGCACCACTGAAACGAATGGCGAGGTGCAGCCCTTTGTAAAACGGATAATGTTGTACAGGCGAATTGAAAAAACCCTTAAGCACACAAGCGTTTTAGCATTTCACCCCCATCGAAATATGGCCACTGTGGCTGGGATTAAACCTGTGTTGTTCAGTTCAGCAGTGCCACACAATCTAACTAATAGTGTTACAGTTTCAAGGTTATTGAAGTGTAGATTCCATGCTTCTGGCCAATCTAAAGCACCCCTTAACAATATGCGTGGCAAAACATTCACAAATACAGCATTGCGAGTGTGAGGTTCGAGATAACCTGTTGGAGTGAACGTTCAGATGTTTCAACGTGCTTGCAGAGTGGACATTCGGGGGTAGTCATCCTGTCGTTGCATGGAAGCCTGGAAAAGCAAGTAACATCACCAGATATCAATGCATGAAATCAATGCATAATCAATGCACAAAATTTCCAATGTAAACAAATAAAATCAGTTAACTAGTAAACAGCAGTATTTTATACATATATGTAGGGGTACCTCATAACACATGTATCACTCAGGGCTTCTACTTCACAATGCCTGTCATGTAGCAGGTTCCTTGCCCATTGTGCGCAGCTGCTTCCATGTCAGGTGGGCCAGGAGGCTGTGGCAGAGAAAGATAATTTGTGATTTATGTGACGCTTTCTTTGTCACACTATAGTGAAACCACACCGATAATTATATGATGTTTCTCAAACGTGACTGCGGTAAACTATCAACTCGTAGGTTTTTAACACTAAGATATGAGCTAGCTACGAAGACGCATGCGAGGCGACAGTGATTTATTTGCCTTCTTTCATAGCAATGGCCTGGTTAGTGTTACCAGGCGATATAATTTCATAACTAACTATTGAGTCAGTGACTCGTTCCCACGCGAAGCCAAGCCGCAAGTAACGCAACATTTTTCCGTTTGCAGATTAAAACGTCAAACAATTTTAAAATTTATTATTGCAGTTTGTTGCCACCGTGTGACGCTTACGCATTGACAAAAAAAATACATATGTTGAAATAAACCAACTAGCTCCGCAAGCAACCGTCCTTAAAGAACTGAATTGGTTTCTACTCACCGGCCCGAGCTTGGACCGGGTGTTCATCCGATGAAAGCTTCAACGGTCGCTTCGTTCCCCGGAAGTCACTTGAATTCCCTTCGCGAAAGCATTTCAACGAGTCAAAATAAACAGATCGAGAAACAGCGTGTTTGTCGGCAGAGGCTCGAAACATTTACAGCGAAACAAAACACTCCGAGACACATCCGAACGTACCGCGAGCCGTTACTGGCCGTCGCCACCGTTGGCCGCCGCAAACTTTCAAATGAGCATAATGATGGCAATAGGCTGCTGCTCACCTAGAGCCAGCTAGAGCAAAAACTAATATAAAAAACTGATGACGCAGCACTTGCTTAGGAAAAACTATTCGCTAGAGGAACAAGTTGTTTTCCATGTGTAGCGGTACCCCAAGATGTAGTATTTGATCAGATTACAATTGAAACTTGGCCCCGACGAGGGCGCCCCTATAAGAAAGTGCAATAGCGCGAGTGCCGAGCGAGGTTAGTAGATCCACTCTGGGTGTTTGAAGCAGAAACACGACGCGGTTGATTTTTTCGCCCCCTACAGCTGATCATTTGAACTTGAGAGTTTCGGGGGCCTGGTGAAACGTCAAGGCACAACTGAGTAAATTCAAAATTAAATCATGCACACTTAAAGAAAATATATGCCATTCATTCATCATGCTGTTTCCAACACACGACACCCCAGAACAATATAAAATGGTGATGGGATTTTCTAAAGTACTTAAATTTTTATTTGTACCTTGTGATATTGCCATTAAAATTGGTTAATAGACTTTTTGCCCAAAATAATTTCTACGTGCATTATTAAGCACTCTCTCTAAAACTGGTCGTTCCTTGTCCTCAACACTTTTCAATAGAGAAGACGACAAGCCAATCACGAAGAAAAAAATGCAGCTTAGCACAACAGTCTAGTAGATAAAACACTCTGAAAATTGAGGCTCGTCAAGTCCAGATGGGGCTCTGTTGGCAAGTATGCCCATGACAACTATCGCATGTATGCATACATTTGCGCGCACTGTCTCAGATGGTACGGTACAATAATCATGGTGCTACGACAAAACAGCCACAAAATAGTTAAATTAACGGAAGACGTGCCTGAAGAAAGCCATTGCGCTGACGTTTGTTCTCCTCGACATTGTGCTCTGTTAAACGAAGGTTAATACACCTGACGGTTTCTCCCACGTACAATTTCCCGCAAGTAAGCGCAATTAGCTTTACAATCCCACACTTAAAAGGTATATATGTGGACACATGTATAACTTCACAGCCATGTATACTTCACGCATGTATAAATTCACTTTTACACAACTTGCGTGCCGCTCTTTTTGCAAAAATTAGTATTAATTTTTTATTAATCTCTGAGTATTTTATTCTTAGTATTACTCTGTTAGTTATCAGTTCGTGGCTTATTCTTACTTTTCATCAGTATTGTTTTCATATTATTTTGCTGTTAGTTAGTTTTTGGTGTTATTCTCAGCAATATTTTGCCACGTAACTGAATTTGATTCCTGGTCTCGCAAGTACGTTACTGTTGCATTTTTCAGACTCATGTATCGCATTCTTTTCCATTTCTTTTTGTGAAGCTCCCCTTACTCAATGCTCCCCGAGGAGCCTGTAAGGTACGTGTAAATCAGTTTGCTCTTCAATAAACTTCTTTTTTTTTATGAGGAAGAGGGCAGATTCTAGATAGCTTTTCTGGAGCTGCAAACACCATGTCATTACCTAGTAGTATGCCTCCATTGCTCAAGTTTTGGGAACGTTTATGTGATAACGGAAAATACATTACCTTCCTACATTTCTTTCACCATTCTGACAACTCTAATGTTTCATTCCACATCAGTTCAAATCAGTGTACTCTTAAGTGAGGTTAGCGACCTGTGCATAACGGTATTTTATAACCGCCCAGTGCACAGGTACGTTGATAAGTTTTATAATGATTTCTTCTCCAAATCAGAAGCGCTTCTTCCTATATAAAATATAGTTGAGAGCTTCTGAAGCATAGTTGGTATCTAAATCAAACTTTAATTATGCATGGTGCACGTAGAATCTGGGGATATTCTCCTAAGTGAGCCTCCAGAAATCCATTTTAACTTTGCTGCCACACCTTTACTTTGCGAATAACCTTGCTGCGCCATTGTTATAGATCTGAAAGCTTATCAAGTTTGCAGATTAACAGTTTATTTCCAAATCATATTTGTCTAATTCAGTCACTGCGATGCGATAAGGGTGACCTTGGGAGAGGGGCCCCTTCATTGTGATAAACAAACTTTAATTTCAGCTCTCTTTTACTAATAACGATAGTCTTTCTTGGGTACCTTCGACGGAAAAATTGTGGTCTGTCTGTATGTACATTCGTCTGTTTGTCCGCCCTTAACAATACCCCAAATGACCATCCACATCCGCGGAGCCCCCCAATATTGCTAAAAATTAGGCGTTCGTTCTTGTGCGATTGTCAGTTGAAAAGCAAATATTGCTCATATCTGAGGAACCATAACAACACATCAGTATTCTGTATGTGTGTTGTTTACTAGAAAAGGCACACATAAGTAATTCGAAGCACCGTAGCGTTTATCACACTGCGCTGACAATGCAATGCTTGTACGAAAATACTTGTGTTTCTAACGTTTTGCTAGGATGACACGGTGGTGGCACCTACCCGTCGCCTTAGGTTCTACACCTTATCGCCACCTAGACGGGCGCGCATGCCACGCGCTTCGTTTTCCTAGATAACTTCCACATAGCACTCATGTCTGACGTGTGACGTGACTTGATGCGCTCTTTAGCCTTTGCTGCACGCTCGAGGCAATCTAACGCAGCGCCTCTGGAATACCATTCACCCATTTTCTTGCGAAGGAACACCAAATAAACGGTTCACTCTCTCTCTCTATCGTCTTTCAGCCGGATGGGCAGCCAACCGCACGCCCATCCGTCAGTCCATCCATCCGTCCGGCGGTCTCTGTATGTATGTCCACCTGTCCGTTTCTATGTCTGTGTGTCTGTTCGTTCCTCCGTTCGCGCGTGCGTCCATCCATCCATCCATCCATCCGTCCGTGTGTCCGTCCGTCCGTGCATGCGCCAATCCGTGTGTATATGTGTCTGTCTGTCTGGCAACTAGCGTGAACCACCGAGGTTCTCCCCTCTGCTACGTTTAAGCCCCACCAACAAGGCGACGAGCACGAGCCACCACGGTGCTCCACGACCGCCACCCTGCTTCGTCTATGCCCGACCAATGATCCGCCCGCCATATACAGCGATGATTTAGGAGGCTTAGAGAAGCA
Source organism: Rhipicephalus microplus (assembly GCF_043290135.1). Taxonomy (NCBI): domain Eukaryota; kingdom Metazoa; phylum Arthropoda; class Arachnida; order Ixodida; family Ixodidae; genus Rhipicephalus; species Rhipicephalus microplus. Next base: position 1,464,968 of record NW_027464594.1, read on the forward strand.
CTCTTTCTTTGCGCACCCAGGCACTAACTGCCCAGCAGTCAATCGGAAAGTAGCGGTACAGCACCATATAGAGTATACTGACTCAATTGCAGTTTGTGTGTGTTTCTATGAGACAGCGCCATCTATTACAGAGTTCGGGAGATGCTGCCTTTCTTTTTTTCTCGTCTTTTCTCGGTTACGTCTGATGCAGGACGATGTAAAACTAAACGAAGCTCAACCCCCCCCCCCCCCCCCAAAAAAAGCATGGAGAGAGTAAAGCTTGACTATGCAGACAGATGTCAGGTACGGGAGGAGAGAACAGAAGTTCAGGAGAGAAGCCGAGAACTGCAGGTAGTGAAGTAGAGAGGAGGTCAATAACCAAAATGAAGCGGTAGAGCAGGAGCTGGGGCGAGGGCGAGCCAATGCCAAGCACCACCGAGCACAGGGGTATGACATTGGTGATGACGTCATCTCTGGTAAAAGGCGAGATGGTAGATCGCAACAGATAACGTATTTGAATCTTACTAAATGATGCACTATGCTGTGCGTTATTTTGCACTCCATCATTGAGGCATCCCATCAACACTGCTGTACCTTGCTTTTTCGACGTTGTCAGTTAAGACCGTGCTCATTTTTTGGTTAGTAGTTAACTTGGCGGAATGAATTCCTAGTACCATTGTGTTCTTAAGCACCGCAATCTTTGAGCTTTTGATTGAGTACGAATAAAACCAATGGTTGCCCCTTCTAAGACTGTTATTTGATTTTCTAAATGCCAATTTTACCGTTTTCATATCATTGCTCGGTGCTGAATGAAGGCACATCACTCGTAGCAAATTCTAAGGCTAGATTCTGGCCTTTTTAGAAGAGAAACACTCGTTAACATGTAAATAAGCGCTGCCTTTGTTGGTGCGCGGGACACGAAGGTGTATATTGTAAATATTTTGAGTGGTATTATGCCCTACTATTTCACTACGTCCTTTTGTTGTTGTACTTTTGTAACAGTTCTGTCGACAACGCTCGAGAAAACGCTTGAAAATAAGTTAGAACACTTATTGAGTCGTATTTTATTGCGCTAGCAGTTATTATGACAGTGTCGGGTGGCCTCTTGTCGTCGCTGCCGCTGCCAACGGCATTCACCGTACATGTATACTTATCTATATTTATGAAAATTCAAAAAAAAGCCCTTACGCTTGGTGTCCAGCTTGTGACGATCCGCCGACGCCCGCTTATCTTCCACGCCTACTTTGCCCCTTGAGGAAGAAGTGACGACGAAGTGTCTCTTCATAGAACGCTTCTGCTTTCGGCTCCGAGCATAGTTATCAAGTTTTTCGCTTTCTACGGGAGACGCTGCTCCCTGCCCCAAGGCGACGGACGCGGAGTCATCCACTGGTCCGCCCAGCCAGAGGTATGCTATGGCGAGCTCCTCGGTAAATCAGCGCGCCTGGCCCAGAACCAGTGAGGCCAACGGTGATAGTCACTGCATCATGGCTGTGGACGTGGAGCCTTCTGCGGCTCTGTCCGACCATAGACCACCTTTGGCAAGCTCGTCGCGGAAACGAAGCACCTGTTCGAGCACCAGCGAGGACACGGAACTGTACTCGGCCACTGGCGACGACTCGTCGGATGACGACTTCGAGACCGTAAGAAGCAGGAAGGCCAAAAGAAGAAGTATCAAGTCATCTTCACCAGCAGGGACATTAACGTCTCAGTCAAAAGGAGAATGCTGGCCGCACACCATCCTCTTCATGCCCGAGGACTCCACCATCAGCCTTCGAGCAGTAAACAGGCAAGCTCTCTCTATGTACTTTGAGGGGGTAGCACCAAACGACATTAAGGATATCCGGGTGAACACGCGGAAGAATATTCTAGCTGTGGACACAATGACTGCCAGCGCCATAGACAAGCTTCGCAGAGTATCAGATTTGGGAGGCATCAAAGTACGACCGGTTATTCCAATGGACGGTGCCTGCACGGCGGGAGTAATCTACGACATTGATTTGGCCATAGCAAACTCGGACCTCCCAACTCTCATAAAACCAGCGAACGAAGGAGTTCTCATCGCGAATGTACTTCGCCTCGGAAACACCCGATGTGTAAAGATAATGTTCAAAGGAGATTCCATTCCGTCGCATGTCAAAGTGGGACACTTCCGACATCCTGTCCGACCATTTGTCCCTAAACCACTCCAGTGCCATAACTGCATGAAAATTGGTCACATCAAGAGTGTATGTACAAACACCACAGTATGCCCCCGATGCGCTGAGCCGCACACTGCAGACGCATGTCGGGCAACAAGTCTGAAGTGCAGAAACTGTGATGGTCCGCATGATGCTACATCCAAGGAATGCCCTCGGATTAAGAAGGAAATCGCCATTATCAAACAAATGGTTAGGGACAATTCAACCCACAGAGAGGCTGCTGAAAGGGTACGGCGGCGACGTAGTCGCCGACGGAGGCGTGTAGGACAGAGTGTCGCGCATAACCCATTTCCTCCGAGCACGAGTGAAGTAGTAAACACGAAGCGAAATGAAGTGGAGAAGCTCACAGCTGCGGATGAGTGGCCTACGCTTCCGCGTACACAGCCTGCAAAGGAGCCTCCTGCGAGGCCTCGCCGCCCTACACCTTCCACCGAGTCTACTTCCGTTGAGGATGTGTCAAGGGTCGATCGACAGATCATCCCGATGTTACGATCCCTCGTCGCTGTCATGGCAGACATACTAAGAAGCCTGGGAACTCCAACCGCTCGAAGCGGGTTACAGGTGTTGGACGCGCTGAGCCCAGTCCTCGCCTCCCTCGCGTAGAGTCATGGCAGGAGATCAACAATCGTTCCGCAAAGACGTCAGAGAAGCATCAGTCATCCAGTGGAACGCAAGAGGACTTAGATCACGGATTTCCGATTTTCGTCAGTACGTGTTTTCTAACCGTTTCCCAATCATCGTAATATGTGAACCGAAATTATCAAACCCGATCAGGCTATCTGGCTACGAATCAATCCCGTCCAAAACCCGAAACGAAAACAGCAAGGTCATTGTGTATATTCGTCGGGAGCTTACTTACATCATTCAACCTGTGTCGCCTCATGATGAGAACCAATATGTTTGCCTGACTGTGAAGCAGAAAACCCTATCCTTCACATTAATAGGTGTCTACTTATCTCCCTCAGCCCGTTTTGATTGCCAAAGACTGGATGACATTCTTTCGAGCGTCCCGGATCCGTGGATAATTATAGGGGACTTCAACGCCCACCACCCAATCTGGGGAAGTTCAAAAGTCAATACCACGGGCCGGAGGCTGGCTTCATTTGTATCGACTCATGAACTGTCTCTACTTAATGATGGGAGCCCTACATTTCTGCGAGGATCAACGTACAGCAGCTGTTTGGACTTGACGTTCGTGTCACGTCGCTTCGCCACAAGCGTTAAGTGGTTTTTAGACATCGAGACACATGGTAGCGATCACATCCCCAGTTATCTCACCATCGAAGGCTTTGCTAGCGACCACCCGCCGAAAACCGTACGGAGGATCGATCTTTCAGCATTCACAACCAACATTGAACACGCTTGTGAAAAAGGCTTAACCTCTGGCATTGAGCAAGCGATCAAACAAGCAGCGCAGAGTGCGATGCGCACGCTGGCATATTCTTCAAGGCCCTCAGAAACGGACATGGAGTTAGAGCGACTCCGTGCGATTCGTCGGCGTGCGGAGCGTAGATATCGACGCACAAAATCCATTCAAGATCTACGGATGGCCAGGCGCATGCAAAAGAAGATCCAGCGTCGTATAGACAAACTGGAGTTTCAACGGTGGGCGAAATTTTGCGCGAGTCTAGACCCTCGCAAACCGCTTTCTCAAATATGGCGAACCGTGCGAGGCCTACGCACATTTCCCCAACAACGTTTTCCGTTTAAAGCCTTGGCCCTTTTCCAAAATAGAAGGGATATAGAGGTAGCGGAAGATTTTTGTAGGAAGATTGCGGGCCCGCCAAATTGCACAGAAGCCCTTACTGCTGATTACACGCCACATTCACTTGACCCGCACCTGGACCTGCCTTTTTCAATGGAAGAACTGAATGTGGCTCTTGCTTCATGCAATCGATCGTCATCGCCTGGGCCGGATGGCATATCATACCGCCTATTATACAATCTCGGTGATCGAGCACGAAGTGCTTTGCTGGAAGTATTCAATGAGTCTTGGAGAGATGGAACGGTCCCCAGAGAGTGGAAAACAAGCCGGTTGGTTGCACTTCTCAAACCTGGAAAATCGGCTCTAGAGCTGACATCATACCGCCCAATAGCGCTGGCTAGTTGCGTAGGGAAGCTGATGGAGCGAATGATCCTTGCCAGAATCGAGTGGTTCCTAGAACGCCATAGAATATATCCAGACGCCATGGCCGGTTTTCGTCGTCTTCGGAGCTCCATTGACAATGTCATTGACCTGGTGACCTACGTACAACACCAGAAAATGAGCAGACGGTTATCTGTCGCACTATTTTTAGATGTCAAAGGAGCATATGACAATGTTTCTCACGAAGCCATACTTGACGCCCTCGAGTCAGTTGGTTTGGGAGGGCGAGTGTACCGCTGGATCCAATGCTACCTACATATGAGATCATTGTTTATGCAAACTGATGATGGGCCGACTTCTGAACATTATACACACCGTGGTGTTCCTCAAGGTGGTGTATTGAGCCCCACACTGTTCAACCTGGTTCTGATCGGTCTCGTTGAACGCATACCAGATTCCGTGCAGATATCTCTCTATGCAGATGATATTTGTGCCTGGACATCAGGTGTAACACGTCCTCAGGTACGTGCGAGACTCCAGAAAGCAGCGAATTCAATATCGGCGTACCTTAGAGAACAAGGCCTCGAGATTTCTCCTGAGAAATCGGCGCTGGTCGCGTTCACGCGGAAGGCAATGACGTCATATCCCATCGCCATCGATGGACACAGTGTCTGCTACGCCAGGACCCACAGGTTTTTGGGGGTCACGATCGATCGAAATCTCTGCTGGAGTCCCCATGTGGCCACTCTAAAGAAGCGCCTAACGGCCATCGCACAACTTTTCAAGTTCCTCGGAGGCAAAACGTGGGGCACATCAGTGCACGCGATGTTGCATTTGTACAAAACGCTGTTTCTGGGGTACCTGCGGTATAGCTTGCCGGTTCTGACGAACGCTTGCAAAAGCAGTATACGCACAATAGAAAACGCCCAGGGCCAGGCACTCAGAGTTTGTCTTGGATTACCACGCTGTACATCAACAGCGGAAACCATCGCAATCGCCAAAGATCATCCGGCCACAGTGCACATTACTTTGGAGGTGCTTAGAGCTCATATTAGACACCTTGCTCGCGCCCCTGCCCACCACCTAGCTACGCTTCCAGAAGATCGACCGAGTGCCTCCTTCTGTAAGAGAGTACTGACTTTCCGTGAGTGCCTTCCAACAGTCTACACACCTCCGGAACGGATACTAACACCTCCTTGGTGCTTGGACCGACCAAAACTGCGCTTGACAGTGCCAGGGATTCGCAAGAAGGCGGAGCTCTCGGGGCCAGCTTTAAAGCAGATGATTCTACTCATGCTACACGAAGAATACAAAGATCATGTCAAACTTTACACGGATGGCTCGACAACTGTTGGAGGATCTGCAGGAGCTGTGATCTTCCCAGCAAGAGCCGAAACCATCCAGTTCAGAACGTCACACAAGACGACATCGACAGCCGTGGAGCTCGCGGCACTCCGCAGCGCACTCCGCAGGATTGACCAAGAGACACCACAAAAATGGAGCATTTTTACTGATTCGAAACCAGCTCTCCAATGTCTACACAATGCGCTACGTCGTGGACCTCAAGATCAATTGGCGCTCGAAATACGACAACTGTATCATCACCTAATAGACGAAGGACATGACATATCTTTTCAGTGGTTACCAGGCCATTGCGGCATCATCGGTAACGAGCATGCTGACAATGCAGCTAAGAATGCTCACGAAAATGGAGTGATGGAACCTATTCCACTATCAAGAAGCGACGCAGCAGCAAAGATTAATACGCTTGCGCAGGATGTCGCAAGGTCTATGCGGAATACGCCCGGTTTTCTCCACACCCGTCTTCACCGCCTGGACCCATGCCTACGACTTACTATTCCATCTGGCCTACCCCGATCCGAGACGACCCTTCTCTGCCGTATGTGGCTTGGGGTGTCTTTCACGAACGCTTTTGCCTGCCGCATCGGAATGAGAGACAGCGCTACATGCGACCATTGCGAAAATGACGAAACAATTGAACATATTTTATGTCAGTGCCCCCAGTACAGCTCTCAGCGACAGTCCCTCTCAGCAGTGTTTGCTCGCCTCGACGACCAGCCATTTTCTGAGCAGTCAATCTTGGAATGTCGGAAAGATCGAACTTCACGCAAGAAAGCAACTAAGGCGCTGATGAAGTTTCTGCGAGCGACCCGCCTCGTTGAACGATTGTGACACTACTGTGTGCGAGTGTGTGTATGTGTGTTTGTGCTTCTCTTCCTCCCTTTCCCCTTACCCTTTCCCCAGTGCAGGGTAGCAAACCGGACATGTTTTCTGGTTAACCTCCCTGCCTTTCCGCATTAAATTTTCTCTCTCTCTTGCCCCTTGACTGGGGCGGGGAGCAGGAGAGGTAGATATTTGTGTGCGCGCGCTTACCATTTGTTGGCGACAATCGTGTGCCTTTGGCTTTCTTAACAATTGCGGTCGTTTCCGGGATCACAAAGGTCACTTCGCTCGCTGCCTAGGCGCCGTTTCCGAAAAGTGCGCGCTGTTCATACACATTAGGTATAACAACTCGGACACTTGTCAGTTTGGACTCATCTGTACTTGTGATTACGTTTCGTGCATCGTTTTTTTTAAACAGCACGTCTTGTGTAGAGAGGTAAACGTTGTTAGTTCTCTCTCGTCCTTTCTATGTAGTTTTCGTGCGTCAATTGTGCGTGAGCAACGCGCTGCATGTTTTGATCTGCTTGCTGTTCGCAGCAATACAGTTTAAGTGGTTGCGGTCGCATTCATTGCTTCCCCTCAGCAACGAAAATGTAATTTCTTTAGCGGCGACTTCCTTACAGCGGCACCCGTTCGTTCCTCGTAGCCGTTGTATTATGTAACAAGTATAGCATTTTGACTTCCAAAGTGGTGCCGGTGAGAGATTTTTTCTGTGCGTTGTTGAACAATAAAAATAGTGCTCAATGTGCATGCCAAAGGCTGCTAATGGGGAATGAGAGACAGGAGCATTCGCCTTTTTTTTAACACGCACGCCGCGATCCCCATTAGCAGCCAATGGCATGTACATTTAGCACTAACTGATAAGGAAGGGTTGCTACGTTATACTTGCTGGTTGTAACCTCCTTAGTTTTAGAAACGTTTAGCGAGTGTTGAGCCGCAGTGCCATGAATGCAATGAACTAGTATATACCATGAATGAACTCGAGGTGGTTAAAGGTGGGGAGTAGGGTTGTATATCGCACGCAAGAAATGCATCGCGAAGGTCAGCTTCGGCGTCTGCAAGTCGCATGTGTTTTTCGACCACCTGGAAATTGGCCGCCATTGGCGTCGGCCACCCGTACGCTTGCTCATCGAGTGCTCGCCTGTCTTCGCCGCCGCGATGAGCTTCGGGCTGACGATGTTGGGCTGAGACCTCGTCGCTGTGTTGGGAGTCGTAGAAAAGACGTTACGGGTTCATGTAAGCGCTTGGTTGCAGTAAGTCGTGCGCTGTAAGTGCACCAGCACGGGCTGGCGGGGCTTTCGCTAGCGTCGGAACTCACTCAAAATTGGTCCCCATTGCAGTTGGCTTTCCCGCCAGTCGGTCGCAAGAAGTTCAGCACCGTTTGCTGGCCGCGGCGGCGGACTCACGTTTGCCTGCTGCACTCGCTCGAGTTTGTGGAAAATGGCCGCATTACCGTCGATTTATTCGGCGCTAGCTCCAAACTAGCTCGGCGCTGTTCGCGGTGGCGGCCAAGCGTACGCTCGCTCTCCCGTTCGAAGTTCGCTGGCAGCAGACACTCCACGTGCAGCGCCGTGTTTGGTCTCAAGTTCGCTTGCTCGAGCTGAACGACGTCGCTCGCTTAGAACTCGCCGACTTGTTAGCGGCAGGATGGTTTGCGGAGTTGTGACTGCGGCCGCCGCTCCTAAGCTGTTGCGCTACGGGGATCGAATGGAGTTTTTGACAATGTGTGCCATCACGGTGAAATTATTAGCATGTCATATCTCACATACGTTTTCATTTCACCTTGCACGTATTTCTCATATGCATCTGTATTCATCCTCTGTCACGTGTGAATTATTATTGTACATACTTATCGTGCAGCCGAGGGCACACACCATGCTTAAGACTGTGCGCTGGAGTCTTTGATGTCCATCATGCATCTCTTTCGTCAGAGCAGCTTCAGAAGGACTGTGCGAGATGTGAAGGTATAGTTATTTGTGTGTCATATTTTAACCCATGTTTTTATATTAATGTGCACGTACTTGTCATAAGCGTGCATCTTCATCTTCTGTGACGTGTGCCTAACTATTTTTACTTTATTGTTGTACGTGCAGCCGTGCGAACACAACAGGCAGAAAGCTGCGTGCGCTGGCGTCTGCAATGACTGTCATCCATCGCTTCCGTCGGAGGAGCTGCCCAAGGAGTGAACAAGGTTTGACAACGAGGCTGGACTTGTACACTTGACCATGAATTCTTTTAATAGAATAGGGAAACTTTATGCGTATGTAGAAAAATACAAGCTTTCGATGTCTAACTTTTGTCTTTCGTTGTTGCCGTGACTGTTAAAGCAGTTACAAATAGGTGGCTAACTACTTTTTCGCGTGTTCTTTTCTGCGGAGTTTGTTGCTCACTGCGCAGAAAAATAGGCGAAAAGAGTATTAGGCCTGGCAGGAAATAAACAAAAAAACAATGTTTTCAACTGGGGACAAAAATTCATCCGATCGAAGTATTTGAGTGGATCAACCGTTCGTCCAGCAAGGTGCAACTGTTAGGACTAACGGTTGCCCGGTAAGGTGTAAATGTGGTGATTAACAGTTGCTTTATTAGGTGCAAAAGTGACGACTAAAAGTTAGTCCTTTCAGGTGAACTGAGGGACTAACGGTTACCCACTAAGTTGTAAATGTGAGAACTAAATGTGAGTCGGGACTAACTGTTAGACCCAGTGCCGTTAGTCCTTAAAGGGATTAATGGTTGTGGCAGCCCAATTAGTCCCCAAAAGGACGAACCACACACCCTTTTAACACCCTTTTGCCTTAGAGTGTATATACCATAACTCGATGTGGTGAAAGTTGGGAAGTAGACCCGAAGCGCAAGTCGTAAGAAAGTGGGCGTGTGCCACCTCTCGTTTAGTCCTTAAAATGTCCGCTGGATGACGGTGCTTCTATATGGGGAATATATGATGAAAAGATGCGAGATGGTCGTACTTGGACATGGACGAACGGACAGACAGACGCATGGATGGACGCATGAACGGACGCAGGGGCGGATGCATAGACGAACGCAGGGCCGGACGCTTGAACAGACGCACGCACGGACAAAAGGATGGACGCATACACGGTCACACAGACGGACGCATGTACGGACGAAAGCAAGAACGAATGAACGGACGAATGCTTCGCCCCATTCTCCAACATTCACTCGGTGGATATCCTGCCAATTTTTTTCTTGTGCAAGAACACCAAAAAAACGTTTTGTTCCTTCGCTCTCTCTATCGTCTTTCGACGACATTTGCAGTGTATTATGCGGATACGGGGCCAATTTTCTGTTCTGTGTCGAAAATACCCTCTCCACAAGAATTATTATTTTAGAACCATGCCTCCTAGAAAAATTTTTCCGCCCACAGATCGCGTCCTCGTACACCGATGGTTGATTCAAAGTTGATATGCCATTGTGCCACCCAGGCACTCCTCGTCACTTTCTTTGCGAAATCAAGATGTACCTGAAATAACATTGTGATGAGTAAAAAAAACGACTACAACGATGGTGCAGAGGCGAGCACGTGTTTTTTCGTACCAAGTGTGTGCGTGAAGCTAGCATATCAGCCAATGACCTGCGATGGCCCATAAAGGTGGCGTGCCACAATCGGACCACGCGTGAGCATTTTGTGGTGGTAAGCTTCGTGGCTGTAGACGAGCCGAAGCTGCGGCAGACGGAAGACAGCGGGCCGGAGCCTCGGACGCAGATAATACAGGTTTCGGCCAGGGAACGTGGCTGCCCACGCTACTGCCATTCAACCACCAGCTGGGGCGGCGTTGCCGGCACGAGTACGGCATCTCGGGGCGCGGTCTGGCCTGCAGTTCTGTTCCTTGCCAAAAACATCGCGGATCTCGGAGAGGCGTCTCTGCGGTCAGCCGTTCTGCACGGCAATGGGCGTCCCCTGGCTAAAGGTCCGGGTTGCGCCGACCATCGCGCCTCGACGCAAGCTGTTCGCTTGCTCGTCGGGCAGGCCAGCCCCTGCATGGAGCATCGCGTCTCCGATGCAGATTAACTACTGTGTAGGCGGACACACGCGTCAAGCGCTGTCGCCACCAGAGTGTAGCACGTCTACACGTGAGATTGTGTCACAGCGCCTTTTAGGGGCGAAGCTCCTTAGGGCGTGGGCTGTGCGTCCCCTGTAGCCTGTATGTAGCCACCTCTAGTTTAGTTCTTGCAGTGTTCACTAGATGGCGGTACCGTTCCCTGTATGTAGCCACCTCTAGTTTAGTTCTTGCATTGTTCACTAGATGGCGGTACCGTCTCCTGTATGTAGCCACCTCTCGTTTAGTTCTTGTAGTGTTTACTAGATGGTGGTATTTGTAGCTGATGATGAAAAGATGCAAGATGTTATAAACTAGAAAGCGGTACTTGTAGTTGATGAAAGACGCGAGATCTTATAAAATAGGAATGATGTCACATATGGCACGTGTCATTGGTTGAAGGCAATCGTTCGATTTAGTGCGGCGACGTACGCTAGGAGGAGCGTTGTAATAAAATCCGTTCGCTGTTGGCGCGCGCTCGGAGTCGCCGGATGGATAAGGCTGCACAGCAGAGAGAGCGCGAGGCGGCAGCAGCGCGCGCTCGCAGACAGGTAGGTAGGTATAAACTTTATTTTTCCTTTGTAAAGGAAAGGTGCAATGGAAGAGAGATGAGGAGAGATTGCTACGCTCGATAGTCCTCCGCAACCCTCTCTGCCCAACCCAGGATGGCCTCCTGGACGTCGGGTTTCAAGCTGCGCATGGCAGCCTCCCACTGCTCCTCATTACTAATTAGTTTTCGAAGGGACGGTGGAGGGGGGTGCTTAGGGCACCCCCACATGATATGATTAAGATTTGCTTTCTGTGCGGGGCAATATTTACAGGAGGAGGACGGGTAAAGAGAAGGGTACATGAGGTGAAGAATGTAAGGAGAAGGAAAGGTGTGAGTCTGCAGCTGTCGCCACAGTACTTCGCGCCTTCGTATGGATTTCGACGTTAGCGGCGGTAAGGATAAACGACCAAGGCGGTAGTGACTACAGATGTGAAATGTTAAAAGGCGATCCCGCGCAGCAAACGGTGCCGTTGTCGAAACGGGGCCTGGCTCTTCCAGCGCCTGCGCCCGGAACGTAAATCCTCGGGCGCTGGCGTGAGCCGCCTCGTTACCGGCAAGGCCCGCGTGCGCGGGAGTCCATATTAAAGCCGTGTCTTGTTGCGGGGGATGGGCCAAAAGGAGGGAGAGGGCTGTTTTGGACACCCTACCCGCTCCAAAATTGTAGATGGCAGTTTTTGAATCACTAATAATAAGTGAATAATTTGGAACTGTAAGGGCCAGAGCTATGGCTGCTTCTTCCGCCTCCTCAGAAGAGGAAGCAGAAATAGAAGCAGCAGCAGATATCTGACCTAGCGAATTCACAACTGAGAGGGCGAAAAAAGGACGAGTACTGTATTCGGCAGCGTCAACGTAGAGCACTTCTTTAGAAGTAGAAAATCGTTTTTCGAGAGTTTTTGCACGCTGTCGTCGACGTTGCTCGTGGTGCACAGGGTGCATGTTTTTAGGGAGCGGCGGAATGAGTAGATTCTTGTGTATTTCACGCGGAATAGTGTGTTTGGCGTTAGTGGTTGGAGTTGGCCTGATACTGAGGGTATCGAGTATGTATCTTCCGGTCTGTGTGTTGGAAAGACGAGCATATTGTGAAGTTAAGTGTGCTTCAATAAGTTCAGTTAAGGTGTTCAATGTGCCTGTCTCCATGAGCCGTGCGGTGGACGTTCGAATGGGGACTCCGAGAGCGAATTTGTAGATTTTACGTAACAAAGTGTCTACGTTATTTTGTTCTCTTCTCAGAAGGAACAGATAAGGGAGAGAATAAGTCACTTTATTGAGGACGAAGGCTTGGATGAGGCGGAGGAGCTCTGCCTCTCGTAGCCCGCCATGCTTATTAGATATCCTGCCTATAAGGCGTAGAGTGTGGTCCACAGTTGTTTGAAGTGCTTTAATGGTGTGTGTGTTTAGTCGATTTCGTTGTATGTGTAGTCCAAGCACCCTGAGTCTGTCAACTTTAGGCACGGGTGTATTGTTCAGTGTTATTTGTATATCAGAGATGTGCTTTTCAGAGCCCCGATGGGCAGGAAGGAGGAGCAGTTCAGATTTAGTGGGTGAACAGGTCAGATTCATGTTACCCGCACAAACCACCACCCTGTCAGCAGCAGTCTGCAGAGTTTCCTGAATGTGACCATCGGAGCCGCCTGTCATCCAGAGGGTAATATCATCTGCATAAAGTGAAAATTTGAGATCTGATATGGATCTCAGCGTTCGAGCCAGCGGCATCATCGCGATGTTAAAAAGGAAAGGTGATAACACTGATCCTTGAGGTGTGCCGAAACTCCCCAAGGAGTAAGAACAAGAGTGTTCAGACCCAATGTAAATAGTTGCCGTACGGTTCGAAAGGAACGCAGATATGTAATCATGAATCTTTTTACCAACGCCTATAGCGCTCAGTTCACTCAATATGGCAGTGTGGCTGACGTTGTTAAAAGCCCCATGGAGATCGAGACTGAGAATTGCTTGAGTATCGAGGCTAGAGTTAGGGATAATGATGTCATGCTTCAGTCGAAGCATGACATCTTGACTGGAAAGGGATTTACGGAAGCCTATCATTTCGTGAGGGTATAAGTTGTGTTCTTCTATAAATTTGCTAAGGCGGTTGAGGATTACATGTTCAAGTGTTTTTCCGATGCATGAAGTGAGGGAAATCGGACGTAGGTTGGCTGTGTTTATGGGCTTACCAGGTTTTGGTATGAAAATAACTCTGGCGTCCTTCCACGCAGCCGGCAAGGTAGAAGTGTCGAAGCAGTGGTTAAAAAATTTAGTGAGGGCTATAATTGAGTTTTCATCTAAGTTGCGGAGAAGTTTATTATTGACGAGGTCAGGGCCTGGTGCAGATGAGGTGCGAAGGTTCGCAAGCGCGTGTCTAACCTCAGCCTCCGTTATGGGGCTACTGAGATCATCATTTGGTTGTCCGATATAGTCAGGTGCATCGTATCGATACGCGCTGGGTAGGTGTTTGTCGCGAAGATCATTAAAAAGAGTGTTTAAGTTACCTTTGTGCGAGTGAAGTAGTTTGTTAATGTGATGATTATTTGCGGTACGTGATATGGTAGGGTCTAATAAATGCCGCAGGAGCTGCCATGTCATCTTGCTGTCTAGGTGGCCATGCATGCTTTCGCATTTCTGGGTCCATTGTTGACAAGCAAGCTGTATGGCATAGTCCTGAATTTGCAAATCGAGTCTCGCAATTCTCAGTCTCAGTCGGCGATTATGTCGCCTCTTCTTCCAGCGTTTGAGGAGAGATTGCTTAGCTTCCCACATGTGAAGAAGTCGGGTGTCAACTATTGTAAAAGGCGTATCAGGTGGTAACATGGTGGTATGCGTTTTTGTGTCAGTGTGCAATTGCTGTACCCATTCCGAGATATCATCTATCTCAGTAGGCGCCGAGCAGTGACGGGCCTCGCGAAACTTGTTCCAGTTAATAAGGCTCAGGCGCTTGGGAGCTAAAGGTTTGTGTCGGAAGTGTATGGTAGTTTGAATAATGTAGTGGTCACTACCGAAGTTAATGTTCAGGTTGGTCCATGTGACAAAGTGAACGCGATGGCTGAGTGTAAGATCGGGAGATGTATCTTTAGCTACACTATTACCTAATCTAGTGGGCATGTCTATATTGTTGTGGAGGGTGAGGCGGTGATCCTGTATGTGAACCCACAAAGCCCTACCCTTGGGTGTAGAAACAGAGTGGCCCCATACTTGATTTGGTGCATTAAAATCACCAAGTATTAGGAGAGGGTGATGTTTCGCGGCCGCAATGGCTCGGGCAAAGAGAGTATTGAAGCGATGGTGTTTCGCCTGTGGCCTACTATAGACGTTTAATACGTATAAAGGCGATTCTTGAGTTTTACAAGGAAGGACCTCCAAAAAGTTGTGCTCCACATCGACGCCGTCGAAATTAGAGTGAGTTACCGTCAAATGTTTTTGCGTTAATATTGCAGTATCGGGAGAATTTAGAGATTTAGTTTGGTGTACACTGTAACCGGGAAAAGTTATGTTTCCGTGGGTCTCTTGTAGGGCAATGACTGCAGGGGGTTTGGGGCAGGAGGCCAAATATTGTTGAAGAGTCGCTTTCTTTTTGCGGAACCCCCTGCAGTTCCATTGCCATACTACAAAGTTCGAGCGATTAGGGTTTGCAGCCATTGTCGGGAGGGGGTGTAGGAGAGAAGGCGGGTACGGCTATATTTGGATTATTGGCCGTGACGGCCACAATCCATGCAGTGGTCTGCTGCATTTGAGTTTGTACAAAATCTAGAAACTTGTCAAGTTTGTCATTTATGGCAGCTTGGCCCGTCTCCTGAGCTGTGAATCTGCTCTCTATGTGAGAAATCTTACTTTCAATGACGGCGAATTTCTTCTGTGTTTTATTTTCGAGGGCGTTTATCCTATCGTTAAGAGTTAGAACTGTGTCGCTGAGAGATTCTTCTTCGCGTGGTGTGGCAGGGGTTTTGCGCTTATTTGAGGGTGGCAGCTGGGAGGTGTCTCGAGGCATTGTAGTGTCCATGTCAGTAGGAGGAAGAGGTATCGTGGGTTCAACAGCAGGGGGCGATTGAGCAGGAATGAAAGATCGTGGTTCGGAATGCTGCGAAAGATTGCTAAGGGGCATTCGGGATTGTAGCTCGAGCTTTAACTTTTGAATTTCTGCCTTGAGGCTAGCGTTTTCAGCTAGAACTTTTTCTAGGCTAATGTTTTGAGATAAGGAGCAGTTAGAGGAAGCTGCCTGTGCCCAGCTTACCTTTAATGGGTTTGGCAGATGACTGGTGGAATGGGGGTTCGTTGACTGGGTCGGGAAGTCAAGTTCTTTGGGAGTCGAGTTTGGGCCCCGCCTCTTGCTCTTGCTGCGACCCCGCTGTGGGCCACGCTCTTGCGAGCGATTAAGGCTCGGTGTCCGGGATGATGGAACTTCTGAGGGCTTAGGTGTCTGGTATTTAGGTGTCTTAGTCTTGTAACGCTGTTTGCACAATGGGGAACCGGTGATGTGAGCTCCACCACACACGACACAGACGGGTTCACATTCATGGTCCATTGAGGAATCCTTCAGTCCGCACTTGTGACAGATTGCATCGGGAGTAGAGGGGCAGACATCCTGGCGATGTCCAATTTTTCGGCAACGGGTGCAGGCTTCCACCTTCAGTCGGAATGGGCGGCAGCGAAGCGTGCAGCCTTCGTAGTTGATGTAAAAAGGGACGTGCGTGCCACGGAAAACAACCAAGATGGTTTCGGTGGTGCTCAGTCGGCGAGCGGCCCCAATGGTCATGGCTGGATTACATCTTTGGAGGGTTGGAAGGATTTCCTCGTCAGCGTAATCCAGAGGGAGATGAAACCTTCCACGACAAGAATCTACAGGGTCGGCAACGTGGGTGACGACTTCGTAGGGGACTCCGTTGAACTTTAAGGTCCGGATGTTGTGGTATAAATCTGCTCGGTCCATGCTTGACGTACTCACGAGCACTGTGTGACTGGTGGGATTGACCCTGATTTGATCAGGGCTGCTGATGGGAAGTCCAACTGCTTTGAGAACGAGTTGTCGTAAGACACAGGGGTGCAACTTGGTACAGTCGAGACCCCCGCGTATCCGAAGAATCACCTTGTAGTCCGCATCGGGCAGTGGTGGAGGTTTAGGCTCCCATGAAGATGGTTTCTTCAGATCCGCTGCGCAGGTGTCAGCCGATGAACCAGTGGGACGAAGGTCAGCATGTAGAGCACGCCATGAGCGAGCGGCGTCGCCTCCAGCAGCGACGCCCGCTGCGACGCTGGCCGCGTCGCGCTGGGCGCCTCCACTCATACTAGGCCGGCGGTTAGGCCTAGCGCGGAAGCGGTCGAGCTGAACAATAAACAGTCAGCACTGTTCTCAAGGAGCATTATCACATCCCAACAAGGTGTCGAATGGGTGCCAGGTCCACTTACAGTTGGTGTGATGTGTGATCCAGGGTCCAAGGACCTGAAGAGGTGGTCATAACACGGTAAGTAGCCGGAGCCAAACGTACACACGTCAGCGTTTGATCGGGATCAAGACGCGTCTCCTCGCAGACAGAATCCCGATGTGCGAGCGCGCGAGGCAAGGGACATCGCAAGCCATCCATCGTCTAAGAACAAATAAAAGTTGATTTGTGTATATACACACACAGCGTTTCTCACGTCTTTACATGATGATCGACTGGGCGAATTACACGGAAGATTCACAGTTTACCGATAAATCCCTCCGGAGCTTCGCCCATTCATCATCATTCACCCCGTGAATATGCCGTAATTTTTACCGCCTCCTGCCCTGCACCTCATCAGCGTCCCTCGTACCGCCAATCCTGCTTTCATGTTTTTAACGTTCTTCTTTGGACTCACGTTCATTGGTATCCTCGTTCGGTCAGACAGTTATGTTACTTATAGTTGCCTTAACGCTTTGTGTGATTCTGTGATATAGCTTTTTTGTGCGTTTATTGTCATAAACGTCGTGGTTGTCTTTTACCACATCATCTTAGAGATAATTTTTTTCTTCAGATGGCACGCACAAGAAGTGTTCACGAAACTTTGTACTGATGAACATTTTCGTTTTAATATATATTCATAGAGACAAACGGGGCGTAAATTCATTCTTTACAAAGATTAATCACCGTTGAGCCCGTGTCGCTGTATCAAGAGATATATTCCTGTTGAAGAAGGAGCCTAAGATTTTAACGTTAAGCCACTTTTTCATTACCACGCTCAGCGTCTGTCACTGCATCAATAAGTGAACAAACGAAGGCATAACTAAACCTATGGATAAGTGAATAAAACTACTTGATAAGACATGCGTGAGGCTTTGCATTTCTTCCTAGTGGGATTACACGAAGTGAAACACGATATGCAATTTCTCTACAGTTTATTGATAACAAGAAACGTGGTGTGGTTTTTTTCAGCGAACGATGATACACAATGTTGAAAACATTCAACGCCACACCAATACGTCACGTGTAATGTTCCTAGATGAGCAGTCTAAAACGTCTACCAAGTACGTCTCACTAGCGCCCTACAAAAGAAAAAAACCGCGTGTATACCTATTCTTTGTTCGCTTTATGCAGAACTCCCCGAGGTAAAAAATTTGTATCAAGGCGTTTTAATAGGCGAGAAAGAGGTCGACGTGTGGCTAGATTGGTATACTGCTTTATTAGGTGGGTCTTGCAAATTCTCGGCCTTATTTTTGACTGATGACTGCGTGCGATGGTACTCCACGCTTTTTTATTTTGCAGAGAAACAGTTAAAGCCAGCTTATTTGCCCTGATGTTCTAAGTTATGTGCCACCGAAATATGGTAAGCCCCACTACTCAACTTTAGGTTATTAGCTACCCACCACCGCCATGCTTGCCACATAGCCAAGGCTACGCATGAGTAAAGAGAGAGGGACAGCATGGCATAAGGCAAGCATAAAAGAATCCAAAAGCGAAGCGAGGGAGAATAGCAGTGAAATAAAGCAAAAAAAATCACAGCATATCCACGGAGTAAATGATGTTGAGTTGTGCGCAGCAGCCAACCGCCCGCCCATCCGTCAGTCCATCCATCCGTCCGGCGGTCCCTGTCTGTATGTCCACCCGTCTATTTCTATGTCTGAGTGTCTGTTCGTTCCTCAATCCGTGCGTGCGACCATTCATCCATCCGTGCGTCCATCCGTCCGTGCATGCGTCAATCCGTGTGTATATGTGTCTGTTTGTCTGGCGACGAGCGCGAACCACCGAGGTGCTCCCCTCTGCTTTGTTTATGCCCCACCAACGATCCGCCCCCCACATACAGCGATCATTTAGGAGGCTTAGAGAGGCACTCTTTCTTTCCTCACCCGGGCACTAACTGCACAGCAGACAATCAGAAAGTAGCGGTACGGCGCCATATAGAGTATACTGACTCAACTGCAGTTTGTGTGTGTTTCTATGAGACAGCGCCATTTATTACAGCGTTCGGGAGATGCTGCCTTTCTTTTTATTGTTTTTCTCGGTTACGTCTGATGCAGGACAATGTAAAACGAAAGGCAGCTCCACCCCCCCAAAAAAAGCATGGAGAGAGTAAAGCTTGACTATGTAGACAGATGTCAGGTATGGGAGGAGAGAACAGATGTTCAGGAGAGAAGCCGAGAACGGCAGGAGGTGAAGTAGAAAGGAGGTCAATAACGAAAATGAAGCGGTGGAGCAGGACCTGGGGCAAGGGGGAGCCAATGCCAAGCACCACCGAGCACAGGGGTATGACATTGGTGGTGATGTCATCTCTGTTTGGTAAAAGGCGAGATGGTAGATGGCAACAGATAACGTCTTTGAATCTTACTAAATGATGCATTAGGCTTTGCCTTATTTTGCACTCCATCATTGAGGCTTCCCATAAACACTGCTGTACCTTGCTTTTTCGACGTTGTCAGTTGAGGCCGTGCTCAGTTTTTTGTTTAGTAGTTAACTTCGCGGAATGAATTCCTAGTACAATTGTCTTCTTAAACACCGCAATCTGTGAGCTTTTGATTGAGGGCGAATAAAGCCGATGGTTGCCCCTTCTAAGACTGTTATTTGTTTTTCTGAATGCCAAATTTACCGTTTTCTTATCATTGCTGGGTGCTGAATAAAGGCACATCACACGTAGCAAATTTTAAGGCTAGATTCTGGCATTTTCAGAAGAGAAACACTCGTTCCCATGTAAATAAGGGCTGCCTTTGTTGGTGCGCTGGACACGAAGGTGTATATCGTAAATATTTTGAGTTGTAATATGCCTACTATTCCACTACGTCCTTTTGTTGTTGTACTTTCGTAAATGTTCTGTCGACAACGCCAGAAAAAACGCTTGATAAGAAGTTAGAACACTTATTGAGAATTATTGTATTGCGCTCGAAGTTGTATTAACAATCTCGGCTGGCCTTTTGTCGTCGCTGCCGCTGCCAACGGCATT
Organism: Rhipicephalus microplus; assembly: GCF_043290135.1. Lineage (NCBI taxonomy): Eukaryota > Metazoa > Arthropoda > Arachnida > Ixodida > Ixodidae > Rhipicephalus > Rhipicephalus microplus. The sequence continues at coordinate 1,484,399 of NW_027464594.1, forward strand.
CACCGTACATGTATACTTGTCTATAATTATGAAAACTGAAAAAAAGCCCTTACGCTCGATGCCCAGCTTGTGATGATCCGCCGACGCCCGCTTATCTTCCACGCCTACTTTGCCCCTTGAATGGGGCGGGGAGCAGGCGAGGTAGATATTTGTGCGCGCGCGCTTACCATTTGTTGGCGACAATCGTGTGCCTTTGGCTTTCTTAACGATTGTGGTCGTTTCAGGGCTGACAAAGGTCACTTCGCTCGCTGCCTAAGTGCCGTTTCTGAAAAGTGCGCGCTGTTCATACACATAGGTATAACAACTCGGACACTTGTCAGTTTGGACTCATCTGTACTTGTGATTACGTTTCTTGCATTGTTTTTTTAAACAGCACGTCAAGTGTAGAGAGGTAAACGTTGTTAGTTCTCTCTCGTCCTTTGTATTTAGTTTCCGTGCGTCAATTGTGCGTCAGCAACGCGCTGCACGTTTTGATCTACTTGCTGTTCGCAGCATTACATTTTAAGTGGTTGTGGTCGCATTAATTGCTTCGCCTTAGCGACGAAACTGTGATTTTTTTAGCGGCGAAGCTCCTTACAGCGGCACCCGTTCGTTCCTCGTAGCCGTTGTATTATGCAAGAAGTATAACATTTTCACTTCCAAAGTAGTGCCGGAGAGAGATTTTTTCTGTGCGTTGTCGAGCAATGAAAAATAGGGCTCAATGTACATGCCGATGGCTGCTAATAGGAAAGGAGAGACAGGAGCATTCGCCTTTTAGTTAACACGCACGCGGCGATCCCCATTAGCAGCCAATGGCATGTACATCTAGCACTATCGGACAAGAATGAGTTGATACGTTATACTTGGCGATTGTAACCTGCTTAGTTTTAGAAAAGTTTAGCGACTGTTGAGCCACAGTGCCATGAATGCAATGGACTAGTATATACCATGAATGAACTCGAGGTTGTTAAAGTGGGATGTAGATACGAAGCGCAAGCCGTAAGAAAGTAAAAGCCGAGAGCTCCTGTCTCTCATTTCCCATTAGTAGCCATTGGCATGTACATTGAGAACTATCTGACAGGAAAATGTTGCTATGTTATACACGCTGGGCGTAACCTCCTTGGTTTTAGAAAGGTTTACCCAGCGTTGGGCCGCAGTGCCATGAATACAGTGAACTAGTTCATTCTAAGGCAAAATTACCCGAAAAAGGAGTAACGGTGCCCAATAGGCACGCGCGATTAACGGATAGATCGTTGAGGAGCAACCACAGAGGGAAGCGTGGAGCGAGAAACCAAGGGATGAACCGCCCGGGCATTGCAGGCAGTGCGAAAAGCGTTGCCAATGTGTCCAGGCCTCCATCTCCTCCTCTGCTGGCTCAGTCTTTCCCCGTATTTTGCCGGCAACGGTCCGCGTTGCGTTGCACTTGGAGTGCTCGACCACGGCCGCATGGATTCGACGATCTAAGAATTACGACGTGGTGCTTGTGTGTACGCTTGGATGAGCGTGGGCTGTTGCTTTTGCGTTTCGCTGCACCCATGAAGTCTGGAGCAAGTCTCGACACGTCACCACGCCACGCTGTATATCTATGGCTCCAAGATATCCACGACCAACACAAGACAGCAATAGTTGGGAAGGCCAATATGGCGGACGAGAAGAACAGGCCTATCGGATAAATCCTTCAGTCTGACTCAGGGCAGAAAACAGCGCTGGATTCTAAGGCAAGTAGGTTATCATTCTTTCTTCTACTCTACTTGTCGCGTGTGCAGTACGGATCGCGCTTGCCGGCAACGGGCTCGGTCGTGTTGTATTTCGCACGCACAAAATGCATCGCGAAAGTCAGCTTCGGTGTCTGCAGTTCGCCTGCATTTGTCGACCACCTGGAAATTGGCCGCCATTGCCGTCGGCATTCCGTAAACTCGCTCATCGAGTGCTCGCCTGTCTTCGCCACTGCGATGAGCTTCCGGCTCACGATATTGGGCTGAGACCTCGTCGCTGTGTTGGGAGTCGTCGGAAACGCGTTGCGGGTTCTCGTAAAGATCTTGGTTGTAGTAAGTCGCACGCTGTAAGTGCACCAGCACGGGCTGGCGGGGCTTTCGCTAGCGTCGTAACTCCCTGAAAATTGGTCGCCATTACAGTTGGCTTTCCCGCCAGTCGGTTGCAAGAAGCTTGGCACCGTCCGCTGGCCGCGGCGGCGGACTCGCGTTTACACGCTACACTCACTCGAGTTTGTGGAAAAGGGCCACATTACCGTCGATTTCTTCGGCGCTAGCTCCAAACTAGCTCGGCGCTGTTTACGGCGGCGACCAAGCGTACGCTCGCTCTCCCGTTTGAAGGTCGCTGGCGGCAGACACTCCGCGTGCAGCGCCGTGTTTGTTCTCGCGTTCGCTTGCTCGAGCTGAACGACGTCACTCGCTTAGGACTTGCCGACTTGTTAGCGGCATGGTGGTTTGCGGAGTTGTGACTGCGGCCGCCGCTCCTAGGCTGTTGCGCTACGGGGATCAAATGAGTCTTTGACGATGTATGACCACACGGTGAAATTATTAGCATGTCATATCTCACATATGTTTTCATTTCACCTTGCACGTATTTCTCATATGCATCTGTATTCATCCTCTGTCACGTGTGACTCACTATTTTACATACCTATAGTGCAGCCGAGGGCACACACCGTGCTGAAGACTGTGCGCTGGCGTCTGCGATGCCCGTCATCCATCTCTTTCGTCAGAGCAGCTTTAGAAGGACTGTGCGAGATGTGAAGGTATAGTTATTTGTGTGTCATATTTTAACGCTGTTTTTATAATAACGTTCACGTACTTGTCATATGCGTGCATCCTCATCTTCTGTCACGTGTGTCTAACTATTTTTATTATATTATTGTACGTGCAGCCGTGGGAACACAACAGGCAGAAGGCTGCGTGCGCTGCCGTCTGCAATGCCTATAAATTATAATCATCAAACACCGGAAGAAGAAAAAAGAAGACTGCAGCCTGGAGCGAGCGCACGCTACTTCACTTCTTCTAATAAATCGTATTCGTTCGAAGCTGTCCCTGGTCTCGATCGTCTTAATAACTGTGCCGTGAACCAGGAGACTACCTCCTCACCGGCAAGAAAGGTCAACCTGCCACAGAGCAGCAGAGAATAAAACGGCGGAGAAGCAGAGGATCGACCTGGATCGAGCGACGAGACCTCGGTGGACAGTACGAGCATCTGAACGAACGATTGACAAGTAAGGAGTCATTGTTAACCACCTCAATATGAGCAAAGAAGTGATAACGAAGAAAAAGAAAGCGCTTCACTCCCAGATCACGCGACTTATTAACGCAGCCGAGCAGCAAATTAATGGTGGAGCTAACCTGGAGCAGCTGCTTACAACGCAGGCGCAGATTAAAGCAATAAGCGACAGTCTCAAGAGCGCGAACGAGCAAATGGAAAAGTTTCTAACAGAAGACAATGCCGAAGCTGAATTCGAAAGCGTCATAGAGTACGACATGAAATTAACGACGATCTTACCTGCGATAGAAATCAGACATCGACAGCCTGAACAATCGGATTCAAGCGATAGGACAAGGCAAGTGACGCCCTCAAGTACAGGACAAGAAGCAACGAAACTAGTTAGGCTACCAAAGCTTGAAATGATAAAGTTTGGGGAGAAAACTTTAGAGTGGAACTGCTTTTGGTCTCAATACGAGTCGGCAGTTCATCTGAGACCGAACATGAGCAAGGGACAGAAGTTCAATTACTTGTTAGCATCACTAAGCGGAAAAGCTGTGGCTGCCATTTAAGCACATCAGTACTCGGCAGAGAAAAATTATGATAACGCAATCAAAATACTGCAAAAAACGTTCGGCAATTGAGAACATTCCATTGAGATGCACATGAATGAGCTATTGAGTTTGAAGAAAGTCAGGTCTGTTCAATATACCGATGACTTAAATAGGCTAGTACAGAGTGCAAGGTAACATATTGTCACTCAAGTCACTAAAAGTGGAAACTGAAAGCAATGCGCCGATGTTGTTTTCGGTATTGAAAAGAGCAATTCCACCAGAATTATCAGTGCAGTTCAAGTCAAAAGAGGCTATGAGAAACAGCTCAGCTTAACAAAACGGCGAGCAAAACAACGCAACGGGAAAAGCGTGCGAGGAAAAGCTGGACAGGCTTATGTTATTCTTAAGAGAGCAAGCGGCTTTTCGTGAAGAAACCCAACATGAACAAGAGAGGATAAATGCAAAACCAAGAGAGAACCGCAGACGGATGCGCACATCTTCAAGCTTCTGTAGCTCAGCGGACAGAATATGCATATTCTGCAAGCAGAAAACCTACGCAGCCGAAAACTGTCGTAGGAGCATTCTAATGGATGAAAAGAAAGCCATGCTTACCGAAAATAGAACATGCTTCAGATGCACGCGACCAAACCACACTGCACGCATTTTCAAGGCCCAAGTAAAATGCAAGCAATGAAAGGGACGACATGCCACGTCAGTATGTAGAACGGTGATGCAGAAAACAAGGACAGAGCTGGGTCAACAGCGCGAGCCGAAGCGACGACATCTACGCTACACGCAACCGAAAATATCAAGCATAAGTTTGTGCTTTTGCAGACGGCTGTAGTGTGCGTAGAAGGAGAAACATGTGGCCGAGATTGCCGTTTGTTATTAGACAGCGGAAGTCGACGTTCATTTATTGAAGCGGGATTAGCGAAAGAAATATGCGCGAAGGTGTTGCGACAGGAAAGGCTGGTGATTGGTTCATCTGGAGGAGACGAAAAGGTCAAACTAATGAACGTGGTGCCAGTGACGGTAAAGTCACGAGAAACAAGCACGACAACAGTGATTGAAACGTTACAAGTCGACGTTATCTCGCACAGTTGTATACCCACTCCAACTAAGAAACTCAGCGAGAAAATGAAACAGCTAAATATGCAACTGGCTGATCGCAGGACCAAGACGACTGCAACAGATTCTGTAGAACTACTGATCGGCTCAGACTATTATTGGGAATTCTTTACTGGTAGAACTCAAAGAATCGAGGACAGACTGATGGCTGTAGAAACTATACTGGGATGTGTACTGCAAGGGCCGTCAGAGCAGAGCAAGACAAAACTAACACATAATCAAGCAGTCATGGTTCTGAAGGTCGAAGCTGCGGAAACAGAACTCCAGCAAGAGCTACAGAAGTTCTGGAGCCTGCAGTCAATGAGGATCACAAGAAATACTTTGGATAACATCAAAAATGAAGTGGTCGAAGAATTCGAGAGCAAGATTGTACAACAAAACGGTCGCTATGAAGTCAGCTTGCCATAGAAACAGGAAGTAAACTTGGAAGGCAACAAAGAAAATGTGATAAAAAGACTACAGCAACTGACTAAAAGGCTGCAGAAAAATGAAGACGTGCTGTATCGCTACGACTAAGCTATATCAGAGTATATGGCATTAGGAGTCGCAGAGGAGGTCCTAGAGCCATCAGAACAGCCAAATGCACTTTGCTACTACATGCCACATCATGCGATCATTAGAGAGGACCGAGCCACAACAAAGGTTCGAGTAGTGTTTGACGCCTCATCACATTCTCGAAAGGGCATGTCTTTAAATGAGAACCTAGAGGCAGGACCCAATTTGAATGAGGACATGCTATCACTGCTCATTAATTTCCGAAAAGAAAAGGTGGCGTTAATTGGAGATGTTGAAAAGGCATTTCTACAAATCTCTATACATGAAGAGGATAGAGATGCAATGAGATTTCTGTGGTGGAAGCATGACGCTGAAGGAAGGTTAATGAATGAAGTGCAAACATGGCGCATAACAAGACTAACGTTCGAAACAACACCAAGCACGTTTATACTGGCAGCTACAATTAAACACCATTTGAAACAAGTGGAAGACCAGTTTCCTGATACGACAACGACACTGCAGAAAGCGATCTACGTGGATGACGTCATTTTGGGAGCAGCAACGCTTGATGAAGCAGTTAAGTTGTACAAAGAGACAAAGCAAGTGTTCAGAGAGGCAGCGATGAATTCGAAAAAATGGACATCCAATGAAGAGCGATTAAACAAAATAATTGATGAAAACGAAAGAGACGATTCTCACATAGATATTCGATCTAGAGGATTTACAATGCTTCTGGGCTTGATATGGAAACACTCAAAGGACATGATTTTCTTCCCTATGGAAAAGTGGAATTTATTAACAGATACAACGCACTTGACAAAAAGGGCTGTGTTACAAACCACAGCGAAGATATTTGACCCCCTCGGTTTGTTGTCGCCATTCACAGTACGCGTGAAAACAGGACTGCAGAGACTGTGGAAAATGAACGTCACGTAGGACGACCAGCTCCCTGAAGATAAATGCGACAAATTGAAGAACCTTATGTCTGAAGCGGCGGACTTTCAAGTTCTAGAAATTCCACGATGCTACGCAAGCAAGAATCAACCAGTACAAGTATACAAGCTGCATGTATTTGCCGACGCGAGCCCATTAGCATACGGAGCGGCAGCATACTTGATAGCAGTATACCACGATGGAAGCAAAGAATCAAGGCTGGTAACAGCAAAAAGCCGCGTAGCTCCAACTAAAAAGCTGACATTGGCGCGACTTGAACTGATGGCAGCGGTGGTAGCATCAAGATTAGGCGACTACATGAAAGGTCACTTCAACGAAAGTTTCAGGAAATACACTGCTGGACGGACTCGATGATTGTGCTGCACTGGATCAAAGGAACAAGCAAAAGAGATCCGTTTGTTGCCAACAGAATCGCAGAAATTAGAGAAAAACACTTCAAGCAAGCTGGTCATTCGTTCAAAGTGACGACAACCCTGCTGACCTACTTACACGAGGTATAAGCGCAAAGGCATTGATAACGTCAAAATTATGGTGGAACGGTGCCGAATGAATAACATCACTGGAAAAGAACTTAGTAAGTATAATTGGCACAAATACAGACGTGGAAGACCAGCATAAAACACAAGGTCACCACTGCATGGGAAGATCCGAAATTGAGCCAACGTTGGAAATGGAAAGGTATTTATCATACGGACGGCTTATAAGAGTGACAGCATGGGTGTTCAGATTCATAAACAACACAAGAAAGGAAAATCACAAAGGGCTGTTGACAGGAAAAGAGGTAACAAATGCAGAGAAGTACTGGATAAGACAGACCCAAATATCACTGAGACAAACAAAGGGTGAGGCCTATTCAAACACTCAATCATTTGAAATTAATGGACACGAAATCTACCTTGATGACGATGGAATCATCAGACAGAAGGGACAATTGCAGTGAAGCCAAGAATTCAATAAGCACGTAAAACTAATTCCAAATAATGAGCATTTCACGGAACTGCTGATACGTCACGTGCATAAAATGGTATCACACGAGGAGTTCAAGTGACGCTAGCGCAACTTCAAACTAAGTTCTGGATATTGCAGGGTAAACAAGCAGTGAAAAGAATTATAAATGAATGTGTCGTCTGCAAGAGGCATAACACCAGACCGGCAACTCAAGACATACCTCCACTTCCTGCAGACAGAGTCACTGAAGCAGAGCCATTGAAAGTTATGGAGTTGACTTCACAGGACCTCTTCACGCAAAGGACAAGTACCAGATTGTGAAGCAATATGTACTGATATTCACCTGCGCGGTAACAAGAGGAGTACACTTGGAAGTTACCAACGATTTGTCATCGTCAAGTTTTCTAGAAGCATTCCTACGATTTACAGCTCGACGGGGAATGCCAGCAGTAATCTACTCGGACAACGCCAAAACATTTATAAAAGCTGGAAAGGAAATCAACAGAATGCTCGAAACAATTGAAAACGAGGTCTTAAAGAATTACTACAGTGGCCAACAAATTCAGTGGAAAACGATAGCCGAGTGCGCGCCATGGTAGGGAGGGTTTTACGAGTGCATCGTAAGAAGCTTGAAGACGTTGATGCGAAAAATAATATCGATAAGCACAGCTTCGGTAGAGGAGCTACGCACTATTGTAGCAGAAGTTGAAGGAACACTCAACAATCGACCATTGACTTACGTATATGGAGAACCTGACGAGCCAATGCCACTAACGCCGGCAGACATCATAGGTGGACGGCGACAGCTTCAAGACGGAAAAACAAGACTGTACAACGGTGACATTGAAAACGCATGGCGACGCAGATGCGAACTTGTGCGCGCTTGGTGGAAAAGATGGCATCAAGAATACATCAAGGAAATAGGAGCTACGGTCAAAGCCAAGACGCGGCAAGCAAAACCACTCTCACAGGGTGACATCGTGTTGGTTGAGGACAAGGCTCCAAGAACATTTTGGAAAATGTGAAGGATTGAAAACCTCTACCCTGGGCGAGACGGAATAACAAGAGCTTGTCTCTTTCGCACAGGCAAAAAAGAGCTTCTAAGAATATCGGTGAACCACATATACCCTATGGAAGGTTGTTTCAAATAGCCCGCGAGAGCTTATCAAATTTCAACTTGGGCGGGCGGGAGCCTATAAAATATCATCATCAAACGCCGGAAGAAGAAGAAAGAAGACTGCTGCCTGGAGCGAGCGCACGCTACTTCAGTTCTTCTAATAAACCGTATTCGTTCGAAGCAGTCCCTGGTCTCGATCGTCTTAATAATGCCTGTCATCTATCGCTTCCGTCGGAGGAGCTCCCCAAGGAGTAAACACGATTTGACAACGAAAGTGGACTTGTACACTTTACCATGAATTTACTTAAAAGAATAGGGAAACTTCATGTGTATATAGAACACTTAAAGCTTTCGATGTCTTACTTTTGTCTTTCGTTGTTGCCGTGACTGTGAAAGCAGCTACACGTAGGTGGCTAACTACTTTTTTTGCGTGTTCTTTTCTGCGGAATTCGTTGCTCACTGCGCAGAAAAACGGGCGAAAAAGTATTAGGCCTGGCGGGATATAAACAAAAAACAATGTTTGAATTGGGGACAAAAAGTTCATCCGATTGGAGTATTTAAGTGGATCAACCGTTCGTCCAGCAAGGTGCAACTGTGAGGACTAACGGTTGCCCGGTAAGGTGTAAATGTGGGGATTAACAGTTGCTCTATTAGATGCAAATGTGAGGACTAAATGTTAATTCTTTCGGGCAAGCTGTGAAACTAACAGTTACTCACTAAGGTGTAAATGTGATGATTAAATGTTAGCCCATAGAGGGGACTAACTGTTAGACCCGGTGCCGTTAGTTTTTAAAGAGATTAATGGTTGTGACAGTCCCATTAGTCCCCAAAAGGACGAACCACACACCCTTTTAACACCCTTTTGCCTTGAAATGCATATACCATGAACTCGACGTGGTTAAAGGGGGGAAGTAGTCCCGAAGCGCAAGCCGTGAAAAAAAGGGCGTGTGCCACCTCTCGTTTAGTTCTTGGAATGTCCGCTGGATGGCGGTTCTTCTATATGGAGAATATAGGATGAAAAGATGCGAGATGGTGGTACTTGGAGTGTTGAATAGATGGGCGAACGGACACACAGGCAGATGCATGGATGGACGCATGAAGGGACGCAGGGGTATATGCATGGACGAACACAGGGACGAACGCACGAACAGACGCACGCACAGACGGCCGGATAGAGGCATGGACGGTCACACAGATGGACGCATGGACAGACGGAAGCAAGTACGAATGGACGGACGAATGCTTCGCCCCACTCTCCATTATTCACTCCGGGCATATGCTGCCATTTTTTTTTCAATTTCCATTTAGCAGCAGCTTCAGCTGTTAGGAGAGCTACTTTTAAAAAACCTGCGGTCAAACAACACGTCTGCACCTGAAAATAAGTGCAGCTTTGATAATGCTTCTACAAAAGTAAATTTCCTAGTTGAGGTTGGTTGCGTGATGCGGCTACTTTAACTGCATAAATATTAAACGTCATCAACAAAAAAAGTAGCCTTGTAATACTGTTTTTCTCAAAGCTCTAGCTTTCTGTTTTAGTTTAATTTCCCTTAGAGAGCTTGCTCATGAATAAGTGGGCAACGTGATACGATACGCGTTTGCTTTCAACTGAAAGCTAATTTCGCTGCACGCAGAGCCTACAGTTCTGTGGATCGTGGGCTGCTCCACTCTTGATAGTTCAAGGACAACTACGTCGTCTGTGAGCCTGCTACTTGAAGCGCTTCCCCACGAATGTCAGCCCACAAATGCATAAATGATGCCTTTTCTCCTTCAGCCTTGATTTTCGCCTCGAAGCGCTCTAGCTGGTCGGGCTTGAAGTAGTTCTTCCAGTCACCAATCTGAGCTCTCCTTACTATGCCGTACTTGGTCGAATCCCCACCGTAACCGTTCTTGCAGGTCATGTTATTCCTTTTCGTCATGACTTCCCACTCCTTGCTGCTCAAGTTCATCACCACAACGCTCTTCATGCTTTCCGAGGAGGATCTCTCTAGAATTCGGTCCAGTAAGTCGTTATCCTCCCCTTCGAAAAGCCTTCCGTAGCTGTCACCGAGAAAGTGTGCGAGCTTCAGCACTGTAGCACGAGGCGCTCTCTTCAGTTGCTCGTACGTTAGAAATAGCACGTTCGGCTTATCCTTCAGGGCGTACCCCGCGGCAACGTGATCGAAGTAGGAGCCATAGCCAAAGTCTTTGTCTAGGAACCACTCGAAGAACTCGTCGAACGTGGCGTCCTCGAAGCAGTAGATGTTGAGGTTCGTGACCATGTGAAAGAAAGACACGCACACGTCCCATGGATTTCGGGCCACATAGACGTACCTGCATGAACAGAAACACGGGTGTTGTGAAATCAAGTTTCAGAAACCTCCATCGTCATGGTTACAAAGGCAGACGCGCTTAACTTGTTGGATATCAAACAACTTCAATAAATTTCAAAAAAAATGTTCACCGCATGCATACCAACATAATAAAAGCGATTGAACTTATCAGTAATATTGTCGTAACCGGCTTGCGCAGGAGAGAAAACAAATAATGAGGAAGGTAAGACACGGAGGTTAAGCAAATAAGAAAGGCAGTTGGCTGCCCTATACATAGGAGAAGGGTGTGTTATATTGAAATATGAAGAAGAAAGAGGAAGACAGCAGGTAACACAGCACAAGGATGATCACACATTCCATAGCTATTGCATGTTGTTTGACATCGCTGTCGCAGCCGCTTGTACGAACTGGCTTTTTGGTAGCATAAGCAATGCATCAATTAATTTGCGCGGATATCGAAAATGGGAGCAGTTTCCTTTCACAAGGTATCACCAGAAGCCCCTTTATTCAATAATTAAATACGCTTTGAGTGTTGCAATGATGCAGCATTAGTAGCAATGATATAAGGACAACACGATAGTTCTCGTAATACAACCATATTAAAATAGTAAGGCATAATGTTCGGCTTGACGGTCATGCGCTCAACAATTATTTCTTCAGTGACAGATCATAAAGTTGTATACTATATTTATACCTAACCTGCCCATTGCAATGTTGGGCATAAAGATTCACCGCCAGAAGTGTTACTTTCTTTCAAACCTGTAGTGAGACTAAGGCATAAAGAAAAGTTTAGCTTCACAAAAAATATGAAGGAGTTGATTTCTCATTGTAACCGTGTCAGTTACATTAGAGCCTGTGTTATAGAAGTCAATTGCTTCATGAAAGCAAATAAACTGGAAAGATATTTGGATAAGCCGGTGGGCCTAATGAGAACATCAATAAGAAAAAGCGGATAAATAAGAGAAAACAAGAAGAAAATGTCTTGCACACGCCTTGTGTTGTTCTCTCATGTCAAAGCAGCAGACGGTAGGGTGCATTCCGCGCAGTCCTCAATTTCCCAATTTAGCAGCAGTAAGGAATATAACTTCACAGGGCTAAGTATGGTTAGAATAGTTAAAACGTTTTGTTTTTTTGTGTTCCTACCAGACCCGACTGATTCAGCAGGAGCCACAAAAAGTTTGCACATAGTACCACACCGTATCAAACTTGTGAATCAGACCCGACTCCCTGTTATTTCTCTCTCTGCGTTACTGGAAACTTGACCAAAATATGTTTAGTTCGAGGTCATAGAAGTTGTGACGCCACAAATTTCGACCTGCTGTGGAAGGTGGCATTCTCTATACTTTTATAGGTTGAATTGCAGTTGAGCGCTTATATGCACTTTTTATTTCATTGAAAACGCCCCTACAAATGTCTCTAAAACATATCCTATGAATAACTGATCACAAGCCGCACTCATCCCACATTAATGAGTATTTATGCAGAATATTTAGACATGCAAAGTCCTCAGGAGGCTATGATCTACGTGATGTGCAGTGATTCAGTTGTTCGCTCGGAGGTGTATGATGACATCAAGGACTTGACGACTCTACATACATTATAACAGCAGAATTGTGAGAGCATAACGTTGGAAGAAATCTAAGTATACTTCGCGGAGAAAACACGGACGGGAAAAAGACAAGGATGAGCTCAGACTATCAACTAAAGGTTTATTGATTCTATATATATACATATATATATATATATATATATATATATATATATATATATATATATATATATATATATATATATATATATATATATATATATATATATATATAGTTATAAACTTCGAGAATAGTGCAGTATAGGAAACAATAAAATATTTATTTAATCCTAACAGTTTCGGCTGGTGGACCAGCCTTCTTCGGAGTTTTTCACTTACATCCTCCGAAGAAGGCTGGTCCTCCAGCCGAAACTGTTAGGAATAAATAAATATGTTATTGTTTTGTTTCCTATACTGCACTATTCTCGAAGTTTATAACTTTTATTACGGTAGCCGGAAGAAACTCTGATCATCTATTTCATCTATACATAAATATATATATATATATATATATATATATATATATATATATATTTATATATATATATATAAATATATATATATATATATATAGATATATATATATATATATATATATATATATATATATATATATATTGCGATATGTAAAGTTCTGTTTATGCTAAACAGCTTCGTCGCAGCTGATTCTCGCGTTCACTTTTTTATGCATAGTGTTCATCTCATGTGTTGAAATATTGCGAAGGCCGGTCCCACGGCCGAAACGTAAAGAAACATTTCTGTTTTTCGACGTGTCTTCTTTTTATTCATATATATATATATATATATATATATATATATATATATATATATATATATATATATATATATATATATAATTATATATATATATATAAGGGAAAGAAGTGTATACCTAAGGGCTCGTTTTTCCGTGTTTTACCAATGGAATGTAAATAAGAAATAAAGAAAAGTGGATGAAAAAATAACCAGCTGTGAGCAGGAATCAAACCTACGACTTTCGAATAACGCGTTAATATATATATATATATGTGTGTGTGTGTGTGTGTGTGTGTGTGTGTGTGTGTGTGTGTGTGTGTGTGTGTGTGTGTGTGTGTGTGTGTGTGTGTGTGTGTGCGTGCGTGTGTGTGTGTGTGTGTGTGTGTGTGTGTGTGTGTGTGTGTGTGTGTGTGTGTGTGTGTGTGTGTGTGTGTGTGTGACGCAGGAGACGGGATGGCTATACGTTGAACCATTTATTTGTCTTCCTCCTTCTCTACTATTCCACCAACACCGTTCTTGTGTGGTTCGTCACGCTCTTCCCTCCTCCCCCGAGAGAGACGTGTATGCAGGGGTGGGTGATATTGTTTAAGTCTCCTGACTTGAACGATGTCAGTCTGGCGACCGATTGGGGCCACGCTGCGGTCGATCTCGTAGTTCACTGCCGAAATCTTGCGTATGATCCTATAGAGTCCTTCCATGATTGCGCTGAGTTTGCCGCGGTTCGGGTGCCAGGGTGTTTCTTATAGAACAAAGTCTCCGACTCGAAGCTATAATGAAGGAAACGTCTTGTCATATGTGATCGTGTTCCTCCTTCTCTAATTGGCACCAACCTCTCCTTACATACATTTAATAATAATAATAATATTAATCGTATTTTTCTCGTGATATGCCACTGAATTTCGCACTGCGTTTGTACGAGCTTCTTGCAGATTTTCGGCAACGCCTGAATGAAGATAGGGACACGATGGTGTGCCTTACATAAGAAAGCAGGGTGGGTAGCCTGTGACTTCGTAAGGCGTTCTATCGTACTCGTCGACAACGTCAGAGAGGAGACGCGGCCACGGTTTTCGGGGTTGGTCGTTGATCTTGCATCGGAGGTGAGTAACGATCGTTTGATTAGTGCACTAGTTTAAGCCAGTACACTGCGGGCGTTGTGATCTTGTTAAAAGCTGATGAATATTGTTTTGCTTGAGGAACTGCTTAAATTTGCCGGCAGTGAATCCTGCGCCGCGGTCGGAAAGAAACTTCCGAGGCTTCCCAGCAGCGAAGATACTCTTCAGGCAAGAGATGTACGCATCGCAAGTCTCATTCTTTTGTGCGAAAGCCCAGACCTAACGGGTGGCATGATCAACGGCTAAGTGAATGAATCTTAGGGATGAGCCGTAGTTACCAAAACCTGTGATAGTGGCCATGGCCAGAAGATCAAATGGTTGTTCCGCTTGTGGCAAAGACTCCAAGGAACCAAAGCGTTTGGTCTTCGGTTTCTTGCAGCGCTAGCAAGTATCGCAGTGGCCTACGTACTCGCTCACTTCGGTGATGATGTTGAGCCAATAGTACTGTGGAGATAGAAGCCGCAACGTCTTCTTTACCCCGACATGACCGAAAGCGTCATAAGTTTTTGGAGAAGAGAAGGCCGGAGGGCGAAAGGCACATACGCTTCTCGTATTCCTTGGCGTGTCACTATACTCAGTCCGTTCTCAATGGTATGCTTTCCGGGTGGTTTGTTGTTTTGATGCTCTCGCAGTTACTCAGCAGATAGGAGTTGAACTATCGGGCTTCGAGATAGTGCATCAGCTTCAATATTGGCAATGTTTTTTTGGTATTTGATGCGTACGTCGTACATGGAGATTTTCATGGACCACCGGAAAAGTCGGCCTCGGAGACTATTGATGCTATTAAGCCATCGCAACGCTGCGTGATCCGTGATCGTAGTGAAAGGTTTCCTGCGTAAATAGCAGTTCCATTTATCAATAGCGTCCATAATTGCTAAACATTCGAGTTCTGTGATGACGTAATTTTGTGTTTTAGTAACTTCCGTGAATGATATACAATATGGTGTTCGTTACCTTCATCATTAGCCTGCTTCAAGACGGCGCTTGATACCGCTGTTGGATGCATCACAGTATAGCACACAAGGCTTAGAGGCATCGTAGATGTCAAGGATTGGCTCTTCTGTCACGCATTTCTTGAGCTGAGTGAAAACCAGTTCAACCTCCGAATGCTAGTTCAAGGTGGCGTCTTTACTGAGCAGGCGTGTCAGTGGGTTAGCAATTTGACTGAAGTGGTCGATGTACCGATGGTAAACATTGACAGTGCCGAGAAAACGCTGCAACTGTTTAGGACGTGATGGGGCCGGAAACTATAGGAATGCGTCCACGTTGCTTTGTTTTGGAGGGACGGTGCCATGCGAAACCTTGTGTCCCAGGTACTCAATGAAGGTTTGAGCAAATTGACGTTTCTTCGATTTCAGCTTGACGCATTCGCTTTTGAAAGCTTTTAAAACACCCTCTAGATGCCTCAGATGGTCTCGAAACATGTCAGAGCAGACAACAATGTCATCGAAGAAATTTCGTACGTTCTGCAAACGGTGTTTTGCCAATATGCATTAGACAGCCCATTCTAAGGTGGCTGGAGCATTCCGAAAACGAAAAGACATGACGAGCCACTCTAGTGACCGGTACGTGTGACAAACGCCGTTTTCGGAATGTCTTTAGGGTGAATCTTGAATCTGCTAGTAACCTGACGTTAGGTCTAACGTCGAGAAGTACATGGATTTTCCCAGAGAATCAAGAACGTCGTGGATATGAGGGATGGGCTGACAATCAGGCACCATCAATTCATTTAGCTTGTGGTAGTCAATACAGAAGCGTGTGCGACCTTCCCCTTTTTCCTATGCCAGAAGGGCCGGCGCAGTGAATGGGGAGGTAGATAGTCGTATGACACCTTGCTTGAGAAGGTCCTTGATTTGTCAATCCATTTTAACGCTGTCGGTGTCTGAGCATCGATAGGGAGCTTTACGAATGGGAACATTGTTGGTGAGATGAATGCGATGCATTTCGCCACTGATGCACACAATGTCGGTCTGTGACTTAAAAATGCCGTCGTGCTTGTGGATAAGCTGCCTCAATGCCAACTGTTGATTTTTATTTAAATGTAGTACATCGCAAACTTCAACACATCATAAAGACGCGGCCATGTTAGCCGTGGTATGGTTTTGCGTACGAGAATGGAGAATGTCAGTCTCTTGGCATAGAGTCATGGCGTCAAGGTCCAGTGACAAGTTAAATAGGCAGGCACTATCCAAGCCAAGAGCTAATTTGCTCTTCATGCCTTGTAGAAAATGAGCCTGAATTTTTCTTGTCCCTTTTCCTATCTGTATTTAGATTAACGCGTCCCAAAATTTTGGTAGATGATGTGACTTGTTCAACAGGGATGGGTGAATTCCTCTTTATTTGCAGGTGAAGTGCCTTCAGCACTGCTTCGCTGATACAGGTAATGGTAGCTCCGGTATCAAGAGTAGCGCTGACAGGTTACCCTATAATGAGGGCATCACACTCCTTTTCATGAACTCTGGGTCGCCCTCCTCGTTTCCCTAGTCGGTGGAAAGGGTGAAAATGCTTGCGCGTCGTGGGCATTCATTGTGTCCGTGAATCTGTCGGGGTAAGTCAGCCATGCGCAGTGTTCGCACTGGCGCACGGGTGTTCGTACCGGGGTATTATGTGGATGCTGCCTAATGCTGTCAATTGTTACGCTAGTCGGTGTATTCCGAGCTAGTGGAAGGCTATGTAACTTCACTTTCTGCATGGTTGACTCTACACGAAATGCAGCTGTAAGCCATGGCGCTGGTATTTACGAGGTAAGCCCAGCAAGCGCCACTTCCATATGCACAGGAAGGCCGCCGCCGAGCCTTTTTATAAGGTGCGCGTCGTTTAGTTCGGCGAGGCGTCCAAGAAACATTTTTTTTCATTATAGTGTACCTTCAAGCTCTGGCCTGTTCGCAACCGGCAATGAATGAATTGGCGAAAAGTATCCATGATGCCGCTCGTATAGCGTTCCTTCGTGCGTTCAGATAAGCTCTCCCAAGACGCGTCAGTGTCGAAAACCTCGGTGAGAAACCATCGGAAAGCCTCACCTTCAAGGTAATCGGAGAAGTAGCACAGCTTGTCTCGCTCCGTCTATGCTGCGGCCGCAGTCGTCACCTCAAAGAACTGGAGCCACTTGTCAAAGAGGACATCCTGAGATGCTCCCGAGTACTTCGGGCTGTTGATGACTTTCTTGGATGTCGCCATGATGAAGGGCACGGCAGATCCTGTCGACTAGTGTGACGCAGGAGACGTGATAACTATACGATAATGAATCATTCATTTTTCTTCGTCTTCATTCCTCCTTCTCTACTATTCCACCACACCGTTCTCGTGTGGTTGGTCATATTTATCTATCTACCTATATATATATATATATATATATATATATATATATATATATATATATATATATATATATATATATATATATATATATATATATATATATATATATATATATATATATATATCAAAATCAAAAGTGATGCTGGGTCCGGGAAAGATTATTGGTATAGGAAAGAAGACGCACGTACGAAGTTATTTTATTGACGTTTCGGCCGTGGGTCCGGCCTTCATCAGAATACAGTTTATGGCACGAGTGCTGTTTATATACTTGTGCATATCAGTACGATACAAATGTGAAAACTGGCATAGAAGGCGATCTATGGGCATATATATATATATATATATATATATATATATATATATATATATATATATATATATATATATATATATATATATATATATATATATATATATATATATATATATATACATATATATATATATATATATATATATATGTATATATATATATATATATATATATATGCAAGTCACACAATATGAAAAGCACCTAATCTACGAGTAAAAAGATATTGCTTCCATGCGCGAGCACGCTGTTTACAAATAAAAGATGAAACGCATAAAAGATAAAGCACATAACATGAAGAGTAGTCCGACCGGTAAAAGAAAGAGAAAAAAGAAAAATACTATAAAATAGTAATAAAAACGACAAGGACGTTAAAAAGCTGCTACGTAATCAACGGATACAGACAATGTAGTTCGACTTGCTGAGCAAGGTTGAAAAAAGATGGACAGGGTGATACAGGTTACGCAGATAGGCAACTAAGTTTTCCTACGTTTTCATTCAGACCAGATGCGACGGCGTTGAACTTATAGATGAGGAATGATTCACGGGCTTCTCTATCATAATTTGTGTGGAAACCAAATTCTAGTAATGTGACCTGTAGGTTTTCAAAAGAGTGGCCAGGGAGGTGCACGTGTCTTGAAATGGGCAAGTGGGGCAAGGGGTTAGCATCAGATTTATGGTTGTTAAAACGCAGTCTAAAAGGCGCTTCTGTTTGACCAATGTACTGTATTTCACATAGCGCACATTCTATCATGTATATCACGTTCTTAGAATCGCAGTCTAGATTGCCTTTGATTTTTAAAGAAAAGTTGGAATCAGTACTGGTGACCTGTTGGCATGTGTTCATGTAAGGGCATACTTTGCATCGCGGTTTTTGACAAGGATGGCACCCGATCGTGTCAGGACTGTCTGCTTTCGATGATGATGACAATGAGAGTATGTCTCGAATAGTTTTAGCTTTGCGATACACTGCTTTAGGTGGTTCGATGAAAATGTTTCTTAAGCGTTCACTTTGCATTAAAATATTGTGGTGCTTTCTCAGCACATTCGAAACACGCGGAACTGACGCAGGATGGGTAAGGACAAAGTTTGTCTGCGGTGAGGAAGTCGAGTTTTTAGCAGCGCACAACAGCGTTCTACAATTGTGCATGTCGGCACGTTTTATTGCATCATCAATTAATTGCGGCGGATATTTTTGTTTGACTAGAACATCCTTTAGTGTTCTGCAATTTTTTTGAAACTCTCATTGCTCTGAGCAGATTCTTTTAAAGCGTAAGGCCTGACTGTAAGGGATGCTAGTTTTGCACTGTTTCACGTGGCTACTGTCAAAGTGCAAATACTGTTGCCGGTCTGTAGGCTTCCTGTATAAAGCAGTGGATAGGTTATCATTTACAACTGAAATGCTTACATCAAGAAAACTAAGAGTTGGTGTGGAATAGGTATGAGAAAATGGTATGAGTGAACGCTTAAGAAACATTTTCACCGAACCACCTAAAGCAATGTATCGCAAAGCTAAAACTACTCTAGACATACTCTCATCATCATCATCATCGAAAGCAGACAGTCCTGACACGATCGGGTGCCATCCTTGTCAAAAACCAATTAATTCATTACAATATATATATATATTGTAGTGAAGAAGATGAATGCTACTCAGAAGGGCAGGGGGTATGACTCAGTCGGTGAAGAAGACGACGTTTTGGTTGGCTGGGGACTCAGGCTAGTTCCGCCATTACCACTTGACGTGTCGTGACCGCTCTCCTGTTTTATAAAAGAGTACCACTCTAAAACGCCTCATTATAATTGGTGGAGAGTGCTGGGTAACGCCTAATCCTGGAACTGCGAAACCGTACGTTGCCTCCAGTTGCTACGATGTCCACGGACGATGATCAGCAGTTGGCCGCCTCGGCTCCAACTACTGCAGCTCCTGTCTGTCTTGGCTCCTTTCGGCAACGCGATCCACCTACCTTCAGTGGAACCGATGACAAAGACGCGGAAGACTGGCTCGACGAATACGACTGGTTGAGCAAGCACAACAAGTGGGACGATGCACACAAGCTTACTGTCGTCCAATTTTATTTGACCGACGTCGCCAGTCTGTGGTACCGTAATCACGAGGGAGACCTCCCCACCTGGTCGGCCTTCCGAACGGCGTTTGCGGACTTGTTTGGCCATCCAGCACTTCGCAAACTACGGGCCGAGCAGCGCTTGCGTACCAGGGCTCAGCAGAATGGTGAGCATTACACCAGTTATATCGAAGATGTGGTCGACCTTTGCCGGCGTGTCAACTCGGCCATGACAGAAGCCCAGAAGATCAAACACATCTTGAAAGGCGTGACTGACGACGCAGGTCAGATGCTTGTCGCCAAAAGCCCGCAAACGGTAGCGGAAGTGATCCAACTGTGTCAGAGCTATGATGAGCTCTGGAAACAACGTGACACCACTCGTCGTGCCACCGCGCCATGTGCAACAATCTCCGCTTTAACGTCGGCTGGCACTGCTACAGACCACACCATTTTGCTTCTCGAGATCAAGCAATTTGTACGGGAGGAGGTCGCACGCCAGTTGTCCCTCGTGCCTTATACCTCCGAAGGTGCCCCATCTACATTAGCGCCATCAATACAGCGAGTAGTCCAGGGGCAAGTGTCCGAGGCGCTACCAACAGCTCACGCACCACCTGTGGCTGCTCCATTGACCTATGCCGAAGCACTGAACGGAACTCGACGTCCACCTGTCACGAACGGCCACGTTTCTTTGTCGCGAACGCCTACGTCCACGCGTCCCTTCGTCGTACCGACTGAGCCTATGTACCAGGCTGCCCGTCCTTTCTCCCGACCACCACCTCCACGCTTTCAGAACCCTTGGCGCACTCAAGACAATCGCCCCATATGCTTCGCTTGTGGAATTGCGGGTCACGTGGCACAATTTTGTCGACGGCGTGAGTGTTTCTTGCGTGACGACGTCAGGCCCAACAATTGTGATTTACCCCCACGACCGGAGCCGGCTGTATATGGCCAGACTACCACCATGGACACATTTGCACCTCGCCGGAACTTCAACAGACACCGGTCGCCTTCACCTCAACGCCGTTCCCTTTCCCCTATGCTCCGTTGACCTCGCCCTGTCCCTGAGGAAAACTAGGAGCTGCGGTTCCGGGGCAAGAACTGCGGATCTTTCGAACTCCACAAGAGCTTGTTTTTCGCCGTCCAACGTCGTTGCTGTCTCCGTTGAAGGTATACCTGTTTTTGCATTGGTCGATACTGGCGCCGCAATGTCTGTAATGACTGAAAAACTTTGCCGTCGACTAAAAAAAGTCACAATGCCTCTACACGACTTCGTTTTAAGCACTGCGAGCGAGCAATGAATTCGCCCTTTTGCTGCATGCACAGCACGTGTCATTATTGCTGACAATATGTATGTCGTCGAGTTCGTAGTGCTCCCGCAGTGTTCCCATGACATTATATTAGGCTGGGACTTTCTCTGCACTCGTCATGCCGTCATCGACTGTGCTCGCGCGGAAGTGCAGTTCGCGCCGTTATGCGACGCTGCTTCACTCGACTCGTCCCTTTCACCTGCAAAAGTTTTCGTTGCCGCCGACACTTTGATACCCCCGTTCTCGTCCGCCCTAGTTCCGCTTTCCTGTGACATCTCTAGTGGCTCAACTGTTCTTTTTACGCCTTCTGAAACCGCTGTTCGCCGCAAGTGCTTCCTGATTCCTTTCGCCGTTCTGAATATTCACGATGGATCAAGTGCAATTTATGTATCAAATCCGTTTCCCTCGCCTTCCAAGTTACTGTGCGGAGAGTGCCTGGGCTTTGCCGATGACATTGATCCCTCGAGTGCACGCGTAATTCCTGACCACTCGACTACGCTACCCATTGATGCTGTTGATTGCTGCGCGTCATCCTCTTCCCCATCA
This sequence comes from Rhipicephalus microplus, assembly GCF_043290135.1. Taxonomy (NCBI): domain Eukaryota; kingdom Metazoa; phylum Arthropoda; class Arachnida; order Ixodida; family Ixodidae; genus Rhipicephalus; species Rhipicephalus microplus. The sequence goes on from NW_027464594.1 coordinate 1,506,096, forward strand.
TTCACCGACGCAATTTCGCGCTGCATCGACCCCAACCTTACGGCTCGGCAGCGCACCGACATCATCGCCCTCCTCGAGCGCTTCCGCGCCAGCTTCGACCACCAGCAACTGACTTTGGGCCGTGCTTTCACAGTATCTCACGAAATCGACACTGGCCTTCACGCTCCTTTACGTCAACGTCCGTATCGGGTATCGGCATCTGAGCGTCGCATAATCGCATAACAAGTTGACGACATGTTGAAGCGAGGTGTTATTGAGCCCTTTAACAGCCCGTGGGCCTACCCAGTTGTTCTAGTAAAAAAAAGGATGGCTCAATAAGATTCTGCGTCGACTACCGCCGGTTGAATAAGATCACGCGCAAAGATGTTTACCCGCTACCTCGCATAGACGATGCCCTTGACTGCTTACAAGGCACGGAGTTCTTCTCGTCACTAGATCTGCGTTCAGGTTATTGGCAGGTTCCCATGGCTGAGGCTGATCGCCCCAAGACGGCTTTTGTTACCCGTGATGGCTTATATGAATTTAACGTCATGCCATTTGGGCTCTGCAATGCGCCTGCCACTTTCGAGCGCATGATCGACAACATCCTCCGTGGCCTGAAATGGCAGACATGTCTGTGCTATTTAGACGATGTCGTAATATTTTCAAGCGACTTTTCAACGCACCTTCAGCGGCTCGAGACAGTGCTTACTTGCCTCACCGCCGCCGGTCTACAGCTCAACTTGAAGAAGTGCTCCTTCGGCGCTCGACAACTCCTAATTTTGGGCCATGTTGTATCTAGAGATGGCATTCTTCCGGATGCGACGAAACTCCGTGCCGTTGCCGAATTTCCCAAGCCGAAGACCTTAAAAGAACTTCACAGCTTCCTCGGTTTATGTTCATATTTTCGTCGTTTTATTCGCAACTTCGCCTCCATCATATCGCCCTTGACTGACCTTCTTGCCGGCAACAAAGACCTTTCTAGTTGGTCGTCAGCTTGTGATGATGCATTCGCCACACTCCGCCACCTTCTTACGTCACCTCCTATACTGCGACATTTTGATTCTCTTGCGCCGACGGAAATACACACGGATGCTAGCGGATTTGGCCTCGGTGCTGCGCTCGCCCAGCGTAAACCTGGATTTAATGAGTACGTCGTCTCTTACGCCAGCCGTGCACTCACAAAAGCAGAAGCTAACTATTCAGTCACCGAAAAAGAGTGCCTAGCCATCATATGGGCCATAGGCAAGTTTCGACCATATCTTTACGGGCGCCCATTCAGCGTGGTTACAGATCATCATGCATTATGTTGGCTCTCCTCGTTGAAAGATCCCACCAGCCGGCTTGCCCGTTGGGCGCTTCGGCTACAAGAGTACGACATCAACGTCGTTTACCGATCTGGCCGAAAACATTCCGACGCAGACGCTTTGTCCCGATCACCTCTACGACGTAGTGACAAGCCGCCGTCTTCGCCTGCCCCCGACGTATCTGCACTTAGTGTCAGTGACATGCAACAGGAGCAACGAAAAGATCCTTGGATCGCTTCACTTATCAACTTGTTAAATCGAACTCCCTCGCAAAATATCCCTAGAGGTATGCGCCGCCAAATACAGCACTTCGTTATCAGAGATGGTTTGCTATACAGACGCAATTATCTCTCCGAAGGACGCCAATGGCTTCTAGTCATTCCCAGAAGTCTCCGCTCAGACATATGCGCCTCCTTTCACGCCAACCCACAATGCGCCCATGCTGGAGTGTTAAAAACCTACACTCGCCTGTCCCACCGCTACTACTGGCGTGGAATGTATCGCTTCGTCCGTCGCTACGTACGTTCCTGTCTCGCTTGTCAACGCCGGAAGAATCCCACTCCAACTTCTCCAGCTCCACTACAACCCTTACTTTGTCCTGCCCGACCGTTTGACCGTGTTGGTATTGATCTGTATGGACCTCTTCCGATTACACCGGCTGGAAATCGCTGGGTAATCGTCGCTATCGATCACCTTACGCGCTACGCAGAAACTTCACCACTCTCTTCTGCGTCAGCCAGCGACGTCGGTCGTTTCATACTGCATCAGATCATTTTACGTCACGGTGCACCACGTGAACTCCTGAGTGACCGAGGGCGTGTGTTTTTGTCAGACGCTGTCGAATCGCTTCTCAAGGAATGCAAAGTCATTCATCGCACTACCACCGCGTATCATCCTCAAACAAATGGCATTACAGAAAGATTCAACCGTACATTAAAAGATATGCTGTCGATGTACGTCGCAACCGATCACACCAATTGGGACAGTATTCTCCCTTTTGTAACCTACGCGCATAATACTGCTGTCCAGACAATCACTGGTTTCTTACCATATTTCTTCCTTTATGGTCGCAAGCCCTCTTGCACTCTAGACACCATCCTTCCTTACCACCCGGATGTTGCTGAGTCGACGACGATGTCACAAGCTGCTAAATACGCGGAAGAGTGTCGTCAGCTTGCCCGCTCCTTCACAAGTGCTGAACAGCAACGTCAAAAACACTACCGCGATAGCCCGATGCCTCCGTCTTCTTATGCATCGGATGACCTCGTCTGGCTTCGCATCCCTTCAACCAGCCCTGGTCTCTCAACGAAACTGATGTACAAGTATGACGGACCTTACCGTGTGGTTAAACAAACTTCACCCGTCAATTACATCGTGGAGCCGCTTGAGCAGCGCTATGATCAACGACGCCGTGGACGTGAGACCATCCACATAGACCGCCTAAAACCGTATTACGATCCCTCTATTGTCTCCTGCCCATGAGTCGCCAGGATGGCTCTTTTCCGGAGGGGAGGAAAATGTAGTGAAGAAGATGAATGCTACTCAAAAGGGCAGGGGGTATGACTCAGTCGGTGAAGAAGACGACGTTTTGGTTGGCTGGGGACTCAGGCTAGTTCCGCCATTACCACTTGACGTGTCGTGACCGCTCTCCTGTTTTATAAAAGAGTACCACTCTAAAACGCCTCATTATAATATATATATATATATATATATATATATATATATATATATATATATATATATATATATATATATAAAATTGTCAAGTATATCTTTCGTTAGCGGTCACAACATGGTTTATTTCGACGTTTCAGCCTAGAGTCTGGCCTTCATCACGACTGAAGGTACAGTTTGTTGGTGCTCAGCTTTATACAATCTCAAATCAGGGGAAAAGAGGGAAAAAGACACAAAAAATAAAAAATAAGAAAAAAAACAAGAAAAAGGATCGTGATAGAATAAAGAATAGGGAAGGAAGAAAGAAAGCCTTCTGTTGTATTGGCACCATGTCTTTTCTAACATTTCGCCTGGTGAACCAGACTGAAGAAGTGATTTTCACAAAGTCTGGGCCACCAGACAGAGTGCTAGTGAATGTATAGGTCCAAACGTCAACAAAAGTCTTTATTACCTAATCATATATAAACAATATACATTGGGTGACTATAGCCACCTGTTATAGTCACGTAAGAGGGTGGCGCAAGGTTAGCCCCACACATTGACAGAATACAGAGAGGACACTGCTACTAGGTGGGGTGGGGGGTTGTTAAGGCAGCCGCATGTATTGACATAATAAAAGGGGAGGTCTCTAACACCCCCCCCCCCCAAGGACATCCCTGCGTATGAATATGATTACGGCTGCATGAGATATTTTTTACAGGCGTTGCACTGCTGGCGCGTGTCATTGGTGGCATTCTTGGCTGCTACATGGTCTGGGTTAACTTCCAATTAGAACCCTAGTTTTCATTGATTTATTTATTTGCTCGAGGCCATGAGAGATTTTCTACCATAATATATCTTTCTCAAAGCAAACGTATGTGGAGAAAGTTAAGACATTGGCCTTAAATTATTCTGTATGTTCTATTCATCTACATGCGTTTAAACTATGCACTCTCCTGGCTCTCTAATTTCTTCAGTTTCTAGTGTCCAACGAGAGCGCCTCGCAGATTTCACAAAGTATGTTTCTCAGAGAACCTCACTTCGGCGCTGTTCCCGAGGGCTGTGCAGCGAAACAATTCAGTCACTAAGCCCCATACTTCACAGCATTGTCTAGACATTAACTCAATAAGAGGAGAGGAGTAGGGTGCTCTGGGTGCCAGGCAGTTCTAGCTTTCCGCGATATGCAGGAATTAACCCCATACACCTACTCACTTGGCTTCGTCGCTGATGTTGTCTGGTTGGGGTGGCAAATGGGTTACGAAGCATCGCAACGCCAGCGTTGTTCTGAAGTCATCCAAGCCGACGTATTCCATCGGCCGTGTGTTTTTGGCGAAGTCCTCGTAGCTTTCCACGACTTCTCCTCTTTTAAGAATGAGCTGTATTACGTACTGCACCCAATGCGTGCCGCTCTTCGGATACGACCATTGCACGATATCGCCTTTGCCGGCCTTGAAATTAAGTGCTTTCCTCACCAGGATAGGGTCCACGTTAGGGCACCGTGGTATGCCATCCATTATTTTAAAAAAAGGGCCTCGTTTCTCCATTGAACCTGCAATGATATTAGGCATACTTTTCTCAAAAAGGTCACACAAGCAATTACACAATATTTAGGATTGTGATGATGATGCGTCAATGTGAGGGTCATGTCCCAGAAGTTTCTGAGCTGTCGTGACATATCTTGATGCTTTGGAAAATAGCTCATGCATGCTTCGTCACTGCATTATGTTACCTTTAGCATTGTGTTGGGACTGGAGTTTTTTCAAAGCCCACTGGGTGAGATGCGAGTAATTTTGAAAGCATGACTTATTTATAGATATCGGAACCCAACAAAAAAAAGGATTGTTGAATTGGTTGCTGAAGGACCACAAGATATGCAACAATATGTAGTAGCTGCATGACTTCCAACTCAGTAATAGGAAAATATATTCTCATTCACGCAAAATAGTTCTGGTATATCTATTGAAGAAATTTAACAAACTCAGTATCAGTCATCATCGTATCGAAACATTTCTAGAAATATAGTTAGAAAACTGGCGCTTCAACTTGACGTCTGCCTCAACTCATGCGCTTGTTTGTCCAATTTAATACGAAACAGCTAACACAGCTTCCAGAATTGTTAATAAATACATTCTGAAGCATTACTCTCCCAAGCCATAGCATCATTACAAAACCCACAGTGCCCAATAATTACGACAATTTCAATAGTAGGGCTTGACAATATCTTCGAATTGCTTAGCTTTATTCTCATAAAGTCATTGTTAATTCAGTATGAAGTTGAAGAATATTCTTGCTTCTACAACTTGCCACATTTTTAGGCACCAAACGAAAATTCATATATCCAAGATGTCGAATGTGAGTCGGTTGGAAAGTTTGGCTAAAAATAGACTTTCTCGTAAATTCAGAAAATAACCCTTTACTGTATTGGTTTTCAAATCATTAGTAACAAGTGTATCGTTAACCATGCTACAATAATTTGAAATCACTTTATATTTATCCTAAATTGAAGGTATTTTTAGAAAGTGTAGGCATTTAATTCTTATCTATCTATCTATCTATCTATCTACTTATCAATTTATCTTACTATCTATCTATCTATCTAATTTTTTTCTATCTATCTATCCGCATACGTCTTGGTACTCTCGTGATCACCTCCTTTACTTGAGGTAAACCAAAATGAGCATCTGAGAGTAAGACACTTTGACGAATATTATTATGAGGTAGATAACGTAAAAACCTCGTCGCGTACATCACGCAACCCTTGCTTCCAGACACGTGTGACACATACCCGTATAACACGGACCGTGGTATGCGGATATGCGCCACAGCTGATTGAAAGTCTATACATATACCCTCTTACCCCCCGAATTTGTGTTCTTGTATTAGTCTCCTTTTATATATACATTTACCCTGGAATCACAAAAACAGACGTTCGTAATTTCAATCCTAGAGCGTTAAGAGAAACATCATTCACCTGATAACTACAAAAATTAAATATCAGGGTCCCAAAAGGAACACAATCTTGCGATAGTGCATGGCCATCAAATATTTTACAGCAGAGCCACGATAGGTCTCGAAACCCCTTTGGAAATGGACCCTATCCAGGCGTAATGTTGGTGAAATATCAATAGTCGTTATAGTGCTGGTTACCTTATCAACATTACATATGAGCTTTTACACGGGTGTCACGCCTTGTGTATCGGTTGTATGTACTTTAACGCCATCCACTGAAAATGATCTTTGTATAACACTACCCAGAGCTACCAACTTCGCAAGTGAAGCCACTACTTATCCACTTACTGTTTTTGGTATTGTTAATACACATGTTGCTGTTGGCATCGTTACGCAACCAAAAACAACTACTTATATGAAACATACCTATCTAGTCATACTGCCGAGGCAAGTATTGCCGGCAATTGCAGATATACGCTACAGTCATACGGGTGATCAGTTTTTCAAGTTCAAAGTTATTCTAGTTGACTTCCTATATGAGCACCTTTAAACACGAAGCGATTACCTATATCAGCGTTCTTTTAAACGTGAGATGACTGTGGGTACTACATATATAAGTACCTACGGGAATTTGGCAACCAACCAATCATCTTGCCTAAACAGAAACACCGATTAGTGGGCAGTTCCACGATCAAGCACCAACTATGGTGTTCAAAGACTTTTCTGTTGTCTTCCCTCAACACTAAACAAATATAAAGTATACGAGATGAAAGCATTCGTTATGTTTCTAAAAACGCATTGCTTCAACTGGTGTTATAAATGTAAACCTTGCTTCCGTGCTCATTGTTGATTTTAGAATCTTGTTCGCCAAGCTTCTTATGGTCGTGGCATGTCCCTTGATTGATTTATTGATATGCGGGGTTTAACCTTCAAAAACCACCATATGATTATGTGAGATGCCGTAGTGGAGGGCTCCGGAAATTTCGAACACTTGGGATTCTTTAACGTGCACCCAAATCTGAACACACGGGCCGACAGCATTTCCGCCTCCACCGGAAATGCAGGCGCTGCAGCCGGGATTTGATCCCGCAACCTGCGAGTCAGCAGCCGTGTACCTTAGCCACCATACCACCGCGGCGGGGCGCATCTCCTTGGCGCGTACGCTATAAGGGCAGCTGTAGAATGTAACCCATACACGCCCACCACAACTGTCCGGAAGTAGGGAAGCACGCACTATGCCACTATGTCATTCGTAATTACGCCGATAAGAGAGACACCCGCCACACATACGTGAGGCGTTATGTGCACTTTGTGCGGCGACAAAGGCTCGTCGAGATGCGGACCCCGAAGTGAGAGCCCGCGAAGCAGAGGTGGCACGCAAGCGGTGGCACAAGAAGCTTGACTCCGGACCTTCTGTCACTTTCAACCAGAACCTCTAATTTATTACACCCTCGCCACATACTTCACTGAGCACAAAATTGTAATCACCAAATAAAAACGCGTTCCAGAAGTTTGTTTTTACTGATGTATTTCTTGTATATAATTACATGCATATGTAATGAATACATCTTGTATATATATATATATGTGTGTACAGGCAATCACCCTAATAACAATATGACACGTTTTTATCTGGTGGTAGGGGACTTGTACGGAGGATTCACGGCTTCAACAGAGCAGTTTTGAGTGAGCCCCTGCATCATCATTCACGTCGTGGAGATGGCGGGATTTTTTACCAGTTTGCTCTGTGTGTTTTTATCTCAATATTGCAACAAGTGGAAGTTCCGGTCAGTCATCGTACGGGCAGGTGAGCCTATACACAGCTTTTATCCCACTATCTTCACTGTTTATGTTTTGTACCTATGTGGCAACAAAAAAAACAAAATTGTGAATTCAAATATGCGACTCTAAGGTATAACAGCGTCCTACGGATAGCAACGAGCAACGACATAAGCTCTTTGTCATCCTTCTTTGCATTCTGTTCCTCGCTATTACGCCGTTCCATGCTTGCACTGCAAACACTTTTGATATGTGCTTTAGCCAACTATACCTAACAGCCACTTTTCTCCTGAAGTACTAACCAGTTTCAGTTCTCTGTGCATGGCTTAACCATGTCGTAAAGAAACGAACGACTGTGCACCAAACATTAACCAGTTTAAATAATAATGAATACTTACTGCAAGCACAGTAAGTGCCCGCTGCACTATAATTATTTTTTACAAGTCCTTCAAGGGCTCACCTCGTCTCCGTAGGGAAACACACAAGCTTGCGCAGCTGTACATTATGTTGATAATTTTGCTGCTCAATATGATTAAGTTTGTCTCAGTGCTTCGTAATTAGTGGGCCTTTAAAACGCCATCTCGTTGCTTAATTGACAGCTTTCGCCGACTGACGTGATTCTACGTTTCTCCTACACAATACCTGATGCGTTCAGATAACTGCCATTCATATACTGTTTTTTTTTTCCAATAATTTTCCAGAAATATCGTATGCCACGTAAATGGCCTGGGTTTCATGCTCACCCGGACGCAAAAACTTTATTATTGATTCACTAGCATCGTTTTCAATTTTTCGGTCATTGGCAAGATGATAATTTTTCACTCAAAACCAACAAGCCAACACTGACGCCGGCACCGAAAATTTCGCAAAACGAGCTTTTCAACGCTTCCGCGTAAAAAATTTACATCACATCAATTCCCACATGAAACCTTAATTATTTGTTTTCCCTCTTACAAAAGCAATTTAAAACTTTTTTTAACTGTTTGATGTTTGATATACTTGGCTGAGTGGGCTGTTGGTAGCTCTGCGGTTACACTCTCGCTGTACAGAAACAAATAACCGTTCATGCAGAAATCCTCACCAAACCACAAGCGATGCGAAAACCGCAAGCACAGCTTATGTCTGTTATTTGCTAGAGCCAGCCATGTGGTGTAGCTTCAAATCTGCCGCTCAAAGGGTAGCGGACTATGATGTGTATGCGAACAAACATTAGTTTGACTTGCCACTAACTGGACACGCCTTTTCCTCATTACGTCAGCAGCTACGTATGTACATAATAATTTCGCATTCCGCTAATGTTCATCAATGCTTTTCAATTTCATGGATACTCTAGGAAGTTTAGTAAACGGTTGCGTGCTCACTGCGATAATCCCTTTTTAGTGGTGATGTCATCTGCCGGTGTGTCTACCAGAGTCCGTCACAGCTGTTTGCAGTATTCGAGAACAAACAATCTAGTAGTTACAACTCCAATCGCTAATTAATTTTTTACTTGAGCGTGCACTGCTCGACCAACGACCAAAGCAGTGGTCCCGAGCTGCTATGGAAAAATACCCTTCATGCATGCCCTATAGCGGAAGAATGCAGTTGTGTAACTGCATAAGCGTACAAGGTCACCTGCTCGCAAACAAGTCAGCGTGCGGTCAGTGTGGGGCCTGCTGAAGGAGGTGACCTCACCGTCGCGTCTGCAACTGCTCCCAGTTCGGTGAGCTGAGCGTTGTTTGTTCTGCTTTTGCGAAAATGAAGTGCTCTTGTACGCCCGTATCTTTCCGGGTACTTTTCCAACGGAAAAAATCTCCGCAGTGTGTCAGATCGACTGTTTTTCGCGGGGCCTATTTCGGATCACGTACCACACTTGACCATACCTAGCTAAATGGGTGGACATTTCTACAATTTTACCAAAACTATTTTCGGGGTGAGATGGCTACTCCTTCGCTCTGCGTTCATAAAAATTCTTAGAGTTCACCGTCCCACGACCAAGATATGACAAGGAACACCGTGGTGGAGGACTCCGGCAATGCTCACCACACGGGCCTTCTTAACGTCATCCGACATCTAAGTACACATACCTCAAGCATTGTCGCCTCTATTGAAGTTGTGGCCGCTGAGGCCGGGATCTGATGCCATGACCTTTTGTGTCAGCGGTCGATCAGTATTAATATTCTACAATCGCCCGCATTTAACCAGCCATCTCAAGACTCCACTTACCGAGTGGGCTTGCTCAAAAAATCTAGTACGGGCTTATTAGGAGGCCGTTGTTGTGCTTTCGTTTTGAGAGGACCGTGTGCCCCTCGCAGACCTCGTAATTTTCACATCGTAAGTGGTTAAGAGTTCGTAACAATCACATCCTTTGGTGGCGATGTCCTTCCGGCGTCAAGTAATGAGCAACACGTGAATTTCATTAGCTCCTTTTGATTGTGAAGTCTGCTGAAGTAGTGAATATACCTACACAAGGAAGGGCCTTCAGTTTAAAAGTATGTAAATGCATTGATTATTCAGCACCCTAGACTTGAAACGCGCGGAATTGCTGCTTAACATAAAGTCGGAGTTGACATGCACGAGGTCATTTTATGAAGTTCTAAAAATATTAGGGTCATTCAATGTGCTTTTTACGCGTAGGACCAGCCTAGAAGAAACGACCTTCCAGTTTTTTTTTCTTTTTGTCTGTATGCTTTGTCGTAACACCGTTCTCGAAAACGAATCAATATTTTTCTGCCTCACAGTTACAAGAACGTGGCACTTTCTCTTAAATCATGTTCAGCGTACGTACGGTACGTGTGGATAATCGCTGAGGCTGGTAAACGTAAACGCAAGCAACGTATTTAGCATGTTCAGACGTTGTTGTTTTTAGCGTAAAATACATAACATTCGGCGGTAGATGTCGACAGACCTGCAACTTTTACAACAATTACAGATGAAGACTATACGTAAGGCAAGTGGGCGAAGCAGTTTTGGTTTTCATTTTCTTTTCGCGGGGCTTCCGGCCTCTCTACATTCCGCATTTCATGCCGGTCTTGAAAGCTATGCAGTGGCGTGCCTGTGCAGTTGGTTTCCCGAACTAAACGACTGCCGCGATGTGCGTAATGAGAGCACACGACGTGTCTCCCCTTAAGCTCAACAAAGCCAGTCACGGAAAAAAGAAATTGCGGACGTCACCCCATGAAGAGAACCCGGAGTGGTATGAGAAGCAACCATAGGTCGACTTAAAGGGCCACTCACCAGGTGTCGGCACCATTGGTAGTGAGCAAAAAATCATCCGTGAGTGAAAAATAAAGAAGCAAATAAAAGAAACAATGAAATTTTAGGTCCCATTGAGGATCAACAAGTTTCATACCACATCAACAAGTTTCATACCACAAAGCTACGACATTAGTTGCACCTGGTTTGGAAAAAAAACACTACATAAATGTAATGTATTGAAAAGATATATTTATCGCAATTTGTTTGATAGGTGTCACGACAAAAACGAGCCTATTTGGCGATTTGTAGGCGCATTTGGGGGCCATCAAACAACGTCAAAAAAGGCCGGGATAGTGTGGCAATCGCCGCTAAAAAGACACAGTTACTTTCAAACAGCTTCAAAAATGGATATCAATATCCATCCAGCGGAAAACATATCACGCCTTTTCAGAAGGCGTTGATCAAGTTGATCAAGCAAACAGCAAATGCTACATAATGTGCTGCTATCTGTGAGGCATTGTCAGAGATGGCGACCGCGCGGCGTGTATCTTGAAGGCCGGCCATGCGACTTTTGCTTTACATCAAAAACCTGTATGTATACTATTCGCGCACACGCGCGCGTGCGTGTGCGCCCGTGTGCCATCTGTGAGACATTGTGAAAAACGTGTCTCGACTACAGCTAAGCGATGTTCTAGCAGAAGGAAGTGGCCACATTGCACATCACTGCATTACTATGGATACGCCCCGCTTCCGCGTGCGCGCTTTTCTGTGTGTGTGTGTGCGGGTGTGTGCGTGCGTGCGTGCGAGCGTGTGTGTGTGTGTGTGTGTGTGTGTGTGTGTGTGTGTGTGTGTGTGTGTGTGTGTGTGTGTGTGTGTGTGTGTGTGTGTGTGTGTGTGTGTGTGTGTGTGTGTGTGACAGAACATATTAATAAGTATGCACTTAGTGGTTAGTGGTTGAATTACGCACTAGGGGCCAGATTTCACTATCGCGTTAAAACGGTTCAATTCTTAAAAGTGAAGCTTAAGGGTCCTCCGATTTTTCGAGTAACCACTTGATAGTTAAATTCGAGCGTCTGACTTACTAATGTGTTAAGTTTGAAAAACAACACATCAACAAAAGTATCCTCAATTTTTTGAAGATGTGATTCCAGTCCCAATTTATTCTGTGGAACATGCGCTTTATTTCATTCGCATTCAATTCCGGGGTAGTGAAAATGTGGAATAATTGCGGATTCATTCCGATTTACGAGTGGCAATTCCGCAACACTGCTCGAAACCCTTTCCGCTCCCCCACGCAGTCTTCGCGACCCAAATCTCTTCCCTACATTCTCCGGCATCTGAGCAAGCGGTCGTGTGCGCATGACGTGCTCGAACGAGCCTAACCCTCAAGCCCGCGAGCGGCGTCATTTTGTTCACCAGCGTTATTTTGTGGGCTACGGCGTGTTTCTGCGGGATGGCTTGGAAACGATAGCTGGGCCCAATAGATGGGCCCAATGATTGCGCGAACGCGTAGGCGTGTTACTTTCGCTTCCACGGCTGTCGTCTACTCGATGCTCTGAGCACGGGGACACGAACGCATGCGAAACGCCGGCTCCCTAGCCCTGCATTTCATTGCGATTCACGGAGAAAAATGGGGAAAAAGACGCGCACATTCACTTTCTGTGTCTCATTATTTACCTCAAGATTTAATTATTCTCTTTCAGCAACAATCTATATAAGTTATGCATGTCATGTTAAATAATTTTCGCCATGTCACATGCCACTGTTGGCAACGTCAAAGCACAGTCATCTACGTAGAAGACCAACGTAACTGCACTGCCGCGTGCGTAGCGCAATTCATACGGGCATGATATGCCCTCATTCTCTGGGCATGCGCCCGCAAAAGGAAGGAGAAGCAGCGTTCACCTTTATATTTGACCCATTTTAATGGCGTGTAGCATTGAAAATTTTTGCAGACAAGATTGTGAATGCTCCATCTACGCATTGCGCTTGTCAGCTCAAAATTGTCAAACATGGTGAGTGGCCCTTTAGAGTTCTGCAAATGAGTGCTCTTTATTTATCAACGTATAGACGTTCGCGGTTGCGCACACAACCGCTTCGTGAGCACTCACCTCAGCTGCACCTTTACTCATGTCGTTATTCAGATTACTTCGCTGTGTCTGTCTGAGAGAGCTGACTAAGCACTCTTATTACTCAGAGAAGCACTACAGCACCAGCTGTCTCTACTCATACCTGAGCACGCACAAGGGTAGAGCAAGCGCTCTACCACAGAACCATCTAGGAGGGGTAAGTGCGTTTATTGTACAGATCAGTAGAGCGCCATTAGTGGTCTCTACTCATACCAAAGCAGGTGCCGGAGTGTAGCGAGTACTCTGCCGCAGAGCCATCTAGTGGGTGCTTCGAGTACTAGCGAAGCTACGATGACGAGCAGCGGACAAGCGCAGACCATCGCACAAGCCCCGCTTCTAAAGCGCGAACCCTGCTAGGTTGCAACAGTCGTACCGTGGGTGGAACGCGAATTCGGTGGGGTGATCGGCGCGTCGTAAAAAATGTATTGTACTGAAGCATGTGAACATTCGCAAGTGCTATGTACTTGAACGGACGATACAGCTGTGGTGCGATATGACGCTTAGTACAGATGCAACTGTAATCTGAACCATGCTTTACTCGCACTTCAGGTGCGTTTTGCGGACCAGTGAAGCACTACGCTAATGCGCCGACGTCGAATCGTTTGGTCCGATCACATCGACCACAATGTCATTAGGTTAGCAAGATGGATTTAACGAGTTTCTCGTAGCAACCAATAATCTTGGCCCTCAAATCATCTAACCACATAGCCTTTCAGATTAGTCTCTTTTACATTTAGGAGGATATTGCTGGGATTATACGCGGTTGTATTGCTCTTTTCCTTATTTTCACACTTATGTGCAAAGTGTCTTGACTTATCATGTATCACTCATAAATTATAACAGTCTGACAGTGCTGCGCACTGTTGAACTGTTACAGGGGGCCGGCCTTAGTCAAGCTTCAGTAGGGGAGCGTTTTTCACACCCCATGTCCCTTTTCTGAGAGGAAATAAAGTTTGAATTGATTTGGTTATAGTTTGAGGGCCACTTGGGCTGTAGGCAAGAAGACAATAAATCAATCAATCAAACAATCAATTAGTCGGTTTACTGCGTGTAAACTACATAGCATTGTTGGTTATTAATATACAGGTAGGATCCGAGAGCCCATTGTAGGGCAGTTGCAGGGGTCCATTTTTAACAGTATAGTTATCTGAGTTAGAGGAAAAATATTGGATACAACTTCAATGTAAAACAAGAAATACGTACAATAGTTACATAGCAATTCAAAAACCACATGTCGATACAACAAGTCAGAATAATATTCATGAATTCAAGTATGTTTATTATAGTTTTGCGAAGAAATCGCGAAGAAATTGTTTATACTGATGAAATGACGAAGATGCTAAGATGGCACAAGGTAACGCGTTTCTGAGTTTTGATTTAATATAATATAATGAGTGTGATGCGTAGAGAGTCTTTATGTGGGGTATACATATCATCATCATTATCATCATCATCATCAGCCTGACTACGTCCACTGCAGGACAAAGGCCTCTCCCATGTTCCGCCAGTTAACCCGGTCCTGTGCTTGCTGCTGCCAATTTATACCTGCAAACTTCTTAATCTCATCTGCCCACCTAATCTTCTGTCTCCCCCTAACCCGCTTCCCTTCTCTGGGAATCCAGTCAGTTACCCTAATGACCAGCGGTTATCCTGTCTACGCGCTACATGCCCTGCCCATGTCCATTTCTTCTTCTTGATTTCAGCTATGATATCCTTAACCCCCGTTTGTTCCCTAATCCATTCTGCTCTCTTCTTGTCTCTTAAAGTTACACCTACCATTTTTCTTTCCATTGCTCGCTGCGTCGTCCTCCATTTAAGTTGAACCCTCTTTGTAAGTCTCCTGGTTTCTGCTCCGTAGCTAAGTACCGGCAAGATACAGCTGTTATATACCTTCCTCTTGAGGAATAGTGGCAATCTACCTGTCATAAATTGAGAGTGCTTGCCGAATGTGCTCCACCCAATTCTTATTCTTCTAGTTACTTCCATCTCGTGGTTCGGCTCAGCGGTTATTACCTGCCCTAAGTAGACATTGTCTTTTACAACTTCAAGTGCACTATTACCTATCTCGAAGCGCTGCTCCTTGCCGAGGTTGTTGTACATTACTTTCGTTTTCTGCAGATTAATTTTAAGACCCACCTTTCTGCTCTCCTTGTCTAACTCCGTAATCATGAGTTGCAATTCGTCCCCTGAGTTACTCAGCAATGCAATGTCGTCGGCGAAGCGCAGGTCACTAAGGTATTCTCCACTGACTCTTATCCCTAACTGTTCCCATTCTAGGCTTCTGAAAACCTCCTGTAAGCACGCGGTAAATAGCATTGGGGAAATTGTGTCCCCCTGCCTTACACCCTTCTTGATTGGTACTCTGTTGCTTTCTTTATGAAGCACTATGGTAGCAGTTGATCCCCTGTAGATTTCTTCCAGAATGTTTATATATATTTCATCTACGCCCTGATTCGGCAGTGTTTGCATGACAGCTGATTTTTCTACTGAATCCAACGCCTTCTCGTAATCTATGAAGGCTATGTATAGTGGTTGGTTATACTCTGAGCATTTCTATATTACCTGATTGATAGTAAGAATGTGGTGAATTGTAGAGTAGCCTGTTCGAAATCCTGCTTGTTCCTTTGGTTGATTGAATTCTAATGTTTTCTTTACTCTGTTAGCAATTACCTTTGTAAATAGCTTGTATACTACAGAGAGCAAGCTGATCGGCCTGTAATTCTTCAAGTCCTTGTCATCTCCTTTCTTATGTATTAAGATGATGTTAGCGTTCTTCCAAGACTCTGGTAGTCTTCCCGTCCGGAAATACCTCGTAAACAGGGTGGCTAGTTTTTCTAACACAATCTGTCCTCCATCTTTCAGCAGATTTGATGTTACCTGATCCTCACCAGCAGCTTTGCCTCTTTGCATGCTCTCCAAAGCTTTTCTGACTTCTTCTATCATTACTGGTGGGATGTAATCTGGGTTACTGCTAGTTCTTATAGTATTAAGGTCGTGGTTGTCTCGGCTACTGTACGGATCCCTGTAAAACTCCTCCGCTATTTTAACTATCCTATCCATACTGGTAGTTATTTTGCCTTCTTTGTCCCTTAGTGCATACATCCGACTTTTGCCTATCCCAAGTTTCCTCTTCAATGCTTTGACACTTCCTCCGTTTTTCACAGCGTGTTCAATTCTCTACATGTTATACCTTCTTACATAGCATACCTTACGTCTATTAATCAACTTCGAAAGCTCTGCCAGTTCTATTTTGTCTGTTGTACTTGACACTTTCATGATTTGACGCTTCTTAATTAGGTTCTTCGTTTCCTGGGAAAGCTTGCCAGTGTCCTGTCTTACTACCCTGCCTCCAACTTCCACTGCACACTTCGTAATGATATTCATCAGATTATCATTCATTGTATCTACGCTAAGGTTGGTTTTCTCACTAAGAGCCGAGTACCTGTTCTGCAGCGACACTCTGAATTCCTGTACTTTCCTTCTCAGTGCTAGCTGATTGATTGGCTTCTTGCGTATCAGTTTCTGTCGTTCCTTCTTCAATTCTAGGCGAATTCGAGACCGTACCATTCTATGGTCACTGCATCCTACCTTGCCAATCACTTCCACATCCTGCACGATTCCAGGGTGTGCACTTATTTTAAAGTCTATTTCGTTCTTATTTTCGCCATTAGGGCTCCTCCGTGTTCACTTGCGGTTTTCTCGTTTTCGGTAGAAGGTATTGAAAATCCGTAAATTATTGCGTTCTGCGAATTCTACTAGTAGCTCTCCTCTGGCGTTTCTAGTACCGATGCCATAATCTCCTACTGCCTGGTCTCCAGCCTGCTTCTTCCCTACCTTTGCATTAAAGTCGCCCATCACTATAGTATACTGTGTTTTTACCTTACTCATTGCCGATTCCACGTCTTCATAGAAGCTTTGAACTGAGGCGTCATCATGGCTGGATGTAGGCGGGTAAGCCTGTACTACCTTCATCTTGTATCTTTTATTCAGTTTAATTACGATACCTACCACCCTTTCATTAATGCTATGGTATTCCTCTATGTCTCCAGCTATGTTTCTGTGAATTAGGAACCCCACTCCCAGTTCTCTTCTGTCTGCCAAGCCCCTGTAGCAAAGGACGTGCCCATTCTGTAGCACCGTATAGGCCTCATCTGTCCTCCTAACCTCACTGAGCCCTATTATATCCCATTTAACACTCTCTAGCATCTCGAATGCGGCGATGGCGTAGTGGTTAGAGCATCCGCCTCGCATGCAAGAGGTCCGTGGTTCAAATCCCGGTACCACGCAGTTTCCAACCGGATTAAAAAAAAATCCGCGTGTTGATGGAACTGCCTTAAGAGGCCTGGGGTGCGGCCTCACTGGCAAACACCGCCGAGAACGCACTCCCTCACCAGAGAAGGATTGGCCACCCTGGTGCAGTATCTGGCCACTACCTCCCACATGCTTACGTCAAATAACTCACGGCCCTCAGTCCCCAGCAGCTGCGAAGCAACTGACCACGGCGGCGGTCAGATCTGCAACGCAGCAGAGGGTGCTAAGAATCTCTGGATCCGGACAGGCCGCCATTTGAACCTGAACTTGGCAACGTTTAACGCTAGAACCTTATCTAGTGAGGGAAGTCTAGCTGTACTATTCGGGTATACATATAAGTGTACTTAAAGTGGAGCGTAATGAATAAGTGGGCGTTTGAATTGTCAGTGTTACTGACAGGCACTCAACCACGTTATGCAGAAGTTGGTAGGCAAGTAATTACACACGACCATAATACACGACATCTTTTCTAAGCATTATGTAGCACAGGAGAGTTGGTGCTCTGTTGCGTGCTAGTATACGGAAATAATGATTTCATCACAAGGCAACATAAATATTCTGTAGAGGCGTAGTGCTTTCAGCTGTGTCTACTCACTTTGACTTTGGCGCAAAGAATGATCCAAGTGCACGCAGTAAAATAGTGACGTGTTTCACTGTTTTTCAATCGCGGCTGCTTTCGCCACTGACGTTCTTGAACGCTAAGTGAGATAAAAGTCCGAACTCTGCCGGATATCTTGCGTTTCCTGCCTCCCTACGCCTTATCACACTATGGTGCTTAGTCTTATCTCCTTTCCTGCTTGAGCTCTTGTCGTAAATGATGCGCTCTCAAAGGTCACAGCTCGAAGACAGCGACCCGTGTATTGAGCCCAAATAGGCATGGAAGCTTCGCTGGGAAACAGCTGCATAGCTGCGAAACACCTGTGACAGGCGGGCCTTCACTCGTTTACGCTCTCAAGGTGTATTTTACTATACTCGGATTTTCAAGCAGCTTTGAACTAATTCTTTTCGAATGAGGTGCTTTCAATGGCCGCTTCATGAAGGGAGCAACCCCTGTATTGTGCCATAGTAGAACGGAAGCTCCACTGGGCAAACCGCGGCAAACGTTACTAAATGCCTGTTACAGGCGGGTCTTTACTCGTATACGTTGTCTAAAAGTCTCTCGGTGTGCTCGATACTTTGCAGTGTACAGATTCCATGCGATAAACCAGGCTCTTAGTATTGCAATGGGAAGTGCGATGGTGGTCGTGAAAGGGTTGCTCTGAAACAACACGTGCTAGAAGTGGTTCCGGCTTTTGCCTCTGATTAAAATATGTGGCATGCCTTCCTTTGTTTCCTCGTGTATGCCGCTTTAACGTATGCTTCGTGATATCCGTTTCCAAGACTGTGGAAACTTTCTAGGCAGTGGCTTACCAACTCTTAATTATTTCTCAAGTGGGGGGCGGGGCGCAAACAACCTATCTCACTCCCTCACTCGTCAGGTGGGATATATATATATATATATATATATATATATATATATATATATATATATATATATATATATATATATATATATATATATATATTGTTACGTTTGAAAGAGACTGGTATACGTTGAAAGGGGCCGTTTATTAGGTCGTGAGGGGCAGCTCAGAAGCGGCCGACTGGTTTAAGATCCTCCTGATCCTCTTCTTCCTCTCTCGCTCTGGACGACAAGTGCGTTCACCGTGTACGCTTCTTTGTCTTAGTGCATGTACGGCCTCCGAGAAGTAAGCCAGGAGGAAATTGGTGACAAAGATTGATAGCTGGAGACCATGCTTTTTTCTGACTGACTCGTACGTGTACACTGTCCATTCTTGTTTTCGTTTTTTCTTCATTCATTTTTTTCTTTTCTTCCTTTTTCCACATGCACATACAAAGTGTTTTCGTTCGCCTACCACATGATGGCCATTGAAGGGAAACGGACGAAGATTAAAGGTAAAAAGAGCCGACCGACCCATTAACGGGAGACCCTTCCTTTACGCACGCCGCATGCCGACCGACCCATTACGGGGAAACCCTTTCTTTACACACGCCATCACGGAACCTCCCGACACCGCGGCGACAATCTTGGGTGGCCCGACACACGTCGAGAACTGAACAGCACGTGATAAGAAACGTATGTGGACGTACACGGACAGTTGATTTCGTTCTCAGTGTTGACAGTTGTTCTTCCTCTTTTTTAGTTTCTTTTTTTTCTAGTTCCCTCTCACTCTCGCAAACATGTTTCAAGGCGAGAGGGACGCGGCAGCAACGAAGTTTGGAAATTCATGTTAGTATAACTCATCCCCTGATGAAGGGAGGACCCCTCCCGAAACTGTTGGAAAATAAATATGTTTATCCTTGTTGAAAACGCTACCGTTGTGCCATATCCCATACCTTCATAAAGACTAACTGGCCCATTGAAGTATATATATATATATATATATATATATATATATAAATATATATATATATATATACATACATATATATATATATATATATATATATATATATATATATATCTTTTCGATGGCTGCATTGCATTTTTGATGGAGGTGAAAATGCGGTAGGCCCGTGTGTTCAGATTTGTGTGGTGCACGTTAAAGAACCCCAGGTGGTCGAAATTTCCGTAGCCTTTCGCTACAGCGCCTCTCATGATAATATGGTGGTTTTGGGACGTCAAGCTCCCCATATCAATCAATGGGCCAACTCACGACCATTCAGCCAGCATGCGCGTACACTAATCACTGCCCCACACCACGCTACAGAAGCGTTTGAAATGAAACGTAGCTACCGATGAGTCGTTTACATGGCGCGACCATTCCTGCAGTAACCCCAAAAACGGGTGCTTGACTCCACAAGAAAGAAAGTGCCCCGCCGCTGCTTTTGGTGCCGAGTGTGATCTTTTTCGAACATTTCGTCTTTTGGAGGTACAAAGAGCTCTATTCGCGATAACTGCGAAGTTGCTCTAGAAAACGTTTTAAAGTGTATGTGCTTTGTGTACAACTATGTGAGTTCATCCTTGCTGAGAGTAAGAGAACTAAGCAGTGCTGCGCGTGTGTGCTTCCCTTCTGTCAGAGATGTATTTTGGCTGTAAAAGACAATTCAAGTTTAGTGAAAACTAACTAGCGCGACTCCTAGTTAGGCCTTCATCGTGAAACAAACCACGGTATTTCCCGTTATCTCAGGTCTAGTGGGTCAAGCTGCGGGGTAAGCCAGAAGCTGAGCTTCCTTCCCACTGTACTCGAGTCCACTACTTTATCCTCTGCTACCTTGCAAGATGCTGCCATCGCTCCTAGTTACTGTAAGCAAGGGTGATTAGGTTTATCAGACACTAAAGCCAAACCTTTTTGTGGCACTTGTAGTACAGCAAAAGTGAAGCATTTAAAAAGGTTCATCACAATCATAGGCTCGCAGCAGCTTCAATAAAGCAGCGATGACGCTATTCCTTTTCGATGAAAGAAAATAACTTTCAGCAAACGCTCTGTCTGGTCCATAAACGATCGCTTGCTCCTATCCATAACGAAGCAAGTACAAGACGCTTTCGCGCCTTGTACTGTAGCCCGATTTGCTTTGCTACAATACAAGGTGTAAGAGTCGCTTTGGCGGCCCACACCGCAAAAAACATTCAAGAAAAATCGTCACAGCAGACATTTCGGAAAAGTTCACTACATAACAATATTGCCTGGTAATCTTCCTATTTCCTCGTAACAATATAATTGAGTGATTACTGTGGTAAAGGAAAAATTCGCCTCAAATGTTGGTTTCCCAAGCGTGAAGCCGACAGTGAAATTTCCAAAAGTGGTGGGGGGGGGCTCAGCCCTCCGACTTTTTTCAGTAAGTAGCTCGCGCCCCCCTTCCCCCCCCCCCCCTTGGCCTATACGCCTATGTTTTTAGGTGCGATGCAAACTATGTAATTGAGGCTCCCAACGCCGTCACTCAACATGGTGCCTCCTGTCATCGCCCGCCACGGTGAAGTATGTGACAAATAAAACAGCACCTTCACTCACGCAACACCTCTGTATAAAGGAGAAGTTGTCTAAGCGCACGCGCCGCCAAATTTTCTCGCGAGAACGCTTGCTGGCCTGCTTGAGGCAACGCCACGTTCACTTCTCCGAGAAACAAATAAGACTGTCGGTGAGGCCACCTGTAGCAATGAGATGGCACTGAACTATTCCTGCTGTTGGTGTGTCACTAAGAAAAACAGCGATGCATCGCGACTGCCCAGGTTTCGTCATACTAGAGCTGCTTATAGGCCCTTTCACTGATTACAAACACAGGCCATTGACGACATCCGATTTTCGCCACCGATGTCCCTCAATAGCATCGGTGGGCGAGAAGGGGGTTAGAAAATGGCCCACTGATTTTCTACACTTTCCTTCCTCTATTTGGCGAACTATACTCGAATAAATGTTTTTGGCCAATATAAAAACTACAAAGAATTGCCTTGAACATCACGCACATTCTTTTTATTTGTAAAACTAATAAAAGAATGTCCTAAACTTTGAAAAAACGTAAAAACGTTATTTCAGTTTCAACGATACGAGCTCGTAACTGAGGTGACTGGAAGTTTTTTGGGGGCTCAACGCCTGCAATCTTGAAACCGTCTATCAACATCATCATCATCATCGTCATCATGATGATCATCAGCCTGACTACGTCCACTGCAGGACAAAGGCCTCTCCCATTTTCCGCCAGTCAACTCGGTCCTGTACTTGCTGCTGCCAATTTATACCGCAAGCTTCTTCATCTCATCTGCCCACCTAACCTTATGCCTCCCCCTAACCCGCTTGCCTTCTCTGGGAATCCAGTTAGTTACCGTTAATGACCAGCAGTTATCCTGTCTACGCGCTACATGCCCGGCCCATGTCCATTTTCTCTTATTGATTTCAACTATGATATCGTTACCCCGGTTTGTTCCCTCATCCACTCTGCTCTCTTCTTATTTCTTAAAGTTACACCTGTCATTTTCTTTTCCATTGCTCGCTGCGTCGTCCTCAATTTAAGCAGAACCCTCTTTGTAAGCCTCCAGGTCTTTGAACCGTAGCTAAGTACCGGCAAGATGCAGCTGTTATATATAATCTTCTTGAGGGATAGTGGCAATCTACCTGTCATAATTTGAGAGTGCTTGCCAAATATGCTCCACCCCTTTCTTGTTCTTCGAGTTACTTTAATCTCGTGGTTCAGCTCCATGGTCATTACCTGCCCTAAGTACGCATAGTCTTTTACAACTTGAAGTGCATTATTACCTATTTCGAAGTGCTGCTCTCTTCCGAGGTTGTTGTACATTACTTTCGTTTTCTGCAGATTAATTTTAGGACCCACCTTTCTGCTCACCTTGTCTAACTCCGTAACCATGAGTTGCAATTCGTCCCCTGAGTTACTCAGCAATGCAATTTCATCGGCGAAGCACAGGTTACTAAGGTACTCTCCATTAACTATTATCACTAACTGTTTCCATTCTGTGCTTCTGAAAACCTCCTGTAAGCACGCGGTAAATAGCAGTGGGGAGATTTTGTTCCCCTGCCTTACACCCTTCTTGACCGCAACCACAAAATTGGCTGTTCCAGGAGAGTGCGGGGCGTCGTTCACGCCAAAGTAAACGCCTTCGGCTCTGAATAATTCCGTTCGTCGTGACATGTCACTTGAAAACTGGTTAACGTGGGCCTTGTTGAGCACTTCCCCACATGACTGCAATGCATTGCTTCCCCAAAACTCATAGGTAAGCGCGACAAATGTATCTTCAATTGGCCGAACACAAGTCTGTTCAATGAATGTAAAATGTGGGCAATTTTTGTTATTATTGCCGCGAGCTGACGCGTCCTAAGACAGCGGCATGTTAGGAACTGTGTGTCTACTGTAGGTGACTCGGCCTATCGCTTCGTAAAACCAAAAACCATTCAGAGACGAAGACGAAACACTCAGAAAAATATGTTAATCATTCCAAGACTCAGTTGTGACTGACTGTTAGCGGCAGCTCAGCGGCAGCTCAGCGGGAGCGTGCCTGTGTCCATTGTTCTCGTCTACCACCGGACGCTCACCGCTACCGCTCCCAAAGCGTATAAAAAATAACCGTTAACGCGCAGATGCCCGTAATGCTGGATTCACATGATGTACGTGATCGCGGACGGATCAGTGACGTGACATGTGACGTGTTCGAAATTTCTCCGCGGTTCGCATCCACACGACAGCGGATACGGTGGAGACGGATCGGTCCTACCCTCGCTCCCAGGAGCGTAGGCAATGGCACATTGCAAAACGCCGACACTAAGTATACTTATTACATGCGTGTTGTTCCAAGTAAAAGGCAGGGGCACCATCACCTTCTGATCTTCTGAACAAAAATCTATATACACAACAAGTGCTGACTCGCGACATGCACTTTCACGTGGCATAGAGTGACCGTCGAGCCCAAATTCTGTATTGAATTGTTTCACACACAGATGCTAACTAGAATCTTACTCATTAACCTTTATTATTAAATATCACGCAAGAGCGTTAAAACAGATTCTTAAGGCAAAACTCTATGTCAATCGAAACCCCCCAAGTTTAGCCGTGACAACTTTCCCACTAAATACAAGAGCTAATCCGCACGCACTTCATCCTTATGAACGTCCATGTGTACTTCGCACTCCATTCACACCTGTGAAGATGTAGGACAAGTTAACCGTGCAGTAATAGAGTCTTTTTTTATGCTGAAAGAATCGCTGCCTGCGTAGAACCACACTGAGGCACCAGGCAAGTAAATCAGTCAAATAAAAGTTGATACCACTACCTATCTTACTTTTTCATAAATGATGAGACACACTGTTATACAAGCTTACGAAAGGCTGCCAGTCGCCAGTCATTTGCACCCGAAGAATCCGGCTCTGCTTCTATATAATGAACATACATCACTCTTACATCCACTTTGTTGATATCACTGAGAGATATCAGACATCGCCAGTGCCTCTTCTCGGATGTCTTTCCACAGCTCCATAAAAGCAGCATTGTCTCCTTGTTCTCGAATCTTCTTCTCCATATGAGTGAGAAGCTCTGGTGTGAAGTACTCTTTCCAGCCACCAATTATGGCCGTCCTCACCATGGGAAACTTGGTTTTGTCGCCTCGGTGTCCTCGCTGACAGGACAGCTTGTTCCTAAGAAATATATTTTTCCATTCATCTGAATTGTTGTTCTGAAAGTCTATAACCAATACATCACGGGAGTACTCCGGTTTACTCAACTCTACAATCTTCTCGAGGAGTTCCTCGTTTTGTTGCAGAACATTAAAGTACTGCTCCCCCAAGAACTGTGACAATCGCAGGACAGCACCACGGGTGTCTCGTTTAATACTTTCGTAGGTTATAAACAGACAATTCGGCGTGTCCTTCAAGGCGTAGCCAGTGGCGACGTGGTCAAAGTAGGTACCGTAACCTAGATCAGTCTCCAGAAATGCGTCTACAAACTCCTCAAAAGTGCCATCTTGAAAGTTCCAGATGCTTACATCTGTCACCATGTTGTAGAACGAAACGCATACGTCCCAAGGGTTTCGGGCCAAGTAGATGTACTTGACTTCTTTGTTCATTTTGTCTTCACGAACCAGCAAGTGAGTGAAGAACAATCTTATAGGCAGTGCGGACTTCCAGTCATCGTGTCTCATGTACTCTAGGGCGTGAGTGTGGCTTGTGAACTCATTGTACGTCTTCACAGGCTCGCCATTCTTGAGGATGAGTTGCATTATGTACTGCACCCAGTATGTTCCGCTCTTAGGGTACGTGCATTGAATTAAATCGCCTTTTGCAGGTTGAAACTTCAAGCTCTCGCGGTAAATGTCAGCATCCAACCAGGCGCAGCGTGGTACGCCATCGATGACCCTATGGAACGGCCTTCGGGGTACCGCGCCGGGGATTTTCCCACTGGAAGCCTTCTTTATCTGAAATCAAAACAACACATTTAGCCTTGCAATATTCAGAAAGGAATGTATCAATATAGAATGTATTCATATAGAATGTATCGATGAAATTGCTTAATAAATTGTAGCAACTTTGCCATTATACGAAGTGCCAATACCAGCAGCTGAGTAATGACCTATTGATTCTTCAATTGCTTTGTACTACTTGGGACGTATATCCCGTATGCCTAGTGAAAGCAACAATGTATCAAAACGGGCAAGTGCAGTTCGTCAAGACAGGTAAGGAATGAACTAGAATTAAGCTGAAACATCAACAAAGGAAGTGATTGTGTAATGATCCTTTACTTCTTCAAAAATATTGTGGTTTGGGATTTTGTCAATCACTGAAACAGTATTATTAGCTCCGACACAGACACGTGCAATTTGAATGGCTCCTGGATATCCCAATACAGATGAAATCTAAGTGAAATCGCCGGTTCATAAGTCTAGACGACTTTACCAAACGCAGAAATTTTGAGAACACTAAGCCAGCATGAATTTGCTAGCCAATTTGTTTCTGTTGAAACGTGTTGCTGAGTGGAAAAGACTATTATGTGAGCTGCTATGCAGTGTAAATGAAGATGACTTTTTATCTTTTTATTACCCTACGCTTCCATGATAAGCGAGAAGTTCTCCGCATATCGAATGAGGTTCTATGCTGCAGCATGCATAGTAATAAAGGCTGTTTCTCGATTCACTCAACTGGACTACGTTATCACACAATCGCATTTCTTTACTCATTGCCAGCACTGCAGAAAAATAGGCAAGTAGACATTTCTTGGAGGCTAATTTCACAGCTCCAAGGTGTAGAAAAAACTTCGACAGATTTCACGTACCATCGCCATCGACCTTAGACGATGCATACGGTGGGATGGTGACTGTGTTGTAGCTTGCGAAACGTTACGAAATGGCACTAAAGATGTCTAATATTGCTGTAGCCATAGACATATCTTGAACAGTTGCATATGCGTTATATATTAAAGTGTAAAACACTAGTTCATGTAATTTACACTTCTGTAACGATGCTGATAGTAACATGAGTGTTAGCAACATCATAATTTGTAAGCTGATATGCAGGGCTAGTGCTAGCTAGGGTGGTAGTCTTGGACACTGCTGCAAAAATGAATTTTATTGGATGACGCTTAACTACAATTGACGCGATCCCAACTCGAAGGCTACATCATAGGAGTGCACATATGTAACGGTTATAAAACTGGATAGTAAGCAGTGCAACCACAATGGACGTTTTATCAGCTTTACACCTCAATGAAGTCTTTTCGCAAAGCAGTGTTAGGACCTATCGTGGCTCTATGATAGAATACTTGATATCAGGGCAGATTGCTGTCAGGGCCCTGATATCTTTTTCTTTCCCTTTGTCGGGTCAACGCTGCCGATGTGAACTATTTCAGTCTTAACAATCTCGCTTTGAATTACCAATGTCTGTTCTCACCGTTACCGAGTAGAAATAAACAGCCAATCACCGGTGGTCCATACTCGCATACCTCGGGCACATACCCACCTGTTGTATACGGGTATTTACCACGCATTTTTGGAGGAATGGATTTGATGATGTGCACAAAGGCGTTGTCACATTCTTCATGTCTTGACAAGCGAGTCATTTTCGTCAAACCATCTTTCCTCCATACTAATTTCGGTTCACCCAAATTCAGAGGGGTGGTAACGAGAGCACCCAGACGTAGGCAGATAGATAGATAGATAGATAGATAGATAGATAGATAGATAGATAGATAGATAGATAGATAGATAGATAGATAGATAGATAGATAGATAGATAGATAGATAGATAGATAGATAGATAGATAGATAGATAGATAGATAGATAGATAGATAGATAGATAGATAGATAGATAGATAGATAGATAGATAGATAGATAGATAGATAGATAGATAGATAGATAGATAGATAGATAGATAGATAGATAGATAGACGTTTATATTGCAGAATATATGTACAAGGATAACGATAAAGGGAAGCCCAATAAATATACCAACCACTATACGTGTACAGATCTGTCCTGTAGCCCCGCCAGATTATCAAGCCGAAACTATGATAGTACCAGCGATAGTGTGCATAGCAGATGTCCTCTATTTTGTGCATGTAATCCACTTGTCTAGTCTCACGTGTTAACTCAAACTGTTTATTTATCGCTACGTATATACTCTGCAGTTCTGCAAAATAAGCGTCAGTTGAAACTCAGCAATCCTTTCTACTCTGTCCCTTCATGCGTTGTCGCGCCGGCTCATTCGCCATCTAGAACCAATACCAACTATCCCAAGCTTCAACACTTGTAGGCTTTTTTGCTTGTGATAAACTTCTTCGCCGCGGGTAGGTGGCACAGCAACCAATAGGGCATGTTGGTTACGTCAATATCCATACACAAACCCACTGGTTATTCGGGAGGTTTCCATACCTAATACACAATAATACTGTATGCATATGGAATTTTTTTGTGGCGAAGCGCGAGTGTGCATGAAAAAGAACACGAAAGGCTGTCTCCACTCGGTTGCTGATTAACCGGTCACGCCTCAACTGTTTGATTTAGTATATATATTTTATCTACAGCCTCGTCTATGCAGCGCCTCGTCTCTCACGTAACATGTTTGGTGAATGTGTAGCGTTCACCGTCCTCGCCACGAAGCTTCGCATTTGCCCCACCGTTCAGCCTCCGGCCATAATTTCCAATGACAGCCACCCCTCACCGTCTGTACTGGCCGGGGTGCATGTCACTTCGTACCTAACGATGTCCCACCCCCGTGATCCGGGTACATTCTTCATGCAACCTCGCTTTGACATCGACTACTGGCTCCGCATGTACGAACGTGTTAGCCAAACTCGCCAATGAGACCTACCATGATGCTTGCCAACAAAATTTTTTACTTGTACGACACCCTGCGCGTATAGTTCGATGCTCGTGAGACCAAGTTCACGAGCTGCGACATGTTGAAGGAGCAACTACGCCACATGTTTGGTAACCCGTCCAGTCACCACATGGCCGCGCGAGAAAAACTCGCCACCTGTGTGCAGTCCTCAACCGAGTCCTATGTCTCGTACATATATGAAGTGCTCGCATTGTGCCGGAAAGTGGACGAGCAAAAGATTGAGAAAGACAAAGAGGGCCATATACTCAAGAGCATCACGGACTGTGGATGGTGCTTTCCACTTGCTTGAGTACACCAACGTCGCAAGCATTGATTTCATCATCAAGGAATGCCATCGCTTCGAAATCGCCAAAACCACCGCGTTCTGCCTCGATTTTCTCGGCAACCAAACACGGCTGTCACGTCAACCTGCACTGATCTCAGCACCACACCTCTCTATCACGAGAACGTGATGTGTATCGTTCGACGAGAGCTTGAGGCGGCAAGACTGGCGTTGTTTTATCCACCACCACTCTACAGTGGCAGAGCCCAAATACCCCCGGTGGTATCTGTTATTCAGGGTATGCCGTAAAAGATCGCAAACCTTGTTTTCTTGTCACCGACTCCACCTCCCAACCTAGCTCCAGACCGACACCTATGAATGCACCGCGCCATGACCCATACTTTCTCCCCAGATTCCAGGCATGGAGAACTGCAGACGACAAACCAATCTGCTTCCGCTGCCCCCGCGTTAGCCATGTCTCCTGATACAACCGCAGCACTTGAACGGCCCCACAATAGATCAAATATTGTTCTTATCCGTGCGCATACACTGATCCCGTCGATATTCGCCCAGTCGTGAGTATCCTGCTTTCCATGCGCTTAAAAGCCACTCTACCAATCGTTCAACCTGTCGCTCCAACCACGCCGCTATACATCGCCGACCAACTATGCATCCTGTAGCACGGAACACTAGATCATGCAGCTTATAGAAGTAGTCCTGCATCAAGTGCTACTGATCCAAATGCTCCGTGGACGCTCCCTATACTAAGAACTTGATTGAAGGGCAAATCAATAGACTTTCTTTGCTGCCATCAGTTGATTCTGGAGTTCAGGCGTCCATATGAGTGCTCCTCTCTGTCACAGCTTCAGAAAAGTACTCACGCCTGCCGCAACTCAAGCCGTCCGTGTCGCCGATGGTGGAACTGTGGCCATCATTGGAATGTTTACCACTCGTATTAGCCTTGCCGGCCGCCATGATACTGTTTTATTTGCAATGCTTGAAAATTCTCTCATGACCTCCTTTCGGGAAGGACTTTTTATCGGCGCATTCTACCCTGATTGTTTGTTCGACCACTACTTTCTCTTTAGAGCTTTCTATTCTTTCAGGTTCTCACCCGAAGCTCGCAAACAGCCTCTTTAGCACACACTTCATTCGGATACAAAATAAAGCCATCAGATAAGTTTAATTGGCAAGAGCCTTCCCGGGCTTGACGAGGATAATATCGTTACACCCATTCCTATTGTTCTCCCGGCACGCGAAATCGCTATGCCACACTCCGTAGTAACCATGGCTTTTAACCTTACATGTCCCCCTGTTATCAATTTCGATTTTACAAAGCAAGTACTACCTGAAGGTATGTAGGTCATGACACTGCGACACCTAATAGAAGACCACATCACCAAATTTACGGCATATGTATGCTTCGATATTCCACGTCGCCCGCAGGATGTCATATACCTCGATACCGCTTTAAGGCCTATGGTAGCCCAAATGAATATTGAAGCCTTTTTGAGCCCTTGGTGGTCTTCCGGTTTGTTCATTAAAAAAACCACAGGATATCAACAGAGGGAATGATGATATGTGGGGCGAAGCATCTATCCATCCGTCCGTGCGTCAAAATGAACGGAAAGATGCACAGACGCTCGGACGGACAGATGGACAGACAGGAGCACGAAGGCACGGACGGACGGGTAGACGGAAGGATCATGGATGGAAGCATGGATGGACGGACACACCGATGGACACATGCACGAATGAACGAACGCACTGACGAACAGACGGACAGACAGATGGATGAACGGACATACGGATAAACTTACTACGGACCGATGAACGAACGTAAGCAGGGACGGAAGCACAGACAGACAGGCAGACGGATGGACGATGAGACAGAAGCAGAGATAGAGAGACGGACGAACGGATGGAGGGATGGACTCAAGGATGGACTGACGAACAGACGAACGCAAACACGAATGCACAGACGGATGGATGGACGGGTGAACAGACGGGCACGCGGACGGACAGATGAATGGACACTTCACCCTAGTAATCCTCATTTTCTCCGTGGATGTGCTACAAAAAACCACTAACGCCATCTAGCTATATTGTTACCAAGGACATATACACTGATTTGAGCCACTCATAAACTAGAGGTGACATGCTAACTACTCCTACTTCTACTACAGTGGAGGGAACGACCCACGACCTAAGGAATTTCCCCCTGAAATGAGAGATGACACATGGCATTTTTGCTTTCATTACCGCTATCTTAATTGCATCACATAAAAGGACGCTTATCCTTTGTACCGAAAATTGTCTGAATAGTATGCACGGTGTGCCACAGTTTTCCTCTATATACCTATGTTCCGGCTATTGGCAGATTAAGGTGGACAAGAAAGAACAAGCAAAGAGTGCGTTTGTAACTCCCGATGGCCTATACTAATGCAAAGATAAGCCGTTTGAGCTATGGAACTCCCCAGCCACGTTAGAGATTATAAGTTACACTAGATCTGCTACAAAGGTTCCGAATGTGAAAGTGTCTTTGCTACCTGGACGATATCCTTGTATATTGGCTAACAATTAGGACCCACCTTCAGGTTTTTTCAGCTATTCTCGACAGCTTCCACACCACTGGCCTTCAACCTCGCTTGGCAAAGTGTCACTTCGGCCACCAACACAATACAGTGTTGGGCTCCCTTGACGACGCATGAGCGATATAGCCTGATCCGGAGAGAATTTGTGCGGTCCCGAGTTTTCTTGTACCACAGTCCGTCAAACACGTCCAGAGTTTCGTAAGATTTTCTTGTTATTTCAGAAGGTTTGTGAAAGGTTTTGCAATAATTGCTGGCGACTCACTGAATTTGTGAAGAAATACGTTATTTTACGTGGGGTTCCACTCAAACTATCGCTTTTTCTTACCTCCGCACGCTTTTGACGACTCCACATATATTGGCTCACTTTGACCTATCTTCTGCGACAGATGTCGGAACCGATGCTAGTGGTCACTGGACTTGAGCCGTCCTATCGCAATGCCAACGGGGACACGACCAAGTTATCGCCTACTCTAGCCGCCTCCTTATAGCTGCTGAGCGCAACTATTTCATTACGAAGTACGAATGTCTTGCTCTTGTGTAGGCAGTCTGCAAATTCTGTCCGCATTGATATGGCCCTGATGTTTCTGTTACAACTGAAGATTATGTACTATGTTGGCTTCTTTCTCTGAATGATCTTACTGGGCGACTTGGACGCTGGGCTCTATGACGTACAAGTCGGGACGCCTACCTCAGGACGCGGACTGTTTGTTTCGCTATCACGTCAATGAATCGAGCATATTTCCGACACCGTCCCCTACACTTTCGTCTGTTCCATTTCGCAACTGACTCCCACCACTGACAAGAACCGCGGTCACGTGTCTTTTAGTGCTATCATCGAACACCTCGAATCACCGCCTTCAAACCGGTCCCATCTCTCACTCGTCCTTCCCGATGTTGTTATTTATCGCCTATATTTTTCCCAGACGGTTCAGCCCTGCTGCTTGTCATTTCGACACACCTTCGCTCGGCAGTTCTGCACGAAATTTATAATCTTCTAACTGCTGTACACCTTGGTTTGTCTCGCACTTACAACTGGGTTCATTGATGCTTCCTTTGCTTTGGCCAGGGCTTTAAGCTGAGTCAAAAGACGCGCTGCGGCTTGTGATAATTCTCAGTGCCACAAAAAACTGTCGACGCTTCCCACCTTCAACCGCTTGACATTTCGTCAGAACCATTCTTCTTGTTGGCTCAGACCTACTTGGCCCCTGTCCCTTCTCTTCCTCTGGCAACGTTGCCCCGCCGCGGTGGTCTAGTGGCTAAGGTACTCGGCTGCTGACCCGCAGGTCACGGGTTCGAATTCCGGCTGCGGCGGCTGCATTTCCGATGGAGGCGGAAATGTTGTAGGCCCGTGTGCTCAGATTTGGGTGCACGTTAAAGAACCCAAGGTGGTCATTATTTCCGGAGCCCTCCACTACGGCGTCTTTCATAATCATATAGTGGTTTTGCGACGTTAAACCCCACATATCTATCTATCTATCCTCTAGCAACTGAAGCGCGTGGCGTAGTCTGCGCTGTGCGCGCAGACTACGCCACGCGCTTCTCCGTCACACGAGCTTTTCCAACAAGCTGCGCCAAGGATGTCGCCGACTTCCTCCTACACGACGTGATATTGCAGCATAAAGGTCCATGCCAGCTGCCTATAGAGTGTGGCAGCACCTTTCTATCGAAGGTCATCGCCGATATCTTGCAGCCATGTGAAACTAGGCACAAGCTCACGACGTCGTACCACTCGCAGACAAACAGACCCATGAAGCGTCTGAATCGAACACTTAAACACATGCTTGCGAAGTATGTTTCTCCCAACCACTGTCAATAGGACCTTGCATTACCATACGCCGCATTTCCATAGAATTTTTCCCAGCATGACACTGCTACTTACTCAAATTTTTCTGTCGTTTGGCTGAGAACCAACGTTACTCCTTGATGCTGCCACCCCGTCTCCCGCAGCACCGACCTGTGATTATGCCCTTGACGCGATCACTCGCACTGCCCATGTGCACGAAATCACCCCTACTCACCATCTGGCCTCTCAAGAGAACCAACGGCGTTTGCACGATCAACAGCATCGATACATGCACTCTTCCCCGGTTCTTCACTCCTGCTGTGGTCCCCGAACCGTCAAATCGGTTTGGCGGAAAATCTACTTTCTGGCTACGCAGGTTCATACCGAGTTCTTCGTGTGGTTATACTGTGACATACGAAATTGCCTGTGCTGCCTCGTGACCTTCATCTACCCCACAAGCCAGCGATATCAAACATGTGGCACGCTTGAAGCCATACCGCTCTTCCAGTGACGTTAACATCTAGATACGGCAATACAGTGCTTCTACCACCAGGGATTATGCTACATGCATATTACCATTTTTGAATGTATGCGGGTGTGCTCCTGACGAAGAGGACGAAGGGCTGTCACCATTTGGTCACTGAATAACCGCTCAGGCCGCAGCTGCTAGATATAATGGCGTCTCTTCTCTCCCGTTACAATATTTTAATGTGCAGGAATGCTGTGCACAAAAACGCGCATTCACTTTTTAAGCTATTCGGTTCACAAAGTTACCCAACCTCTACTTTCATACTCAAATTTTTATAAGCAATTCGTTTCATCCTTTTACCGTCTGACTTCATTAAAATTCTGTTTCGGTCTACTGAAAAAAACATATCGAGACTTGAATTAATGAATTAGTTTAAATACATCATTTTTATTGTCTTTATTTTGATGACAAGTCCGTAATGCATTGTCAGTGCGAGTATTAAAACAATGGTTGGATTGCCTAAAGTCTAGAGCGAAATATTACATATCAGTAATATAATTTTCACCGCCTTATACAATTGAAAACCGTGAAGTATTTTATTGAACATATCTGCAGTGTGCACTAAAAGAGCCCGGCTCTCAGTTCGATAGGGCTTCTGGTTATTGGCTACCTTTTTTGTTCATTCCTATATCTATTCCCAGATAAAATTTGAGTAACACAGTGTCAGGTGCACTGCTATGAATGCTGTCAGAATGTTGTTTGAAATAATCTGTGGGCATGTAACAAATCGCACCGATCGTAGGGAGTGTCTTGCCCTTCTTGTCCTTTTTGTCGTGCGCTACTTCACCATAATGAATAACCGTAATAGTTAAATCATACAATCATACCATCTGCAGCACTTTAAAGCGCACGTTTGAAACTGGTACCTCTTAAGTAATATCTAGCCAACCTGGCACCGCAGATAGCTTCTGACCACGTTTTATTGAGCTCACAGCCGCTCTTGCTCAGAGCTCAGGTACATCACCTGTGAACGCGGAAGATGCAGCTTCGATCCCTTACATGCGGCCAGGCCCCGCCGCGGTGGTCTAGTGCCTACGGTACTCAGCTGCTGACCCGCAGGTCACGGGATCGAATTCCGGCTGTGGCGGCTGCATTTCCAATAGAGGTGGAAATGTTGTATGCCCGTGTGCTCAGATTTGAGTGCACGTTAAAGAACCCCAGGTGGTCGAAACTTCCGAAGCCCTCCACTACGGCGTGTCTCATAATCATATGGTGCTTTTGGGACGTTAAATCCCACATATCATACATGCGGCCCAAATTCTAGAGGTCTGTATGCTGTGCCAACTTAGCGCTCCTTAATGAACTCCAGGTAATGGAAATCACCCGGATGCCTGCGCAACGGCGTCACCCTTGGCATGAGTCACTTCACTCAGCCATGAACTTAACTCAGCCAAGGTCGAGCTCACGCATTACGTTCGCTCTTGTTGTCTCCCCTTTGTTAATAGTGGTATGCTACGCGCTTTTGCAAGGAACAAACTTAAATTTTGTTCTGTAA
Source organism: Rhipicephalus microplus (assembly GCF_043290135.1). NCBI lineage: Eukaryota > Metazoa > Arthropoda > Arachnida > Ixodida > Ixodidae > Rhipicephalus > Rhipicephalus microplus. The sequence continues at coordinate 1,540,877 of NW_027464594.1, forward strand.
GGCCAACAAGTTTCTGCTGATTTACATGCATGGCTGGTTTGGTACAATGTTTCCTGTGATGCGTTCTTCTGAGACATTTATACGCAAAGGACAGTGCTGCAAGTAAACCAGAAGTGGGAATTATTTGCATCCCAATATGTAGCTTAGATAGCAGCAGAAGGCAAACAATAAAAAAGGCAATAGCTGCTTTTAATCTTTTCGAACGTTGTGCCTGGTCTTACTACCTTCTCGGTCCCACGTCTATATTTGAATAATTAATTTTGTCTATTCCTAGAGTAATTTTTCCAAGAATACCTGGAATAAAACTAACACCACAAAGCCTAAAAACATTGTTTCATTCACCACGTTAGCTAGGATATTCTAGTATACGTAAAGCAATGTCAATGACAAGACTTCATTGATATCAGATGGCATGTATCAAGTTTACTCGTCTTAAACCACTGCACTTCGGCGCAATTCCACTTGTGCTGTCTGATGATGCATTGTGATGGCGAACTGTTGAATGTCACTACCTGGCGCAGGCTAGCGCTAGCGATTGTTGGCTTTTCGTAGCCAATCTTTGGCTTGTGTTCGTAAGTGGTGACTGATGTAGTCTCCAACTGTTAATATTAGCTAGTTTTCAGGTGCAATGGTGATTAGTACTTGCCAACTGTACCTGGTATTGAGTAAACGCATCACATATTCACATATAATGACTGTCAGAGTGACCACGACTGCTGGATGATGCTCGATGCCTTTGTCGGTAGTAATGCTAGCTGGTGGTTGGTTATAGTTTGTTTGCTTGTGCACGCGAATTCTGACAAGTCTTGTAATGACTATGACTGCCCTAAATCACAAGTTCCAGCTAGCTAAATTATGAAAGTTGGCAAACTACGCGTCTGTTTTGACTACCATCGGTCTGTGAATGGCGGAAAAGTCAGGGCATCAGGCAAACCACAGGTAATTTTGCTTGCGAAAGCGGGAAAACAACAGCGCAAGATTCACGCACAGCAGATCTGCATAAGACAGCCACGTTGTGATTATTCTTTATAATAATGGAAGCACAAACATAGTGCACTTTCTTACATGTTTTTACTCTTGTGCATTGGTCCAACTAGCTTATGAAATCAGACTGTTATACACCAAACAAAAACAACGAGGTCACACGACTAACCACAATGGATCATCCTCATCAGCCCAACTGTGCCCTCTGAAATACAAAAGACACAAATTTTTCGCCAACAAACACGAACCTGTGGTTACTGCGGGCAAGTTATTCGCGCCAACTTTAGATTTCATCTAGCCACCAACTTTACTGCCTCTCTTTCGCGCGATTGCATCCTTGCATTTTTAGAATCATTACTCATAATGACTTCGTTACTTTGCCTATGTGCAATATGCAGCGTCTATGTCTTCTTGTTAATTTCGACTAAGATTTCTTTGATACTGGCTTCTACCCTGTACCGCACTGCTCCCTTGTTATCCCTTAGAGTTACACCTACCAATTTTCTCTCCACGGCTCGCTGCGCCGCCTACAGTCTTAGTTGAACCTTCGTCTTGAGCCTCCTGATTTCTACTTCGTACAGTTATGATGGGACTCTTACTGAATTCATAAATTAAGAATGCCTGCCAAGTCCACTTCACCTTATTCTTGCTCTTCCTCTTACATTATTATCATGGTTCTACTACGCCGTCACAATCTTCCATGAGTAGACATCGTTTATTATTTCGAGGCCTTCGCTACCTATCGCAAAGCGTTGTTCGCTTCCAAAACACGAACATTACTTAAGTTTTCTGCATAATAACTTTCAGACATGCCACTCTACTTCCCTCGTCCGATTCAGCACACATCCTTACATGCCTAGAGCCCCTACGTACCTCCTGCCCAGACATCGCAAGTAGGCTGTTTCCACAGCAGCTGCTGGGTGTGTAACGCCGCCAAGCCTCGTAGACAACTACACACAAAAGACAGCTGCATGAGCATCAAGGCGTTTATTTTTTCCTTTTCTTTTTGAGTGTCTCGTCATCTACACGCCTCTTATGTCTGAATGTGTCAAGTACTGGGCTGTCGCAACCGCTCTGCTTGGGAGAGTAGCACGCCTGCCGGAAGTTCTTCAGTAGAGGCGATCTTATCAACCTGTACTGACCTTCTTTTTTATCCCAGTTTCTAGGCTGGCTGTCGGCACACAATACCGTGCCTAGAGATGCGTAGTAGCTGCTATGCACCATCCCATCCAGAACACAAAACACTTCAATAGCCTTGTGACTCGCCGTTTTATCGAGCACATGAACTTAGCTGCATTGTGCGAGCATGCTTCATGCCAGGCCTGTATGCACGCATAGTACCGTATAAAGGCGCTTCTTAGCTATGTTTTGGAGAACTGAATACAGTATCGTGAATTAGAAAGATAACGGCAAAATGTCACTCTCTCCAACAGAAAATTTATTCAGAACAAAATCATCCTGTGGATATGAATAACCGTCACAATGCGTTCAAAAGAAGGACACGTGTGCAGTCTTTCTGACGTTACCTTATCCAAGAAAGACGCTTCACACTAGAGCGATTGAAAGACGGGCTAGTTGGTAACTGGCATTCATTCACTGAACTGGGAACGCGGGACGAGCGAAGCACGATACAAGCACAATAAGGGTGAATTTTGAGTTGAGTAACACACTTACTTTCGTTTTCGTGGTATTAAGTTTGAGTGATACTGGTGTAATTTTGACTCGGTCGCCTAGAACAGAGCCTACGTTATCGTTAATGACTAGATTCGTCGCAATAATTGCTTCTCTCGAGCGATTGCACGTGGAGGTTTCTATACTGAAACTGTGATGTTGCGCTCAGAGTGATGAAAACTGTACGCCAAAAATCATTTCGCTTCGTTTTCATGATGGAGCTGCTTAAGCTCAGCAAGACTCCACGTAGAGTTCCAAAATGCGGGGATCATAATCATTCCAGGGCACTCATCCTCTTCTTCACGTTCTGCCACACTCCCCGAACACGTTCACCTGGTGCGTGTTCTGCTGCCGCGATGTGTGCGGCGCACGATGCAGTGACCTCCAATTGGCTGGGAATATATGTGTTTGTATATATATATATCACACAGAATAGGTGCCCTCGCAAGCGACTGTGAACTTCGTTCTGCCGAGCACCTCGCTAGAGGCCCGCTTGTACCTATTTAACAAGCATGCGCCTGGCGGCAGCAATTATCTACCTCCTGCAGCAGCGGCGGATGCTCAACTGTTTCACCAAAGCTGTGCAGAGTTAAGGTGCGCCCAGACGCTTTTGCGCTCGAGAAGCGTATAATGGGGGTTAGTTGGCAAGACATCTAGAAAAACCATATCTGCGCTAAAAAACGAAACACCAAAATGAACTGCGATTGTCCTGTCCACTTTGTTCTCGCGTCTCCTTCTTAGCGCAGTTATAATTTTCCTAAACGCTTTTACGCAGCTTAAGCGGCTAACTTTTGCACCCACGAATCAATGAACTCCAGGTTGGTGTACTTCCTTACCCATTAGGAAATACCAGTGGGGTCCGGTCGGCACTGAGAATTAAACGCGGTACCTCCCGCATTGAAAGTGGATGCTCTAACCTTGTACCCACCGCTGCGGTTATGGAATACTTCCTCGCCCAGCAGTTCATTCTTCTGAGTTCAATCAATCGATTCTTCCCTCTAACAAAAGTAGCCCGCACTACGACGACATCCTGTTTTACCATAAAGCTTCAACGCCTCAACAATAACAAAAAGCGTTTATATCGTTCAGAGGATAAGGACCACCTCTCCGATTCCTTGCACCGTTACAAGGTCTGCGATAAGCAATACCAGTCACTCTTAAAATCATCGAAACGACATTTCTTCGCTCATGACTTGTATTCCATGCTCACTAACAATCCTCAGCGTTTCTGGCGTGTAATAAACCCGAAGAACTACCCTGACATATCACTTGGTGATGAGCACGGCGATATGGTTCACCACTGCGAGTGTGCGGATCTATTGAATTACGCATTTTCATCCGTATTTACACATGAAGACGCCACATCATCACCCTCCCTTGTCAATCTCATCAACGTATCTATGGCTGAAGTAATCATTAGTGAGGCAGGAATTTTTTGTTTACTAAATAAACTAAAAACTTCTTCGGCATCTGATCACAATGGCATTGATAACAAAATGTTAAAAAGTTTGTCTCCTAGCTTATCACCTATACTGTGTGCACGCTTCTCGCAGTCTCTATCTTCTAACATTATTCCGAGCTACTGGAAAGTAGCAAAAGTCATACCCATATTCAAGTCCGGGGACCGCACTCACCCATTGAACTACCGCCCCATTTCTCTAACAAGTACTATTTGCAAATTACTTGAACACGTATTATACACTGAAGTCATTAACTACTTAGAAGACCACAACAATATTTTTGAATACCAACATGGCTTTCGTCGGGGTTATTCGTGCGAAACGCAGTTAGCCGGCTTTTTACATCACATTCATTCATACCTAGACCTAGGATTTCAAGTTCATGCCATCTTCCTCGATTTCTCGAAAGCTTTCGATCGTGTTCCTCACCATACCCTAATAGTAAAACGAATGAACCTGAATATACACCCAACTGTTATTGGATGGACTAAAAATTTATCACAATACACATCTGTTAACAACAGCACCTCCTCATCCACCAACGTAACCTCCGGTGTCCCGCAGGGCAGCGTTCTTGACCCTTTAGTTTTCCTAATCTATATTATTGACTTACCTAACTGCGTGTCCTCTCACATCAGACTTCTCGCGGATGACTGTGTAATTTATCGAATAATTTTATCTGACAATGACAAAGATATTCTTCAAGCTGATCTTAACGCAAATAATACATGGTGTTCAACATGGTTGATGGCTCTTAACACAGCTAAAACAAAGTTATTAACATTTACAAGACGCGTGCACCACATTCCGACATCCTATGTAATCAATAATAACATAATTCAACTGACAACTTCGTATAAGTACCTAGGTATTCACTTGCAGTCTGACCTTACGTGGCATCATCACATCCGCCTGACGTTGGTATCAGCTAACCGCTCATTAGGTCTACTCAAACGCAACCTCAAGCATGCTCCAGATAATCTCCGTACATCACATACATCACATTAATACATCACATTAATACGTCCTAAAATTGAATACGCATCTGGGATCCCTCACAAATCTACATAACCCAAGAAATAGAATCTTTACAAAACCGTGCAGCCTGTTTTATCTTTTCCGAATATTCACCCTATACTAGCATTTCAGCACTAAAAACTCGCGCTCAGCTTGACGTCTTATCTCATCGCTGCAGAACTGCCCGCCTCTCCCTTCTCCACAAACTATCATCACCCACACCTTCACCGCATCTTCGAAACACCAACAGTCATCTTTCCACTCACAGACCATATCTTCAAGATAAAACGGATAACTTGTCGCTCAGCTCATTATGCTAATTCCTTCATTCCCCGAACAATAGTTGCATGGAATAACTTGCCATCCGACATTGCCACTCAAGCAGATTTCGCAGCATTTCACGAACTTTTACTCAAGATTTCCGACCAGATATCCACCGCGCGTACTCTGATTAAGTTTTTTCATATGTACATCAGTGTTTAATTTTCTTGTTATCATGTGTTAATGTTTTTCACAATCATTGTACACGCTTGATTTGTATTATTTATGTAACTTTTGTATCTTAAGATCATGCCTTCGTTTTATTTTTTTCCTTGTATACTGTATTTGTTAGTGCCCTTATTTATGTTTACAGTATTCAATATTCTATCTCTACTTATTTTTCTTTCTTTCCAAAGAATCTGGTTTTTGTTGTTGTTGTTGTTTGTATTTAGCTTGGTTTCATTATTTTGTATAATCTCGTTTTTACATTGTATAAGCGTACAAAGATTTGTTTCATGCATTCGTTCCCCTATGTAATACCCCTTTGGGGCCATTTAGGGGTATTATGAAATAAATAAATAGATAAATTAGTTACATAGCATTTTCGCGCCGAACTCATGCGCGATATATCACCTATGCGTGGAGGGCAGACGGGCGTGAGATGGCCGTTCCTTTCTACAAATAGTAGCGCCACTGTCACCTTTTTAAAACATTTCTTTGGAATTTTCAGCTCACCGAATGTGAAGACGCCAACGTATACCCAAGGCTATTCCGGTGGTTTGCAGGAAGTAGCAAGAAAGCACTGCCAATCACGAAGACGAACACGGGAAAGTACTGAGCTCTGCAAGTGTGGTAGGTTTTTGTAGTTCCTACTCGTTATAACTTGTCGCATGGCACATTTATGGTTGTAGCCACTGTCAGAAACAGTAGCACTAGTAACGCTCACTAGGCTTCTGCTACAAGTTGTGGTAACCATAATTATTTATGCTTCTATGCTAGCTGGAAAACCACTGGAAGAAAGAAAGGAAGAGTAAACGTTTATTCGGACTTTTTTTACGTCAGAGCGACCGTAGGTGGGACCGTTATTCAAGTGCTGTACTGGCTATAGCGGCTCGCTGAATCAGGTCTATGGTCGCCAGTTAGTTTACCAATACATAATTTGAGAGCAGCGCCTCCCACGACCAGCGCGGTATTAAGCGTATTTTATCACCATGAAGTTTGCTGCAGCAGGACGCGAAGAACTGATTTATGTGTAGCGGCCTCGTTTTGGCGGGGCGCAAGCCGGCGAGCGTGTGCCTACAAGTGAAGAAAATAAAGGCGGCTCTTGGTAGTGCCACCTGAAGCTAAGAAAAAGATCTTTAGAAGCCCCATTGCAGAAGTTAGGAATACAAGTAAATGTACCAGTAGTTTTACCCCTTGGCGGCACTTCATTTGGTTACTGCCACAGCGATATATGCTCACTGCGTTTGACTACATCAATGCAACTAAAAGATTGCCGCGCACGTGTTAGTGAACCCTAACTTTTCATATCTTTAGTTTGTAATTCGTAGCTATGTATATCAGAAACAAGACCGCTTGCTCAGCAATCATTTTAGTTTATTCGCAGTTTTATCTCTACACAATTTTTTAGATTGGCTTTAATTTATTTTACTTTCATTGAAGTATTCTGCCGCCCAGTTCTTGACCCATTCCTCTCGGTGGGTGAGTGTCATTCGTCTGAGGTCATCAGCATCAGGCTGGCGTTCGCTGCTGGCATCAATTGTGGTTCAGCCGTCTCATTCCTTCGCTCCTGTTGCACAAGCCTACAAGTGGTGAGCTAGGACAATGACAATGACTGAACTGAAGGCACCCTCAACTGAACACGCCTCACGTTTGTTGGACGTCTCGGTGGTGCAACTGCATCCCTTATCTTTCTGCCCTGAGAATCTGCAAGTTTGGTTTCACCAGGTCGAGGCACCATTCTCGCTGTACCACATTGCTTCGGTAAGGACACGCTACTGCCACGTCGCCGCAGTCTTTCATCCTGATGTTGCCAGCGAACTCTCCGACGTCCTATCGGAACCCTCGGACAAACAGCACCTTAATACCGAGGTGCTGGAATGATTCATGCCACCAGAATGCTTCCGCCTTCAGCAGCTCCTTGCATAGGGGTACCTCGGCGACCGGCCCATTCAAGCTAATTCGCCAAATTCGATAGCTCTTGAGGAGCTAAACACCTCAACCCACTCAGGGTTGATTCGCTAGCTTTTCATCCAAAGTCTTTCCCAGAAATTCCGCCTCGTCCTGGCGACTGCCAATGACGTCAACCTCCACTGACGGCCGGAGCTCACCGATAAGGTTCATCAAGTGACCGCTCCTTCCCTGAACCGTGTCTCACCAATGGCAGACATGGCGATTTTGCACCTCGAGACCCGGATGCATGAACTCTCCACCTTAATTGCCGCTATTCGTTCCAGTTATCACCTCGCTCTAGTTTTGCCTCGTTCCAATCATCAAACTCTTCCACGCGCACGAAAAGCTCGGAGTTAAAGCCTTTCATATCTCCACTGGCCCTAACGGTGTTTCGCACGCCGAACCACGAAGTGCACACGCCAGTGTCTGTAGCCGGGAAACGCTCACCAGGATCACTGACAGTGCTTTGTGGTGTCCCTTCTCTTGCCAGTCGCCTTTTCATGGTAACAGACTAGCTATCCGGCGCTAGGTTCCTTATGAATATGGGCGTGGAAATTAGCACTGTTCCCCCCACTAAGTCTGATCATTCGAAGTCACCTGGGCAGTCGCTTCGTGCTGCAAATGTTTCGGCTATAGCGACGTACGTGCTGCAATATCACACTTTCGGTCTTGGCCTTCGCTGTATTTTCCGGTGGATTTTCGTCATCGTCGACATAGCTGAACCGGTAATTGTCTCGGACCTCCTCTTATGGGAGCATCGGGCAAACCTCTTGATGCCCAGCCAAAGGCAGTGACGCAATTCGGATTGTGTGACTCCTGGCTGTTCCTTTGGTGTTCTAAAACGCTTTAATACTCCTAATAATGCGATTATTTTCCCGACATTAGGCCTGCCTAAGGCTAGTTTAAAAGCTATTTCAAAGTAGAGCTGTGCGCAGCCACTCCGCGCTACTGCCGCCGCGACACAATAATGCGCGGCGCGCCATCGTTTATTCTATATTTAAGGGAGCAGAGAATATTGGCACAAAATTTTTCAATTCACTTTCTTTTCCGCAGCTTTTTAAAATCTGGGAGCGGCATTTGCGGTGTCTTGACTGCTCGTTAGTTTCCCTGCAAGCATGTTCTGTCTATAAAAGAGCTTTAACATAGCTTGTGAAGATACACAGTCGAGCGTGTTCTTCTCTCTTGGCGTTTCGCGGTCTTGTAACACCGATCGGGACGCACGAATAGTGATCCAAGTGGCATAATTAGGTTACATACTCAGGAATAGTCCATGCACGAGAAATATTAGTTGTAAAATATTTTCTACCCTGATTTGTCAAGCGTTTTCCACCGACAACCCCCGTTCTTCCTCGCGTCTCGCAAAATTATCATGCGCGATGAATTTCATTACGGAACTATAGTATAGGCTGGCGCAAGCTCTCATTGCCTTGGCGCCGTCTTACTCCAAGATCGACCGTCAGAAATTCGACATGCAGTTGCCTATGCTTTCAGATCTATCACTACTACAGAAAGACGCTACAGTCAAACAGAAAAGGAGACTCTGGCTGTCACATGGGCTGTCACCAGGTTTGACCAATACCTACGTGGACTCAGCTTTGAAGTCGAATGTGGTCACCTTTCGCTTGTAGCTCTCCTGTCAAACAAAAATCTAGACGTCTTGCCACCTCGAATTCAACGTATGCAGATCAAGCTGATGCGCTAACAGTTCTCCATCAAGTATGTTCCTGGAAAACTGCTAGCCACAGCCGACACACTATCAGGAGCACCCTGCAACTTCCCAACTTCCAAAGCAGTCAGCAGCTTGGAAGTTGATATAGGGGAAATTCTCAAGGATCTACCTCCACAACTGGCGAATCAGCTGGACGCGATCCGTCGTCTTCAAGCTAAAGATAGCGCGTGTTCTTCTACTACGACTTATTGTGATAAAGACTGGTCACCCAAGAAGAGAGTTCCGACCCATTTAACACCATAATTGAAGGAGCGAGAAATCATGAGTGTGTACGATGGGTTACTCTTACTGGATCGTTGCATTATCATCCCGTCAGCTCCACGCAAGGACATTCTCGCACTGCATGAACTGGACCCTTCGCTCAAGATAGAGCTACCATCACAACTTTCCCGCTCTGATGCGATACTGCTATGCTGCCTTTGGTTGGGTGTTGCATTCACAAAAATGTACTCGTTTCGCATCGGTATCGCAGACACCTCTACTTGCGACTCCTGCGAAACTGAAGACACTATCGAACACGTCCTGTGCAGCTGCGCTTGCTACGACACGCGGTGATGCCAGCTCCGCATGGTTTCGAAGCAACTGGACTTTAGACCATTCTCGGTGCAGAAAGTTTTGGGACCTTGGGCATTTGCCTCGATTGCGCAGAAAGCGACTAAAGCACTCCTACATTACTTGAAGACAACAAACCGGAGCGGCCCCGCCGCGGTGGTCTAGTGGCTAAGGTACTCGGCTGCTGACCCGCAGGGCGCGGGTTCGAATCCCAGCTGCGGCGGCTGCATTTCCGATGGAGGCGGAAATGTTGTAGGCCCGTGTGCTCAGATTTGGGTGCACGTTAAAGAACCCCAGGTGGTCAAATTTCCGGAGCCCTCCACTACGGCGTCTCTCATAATCATATCGTGGTTTTGGGACGTTAAACCCCACAAATCAATCAACAAACCGGAGCGACCGCCTGTAGACTGTGTGCTCCCACGAGTGTACTCGTGGTTGTGTGAACCTTTCTTATATCTCCGCAACCTCTCTTCTCCCCTTCATCGCTTCCATAGTGCAGGGTAAGCAAACCAGATGTGCATGTGGTTAACCTTCCTGCCTTTCCTTGCATCTTTATCTCTCTCTCTCTTTCTCTCTGCACGAAGGACATCAAGGTGTCCGCTGCTGTCAAAAGCGTGCCCACAAGTGCGTTTGGTGGCCCCATTGCAACCAGCTTATCAAGGACCTTGTGGCTCAATGCACTAAGTGTGCTGAGACCCGAGCCTTGCGTTTTGAGCCACTGACACCCATGCCTACACCGTAACGACCATGGCAACGAACGGGAATCGACTTGTTTCACTTAGAAGGACGCGAATATGTCCTCAGCGTGGACTACTACTCCAGATTTCCAGAAGTAGTCACACTCGGAACTTCGTCAGCAAAAGCGATGGTTGCTGTGGTCAAGACTTGGTTTGTTCGTTCTGGAATACCAGACATTTTGCGGAAGGACAATGGACCTCGATTCTCGCCCAAGGAGTTCGCTAACTTTGCAACTTCATATAGATTCTGCCACGAGCCCAGCAGCCCTCGATATCTTCAGAGTAATGGAGAGGAAGAGCGCATGATGCGTACCATGAAAGATTTGCTGAAGAAAAGCCTGGATCCGTACCTCGGTCTACTTGCATACTGACACACAACAGGAGTTTCGGGCGTCTTTCCAGCTCAGTTACTCATGGGGAGAAGACTACAAACTCGTCTTCCGGCTCTGCCTGAATGACTTCTTTTGGCCTTACCAAATCACGAGGAATTTCAAGCACAGAATACTGCAGCGAAGTTGCAACAGGCGAAGGACTACAATCACCGCCACAGTGCTACTCCTATGATTCCTCTCACTATGGGGGAGCACGTGTGGATAAAAGATTCAGGTTGCAGTGGTCGTGTCCTCAGCCCAGCTCAGCGACCAAGGTTGTACGTGGTCAAGACTCTAAGTGGTGTTGTCTAGAGGAACCGTTGTCATATGGTGCTGTTTGTAGGTGACATAAACGTCCAAGGACAAGCAACAACGGCTTCATAAGCAACACATGGAACCTTGCCATCAAGTCCGCCAAAGGATCAGCCTCGACCTTAGCGCCGGAAGCATCGTCTCCCAGTACTTCCTGCGCATCACCTGTGCCGCCTGTGAAGATGCCTCCCACGCCTGAACTGCAGACTCTACCTGTGCAAGCAAGTGTGCCTCAGTGTGGTGAAACTAAGCGTAGGCGTTCTGGCTATGCCGTGAAACCACCGCGCAGGTTGACAGATGTAACTTTCTTAGGAGCGAAGATGTAGTGGACGCTGAGTGCTATGTTGATCCTCTAATGGATGGCGCTGGGAGCATGCGCGCGCCACCCCACGTGGGGTATATGGCAGGATGGCAGTGGCGAATAAAGGGGCTTCCTGTTGTTGCAATGAGCCGTGCTCGTGTCTTAATCGGCGTCTCTGAACAGAGAGTGCTGTAGTTTTCCCCAGCCCTGGAACTGCGTAGCCGAAAGCTGCCATCCATCATGCTTGACGACGCTGTCTTCACACCCCCACTGGCTTGGCCACGCGGGGGCTATCTCGGTTCCCACTTCTTGGGAGAACCCAACATCTTCAGCGGCACCAACGAGAAAGACGCTCAGGATTGGCTGGAAGCTTATGAACGAGCCAGCGCTACCAACAAATGGAATGGTCACACGAAGCTTGGTACAGGAATTTTTCGGTTAACAGATATTTGCCGAGCTGTGGTACAGAAACCACGAGGCGGATATCCCCCCTTGGACGACCTTCGAAACCTGCATCACAGATGTTCTTGACGCCCTGGTGTGCGCGAACTTCACGCAGAACAAAGCCTACGAAGCTGGTGCCAACAAATTGGTGAGACATTCACCAGCTACATCGAGGACATCCTCGACCTCTGCCCGCGTGTCGACCCGACAATGGAGGAAACTGACGAGGTACGACATCTCGTGAAAGGCATTTTCGGCGACGCCTTTCAAATGCTGCGCTCGAAGAACACTGTCACTGTCTTTGAGCTCAACGAGCTGTGTCAGAGTTTCGACGAGCTTCGACGACAGGGTCTTCTCATGCGACGCCCTAACGTCCCGGATAACACGCTCTCAAGCCTGACTGCCACTTCTGACTTTCAGTCGGCAGATCATTGAAATTGTTCGGGCTGAGGTCGCTCGTCTACTATCGCTGCTATCAACAGCCGGCCAGCCACCATCCCCTCTGCCAGAAAATATTCGCCAGGCCATCCAGGAGCAAGTTTTTGCAGCTATGCCATCTGCACGTGACACTTCACCATTGCCATGCCCCGTGGCCTGTGCCAAGGTGAGTGCACCTCTAAGCTATGCTGAAGCTGCCGCTCGACCACCTCTTCAGACTTTCACGTCGCTTTGCATGGCTTGGCTGAGTGACCTACTCCTCGGTTGGCGTTGCCAAGCTCCATCCAGAGTAGTGGTCAATGGCGTACGCTCGACAATCAGCAAATATGCTTTGCCTGTGGCCTGCATGGCCACATAGCGCGATACTGCCATCGGTGCATCCCTGTCTATCACCAGAGCTACCACCAGAGCTTTCAGCCGGCCCCTTATGTGCCACCGCAGCCTTCGTTCACAGGCTCTCAGCACCACGACCAGATGTCATCGTACGCCGACCACCGCCCTCCTGTTGACCACCGCTCACCATTGCCTCGACGCCACTCGCCATCACCGATGCGTCGTCATCCTTCATCGCCGGAGCGGGAAAACTCATTGCTGCAGTTCCAGAGGCAGGAACTGCGTCACCCGAGAAAATACCAAAGCCTCTTTCTTGAAATTACACTGACGAATGTTCTCGGCGTATGTGTGGATGGCGTCACTGCACTCGCTCTTGTCGACACTGGTGCCGCAGTTTCCGTGGTCAGTGCCAGACTCTGCCACGTGCTCGCTAATGCACGATTTTGGACGGCGACTAGTGGTTTCGCAGGCACACGGCAATCACACCACTGCTCAGAGCCGTAGCCAGGGGGTGGCACACCAGCACCATGCCTCCCCCCCACCAAAATGTTTTGCCATATTATACAAAGCGCGAAATGTGTATTTACATGTCCGCGTCCCACTACATATCAGGGTGGTGCACCCAGCCCCCCTTAACAAAATCCTGTCTACGCCCTGCTACGGCTTGTCGCAGCTATGAGCCCATACAGGTCACAGATAATGAAGACATGAGGGTATTGTCGGAGAATTTTCCTCGACCCACAAATTCGATCGAGATCCTGAAGTAGTCCTTCAGTAAACTTGCGTTGGGTCTAGTTGGTACATAGCACAATAAGAAAAAAATTTTTGGCGCAAATACTACGCAACTATGAGATAAAGAAAAAGGAGGAGAGAAAAAAAGATTGACACCAACCTAACAATTGCTTTATTCTTCTGACAGCATCACTTATATATGCCAAAACCCACATACATTACATGGGTATGCACAGCTTTGTATTGCATACGTACTAACTGATAAAATTATTTAATACATCATACCTTAACACCTGTGTGTACACGCGTGGTGTCATATTCCACACGTCAAAGACGATATCCTAACCAAGATGTGCCCGCAAAGATCCATATCCCAAGGCATGCAAAGAAACGGAGGTATTGCTGCTACAATCACCTCCACTTTTCTTTTTGGGATGTGCTTCCAAAGCAAGCCTTGCATCTTCATTCCTGCTTCTACCTAGAATAAGCGTATCATGAAACCGCGGCAAGCAACCAAGGCAGGAGTTCAATCAATCAATTAATCAATCAATCATTTTATTTCTTTTAGATAAGGTGCAGTACAGGACTAAAAGCTCAAGAGCTTGACGAGGTCCTGACCCCGTTCACAAGTTGACAAAGCAGCAGGAATGGCAGTCAATCATGTACAACAAATATGAAATAAACATACAGGTACAACATCACAAAAAAGTAATACAAAAAGTTTATGAAAACAGCGCTAAGATAAAAAGAAAGTAGTTCCAATGTATGGTCATGAAGTGGCATGAACATGAAAAGCAATATTAAAAAGGAAAGAATGGGCATAAATTCTGAGAGATGTATCATTGAGGATAATGTATCAGTTGGGCAAAGTGTTTAATCTGACAGTTTTGTTTAGAGGAAGAATCGAAATCTTCGCGGTTAAAAAAATTTAACAAAGAAGGTAGTCTGTAGGACAATGATTGTTTGTCATAAAAGGTTCTTGAGGTGGGTACAGTCCTAATTCTTGGCGCCTGGTGAGTCGAACACTTGTGTTTACGCTAAGTTTAGCAAGATGTGTTGTGGTATTGACAAACTTTTTAGTTCAAGTGAGCAACAAGAAGTACCCCTTTATCTACTTTGTTAGCGATTTTCAAGCATGTTCTCTAAGACGATCATTTATGCGTCGTCCTTTTTACTCGGTGTAGAACCTGCCGCATACCAGAAGTATGGCATATAACACACAGGTGATGAGTGAGTGAGTGAGAACAACTTTATTATGGTCCATTGCAGACTCTGAGGTTGCCACGCGTCACCCGACTACTCCCACGTGGGCACCAGTAGGTCTAGCCTGGCGGCCCTGTCGCGGGCACACTGGACGGCCAGGATTTGGTCCTGAAGTTCTGGGCTGTGCAGAAGCGCATCCGACTCAAGTTTGCTGTAAGTCGGTACAAGCGACCAGCACTCCCAGAGCATGTGTGCTAATGCAGTGGTCTGCTTGCAAGCGGTGCAGGTGGCATCGGGGAGTTTGTGAGGATAAATTGCATTTAGGTACGCTAACGACGTGAACGAATGGGTTTGAAGTAAGCGCAACGAGACGGCCTGTGCTATATTGAGTTTTGAATGTGGCATGATGCAAAAAAATAAAGCAGATGCTGTGTTTTATTTGGCGCCCAAATAAAACATGGTGTCTTGTTCAGGCAGAGGCCTCAGGAAATTGCGGCCCCCACGTTTTTCAGGGGCGAAGCTTCTTTTAGCCTAACCTTGTCCTGCGTCAGGCGTAACCGGCAGTATCAAACAGACAGACAGACAGACAGACAGACAGACAGACAGACAGACAGACAGACAGACAGACAGACAGACAGACGGACGGACGGACGGACAGACAGACAGACAGACAGACAGACAGACAGACAGACAGACAGACAGACAGACAGACAGACAGACAGACAGACAGACAGGCAGGCAGGCAGGCAGATAGACAGACAGACGAACGGACACGTACGGACAGAAGCATGCATGAAAGCACGGATGAACGCATGGAGGGACGCATAGATGGATGGATGCACGAAAAAACGCACGGATGCAGGGATGGGCAGACACACAGACGGACAGGCAAACAAACGGACACACAGACAGACATAGACGGGCGGACGGATGAGTGGACAGATGGATGCTTCGTCCCTCTCAGCATCATTCAATCCGTATATGTGCTGTGATTTTTAACGTCCATTAATTCTATTTACATGTGCATGGGCTCTCAACATTTTCACCGTTATCGAAAATGCGGCCACCACGGCCAGAAGCGAGAACACGTTCAGATAAATGAAGTACTTGAACACATAAAATACAATTTATGCAGGTATAGATGTTGCTCGAAAGAATAGCGGAGTGGCATTTTCTTTCGCATAAATGCGATTTTGGCTGTGATGCTATATAGCTGGTATTCATCCTCGAACAACCCTGGGCTTCCGCAGCCTACGCTTCGGATATCTGCACAGCATGCGGGCAATGCGCAGAAGGCACTACTTCCGGCTGCCATGACTGGGGTCATGTACACATGTGTGTGCCTCTGCGTGATATCAAAGTTGGGCCGTTTTTCGCGCCCACCTCCGTTATCACGTTTGATCGTGCCATATTTGTGTGCAGTCATCGCACAAAATGGATTGATTGATTGATTTATCGGGTTTAACGTCCCAAAACCACCATTTGATTATGAGAGACGCCGTAGTGGAGGGCTCCGGAAATTTTGACCACCTGGGGTCCTTTAACGTGCACCCAAATCTGAGTACACGGGCCTACAACATTTCCGCCTCCATCGGAAATGCAGCCGCCGCAGCCGGGAATCGAACACGCGACCTGCGGGCCAGTAGCCGAGTACCTTAGCCACCATACCACCATGGCAGGGCTCGCACAAAATGGAAGAGTGACGAGCCTGAAAACTCACAACTGGTTAAATTTTATTCCTTGCTGAACATTATTCGCGGTCATGTAGCCATACCCGGCAGGTTGTGGCGAGGCATCGTGGCGAGTGATTCAGCGTCTCTGCCGGACTGATTTTAACGACGCGGAGGGGGGGGGGGGGTGAGTGCCTGAGAGTGGTTCACCTGCGAATGGAAACTCAGCTGAGTTCGGATTCTGCCAGCCTTGAGTAATTCATATGCGAACGAAACACGAAATACTAGAATCAAAATAACACAGTACATTCACTCAGTTTCAATGCTTTGGCAGAGACGTCTGTAAAGAGCACAACATAGCCTAGTTTTCAACGCTGGAGTATTTATTTTAATACATGCACGGTCCTCTGCGAGCCTAAATGAGAGGCACACGCTTTTGTTTTTCCTCGCTGAGGTGACCGGGCTCAGTACACTTGCGTCAAAGCACAGCTGGCTTGTAACCTTGGTCTAATGGATGTAATAGTGCTCCTGATACTTTTCATTTGATTGATCAAAGCTGTGCGTGAGCCATTCACGCCGAAATTTTAGTCTCGTGTACACTTTACCACAATCTAATCTGCTCCATGTAATGGGGTTTTCACGTGCAAGTTCGTAAACGCTGTCGAGCCCGCTGCTTCAACTACATTCGTAAAACATCGCACTAGTATTAAATTCATGGGGAAATAGACTTTAGAGCTTAAAGATAGAGCACAACGTCAGATTATCTTGCCTTTGCGCCCACAGCAACGCAGTCACCATGACTTTTCAGCTAAGGTTCGTGACCACTCGTAAAACATCGAACTATTTCTTGGCTTTGAGTCGTTCATGCGTCACAAAACTTGTCGTATATCCACCAATCAGTCCTTTATGTTTCAAAGTTCCACCGTCGAAACAAGTCTGGTGTCAAATACAGCCTCCTAACTCGTCAGAATAAGTGGGTCGACGCACACTGCAGACAGCCACCTTGTCCATGTATCACTGTTTAGCATCAGCGTCCAATTTCTCGTCGTACACGCTCACGCGAGCCCAACCCGCATTGCCCATGGCTGCAGCAGCTTCACAAATGGTAAATTTTGTACCTTCTAAATCTCAATAAAGTAAAACAAGAGCAACGTACACGCAATAACTTGTGTGCACCTGTTGGAACCGCCGTACTCAACTGCCCTATGCCACCGGCCGCCGGTATGGTGGCCTTCAAAATGGTTGCCACGCGGTTGCCAGCACAGCTGGCGCACTTTTCGCTGCCACGCCCACTAAGTTGACGTCACGCGACTCCAACCCATACAATACCGTATATCCATATACTACTGCCCATCCAAGCACTATTGCACTGCCGCGGACCTTCTGCCACCTGTTTTCATGGGCTAATGGTTAGGCCTGTTGAGCACACGCAGGGTTATTTACGCATTCATTTAGGTCTACTCGAAACCGAAAGCAAGCTTCTTTTATCCCTCCGCCGACCTACTGAAGCCCTACCACCACTCGAAAGTTTTCTGCACCTCACGTTGTTTTCAGGCACCTCGCTTGTCTTTGCCCTGCCTCCGTGATCAGACCACCTTTGATCCAACACCGTCACAAAATTCTTCAGGCCTCTTCACATGCTCCTTTCGCACCGTGCTACGTCATGCACATGGGTCAGTGGAACAACTGAAAAAACGTCTGGCCACACTGTAGTCTGGCTCCTTTCGGCGCGCTCGCCCAGGCAAGTCGGTGCTTGTGCGCCAAGCTGCTGTGAAATTTGTTTTTCGTGGCGTGCATTCGGGCTCAATGTGGTGTTTTCCGTGTCCGTGTGAGCGTTCTTTTCTCGGCATGCGCGTGTATAGATGTTTGGCGCGAATTGGAAGGATCACAACGACAGCAAGTCTGTGCACCATGGGCCGGTGTTGTGTTCCTTGGTATGGCAATGGGCCAAACTTTGGCAATGGGTCAAAATGGCGCTTCTTGTCATTCCAGGGGGATGAAGCGCAGAAACAAGCGTGGCTTTGGCTATCCCACGGAAGGGTTTTATGCCAACAGTGCATTCGAAGGTTACGAATTCTAGCATTGCTTCATCGGGTGTGTGAATTGTCTTCTTAACTGCAATAGCTGAAATTACCGAAAAAATACTCTTTGCGTACTGCGAATGCTTTAACACAACAAAGAAGAAGCGTGCGTTTCTCGGGAATATTCACTGATCAGTAGGGTGCGTTTGTAAATGAACATTGCTGAGAAGAATATCCTTCTCACAGTTTGTTAAATAACTTCTATTCTGTTATTACTGCCAAAAACTACGTCTGGTTTGGTCTCTGTGTTTTGTTTTCTGTATGTTTATGTGTGCAACCATTCTCCGATGAAGCGTGTTATGTAGCAAGTTATTGCAACAATAAAAATGTTATTTTCATGATGCGATGCAAGAAAAAATACAAAAGTAGTACAAAATATAGTTTCCTTTCATTGCAGATCTCGAAACCCGTCTTCGAAGTTGGTTTTATTTTTCCTCATCTTGCTTTCTTTATTTGTTATTAAATGAAGGACTGTAGGCATGGTACTTGCCCGGTCCATGGATAGCAATATTCATAGCGTCGCGTAAAAAAGAAATCTGTTTGCTATACAATACGCGTATCACTGTGCCATTTTTTTCAAAGACGATAGTCTTTCTTAGGGACCTTTGACGCAAAAGTTTTGGGTGTCTGTTGGTCTGTCTGTCGGTGTGTACACTTGTCCGTTTGTCCACCCCTAACAGTACTATAAACGGCACCAAATAGAACAAACGATACTCCCAACGGCCAACATCATTCGCAGCACCCACCAATATTGCTCAAGGTTCAGCGTTCATACTTGTGCGATTGTCAATTAAAAAGCAAATATTGCGCATATCTGAGGCATCATAACAACACGTCAATAATATATATGTGTACTTTTTACTAGAAAAAGCATACATAAGTAATTTTAAGGATTGTAGCCTCTATAACGCTGCACGGGCCATGCAACCTTTGCATGAAATGGCAAATGTTTCAAACGTTTTGCTAAGACGACACGGTGGTGGCACCTACCCGTCGCCTTGCGTTCTACACCTTATCACCTCAGAGACGGGCGCGCACGGCGCGCGACCCGTTTTTCAGCATAACTGCCAGCCAGCGCTCATGTCTCACGTGTGACGTGAGTTGATGAGTCCGTGCACCTCTGCTGCACACTTGAGGTACTCTAACCACAGAACACCTATACACCACTTAGAGAAAGAAACCTGTACATCCGACAGTGCAACGAAATAAAGGTAGCGGTGGCGTTGTGAACTTATCCGACCTAGAGATGGCGCTAGTAGGCCTGTCATCATCATTACGCTAGGGCAATATGGCGTTTGCTTTGGTAGCGGGTGCGTAGGGTCTCATTGCGAGCCCGCGGGTTTTCGGGCGTTTATTCGCTGCTTTTGCAGGGAGGTATTTGCGCACACAGCACCCTAACGTTACTATAATTGTTGCCGTTATGCCGCCAGGTGACCGAGAGGCATCAACTGGCAAAAAACACACTAAGCAGGTAAGCGCAATCATGAATGCTGCAGTATACATGTAAACAAGGAACATTGTCTCTCACAGAGATGAACAATACATGAAAAAATAGTGATAACCATCTGTTTAATAAAATTACCCGCTGAAATTGTGCAACTTTTTCTTGGCTCCATCAGTCAGACAACGATATTTACACTGGACACCCCTTTAACAGTACTTGGTACTGTGCTGATCATTGACTTTCTCACCACACATGCTCTCAAAAAGGGCAGTGTCAATACGATTAGCCCAAGCCGCAATATGATAATTGACAACGCATTGCCGAGCAGCACATCGCGTTGAATAAAAAGAAATAAAACAAATTCTCATCCGGAATCGGCCTCCTAAATGACAACATGCATCCTTGCACTACATTCAGAACGAATGGGAAGATCAAATATTTTCGTTGGGAACACTAATTGATCGCCTTACTGTCCTGTGCGAGCACCGTGTGATTGTTTTCTCTTCTTTGACTCGAAACTGTGGCTCGGGGTACGATTTGAAGGGAGTGAGTAATTCAAGATCACCGTTCACCACACGTTCAATAACCAAGCGGCAATCTTTTATTTAGATTCACTAAATAAACTACTGCGACGGTACGAGAAGCATTGAGAAGTTACCAGTGATTCTGTAGAAAAGTGAAGTAGTTTTTGCTAAACTAAGCCCACCAATAAAAACTTTCACTAATTATTAATTACTTGCTTGGAACCAAATGGCCCTTACTTTCTGAATGACCTTCAAAGTCTTTATGCTTTGCATTTACAGATAAATGAATGAGTTTTCTTCGTGCCAATGGTGCATAGTCATTAAAGACACTGCTCAAACGATGGACATTGGCAGAAGCCGAATTCACATTTTCATTCTTCACTACGTCCCAACTGTCTGCCTCACTCTTAACACGAGTATCATACAAAACTAGTCCTTTTGGCTATATATTTCACAGCAATACCAATAAAATAGCTGTTAGTAGACATTCAAATTATCAACATGTACAAAGACTGCCCAACTTTGATTATATCTACTGAGTGCAATCAGTCATTGTTCTTTTTTAAAAATTGCCATACCTTTAAAATGCCTTGTCATACATCAGGTATTTTACATAGCACAAATATTATCGCAGTAAACTATCGTTATTTGAACTTGGTTAAGTAAAAGCGCACAGTCCCGTGTATTTCTTTTGGGGGAAATCTCTCGACAATTTGTACACATTGGTATCCACAACAGCTGATTCAAATTGGGAGCTATCGGCCATAACATGCTGAATGCGCCGGTTCTCGTCAAACTGGGAGCCCCTTGTTTGGCTGCTCGCACAAGTCAGTCCAGAGTGATCACAACATTTTGCAAAAAGAAATCAAACTAGAGGAGGAAAACAACTGAACAGCAGCATTTCTCAGCAGACGAGATTTCTGATGCTGAACTGAAGCCCTTGGATAAGCTAGGAATGATGATCATGGAGTCACAGTGGAAAAAATGCAAGCGAATTCCAATTACTGATTACTTCTCATTTTGATTGCGTTAACTCTGTCATGAAAACAAACATGTTTCGAAGCACAATTATTGACAAATGTTTAAACACTACGGCTCACTGCTTGCGTGTATGTCGGTGCTTGTTTTTGGCGTATCAACAGCCTGATTACACCCACTGCAGGACAAAGGCCTCTCTCATGATCGGCCAATCAACTTTGTCATGTGCTTTCTGCTGCCACGTTATGAGTACCAACGTTTTAACACCATTGGCCCACCTAACCTTCTGTCTTCACTTTATGCGTTTTTCTTCTCTGTCAATCCAGTCAGTTGCCTTCAATGACCGGTGGTTATTCTGCCTGCGTACTACGTGCCCACCCCACGTCCATTTCTTCTTCTTGATTTCAACTACGATATCCTCAACACCGATTTGTTCCCTAACCCACTCTGCTCTCTTCTTGTGTCTTTTTTTCTTCTTGATTTGGACTATGATGTAATTAACACCCGTTTGTTGCCTGACCCACACTACTTGCTTTCTTCTTTTAAGGTTACACCTATCATTTTCTTTTCCATCGCTTGCTGCGTCGTCGTCAATTTAGGCTGAACCCTCTTTGTAAGCCTCCAGGTTTCTGCTCCGTAGGTAGGTACGGGCAAGCTATATTCCTTCCTCTTGAGGGTTAGGGTCAGATTATCATTCATGATTTGAGAATGCTTGCTGAATGTGGTCTACCTATTCTTATTCTTCCTTATTCTTCTAGGTGTTTTACTCTCGTGGCTCGTATCCGCGATTTCTACCTCTGCAAGACATGTCTTGCTTAATAAAGGCACGAGTTTTTGCACAGCTTTTTTTAGAACTTTGATAGTGTCACTCTGAACATGCACGCGGTATCAGTAACTGTTGCAACACTACTATAGCTGTACCTACCACTGCTTTGCGACAGTCTTTACCTTCACAGCAATCTATAAACAATGTAAAAAGAAGTGCTGCTGAATATGCAATACTACAATCATATTTGTTACCTACTAATATGTAATAAATACTCTATGCAAAGTTTGACACATAGAGTGAAGTACAGTACAGTACAGTATGTGCAGCCCATGGCATGCACTGTACGAGAATTTTCAAGCCTGCACATTTTCTGTAAACAGAGTGAATCATAAAGCAAGAAACAACAATCTCTGCGCCCAATTTCGTACAGCTTGAACATACCGTGCGCTATCACTGCTTTTCAGTATAAGGCTTCCATTTGTCCGCCTGGCATATTGGTGGCGCATGGAGTTGTCACTATAGCAACTGTAGAGCTTCTTACGACCGGATACATGTGATAATGGCCACAAAGCACAAACAGTTTGGCACTTGGTAGTTCGCACAGCAACTAATGTTGTCTTGAACAACTTCTGCGGGCTGAAAAATGACAGCATCCAAGGCAATGCGCAGAAGGCCACAGCCCAGAAATCAGCAACACTGAAGAAAAAATGATGATTTGACGGAATAAAACCTACCTTGTGTCATATGGTTTCTTCTTAAGAGGCTTAAACTACATGCAGAATGCTTCACTGTGGCCGAGAAAGCTTCTCAAATGCATGCCATGGCATTTAGCACCCATCACAGATTATTACAACACCAGTATAGGCGATCGGGACGCTCCGCAATACCGGAAAGCAGCGCCCGTACGGGCCCATAGGTGATGTCACGCAACCATCGAAAAAGGCCTTAGGAATCTAGAGGATGTTGTTTGATCAAGCTACGATGCGATGTGATGACATCATCATTTGACTGTGCAGTACGTGACGACGCTGTGGCGTCGCGACAGCACAACGCGTTTATGGCGATATGTGACATCATCTCATGGCGACTTTTCGCGTCACTTGTCCACGACAGCGCAAGACACGAGATGCCGCTGACGCGGGATGGCGACGGTCAAGTTTCGCGTTTGAAGAGGCGCCTGAGGCTTTCACCTTAATAAAGCACCCTGACCTGTAACGTTGAGAGCACCGTGCAGTGACCATTGAATAAATCGTATTTTAAATGTCTGATACCACGTAGCTCCTTCCCGTGATGACGACCTATAAAGTCATGTTAAATACATAAATCGGGTCGTTAGAGGAGAATACATAAGACCTATTGCACAGTGTATTATGTTTTATTGTACAATTGGCATACCTGTTTCAGAGCAAGTAAAACCCTCGAATTTAAAGCCTAAAATCTTCCAGCAATAAAGCTGACTACGGCGTCACGTTTACGAAGTTCAAATGGTAGCTTTTGTGAATTGGAGGTGATGAGGCTCAACGAATTGGGAATGACGTACGCGCGATAGCAATTTGAAATATATGACTTAGTATATGGACAACGAACATTCTATTTCTGACTTCCAATTGCGTGGCTGCTTCCTTTGCACGGTTGGCCTTTGCTTGTCTTCAAGGCTTTTCCTTCTTTTTAGAGCACACGTCCTAAACACCCGTTCCTGCATTGATCGGCGTCGCCGTCAGTTAATTTCCTCCTCTTTGAGTAGCTTCTACACTAGCTAAGAAGAGAAGATGTTTGAGGTTCAGAAGGGCTCCCCTCGAAGACTCGAGTGCACGGTGGCAGCGCGAAGGAGCCGCAGTCTGGTGAAGAGACGGTTTATTGCAGCACCCAGGCGTCTGCCCGAGTCCAAGCCCGAGCCTCCACTCTCTCATTTCAGATTCAAACATCCTCTTTTTAATCCTCAGTTGAATAAAGGGTCTTCTCAAAAGCCAATCACACGTGTGGGCTCGCACTGCCACAACCAATTGCAGAAACACTACATAATAGACACCACGTTCGTAAAAACAACGTTACCAAATACAACACGCAGACGGATAGGTTCTCCGCGTGTGACACTCTCTCCCATGCCAGGCCGTGCTGCCACCGTCGGCCGATTTCCGTCGGCGGTTGTTCTCACGCTCGAGCCCTGTCAGCTCTCTTATTAAATGTTGCATCGTAGAAGCCTCCTTAAGAGCGGTGAGTACTACACCGTTGGGCTCTGTGCGCTTACCAGGTGTGCATGCGAAAGCGAGGCGCCCCGACATCCTAACAGAACTCGGTAATGACGTACAGTGGGGGAGGCTATGCTCGTCTCCCTGCCGCCCAATGTCTCGGTCAGCCAAGTGGTCGCGTCCCCGCGTCATTCTCAATGGCACGCGTGCATGCCAACAATGGCTTAAACTCAGACTGTGGCGCCTGACCTGCTTCTTGCCCGACGCTCTTCCGAGTAAGCCTTCCCCTTCTAGTCCCAAACGGGGCGACCTTGACGGCTCCACTTGTGAACCGTGGGAACGAAGTAATCCCCTTTCTTTCGCGAGCTCGGGTCTTCCGCGTTCGCCTCCGCGGAACCGATTAGCTTCGCTAGCTCACGGGTTGGCAACTGGCTACGCGCTCTCCATCACCCGCATTAATTGCGCTACACACAACACGCCGGTAATTGTTGCCCCATACTAACTCCGTCATAGCGTGACGGACAGACATCAAAAATAAGATGAGATAAATGAAACAAATGTAGGGGGAGAGCCGGGATCACAAAAAAAGAACGAGAACAAAAAGAAAAAGGTGGCAGAGGAAGAGCAGTCCTAAAGAGTGTCTGGTGAATTGACGTTTTTGCTGTCGCATCCAAGACGGAGCCTGGTGCCTACTACTGGAGCCTTGGGATCGTCGAGGTACTCGAGCAGTTACTGCCAAAGCTCATTGGCAGCGTCGTCGGTGATGCGCACCGGTTTCGCCTAGGCCTTAAGAAAACTCAGGCGCCATTCCAGTGGGATGGTGGCAATGACCCCTTGCCTGATTCCTCTGCGTGGCAGTCTAGCATACTACCACAAAACACTGCTCGTGCTTGGAGAATAAGAGTAAAATAACAACCAGTCATCACACTATCCTAATCGCGGAACTAGTGGGGGGTTTATACCATCCACTTCAAAGTGCTCAGCCATAATTTTTCGCACCCATTAGCCACGCATAGCATCAACACAACAAAGTACACATAATACCTTACAGATATGCAGCGGGTCTGTGAATTATCGCCAGAAAAACAAATAATGCTGAAGTGGGATTAGTACGAAGGGGCTAAAGATTAAGAGCGTTGAGCTTCCAAACAGTGTGCGGCATGCTATTACGGTGTACCTCATTCCGAGAAACATGCACTGCTCACGCCTCCACCATCTGCGATACGCGCATGCGCACGTGCAAGATTCATGTTTTGTAGATGCTGCTCACTGTAAAGGTGACTCCAGTCACTTTGCTGCTAACGTTATGGACATAAAAAATAGAGTATTATCGGTAGCGTCAATCAGGGCGTCGTCAGCATCGAAGGCGCAGCAGCTGACCGCTGCTCCGTCGTTCCTTAGGTCGGACAGGGTAGCGATATATATGGACTTTTGGCCAGCACTTCGAGTTTTCTTGGCCGGGACTCTTTTTGAGGAGGTTGTTAGGGTACTAAGAGGTCAGGTGCTCATTCATCCCGTGATTACATAGTTCCCGGTGCTTGAGGACGCCGAAGCAGATTAGCTGGTCAATGATAATGACTTGGCCCATGCCCGGGCGCGAAGTCTCGCCGGTCACGCCAGGCATTGGGCATACCCGATGTGCCGGGTGGTTCTGATGACGGACTAGGTTGAAACTTTTTGGAAGTCGACCCACCCGGCTTCAGGGACATTCTCTCTACCTTCAACGAGGTCACTAGGCACTACCAAATGAGTCGCGTTGTCTCATCGAAATCTTGCGAAGCCCGAAGCCGTGACTGTTACGCTCTTGCATACAGTTATATCCCACACTCGCCAACAATATTCATCCTGCTTAGGTACACAGAGGTTTTCCCTCTTTGTCTCGACTATGATGTTCTCAGTGGTTTTAGGCACATGCTCTGGGTGCATCCGTTTGCACTTCAACACCAACAACAAGCCCTAAAGATCATGAAAAGAGGCAAAGCTGTTGGTGAGGATCCGGTAACATCTGATCTGCTGAAAGATTGAGGACAGATTGGGTTAGAGAAACTAGCCACCCTGTTTACGAAGCATCTTCTGACGGGAAGAGTACCAAACTCTGGGAAGAATGCTAACATCATCTTAATACATAAGATAGGAGATGAAAAAGACGTGAAGAATTACAGGCCATTCAGCCTGCTGTCCATCGCATGCAAGCTATTTACAAAGTTAATCGCTAACAGAATTAAAACAACATTAGAAATACATCAGCCAGAAGAACAAGCAGGATTTTGAACAGACTACTCAATAATCGACAACATTTATACTATCAATCAGGTAATAGAGAAATGCTGAGAATGTGGTCAAACGCTATGCAAAGCCTTCATAGATTACGAGAAGGCGTTTGATTCAGTGGAAATATCAGCAGTCATGCAGACACTGCGAAATCAGGGCGTCACCGAAGCATATGTAAACATCCCGGAAGAAATCTACAGCGGATCAGCGGCTACCACTGTGCTTCATAAAGAAAGCAATAGAATACCAATCAAGAAGGGTGTAAGTCAGGGGGATACAATCTCTCCAATGCTATTTACCGCGTGCTTACAGGAGGTTTTCAAGGCCTAGAATGAGAACAGTTAGGCATAAGAGTTAAGGGAGAGTACCTTAGTAACTTGCGCTATGCCGATTACATTGCATTGCTGGGTAACTCAGGGTACGAATTTCAACTCATGATTACGGAGATAGACAAGGGGAGCAGAAAAGTAGGCCTCAAAATTAGTCTGTAGAAAACGAAAGTAATGTACAACAACCTCGGAAGAGAACAGCGCTTCGAGATAGGTAATAGTGCGGGGAACTAGCTCACTAGATTCCCTACTGACCGATCGTACCCTCGCGATCTCCGACGTCAGCGTAGCTCTGGCCGACTGGGCTGGCCCTACGTCATCTCCTGGCGCCGATCTCTGAAGACAGCGTAGCTATGACCTACTGGACTTGCCCTACGCTGTCTCCTGACGCCGACAAGAGCTCTCATGCAAATGGTGCCCCGTCGTAGGGCGCCTATGACCGTGTTTCAATCTTTCCTATCTCTCCTATCCCTTCATATGTCCTCGCTCACTGTCCCAGCTAATCTCTCTCTCTTTCTCTCACTCTCTTTCTCTCCCTCTCTTTCTCTCCCTCTCTTTCTCTCCCTCTCTCTTTTTCTCTCTCTCTCTTTCTATCTCTCTTTTTCTCTTCCTCTCTCTCTCTCTACCTTTATTCCTATCTTTTTAATCTCTCCTCACCCCCTTCCTTGTGAGCAACTGTTGAGGTGTCGCACCCTGATGCAGACAATTACGGGGCTCACTTTTCTTTTCCCTCTTATAACCACTTCTAGGTAATAGTGCACTTGAAGGTGTAAAATAATATGCCTAATTAGGACAGGTAATAACCGTAAAGCCGAATCACGAGATTAAAGTAATGGTATGGAGCACATTTGGAAAGCACTCTAAAATCATGACAGGTAGATTGCCACTATCCCTCAAGAGGAACGTATATAACAGCTGCATCTTGCCGGTGGCTAGCTGTGGAGCGGAAACCTGGAAACCTACCAAGAAAGTTCAGCTTAAAATGAAGACGACGCAGTGAGCAATGGACAGGAAAATGGTAGGTGTAACTTAAGAGACAACAAGAGAGCAGAGTGCATTAGGGAACAAACCGGGGTGAAGGATAGCATAGTTGAAATCAAGAAGAGAAAATTGAGTGGGGCCGGGCATGCAGCACGTAGACAGGATAACCTCTGGTCATTAAGGGGAACTAACTGAATTCCTAAAGAAGGCAAGCGAGTTAAGGGGAGACAGAAGGTTAGGACGACGACCAAGAACGAATTGATGGAAGAATTACTTTATTAATTTCTCAAAAGCCGTGACCAATTTTACCACCTCCGGGCTAACGAGAAGGCCCACGATGTGGTGGGCTAGGCCATCCTGCCCAACGTAGAAGCGGCCCGCAGTCTTCCAATATATAAACGTGGTGAAGATCCTTCCACACCCGAATAAATGTTACTGAATATATATATATATATATATATATATATATATATATATATATATATATATATATATATATATAGATTGTAAGAATTCATTGGACGTAATCTTCCTCATCTGTCAATAACCATCATCAGTCTTCGCCCGTTCCTCTTCTTCATCGGCGCCACCTTGCTGTTGCTTGAATAAAGCGTCAGCTGAACCGTTGTATTTCAAGGGGTGGAAGGTGCTTCCCGATCTCTTCGACCTCTCTCCATCCAAAGCCAGCTAAGCGACGTCCCGAACGGAGCTCCTGGAGCTCCGTTCGGGACGTCGCTTACGCCAGCAGAGCACCATGGCACAAGAGCAAGCCCAACCGAACCACCCGCCAGCGCAACCACCAGCCGCCAACACTAGCCCGGTCAACAACCCCCCTCGGGAGCCTCCAATCTTCTCCGGTATGCCTGGCGAAGATGTCGAAGACTGGCTCGACAACTATGACCGTGTAGGTGTCTACAACAACCGGAACGAGGCATTGAAAACCGCACGCGCCCAGTTTTACGTCTCTCAGGTTGCCAAGACGTGGTTCCTGAATCATGAGAGCGACTTCCGCGATTGGTCTTCCTTCAAAGACTAGCTCAGACGCATTTCTCGGCACACCGACCGTTCGTTCAGAAGTTGCCCGCAAGAAACTGGCAGAACGCGTTCAACATTGCGGTGAGTCCTAAGCTTCCTATATTCAGGATGTGCTTGCACTTTGCCGCCGTATCGACGAGACCATGCCAGAAGATGATCATGTCCGGCACCTTCTGAAGGATATCGGACCTACCGCTTTCAACGCCCTCGTTGCGCACAACCCTTCGACGGTTTCTGACGTCGTCTCTGTATGCCAACGTCTTGATACCTTGCAGTCAATCCGCCTGCGACCCGACTTCTCTGAAAACCCCCTGGCAAACAGTATGAAGCTCCGATACATCATTCGAGCCATAATTCGTGAGGAATTGCAAGCCTACAGTTTACCTTCTTCTAATAACGTTCCCGCTCAACCCGCCTCTAGCGATCTGCGTGGCATTATTAGGTAAGAAATGTCAGCGTTTCAGAGCACCCGCCGTGCTCCACCATGCCCCCTACCCGCTTCGTATGCACAGATCGCTTCAATGCAACCCTCGCTGTCTCAAGTACCACCACCTGTGCCTGATCATGAACATCTCGCACCTCTAGTCGCCCGTCCACTGAACCCAACCTATCATTCTTCCTGGCTGACCCCACGGCCTATTTGCTACTACTGAGGAATTCAAGGACACATTTCCCGGGTCTGTCGACGTCCGCAGCAAGATGAACGTCGTGGTTATGCCGCTTTTGAACGAGACGACACATGTGCTCGAGGTTACTACCGTTATGCCGACAGTCGTTCCAACCACCGATCACCGTCTCCTGTGCGCATTTCCAACACGACCAACAATACACGTGCATCCCGACCACGCTCCCCTTCGCTACTCCGACGCTCTGTTTCACCACTTTGGCCTGTCTCTCAACTGGCTGCCCAGCGATCGGAAAACTAAACAGTGCAGTTTTTGGAGGGAAAACTGCATCGCGGCAAAATGACCCAAGTCCTCTTAAACGACCGTCAAATATGTTATTGGTAACTGTGCAAGGTGTGCGGGTGTTGGCTTTGGTGGACACGAGAGCAACTATTTCAGTTATGCATGCCGGCTTTTGTTCTTGATTGCGGAAAGTGAAGACACCCTACTTTTGATCATCTTTGATTGGGGCCAATGGAGCAATAGTTAGACCATCGGCCGAATGTACAGCGCGTGTCTTCATTGATGGTATTCGTCATCACATCACCTTCGCTGTCTTAATTTCATGTGCTCATGAGCTAACTTTAGGTTGGGACTTTCTCTCATCAGCATCTGCATTAATTTCTTGCCGTCAACGTGTAGTTGAAATGACCGAGACCGACCACTGCAGCGAAGGCGTTGACGAAAAACCATTGCATTTCTTCACAGCTTCCGAATCCATACTGCTCCCGGGTCAGGAGCAACACATCACCATCACTTCTCCGAATATTGCCAAAGGTGACGTCCTTATCACCCCTTCCAGCAGCTGTCTAGCTCGCGGCGTTGTAGTCCCCTCCAGCCTGGTGCGGTTCAAAGACAGTGCTGCGATAATCCTTGGCCTGAACCCTACCCCAGAGCCTGGCCTCCTACCCCAAGGTTCTGCGGTGTCATGTTATGTGGATACCCAACCGGTATTTTGGTCTCTCTTGACGCCTTGACAGCTCAGCCACAACAGGCCCAGTCTGTTACTTCTTCCTCCTTTGCTCCCGGGATAAATCCTGACCTTTGTGCTTCTCAACATGGGGCGTTGCTAAATTTGCTAACGAAACACCAGGCCTCCTTCGATGCCAATGCTTCGGCATTAGGACAGACCACAGTTGCGCATCATCGCATCGACACTGATGGTCAGACTGTTGTACGCCGTCGTCCCTACCGACTCTCCTTGGCCGAGCGCAAAATGATCGAGGAGAACGTGACCGATGTGCTAAAAAGAAACATCATACGAACCCCTACCAGTTCTTGGTCATCACCCGTTGTGTTGATACAAAAGAAGGATGGATTGGTACGATTTTGTGTTGATTACCGCGCGCTCAACAAGGTAACCCGAAAGGATGTATATCTGATGCCCCGTATAGATGATGCACTTGACTCATTGCAAGGTGCCCAATACTTCTCCACCCTTGACCTTCGGTCCGGGTATTGGAAAATACCGATGGACGAAGCAGACAAAGAAAATACCGCCTTTTCTACGCCGGACGGTCTTTACGAGTTTAACGTAATGCCATTCGGCCTATGTAAGGCTCCCGCCACATTTTAAAGGATGATCGACACTGCTCTTCGTGGCTTCAAGTGGAAAACTTGTCTATGCTACCTCAATGACATAGTCTTGTTTTTTCCACTTTTGCTGATCATCTGCAATGCCTAGATCAAGTGCTCACATGTCTCTCCAATGCTGGACTTCAATTAAACACAAATAAGTGCCATTTCGGCAACACAGCTATAAGAGTTCTAGGACATCTCGTTAGTAAAGATGGCATCCAGCCTGATCCTGACAAAATTTCCGCAGTCCTCAACTTTCCGCGACCCTTTCGCTCCAGAGAACTACGCAGGTTTCTTGGACTCGCATCGTATTTTCGCCACTTCATTCGCAACTTTGCCACTATTGCCGCTCCTCTCCACAAGCTCCTTGCCAGTACCGGTTCCTTCGATTGGAATGATCAATGCGAAGCCTCATTTCAGGAACTCAAGCAGGCACTGACATCCCCACCGGTGCTTGGTTATTTTGATGACAGGGCAGCTACGATATTACACACTGACGCTAGTGGACAAGGAATTGGCGCCGTACTCCTCCAGCGCGACCATGCCTTTCGCGAGAAAGTTGTCGCGTATGCAAGCCGCACTCTGACCTCTGCAGAGAAGAGGTACTCGATCACCGAACAAGAGTGCTTGCCTGTTGTCTGGTCTATCCAAAAAATTTATCCGTACCTACATGGTCGACATTTTACTGTTGTGACAGACCACCATGCCCTTTGCTGGTTGTCCACAATCAAAACCTTGTCGGGACGACTTGGCCGCTGGACTTTTCGATTACAATCTTATGACTTTGACGTCATCTACAACACTGGAAGACAACATCAAGATGCCGACGCTTTGTCAGGATGCCCTTTGCCACAGTTTTCGGCACACGTCACATCCCCTTGTCAAATTGGCTATATGGAGGACGCCTCGTTGATATCAGCCATTTCTTCCCTACCTTCATCCACCCGTGCGTCAGTACTTACTACTCACCAGCAAGCCGATTCTTACTGCACTGACATCATCGGTCGGCTTACCGGCGCTTCATCTTCTCCTAATGCCAGGCTCCGGAAACAGCACCGACTATTCAAGTTGGAGGACGATGTGCTATATCAATACATTTTTCACCCGGAAGGCCACCGATGGGTTCCTGTCGTACCACGCGCACTACGCACTGAAGTTCTGCGCACTTCCCACGACGACCCGACGTCAGGACACTTCGGTTACTACAAAACATACGAGCGCATCCGCAGTCGATTCTTCTGGCCAGGTCTTTCCACGACGGTAGCTAAATATATCGCCTCGTGCGCACTTTGCCAACACCGCAAGCGGCCCACAACTGCTCCAGTCGGGACCCTACAACCACTTCCTTGTCCATCAGAGCCGTTCTCTGTCGTCGGAATTGACCTCTTCGGGCCCCTCCCAACTACTTCAGACGGCAAGAGATGGATTGTCACCGCTGTTGATCACTTGACCCGGTACGCTGAGACGGCCTCGATCACTTCAGGAACTGCTTCGGAAGTAGCAACTTTCTTCTTGAATGCTATTTACCTACGTAACGGAGCCCCTCGGGTTCATTTGAGCGACCGGAGCAAGGCATTTCTTTCAAGCACGCTCAGAGAAGTTCTTCAAGCATCAAAAGCAGTTCATAAAACAACATCTAGCTATCAACCGAAAACCAATGGCTTAACGGGAAGATTTCATCGCACGCTGTGTGACATGCCGTCCATGTATATCCGACCGGACCATCGCAATTGGGATGCCGTACTTCCCTTTGTCAAGTATGCATATAATACGTCAGTTCAACGAACCACAGGCTATTCTCCATTTTTCCTAGTATACGGACGCCAACCGACATCACCACTCGACGTTTCATTCTTTTCTGGCCCCGTCAAGTCTTCACAATGCGTTTGCGACCAGATTCTGCCCCGTGTTGCTCGATGCCGTCGTCTTGCCCGTATAAACACCGAAGCTAGCCAAGAAGATCGCAATTATCGTTACTATGCCACTCACCGCGTCGTTCTCTACCGCCCTGGCGACGATGTACTTCTGTGAACTCCTGCGTGAACGCCTGGCTTATGCGAGAAGCTTGAGTAATGCTATCTTGGCCCCTACAAAGTTGTCGAACAGACCTCACCGGTGAACTACATTGTCACACCTGTTCATGTCCCCTCTGACCAACGCTGCCACGGGACAGAGATTGTGCACGTTTCGCGTCTCAAGCTCTATCGTATGCGTTCCCCAGCGCAATTCGCGGCCAGGCTGGCCGCTTCCGTCGACGAGGGAAATTAGTGTAAGAATTCATTGGACGTCATCTTCCTCATCTGTCAATAACCATCATCAGTCTTCGCCCCGTTCTTCTTCATCATCGGCGCCATCTTACTGTTGCTTGAAGATGCTGTTGCTTGAAGCATATATTTCAATATATATTAATATATATTTCTATATATATATACATATATATATATAGATATAGATATAGATATATATAGATATATATATATATATATATATATATATATATATTGCACCGATGCTGAGGCAGACAGGCTAAAAAAACAAGCAACTTTATTAGGGCGAACTTGTGCCCACAAGACTAATGAATATGGTCGTCGAGTCCGAGTAGCCGAGAGGCACAGATTCAACTACCTTCCTCTTCCTCGTTGTTGGAGCGCACGAACGCGTGACGCATGCCAGCCGGGTCTTGCTGGTGCTCTTGCCATGATGATTGCGGCGGCTACTTGAACGTGGCTAACCTGTCACGGCATTATCCCCCTCCTCAGACGCATCGTCCCGATGCTTGAGAGTGAAATGATACATGCGCCCTCTCGCTCATTTTCCGACGATCTGTCATGATAGGGCTTCATGCGGACTACGTGTACCACATCCATGGTATTGCGGCGTCTTGAGCTCACGTGTCCCACGGATCTGACTTCATAAGTGACGTCACTGATACAGTTGAGTACTTCATAAGGGCCGAAGTATTGACAAAGAAGCTTTTCAGAGAGTCCGTGGTGGCGCACTGGGATCCATATCCACACTTTGTCACCGGGATGATAAAGTGCGTCACTGCGTCGCTTGTTGTACCGACTAGAGTCGACGTGCTGTTGACGGCGTATTCGGTATCTTGCCATTTGTCGTGCTTCTTCGGCTCTTTGCAAGAAGTCATCTAAGTCAGGTGGATAGCTGTTTTCGTCCTGTAGTGGTAACATGGCATCCAGCGGGGTGGTCACTCTTCGACCGAATACTAGTTAGAAAGAGGCAACGTGGGTTGTTTCTTGAACGGATTTACTATATGCGAATGTTACGTAGGGTAATATTTCATCCCACTGTTTATGTTCAACATCGACATACATTGATAGCATGTCGGTCAGAGTTTTGTTGAGGAGTTCGGTTAAGCCATTTGACTGACGGTGATACGCCGTTGTTCTTCTGTGATCGGTATTTGTCATGCGCATCAGACATTGCATAAGGTCTCCAGTAAATGCTGTGCCCCGATCCGTAATAACGACGATGGGCGCACCATGTCTGAGCACTATGTTGTTCACAAAGAACTTGGCGACTTCGGCAGCTGTCGCACTGTACAGAGAGTCAGTCTCAGCATAACGGGTCAGATAGTCTGTAGCTACGACAATCCATTTCTTGCCTGCACATGATGTCGGGAAAGGTCTTAGGAAGTCCATGCCGGCTTGTTGGAATGGGGCATCCGGAGGGTCTATTGGGTGGAGAAGGCCGGCTGGTTTTACGGCTGGAGTTTTGCGCCGTTGACATTGACGACAAGTTTTCACGTAGCGCTGCGCTGATGCGAGCAACTTAGGCCAATAGTACTTCAGGCGAATCCTGGCGAATGTTCGGCTCACACCCATGTGACCGGATGTTGGCTCGTCGTCGCATGCATGCAGAATTTCCTGTCGCATGGCTGTGGGCACAACTAGTAAAAACGTTTCGCCATTAGGTTCAAAGTTCCTCCTGTAAAGGACACTTCCTCGAAGGCAGAACGTGGAGAGCCCTCTGGAGAATATTGTTACGGGGAATAAAGTATGCACTGGTGAGCAAAAACGTACTGGCGAATATACTGGCGAGCTAATGCGTACGACGCTGCTGCAGTCCGAGCACGTTCCCGTTCAGCACTTCGTCGTCGTCATCCTCAGGCATCTACTTAGCCCGTGACATTACCCGCCGGCGGCAGAAGCACCGTCCCGGTGCGATCAATCCTCGGGGCGTGAGAAGTATGGTTTAAGCCGTGAGACGTGCACTATATCGGTCGGGACTGAAGCTGGTACTGACGTGGTATGGAGAGGAGCTATCTCATAGGTCACGCTGGTGACGTTGCGTATGACGCGGTAGGGGCCAACGTAACGGGACATTAGTTTTTCGCTGAGACCAACACGACGTGATGGGAACCACAGCAAGACGAGTGACCCAGGAGATTACTGTACGTCGTGGTGCCGGCGATCGTAAGCACTCTTTTGGTTAAGTTGCGAGGCACATAAACGAACCCTGGCGACTTGGCGGACGATGTCAGCTCGGGCCAGGGCGTCACGAGCATAAGCAGTCGATGAGGGGGCGTCAGATTGGAGCATGGTGTCTATGGGCAAAGGCGGGTGATAACTGAACAGTAGGTCAAAAGGGGAAAATCCAGCTGTATCATGACGTGAACTGTTGTATGCGAAAGTAACGAAAGGTAAGTGGATGTCCCAATCTTTGTGATCCTTGGAGACGTACATCGCTAAACATATTCGTCAAGGTACGGTTGAGGCATTCCGTGAGGCCATTGGTTTGCGG
This sequence comes from Rhipicephalus microplus, assembly GCF_043290135.1. Taxonomy (NCBI): domain Eukaryota; kingdom Metazoa; phylum Arthropoda; class Arachnida; order Ixodida; family Ixodidae; genus Rhipicephalus; species Rhipicephalus microplus. Next base: position 1,576,869 of record NW_027464594.1, read on the forward strand.
ATGGTACGCTGTAGTGAACTTGTGGTGGGTAGAGAAGGATCGCAGGAGCTCGTCGACTACTTTAGATAGAAAACAGCTGCCGCGGTCGGTGATCAACTGACGAGGAGCACCATGACGCAGAATGATGTCATGAAGAAGGAAATCGGCTATATCAGTAGCGCAGCTGGTGGGGAGGGCGCGTGTAACGGCATACCGCGTTGCGTAGTCGGTAGCAATAGCAATCCACTTATTACCGGTGGCCGACACGGGAAAGGGTCCTAGAAGATCGAGGCCGACTCGGAAAAATGGCTCATCTGGTACTTCAATGGGCTGGAGGGTACCAGCAGGTCTCATAGCAGGTGTCTTGCGGCGCTGGCAGAGGTCGCATGCCGCAACGTACTGTCGCACAGAACGGTAGAGGCCAGGCCAAAAGAATCGGCGGCGAATGCGGTCATACGTGCGTGACACCCCTAGGTGTCCAGCGGAGGGGGCATCATGCAGCTGGGCCAAAACGTCTGAGCGAAGATGCACAGGAACAACGAGTAAAAGCTCAGCACCATCAGGGCGGGTGTTGTAGCGTTGCAGGATGTCGTTGTGAAGAACGAAGAGTTGTAAGGAGTGGTCAGGGTGGGGAGAGTGCAGACCATTGATAATAGCACGCAAACAGGGGTCGCGGCGTTGTTCAGCAGCTATGTCGGTGAAGTCGGTAATTGAAAGAACGAGGGCCTCTTGCTCATCTTCCCTCGTGTCAGGGGGATCGACTGGGTAACGGGACCAGCAGTCGGCATCCTTGTGAAGTTGTCCGGATTTATAGGATACGGAAAAAGTGTACTCTTTTAAGCGCAGCGCCCAGCGACCAAGGCGACCCGTAGGGTCCTTGAATGAGGAGAGCCAGCAAAGCGCGTGGTGGTCGGTATTAACTGAGAATGGTCGGCCATACAGGTACGGTCAGAATTTCGCAATGGCCCAGACAAGAGCTAAGGACTCGCGTTCTGTGATGAAATAATTTTGTTCCGAGCGCGACAACAGTCAGCTTGCATACGTGACGACGCGGTGCATGCCTTGTGACCGCGCGAGCACTGCGCCTATGCCGTGGCCACTGGCGTCAGTACGAAGCTCCGTGGCGGCAGATGGGTCGAAGTGTGCTAGGACTGGTGGATTGGTGAGAATGTCAACGAGCGATGAGAAGGTGTTTGCTTGCTGTTGGCCCCAGGTGAATGCGACATCCGTTTTGAGGAGGCAGGTTAGAGGACGGGCTACTTCAGCAAATTTCTCGACAAAACGACGGAAATAGGAGCAGAGTCCCAGAAAACTTCGGACGTCCTTGGCTGAGCGGGGTGTGGGGAAGTCGCGAACTGCTCGGACTTTCGCAGGGTCTGGTTGAACGCCCGCAGCGTTAACAAGACGGCCGAGTACGCAGATTTGGTGTTGCCCAAAGCGGCATTTGGACGAGTTAAGTTGCAAGTTGGCACGTCGAAAAACATCAAGCACTGCGGACAGACGGGTAAGATGTTCGTCGAAAATAGTCGAAAAAACAATAACGTCGTCAAGATAGCAGAGGCAGATGGTCCACTTCATGCCTCGAAGGAGAGAGTCCATCATGCGCTCAAATGTCGCGGGGGCATTGCATAATCCAAAAGGCATCATCTTGAACTGATAGAGTCCATCAGGAGTCACGAAGGCCGTCTTCTCTCTGTCTTTGTCGTCCACAGCGATCTGCCAGTAGCCTGAGCGAAGGTCTATTGAAGAGAAATATTTGGCACCGTGCAAGCAATCGAGTGCATCAACTATGCGCGGTAGGGGATATACATGTTTCTTGGTAATATGGTTCAGATGGCGGTAATCGACACAGAATCTCCAGCTATTTTCCTTCTTTTTAACAAGTACAACGGGTGAGGACCAGGGACTAGATGAGGGTTCGATTATGCCCTTATCAAGCATTTTATCGACTTCTCGCTGTATAATAGCACGCTCCTGGGCCGACACACGGTAGGGTCGTCGGCGAATGGGTCGAGCGTCACCGGTGTCGATGCGATGGGTTACCACGGATGTCTGGCCCAAATTACGGTCGCCGAAGTCAAATATGTCCTGATAAGAAGCAAGCACACGGCAGAAAGCAGAGACTTGTTCAGAGGTGAGCTTGTCAGATAGCATTGGCTTGAAAAGGTCGCAACAGGAACGTGACGAGAACGACGTTGATGAAAAATCGGGTGGCGAATCGGTGGTTAGAGCGAAAACTGTGTGGTCGACCAGTGGTGTAAGATGCGCAAGTGACATGCCGCGAGAAATAACTTGCGCTGAGAGGCCGAAATTGAGGATGGGAAACGAATTTCGGTTGTCCTTAATGGTAACCACCGTGTTGGGGAGAGCAACATCGCGTGTCATTGTGACGTCAGAAATTGGGGCAGCAACATAATCACCATCGGGTACTGCAGGATATGGCGAGAGTTGGACTTGGACTGCGGCTTGCGGTGGAAGTCTAAGGAAATCGACAGAGCGTAGACGAGGTGGGCTAATAGAGACGGTCTCCGAAAAGGATGGTAGTTCGAGCCGAAGAAGACCTTTGGAACAGTCAATGAGCGCAGCGTGTGAAGTCAGAAAGTCGAGTCCAAGGATGAGGTCATGAGGGCAATTTTCTAGTACAGCGAACAGAACTGAAGTTTGATGCTCAGAAATTGTTAATCGCGCAGTGCACATTCCAAGCACAGCAGGAGTACTCCCATCTGCTGTACGAACGGTAGGTGAAATCGCAGGCGTCAGCACTTTTTGGACGCGGCGGCGGAGGTCTGAGCTCATCACAGATATTTGTGCACCGGTATTAATAAGAGCAGTTATATGTAAACCATCAACGAGAATTGTAAGGAGGTTGCACCGCTGGTCGGGAGTAATCAGATGATTTGCAGTCCGAGTCGTGTATGCAGCGTCACCTCCGGGGGCTGCACCGGCTAGTTTTCCGAGCGACGGTCGTAGGGAGACCGAGAACGGCGGGGTTGGGGCGAGCGGGACTGACGACGCATGGGCGATGGCGAGCGGCTGGTCCGACGTTCTGGATTATGCTCTGCACCTGTCTCAGCACGGTAGGACGGGGCATAAGGTGCACGTTCAGAGCGAGGCCGCCAATCATAGAAGCTCGGTCGAGGCGATGAGGTCCAACGGCTGCGGCAATGGCGAGCGATGTGTCCTATCCGATGGCACGTGAAACATATGGGCCGATCATCATGAGTGCGCCATTCAGCGGGGTTTCGTCGTGGCGTGAACGTGCGGTTCGGAGTGGCAGCCGCAACGACTGTAGCCGAGCTGGAAGTAGCAGGGGCATTTTGATGAGGTGGCTAAATGCCCATATTCGCGATCTCTTGGCGAACCACGGCCTGTACCATTGAAACAGCATCGTGGTTGTGTCCTGGCGTGCTGACGCTAGACATAGCGGGAGCCATAGCCTCGAGTTCCCGACGGACTATTCTGGTGACGTTTTCTGGCGCTGGTGGTTGGTGTAGTGTGGGCAAATCTTCGCAAGAGGATGTAGCTGCCGTGTTGGGAAGGTGGTGAAATCGGTGAACTATGCGCCTACTTTTTGCCTGTTCGAAGCGACGACATGCTTCGATGACCGACTCCACCGTCGAGCAGTCCTTGCACAGGAGAAAATTGAAGGCGTCATCCGCACTTACTTTCAGGATGTGTCCGACTTTGTCCTCGTCGAGCATGTCCTTGTCGACCTTGCGGCACAAATCCAACACGTCCTGGATGTACGCGATGTACGGCTCTGTGGATGTCTGGGCACGAGTCACAAGCTCTTTCTTTGCGGCCACTTGACGTCCGATGGGTTTCCCAAATAGATAGCGCAATTTCTGCTTACAGACGTCCCAGCTAGTCAACTCTTCTTGATGTGTCTCGTACCAGAGTTTTGCCGTGCCATGCAAGTAGAAGATGATGTTCGCCAACATAAGCGTCGGACCCCAATGGTTGCTGCTGCTGACGCGCTCATATTGAACCAGCCAGTCATCGACGTCTATGCCACTTGTGCCGTTGAATGGACCTGGGTCACGAGGTTGCACCCCAACGATCGGCTGCGGGGCTGACGGATCTTGTTGACATTGAGTAGCCTGGTCAGTCATCGTGGTAGCTGCAATACGCCGTCTACTTCGAAGATCCAGCTCGTTGGGCTGTATAGCGAGTGGTACCCCGCACCTTCCACCAATGATGTTACGGGGAATAAAGTATGCACTGGTGAGCAAAAACGTACTGGCGAATATACTGGCGAGCTAATGCGTACGACGCTGCTGCAGTCCGAGCACGTTCCCGTTCAGCACTTTGTCGTCGTCATCCTCAGGCATCTACTTAGCCCGTGACAATATGCGAGGAGCTTGAACGTCGAGACCCTGCAGGTGTTGTATAAGCGCCAGATTATCTGGGTCATCTCGTTGTTGTTGAGCGATTTCGGATGCGTCGACAACACCTAGAAACGGGAAGTCTTCCTCTTCAGGTACACTTGGATCGACGGGAGAGCGTGACAGGCAGTCCGCATCACTGTGTTTCCTTCCAGATTTGTATACGACCGTAATGTCATACTCCTGCAGCCTAAGGCTCCATCTGGCTAGTCGACCTGACGGATCTTTGAGATTTGCTAGCCAGCATAGAGCATGGTGGTCACTGACAGCTCTGAACGGTCTGCCATAAAGGTAGGGTCGAAACTTATTTATTGCCCAAATCACTGCGAGACACTCTTTTTCAGTAGCAGAGTAGTTTGCCTCAGTTTTGAGCGTTTGCGGCTGGCATAGGCTAACACTTTCTCTTGACCATTTTGCCACTGGACCAGGATGGCGCCGAGGCCGACATTTCTGGCATCGGTATGGACTTCAGTGTCGGCTGTCTCATCAAAATGGGCAAGTATTGGTGAACCCTGTAGCCGTTTTCTTAATTCATCAAAAGCTTTCTGTTCTTCGCTTTCCCATGTGAAGGGCACGTCGTCTTTCGTTAGTTTTGTAAGAGGTTCCGCAATCTTTGAGAAGTTTTCCACAAATTGCCTATAGTAGGCACATAAACCCAAACATCGACGCACTGACTTTTTGTCTTTGGGTGTAGGGAACCTCTGAACAGCGGCTGTCTTTTCTGGATCAGGACGAACACCGTCAGAACTAATGACATGTCCAAAAAATGTCAGCTCTTCGAAGCAGAAGTGGCATTCTTCGGGTTTGATTATCAAGTTTGCTGACCGGATGGCTTGTATTACAGTGCGCAGTCGCTCTAAAGGTTTGTCGAACGTTGCAGAGAATACCACCACGTCATCCAAATACACTAGCCATGACTGCCATTTCGATCCCGCGAGGACAGTGTCCATCATTCGCTGGAACGTCGCTGGCGCGGAACAGAGGCCGAATGGAAGCGCTTTGAATTCGTAGAGGCCATCTGGTGTTACGAATGCCGTTTTTTCACGGTCCCGCTCGTCTACCTCTATTTGCCAATATCCGCTTTTCAGATCCAAGGAGGAGAAAAAATTTGCGGATTGCAGCCGATCTAGTGTATCGTCAATACGTGGCAAGGGGTAGACATCTCGTTTAGTTACACTGTTGAGTTTTCGGTAGTCGACACAGAATCTGAGCGTGTTGTCTTTCTTCTTAACGAGCACTACGGGGGATGCCCACGGACTATTTGAAGGATGGATAACATCATCCGAAAGCATTTCCTCCACTTGCTTCTTAATGATTTCCCGTTCTTTCTGTGACACTCGATATAGATGCTGGCATATTGGCCTCGTGTCGTCTTGCGTTATAATTCTGTCTTTCGTAATTGACGTGCACTGAACCTTCGAGGCAATTGAAAAGCAATCAGAGAATTCTTTTACTAAGGCGTAAATCTGTTTCTTTTGACTGTCCGGAAGGCTCTGGTTGACGGTCACAAATGAGTCGATGTTGCAGGCCACTGGTCGAGTGGTTGACGTGGTTAAGCTGCATAATTCTGTCGCCATACAGAAGTCGTGTGAATAGGCAATAGCCGTGCCTTGAGCGATGTATTGAAGTTCATTGGAGAAATTCGTAAGTAGGACATCTGCACGGCCATTCGTCAAGTGAACAAGACCCCGAGCTACGCAGACACCTTTTTTAAAAAACAGCCCCACATTTGTATCCGCTATGCCTACGCGGTTGTAAAATGCGTCATTCTCTACGAGCACCATTATACTGCAGAATTGGCGGCACAGTTACGTCATCATGAACAACACGTAGAGCAGTTAGGCGTCGCTCCTCAGATTCCTCTACAGGTGTAGCTCGCTCAGTCGAAAACGACACGCTGGACCTACGCAGGTTAATTACGGCACCATTAGCTCGCAAAAAATCCATTTCTATAATGAGGTCTCTTGAACATTCTGGTAGCACAATGAAATCAGCAACGTAAATAAAGCCCCGTATTTCAAGTCTTGCGGTGCATCTGCCAAGGGACGTAATAATGTGACCACCTGCCGTGCGTATCTGCGGTCCACTCCGCTGTGTCACAACTTTGTTTAGCTTCTTCACCATCTTGTGACTTATCACTGAATAATCGGCACCGCTGTCGACTAAGGCATTCAGCTCCCATCATTCTATTCTCAACCACAAATCTGAAGTAACGCTTTCGTGGTTGCACCCATTTACCGGAAATACACCGTCGTCGCCCTCAAGCCATATTGGAGGATCTTCGTAATTGATGTTATCAGCGGCCTCACCTCCACAGGTCGCTTGCTTCAGTTTTCCGGGAGTGGACTTGGAGAGCGATGACCAGGCTGCCTTGAAGGTGCACGTGGGCTGAATGACCGGTAGCACATAGGCGATGGTGACCGTGACCGACGTTGGCGTAGAGGTGGTGAGTTCTGGCGAGTAGACAAGTACTCCACAATCTCCGCTGGTCGTTCGCCGTTTCGGGGGCACGATGCATACGACGGGAAGCCTCTTAATCCAGCCTGTCGGTAAGGGCAGAATCTGTACAAATGACCCGCTTCGCCACAACGGAAACAAAGAGGCCTGCGCTCGTGATCACGCCAGACGCCACTTTTCCTGGGCCTAGGCTCCACATAGCGATGCGTGCTACGTGCTCCTGGGGGCAGATAGGTAGCCGTTGGTTCCCGTGGACGAGGTGCGCTGCGTGCTGTAGATGGAAGAGGAGTCGCCGCCATCGGAACTGCTGCATTGTTGTGTACTGTGGGTTGTCGGAGAACTTCAGAGTACGTTTGGATAGGTCGAACCGGCTGCAGCTCACGCTCTGGTTCTCTTATGACCTGCCTTAGTTCGTCACGAACAACGTCTGTAGCAGATAGTGCAGTTGGAGTCTGGGGCATTTGCAGTCTGCTCAGTTCTTCCCTAATAACTGACCTAATCAGCTCTCGCAGGGCTTCAACGTCGTTTCGCACGCCTCCAGAGAATACCTGTGCAGATGTGCAGTTAAGATTCCTGTTGTACTGCCGAGCGCGCTGTTCTAGTGTTTTTTCGATGGCCGTCGCTTCCGAATAAAACTCAGCAACGGTGCTTGGAGGGTTGCGGACGAGAACGGCGAACAGCTCTTGCTTTACTTCGCGCATTAGAGGGCGCACCTCCTTATCTTCAGCCATGTTGTAACCCACACGCTTGAACAGACGGACCATGTCCTCAATGTACATGGCAGCACTCTCGTTTGTGAGATGGTTCCTGGATTGAACAGCAGCTTCCACTTTTTCTTTTCGGTCTATGTTCGCGAACGTAGCCACCGCTTGTCGTCGAAATACCTCCCAGGTAGACAACGAGGTTTCATGGTTCTCAAACCATGTCTTTGCGAAGTCTTCCAGGGCGAAGTATACGCGACGGAGCTTCTCTCTTTCGTCCCATCCATTCAAGCTCGCCACTCTCTCGAACAGGTCCAGCCAATCTTCAACATCCTCGTACGAGTCGCCATGGAATACTGGCAGCTGGTGCGGTTGGCTAATGAACACTTGTGCCGGTGTTACCTGGTTAGTCATAGTGGTGGCATCCATAGTTTGAATTCCCCTTGGTGTGAAGTGAAGAGGACCGAACTCAGGTAAGTCACCTCGAAGACGGCAACTTGCCCTCTGGCGTACAGGAGTCACTTCCACGGGGTTGACACGCTGGTCGTCGGGGCTACGCTGTCTTGAGCTCGTGGGGATTCGATTAATACCCAGCACCTCCACCAGACATGTAGCGATGCTGAGGCAGACAGGCTAAAAAAACAAGCAAATTTATTAGGGTGAACTTGTCCCCACAAGTCTAATGACTATGGTCGTCGAGTCCGAGTAGCCGAGAGGCACAGATTCAACTAACTTCCTCTTCCTCGTTGTTGGAGCGCACGAACGCGTGACGCATGCCAGCCGGGTTTGCTGGTGCTCTTGCCATGATGATTGCGGCGGCTACTTGAACGTGGCCAACCTGTCGCGGCAATATATATATATATATATATATATATATATATATATATATATATATATATATATATATATATATATATATATATATATATATACATACCTGTCTGTCTGTCTGTCTGTTATTGTGTCTATTTATCTATCCATCTATCTCAGGTGTAGTCGATACTTTGTGAAGAGCCAATACTTCAAACACAGTTGGCCTCGCCCCAACACTGAGCTGCGTTCAGAATTTGCATTAGGCAGTATAGCAATCGCAGTGACCTTTGTTTTGTTTTTTAAACAGGTTGCTTAGCGCACATGCGTTCGGTATTTTCAACAAACATGCTAACATGACCATTTCATTTGAAGATGATTTGATTTGTCGGGTTTAACGTCCCAAAATCACCATATGATTATGAGAGACGCCGTAGTGGAGGGCTACGGAAATTTCGACCACCTGGGGCTCTTTAACGTGCACCCAAATCTGAGCACACGGGCCTACAACATTTCCGCCTCAATCGGAAGTGCAGCCGCTGCAGCCGGGACTCGAACCAGCGACCTGCGGGTCAGCAGCCGAGTACCTTAGCCACTAGACCACCGTGGCGGGGCATTTCATTTGAAAATAATATAGCGATTGGTGTGCAGCAGCCCAAGTTCCACATTTTTTTCACTTCGATTGGCGGTTCGGCGTGTAAATCGGAAGTAGCTTGACATTTTGTTCCTGTTTCGACATGTGTATAAGATGACCCCGATGGCAGCCTTCCCAATATCTTTGGTCACCTGAACGAAGCAAGCCATTCATGTTTTATCATTGGGCAAGTTATATAATGCCATGTAAGTGACATTTAGTAGAATGTTGCGGAGCTTCATTGTATACAAAAACAAGTATCAGTATTTTAATGAACGAGAGAAGACCAACGCCCATTGACTGTGCTGGCTGCTCTTTATCTTTCTTCTTCTTTTGCTTCGCTTTCGCTGGCCACGCACCCGAGCCCCGGTGTCGTTCGTCACCTCCTAGGAGGTTTTAAAATATTGCTGGAGCGGAAATTCTTGGCCATGAGTGAAGCCTTGCCAACCGTAAGATAGTGGTGGTGGCAGCCATCTTACTAAAAGCATGATGAGCTGCTGGCATTCGGTGATTGATAAAGACAGGGAAGTTTATTGCAAACTGGTAACAACATTTAAGGTAAGTACAGCTGTCTGGTGTAACAAAATCACTTCAGTGGTGCGTACAAACAAAATAACATAGACAAGATGTAACACACAGCACTACAATATTCTCACAACTCACGAATCACTCAAAAAAAGAGAAGAAAAACGCAAAAAGCAGAGTTGGAACAGATTCACTATTTACGTGCTCCAAGAAGAAATTTTTCCCCTTTTTTTCGAGTTAAAACGGCAGTAAAGAAAATTAAATATTCCCATTCCGAACTCTAAGAAAACGTGTATGTCACCTTCTGATAAAGGCTTCTTCATGCTGGGTTTCATCTGTTCGGTAAGGTACGGCACCGTGATCATTCTAATCTTCTGTAACGCTGGGTATGCAGCTCATTGGGGTCCTCGCCATGCTTCGGCCATACAGCGGCTACGCCACAAGACGAACGTTGTGACGTACAGTACGAGTTGTTCAAATAAGCCGCTTTTGCGCAGTTGGCCCGAAGGAATTGACACTCCGAATGGATGACGCGCGACGTGCCACACGCCTTTGGCCACTACGCATTCAAACATCGTGTTGTGGATTGTTTCTCTTTTCCCGCAGTTTGAGCAGTGGTCATTGGGAACGACGCCCCACTTTGACAGTCTCTGACGAGTGGGCAATGCGTCCCATCGTCGCAGCCAATCAAATTTTCTAAATATTTCCGGTACGTGGTTGTTCCGCCATTTCTTCCACTTGCTCGGCCTCATCTGTTTTTCCTCGTCAGTAATCGAGCGACAGAATAACATTTCGCTAATGCGTGTGGATGCAAGCTTTGCAAAGTATTCTTCGGTGGCCTCGCCGTCAACCGAACGCTTGAGGCCCTCTGCTGCTTTATAAAAGGCATGTGGGTGTTCTGCTTGAGGTCCCCGGTACCTTTCCGACGTGAATGCGACTCCAAGAGTTCCGGTCATATAAAGCAATAAGCTACGACCAGGATAGTCATTGTCCTGAAACAATTTGTGAACTGTTCTGGCTGCAAGTGCCTTTGTGAATGTTGCAACAACTGGCAGACTGAGTCCTCCACAACTTTTTGGGAGCTTCGGGAACTTTTGTTGACCTTTCGGTGTCATCCCGTCCTATAGGAAGGCTCCAACTAATGACGCAAGGCGGCTCGCAAACCGTTTGGGTATGAGTGCAATGTGCCCGATATAAAAAGCATATGCGCATGCTTTGGTTTTCACCACCGTCACTTTGGCATCAAGTGCCAAGGTCAAGTAAGTGGCATCCACGAAGACCTGCGTGGCTCTATGTACGGCTTCCTCCTAATTCCTTTTGGCCAATTCCCTTTCTTGAAAGTATACCCCGAGAACATTTACGGCATCCACGTATTGAATACCACCCGGCAAAGAGCCCTGGAAGCCACCGAAACGAAGGGCTTAGGTTTTCTCCGCCTTCAGGCAAGCACCCGCTAAACTGGCATATTCTTCGAACAGCTCCAAGAAAGCGAGGCAACTGGCTTGGTTTCGCACGAACACAGAGATGTCACTCACATAAGCGGTGATGCTGACCCCAGATCTGTCATTGTAAAGCTCTGAATATTAGGGCACTTTGCCACTTTCCTAAGGAGATGATCTATGAAAATGACAAAGAGCACCGGTGCGATTGGGCATCCCTGGTGAACACCTCTTGTAACTAGAAAGCTTGTTGTCTCCACGCCGTTGATCAGGAGTCGACTGGTCATGTTGGTGTATAGAAACTTTATACAGTGGACGTACTGCTCAGGCAAACCAAACATTCCAAGTACGCAGTATAGGTAGTCATGGTCGACCCTGTCGAAGGCCTTAGCTTAATTCAATGACACGAAAGCACCACTAACGTTTTTGGCGTTAGCATAGTAGAACAAATCTCTTATCAGAGTAAGTGTTTGAAAAATTGACTTACCCGGCACTGAACACGTTTGCGTGGGTGACACTATATCGGGCAGAAAAAGTTTTAGCCTCAAGCCAAGGATCGTAGCTAGAAGTTTGTAGTCCGTGTTAAAGAGGGTAATTGGCCTCCACGACCGTGAATCGTCAGGATCCACGCCTTCGTTTGGCAGCAAGACTACACGGCCTTAGCTGAAAGACCTCGGTTTTTGCCCATCAACAATGAACCCGTTAACCATGTCAGTAAGTGCGTCGCCTAGGCCGTCGAAACAAGCTATGTAAAACTCCGTCAGTATTCCGTCTAGACCTGGAGCCATGGTAGTGTTCATTGTCCTAAGGGCTTGCCAAACTTCATCATTCGTCGCCTAAGCGCAGAGCATATCAGACGCCTCAGGACACAGCGTGGGCAAGCCTTCACAAAAGTCTGCGATTCTTTGATGCTGGTTGCTGTCTTTGGAGCGATGAGTGTAGAACGTTTCAAAATGTGCCCTAAAGACCTCCTCGGTTGATTTTATATCTGTGACGATGCTCCCACGCACTGTCCGTGCTGCATCAATAATACTGGGCTGGTGTCTCCTTACTCCTACTCGCTGTGCGTATGCCAAGTTACCTAGTTCATCCGTAGGCAGGTGCAGTTCCTCTGGGCGTTTAAAAGCTCCGCAACTTGCCCTCGACAAGAGAACGTACTTAGCCTTTTTGGCCCCAATGTACTCTTGCATTGTGCCGGGTAAATTACCTGTGCGCTCAACGATTTCAATACGCCTCAAAGTTTCATTCATTTGTGATGTTAGACGTGAATGACGCAATTTCCCTGCCTCCTGCGCAATCACACGCCATGCGGCCTTCAAGAGATCCCATGCTGTCGGCGTAATTTGCGGCGTGTACTCCAAAGACGCATAGATATTCATGCGCGTTTCAGATAGCGAAACTTCATCATTTAAAATTGATGACTCCATTCGACACAACTTGAAGCATTGCCTTCCCAGCTGGGCCTTTAAGGTGAACAGCACTGGCATGTAATCGCTGAGCTTGTGTTGCCCAGGCACTAAAGAAACGACATCGCATGTCTCTAAACTTGAACGAGTTCGTTAGGGATATAGACTCTGTGAATCCTGCTGTGAGACGTACCCTGAACGCGCGTGGCTCCAAAGGTGTTCCCGCGAAGCGATGTCCATGCATCGAGAAGCTTCAACTTTCTACATATTTTGTGCGACACTTTCGAATAGAGCCCCGCCGCGGTGGTCTAGTGGCTAAGGTACTCGGCTGCTGACTCGCAGGTCGCGGGTTCGATTCCCGGCTGCGGCGGCTGCATTTCCGATGAAGGCGGAAATGTTGTAGGCCCATGTACTCAGATTTGGGTGCACGTTAAAGAACCCCAGGTGGTCAAAATTTCCGGAGCCCTCCACTACGGCGTCTCTCGTAATCAAATGGTGGTTTTGGGACGTTAAACCCCACAAATCAATGAATCAACTTTCGAATGGAATGTGCTTCGTCGTTGACTAGAGCCTCGGACATCTCGAATTGAATCAAAAACACAGTTGAAATCACCTAACAACACGCACGGTACTGAATTTAGCAGGAATGACCTGGCCCCTCTAAAAAAGTCGTTGACAACAGACCTATTCACGGGCGCCTGAAGGTTACTGAATCAAATTTTCTGGTCATTTATCCACATGTCCACCGCAATAACACGTCGTTTTGCATTGAAGAGGCAATGCGCACCCTGCCTGAAGCTCGGATTGAGAAACACGACACCAGTGCCACGTGACTTCGTCTGCGTTAAGGAAACAAAGGCTTCAACCGAAAATCTAGTACGAAAGGTCATAACGTCGTGCCGCGTTTGAAAGTTGGTCTCTTGCTGAAAAAAGCACGTCGACCTCGAGCGAGCGCGCTAGGCGCTAGATTTCCTATCTCCCGTTGTTTTACATGATCCTTGAAACCACGAACATTGAAAGTCATGAAAGATAGCCTATCCATTTAAAATAAATTTAGAGGGAAACGAAACAATCGGTTTTTTTTTTCTATGAGCGATGATTCAGGGGACGCCACGGCTTCTCCTGTGTCAAGCGGCAGTAGATAAAATCACCGTGATGATACTCGAAGGACTGGCGCTGCGATTTACTCACGCGCACAGATAGAACGGACCCAGTAAGCAACACCAATAATAACAGCAATAGTACACGCAGCTTGAAACGTAACTCACATGATGCAATTACCGTAACAGGGCATTGTCGCCACAGCATAGAACTAACAAATTGGCACATGAAGGTTCCATCATGAATGACAGTAACATATGAAATACTAAACAGTTTGCATGCATCAGAGACAACAAATGCATAGTGGTTGTATGGCTGTGAAGCAAGTGTTTCAATGGTACAGGTAACTGGAAGCGGAAAGAATGGATGTGGGCAGCACAAATTAAAAAACATTGAGTCCTCACCCGCATCAGGTGATGGATCTCGGTTTGGCGAATCCACTCGGGGCTGTTTGGATGTTCCGGGGGAGGGGAGGGGGGCGCCGTCACTTTCACTGCTTGAGCTGCCAGGCTTGGTGTGACGCTGAGAGTTTGTGGCTCTAGACAACTTGTCGGGAGAACGCGTATTTTCAGGAGACGAAAATACCGAACGTGAGGCTTGCGAAAATCTGTAACTTCCTAATTCTCGTGATGGTGACCAGCTCCTACAATGTCTGGATGTCTTGTCGGACGCTTCTTCTTGGACCTGTACAGCGTGTGTGCGAGGCGTTTTAGGTTTCCTTGAAAACTTGGCCTTTACTTTTTTCGTGGGCGTCCTCTTCACGCTACCTTCCAGGTCCACAGGTGGCCGTTCTTGGAGCTCGTCACTTGTACTTGTTGTTTCGGAATTTCGGAGCAATTTTCCCGGTTGGCCAGCGCCCAAAGATGCTTGGAACGCTTTCTTTAGTAGTTATGTGTTCGAGGATTGTTCGTTTTTTGTGGTCATGAGTTCCTCTGATGAAGACGTCGCAGACGCACTTGGCGTCTCTACAGCGTTGCTGGGCTCCTCTGACGACGTTGTGGGAGATGACAACGCTGCGGTGTTTCCAGTCAGCGCAGAAACGTCGTTGTCACTCGTTGTGCATGGCGACGCGGCATCAATGCCGCTCGCGTCTTCTGTCTTGGCGTCATGAAATTCGGTGTTGGTTGTGCTGTCTTCATCCCAATAATCTGGAATCTTCTGTTGCTGTGGCTTGGTCTTGCGTTGCAAAACTTCCATGTGCATGGGGGTTCCAATTATGGTCGCTCTCTTCAAAGCAGACTCTCAGAGTTCTGGGAATTCTTTCAGTGACTGTGAGGTGCTCTGCGCTGCGTCTGCGTATGACTTGGGATGAAAGCAATCTTTCGTCGCGTGGTCCCCATTACAGCGCTTACACTTGGACACACAATTCTCAGATGTATGGCCGAAGGTGCCACATCGTTGACAGAAGGGTGTTGTGCAAGTAGCCCCAACACGACCGCTTCTGCTGCAGCGCGCGCATACTCTGCGCATACCACGATACTTGAGGATCACGTGGTGACCTTGAATTGATAGGAAGTTAGGGGCGGGCTTGGCCATCTCGATTCGGACGATGCGGGTACCAGTGTACGTTGATTGATGTATTTGCAAGGTAATAAATATGATACCCTTCACTTTTCCGTATGGCTGAATAGCTGAAATAACTGCGTCATCTGACACGTACGGCGGGAGGTGGAACACATTGACTTGTACGCTTGGCGCCCCAACTGCTTCAACTTGTACCTTCTGACCTTGTAACTTGAAACCTCGGTTTACCATCAACTTTTTTGCTTGTGCAGTCGACCATGCCGCAACTAGGAACTTCGAGGCTCCGAGGTGTTGCAGGAACAGCACCCCTTCACTCCCCATTACGTCTTCTAGGCCATCGATGATCTCGTCGACGGACGCCGTCCCCTCCGGGACGGTAAAGTTTGATGAGTGCTCCTTGAGAGGGGGGTGGGGGGCGCCGCAGGCCTTGACGCCGTCCTCGCTGGTCCCGGCAGGGGCCGACGACGATGGGATCAGGCCTCAAAAGAGCTGGCTGGCAAAGTCGCGAGTTGACACCCGGCAGCAACGCCGCCGCAACGCTAACCGCGTTGAAGACTGGAACGCCGAAAGGAGCACAACAAAACGACGGAGCGTTTTCCTCGCACGCCCATTAAAATTAACGTCGCCACCTTTTCGGGTCAGATAGTGATAAAAGTGCGTCGTTGTGTTACTAGATTTTTTTAGTAAGCCTCGAATTCAACGCAAATATTATTGGAGATAAACTCACCAATACTCCTCTCTGCAGATAATTTCTTCGGAAACAACTATCTCTTATTTATGTATACAGTAGCCTTTAGACTATCAAATCAAAGCTACTTGATGTCTAAGCGGGCCCCACCACCAAATAGCAGATTTCTGAGATCTTTGGAAGGCAAAAGCTGGCGTCATACTGCTGGAGAAGTATTGCGGAAGCTTCCGCTTCAGCAATTTTTTTTAAATCTCCTTGATCGTCTCTACACTCGGCCATGACTGCGCACGCAGTTTACCGACAATATATTTGTATGGCGGCACTGGCTTCCTTGAAATGGCCGGGCACGACCACGCTGTCATTAGGTGTGAAATGTTGCCATGGTCAGTCGCATTGTCGCTGTAGACGCCGGGCCTTGGACTGCACCTTTGTCAATAATGACAATGGGGAGCGACATTGATTGTGTCGAGGTGGTCTGCTACCTCGACCATGCTGCGAATTTGAGGCAAGGCGGTACCACTTTCGTCCGATGAACGGAATGGGCAGTGTCCGGGTAATTAAAGTTGCCTGTAAAGATGCGCTTTGGCGGGACATTTTCTTGGCAGTCTGTCTTTACGACGCTGCAACTTGGTTTGGAGGACATGACCATCAAGCGACGTGGATCCACGTGCGTTGCATTTATCACTTTCTTGTTCTTTGGTCTTTACTTCACCTGTATATGCGCGGACACAATCATTGTTGGATCCCATGCCGACTTTATTAGAGTTGTTCGACGGAACCTCCTTCGTCGAGCTAGTCGCTGTCCGCATGATCGGTGGTAATTCCTACGCTGACAACAACGGCTTCGAGGTTGTCCGCGCAGCTGTGAAGTGGCTCACCGGAAATCATAATGTCTTGCACGTCGTCGTCCAGAAGCTCGCGCACCATGTGGACGAAACGGCCTGTACTGGCTCTCTCAACTTGGGGAGCATCGATGGAGCTTGCACTCTCAGCATATGAATGCACCGACGTCCATAGATGTGCCAGCGGCCGGTTTTAGAGGGTTTCCTTGTTTCTCGAGGGCAGCTCTGGTTGGGTTGTGATGATGGCAGGCACATTCGACTATGGAAATTCATTCTGGCTTCGGTAATAGATATTAGTGGTGACGACCTTCAGTCGCGTATCGGCAACGATTCGAAAACCTCATGTAGTGAACTCCAGCGAATAACTGCAGCCTCGAGGTTGAACCCCTCCTGAGCTCCATTCGGGGTAGCGGCCAGGTTACACTCAGCAACTATAAAGAGACGAGAGGGTGTCTGGCCAAAAGCGACATTAAACTTGAAGCTTCATTCTGCCCAGGACTGCTGCTTGCCGCCTTCATACTAGTGCGACTCTGCTGCACCTGCCCGAAAGCCGTCTATGGTGGTTCGTCCAGGCCTCAAGGACAGCTTGCGCGTTGACGATTTTTACCCAGCTGTCGGTGTCATTCTGGAAACTGGAATTCTGGTAGCTCACAGACGTCCAGCGATAGAGGTGCTGCAGGCGAAAATGCAGAGATCACCAATACGAAGCAAGCAAGCTCGTGCGCCCACTGCAAGAAGGCACAGTATGCACATTATGGAGGGTCGTATGAAAAAGAAAATCACCCAGGCTTCAAGGTTTTTCATTGAACTATGTCGAAGAGGCACAATTTTGCATAAAGATGTTCCATGATTTCTACACCCACTGCTTCAATAAAACCAAGTTTTTATTCCTAACAACGGAGTATTGCTTAATAGATGAGCTATTTGAGGAAATTCAAAATGATTATTAAAGACGATAGTCTTTCCTGGGGAACTTCGACGCCAAAATTTGATTCTGTCGGTCTGTCTGTGCGTTTGTCTGTTTGTCTGCGGTAACAATTCTTTTGAAGTCACCAAACCATACCTTAAACGGCCAACATATTCCGCAGCGTCCACCATTGTTGCTAAAGTTTCAGCATTCATACCTGTGTGGTTTTCAATTAAAAAGCAATTATTGCGCATACTGGAGGCTTCCCAAGTGCCTTTATACTAGGGAAGGCACACATAAGTAATTCTAGGAACCACAGCGTTCACCACGCTGCGCTGGCAGTGCAACGCTATGCTCAAAAAGACAAGTGTTTTGAAAGTTTTGCTAAAACGAAACGGTGGTGGATGCTGCCCGTCGCTTTGCCTTCTACACCTTATCGCCTCCGAGACAGGCGCGCACGCCTTTCTTCGTTTTCGAACGTAACTGCCAGATGGTGCTTGTGCATAACGTGCCTTGATGCGCTCGTTCGCCTTCACTGCACGGATCGAGACTTTCTAACGCAGTGCTTCCACACCACAATTCACCGATTTTTTCGCACAGAACATCAAATAAACGTTTTGTTCACTCTCTCACACGCAATACTATCGTCTTTCGACGACATTTGCAGTGAAACATGCAAATACGGGCCCAATTTTTATTAGCAAAACAACACAGCTCAGATTTTCTAGTTCACAAAATTACGTTACGTTTTAGAAGAAATGGTTTCAACTTCATACAGTGATTGCAAAAAATGCCATTGACCTGTGATGTAGCAGCACTGCTGTATCATGGTTAAAACTCTCAGTTTTACCACGCTATACCTTAGCAAGATCTAGTTTGGCTTTCAGGTGTACAGTTCAACACTCAAGCACATCAGTAATTTTCCTAATAAACATTACAGATATATGCGGTGAAAATGCATTGTGAGCACTTGAACATTGACAGTTGATCACACGGGTTGTCAGAAAATTTCTGAAGAAGAACGTAATCGCTCGCGAAATAACGCGGCCAAGGAAATGCGCTAGCAAATAAAAAGAACAACTAAAGAAAAAACTAATCAGCGGATAGACACGAGAACAGTTATTACGGCTAGATGTCTCATCCGGTTTGTCGTGTTATAAGCAATAGTGGCGAAGGATGTTGTCAAAACTTTTTCATTCATCACCAGTCACTCGGGTAAGTATATAGGCTCGCGTTCAAAAACAACGCTGGTTACAGGCGAGAAGCAATAGTTTCGGGGTGAGTGTTCTTTCAACATCGCTCAATTTCTATGGGGAACCTGTGGTGTAGTTTGCGCGGGCATGGAGCGCCGCCCTGTCGAGTGTGGCCGGAAATATTTGGGCATAAAAAGAAGTATTACATGATGACGAGACGAGTAAATACATGGTGACGAGATGAGGTGCTGGGCGGTGAGACAGCAGCACCTGGGAGATGAGCATAAGTCCCTAGGGACTCCCAGGGGAGCTTGATTCTTGCGGTGGTGAAGCGCAGGGGGTGGATATAGTTGGCGACCAATTGACGCCCTTGACCTCAACTCGCGCCGCGCAACGCTGAGGTACGACGCTCGGTACCAGCCACCCGACTGCATCCAACCACTCACACCACCTGCCCCTTCCTTTTCTTCTCTTTACCGCACGTCACTCTTCGTGTCCACGCCTATTAAGCGCGGGCCTCACGTCCTCGTTGTCTTTTTTCCTTGCCGTGAACACAGGTATAATTCGACATGTATAATTCGGCAGGCGCGGGGGTTTACGCTAGAGAACTGTGGGACATTTTACTTTTTCTGTATAGGACTTCAGCGGCGTTGGTAATTACTGAGGCTTTAATTTGGCAGAAAACAACTGTTTATCTTGAGAGCTTCAAAATATTCAGTGGGCGAATTTGTATTATTGCAGTCATCGTGCCCGGTACGTGAAGCAGCTTGCACAGCACAGCTTTGCACTCCTTTCTACACCGCGCTACGAATGATCGGAGTACAAAAGAACGCAAGGGCTTGCGCACATCAACCACCTTAAAAAAAATTGGCAGATTCCACGTGCACTGGGAATCGATGATATGTGGAGCACTAATAGGAAATGTTGATAAGTTACTTTAAAACAGCACAACTTTAAGGAATGGAGATAAACGATGCCGTACATGACATAATTAACATGTTTGGATGTTTCGTTTACATTCGTCATCTACTCACGTCACGTGATACCAAATTTAGTATATGTAAAGCTAGAAAAAACGGCCACAAGCACGCAATGAGCATGGTATGTTGTCCTGTTCTTACATTACACCCTTGTCAGGATTATCATGTTTCGACCAGTCATATTTTTCGTCATCAATTGACGTCACGTAACACAAACTTTGGTATATGTGGAGCTAGCAAAACGGCCGCGAGCGCATAATGGAGGAACCAATAAACTCCAGTGTAGCGTTCACGCGCACACATGCTGACCACAGCGACGCTACGTTATCAAAATGCGAGCAATCTCTTGTCTGACGCCAGGCGCGACCAGTGTCCGTCGGCGCGGCCCGACGGCAACCGGCGCGAATTGCGACAGCCTGCATTTCGCGCCGGTGCTTTACCCAGACAACACTGCGTCTCTTCCTTTCTGATACAGAGTGACGCCGAATGTGCTGAAACGCGCATGCGTCAAGCAACGCAGCGCGGCTCGCGTCTGCGAGTATATGGCAGGACAGGACAGCCGCCTAGCGTGACAGCGCCGGCGTGACGCGACGAAATGAACGCCGGCGAGCACACGCACCGCGTCACGTCGAAATGTATTGGTGGCTTGACTGTGGCATCTAGTGATGTTCTCACATAACACACATCTCATGATTATCATGTTATAACCAGTCACATACCCTCATCATCCATTGGCATCACGGAGTACCAAATTTGGCATATGTAAAGCTAGCGAAACGGCCGCGAGTTCATCATGAGTGTGGCATGTAGTCATGTTGTTACATGACATGGATTTCGGGATTATCATGTTTGTATGTGTAATTTTACTATTTCGTCCGTTCAGGTCACGTAATACCGAGTTTGATACATGTGACGCTATCGAAACGGCCGCGAGCGCATCATGAGCATAGCGTGTGGTTATGTTGTTACATTACACGCATCTCATGTTTATCAAGTTTATACCAGTATCATATCTTCGTCATCCATTCACGTCCCGTAATACTAAATTTGGTATAAGTGAAGCTAGCGAAATGGCTGCCAGTGCATCATGAGCATGGTATGTAGTCCTGTTGTTACATGGAACGTATCTCATGATTATCATGTTTGCACTAGTCACATACCTTCGTCATCCATTCACGTACTGGAATACTGAATTTGATATATGTGACCCTAGCAAAACTGCCACGAGCGCATCATGAGCGTGGCATGTAGTCATGTTGTTACATGACACGCATGTCATGATTTTCATCTTAAGATCTGTCGCTTGTTTTCGCCATGTGATCATGACATACCATACCAGTTTCGCAACATGTCATGTGAACGAAACCACCGCAAGAGCTGCAGAACCACGAAATGTATGACATTTCATACATGAAATGTATGAACTATGACATTTATGACATACATGTCATGATTTTCATGTTATAACTAGTCACATATGTTCTTCATACAGTCATGTTGCGTCACACGAAGCTTGGTATCGATACCATTATTTAACGGCCAAGAGAGGTGAAATTCGTAGATAGATAGATAGATAGATAGATAGATAGATAGATAGATAGATAGATAGATAGATAGATAGATAGATAGATAGATAGATAGATAGATAGATAGATAGATAGATGAATAGATAGATAGATAGATAGATAGATAGATAGATAGATAGATAGATAGATAGATAGATAGATAGATAGATAGATAGATAGATAGATAGATAGATAGATAGATAGATAGATAGATAGATAGATAGATAGATAGATAGGTAGGTAGGTAGGTAGGTAGGTAGGTAGGAAGGTAGGAAGGTAGGTAGGTGGGTAGGTGGGTAGGTGGGTAGGTAGGTAGGTAGGTAGGTAGGTAGGTAGGTAGGTAGGTAGGTAGGTAGATAGATAGATAGATAGATAGATAGATAGATAGATAGATAGATAGATAGATAGATAGATAGATAGATAGATAGATAGATAGATAGATAGATAGATAGATAGATAGATAGATAGATAGATAGATAGATAGATAGATAGATAGATAGATAGATAGATACGCTCAAAGTCGCCGAAGTTCGCTGAGAAATGCTTCGCATTTTTAATTGATAATTGTTGGGTTTAACATCTCAAAACCACTATATGATTATGAGAGACGCTATAGTAAAGAGCTCCGAGAATTTCGGCTTCCTGGGGCTCTTTAACATGCACCTCAATTTAACCTCACAGGTCTCAAGCATTCTCGTCTTCATCCAAAATAATGCCGCCGCGGCTGCAATTCAGACGCTATAGTAAAGAGCTCCGAGAATTTCGGCTTCCTTGGGCTCTTTAACATGCACCTCAATTTAACCTCACAGGCCTCAAGCATTCTCGTCTTCATCCAAAATAAGGCCGCCGCGGCTGCAATTCAATCCCTTGCTGCCGAAAAAAACAATCAGTAGTAGTTAGTAACGCCGTCTAAGGGTGGAAGCATTTCGATCAGAAGATGGAGTTCGGTTTCCGGAAGAGTGGAGAGCAAGTCTCCTCAAATTTCTATGGGAGCCCATTGCGTTCGTGATGATTGTTGATTTTGCATTGTAACCTGGCACCCTCTAGTTCCCACTTTCCACTACCACCGTAAGCGAATACTCAGGACTATCTGGTTTGATATCCTCTTTGTGTTTTCTTTCCCTTTAACAGGAAAGCGAACTGCGAGGCAGTGGCAATGATACCTAGAAAGCCTTACACTCAACTCATTGATTGCGTACCACGAGACCCTAATTACGATGCCGAGTTATTCCGGTCGAGCATAAATTTCCGGGCTGAGAGTGGGGACTTGGTCCTGCACACCTACCCGAAGAGTGGTACGCACCTGCTGCTGTACATCACGCAGTGCATTCTCAACAAAGGCTAAGGGGCCCGCACCTACGAAGAATTTGCAGAAAGCACGCGACTGCTAGGAGGCATGAATTTCGCCGACTGGCGACCACCTCTTCCCCTGCGCCTTTTCTCGACTCACCTACCACCACAAAGGAGCGCCATAAATGAGCAGGCGAAATACGTCTACTTTGCTCGGAATCCGTGGGACGCTTGCGTTTCCCTATTTCACATGGTAACGGACTTTAGCACGTACCGCTTTCAAGACGGCACGTTCGATGAGTTCTTCGACGATTTTCTGGAAGGTGACGCTGCTGGTCACGAGTGTTACTTCGACCACGTGGCGTCCGGGCACGCCCTAAGGCATGAACCAAACGTTCTATTTGTCACCTACGAGGAACTGCTCAGAGACACTCGGGCGGTTGTCATGACGCTTGCTCGGTTTCTCGGCGAAGAATATGCTGCAGATTTACAAGCTAATGACTCCATATTTCAAAACATTCTCGCAAGCTCCACTCCGGATAATATGAGACGCATCCTCGTTCTCGATTTCACCAGACCGTCAAGTGCTTTGTTTACAGGCGAGTCACGTCACGGAAAGGTAAAATTCAAGGTCGGTTACGAAAGTGACTCGCAGAAGTACAGCTTCGTGAGGAAAGGCGCTATCGGCCGTTGGAAAGACCACGTTTCTCCTGGCCAGTTGCGTCGATTGGAGGCTGCGATAGAGCAGGTCGAAAAGAAAACGTCTGTGATGGACCTCTGGAGGGACGTAAGAAAAGAAGCTATAGCAGCCGCTGAAACCGACAAAAGGAAAAAATTGCAATCTGAAGAAGATCGTTTCGAACCAGATGCATCTCAAGGTTCAAAATCTACACGTAAAAAGAACTGAATGTAACAGGCAGGATACATAACTCATTGCAGATATATTAGCGTAGTTGTAGTTAAAGTCAAATTAAGTAATTAACCTCGCTGTTTGTGATCTTTTGTCTGGATCTGTTCCCGTGGAAGACACAATGGGCGTATTTTAAAGTGTATAATTGCCTTAAATTGTTTATGATGGCCAAGCCATAAAGACACAGACAGGTCAACTCGTCAAAGTAAGAAACGTTAAGATACGCGTAATCTAAAAAAGTTAAGCATAAAAACAGAAAAATAAGATAAAATATATAAAGGAGCCTACGCCAGGGTCTGTTGGTCCAGTGCCACCAGACTGACAGGGTCAGTCTTCTCACAAGCAAATTACACCGAGCACTTGGTGCGGAGCGCACATGCGCCTGCCTTGGCTGCTTCACCTTACAGCCATCGTGGATGTTCGTACATTTCACCAATGTTGTCAAAAGACACGCAAGTATTCTGCAGATATTCATGCCATGCATGCCCATACTTTCTCATTACACTAGTGGTAAAAAGGGTAGAAGGCATGCTTTCAAATATTAACGAGTCAGGCTCGATTTACAGTTACGGCGGTAAACCATCTTCTCTCTTCTATTGACAGTCAGAACCACCATGTGGCGCTCAGTGCTTTACGCATACCTTGCAATACCATGGTGTGCTTAGTCTGCTGGTATACGATTGTAGAGAAATTGGCATGACTTTTTTAAATCATGTTCCTTGTAATTAGGCTATGACTTTTATTTTGTGTTTTGATAACTTATATATGTCTCAGCAGTGATACCTGCTTAACTTTTTTACTGAGGAGCTTGAAATTATAAATTTTTATTACCAGAATTTCTATTTCTGCGGTGAAGATATTGCCACAAGGCAGTAGTGGGATTGGGGCATAAAGCGGAAGAGGGTCCCTGTCTGAAAGAAAAGACTACGAAGCGGATAGAGACTGGTCCCAACCTGCTAGTGTGCCAGGCATTGCCGTGCCTGTAGTCATCGTAAATATCTGCAAATATACGTTTCCTTGTAAGACTATTGGTGGAGGTGCGGGGTACGCTTACCTGGCTTTCCCGGCAAACCAACACGGAACTTCGAAGTGGTCGCCACCTTCATTTTCCTGCAATGGCTCAACAGGCCCACCCACAAGATCAACAGTAACCGCAACAGCAGCAGCAGCAGCAGCAGCAGCTGCTGCCTCCTCTGAATCTCCTGCCTCCACGAGACCCCGGAATTTTCTCGGGCACAGGCAAGGACAAGGTGAATGTTGAAGATTGGGTCGCATTGTATGAGCGCGTGAGCGAATACTATAGGTGAGACCCTCCGTTGATGCTGGCCAACATTGTATTTTACTTGCGGGATACAGCGCTCACCTGGTATGAGACGCGTGAGTCAGAGTTGACCAGCTGGGACGTTTGCAAGTTGAAGCTTGTAGAGTTATTCAGCAGGCTGTTTGGGCGACAGCAGACCATGAGGAAAGACCTGAAATGTCGCGTGCAGACATCGACAGAAGCCTATGTATCTTACATACAGGACGTATTGGACCTCTGTCGAAAGGTGGACGAGAACATGAGCGAAACTGACAAAATCGCTCACATATTAAAGGAAATTGCCGATGACGCCTTCAATCTGCTGATCGTTAAAGATTGCGCCACTGCCAACGCGGTTGTGAAAGAATGTCATCGCTTCTGAGCAACACCGCGACCCGGATTTACTTCCCATCATAGAAAGCCTGAGTTCCGCTACTGCACCCACTTCTTTGAACTTCTATTTCCTTCATGAAGGTGTTCTCTACCGCCACAACATGCGCCCTAATGGTCCTGACCGCCTTCTCGTCGTGCCTTCCCATTTGCGTGTAGATCTTCTCCGACAGCTTCACGATGAACCTGCCGCTGGTCACCTGGGATCCACCCGCACTTATGATCGCGTCCGGCGCCGTTTTTTCTGGCCACGCCTATATCGCTCTGTGCAAAAGTATGTCACCAGCTGCGACCTTTGTCAACGTCGAAAACGACCAACATCGCTTCCAGCTGGCCTTCCTAACCCTATTGAGATCCCTGCTGAACCATTCTACCGCGTAGGGCTCGACCTTCTCGGGCCATTTCCCACTTCTACATCCGGGAACAAATGCGTTGCCGTGGCGACCGACTACGCGACACGTTACGCGGTCACCCACGCTCTTCCAACCAGCTGCGCTACTGATGTCACCGACTTTCTACTGCATGACATCATATTGCATCACGGCGCTCCTCGACAGCTTGTTACCCAAGGCCGATACTTTTTATCTCGCGTCGTCCAGGATATCGTACGTTCCTGTTGCACAAACCACAAGTTCACAACGGCATACCATCCACAAACTAATGGACTTACAGAGCGCCTGAATCGCACTATCACGGACATGTTGTCAGTGTATGTTTCTCCAGACCACCGTGACTGGGACGCAACGTTACCCTACGTCACCTTCGCTTACAACTCCTCCAGACATGACACCGCAGGCTACTCGCCGTTCTACCTTCTTTATAGACGGGAACCCTCTCTGCCTCTTGATACACTTCTTCCCGCTGGTTCAAGCTCCCCTGTCACATACGTCCGCGATGCCATAGAGCGAGCCGACGCAGCACGAAAGATTGCCCGAGAACGACTCGTACTTTCTCAAGCCTCTCAGAAAGATCGATACGATCGTCACCCCCGCGAAGTTTTCTATGCACCAGGTTCTCTCGCACTTTTGTGGACCCCATGTCGTCACATCGGCCTCTCAGAAAAACTTTTATTGCGCTATGACGGACAATACAAAGTCCTGCGCAAGATCACCAACCTCACCTACGAGATAAAGCGAGTCGTTCTGGTCACCGACGCGTGCAATTCCGCTTTTGGTCACCGACGCGATAAAGCGATTCTGCTTCTGGTCACTGACGCGTGCGGACGCAGGATGGCAGGCTCGTCAAGAGCTGTTACAGCGGCCGACGCTGGCCGCGGTTTCTCGTGCACATCACTTCCCAAGGACTACCGTTTAATTCTGCCACCTCTGCCCACAGGAGAAGGACTCAGACGCACGTTGGTTCTGCACTGCGACATCGCAGTGCGTCCGTACGGGATTAATGACTTCCGAAAGCCGCTCAAGGAACTAGGCATCATTCAAGAGGTAAGCGGCATAGGAGCGTATCAGATGTCGCACGTCTGGCTTCTTAACATGAAGACAGATGAAGCCAAGAAGACACTTCTGGACGCTGGCCTACTCTCCGTGGAAGACCGGCCCTGCGTCGTCGTCGACCCAGAAAGGCGAGAGGTGCGTCTCAAGTTGCATTGGGTAGCCTTTGACGTCAACGCAGAGAATGTACGACGTGCTTTCGGGGAATACGGTGAAGTGAAAGAAGTTATCAGCGACAAGTGGAGAGACGAAGACTTTGAAGGAGTTAAGTCAACCACAAGATTCGTTCAACTACTACTTAAAGAAGGTGTTACTACGGATCGCATACCCCACCAGATGCGTCTCGGGAGCAGCATGGCACTGGTGGTCGTGCCAGGAAGAGCGCCGCTGTTCCTGCGTTGCTGGAATACGGGACACATTCGTCGCGACTGCAGGTTGCCCAGGTGCGCTGGTTGTCGCGCTTTTGGGCATGAGCAGGCGGACTGTACTCGCTCCTATGCCAGTGCAGCAAGTCGAGCAACAAATGCCGACCACAGTGAATTGCTCATGGATGAAGAGGAAGCAGAGAGGGCTGCGGCGTCAAAGGCAGGAGTGGAGGCGTCTCATGCAGTCGCGACCAGCGAGAGAAAGATGGAGACACCCAAGCAAGACACAGATGATAATACAGTTATGGGCTCTCCAACGCAACGGCGTTCGACTCAAATGGAAGCCAAGCACAAGGCTGAACCAGTCATCGAGTTCGACGCTACTTCGGACATGGATACAGTTGAAACTACGCCAGTAAAGCGACGCCTGAATGAGGGTGATGCGGCGTCCCAGCAGCGTCTGACCCAGGAAGATCAAGGGAAGTGGCGAATGGCTGGCTCCAAAAAGTTTCGGGGTGCTGGCCGCCTCCGTTCGTCGTCGCTTTCACGCGGCGGCGATGGGACGACGCCATGAGCGCCGGCCGGACAGTGGTTTAGGTGTTGGTAAGGTAAGCGTCTTTCGCTCGGCTTTCTCTCATCACGATGGCGACGATTAGATTGGTGACGCTAAATGTACGTGGGCTTTCTGCCAAACGGCGGCAAAACCAGCTTTACCGCCTGATTATAGAACAAGATATAGACATCGTCGCTGTACAGGAAACTAAAGTCACTCTTGAAGAGCACGCTCAGCGAACGGTGCAGCCTTTCACGAGACTGTTCGATGTGTGCGTTTGTCGCACGGTGGGTACATCTGCAGGTTGCCTCTTGTTAATTCGGCAGAGCCTCAATGCGAAAGTGGAGTCTGTAACTACCTGCGAGGCGGGTCGTTTTCTTATATGTGATTTATCCTTACCAAGAGAAAAATGGAGAGTAATCTGTGTGTAATCTGTGTGTGTGTACGCACCCACTGTGATTCAAGATCGAAAGGAGTTTTTTGAAAAACTTCATGTGTATTTGAAATGTGAACGTAAACTAATTTTGGCCGGAGATTTCAACTGCGTTTGTTCGAGTATAGATAAATCAAGTTCGAGGCCATACAGAGATTCAAGCACTGCCGTTCTACTCGATATGGTGGCGAAAGCTCAGCTAGAGGACGTGTGTGAATGTCTTTGCATTGGAAAAGGGGTTACGTTTACCCACTTCCAGCATTCAAGCCATGCTAGACTTTACAGAGTATACGTGTCCTCCGAAATCATTCCTTCGTGCCATGATTACAGAGTTACACCTGTTACGTTCAGTGATCATTGTTTGGTTTCATTCTCAGTGGGTAAACATAAAAGGAATAACAAGCATTTCTCTTGGGACCTCTGGAAATTCAATGTAAAGCTACTAAAGGATGAAGAGTTTAATCGGATTTTTCTAGAGGGCATAGAAGACTTAGCAAATAGAACACTTGAATCTTGGGGACATAAGTGGGAAATATTTACACAGACCATTAAACTGAAAGCATTTGAGAGGGCCAGTATCCTGAGACATGCTGAAAAAGAACTTGAAGTGCGCTTGCGTGAAAACTTGCAACAGTTAGTAGCGGATGAATGTACTCATGCCGGAACATTTTCAGATGAGATAAACATAACTAAACAGAAGCTTGAGTTGATAGACCAAGAGCGTTATCGTGGAGCATTGATTCGAGCTCGAGCGGAAAACTTGGTAGCGGGAAAAATGCCAACAAAACGAGCTCTTGGAGCTGAGAAGAGACATGCCTGTAAAAATGAAATAAGAGAAATATAATATAAAGGAACAAGGTGCCATACGAAAGAAGCAATATCCAGTGTTTTTTTTTCGAATGTTACAAAGAGTTATTCACACCAACCAGTGTACACGCAGAACGTTTCAATAGCGATTTCATTTCATTATTGCCAAGACTTGATGATGAAAGAAAGGAAATTTTAGAATTGCCTGTAACAGGGCGAGAAGTTGAAAAAGCAATTGATAAGTTAAACAATGGTAAGTCTCCAGGACCAGATAGCCCGAGTGCTGCAGTGTACAAAGAATTCAAACACGTAGTTTGACCTATTTTGAGGGAGGTATTTTGAGGGAGGTATTTTGAGGGAGGTATTGTAAACAACTTCCACCATCGTTTTTGTCAGCCCACACGGTCTTAATACCTAAAACAGAAGATCCCGCGAAGTTAAGAAGTGTTACTGCATATAGACCAATTAGCCTAACTAATGTTGACTATAAAATATTGATGAAAATATTGGCCAGAAGACTCCAGACAGTTATGACAAAACTGATTGGGCCCCACCAAACTTGTGGCATAAAGGGAAGGAAAATAATGACCAACATAAACAGCACGATCAATCCTAGAAAGTTGTGACGCTATGCATCTCAATGTTGCCATGCTTCAAATTGACCTCGAAAAGGCATTTGGTCGCGTGCCGCACGACTTGCTCCTTTCATTACTTGAGCACATTAACGTAGGGAGTTTGATTAGCGACGGAGTGCGCATGGCTTACACTGGATACACGACGAGATTGGTATAAATAAAACTGCGGGTGAGCGTATACCTGTGCTGCAGTCAGTGAGACAGGGGTGTCCACTATAGCCCCTGCATTTTGCTATTTTTATTAAACCTTTCTGTTTAAGTGTAATTAATAACCCTGCAATAAGCGGCTTTAAATTGCATGAAGCTGAGGTTAGCCTCCTTGCATACGCATACGACATTGCAGTTTTCTGTACAAATTATGAGAGTATATTGCATGCTGTAAATACCGTGAAAACTTTTTGCCAGTCGAGTGGTAGTGCCGTGAACTGGGATAAGTGCCTTGGCTTCTGGCATGGGGAATTGGACGTCACGCAAAGAGTATTTCTAAATATTGAACGGCCGGAAACACCAGTGAAGTATTTAGGAGTGCCGCTGGAGTTCTATCATGACAGTGAACCGTATTGGAAAAAAGAAACACAGGCATTGCGCAATGATGTAGAAAAATGGAAAGGTTGGGGTATTTTGATATTCACACGGGCCACAACGTGCAACTTGTTTCTGGTGAGCAAGCTGTGGTACGTAATGCAGGTTTTGCACTGCAGTAAAATAAGTGTACAGAAAATACACAGAGTATTTACAATTTTCATATGGAGCTCTGTATGGGAGAGATCAAGCCGCAAAAACCTGTTCAGAAAAGTTAGAGATGGCGGGCTCGGATTAGTTCATTTGTACATAAGACAACTTGTCAATCGTTTCCTTTTTCTGCGTGATGTAGATGACCCCTTTTTGAGAACCGTTATACAAATAAGGTTATCTAGATTGCTACCGGGATTTCTCGTATCATCATCAACTACGCAAGGACCAATACAAGGGCCTTTAAAGGAAGTTGTTTCGTCTTTCCGCTTTTAGGGGCGAAGCTCCTTAGGGCGTGGGCTGTGCGTCCCCTGTAGCCTGTATGTAGCCACCTCTAGTTTAGTTCTTGCAGTGTTCACT
The DNA here is from genome assembly GCF_043290135.1 of Rhipicephalus microplus. Lineage (NCBI taxonomy): Eukaryota > Metazoa > Arthropoda > Arachnida > Ixodida > Ixodidae > Rhipicephalus > Rhipicephalus microplus. Next base: position 1,607,228 of record NW_027464594.1, read on the forward strand.
AGATGGCGGTACCGTCCCCTGTATGTAGCCACCTCTAGTTTAGTTCTTGCAATGTTCACTAGATGGCGGTACCGTCTCCTGTATGTAGCCACCTCTCGTTTAGTTCTTGTAGTGTTTACTAGATGGTGGTACTTGTAGCTGATGATGAAAAGATGCAAGATGTTATAAACTAGAAAGCGGTACTTGTAGTTGATGAAAGACGCGAGATCTTATAAAATAGGAATGATGTCACATATGGCGCGTGTCATTGGTTGAAGGCAATCGTTCGATTTAGTGCGGCGACGTACGCTAGGGGGAGCGTTGTAATAAAATCCGTTCGCTGTTGGCGCGTGCTCGGAGTCGCCGGATGGATAAGGCTGCACAGCGGAGAGAGCGCAAGGCGGCAGCAGCGCGCGCTCGCAGACAGAATCCCGATGTGCGAGCGCGCGAGGCAAGGGACATCGCAAGCCATCCATCGTCTAAAAACAAATAAAAGTTGATTTGTTTATATACACACACAGCGTTTCTCACGTCTTTACATGATGATCGACTGCGCTAATTACACGGAAGATTCACAGTTTACCGATGAATCCCTCCGGAGCTTCACCCATTCATCATCATTCACCCCGTGAATATGCCGTAATTTTTTTGTCAGTGAGGTTTTCGTTAGAGTATCTGGCTGAAGTACCACGTAAAAAATTGTATAAAGACCTTGTCGATGTTTTACTGCCTGTACCATTGTATCGTCAGCTATATTGTGCAGGCCCAGGACAGGATGTTCTGGAACGTGTTAAAAGAATGCTTGTAGCACCAGGGGTCAAAACTTTTTTTCTTTAAATTACATACTGCTACCTTACCAGTTAAAACGTGGTTGCAGGGTAAAGGAATATTTGTACCATGGAGCACGAATTGCCACTTGTGTAACAAACCGAAAACAATTGAACACGTGTCTATAGATTGCTGGAGCGGGGTCTTTTTCTGGGACATACTGCAAAGAACCTTGAAAAAAGAATTCCCGTTAAGTCCACATGGCATCCATTTTCTTTTTCGGTTAAAAACGAGGCAAGTGTACCTTATGATCTTATCATGCTTCTGGGCCTGCACAGTATATGGAAAACCCGATATGCCTTTGAAAACGCCGATGTAGAAATTCTAGCTGTGCGACAATATTTTTGAAAATCTGTGTGCCATTATCTTGAAATGCTGAAAAGCCAAGAGAATGTGCCAGACTGGCTTGGGGGCATTGAGCGATTGTTACGAATGCCCAAGTATTGATTATTGGTCAGCCAAGAGCTGACGGTACCTCAATGAATTCTGTGGGTGTATTTTGTGACGCACTTGAATTTGGACCAATATGTAAATATGTAAAATGTGAACAGTCATGGTATGCAATGCAATAAAGCAGACAAAAAAGCCGCTGTGGTAGCTCAGTGGTTAGAGCTTCGAACGTGTTATTCGAAATCGTAGGTTCGATTCTTGCTCACGGCTGGTTATGTTTTCATCCACTTTTCTTTTTTCTTATTTGTATTCTATTGGTTCTAATAACTTCCCTTGTACATTCCTTGGCATTACTGTCTGTTAGATCTCATTAATATTGGGTTAAAACACGGAAAGACGAGCCCTAAGGTATACACTTCTTTCCCTTATTTTATTGAACGAGGGTCTCGTACTGGCAGACTTGGTTTGTTTAGGTTGTATAAGAGGGACAATTAATCAGCTGCCCACTCATAATAAGTTCACGTGCTACGTGACGCCAAACATGCGCATAAGAGTGTTTTCACACTCGTCGTCTGGCTTATAGATGGCGCTGACTGTCACTCCTATTTCTAAATTCACATATAAAGCCAAACAAAAGTGAATGGAGGGAAAGCCACTGTGTTAGCTCAGTGGTTAAAGCATCAACGCGTTATTCGAAGGTCGTAGGTTTGATTCCTGCTCACGGCTGGTTATTTTTTCATCCACTTTTCTTTCTTCTTATTTACATTCCATTGGTTCTAATAACTTCCCCTGTACATTCCTTGGCATTACAGTCTGTTAGATCTCAATATATTGTGTTAAAACACGGAAAAACGAGCCATTAGGTATGCACTTCTTTGCCTTATTTCATTGAACGAGGGTCTCGCACTGGCAGACTTGGGGTGTTTAGATTGTATAAGAGGGACTATTAGGCAGCTGCCCGCTCCTAATAAGTTCACGTGCTACGTGACGCCAAACATGCGCATAAAAGAGTGTTTTCACACTCGTTGTTTGGCTTATAGATGGCGCTGACTGTCGCTCCTACTTCTAAATTCACAGATAAACCCAAAAAAGTGGATGAAGGGAGGGCCGCTGTAATAGCTCAGTGGTTAGAGCATCGAACGCGTTATTCGAAGGTCGTAGGTTCGATTCCTGCTTACGGCTGGTTATTTTTCATCCACTTTTCCTTCTTCTTATTTACATTTTGTTGGTTCTAATAACTTCCCCTGTACATTCTTTGGCATTACTGTCTCTTGAATCTCATTATATTGTGTTAAAACACGGAAAAACGAGACCTTAGGTATACACTTCTATTCCTTATTTCATTGAACGATGGTCTCGTACTGGCAGACTTGGTGTGTTTAGGTTGTATAATAGGGACAATTAATCAGCTGCCCAATCATAATAAGTTCACGTGCTACGTGACGCCAAACATGCGCATAAGAGTGTTTCCACACTCGTCGTTTGGCTTATAGATGGCGCTGACTGTCACTCCTATTTCTAAATTCACTTATAAAGCCAAACAAAAGTGAATGGAGGGACGGCCGCTGTGTTAGCTCAGTGGTTAAAGCATCGAACGCGTTATTCGAAGGTCGTAGGTTCGATTCCTGCTCACGGCTGGTTGTTTTTTCATCCACTTTTCTTTCTTGAAAAGTGGTCAATGGCTGCCTGTCATGGCCCAAGGCCATGGGGTTCCTGTCATCTGTTAGGCTGCGCCCACAAACAACTGAATGTGTATGGATTGATCACGGCATTGCTATAACATAGCTTACGCTATAAGAGTAATATTTTGAAATAAATAGTGGGTACATTAGTCCTTCAAAAATTAAAACAAAAAGGCGGTTGCCTTGTCTATGGCGAATCCGCATGCATCGCTGCCAGGCTATACCCTACCTGAACTTTTTGTTGTCCAGCATTAGCAAGGCACCATTATCTCTCACCGGCTACAGCGGTACACACACTTACGCAATCAACAAGAAAAGGTAAACAAATCGAAATAATTTATATTCCAGTAATCTTCCGCAGTTGGTTCCCAGGCCATGAATACGTGATGAAAAGCGTTTTTTTTTTTTCGAGCGCTTTGCTATGTGCTCGAGTAAGTGTTCCAGCGCGTATGACAGCGTTGCGGCTACACGTCGAGCAATCCAAAAAATCGACACTTTACAAACCACAGAATCTGGTTTTATTGTGAAATAACACATGAAGCATACCAACAAATACTGCTTCAAATGAAAACTGGTCAAAACCACCACCTATATACTAACGACAAATAATCAAGCTAAAACATATTAAACGCGTTTTCTGTGACTAGCCCCAACAGTGACTAGCCCTTACATGATATCGTAAATAAACCCAGGCTTTTTTCATACATTAGAAAGCTCCTCTTCCATTTATTAACGTCTCTTTCCCTTCTTTCGTGAGCAATTTGTGCCTAATTGCAATGCATATTCACCCAAGCGTGCGTGTGAAGTGAGAACATGATCCACATTCCACTTACAGCTAACTCAGTCGCCCTTAGCTTGCACACTTCCTTTCTGCATCGTGTATTCCACCGAGAATTTGTATAGCTTGTAATGTCCAAATCATAACGTAATCGTTAGCGAAGTTGGTAAAGTGCACTTTCATTTATGCCTAACATGAATCCCGCATTCGTATCTGGAACTGATTAAAAATTATTAGTTCACAATTGAAGTGCAGTTAGAGCTAATCGATTGCAAGACTGGTAGAGTCGAGAACACAATCAACGAGCCGTTTTAAGATATTGTACTAAGGAGAGTAGACCAAACATACCGTGGTACACCTAATGACCTCTCTTTTTTCCATCGTAAGCAAGAAAGCTGTAAGATACCCTTGGCTTCTCTTTTAATCTTGCGTAGGTGCACGTAACTATGGCGAGCAAGGCAAAAAATTTTCTTTACGCCACGCGAACCCACCCCTACGAGGACAGCTGGTATTAGAATGCCACAGCACCAAATATAATTTGCCCAAGACGTGCATCACATACTGCTGGGAGAACGGCAAATGAGTAAACTTAGAAAATTTTGATAGCTAAAATAACTGAACTTTTATTCGTTAATCTTTATAACAAAGGCCGCTTTCCGCAAGAACACCCCAATCCGACCCCTTTCATAAGAATGGGAAAAATACGCTTGTAGCACGAAAGTAGTGAAATGCGATCTGCCCAGAATATTTTTCGCCATAACACTCGCAAAAGTGAGAGTAAAAAAAATTGGCCCCCGTATCTGTATGTCACACCGCAAATGTCGTCGAAAGACGCTAGTCTTGCGTCTGGAGAGAGTGATCAAAACGTTTATCTGATGTTCTGCGCAAAAAATCGGCGAATGGTATTCTGGATGATGATGATGATGAAAAACATTTATTATAAAATACAGAGGTACGGGGCCAAAGCATGACCCCGCTACATGTTTGGCGTCCTTAGTCCGGGACACCGCATGACGAGGCTCCTACTCGCGCCCGTCTCACCAGAGTCCGTTGAGACTCTAGTGAAGAGCAGTTGAGGAGGGCAGTTTCCAATCCGGAGCTCCTCCACCTCTCTGATGGGAACCCCAGACAGGGAGATGTGTATGAGTGACTTATTTCTTGGCTTCGCTCTAACGTGCAGAAGCTCTGATTTGTTTGGAGCACATTGGAGTCCACAATCGTTGGCATACGCCTCGACTATGGATGCGGCCTGCTGAATGCGTTTCTGCATTTCCCCAAGGCTCACTTCAGTGGTCCACATTGTAATATCATCGGCATATACTGCGTGTTGTGTGCCTTCCACTCTGGCCAATTCGCTTGGAAGGCGCATCATAGCAATGTTGAAAAGGAGTGGTGATAACACTGCTCCCTGTGGGGTGCGGTATTCCGGAGGTGCTGCGTTAGAATACCTCGAGAGTGCAGCGGAGGCGAGCGAGCGCATAAAGTCACGTCAACCGTGAGACATGAGCGTGATCTGGCAATTATCCTGGAAAACAAGGCGCACGCCGTGCGCGCCCGTCTCTGAGGTGGTAAAGTGTAGCACGCAAGGCGACGGGTAGGTGCCACCACCGTGTCATCTTGGCAAAGCGTTGGAAACGCTTGCCGTTTTGTGCAAGCGTTGCATGGCCAGCGCAGCGTTATAAAGGCAACGATCCTTAAAATTACTTATGTATGCATTTTCTATTAAAACTGCACATACATAATATTGAGGTGTTGTTATGGTGCCTCAGATATGCGCAATAATTGCTTTTTAATTGACAATCACACAAGTATGAACGCTGAACTTTGGGCAATATTGCTGGGCGCTGCGGATGGGGTCGGCCGTTGAAAGTGGGGTGTTGTCCCTATGATGCCGTTTAGGGTACCGTTAAGAGTGAACAAACAGACAAATGTACGGATAGACAGACCAAAATTTTTGTGTCGGAGGTCCCCAAGAAAGACTGTCGTCTTCAAAACAGAAAACATGCACGGGGATCAAAAATTCGTTATATTTTTGCAAAATATATTGTTTGCTCCACATCGCCTATCTTAATCAGCGCCTGTGGGAGCGATCAAGTTGTAATAATGTCGCAAAGGCAATGTCTCGTGGAAAGCTTTTTTTTTTTATCAGCTACAGCTGGAGTTCGTTTTTTGCCAGAAGCTCTTTCTTGCCAGACGTGCTACTTAACGACTTGTCTCGAGAAGGGCGCTTCGAGGAAGAATGAGAGTGTGAACAGAAAAAGCTGCATCCGGTCAGTCACTGTGCGCTTCGCGCCAAACAAGGCACTGCACCGTGCTCCCGACCGGGCTGCAAAAATTAGGTGCCTTTCTCCTTTTGTAACCACAACCACCACCACCCCAAACAAGCGAGCTGCCACTTGCGTTCTCCGGGGCGATCGGGGGCCGACACTTGAGCAGTTGTGTGTGCGTAAAGGCCGTTTCAAAGAATGTACCCGTTTCAAAAAGCTGCTACAGGTTTGTTGCAAGGCAGGCTTCACGCGACCATGGAAACTCGTGTTGGGATTGGTTATCCTCGGCTTGTCTGATTGGTCCGTGCAACCGTGGATGCTGAAAAAGCATATTTCAGCTGCGACTCGGGCCCTTTTTGAAGCGAGCGGACTCGGGGCCAACAGCGCATCCCACCCCCGGAGACCAGTCATGCAAGCCGAGGAGTGTGCCATCATTTTCCATGTTTTGTATTGGTGGTTTAGTGCATTGTGTAAATTTAAGTTGTATTAGATGAATAAACCCCCAATGAGTGCTCCCCGAAATCATCGGGTCGACTTGTCGTCACTTGCCTGTGCGGAATCGCTCCCTCACTTATTCATCTGGATGATCTTCAGATGTGCCTAGCTTAAACAACCCCGAAGTTTCGCTACAAAGTGGTGGAAGTTGCTTGGTAGCGATAATATCGCTCTGAATTTATGCCCCGAGTCAATAACAAGCATACGGATTCCCCTACTTTTCTCTCCGCTATGTCTACCCCCCAAGCAAGACCTTTTCTTGGACCTCCAGTTTTTAAAGGTGCACTGGAGGAGTCTAGTTCTGAGTGGCTACTTTGATACGAACATGTAGCGTCATTGAACAATTGGGACAAAGTCACGAAGGTTAAATTTTTATCTTTGGCCTTAGACGGTGATGCGAAAAGGTAGCACACTACTCAAATTCGAATGGTTGCCCCAAGTTCATGGAAAGAGTGGGCTCTTGAGGACTTCATTCACCAGTCGGCACTCGATTGAGATCGCCTTTTTCGGCTACAAAACCGGACCCAACTGCCGTCTGAAACCCCCGAGCACTATTACTATGATGTTGTTCAACTTAGTGCTAGATTAAATCCATCGATGACAGGGGAAGATAGCTTGCGACACCTTTTGCGCGGTTTGCGTCTAGGTATTCAGGAGAAAATGATAATTGCTATCTCGGAAAGCTGCGCTGCATTCCTCCAGATTTTGCAGCGCTTAAACCAAGCAGCCCTGATGTGCCGTGCGTCAGGGCCCAAGCCGATTGGCACGTACTATTCTACCGGCATGCAGATATGGACGCAAAACATCGCACCTCCGGTTGGTATAGCACCCGCTGCAGCAACAATACAGCCCCCTCTGTGTGTCGCCAGCTGCGCCGCGGCCGAGTTGCGTTGCCCGTGGGATACTCCCGACCACGAAAAAGACCTAAAGGCAATTGGCAGTTTTAGTGCTGGGTACCCAAGCGGCTTGCGTACGCAAGACGTTGGGGCGGCGGTATTGCGCATGCGCAAAGGCCCAATCAGATGCGTCGCAAGATCGCTGGGGCGATGGGGCAATGCGTCTGTGAGCCCATAAACAACGCTGCCACCACTGGCCTCCTAGCGGAGATAAGCTGCCCCGGCGCACATACTGGCGCATCATGCTACCTTCACGGCGAGCAAAGCCGAGGCTGGCCAGACCAACCACTGTGACATTTAGGTTTTAAGCGCAAATATTATAGTGGCTAGCCACTATACCAATAGCATGACACAAAGGCGCGAAATCTCAGACAGTATGGATCGGCCGCCTTGCAAGGTCCACCTTCGCAAGGACTCACAGTATCCGCACTGCAGATACTCTAGCCGTCTAGTTAAAATAAGCCAAAGTGCGAGCACTTATAGCGATTACATGGTTTCAGCCAGATTACCAAAGCTAGAATGGCCTGGAACATAGAAACTAAATATATGCCAGCCCCGACCAGCTGAATAGATGGCGCCATCTAGCGCGGCTATATTGAAACAGACAACCACAACATTGTTATTGCAGAAACATTGTGAATTGTACATCTGATGCAAAAAGTTCGCAGCGACAATATTACAAATGAGTAACGTTTTTATTTGTTTTCATCTCAAAAACATTACGCGTAAGCTAACAAGTTCATGACTGTGGTTGCACGAAGTGTCACAAGATGTCGACACTATCGTTATAGTAACCTTATATTTTTCACTTTTTTCGTATACCAGGATACTTTACGCGATAAAAAAGAGTGTCCTGATCACTATGTATGTTTATTTTACATTTTCAATCATAAAAATAATTAAATAGTACTTACGCGAGAAGACGCTATGGCACTGCGAGCACGTGTGACCTTCGAGCGGGTTGCGTTTGCGTGCGTGCCACCGTGGCGACAACTAAAAGGCATTCCGGTTGGGTATCGGTAGGGCACGCAACGCCGCGCGCTCCCAAGCCCGCATCGCCCCAAGAGAATGCGTACCCAGCACTAAAACTCCCTAATAGCTAACTCCATCGCGTCGCTTTCTGCCCGGCTTGAAAGCATCGAGGACGAGATGCGTCGCCCTCAAACGCCTTGGCCACCGCGAAATTCCCGCACCAACGACGGCTGTCCTCGATGCCTAATTTGCCGCCGCATAGGCCACATAGCGCCACAGTGCTGGCAGCGGTTTCTAGATGGCAGGAAATGATCAAGCGTTGCCCGTTAAGAACACGAATGGACAGGGAAACCCCTCGGGAAACCAATACGGCCGGGCCTATGGGGGCCAGCCCGGCCGCCCTATCGGCACATTGTGGGAAAGTCAGCTTCTTGCAGTCCCCACACGAGCCAATGGTACAAACGCACAACTTGTAATTGACACCGGTTCCTCCGTAAATGTAATCTCAGAAGAATTAGCCGACAAATCATGCGCTACATACAAATTGAGAAAAGACAAATTCATCATAAGAATTAGCGGAGGTGTGCGACCCCCCCCCCCCCCGTGAAGCGGAAGTAAGACTTGAATTCGGCACCACCAAGATTCATGAGGGATTTCAAATGCGAAGCATTTCTTAGCAATCTTCGGTGACTTTGAGCGTATCTATCTATCTATCTATCTATCTATCTATCTCATCATCATCATCAGCCTGACTACGTCCACTGCAGGACAAAGGCCTCTCCCATGTTCCGCCAGTTAACCCGGTCCTGTGCTTGCTGCTGCCAATTTATACCCGCAAACTTTTTTAATCTCATCTGCCCACCTAACCTTCTGTCTCCCCCTAACCCGCTTCCCTTCTCTGGGAATCCAGTCAGTTACCCTTAATGACCAGCGGTTATCCTGTCTACGCGCTACATGCCCTGCCCATGTCCATTTCTTCTTCTTGATTTCAGCTATGATATCCTTAACCCCCGTTTGTTCCCTAATCCACTCTGCTCTCTTCTTGTCTCTTAAGGTTACACCTACCATTTTTCTTTCCATTGCTCGCTGCGTCGTCCTCAATTTAAGCTGAACCCTCTTTGTAAGTCTCCAGGTTTCTGCTCCGTAGCTAAGTACCGGCAAGATACAGCTGTTATATACCTTCCTCTTGAGGGATAGTGGCAAACTACCTGTCATAATTTGAGAGTGCTTGCCAAATGTGCTCCACCCCATTCTTATTCTTCTAGTTACTTCAGTCTCGTGGTTCGGCTCTGCGGTTATTACCTGCCCTAAGTAGACATAGTCTTTTACAACTTCAAGCGCACTATTACCTATCTCGAAGCGCTGCTCCTTGCCGAGGTTGTTGTACATTACTTTCGTTTTCTGCAGATTAATTTTAAGACCCACCTTTCTGCTCTCCTTGTCTAGCTCCGTAATCATGAGTTGCAATTCGTCCCCCGAGTTACTCAGCAATGCAATATCATCGGCGAAGCGCAGGTTACTAAGGTATTCTCCATTGACTCTTATCACTAACTGTTCCCATTCTAGGCTTCTGAAAACCTCCTGTAAGCACGCGGTAAATAGCATTGGGGAAATTGTGTCCCCCTGCCTTACACCCTTCTTGATTGGTATTCTGTTGCTTTCTTTATGAAGCACTATGGTAGCAGTTGATCCCCTGTAGATTTCTTCCAGAATGTTTATATATACTTCATCTACGCCCTGATTCCGCAGTGTTTGCATGACGGCTGATATTTCTACTGAATCAAACGCTTTCTCGTAATCTATGAAGGCTATGTATAGGGGTTGGTTATACTCTGAGCATTTCTCTATTACCTGATTGATAGTATGAATGTGGTCAATTGTTGAGCAGCCTGTTCGAAATCCTGCTTGTTCCTTTGGTTGATTGAATTCTAATGTTTTCTTTACTCTGTTAGCAATTACCTTTGTAAATAGCTTGTATACTACAGAGAGCAAGCTGATCGGCCTGTAATTCTTCAAGTCCTTGTCATCTCCTTTCTTATGTATTAAGATGATGTTAGCGTTCTTCCAAGACTCTGGTACTCTTCCCGTCAGGAGACACCTCGTAAACAGGGTGGCTAGTTTTTCTAACACAATCTGTCCTCCATCTTTCAGCAGATCTGATGTTACCTGATCCTCACCAGCAGTTTTGCCCCTTTGCATGCTCTCCAAAGCTTTCCTGACTTCTTCTATTGTTACTGGTGGGGTGTAATCTGGGTTACTGCTAGTTCTTATAGTATTAAGGCCGTGGTTGTCACGGCTACTGTACAGATCTCTGTAAAACTCCTCTGCTATTTTAACTATCCTATCCATATTGGTAGTTATTTTGCCTTCTTTGTCCCTTAGTGCATACATCCGACTTTTGCCTATCCCAAGTTTCCTCTTCAATGCTTTGACACTTCCTCCGTTTTTCAGAGCGTGTTCAATTCTCTCCATGTTATACCTTCTTACATCGCATACCTTACGTCTATTAATCAACTTCGAAAGCTCTGCCAGTTCTATTTTGTCTGTTGTACTTGACACTTTCATGATTTGACGCTTCTTAATTAGGTTCTTCGTTTCCTGGGAAAGCTTGCCAGTGTCTTGTCTAACTACCCTGCCTCCAACTTCCACTGCACACTCCGTAATGATACTCGTTAGATTATCATTCATTGTATCTACGCTAAGGTTCGTTTCCTCACTAAGAGCCGAGTACCTGTTCTGCAGCGACACTCTGAATTCCTGTACTTTCCCTCTCAGTGCTAGCTGATTGATTGGCTTCTTGCGTATCAGTTTCTGTCGTTCCTTCTTCAAGTCTAGGCGAATTCGAGACCGTACTATTCTATGGTCACTGCATCGTACCTTGCCAATCACTTCCACATCCTGCACGATTCCAGGTTGTGCACTCATTATAAAGTCTATTTCGTTCTTATTTTCGCCATTAGGGCTCCTCCATGTCCACTTGCGGTTTTCTCGTTTTCGGTAGAAGGTATTCAAAATCCGTAAATTATTGCGTTCTGCAAATTCTACTAGTAGCTCTCCTCTGGCGTTTCTAGTACCGATGCCATAATCTCCTACTGCCTGGTCTCCAGCCTGCTTCTTCCCTACCTTTGCATTAAAGTCGCCCATCACTATAGTATACTGTGTTTTTACCTTACTCATTGCCGATTCCACGTCTTCATAGAAGCTTTGAACTGAAGCGTCATCATTGCTGGATGTAGGCGCGTAAGCCTGTACTACCTTCATCTTGTATCTTTTATTCAGTTTAATTACGATACCTACCACCCTTTCATTAATGCTATAGTATTCCTCTATGTTGCCAGCTATGTTTCTGTGAATTAGGAACCCCACTCCCAGTTCTCTTCTGTCTGCCAAGCCCCTGTAGCAAAGGACGTGCCCATTCTGTAGCACCGTATAGGCCTCATCTGTCCTCCTAACCTCACTGAGCCCTATTATATCCCATTTAACACCCTCTAGCTCCTCGAATAGTACAGCTAGACTTCCCTCACTAGATAAGGTTCTAGCATTAAACGTTGCCAAGTTCAGGTTCCAATGGCGGCCTGTCCGGATCCAGAGATTCTTAGCACCCTCTGCTGCGTTGCAGATCTGACCGCCGCCATGGTCAGTTGCTTCGCAGCTGCTGGGGACTGAGGGCCGTGAGTTATTTGACGTAAGCATGTGGGAGGTAGTGGCCAGATACTGCACCAGGGTGGCCAATCCTTCTCTGGTGAGGCCTATCTATCTATATATATATATATATATATATATTCAGCAGGAAGTTCAAGGGGTCTGGTACGTATAAAGAACACAAGCGAGTACACGTACGAAAGAGCAATACTTTTATGCCAACGTTTCAGCCGTGGCACGGCCTTCGTCAGGGAATGAATATATATATATATATATATATATATATATATATATATATATATATATATATATATATATATATATATATATATATATATATATATATATATATATGAATGAATATATATATATATATATATATATATATATATATATATATATATATATATATATATATATATATATATATATATGAATGAATATATATATGAAGGGAATGAATATATATATATATATATATATATATATATATATATATATATATATATATATATATATATATATATAGCCGCTTGCGTTTGGGTGTTCTCGCGGTCACCCCCTTAACTTGTCGTAAACAAAAATTTGCGTGCCAAGGTAACATGGTTTGACGAATATGACGCACTTGTCAAGACATGAATGATGTTACAATACCTTCGCGTACGTCGTCAAACACTTCCCGCCAGACGGTAGCACGTAGCAACGGGCGGGTATGCGCCGTTGGTATACGGGTACGTTCCACAGGTGCGTCAAACACTTCCCGCCAGACGGTAGCACGTACCAACGGGCGGGTATGCGCCGTTGGTATACGGGTACGTTCCACAGGTGTGACACTTAGTATCTACCCAGTAACGACGAGAACAGTAATGGGCAGTTTTCACGCGCGAGAGTTAAGAATTACTCAACTTCGGTAGCGTCTACCCGACAAGTGCAAATAATAAATGCCAAGGTCCTAATTGGGATCGAACCCAGCATTCTGCATGGCAATGAAGCATTTTACTACACAGCTACGTCAAGTCTCGGAACTACTTTTCAAATAAACGCTAATCTTCGCGAAACGTCCACATTGGTTGCAGTGCTGCCTACCCAATTTTATAAACATTACACATGTACTCCTTTGATACTGCCGTCACGTTGCGTTACTGTTAATTGTCGTTAGTTGCCATGCACTGAAGTTGATTTATGTAGCAGTGTGCAGGGCTAGCATCCTCATGAGTATCAGCGCTTCATATAACTTTCTGGTGTTGCTAATACACATCTTCCCGTTGGCATCGTTGCACAAGGGCAAACAACTGGTTATATAAACATCTGCGACTCTTCAGCATATGTCGCTGCGAGCATTATTTGTAGTTATAATTAGCGTCCTTTCGTGACATGTCACTCAATGAAAAAAAAGTGAAACACGGTCACCCTCCATCCGCATGCTTTAGAATGTGTGTTTAGGAAAAGGTATTAACGATTTAGAGTACTCGGTACTCTACTATGGGAGAGCCAAAAGCCGTCTCGAGGGCCTCGCATGCCGTCTAGAAGCATAATGGGGGATCTGCGTTTACAAAAATGACCTTTAACTGGTATGCGGGCCTGTGTGTTTAGAAAAAAAAATGGCAGCATATCCAAGGGGTGAATGACGGAGAGTGGGGCGATGCATACGTCCATCCATTCGTTCTTTCTTCTGTCCGTCCCTGCGTTCGTTTGTGTCACCTTCCGTGCCTCCATCCATCCGCGCGAGCGTTTGTTCTTGGGTCCGCACGTTCGTCTGTCCCTGCGTTCTTCCATGCATCCGCGCCTGCGTCCGTCCATGCGTCCATCCGTCCATGCAGCCATTCATGCGTCCGTTCATGTATCTGTCTGTGTGTCCGTTCGTCCATCTATTCAACACTCCAAGTACCACCATCTTGCATCTTTTCATCATATATTCCCTACATAGAAGCACTGCCATTCAGCGGACATTCCAAGGACTAAACGAGAGGCGACACACGCACAATTTCTTACGGCTTGCGCTTCGTGTCTACTTCCCACCTTTAACCACCTCGAGGTAATGGTATATACTAGTTCACTGTATTCATGGCACTGCGGCCCAACGCTCGCTAAACCTTTCTAAAACCAAGGAGGTTACGACCAGCGAGTATAACGTAGCAACCCTTTCTTGTCAGATAGTGCTCAATCTACATGCCAATGGCTACTAATGGGAAATGAGAGACAGAATAATTCGGCTTTTAGTAAACGCGCACGCTGTGAATTTTTTATTGTTCAACAACGCACAGGAGAAATCTCCCACCGGCACCACCCTGCAGGTCGAGACGTAAGACTGGTTACGCACTACGACTACTACGAGGAAGAACGGGTGCCTCTTCAAGAAGCTTCGCCCCTAAATGTGTGTAATGATTCAGACTACTAGTTACTCTACTATGGGAGAGCTTAAAGCCGTCCCGTGGCCGCGCTAAGAAGAACCGATTACCTGACCACTGGCCTGTTTAGAAAAAATTTATTGTCACAAACGTTCATAACACCAAACAGACCATTTTGTTCTTAGACATACTCTAACGGTGATTACAAAACAGACGTCATTTTCATGAAAATGGATATGAGATGACGTTGAAAGAACATATACATTAGATGGTTCACACAAACAAATCCACAAAAAATATTTCAAGGTAAACAAGAGACACCAATAAAAAATGAATATGTACACTTGGCATATTTACATGTTGGCATGCCATTTCTGCTGGCGTATCGACACATCAGCCTACCAATACCAGGCTGGCCGAAAGACAAGTTTCACTCGTCTGTCACAGACCGACACAAAAGGGCAAGACCAGTGCAGAAAAAATTCCTCTTCACCGAGGAAGAAGAGCTCCTCTGACAAAACAGACAGCAGCTCCGAGTACAATCGTTCTAGAATCGGGTAGAGCGCGCGGCGGCGGCGGCACGCTGGAACCGCCTCGCAGCGGTTGCGCCAGAGGCAGAAAGAGCCGGCAACAATGAGAAGACAAGCGAAGCGACCTCGCGAACAACGCCCAGAAGAAACGAAGCGATTTACTCTGAAGCAGCAAAATCCGACATGTACGGCTTTCCAAAAAACGCGAGCAATGACATAATGCCTCAGAAAATGCTGATTTGTTTCCTGAAGTTAGCAGTTCGGACATGTTGCTACCTGGACCATTCTACACTTTTCGAGGCGGTCGAGAGTGGGAAGCACACCCCATCCCAGGCGCCACATGAAGTCCCGGAGGTGTCCAGGCAGAAAAGAAGCTGTTAACGTGCTCCAAGACACCTGTCTAGAGCGAGCACGGCGGCCTGGGGAGACCAACGGAAACAACAAAACAGCAGTTGTCTCAAATATGTGGCTTTTCAAAACATCTACGCCAGGACCGCTCGACTTGGCATGGTGAAAAAATGCAACAGTTGTTGCATAAAACGCAGGAAGTGTTTTTGCCTGTGGTCCCGTGTTAGGTTGCACATCAGGCATCAAATGCCGAAAGTGAGTACCCAGAAAGTAGTATGCAAGCGTTCGAGCGAGAGATTCCTCCCCTTGCACTAAGCGCAAAAGGAAGCGCAGTGCCAGCAGCCGACAGCGTATAGACTCTGAAGGAAAAGAAAAGCCTCCCTGAGAACGCTGCTGTCCCAGTGCCGCACGATAGACCAACTCAGTGCCGCCTGACCAAAAAAAAAGAAACCAAAGCAGACTGCACTGATCGCACGATGCGTAAAGATGGTTGCACGACGTGAGAAAGGTATCGAATGCGACCACAAAATGCAGTCGGTGCCATGTACCTCCGCTCAAGCAGCGGGAAGTCAAAATCTCTCGCATCCTGAATTTTCAGTCTTACTTCTTCGAGAGCATTTCACCAAATGGATTTGCAAATGCCGTAGTGGTTGTATAAAATACCTGAAATACAGTGGGACGCAGCCGGCTGAATAGGAAAACCGGTGCAAAGCCTGGAGTTCGAAGAGCCAATGAAGAAATACCGGGATTTGAAGATGTTCAACGCTGCACCTAAAATGTCGCTATACTGGGAAAATACACGCAGGCTGCGTGAAAGGCTATCTTCATCTGAAAGGTACAAGGTTATGTGGTCAGCGAAAGCAGTGACTTTCACGACACCGCTACCAGGAAGCGCAAGACCCTGTACGCGTGAATCCGCGTCAAGAGCAAGCAAATATGGCTCAAGGCTGAGGACAAATAGCACAGGAGACAGTGAACATCCCTGACGGACCCCACATGTTATGGAAAAGGCAGCACTTTCCCAGCCATTCCAAACTAGTGTGCTTTTTAGACCAGTGTATGTATTTTTAATCATTTCCACAAACAAATGAGAAAAGCCGAAGGCTGTGAAACCACTAAGGACATACGCGTGTTCCAGTCGGTCAAACGCTTTTTCCTGGTCTAAAGACACAAGAATACTACGCGCAGATCGTGACAGAGCATAGGCTATGATATCACGTGTGATAAATGACAAGCTGTGTATTTCTCGTCCGAGCACTGATGAAGTCTGCTGATGACCTACCAGTGTGTTCAACAGACCCCTCAAACGTTGAACGGCTACCGCCGCGAATATCTTCTAGTCAACGTTGAGGAGCGGGATAGGTCTCCAATCTTCGGGATTAACAGAGGAAGCATCAACTTTTGGAATAAGCACAGTGCGTTCATCTTGAAAATTTGATCTAAAGACATCATCCTGGCAGCATCGCCGGATAACCACGGTAAAGGTAGCACCAATATCATTCCAAAATGTCAAGTAAAATTCTACAGGAAAACCGTCTGGCCCAGGGGCCGTTCCACGTTTCATAGATTTTAGTGCCGTCTTTACCTCTTCAGCCAACGGAGGGATGTGCAGGCGATCCGCAGCTTCTTGAGGAACATGGGGCAAACTTCTAAGAACTGGCGGTGTTTCATCAGAGTTAGTCCGCATGGCCAAACACGAGATTGCTTCAAAATGCACCAAGAAAACAGATAGATTACGCATAGGAAGCGGCTGCGCAGGTGACATTTGTGCTGACATAGAGGCAGATGGCTGTGATTGGCCTGCCAAATTGTTTTGTTGAACGCAAGTTGTGAACTTTAGCACCTCAGCGGTTCTACTAAGTGCTACTAAACACGCCCTTAAAGAAGGTGATAGCCGATGCGGTTGTCTTCGTTAACTTATCGTCTCTAAATATTGCTTTATTTCATGTTCATCAAGGTGCTTGACTTTTCTTTTGAAACGTATACGCACAATTTATATTTGAGACTCTGCAAGCTTCAAGGCCGAAAACCAATAATTGTAATATTTACTTGCGAACTTAGCCCAGCCCTGTGACCCACATGTGGACCCTGTGTACCGGTCTCTGTTTCCAACTTCCGCAGCAGTGCTTGAACTGTGCGGCGCTCATTAGATTGGTGGTACCATGACGCAGAAATAAAAGTAAGGGCTGGGGGGGTGGGGGGGGCTCGATATTAGAAGGCACAGTTCGTGGAGAAAAGAACGAAAGTATGCTTGAATGAAATAAAATTGCAGAAATCATGAATGCGGTGTCTTCTCTTTCTTTGGGAGAGCTGAATCGTTGCCGCTGTGAAGAGTTCATTCATTGGAAGCACCAAATCGCCCGTCGTCTTGTTCGTTTGACTTTACGTTTTATATTTTCACGCAAGTAAAACACAAAACTAATAATCGCTAGAAAAACGAATGTATGTTTAGTCACGTAATTTTTAAATGCGAAGCATTTTTAGCGAACTTCGGCGACATTGAGCGTATCTATCTATCTATCTATCTATCTATCTCTATATATATATATATATATATATATATATATATATATATATATATATATATATATATATATATATATATATATATATATATATATATATTGTGAAGAAGAAGATGTGCCTGCAGCGAGCAGCATCGCCAACGCCCGGCTCTCTCGGCTCGTGCTTCGGTTCGTTGCTGTGCCGATCGCTGGACGGTTGTTCACGCTGTCTCGTCGCTGTCTTAAACGACTCATAAACCTCCTCACATTTGGTGGAAGGTGCTGTTAATCCCCGTCGCTACACCCTGGAGCTGCGAAGCCGCACGCTACCACCTGTCATGACTGCCAACGCCACTACATCGACGCCTCCGCTCCAGTTCAACTGCCCTGGCCATCCTACGCTACGGGAGCCGAAGGTCTTCAGCGGTGCAGATGGGACCGACGTCGAAGACTGGCTCGAGCACTACGAACTGGTGAGCGCCAACAATAAATGGGATGAAGCCGACAAGCTGGGCCACGTGATATTTTATCTCACTGGCGTCGCCGAATTGTGGTTTAATAACCACAAACACAACATCCCCACATGGAGCGTCTTCAAGACGTCATGTGCTGAAGTGTTCGGTCGGCCGGCTGTCCGCAAGCAGAGGGCACAACAGCGCCTGCGCGTCCGTTCTCAGCAGACTGGCGAGACCTTTACCAGCTATATTGAGGACGTCGTCGACCTTTGTCGACGTGTGAATGACACCATGCCCGAATCTGACAAGGTAAAAAACATCATGAAAGGCATCGACGACGGCGCATTTCAAATGCTCTTGGCAAGGAATCCAAGCACAGTTTCTGAAGTCGTCAGCTTGTGTCAGAGCTACGACGAGTTGAAAAAGCAACGCACTCTGACTAGGCAGCCTAAGCCTGGTGGTGAGTCGCTGTCCAGTTTTGACTCCATGCCGGACCATTCACCATTGCTCCAGCAAGTCCGAGCCTTCGTCCGTGAGGAAGTCGCCCGCCAACTTTCCCTAGTGCCCTTTACTCACGAGACCACCACCCGTCTACCTGCCCCGCTTCGCACTGCTATATCGGAAGAGGTTGCACAAGCTGTTCCTCTTGCGCACTACGAGCCACCTCTACCTAGCCGTGGTCCCTGCCCGGGTGGCGCACAGCCGGTAGGCGCTCCTGTCGCCTATCCACAAGCCGTTCAGCCTGTGGCCGCGCCCCTAACGTATGCAGCGCAGCCTGTGGCTCCTCCTGTCGCCTTTTCGCAAGAGATGCAGCCCGTAGCCGCGCCACTCACATATGCAGACGCTGTACGTAGGCTCCCGCAACCACCCTACACCACGCGCTCACAGCCCGCACACCCGGCTGCTTATACTGCACCTTGGGCGGCAGCACCAGTCGCCAATCCCTGGAGGACGCCCGATAACCGACCGATTTGCTACGCTTGCTTCACTCCCGGACACGTTGCTCGCTACTGCCGCCGTCGACCTCAGACGTTCGGCAACTATGCCCGGTCGTCGCATCCCGGCAGCCAACCCTTTGTCCAATACGGGCCCGTCTCGCCACCTCGCTATGCGCCTACTGACCACCTTGACTTCCAGCCGCAACGCGCACCCTCTCCTCGTCGGCGATCGCCCTCCCCCATGCGTCGCCGGCCCGGACCCTCCGACCAGGAAAACTAAGCAACGCAGTTCCAGAGGCAAGAACTGCGCCGTTTTCGAACTGTCTAAGCCCTCGCTCCTCTCCTGCTAACGTGGTCGCAGTAACTGTTGAAGGTTATTGTACTTTCGCCCTTGTGGACACTGGCGCCGCTGTTTCTGTTATTGCCGCTAATCTCTGCCGTTTATTACGCAAAGTAACGACGCCGCTTTCCGGACTGTCGCTTCACACCGCAAGCGCACAGCAAGTAACGCCTCTCGCAGCCTGTACTGCAAGAATCTCCATCGAAGGCATTCTTTACATCGTGGAGTTTATTGTTCTTCCTGTCTGTTCGCATGACGTCATCCTCGGGTGGGACTTCCTATCCCGCCACAATGCCGTCATAGACTGCGCACGCGCCTAAGTTGAGTTTTCACCCTTGTGTGATGTCCCATTACTGGACGCTCCTCATCAGCCGCCGAAGTTGCTCGTTCATGAAGATACCGATATTCCGCCTGAAAATTGCGCCCTTGTTCCCGTTTCATGCAACGCCTACACTGACGCTACAGTTCTTTTTATGCCTTCCGATATCTTCAAATGTCGTCGAGCTTTGCCGCTGCCTTTCGCAACAATTGACCTTGCCGCCGGAAGAAGCAACATGTTCGTAAGCAATCCGCTTTCCACACCTGTCACATTGCTTGCGGGGGAATGTCTCGGCCGCGTGCAGGATCTCGACCCTTCGTTTTTGTTTGATGTCCCGGACGACTAATGCGACCACCCAAAAGCACTGTCGGCACTCGGGGAGTCATCCAATGATACGTTTTCCAGCGCCATCGCCGACACTCTCACTCCCACCGAACATGCCGACCTGCTGGATCTTCTGCATGAGTTCAGGAGTTCGTTCGATGTGTCGCAACCTCAACTGGGCCGCACATCACAAGTCAAACATCATGTTGACACCGGCCTACACCAGCCACTGCGTCAAAGACCATACAGTGTCTCCGCTGAAGAGCGCCGCGTCATCAACGATCAAGTCGAAGATATGCTTCGTAGAGACGTCATTCGACCATCTCACAGTCCCTGGGCGTCTCCCGTCGTCCTGGTGCGTAAGAAAGACGGATCTATTCGATTTTGCGTGGACTATCGTCGTTTGAATAAGATAACCCGCAAGGACGTCTATCCTTTGCCGCGCATTGATGACGCCATTGACACCCTTCACGGAGCGGAATTTTTCTCGTCGCTAGATATATATATATATATATATATATATATATATATATATATATATATATATCTGCCTACCTACCTACCTTCCTACCTACCTACCTATCTATCTATCGATCTATCTATCTATCTATCTATCTATCTATCTGTCTGTCCATCTATCTATCTGTCTATCTATCTATTTATCTAGCCACCTACGCCTTTAAGCTCTCGTGGCCGATTCAATAATGGCATCGATACCAAACTTGGTTTGGCATAACATGACTGTATGAGGAACATATCTGACTAGTCAACACATGAAAATCATGACACGTATGTCATGAATGTCATGATTTACACTTCATGGTCCTGCAGGTCTTGCGGTGGTTTAGTTCACATGGCATGTTGCAAAACTTGTATGGTGTGGCATGATTGCGTGGGAAACACAAGCGATAGACCCTAACATGAAATTGATCACATGCGTGTCAAGTAACAACATGAATACATGCCACGCTCATGATGCGCTCGCGGCCGTTTCGCTATCGTCACATATACCAAATTTGGTAGTACAGTACGTGAACGGATGATACAGGGATGTGACTAGTATAAACATGATAATCATGAGATGCGTGTCATGCAACAACATGACTACATCCAACGATCATGATGCACTAGCGACCATTTAGTTAGCCTCACTTATACTAAATTCTGTATTAGGGCACGGGAATGAATGACGAAATTATCATACTGGTGCAAACATGGCAAACATAAGAAGCGTGTCATCTAACATGACTACATGCTACGCTCATGATGTGCTCGCGGCCGTTTTGCTGGCTTATGTACCAAACTCGGTATTACGCGATGCCAATAGATCACGAAGGTATGTGACTGGTGCAAACATGATAATAATGAGATGCGTGTCATGTGAGAACTTGACAACATGAAACAGTCAAGACACCAATACATTTCGATGTGACGCGATAAGCGTGCTCACCGGCGTTCATTTTGTCACGTCACGCCAGCGTTGTCACGCCAGACGCCGGTCCTGCCATATAGTCGCAGGCGCACGCCGGCTGCGTTGCCTTGACGCATGCGCGTTTAAGCGCATCCGGCGTCCATCCGTCACGAAAAGTAGACGCAGTGTTGTCTGAGTAACGCATCGGCGTGAAATGCAGCATGTCACATTTCGCGCCGACAAACGCTGGTCGCGCCTGGCGTCAAACTATAAGTGCTTGCGTTTTGCTAAGGTAGCGTCGCTGTGTCCAGCGTGTGATAAATTGGAGTATATTGGGCCCTTCATGACGCACTCGCAGCTGTTTTGTTAGCTCCACATATACCAAATTTGGTGTTACGCGACGTCAATGGATGACCTAATATATGACTTGGGCAAACATGATAATCCTGACACGGGCGTCATGTAGGAACATGACAACGTACCACGCTCATAGCGTGCTTGTGGCCGTTTTACTAACTCCACATACACTAAATTTGGTATAACGTGACCCTAATAGATGACGAAGGTAAACGACACATCCAAACATGATAATCATAACACGGAAGTCGTGTACGGCATCATTACCTCCACATCGTAACGTTGTGCTGATTTTGAAGTGACATATCAACATTTCTCATTCGTGCTTCGCATATCATCGATTCCCACTGTACGTGGGATCTGCCAAATTTTCGGTGGTGAAGGATTGCCTGTACGAGCTGCTAGGTGGTCTTCCTTTCTGTAGAGCAGCACGGCTCCTTATTGATTTCTCGAAGAAAGAGCTCGCACTCAATGGGGAAGTTTTCCGGCTGCGTGTAAACTCAGGTGCCCCTTAACACAATGATGTCCTTACAGTGCGGTGCCACGAACACATTCGTATTGAACCGCGCACAGAGGTGGTTGTTGAAGTGAAAGTAGCAAGAGACGGAGTTCACCTTGTCGAACCGAACAGCACGCTCAGAAGCGGACTCCAAGTGGCACGCACAGTAACAAGGATTGTGCATGGAAGAGGCCTCATTCGTACTGCTAATCCCACCATGTCGCAAGTAAATCTCCTCGGCGAAACAAAGCTCGAATGGGCTTCATCCATTCATGACGCACAGCTAGCAATTACGGCTCTACAGGATGATCGAGTGCCCCAAGAGTGTACATAGAGACTGGGGATCATCTACAGTAATCTAAACGAGAGAAGCTGCTGTCGCTCATTGAGAACAACCGTCAACTTTTCACAAGCACTGATAACTCCATCCGGCAAACTCATGTCGCTGAACACGTGATCGACACAGGCGATTCTTGACCCATTCATTAGCATCTATATCGTCATTCTCTTTTTGAAAGGCAACAAGTTGAGCAACAAGTTTGAGAATTGGTTCGCGATGGGATCGTTAGAGAATCACACAGTCCTTGGTCATCACCTGTCCTCCTCGTGAAGAAGCAAAATGGGACTTGGTATTTCTGCGTCGACGAAGAGAAGCAAATGACCGTATTTGCCTGTGAACCCGGCCTCTACGAATTCGACGTTGTCCCATTCAATCTGTACAATGCCCGACCACATTCCATAGAATGATTAACAAAGTCCTTAGCGGCCTCCTCTGGAGGGTTTGTTTGGCCTACTTGAACGACATTGTACGTTTCTCCAAAACCATGGCAACTCATTTGGAAGATTTAGAAAGTGTTTTTTCGGCGTTGGACTCGGAAAACTTGCGACTGAAGCCCGAAAAACGTAGCTTTGCCCATCAGGAATTTAAATATCTCGGACCCATACTCACAGGTGAAAGAATCCGGCCAGACCCAGACAAAGTAGCAGCCGTCGAAAAGTTCTCCAAGCCACGAAATAAGAAGGGTGTGCAGAGTTTTCTCGGAATCTGTAACTACTATCGGCGTTTCATCAAAGATTTTTCTCACATTTCTTGACCTCTGACAAACTTAACTAAAACGGTTGTTCCTTTCGTCTGGAATGCGGCTCGCGAAGCCGCGATGCAATTCCTCAAAGAGAAGCTGATCACAGCCCCAGTTTTGCATCAGTTTGAGCCAGGAAAGCAAATAGAGGTGCACACTGATGCCTGCAATTACTGCATTGGTGTCGTCCTTGTTCGAAAAATTGGAGCTCAAGAACAAGTCATCGTCTATGCCAGTCGCTACCTCAACAAGGCTGAGATGAACTACAGCAAAACTGAAAAAGAATGCCTCGCCGTCGTGTACGCCTGCGGACAGTTTCGGCCGTAAATCTTTGGCGCTGAATTCACGGTCGTAACTGACCAAGCGAGCCTTGGTCGGATGATGAAAGTAAGGAATCCAAACGGTCGTCTCATGCGCTGGTCACTATTGCTTCAGGAATTCGACATAACTTTGCGACACCGCCCTCACCTCAAGAATGTAAATGCCGACACGCTGTCCCGCCCTACTCACGATCCTGGTCCGGTAACCGAAGAAAACCCTTCACCGTTGCTGGTCCTGGATCAGGTGGATGTTGGGAAAAAGCAGAGGGAAGACCCTTGGATGAGAGACATTGTACAGCAACTCGAGCACCCGCATGCCCCTGATGTCAGGAAAACTAAAAGAACGGCACAGAGCTACCGGTTGATCAACGGTGTACTGTACAGGAGGGCGAAAGGCTTCCAGGAAGATAGCGCGGTGCTCGTGGTCCCTAAGTGCTTGAGATCTGAGATTTTAAGACACTACCATGACGACCCCACGGCAGGCCACTTGGGTGTTGAGCGCACATGGGAAAAAGTGCGTTGCCGCTATTTCTGGTCGAAGATGCTCTCGTACGTCAGCAAGTATGTACTCTCCTGCCCTGACTGCCAGACGCGAAAGCAACTACCTGGAAGGCCGGCCGGTTCTCTACAACCAATCCCACCTGCAGATTGACCCTTTCAACAGGTGGGCATTGACTTTAGTGGGCCTTTCACTAAGCCCAAATCAGGGAACCGCTACACATCGTGATTACCGACAACCACACGAAAAGATCGAGGCTGTCACATGTCCGGCGGCTACTGCCGCAGAGGCAGCAGGGGCGTTCGTCGAACAGGTCGTGCTGTGTCAAAGTGCACCAGAGAAGGTGAGAAGCGATCGTGGACAACATTTTGTCGCGAACTTGACCGAGAAAATTTTCGGGCTTGTGGGTAACGAACCTGCCACCACAACAGCATACCACCCAGTGGCCAACGGCTTGTTCGAGCGTTTTAACCACACGTCAGCTGACATGCTCACAATGTACGTTTCCTCACACCACCGCGACTAGGATACATTTTTGCCGTACGTCCTGTTTGCGTAAAATTCTTCCACTCACGGGACGACCGGATTCACGCCCTTCTTTCTGCTTCACGGATATGAGCCGACGCTACCTGTATATGTGTATTCGAATACACCCTGGATGCATCAAAGTGGCTTGACGACTGCGGCAGGCTCAAAGACTGGTTAAAGAACGGGAGAGGTGTCAGCAGGTGAAGAACAAACGCAGCTATGATGCTGAACGGCGAAGTGTTGCTTACCACGAGGGGGACTTGGTGTACTTGCGGACTCCCTCCCGGCCTAAAGGGAAGACAACCAAGTTTCTTCACAGATACCACGGACCTTTCCATCTCGTGCGCCGGGTAGCCGCAAATAACTGGGGGGTGGTAGACCAAACTGGAAGAAAACGTGACATTGTAATGTGGAACGTTTAAATCCCTGCCACGTCCGATGCTCTTCGATGCCGACGACGCCGACGATGAATCTGATGATAATCAGGAGGTGCGCGATTGAGGTGGTCATGTGTGTGAGTGCCGTGCAAGGAGTGATATCCACGAACAACATCGAGGTGTTCACGTGCGCGGGCGCAGTGCGACCAATCATTAATAGGAATCGCACCCAAGTGTTGCGGTGTTGTGCGTGAGTGCGGTTCGCGAGTGGGTCAATAACTGCATTTGCCACACAGTGTGCGCGGGACGGAGACCAGTATTCTAGTACAGCAGTGCAAAGGCTCCGAAACGCACACTGAAATTTACTCCGACTGGAAGACATTTCCAAGTGGTAACAACGCACAACAGAATGTCGGCGCGTACAACACGGACACTGAGTTGTATTACAGTGCCGACGAGTGAACTGCATTGATTTTTGTTTCGCGATGATTTTCGCTTTTCCTTTGTGGTTTTAAATATGTGATTGTTTTAATGTTTTCATCTATTAGACGCATGTATAAGCATCTTTATATAAGCACCTCACACATTTGTTGAATGCAAAACCAAAACCTTTTTTTTGTTTTTAGTCTATTTGTTTTCGCGTTTTGCCGATAAGACGAGTGGG
The DNA here is from genome assembly GCF_043290135.1 of Rhipicephalus microplus. NCBI lineage: Eukaryota > Metazoa > Arthropoda > Arachnida > Ixodida > Ixodidae > Rhipicephalus > Rhipicephalus microplus. The sequence continues at coordinate 1,632,997 of NW_027464594.1, forward strand.
TCACTCTTTTTCATAGAGGGAAGGTGTCGCGAAGGCAATGTCTCGTGGAAAGCTTTTTCTTTTTCAGCTACAGCTGGAGTTCGTATTTTAAGTGTGAATACACTTTATAAGCGACCCCAAACCATCCACCGCCGTCGGCGGCGTCCGCAGTCTTCTCTCTATCTTTAAAAGAAAGAGGACTTGGCGGGCCGCAGCGCGACGCTCTACCGAATAAGCCACGGACGCGACGCTGATGTCGGTGTCAGTAACGCGCCTTATATCTTTAACGCCGCTGCGCGCGTCCCCCTCTCCCTTCGCTCGCTCCTCCGCTCTCCTCGCTCGCTGCAACTGCACGCGCACCCCTCTCTTTCGCGCGCCCGCCTTCTCTCTCAGTCTCCCGTCGAGAGCGGGTCGTGCGTTGGAAGTCCCGGAGGCAACGCTACCATCAACAACGAATGCAGTACAACCGAATGCCAGCACTGCATCCGTCGTTGGAGGTGACGGTACCGCGGTGGTTTCGCCGACGTTGGAAGACAAGGCGGCGCTGCGAAGGGCTCGTGAGACCGAACGTAAGCGGGCGAAGCGTGCAGCGGATGCCGAACTGCGTGCTCGCGAGGCCGAGTGCAAGTGGGCGAAGCATGCAGCGGATGCCGAACTGCGCACTCGCGAGGCCGAGGACAAGCGGGCGAAGCGTGCAGAGGATGCCGAACTTCGCGCTCGCGAGGCCGAGGACAAGCGGGCGAAGCGTGCAGCGGATGGTGAACTGCACGCTCGCGAGGCCGAGATTAGGCGTCAGCATCGAGCCGCGAACGCGGCCCAAGAAGCAGAACGACAACGCAAGCGTCAGGCGGAGAAGGGCGATGAAGCCGGCGTCAAGACGACGGATTTTAACTTTACTCCCCCTCATAGCATCACCCCGTGCATTCGCACTTAACCATGTTCACCCTCGGGGAAATGCATGAGAGTTTTTTTTTTTTTTGCCAGATGCTTTTGATAGAGGCGCTGTTTAACGACTTGTCTCGAGGAGGGTGCCTCGAGAAAGAACGAGAGTCTGAACAGAAAAAACTGCATCTGTTCGGTCCCTGTGCGCTTCGCGTAGAACCAGGCACTGCACCGCGCTGCAGAAATTAGGTGCCTTTCTCCTCTTCTAACCACTACCACCACCACCCAAAACGAGCGAACCGCCGCTTGCGACCTCTGGGGCAATCGGGGGCCGACATCTGAGCGCTAGTGTGCGCGTCAAAGCCGTTTAAGAGAATGTGCCCGTTTCAAAGAGCTGCTACACATTTGTTGCGAGGCAGGGTTCACGCGACCATGAAAACTCGTGTTGGGATTGGTTATCCTTGGCTTGCCTGATTGGTCCGCGCACCTGTGGATGCTGAAAAAACCTATTTCAGTAGCGACTCTGGCCCTTCTGGAGTGAGCGGACTCGGGGTCAACAGCGCATCTCACAACCAGAGACCTGTCATGCAAGCCGAAGGGTATGCCATGATTTTCCATGTTTTGTATTTGTGACTTAGTGCATTGCGTAGACTTAAGTTGTATTTGATAAATAAACACCCAATGAGTCTTCTCCGAAATCATCGTGTCGAATTCTCATCGCTTGCCTATAGGGAATTACTCCCACAATTCTTTGTGTGGATGGTCATCAGATGTGCCTAGCTTAGACAACCGCGAAGTTCACTACAATACTCACAAATTTGCCTTTGCGCCTAAATAAACAACGGCACAGCACACAAATCCATATCACACGAGGCCCCTACTATCCCGAGTACTGCGCCCGTCTTCTTTGATTCATAGAGCCAATATAAACTCCAAGTAGGACCATAAATGTCTTTGGTGTAATCACTGCAGGCGGCATCACTACTCCAACAGCGGCCAAAACAAACGCACGAAGGCAGGCACGAAACTTTCAACAAGAACGACGCTGCAGCATCTACACGATTGCACGAATTTAGTTGCAAATACACCTTGCACACACTCTAAACGGACGTGGGCAGCAGCACAACAGTGCATGCCACACGGTTCTCTTGCGGAAGCGCCGTAGTGAAGTGGGCGACACACGGCTTGAAGTAGCCACCATGTTAGCCGTTGTCTTTTCGTCGCCTTGCGACCACATGAGACACAAACGACCTCTCATGCCTCAATCCGGATGCCGGGTTCGCCGGCTCAGACGAGTTCCCAACGAGCTCCCAACAGTCATGATTTATGTTGTCATTTGCCGCATGTGCGCGCGATTTCGTGGCGTGATTCGTAATAGCTGATAGAGTGACATCGTGACCTTCCCCTTCTATTATCTCATCTTCTGCGCGCCAGTGATGAGAGAGCGGAAGAGAAGGGCAGAACTCATGGGTACAGTGATACTCTCCTCTCCCCTTCTCTTCCTATGGAATCTAAGTGAACGTGTCGTAAGTGGTAATGCCCTCTCCCCTCTATTCTCCTTCTGCATCCGCCGGGCGCACGAAAGGCACTCTTTCTTTGGCATCCGCTGACGGGCGATAGCTTTCCGTGGTAGCGTGTTAATTGTTTAGCTATCTTGGTTCAGCCATGCGCCCTAGTGTAGTAGAACATTTTGAAAAATGGTGATATCAACACCTAGAATACTGAAGGTAACGTTCCTAAGCATTATGGTTCCGTGTTCAAGCCGAACGAATGAAGCATACATATATAAATTAACTGAGACACTTATCATCGCAAAACCGAGGGCTCACCACCACTAAAAATGGCCGTGACATCAGGAAACAGCTCCACTACGCTTCACCGTAATGAGAAGAAATTACATCAACTTCCTCCGAAGATGCATGTAAGATCTACCAAGAAACACCCACCCTGAATTTCACCTCAACCGCCGGAAACAAGGAACCAAGGAGCTACAGCGCAAGTATGGCAAGAAGTAGGAGGTCATCGTGTGGACGACGACACCTACACCAACAAACATTGCTATAACCTTGCTGTCATGGGCAGTGAGAGCTACATTGTTTTCAAGAGTAATACTCATGAAATTTGGTTTTTGTGTTGCTTTCTTTACAGCTTGTCTGATTATTCACGCTGATTCTTGCATCAAGACCCAGTAAAGTTAACAGCCTTTTTAGCTATAGTAAGACCTACATTAGAATATCAAGTATCATAAGGGACCCTTATCAGAAAAGACTAATCAATCAAGTTGAGCGAGTTGCTGACTGACAGGTCACGGTATCGAATCCCTGTTGCGGCGGCTACAATTTCGGTAGAAGCGAAAATTCTGTAGGCCCATGTGCTCAGATTTGGGTGCACGTAGAGAACCCCAGGTGGTCAAAATTTCCGCAGCCCTCCAACACGGCCTCTCTAATTATCATACGGTGGTTTCGCGACGTTAAACCCCACTAATCAATCAATCAAGTTGAGAGAGTACAAAGAAGAGCGGCTAGATTTATTCTTTCAAGATACTCTCGAACTAATTTTGTAACGGAGATGCTGCAACTGAACTTACCCACCCTTCTGGAACACCGTCGGGTAGCCAGAATAAAATTTTCGTTTTTGCTTTTCAAAATACATTTAGCTTTGATGTAGCGCAGTGCTTCGTTCCGTGACCTGTCCAGAACCTACGAAGTGACTACCACAGCAACTTTCAAATCCCCAAATCACGTCTGACCATATACGCATACTCTTATTTTCTTAGAACCATAAAATACTACGGAATTGTGAAACGTTAAAAAATTTGAATTCAAAACTACAGAATATTTTGTAACTAAATATTCGTGAATGCTAGCTCTTTTTTTTAATTTTATTGATTGTGCTCAGTCACACAAATTTTGCGCGACATGTAGACTTTAGTATTGTGATGCTTAATGATCTACAGTGAATGATGTATGGATAATGTAGGCGGTGGAGCAAACTATAGTGATGGAAAATTTTTTTCGCCCATGCACCGTTTTTTATTTTCTACATGATAGTTATTATGTCATATTATGTTCACCGTTCATATATAATGACACATTGTGGTTTTTAGACTTTTTGTATAAGATTTTCCTTGCTGTTTCATGCAAACAATGATTAAATTTATTCCCCAACCACTGTAACGGCGCCATCGGCCAACAGTACCTGAAAATAAAGAAATTAATGAAATATAAAAATAAATTTTACAATAATTTGAAAATTCGCTGATGTATTGAAATGTTCGTGTTGACTATGAATGTGCTTGCAAATATTGTGTACCTTTTTTACGGCTTACTCGATGCTATGGTACTTTATCTACATTGCAATGTTATTTCCGAAAAAACACAACCCTTTGCAGTTTGTATAAATAATAAACGTTATGCATAATTTTTCAATTTCCGTTATTCAGGTAAAGTATTACTTAAAAACGCCTGTTTAGCTAATTTATATTGATTCTACGTACTGCTGCCTGAATAAACACGATTCATTTGTAAAGTGTGTGTGCATTTGTTTTCGCAAGAACTGCCAACATAAGAACGTACTTGCAATAGCCGTGCCCGTGCCTATTTGACCCTAAAAACAGCTAATGAAAGCACTCCCTAATAAAAAAAAAACACCCGACCTTCCCACAAGAATGCTCAAACTGAAATGAAACCACTTTGGTGCGATGGCAAGGTTGGAAACGAACCTTGTGACCAAAACCGAGCCTTGTGACCATTTGATTCCGGCCGCCAGGAGCACCAGCAGTCATGTGGGCCGCATGGTTCAATGAGAGTGTCTGCTCTTTACGTTTACTATGTTACTCCATTGGTAAAGCGCATCCGGTCAGTCCACGTGCGCCACATCGCGGGCGCCTTCGGGACGACACGAGGTGGATGACAGCCGCAACTGATTATTTGACGCAATATGCCGAGACAGAGGCAATACCACGAGCCATCGCCTTCGAGTTAGCGCAGTTCTTCATGTGCCACATCGTACTGCGTCACGTTGCAAGTCCTTTTGTACAGTATTGCCAGACCGAGGAGCAGTGCTCCCTGCACAGCTTAGCTTTTTCGTCTAAGCAACACCAGGCATTCTACGACGACTGCTTACCATACGCAAATCAACGGACTTATAGCGAGCAACTAAATAATACAATCACTGATATGATTTCTGTATACATCGATTTGCCTTGAGAGTGGACAGTCAGTCGACTACAAGCTAGGGTCTAAGGTCCATATTATGTACGTTGAAGTTGCCGACTAGTATAAAGCGTTTGTCCTCTTAGGTGTTTCATATTGGTCTGTCACAATGATGATTAATATTAGTGTTTTCTTCATGCGCTTTCATTATTGGGTGCTGAAATGCCGGTGTTTTTACGGAGCTGTGGCCTCTAATTTTGTTCTGCTTAACAGCCTTTCATTTTGTTCGTGTTAAATTTTTGTTGACCTTTTCTGCGGTTCTGGGCCATGACGACGGACACCATGGATGAACAAGTCTCGGCAATATAAGGTGCTTCGCTTGAAATAAAAGGGGAAGGGGGTATTCCTAGAGTTCTTTCAGTTGCTGTTTAAGTACGTTCAGGCAGCTGCAGCACGCCTTTTTAAAAACGCCGAACAAATACTCGGTATTGTAACAGTACTTTATGCCCGGACACATTATGCGGTCAAGGACTCGAAGCGCCGCCAATTTAGAGGCGGATGACACATGTCATAAATATGCCAATCTAGGCCGCAGTTGAGCGCTAACTAAAACATATGCGATACTCTGAAGCTCTCCCAGCCAATTCAGTGCCAGCGGAGGCTGCAGTAGTCCCGCATTTTACCATACAACGGTAGCAGCAACGCCCAAACCTTCCACCTACACTGAAGGCAAGTTTTTTTTTTTTTTCAGTTACGGCGTTTGTTCTCACCTAATTTCCGAAGGATAACACGGCAAGTGCTCAATCCTCCGATCATATATTGATATGAGAGTTTACGTTTTCGTCCGCGCCAGTATTACGTTATTTTATCTTCGTTCGTGTTTTCGAGGTGCGGAATACTCCAATTTGCGACATATACAGTTGTTCTATCTTTTCATGATAAAGAAATCTATGCGTAGTAACTTCGTGCATTTTTCGCAGTGTGTCAGAATCTCTTCCGTAACACATGACTATATTAGTTTATAAGTCACCGATATTGATCACGTGGGCGAGCTTAAGCATGGCTGCTTTCTGCGTGGTATGAAGGTAATTTAGGTGTTAAAACATTGCGACTTGCCGTAGCGATCCTCATAACCATCAATAATTTGATAATAACTGAAATGGTATGTGCTTGAAACATTCATAGCGAAACTTTTATTGGTTGCCGGATTACATCAGTCGACTGCATATATTATTCACTGGGCGCATGAAATGGCTTGAAATGTCATAAACAACAGGCAGGCAGGCTTCTTTTCTGAAACAACGTCGAGCTTTGTCTTGCAACTATAAAAAGTAAAATACAGAAAGTGCACTTACCTCGTTATTATTGCGGTTGCAATTATATGGACACTTTGGGCTGGATTTTTCTGCCGGCGTCGGTGTCGATGCCATGTACCGTATAAGTATACGAGTCTATATACACGAAAACGCCAGAAAGAAAAATTCAGAAGAAGCAACTTTGGCGCGCGCAATCAAAATTGGGATCTCTGTGTCTTGAAAGCGAGGCGTTAACCACTGAGCCACCCCGGAGAACATTCACCACCGTTCTACCGGCAAGCAATTTATATATACCACTTACCGCTGCTGTTTTCCCCATTACCAGAAAGATGGTGCAATGAGCGCACGTCGCCACATCGCGCAACGGCGCCCACTCTAATCTCTTACGCGTACTTTGCCGGCTTAGAGAAGGGGAGCGACGCTCCCTGACGCGCTCTTATCTCTAGGTGGCAACAAGGGAAGAATGGTACGTCTCGGCTGGCCTCCGACTTTATGTGGAACGATTCTGCTGTAGTTACCGGGCGCACAAAGGTCACTGCAATCATTTCAGTCTCCATTCGCGAAAAACGCGCGCTTTTCAGACTCGGCGAAGTAACAAACAAGACGCTTATTCGCGAGCATCTATACCTGTGAGTACGCTTCGTACGTAATTTGTGTGCGAGGAACTGGGGCACGTTTTGATATGCTTTTGATTCTGCACTTGACCTTTCAAATTGCTGCTATCGCGTTGATTGCTTCGCCTTTGCGGCAAAGCTGTGACTTTTTTGTGCCTTCTTCTTGCCGAAAACTCCAAGAGCTTGAAATAAAAAATTGGACATATACATATCTCACTGTCCGCACAAGCGTAAATCAACTTCCGCGTTTTAAATTAGTGGCCAAAAAATAACACGGTCACGATTGAGAGAACGATGCAGTCGGTTTCTAAGACGTCTCTTTAAACATCGGAGGACCACGCACGAAAGTAACGCCTCGCTTAGTGCTCGTCTGAAGCAGAATCGCAAGTTGGGCGAGTTGGTGGATGTTCATCGTGGAATATTTTACAGCACAATGGGTTAGATATGGACAGAGAAGGGACACAGCGCTGAACTCTCAACTCCAAGTTATTTGACAAATGAAGGACATATATAGGAGACAATGAGTCATCGAAACTTTGCGCATGGGCACATGTGTTACAGCACAACACGCTTCATGTCTTGTCTAACAGAAATTTGTTTTCTTCATCTTAAAGAGTAATAGATGGATGGCTTATGCACTTGTTATTGGATTTGATGAAAAAAGCTTCGGCTATCTCATGCGTGCGCTGATCCAAATGTCTATATTTGATGGAAGTTTTCTGCAAGTAGGGCACACATCCGCATGATCTACAATGCGCTGCGAAATGAGACGTGATTGCAGCACCTGATAGTGTCAGCTCATGCTCTCGTAAGCGCACATTAAGGCACCAGCCTGTTTGGCTTACGTATTCGCAGCTGCAAGATAGTGGAAAGGCATAAACAACGCTAGTAGCACAAGGTACATATTTGTGGACATAATTGGAGACACACTTTTTTCTCTTTTCCTGGCTGCTGACACGATACTCTATCCATCAAGGCACACATAATACCCACTTTATTACGTGCTGAGGACAACAAGTTTACGCCATAACGAGCACCAATGTTTTTTTTTAAACCATGCGTGGTTCTATGTGTGTATGCAATAACAGCATGCCTCTTTTTCTTGCTAACGTCTGGGGCACTTGAGTCACGGCAATGAAGCTTCGTGTTCTTCGATATGTTTTTCTGATACCGATAAAATCACGTCACTCGGAAAGCCGGAATTTTTAGAGCGGGCAATCATTGTATCAAAAGCTTGCGACACAAGCTTGTGATGGTCTGTCCGTATCTAACCCGTTGCACTGTAAAATATTCCACGACGTCCTCGTCTGCTTTGCAGCTTGCCTGATAGCAGCCTTGCACGTGCTGCAGTAGCAGCGGGGAATGTACTGGCCAGCAGCTGGCACCGCCTTTGTGTGAACTGGCAGCAGATGGCGCCTAAACCAAACACAAAAACAGTTAAGTGCTGACATGTCAGCAACGACGTATAATAATGGCAATCTATGAATGAACGCAATTTCCCCCTTCCCTCCTTGCACAGATACCGCCTAGAAACAGCCTTCTAGACTGACTACATATCAATCTAGCGGCAATGAGTCTTTGGGCTTTCGCAGATGAGAGTTCCAGAATTTTGTACCTGTCTACGAGGCCTCTGGTACTTATAGTGAAAATAACCCAAACATAACCATGTAGCCAGCTAGGAATATTCACTTCAGACCGACAATAAATGTTGCTTAGTTTAGGTAGTTATAGTTTAATGTGGCTAACATGCAAAGATGAGGAGAATAGAGCTAGTACGCACAGCGCACAAAAAGCGGCAAACAAAACAGGGGCGAATGAGAAACAGAAAAACGAGCCACTAAGGTCTTGACCCAGCCAAAAGAAAGCGCACGTAATACGTCCCTTTAAATACCTCTAGGTTCGTTTTATTTACTTGCTGCGCATGTTTCTAGAAAAGAAAAACACCAGGCCTGCATGGAACGCACAGCACAGTCCCAGTGAATGCTCGAAGAGCCGCCACCTAAAGAGCTTTTCTTTTTTTTTTCAACTCTTTCGGTAACTCCTACGACAACATTTGCAGAGTACCCACTATGCCAAAAATATACATAATTTTTGTAGTAGGCAACAATTTACTATGCTGTCCTTCTTTGAAGAACCGTGCTCCCCACTATACTCTCACATGGAATTTTGTTCAAACTTTCCATGATGTTGCTGACAACGATGACGAAGTACGCCTGAAGCTTTTGTAAGGGAAGTGGAGAAAGCTGGAGCATTCGATGACCCACCCGTTACACAATTGACATTGTGTGATGCTTGGCTGTTCCTTTGCTCTTTTAAAACCCTTTGTTATACATATTAACGTGATTCCTTTCCTCACAACTAGCCTGTCTAAGGCCGGTTTGCCACAGAGTTTCAATCACCGCTGGGTGGAGTGGGCTGGCACGCAGGCGGCCTGGGTTTGAATTCCACTGGGTCCTTGATGTTTTATAAAGCAATGGCGATGATAAAGGTTCAAATAAAAAGTTAAATAGAAGCGGAAATTCTGGCGTCAGCGTCGTTGGTTGAAAGCGAAAAATCATCATCTCATGCATGAGCGAAAAATGCAGAGCGATGCAAATAAAGTAAACGGAAAAAATATCGTGGTTCATAATGGAGAATGAACCATGGTCATTCGGGTCCGGGTGGGGATTGAACCCGGGTCTTTTGCGTAGCGGATGTTCTACAACACGGCCGCGCGTGTTGTAGAAATGCCGTCAAAGTAACTTCCACGCCTCACAAACACAGGCGTTCAGGAATTATAATAACTAAACAATGACTGAGCAAAATTGTGCTACAATTTCTGCGAAAAACGGAAGATAAAGCAAAAGAAAGCGGAGATGAAACGAAATAAAAGCAAAGAACCCAACAGGCATGAAAAAAAGCTTGTAGTGATCCCATTCGTTCACAAGGCACCCCATGAATTGAAGAAGATAGAAGCCAGGCATGAGCTGAATGTAGTGTTCTCAGCTCTAATCAAATTCGAAGGAATGTGCCAAAGAGTGAACGACCCCGAGGCGAATAAAGATGAATGCCGAATACGTCATGCCAAAACAACGTTTAATGTGAAGTACGTAAGGTATAGTCTAATTGATATGTGGGGTTTAACGTCCCAAAATCACCATATCATTATGAGAGACGCCGTAGTGGAGGGCTTCGGAAATTTAGACCACTGGGGTTCTTTAACGTGCACTCAAATCTGAGCACACGGGCCTACAAGATTTCCGCCTCCATTGGAAATGCAGCTGCCGCAGCCGGGATTTGATCCCACGATCTGCGGGTCAGCAGCCGAGTACCTTAGCCACTAGACCACCGCGGCGGGGCAAGGTATAGTCTACCCCACTGACATGTGGCGAAGAATACATTGGGATACCGGGGAGATGCATCAACGAGCGGCTAAAAGAACATTGATATGCATGTCAGCAGTCAGCCACCACAAGTAACCTTTCTATGCACTGCAGAGAGTACAGGTGCCGGCCACTGTTTGAAAAAAAACTACAATTGTGGCGAAATCAAAAAGTAAGACTACACGCGAAGATTGGGAACGCACTTCATATAAAAGACAAAGAAAGCGCATTAGTCAGTTCCAGCACCTTTGCACTTACCCTCACACAAATTGAATTCATCAGAAGACAGAAATATCATTTTAGTTAGCATACTCAGATAAGTGATTTGAAGCAGCACCACATCTGGTAACCGTAATCACCCCACGTGTATGCAGCTGAAGACCATGCAGCAAGATTGCCAAGCCCCACCCTTTTCGTAAATCGACTATTCTCTTTCCGGGACGCCTTCATTCTTCCAAAATATTTCAAAAAACTTCAGTTGATAGTTCCCGCTTGTACAGTCCACTTCTTTTTTGTCTCTTCTCTAACATCGTCTTCCGCAGCAATTGTGGCATAATTTTCCTCATACATGAAAAACCAGCTAGATTTGGAAGCACGTTAAAGAACCACAGGTGGTCTAAATTTCAAGAGGCCTCCACTACGGCGTCTCTCATAATCATATGGTGGTTTTGGTACGTTAAACCCCACATATCAATAAAAAACCAGCTATCCCAACACCTCGCTTTGATAACTAAACAACATACACTCTGTGTACTCACCATGTGATTCCCAATATACCATCAGTGTTTTCCCCCTACACGTTTTAGACCTGACATCCCGTAACGAACGCTCCGTAAAACTAGACTAACCAGATATTACTCGCCACGAACAAACTATATCTGATCAAAAGTGTGTTATCCAATTTTATTGTTAGCATTATGTACTCCGTGTATTGTGCCGTGTACCGACGTCTGAAACGCCTCCGTGCCATAGATTTCTAAAAGCGAAATGTCATTGCATGCAGCTAACGCACTCCATTTTGCAATAAAAGGCTCAGTAGGTATTTATTAGTCATTTCTAAAATAAGGAGTAATTGCTGAGTATTAACACATCAACGAAAAAGGCAATCTATGTGTAGGCATACGCTCAATATAAAGTGTGACAATGAAATTTTCTTCCAGATCTGTTATATTGCATTGTGAAAAAAGTGTACATTTGATCATACGTTTCAATCCTTTACAGCCTTTTGTAGGCTTCGCAGAAACCCATCTTCTTTTCTTCGTTTTGGTAATCCATATTCTGAAAGCACGTTGAGCTCGGTCATGGTTGAAATAGCGAGTATTCTGTTTAATGAAGTTAGTTGTGTGGAGGTGCTCCCAGACGCCTTGTGTTTTTAGGGGCGAAGCTACTAAAGCCGTGGGTCTGTCCCTCTTAGCTCGTACGTGACAGACCAGTCCGATTACTTACTCAGCAATTGCAGACAGACAGAGTGACATACAGATAGACAGAGAGACAGACAGACAAACATACACAGACAGATGGACAGACAGAGAAACAGACAGACAAGCACACACATACACAGACAGCCACACAGACATACACGGATAGATGGATGGACAGACAGACAGACAGACGGATGGACAGACAGACAAACAGACAGACAGCCACCCAGACAGACACACCGACAAATGGACGGATATACGGAAGGATGGACAGAAAGACCCACACAGAGACAGGCAGAAAGATAAGCGGAAGGGCAGACAGACGGATCGACGGACGGACGGACGGACGGACGGACGGACGGACGGACGGACGGACGGACGGACGGACGGACGGACGGACAGGTAGACAGACAAACAGACAGACAGACAGACAGACAGACAGACAGACAGACAGACAGATGGCCGGGCGGGCGAGCGGCGAACGGACGGACGGACAGATGGACGGACGGACGATTCACGTTTTTCGATAAAAGCTGTCGAAGCTTCGCCCCACTCATCATCATACACTCTGTGGATATGCTGTGATTTTGGTTCTTGCGTTTGCGTTTTCATGCTGCCTAATAAAAATGCATACCTTATTACAACTTCCCGAAATTTCAGTTTTGCATACATTTAGTGCTGCATGACCGGAACACAATTTCATATTTTCTCTTTTGAGTGTCAAAAATTATAGAACAGCAGCTTTTTTGCAAGTTCAATGTCCAGAACGTTTTAATTTATGCCATAATATTTTTCTATCAAACAGCTATAAGTATTAAGCAAGCTCACATTCGTGGTGGAAGAGCTCATATTTCTGGTACGCATAATCCTTTGTGATATAAAGCAGCACCAGTACTTGTAGCACTCATTTCCGTCACGTTTGTCTACTTTGCGTTTACACTTTACATACCAATGTAAACAAAGGGATCTGAGCTGTTGTTGCAGAAAGAACTCGACTTGTGTACAAAGAAAGAAAAGCCGCAAGATTTCAAAACTTCTCCTGTTAACGGCTTTTTTCGAGATGCCTTATTTTTGCATATGTCGCAGTTTAATTACTTCGAGCTTTTCCAATGAAGGGGTCTATGAGTTTCTTAGAACAAATTTCACGCGGAAAGCTTAGCAAGGCACAATGTCACTAATACAAACTAAAGAGTTTCTTTCCCACAAAGGTGCAAATCACCAGGTCCCCAGACGCTTTGCCACATATCTGGGACGTGAAAATTGGTGCAAGTAAAGGTTGCAGAGGTGAGCACCCTGACAGAAACGTGCACAGCACAATATTGTAATTGTTACATTGGTTGCACGGAACCCTGGTAATGGTGACGCGCTAGTTTTTTTTTTTTATTTGTAGATGTACTTCTGAACGTGAAACCTTCTGGAACCTGAACTTGGAAAAGCTTAACGCTAGAACCTTATCTAGTGAGGCAAGTCTAGCTGTACTATTAGAGGAGCTAGAGAGTGTTAAATTGGATGTAATAGGGCTCACTGAGTTTAGCAGGACAGATGAGGACTATACGAAGCTACAATTATGGGCACGTCCTTGCTATTGTGGACTGGCTGACAGAAGAGAACTGGGCGTGCGGTTCCTCATCCACAGAAATATAGCTAGCAACATAAAGGAATACTACAGGAATAATGAAAGGGTGGTAGGTATCGTTATTAAACTCAATCAGAGGTACTAGATGAAGGCGGTACAGGCTTACGCGCCTACATCCAGCCATGATGATGCTTCAGTTCAAAGCTCATATGAAGGCGTTTGTTACAGGGATCTATGTAACTTTGTGGTCGCCTTCCCAGTGTAGAGTGTGTTATATGCTGCATGCAAATTTCAGAATGTACTTAAGCTAGTTAAGCCAATACAAGGAGTCAAAGTGCAAAAACTTCCTTTTTAAGGTACACACAACAATAATTCCAATAAGAATTTTTGTTGGCAATCGCCAACGCGAAGCAGCCGAGATGGTGTGACTGCTGCATGAGGACACACTATACACGTTTTAGAGGATGGTACGAAAAAGAAAACCACCCTGCCTTAAAGAGTTTTCATGAATTCATGCCGAAGAGGCGCAACTTTGCATAAACATGTTGCAAAAGTTCGATACTCACTGTTTCATTAAAAGAAAGTTATTATTCCTAATAAAGAAGCATTGCTTTGTCAAACGGATACTTGAGAAAATTCACAACGAATAATATTTATTGAAATAACAAAACTAAGGTTTTCTATTCAAAATTATTAGGTTACGTTTTAAAAGAATGTTTTCAGCTTCCCATACAGTGGTTGCAAAAAAAAAAGAAATGCCGTTTACATGTGACATAACAGCACTGCTGTATCAGGATTAGGACTCTCCATTTTACTACCCACCACCTTAGCATGATGTAATTTCCCTTCCAAAAGAACAGTTAAACACACATGCACTTAAGTTTTTTCGTAAGAAAAGTTACAGATATATGCTGCAAAAAATGTAATGTCAGTATTGAACACTGACAATGAATCACACTGGTTGTTAGGAAATCCGGAAAGAAGAACGCAAACGCGCATGAAATGGCGCGGCAAAGTAAATGCACAAGCAAATAAAAAGAACAACTAAAGAAAGAACTAATCACGGGATGCACACGAGAACAGTTATTGCGGCTAGATGTCTCATCCGGTTTGTCGTGTTATAAGCGATGGTGGCGAAGGATGTTGCCAACACTTTTTCATTCATCTCCAGTCCCTCAGGTGAGTATATTCTTGCATTCGAAAACAACGCTGGTTACAGGAGAAAAGCAATAGTTTCAGCGTGAGTGTTCTTTCAGCATCACTCGAGTTCTATGGGGAAACAGCGTGGGATCTTCCGCTGACTTAGGCACCGCCCTGTGGAGCGTGGCCGGAAATATTCGAGTATACCAACCAATACTACATGGTGACGAGATGGGGTGCTGAGTGGTGAGAGAGAGAGAGAGAGAAAACTTTATTTGCGCATAACGCGGAGCATTCCAAATGGTCGGGCCCCTATTCCAGGGCTCCGCTGGCCCTAGCCATCATCTCTACCCGTTGGACCAGCCAGCGCTGATCAACAATGGCCGAGCTGGACAGCAGCGCCTCCCATTGTTCCTCTGTGTTGTTCATGTTGTGGTGTTCTTCTTTGTGATGCGTACACTCCCACGTGATGTGAAACAGAGTTGATGTGGCCCCACACCACGGACATATATCTTTGTATGCTGTGGGGTAGAATACATGCAGCCTGTGTAAGTTCGTGTATGTATTTGTTTCGATTCTGCGTAATGCCACCGATTTCATTGCTGTGAGTTTCCTATGCGGTGCTGGATACACTTTTCTGTTGTCCCTCTAATACTGAAGAATTGTACCAAAGTTAGGGTCTAGGGGCGTTGGATCCTCTATTGCAGTGTGCAAGGAAGCTCGGTAATTTGTGAAGCCTCGAGCCGCCTCATCCGCAAACTGGTTCCCGGTGACGCCCTCGTGCCCTGGCGCCCAGATAATGGTTTGGGTGTATTCAATTGGGAAGTCCTTACGAGCTTTGGTTAGAATTTGGATGGCCTTCATACATATTCTACCTTTTTCTTAATTTCCACATGCAGCCTTCGAATCTGTGATTATTGTCATTGGGGCTTTTCGCTCCCTGCCCTCCTTGATTGCCAGCGCAATCGCTATCTCCTCGCCTTCTGTGATAGAGGCTTGGGCTATGGAGGCACAACTTGTGACGTTTCCTTTTCGGTCTGTGACCACGGCCACCATGTTCTCTGCATTTACCTGATATGGTGCAGCGTCAGTAAATCTCACTGTATTCAAATATTTTGTCAGTTTATCTATGTAAGTGGCTCTTCCTTTACGTCTTCCAGCATGTAAAACTGAGTCCATGTTCTTCGGTAGGGGCATATTTTGTACCAGGCTCTGACTGAGCACGCCAATTCCTTAGCTCTTCCATGTGCCTGTACTTGTTCACCGAGGCCTGTCCTTTGAAAAAGTTTTCTGCCGGTTGGTGTCTGTAGCAGGCGGTTAATCTGGGTGGTTACTTGTGCCTCAGCCAACTCATCAAATGTATTGTGAAGTCCGAGCGCTAATAGCTTCGCAGTAAAAGTGCTTTGTGGTAGTCGCAAAGCCGCTTTATACGCCATCCTTATTATCCTTTGTCCTTTGTCTGCTTTTTCTTTCTCCTCTCTATTCATGTTGTGGTAGGGTAGCGAGTATGTTAGTCTGCTGATGACCAAGCTTTTTACCAAACGAAGCACGTCTTGTTTTTTCAGTCCAGCACGATTGTTCGTTATTCTAACCATCATACGAACAATTTGTTGAACTGTTTGTTTAAGCATATTCAGTGTGTGGAGACATCGCTGATTGGACTGTAACCACATCCCTAAGATTCGAACGGTTCTTTTCTCTGGAATAATATTGCCGTCTACCTTGACCTCAAGGCGGAGGCTCGGGTCGGTCCTTTGTTTTTTTACTCTTGGAGAACCGAATGAGTTCCGATTTGTCTGCTGAGCACTGAAGTCCCCTTTCTTTAGTGTAATCTTCGATGGTTTTAGCTGCCAGTTGAAGCCACTCTTCTTTGTCTGCCAAGCTACCCTTGGTTGTCCATATAGTGACGGCATCCGCATAGAAGGAGTGTCGGATGTCGGAAATACCTTCCAATTTTTTGGCTAGACCAATCATGGCTATGTTGAAAAGAGTAAACGAGATCACAGCGCCTTGTGGTGTGCCTTTGCTCGGTGGGTGGAAGACATTGGATTCGTCTTCTCCTAATCTGATAACAGCTGTTCTTTTAGTAAGGAAGTTTTGTACATAATCGTACGTCCTTCGACCGCAGTTTGTCGCTGCTAGCCCATCTAATATGGCCTTATGGCTTATGTTGTCGAAAGCGCATTTTATGTCGATGACCATGACAATGTTTTCTCTTGCTTTAGGAACATTTGTTAGTACTTCCTCCGTTTAAAAGCAGAAGTATGTCCTATGTAGAAAAGTTCGAGCGGAAACCAAACATTGTGTTTGGCAACAAGTTATTTTGTTCAAGGTGCCGTTGAAGTCTGGTATTTATTAATCTCTCAAACACTTTGCCTAAGCACGAGGTAAGAGAGATTGGCCTGAGGTTTTCTATTGCCAATTTCTTTCCTGGTTTGGGCATCATAATTATTACAGCATCCTTCCATTGCTGAGGTATAGTGCCATTCACCCAGTGTTTGTTAATGAAGTTTAGAAGCGCTGTTATGGCTTCGTCGTTCATGTTGCGAATCATGGCATTGGTGATTTGATCCGCCCCAGGTGCTGTGTTGCGTTTCATGCTGACGATTGCCGCTCTGACCTCGCCATGTGTGAAAGGTGCATCCAGTTCTGAGTTTGGGAGCCCAGTGTATTTAGCCTGGTAAGGGACTGTGATGGCTCGGCCGCCGAAACACCCAATATAGATGTCTTGAAGGAGGTCATCTCGTGTGCCTGGATATGTGTGCAATAATCTTTCTAGAGATTTTTGTCCTTCGCGTTTAGTTTTCAGAAGGTCAATCATGGCTCTTAGGATATTCTATGTCTTTGCTGTTCCTAGGGTTCCATTTAGTGAATCACAAAATTGTTCCCAGTTGGCTGTCGCGAGTCTATTAGCGTACTGTTCGGCTTGCTGCGTTATTTCTTCAATTGTCTACTTGAGTTTCTTATTTCCCTTTTGCCTTTTCCATCTTTTAGTGAGGTTTCTTCCTGCTTCCCACAGATGGAGAAGGTGAGCGTCTACTTCAGAGGTATCATCTGTTCTGGCGACGGTTTTGGTGTGCATTTGCTTTTCGTTTCGAATTACTTTGCACCACTCGTCCAAGTCGTCTATGGTGGTCACGTGCGCTATGCATGCCAGTCTATAATTTTGGCTGTGCCAATGTGTTTGTGGATTCGGCCGGTGCGAATTGTGGTGCTTAGTATGTAATGATCACTGCCCAGGCTTTCAAGGGTGTTGTACCAGTCCACGCTGTGGCAGTTGTGTACTATCGTCAAGTCCGGACTTGTGTCCATGGATACGCTGTTGCCTATCCTCGTTGGTATTGCAGCGTCAGTTAACAGAGTCATTTCCAGTTTCTCTATTTGTCTTGCGATATTTTTGCCTTTAGTGTCTTGCATCTTATATCCCCAGCTTGCATGCCTGGCAATAAAGTCCCCAACTATGATTAATGGATTTCCTTTCCCCAGTTTTGCCGTCTTTTGAAAGAGCTTGTCGAACGTTGCTTTCTTTTGTCTTGGAGGACTATAGATATTAAGTAGGAAGGCACTCTTTTCATGGCTTCCTTTGTAGGTTATTTCTGTTATGATATGCGGGACATCCACCTCTTCAATGGGCTGATGACATATTGCTGTAATTGAGTTATCGACTAATGTAGCAACTTTCCATTCTGCGTCCCCGGTACTAAAAGTTTTGTAGCCCCGTAATTTTGGTTGTGTTCCGGCTTCCTGGACTGCTATGACAGCAGGTGGCTTTTGTTGCGACGCCACCAGCTGCAACAGTTTCCCTCCTTTCCGCCGGAAACCACGGCAGTTCCACTGCCATATTTCGCACTTTTCTGACCGCTGCGTTTGATGAGTAGCCATTATGCGTCTCCTGGTTCGTGACTGAATATCCGGGCCTGTTGTAAATTTTCTCAGCTTTTTCTCTGATGTTGATGCCTGATGCATGCTTTCGTAAAGCTTTCGTGAATTCGACGTGTTGTGCCTGGATTTTCTTGTCCAGAATTTCACGCTTTCTATCTACATTTATCATTACTTGCTCTATAACTGTCGGTATAACTTCCTTTAATGTTTCTTTCAGCATTGACAACGTAATCATTGAGTCGCCTCCTGCATTCGGTTGCGTCTGCAATTTCTGGCCACTCTGGGCGGGTATAGAGTTTTGTTGCGGGTGCTGCGTTTGTTTCTTTTTAGTTTCCTATTTTCCCGTTCTAGGTCACCTATTCTCACCCGCATTATCTCTAACTCACGTTCTAAGCGCGTGAGTTGTGGTGTTTGGTGAGAGTGTAGGGAGGATTTTGCTGCCCAGCTCACCTGGTTCTTTGCTTCCTTTTTCTGCGCCTTCTAGCTCTTGTGCTGTTGGTGCTTTGCTGGTGCTTTGCTGGGCTTGTGGCCACCTTTCTTGGAGTTGGAGCAGTCTCTAGAGCCGGACCTGGATCGGGATGTAGATCGAGACCTGGATCAAGAACTGGGACAGGCCCCACCTAGCGGTGTAGAGTCCTCGCGGTCCGTGCTGAACCAGCGTCTCTTGAATATGCCAGCAGTTTGTGGTGTGCTGTGTTGGTGCGACAGCCACGACCGGCCCTTTTGAGGGACGCGTTTGAGTTTTTTGGTGCACTTCCATGTCGCCGTGGGATGGCGTCCGCCACACAGGGCACATTCCGGATCGCAAGTGTGGTCCTCAGGTGGGTCTCTAAAGCGACAGTTGCTGCACGCCTTTGTCATTGGTGTGGGACAAACATCCGTCCTATATCCCTGGCTCTTGCAGAGTTTACAGTACAGCCGTGTGGGTTGATAAGGCACACACGGCATTTCACCATCGTAATAATACATGAAGCGCGGCAGTATTGGTCCATCGAACGTGCTCACTGCAGTTTGTGACTGTCCGAGCATGCGGGCTTGAACAATTGTCACTCCTTGAGTGCGCACTCGGAGATGGCTCAGGAGTTCAGCTTCTGGCATTTCGCGTTCTACTCCGTGTACCTCTCCTTTCAAATATCTAGCAGGACTGGATATGTAGGTGTTTACGGGATAGTTGGTGCCATTGAGCTTCAGTGTCTTTATCTTCAATATCTTTTCTGCTACATCTTCGTACGGAGTGCATGCAATAATTATTTTTGATGCGTTGCGAAGGCGAAGCAGAAATTTGTGGCAGTTACAGGTCACCGATCGCATGTTCTATCGCTCGCGCAACCTGGTATGCTTTCAGTTTTTTCACAACTAACCCTGGTCTGGGCCGCACAATAATCTTCATATCGTTTTTGGGCAGCGGCGTCACGTGCGTTCGTCGTCAGCCCATTTCAGATGCTCTTCCGCGTCCCTCTTCTGCAAGCGTTCTAGCGCCAGAGCTGTTGCTCTCAGTTACGCCTCGAGCAACGCTGTAATCACTCGCTGCGCGTTCTTGTTTCCTGATGCGTTTTCGCTGTCGCAATGACATTGCTACCTGCCACTGACCATTCTTGGCTTCGTTGTCGCGTTCCTCCGCATAGTCTTTTTCCTTGTTCTCGGCGTCGCTAGTAGATTCCCCTTGTAGCACCTCGTCAGGTGAAAGGAAATCTTCGTTGGCGTCCACCGCAAAGCTCACTTGGGTTTCGATGTCTTGCTCATCCATGTCCATAAGTGCATGGGCTAGTTCCGGGTCGTTGTCCGTTGGGGTTCGGGCAGGTGGAGCGCAACTCGTCGGCCGAGAGCTGGCTGCCAGGACTCCGCGTTCCGCTTTGCCGCGAGGCTTAGCGTGGCGGGTTGGCATGCTCTGCCGAAGGTCTTCACTTCTCAGAGGAAACCGGGATCGCTTGTACAAGAAGGTGGTGTCAGCGTGTACCTGACCTCTTCCTGCACAATTCCCTTAGTTTTAATGGTGGTCACATGATTTTAACCGCTGCTAGGTATGATGATTGACGAAGCCAATGTGAACGCGTTTGCACTCCTCGGCGCCACCTGGCGGTCCCCGCTGAGTGGTGAAACAGCAGTTTCCGAGAAGTGGAGATACGTCCTTAGTAACTCCCAGGGGAGTTTGATTCTTGCGGTGGTAAAGCACAGGAGGCGGAGATAGCTGGCGTCCGCGTGACGCCCTTAGCTTCACTCGTAGACCGCAACGCTGAGGTAAGACGCTCTGGTCCAGCCACCCTGCTTCATCCAATCACTCATGCCGTCTGCACTTCACTCTACGTGCCCGCGCCTATTTAGCGCGGGCCTCATGTCACCATCGTCTTTTTTTCCTTGCAGCAAACACGTGTGCACTCGCTCGTTGGCGCGCACATCACCGGAGCTTTCGTCGGCAGGCGCGTACTACCGGTGACTCTAGCGCATGCATGTGGAGCGGTGCTGGTTTCACGCGTCACACAGCAGTTATTGGGCAGCGATAGTCGTTGCACGGCTTCAAGAGTTGTGGTCACTCCGCATATATTTTAATCTGAGGATCGGTGGATGGAAAGAACTTTATATTGTATCCGGCGTGTTAGAAGGCTGGGCTCCCGACTAAGTGTCAGCTTGAAGGTCTTGCCTCCTATAGGAGCTCTCTCGCACCGCTGGATTGCCCATAGCTGATCGTCCAGGGCTGAACTGAGCAGCACGGCCAGCCAACGCGCGCAGAGGCTGTCGGTGGAGGCCGCATTCTCATTACTGTGTTTTAATTCATGGCATTCTCATTGTATATGTTCTAAGGAAGCTCATGCCTCACAATATTTGCATTGAGCGATCGCGTATATCTATGGATACGTATATACTATCCGTTACAAAAATTCTTATTGAAAAACAAAATGAAGGTATTGAGAAACGACAACAGATGGGATAAAAAATACATGACGGTTCAATTGAAATACCGTTGAGGAAATTGTTGACCAGTATTGAAAATCGGCCTACGACTTCAATTGAAAGCTGTCAATGCACTCGATATAGATTTATCATTGAGAGAAAATGAAATGGCAATGGAAAATACGTTGTGGATCAATTGAAATGTCACAAAGGCAATTGTTGACAAGCATTGAAAATTGGCCCATGACTTTCGATCGAAAGCCATCAATGCGTAAAAAAACAATTATGTTTTCGCACTTGACAGCGGCTTTTCGCCAATAATGCTATTCATGACCAAAGGTAATTAGACAACCATTAATATTACAATCACCTGCATCTACAGACCACCCCAATTCTGGAATCGAACTTAAGACGTAGTGATCGTTACGCAGATTACTTAACTATTGCACCGCAACGCCACCGCGTGAAGGCGAGTCTTTTGCGGAGGTAAAAATCTATACTGAAAGCGTTTTGCAAATCGTCGGCGAAACTTAGAACATTATTTGTGCCATATGCATTTGTTTGCGCACGCGTCTGATCAGCGAATAGTTTGTAGGGTCGTGATCTCGAGACAACAACGGTGAGCTCTTTCGGCTTCAACTGCGGTTCGTGGTACGCCGTTTCGCAAGAACGATTAACGTGTGTTCATGCGTCGTTTTTGACTTTCCCGTGAATCGCGGGTGTTTCGCTCACTGAAATTCATGGATTCCAGCGTGACGACGCTGTGTTCGGTTGTGTAAACCTGCGTATGTTTTTCGCACGTGCGTGTGCGTAAACAATCTCGCTTAGTTGTGTCACGAGGTATACGCTTGTCAGTGACAGCAGCATATATGCTCAGCTGCTTGAAGACAATGCGCTTTCACACGTAAACGATGCATGGGTATTTTAGCGTGCCTACTCTAACATTTGTCTTTTGTACGCGCGAACTTCCGCGAGCTGCACGCTGGTCAGCAGCACCTTTTTAGGACTTTGGCGATTACTTATTTTCGCAATTAGAATTCAGCCGCAGCTTTTTAGGATTTCGACAATTACTTATTTCTTCAGTCAGAATTTATGTGCGTTATTTCGCTATGTAGAGTGGTTTTTACTCATTTTCGGTCTTTTAACTCAACATATTTACGAGGAGTGGCTACTTTTACCTTTATTCAGCATCACACCGCTGTTCAAGTGAATACCGAAACGCGCACCAAGCTCAAGTATGACGTACACAAATTAGCGGAGGACAGGTAGGTCTCCCTTCAAATAAATAATCATTGTGTGCATCTCTTTCGCGAACATCCACGTGCAGATGATATCAAGAAGTAGTGCAAAACGAACCTCCAAATTTTTATATTTACTGCTAGCAGTTGCTCCTTAGAAAATTGGGATTTTTATAGCTGGTACATTAACTCCACAGCAGTACACTGGTTGTCTTGGTTGTGGTTCACTGTTACAAATTCATTCTGGAATATGAGAACTGTACTTATATTCAAAAGAGTGAGCAAATGTTGGTGACATACGCTCTCCTGCTGACTTCTACACCTGACTTCTGTATACTTGATGTTGAAGTTCATAATCAAATTACGCAACCACAAATCGAACATCAACCAACCGATTTTCAATTTTGATCTTTCTCTGTCTCGCTGTCTTCTGTTTGTTTCTTTCTTGCCATGCTTTCGTAAAGTCATCAGTACAATTTCTTTTGTAGAACACGAGCATAGACATATAGGCTCGTGTTTCAGTACTGTCAAGCACGCACTATGGAGCAGCCGCACCACGAACAGGAAACTTCTCCGCTTCCGCGGTTCTCACCCCTGCTTTCTATTTTCCTATTCTTCCTCCTTTACGCGCGCGCGCCGGAGAACATGGGCGGGCTCGCGGCTCAATTTGTATTATGAAATATTGCTTACGAAATATTTCGTTCGTGGTTTTCTGATAGAAATGAGACAATAACGTTTCATTGCAAAGTGTTCAACATAATTATTGTTTACGAAATATTTCATTCATAATTTTTTGATAGAAATCAGACATTAAACATTTAATTGCAAAGTGCTCAACAGAAATATGGTTTACCATATATTTGTGAATTGTTTTTTTACGGAAATGAGGCAATCAAATTTTCATCGCAATGTGCTCAACAGAAATATTGTTTACGAAATACTTGCTCAATGGTATTTCAACAAAAATGAATAAACAACATTTTTATTGCGAATTCTCAACAGAAATATTGTCGCTGAAGTATTGAAGCAAGTCAATGCGTATCGCGGAACCACTGATAATCAATGCAGTCAATGACTCGATCAATGTCCGACAATAGAAAATCAACAGTCATTTTCAAAAGGGATAGCATGTATGGTAGCGCTGGGTTCCTATAGAATTCGGTTTGTAAATGTCCCCATTGGACAGAGTGTGTCCTGTTGAGTTTATGATGAGAAGAGGAGACTTTGAGCTCCGCCGGTCGACGTGACTAAAAAAAACTAAGCTACGCTTAGCACGTGCAACAAAATCACTCAATGGACAAGCACCCTCATCCTTCTCTGTTTGATCTTAGGATTCACTATAGAAAAGTCGCCCGCTAAAAGAGGCCGTGCGTTTTGGCAGTGCTTGGGCTAGCTGTTGCACATGTCAGTAAGGGGGATCACACATGATTGAGCCCGGCCATAAGCTACTTCGCATATAAAAGAGTTGCACGCTTAAAAATGGCACTACCTTAGAAGTGACAAGTGGAACATGTGCAAATGTGCGCGCATGTGCGCGCATGCGCAGCGTGCTGCCACACTCAAACACGAACACTCTCACTCCCGCCTCCGACTGTTTGAGGCATGTGTTCTCTGCATACGACTTGGTAGTCACCATATATGAAAAATTACTATAGATGTATCTCTTTGTTCACTGTGTTACCACTCTGTGATTAGACATGCTGATTGGTAAATTTTTCATTGCGCAAAGGAAAAAAAGCAGGTACCATAAAAATGC
Source organism: Rhipicephalus microplus (assembly GCF_043290135.1). Taxonomy (NCBI): domain Eukaryota; kingdom Metazoa; phylum Arthropoda; class Arachnida; order Ixodida; family Ixodidae; genus Rhipicephalus; species Rhipicephalus microplus. The sequence goes on from NW_027464594.1 coordinate 1,657,206, forward strand.
TTGCGTGTCCTTTTAATGCTGGAAGACCCTTAAGTGTAATGCAGCTTAGTACTCGTTAACCTTCTGGAGAAGAGGAAAATGCGACATCTTGCTGTGAAGTGATGTATGTGGTGTTCAAACTATTCAACCTGTTCAAAAGAAAAAGGCAAATGGTGGTGCACCACAATTATTGCTCAGCATCGACAACGTCGTGAACACGTTTGACACTTCGAAGGCGCAGAGCTTCGAGGGCAAAGCAGAAGTTGGCGCGCCGGCACACGCGTCTAAGTAAAGGCACCTTCCGGCATGCCTGGTGCTCTTCAATGCGAAAGCTCCAGGGTCAGTTTGAGAAACATAAAGCGAATAGCCAGTTCATGCGTGTTCATGCTGAAAGACTGAGTTCGCAAACGCAGACGTAGAACGAAGTCAACCCACCGCATACGCCATCTAACAACTGAAAAAAAGCGAACAGCAGTGGTAAATTGCGTACGAGAAAATTTTATCTGTGCATGTCCGAGCGAAATTTGGCATTTATATTTTGGCAGGCCTAGGGGTTTACGTAGAGAACTGTCAGGCATTTTACTTTTTTATATGACCTAATCGATGCTGGTCATCAGTGAGACTTTAATTTGACAGAAAACAGAAATGTATATCTTGACAGCTTCAAAACACACTAGGCAATATTGTATTATTCTACTTTTTTGCGAGGTTTCTGAAACAACTTGCACGCGCAAACCTTCGCGCTCCTTTCTACTACGTGCTGCAACCTATCGGAGTAAAAAAGAACGCTAAAGCTTGCGCACATAAGCCACCGAAATATAATTGATGATTGTTGGTGCTTGACATATCAAAACCACCATATGATTATAACAGACGCCGTAGTAAAGGGCTCCGGAAATTACCACCTGGGGATCTTTGACGTGCAGCTAAATCTGAGCACACAGGCTTCAAGAAATTTCGTCTTTATCGAAAATGAGGCCGCTGCAGCCGCAATTTCACCCCACAGCGCAAAAAAACAATTAGTAATTATCAACATCACGGTGTAAGGGTGACAGCATCTCAGTCAGACGATTAAGAACCGGTTCGCGGAAGAATGGAGAGCAAGTCTCCTTAAATTTTTATGGGAGCCCAGGGCGTTTTTTTTTAAATAAATGTACGTAAGGAGTTCATGGTGACTGTTGATTTTGCTTGGTAACCTGGCACCCTCTAATTCACACTTCGCACTATCACCGTAAGTGAATATCGAGGACTGTCTGCTCTCACATACTCTTTGTATTTTCTTTCCCTTTAACAGGAAAGCGGACTTCGAGGCAGCGGCAATGACACCTAGAAAGCCTTACACTCAACTCATTGATGGCTTACCCCGAGATCCTAATTACGACGCCGAGTTATTCCGGTCCAGCATGAATTTCCGGGCTGAGAGTGGGGACTTGGTCTTGCACACCTACCCGAAGAGTGGTACGCACCTGCTGCTGTACATCACGCAATGCATTCTTAACAAAGGCGAAGGAGCCCGCACCTACGAAGAATTTGCACAGAACACGCGATTGCTAGGAGGCATGGATTTCGCCGACTGGCGACCATCTCTTCCCCTGCGCCTTTTCTCGACTCACCTACCACCCCAAAGGAGCAACATTAATGCGCGGGCGAAATACGTCTACTTGGCTCGGAACCCGTGGGACGTTTGCGTTTCCCTCTTTCACATGGTAACGGACTTTAGCACGTACCGGTTTCAAGACGGCACGTTCGATGAGTTCTTCGACGATTTTCTGGAAGGTGACGCTGCTGGTCATGGCTGTTACTTCGACCACGTGGCGTCCGGGCACGCCCTGAGGCAGGAACCAAACGTCCTGTTTGTCACCTACGAGGAACTCCTCAGAGACACTCGGGCGGTTGTCATGACGCTGGCTCGGTTTCTTGGCGAAGAATATGCTGCAGATTTACAAGCTAATGACTCCATATTTCAAAAGATTCTCGCAAGTTCCACCCCGGATAATATGAGACGCATCCTCGTTCTCGATTTCAGCAGACCGTCAAGTGCATTGTTTACAGGCGAGTCGCGTCACGGAAAGGTGAAATTCAAGGTCGGTTACGAAAGTGACTCGCAGAAGTACAGTTTCGTGAGGAAAGGCGCTATCGGAAGTTGGAAAGATAATTTTTCTCCGGACCAGTTGCGTCGAATGGAGTCTGCGATACAGCAGGTCGAAAAGAAAACGTCTGTAATGGAGCTCTGGAGGGACGTAAGAAAAGAAGCTATCGCAGTCGCTGAAACCGACAAAAGAGAAAAATTGCAATCTGAAGGGGATCGTGTTGAATAAGTTGGATGTCATGGTTCAAAATCTACACGCACAAATACCTGAATGTAACCAACAGTATACATAACTGATTGCAGATATATTAGCGTAGTTGTGTTTAAAGTCGAACTCAGCAATTAATGTCTCTGTTTGTGATCTTTTGTCTGGATCTGTTCCCGAGTAAGACCCCGTTGGTGATTTTTAGAGTGTATAATTACTTTAGATTGTTTATGTAGGCCAAGGCATAAAGACACGGACCGGCCAGCTTGTCGAAGTAAGAAACGTAAATATACGTGTAATCTAAAAAACGTTGAGCAGAAAAACATAAATATCAATAAAAATAAACGTAACAAAGCCACTGCCTAGGTCTGTTAATGCTATGACACCAGCTTTAAACATGGTCAGCCTTCTCACAAGCAAATTACACCAAGCACCCGGCACGAAGCACACGTGCGCCTGCCTTGGATGCTTCGCCCTACATCCATCGTGGATGTTCGCACATTTCTCCAATCTTGTCAGAAGACACGCAACTATTCTGAAGATATTTATACCACGTACACCAATACTTTCTCCTCACACCAGTGGTAAAAAGTTACAAGGCATGCTTGTAAATTTTAATAAATCAGGCTTGATTTCCAGTTACGGCAGTAAGCCATCCTTTCTCTTCTAATGACAGTCAGAACCACCACGTAGCGCTCATTGCTGTACGCAGACCTTGAAGTAGCATGGAGTACTTAGTGTGCTTGTATACGATTGTAGGGAAGTTGGCATGACTCTTCTAAATCATGTTCCTTGAAATAAACTATGATATTTATTATGTGTTTGGATAACCTATATAATATATGTCTCACCAGTGATACTTGGTTTCCTTGTATTACTGAGGAGCTTGCAATTATAATACCTTAATTATCAGAATTCCAATTTTTGCCGTGACTATATATAGTTTCAAAGGCTTGGAATGAGGTTTCGCCATGCCAATGCGAGTATGTGCCATGGTGGGAAAAAGAATAGGGCTGTTTGGCTGCTCGTGCTCTAACGTTCGGTATGGCTCGACGTCCAGTGCAGCTGCTGCCGTGAACAAACGTTGTGGTTGTTCAGCAATCACGTGACATTTTCTGGTGGAGGTGCGGGGTAAACTTACTGCTTTGCGTCCATCTGCAAAATCAAGCAGACCCCAACCGTGAAGCACCACATTATAACGCACCCTACCGAACGTCCTATATGGCAGCACGTCTACCACGTGTCACTAAAACAACAAGAGGCAATACGTTTTCAGGTGAAACAGGTGCTCGACGACGACGTCATCCAACCCTCGAACAGTCCATGGGCTTCACCCGTCGTACTTGTTAAAAAGAAAGACGGCACTCTTCGATTTTGCGTCGATTACCGGAAGCTCAGCAAAGTGACGAAGAGAGACGTCTACCCTCTCCCACGCATAGATGGCGCACTGGATCGATTTCGACATGCCAGATATTTTTCATCAATGAATTTACGTAGCGACTACTGGCAGATCAAGGTCGATGAACGCGACTGGGAAAAAACAGCATTCATAACTCCCGATGGCCCCTACGAATTCAAATTGTTATCATTTGGATTGTGCTCTGCACCGGCAACGTCCCGTAGGATGATAGACACCGTCCTATCCGGTCTGAAGTGGGAATCCTGCCTCGTCTATTTAGACGACGTCGTTAATTTTTCCAAAACATTCGAGCAACATTTACAACAATTTCAGTCCGTCTTCGTCGCTATTCGATCCGCAGGCCTATCGCTAAAACTGGAGAAGTGGCATTTTGGCTACGAAGAACTAAAGTTCCTCGGCCACCTTGTCAGTCACGATGGCATTCGACCAGACCCAGAAAAGACCATGGCCGTTGCTGCATTTCCTCCACCTTTGAACAAACGGCGTTTGCGCCTATTTTTGGGTCTCTGCGCCTAATACAGGCGCTTTGTCTAGAGCTTTGCCAACATCGCTGAACCCCTTACCCGCTTAACGAAGGAGCATACTCCTTTTGTTGGGTGTCCAGAGCAGAGAGCCACTTTTTCCAAGCTTCAACAGTGCCTTCAGAGTCAACCCTTACTAGGGCACTTTGATGAAAATGCCACCACTGAACTTCACACTGACGCAAACAGCATCGGTCTTGGTGCAGTGCTCGTCCAGTGGCAAGCCGGTGCTGAACGTCCCATCACTTATCCTAGTCGCATTCTGTCATCTGCGAAAACCAACTACTCGACCACGGAGAAGGAATGTCTTGCTGTTATTTGGGCAATAACAAAGTTTCGACCGTATGTGTATGGCCATCCATTCAGAGTAGTTACGGACCATCATGCCCTCTGTTGGCTGGCCAATCTCAAGGACCCTTCAGGGCGCCTCTCGAGGTGGAGCTTGTGCCTTCAAGAATTTGAGGTAACAGTCGTTTACAAATCGGGCCGCACGCACACTGATGCTGATTGTCTTTCATGCGCTCCCCTCGCGACGACATTCAGTGACGATGATACCGATGGTCATTTTCTTTGTGCAGTCTGTGAATCTGACTTGGCCCAACAACAGTGGAATGAGTCAGAAATCCTACAACTTATCAAATACCTTCAAGGTCACAGCTCGAGTCCACCATCGGCATTCGCACGTTCAGGGTCATTTTGTCTCCATAACGACATCGTCTACAAAAAAACTTCGACTGCTTTGCGACTGAATACCTCCTCGTCGTACCACCAAGGCTACGTGCTGACATTTTATCTGACTGCGACGACGAGCCTCCGTCCGGCCACCTAGGATTTGCACGTACCCTTGCCTGAATTCGAACTCGCTACTACTGGCCAAAGCTCACCCAGGATTTCAAGCATTACGTTAACACGTGCAATTATTACCAGCGCCGTAAAGCCCCACCTGTGCGCCCTGCTGGTTTATTGCAGCCTGTTGCGCCCCTGTCACAACCGTTTGAACGAACCGGCATGGACTTGCTTGGACCCTTCCCGAAGTCACATTATGGCAACCAATGGATCGCAGTCGCTACTGACTATTTAACGAGGTACTGCGAAACGAAAGTCCTACAACGAGGCACCTCAAATGAGGTTGCGTATTTTTTCATCAACAACATCGTCCTCCGCCATGGAGCGCCAACAGTTCTTATCATTGACTGTGGAACAGCCTTTACAGCCCAATCGATGCAAGACGTCATGAGACTTGGTGAAACAGCTCATCGCAAAGCGACCGCACATCATCCACAAACAAGTTGTCTGATAGAGAGACTGGACAAGACGCTCGCTGACATGCTATCTATGTACGTCAACTGCGATCACAAAAACTGGGATGCAATTTCGCCATACGTAACGTTCGCTTACAACACTTTGGTTCAAGAGACTACGGGTTTCACTCCCTTCCAGTTGCTGCACGGCCGAGCAGAAATAACGATGCTGGATGCCATGCTCTTGCCTGACATGACCGATATTCCTACTGATGCAAACGACGTTATCCGGCTCGCCGACACGGCCCGCCAGCTTACACTCGAGCGGATCCGAAAACAACAACGCATTGACTTGCAGAGGTACAACTCCCGTCATCGCCATGCTATTTACTAACCCGGTGATCTGGTGTGGCTGTGGATCACCGTTCGCCAAAGGGGCCACTCGGAAAAGTTACTTCACCACTAGTTCGGACCTTATAGAGTACTACGGCGCCTCACAGATGTCGACTACGAAATTCTGCTTGAAGACACAGCTCGGCGATCTTGATGTTCCCAGCAGGCCGACATTGTTCATGTGTCACGGATGCAGCCACACTACCCTCAAGCCACCTGACACTGCTTCATCAGGCGTCTTTGTGCGTGCACGCGATTACTTCAACTTTTAATCGGCATTGATCATCAGGGTAGTACTTCTTTTTGAAGGGGGGGGATGTAATGCCACAGGCATGGAACGAGGTTTAGCCATGCCAATGCGAGTATTTGCCATGGTGTGAAGAAGAAGAGGACTGTCTGTGTGCTTGTGCTTTAACGTTCGGTCGGCTCGATGTTGAGTGCTGCTGCTCCTGTAAACAAACGTTGTGGTCTTTATGTAATCACGTGACAAAATAATTGTTGTTTTTTCGAACCTTCAGTTTCATAGTAGCCAATGTAATTCAACTCATGCATGTGAAAAGTGCAACATGAAAAGCATTGATTGCCCTGAGAGGGAGGTGTCGATTCATTAATATTTATGCATTATCATTCCAGCATTGGATAGCAATAACATAGTAGGCCAATAAAATAGCAATAACATAGTAGGCCAATAATCAGGGTGGTACTTTTTTGGAAGGGGGGTAATGCCTTAGGCATGGAACGAGGTTTAGCCATGCCAATGCGAGTATGTGCCAAGGTGTGAAAAAGAAGAGGACTGTTTGGGTGCTCGTGCTCTAACGTTCGGTTCGGCTCGACGTCCAGTGCTGCTGCTCCCGTGAACAAACGTTGTGGTCGTTCTGCAATCACGTGATAATATATTTTTGTAACAAATACTTCTTTGTGTTTCTGCGGTGCATACTTCTGTTTGATTATGGTTTTTCTAGCTCCTGTAATAGTCCTTCAAAATTGGCTGACAGTATCAATAAATGAAGTCAAATGTAGTTCGCAGACATTTTCCCATACAGAAGACTCGGCATAACGCACGGTGAAGTTTTTTTTATTATGCACTTATAATATGCACGAATTCCACCACAAATACACCAAAGAATGTTAAGAAAGCCCCCTCCTGTACAACATAAATGCATACAATTTTAATTTGCTTGGGAACAGAGATGACGTATTGACGAATTTCTGTACCAACAACTACATCAGTGATAACGCATACCTATATTGCATTTTGTTATAGATATGCGTGCTCAGCCTACAATCAATGCAGTGAGTGGCGGCCAACATATACGCTATTTCCGCTCCTAATCATGACAGGGTCAGCCGGTTACCTGGGCACTTGGAGCTTGTGCGCTAAAGTAGTCTGTGTTTCTTTTAGTATGCATGACTACTCACCTCGGAATATGGCCTTATGAGCTTCCGTGCAGCTGACTTAAGCCGCAACCTGTCTTACAACAGTATGATTGTGATGGTCAAAAATTCTATGCTTCAATATAGCACAGGAAGTTGCTGCCTTTGCTTAACACAGATAAAAGAACGGCTACGGCCGGTCGCTTCGCCGTACTACGTTCTGTAGGTAATTTGGAGTACAGCCACACTGTAGGATACCGGTGGTTTGGAACAATCAGACCTTAAGAAAGAATGTTGATTCCTTATGTTATTTTTGCTGTTTATGTGTATATCAAAAAGTGATATTTCGTGAAAGAGAAACTTGAGGACAGAGATTAAAATATTAAGCGTGGAAGTCTGTCTGATCATTGTCGCAGAGGAATTCTACATAATGTTTTGACTTGCGAAGCCAAACACTTTATTGAACGGGACCTGTAATACGTGCAGCTGGGCGTGCTCCAAACCCCAAGAGTCGTATTCATGTTCCTAGAGTTAAGCCGGGCACTCAAAGGATGAGGACATTACAGGCAGAATAGACAGAAGCGCAGAATATACACGGAAACATGGTGGACACTCAGGCATGCGCAAATGTGTAGGCATCGAATAGCGAGAATTTTTTTTTTTTTTGCATGAGAATAATGATGGTGCGCTGACACATTTCTGGCCTAGCTCACGTATTGAAGCCGATTCTACGATGAACCTCGTAGTTACATCTTTGCACATCGTTGAAAGTTAGCACCTGCGTGTGTCCTCCCTGTCCCGTCCTCGAAATTTCAGTGCCGCGCTTAACCTTACGAGCATGTTACAACAACCAAGTGAACTATTTGTCCATGCTAAGTATTTGTGTTTTTGTGTAGGCGAGAAAAATTCGCAGTTTCATTGCAAGAGCGAAGCAATCAATACGACAGCGATAACTTTGAATCTTATTTGTGTATTACTTTTTTACTGATGTCTTAGGTTTTGTGCTTGATTTTCGATTACGTGCGAAACAGGGCCGGTGTTAACCTGTCTGGGTTAGCTTCAGAAAATAAAAGCGGAAAAGAAAGCTACCTCCGTAGTGAGCGATGCGGTGTCTGTGCCGTCTATAAAATAACAGCATGCTGACTTATAGAAGCATCTCTGTATTCTAGGCGACCAGATTATGCTGGGTCTTCGAGAAACAGGTGTACAGTAAGTTTATCTGTAACTTGGTCAGTACCGCGTAGTATATGAGCCATTTTGTCGGCAAAAACTAGACTAGTGGAAATGCAATTGGTTCAAGTGCGTCGTCTTGGCCTTAGGCTGCCTAGGACGTCACCATTGGGTTTAGAACTTAATAGAAACACGCTCTCGCCTATGATGCGAAGTACCTTAATTATGAAAGTTCCTTATAAGTGGCACGTGTCTGACACATCGGCAGGTAGATGTCTAGGTGGTGAAAGAATTCATAGTCACAGCATACTATGAATATTTCTCTACACGAATATAAACTACACGAATATTTTCTACTACACGAATGAATATTTCTCTACACGAATATACAAAGCTCACTTTACTCTTTGGGAGCCCACACACGTTGTGTGCATCATTTCCTCTCATATAAAAAAACAACCATAAATCACCGGAAGAAACCAACTGCGTCCACCACGGCGGTGTAGTTGTCACATAGCCAGGCCGCCAACCCGAAAGTCACGAGTTCGATCTCAGTCGCGGCAGTCACATTTCGATCGAGGTGAAAAACTAGAGGTCTACGTACTCTGCGATGTCAGTGCACTTAAAGAACACATATGGGTCCTGCAGCCGCCCACTATGGTGTGCCCTAATATTGTATCGTGGTTTCGGCATGTAAAACTTCACACAATATTATTATAAAATTCGTAATAAACGCTTAGTGGTGTGTTGTTCACTGTGACACAATGCCGAAAACCAATGAGTTCAGAACTAAATTGTTCAAGCCTGCTGCTCTCGGTTTATTTTTCAGAGGTGCGTACGACAGGATTGATCACTTCATCTGTATATTCAGCTCGTCTGGCAATTAAAAAAATTGAGCGTTTCAACACAAGACGACGGTATACCAGAGATGCGAGATTGCAGTGACAGATTTATTAGTTTTGCGTACCAAAATAAAAACTCTCTTTTGTGGCATGTATTATATACTTCCATGAAACCTCGACTGTACGATGTTTTTTTTTTTACTTTGCATTCGTTACACAAAATCTAGGCATTTTTGTAACTGTTTTCACTATTAGAACTTCTCCCGCCCCGAATCAGCTGAACACGAGTGCCTTGCCTGGAATCTGGCAGAGGCTCTACATTACTGCTCACCTCGCATGGCATTCTTTGATTCTCCCACAATGTTTGTCCAAAAACACATAACGCCAGAACCTTTTGTTCTCTCGGTAACTCTGACATTCATCTTTTTCTCACTGCCATTTCGTAAAATGCTCTATCCAGCCACCGACAATGCCCTTCCGAACAAACGAATACTTGCTTCTGTCTCCCTGGTATCAAACTATGACATAAACTTTTCGACCTTTGAAGAGGCCATTCATCGCTGGATTTTCTTCGCCCTTAACGTCCAAAACAAGCACCTTTTTCATGTGTTCCACCGTCGACCTCTTCATCAATGTACGGAGAAGGCAGTCGTTCGTTTCCAGTGCCCTGCCATATCGTTCGTCCGAAAAATATGCAAGCTTTAGCACAACCAAGCGTGTGTCCTCCTTGATTTGCTCGTAAGTGACGAAGAGTACGTTGGGCTCATGATTCAAGGCGTAACCAGCCAAGAGGTGATCAAAGTAGTCACCGTACCCGAAGTCGCCCCTCAAGAACAACTCGAGAAACTCATCGAAGGTCCCGTCTTGGAAGCGGAACGGACTCAGATTGCAGACGTGGAGGTAAAATGAGACGTAACAGTCCCAGGGATTGCGCGCCACGTACACGTACTTGGCGTCCGCGTTGAGGTGTTTCTTCCGCGGTGGGTCCAGGGGCGTCAACATCGCTCTGTAGGGAAGCGTCCGTTCGCCGTTGTGGGGTTTTCAGCCCTGGATGCCGGCATATTCAATAGATCGGCCGCTACTCGAAAACTCTTGGTAGTTCCTGATGGGCCGCCCTTCGTTTAAATCTAGGAGCGTCAGATACTGCATCCAATGTGTGCCACATTTTGGATAAGACATCTGGAGGATGTCGCCCTTCACTGGCGTGAAATGCAGGGCTTTTCTTAAGACATACGGTTGGACTATAGCGGAGCGTCGGACGCCGTCGATGACTTGGTACTAAGGTGACCTGAGAATCATGGCTGCCGGCATTATATATAAGTAGCAGGCTCCTATGCACCCGGAGTTTCCAATGGCACTGCACTCTTTGCACTGCCGCCTACGAGCTCGCAGTTACACTGCAGCTCATGAAGAAACGCTGATGACTAAAGGCAAGCGTACTGAGTGAAAACAAACACATTCACACACCCTCTCAGCGGAGGTCATATAATCAAACCTGTTCGACACGTGGCGAGCTCCTAGCTGACCTGCGCGAGCGTCGGTCATTGTTTTTGGTGCTCCTATCACTGTTATCAAGTGTTTAACGGTGACCTGTCAAACAAAGATGTCTCCCCTTTTCAGTGTACTGGTTGAGTTCGGCCACATGCGAACGCACAGCTAAACAATTATATGTGCGCGAATTTTTCTGAGCGGTCAGCTTGCTGCAACCATTCCCAAACCTTTGTCTTCACGGCCGGCGTACCACAACTACTAATCTCGGCAGCATTAATGTCGTGGCCACAATTAAGTGCCCCATTAGGCATAATTGCCAGTGGAATTGTGTCTATCCGCTGCATTTAGCACTTGCAGGTCAAGATATCGGTTACCTAAAAAACGTTAGGTATCTCCACGCTTGAAAGCTCCGGCAAAGTAATGAAACCACAAAACACAGTTTTTCAATACTTCGCTTCAGGTCTGTCTCATATAACAACGTTCGACTATTAATAGATCCAACAGTACGATGCACTAGCATTGTAATAAGGCTTGATAACAAAAATAGCAAAAACAAGCATAGAACTTCTAGAACGTGCTGCAAGGCTACCTATTACGTGAATTTTAGTGTAAAAAGAGTTAGAAGGTGCAAGAGATGTTTCGCTTACACCTATATAGCCAAAAATTTTTAAATACGTAATATATTTCTGTAACAAAAACTTGAGATAGAATGCCACTATGCTTCTTCTCACCGCATTAAGCCAAATAAAGCAGTACAGTTTTCAAATGGTACCGACTGGGAATACTATACAAATATATATATATATATATATACATATATATATATATACATATATTTGTGACCGCTCACGGAGGATCTACTAGACTACATATATATATATATATATATATATATATATATATATATATATATATATATATATATATATATATATATATATATATATATATATATATATATATATATTATATATACATATATAATCTCGGAGAGCATGAGGCAAGAGAACTGGAAAAATATGAACTAAACAAGAGAGGCAAAATTTCAGTAGTAGAAGATAGAAAATTCAAGCGGGACTGCAGTAGCTCCACTGCTCTGCAACAGGAAAATAGGAATGAGGCCGTACAAGCACGCCAGGGACCACCCGTACCACAACCTAACTTTGAGGAGAAAAATGGTAACTCGAAACTACAGTGCAATTCTTATCAAAACATCCTTACTCTCGAATATGACGCTGACACTCCCGTGCCACGTGATAGCCAAGAGCAGCCGAAAACTTATGAGAAAAATGTCCTCAATCTGTCAAACACAACACTCACACCCTCTCAGCTTCAACTTTTGTCGAGAGGCTTAACCTTTTGTCCATTATCCGGTAGATTCAATGAATTTGAACTGTACCAAGACCTCGATAACTTTGCGCGTAATCTCCGCCTCCGTGAATACTTTCATGATCGCAAGGACTGTACGGACGAGAATAGAGTGATTGGTGGTGACAAATCATGGTGTGCGGGTGAGCAGAGGGACAAACACCTCGATATGTATATATCAGCAGTTCAAAAAGATATCATCAGAGCGCATGAAAAAAATAGGCCATTTCGAAACAACTTATCAAAGTCAGAACGAAGGGCACTCGATGAACTACGAAAAAACACTGAAATTACTATCAAACCAGCTGATAAAAGTAACTGCATAGTAATTCTAAACACGTCGGACTTCTTAAAGGAAGGGGAACGACAGCTATCAGACACAAAATTCTACAAAGAACTTCCAACTGACCCGACTCCCGAATTTGAAAGGGAGATAAAAGTAACCCTAAACAATCTCCGCCGGGACGAGAAAATTACCGGCAAAATGTTAAAAGCATTGTTACCGGCCCATTCTGTTCCCGGTCGATTCTATTTGCTCCCCAAAATACACAAGGCAAGTAATCCGGGACGTCCGATAGTACCCAGTAACAGCACGTCAACAGAAAATATATCAGAATTCATCAATTCCTTAATAAAAAACATCCCCCCAAATTTTTCCTATTACCTAAAGGACACAAACCACTTCATCTGCGAAACTTCAAGTCTCGACATCGCAGGCGGCAGTTTTCTGGTGACCATGGACGTCTGCTCACTGTACACCAACATACCCCACCATGACGGAATAGCGGCTATGGTTTCTGAATATGTAAAAACTGACTCGCCAACTAGTGTAAGTGGCGAGGTACTGTTTACACTTCTTGAACTTGTACTAAATTATAACCATTTTGAGTTCAATGGCAAGCATTTCCTTCAGGTCCGCGGCACTGCAATGGGCACGAAAATGGCCCCAAACTTCGCGAGCACCTTTATGGCTTCACTTGAAATCCAATTCATTGAGGGACGCACCTTGAAACCTTTCTACTAGAAAAGATACTTAGACGATATTTTTATGATATGGAACCATGATGAGGGAAGTCTTTTCCGCTTCATAGAGGATTTTAACAAGTGCCACCCGTCAATAAAATTCATGCACAAAATTTCCAAAACTAGCACTAACTTTTTGGACGTTACTGTCACGGTCGAAAATGACCGCTTGTCAACAAACCTTTACAAAAAGCCTACAGACCGTCAAATGTACCTACATTTCAAAAGCAGCCACCCAAAGCATTGCAAAACGGGTATTCCATAATCTCAGGCCTAGCGGTATCGAAGAATATGCACCGATATGCGGGAATTTGACAGACACGGGGAACACCTAAAGCATTCTTTAATGAAACAAAATTATCCGGAAGACATTATTGACGATGCCATACTACGTGCTCGCAACGTGAACAGGAATGATATTATTAAGGGACCAAACAGAGTATCTAAAACGACTTCCCAAACGAACCTTGTACTAACTTACTCCTCATCAGCGCCACGAATCAACAACATACTGTCTCGCCATTTCAACATAATCAGGCAAAGCAAACGACTAACGTCTATCTTCGCGAAGCCACCTCACGTGGTGTACCGCCGGGATAAAAATCTGAAGGACATTCTTGTCAGAGCAAAAACAACCACCCCCAAATTTCAATCAGGGTGCCAAACCTGCGGGAAAGCTCGATGCAAAGTATGCCCACAGATGGTCACAACACATGAATCCAAAGCGAACTTCTCGGATTTTAAAGTCTGCATAACTGAAAGCCTTAATTGTGACTCCAGTAACGTAATATACATGCTACATTGCAACATCTCCGGACAAGATTATATCGGCCAAACAGACACGCCATTTCGGCTGCGGTTCAATAATCACCGGTACCACGCCACTTCACTGCCGAAGCTACCTTTATCTAGACATCTGCGCCTGCCAAACCACAGTTTTGAATATATCAGCGTAACTCTTTTGCAGTCCGGTTTCTCAAACAGACGCGAGCGCGAGCTGCGTGAGGCATATTTTATTTTCAAATTTTGAACATTAGTAGCCGGCCTCAACGAGGACCCCGGTAAACTCAACTGCCTCCGAGAAATAAGCCAGTGAAACGGGTTGTTGAACAAGCAGGCGAACTCGGCGAAGGAGAGCTTTATTCAGCGCAAGGGCTAACTGAACGCAAGCCTGCGATCACAGCAATTCTTCTTTTTTTTCTATCCTCGAGCTCCATGCCCACTACCCTCGTTACAATCACCCCCGGCCGATGAGGGAGCCATCCTGGCGACCTAAGGACAGGTGTAGACAGAAGGGTCATGGTATGGCTTGAGCCGAGAGATGTGTACGATTTCTTTTCCCCGACGGCGCTTGTCCGGAGATGCATCCAGCGGCTCGACAAGGTAGTTGACAGGGGATGTTTGGCGCACAACTCGATAAGGGCCATGGTACCTGGACGAAAGCTTGTGAGAGAGTCCTGGAGTAGTAGAAGGAATCCATAGCCACACCAGTGAGTTCAGAGCAAAGCTCATATGCGTGGTTGACGCGTCGTGGCGATGTTTTTGGCGCGTCTGGTCGTGTGACGAGAACGCACGAGCAAGCTTCCGACATTCTTCAGCGTGTGCTGCTGCTCGAAAAACGGTAGTCATCTCTGAAGGGTCCGGTCGATAAGGAAGAATGGTATCCATTGTTGATGATGGCTCGCGTCCATAAAGAAGGAAGAAAGGCGAAAATCCAGTGGTGTTTTGCGTTGCAGTGTTGTAAGCATATGTCACACAAGGGAGTATGCTATCCCAATTTGACTGGTCGGATGAAGCGTACTTGGCCAGCATATCCCCAAGTGTACGATTAAAACGCTCTGTCATCCCATTAGTTTGCGGGTGATAGGCTGTGGTAGTGCGGTGTATGATGCGACATTCGCTCAACAACGCTTTGACGGCATCGGAGAGAATAACGCGGCCACGGTCGCTTAGTAACTCCCGAGGTGCTCCATGCCTTAAAACCAGGTTTTGCATTATAAAACACGCAACGTCTTTTGCGGTAGCAGAAGGTAACGCAGCTGTTTCAGCGTACCGCGTTAGGTGGTCGATAGCGACAATGACCCAGCGGTTGCTACTCGAAGTATAGGGAAGCGGACCGTAAAGGTCGATTCCGACACGATCGAAAGCTCGTGCTGGACATGGCAACGGCTGCAAGGGACTTGTGGCATGTTGAGTTGGCATTTTGCGTCACTGGCACGTAAGGCAAGACCTTACGTAATGGCGAACCAAACGGTACATACCGCGCCAGTAGTACCGCAGCTGCAAGCGGGTGTATGTTTTTAACACACCAGCGTGGCCACATTGCGGATCATCGTGGAACGTGGCACAGATGTCAGAGCGCAGATGTCGGGGGATCACGAGCAACCACTTACGGCCGATCGAGCTGTAGTTTCGGCGGTAAAGATCGAGCTGTAGTTTCGGCACTTCGCCGTCAAGCAGGGCACTTCGCTATCCCGAATAGCGAAGTGTCCTGCTTGACGGCGAAGCGTCCTGGAAACTGGAGCGGGCGTCCGGTTTGAGAGAAAGTCCAAAGAGATGAAATCCAAGCATCTTTGCGTTGCTCGGAAGGCATGTCCGAGATGCTGATGGCCAAGGCAGCACTAGTGGAGATAGGCGAGCCGACAGGCTCTGAAGCCAATGGCGAACGTGACAGGACATCGGCGTCGGAATGCTTCCGGCCAGAATGGTAGATAACACGGATATCGAACTCCTGTAACCGCAATGCCCAACGAGCGAGCCGACCAGTAGGATCTTTTACTGAAGGTAACCAGCAAAGCGCACGGTGGTCTGTTACAATATCAAACGGACGTCCATATAAATAAGGCCGAAATTTTTCGATTGCCCAAATAATGGCGAGGCACTCCTTTTCAGTTACACTGTAATTCTTCTCGGCTTTACTGAGGGTGCAGCTGGCATAGGCAACGACTTTTTCGTCAAAGCCTTCCTTGCGTTGGGCCAGTATGGCCCCTAGCCCGACACCACTAGCGTCCGTATGAAGCTCCATTGGAGCAGACGGATCGAAATGTCGGAGTATGGGAGGCGTGGTGAGGAGCCGTCGGAGTTCCTGAAATGCATCATCACACGCCTGCGACCACGCTGACAAGTCAGAACTTCTGGCAAGAAGATTGGTCAAGGGGGCGATAATGGAGGCGAAATTCCGAACGTAGCGCTGGAAGTAAGAACATAGGCCGATGAAGCTTCGAAGCTCTTTGATGGTGGTTGGCTTTGGGAACGCCGCGACTGCATTAAGTTTCGTAGGGTTCGGGAGAACGCCGTCCTTAGAAACCACACGGCCGAAAATTACAAGCTGGCGAGCGCCGAAGTGGCATTTTTTCAAGTTAAGTTGAAGTCTCGCCGTGGAAAGGCACGTAAGAACTTGCTCGAGGCGGCTGAGGTGGGTCGCAAAGTCGCTTGAAAATACCACAATGTCATCCAAATAACAGAGGCACGTTTTCTATTTCAGACCTCGCAAGACGGTGTCCATAATCCTTTCGAAAGTGGCAGGCGCATTGCAGAGGCCAAAGGGCATAACGGTGAATTCATATAGTCCATCCGGTGTTACAAAGGCTGTCTTCGGGCGGTCACCCTCTGCCATGGGCACCTGCCAGTAGCCAGAGCGTAACTCTAACGAAGAAAAGAACTCTGCTCCTTGTAGGCAGTCCAAAGCATCATCAATGCGCGGCAGAGGGTATACGTCTTTGCGCGTTATCTAGTTGAGTCGGCGGTAGTCAACGCAGAACCAGATGGATCCGTCTTTTTTCCTGACGAGAACAACCGGTAAAGCCCAGGGACTGTTGGAGGGCTCGATGATGCCACGTTTCAACATGTCGTCCACTTGTTCGTCGATGACACGGCGTTCAGCAGATGACACACGGTACGGACGCTGCCTTAGCGAGGCTTGTTGACCGGTGTCAATACGGTGAAGGACCGCAGAGGTTCGGCTTAAGCCTGACTGGTCACGATCGAATGAAGAACGAAAGCGGAGAAGAAGATTTATAATCTCTTCGCGCTGAGTTGGTGTGAGCTCAGAGTCGATGGCATCCGAGAATACGTCCAGAGCATCATTAGGCGCGTTGGTCGGAGTGACAGCACCAATTGGGAGCGAAACCACAGAATCGGGTATAGTGGCCGGAAGAATGCACTCGTAAAGTTCGTAGTTTCCCAGGCATTCTCCGCGTAGTAGGGATGACGGGCTGTGCGACGGATTGCACACATAAATGGCAGCGTGACCATTGCGAAAAATTACGACGGCAAACGGAAGCATGATATCTCGACGTCATGCAGATGGGACCGATGGCATAAACAACACAGGCGATTTCAGAGGGGAGGCACACGACACCGAGACCACAACAGCTGAGAAAGGCGCAATGTCAACGTCAGAAGCAGCAAACACTCTACACGAAGCACCATCGTCGGGTCATAGCACGGCACAAACAACGCGAGTTCAGAACGAGCACAGTCGACCAAAGCAGAATTTGACGAAAGAAAGTCCCACCCAAGGATAACATCATGCGAAGAACGGAATAAAACTACAAATGTGACGACGTACATCGCACCTTGAACGACGACTCGTGCGGTGCACAAAGCTGAAGGCTGAATATGATGGGACGTAGCTGTCTGCAAAGATAGGTCGGTAAGTTGTGTGGTCACTTTGTTAAAGTTTCGGCACAGTTTCTCGCTAATTACAGATACGGCAGCTCCAGTGTCAACAAGTCCGTGCACCTTAATGCCAACAATATAGAGTTCGATTTCGTTCGGCGGACAGCAGTTAGGTCTCGAAATTTTTGTTGCCAACGCAGTTCTTGCCTCCGGAACTGCGCCCGTCAGTTTTCCCCTCGCGGTGGGCTGTTGCGACGTAACATCGGAGAAATAGATCGACGACGAGGAGAAGGTGAACGGCTTGCGCCGGATGGTCGGCGACCGGGACGTACGTCTAGAGGTGGATTGGCAGGAACAAGATATCGCGGCTGAGTGGGCATGGTGGGCATGTAATGTGAGGCCCCTGCAATGTCGTGAGAAGGGAAGCTGCGACGACGGCAGTGACGAGCTACGTGGCCTGGGATGCCACATGAAAGACACATCGGCCGATTATCTGGAGTGCGCCATTGGCTGACGATAGGGGCACTGTTCGCTGAATAAGGTACCGTAAATGGTCGTGCAGGCGGCGGCGTCATATAAACGTTCTGACCTGTTTCATATACAGCCGGAGACGGGACGGTCAGCGAGCGGGAAGGTGGGGCCGACAAATAAACGTTGCGAGTAGCTTCGTAGATGGCCGGAGACGCTGGCGCACGTGGTTGAGCAACTGCGGCTGCATACGTTAGTGGTGCGGTAACAGTTGGGGGAGCCTGAGCTGGCGGCAATGCTTCGGCAACTTGCGATCGAATGACCTGGCGAAGCGAAGGCGACAAGGGTGCCATCGGCTCGGTAGTTCTTGTGATTATAGATAGTTGCCGGGCGACCTCCTCGCGTATGAATTGCTTTATGACTGGCATCAACGCAGAGTGGTCGGCGGTGTCATGGCGATAGTCGAGGGATGAGATGTCCGCGGTGTCTTGAGCAGCGCAACGTGTAGAAGCGCGCTGCCTACGCAGCTCATCATAGCTTTGGCAGAGCTGAATCACCTCGGCGACCGTCTGGGGACTCTTCGCAGCAAGCATTTGGAATGCACCGTCGTCGATTCCTTTCATGATGTTCTTGATCTTGCCTGCCTCGTCCAGAGTCGAATCGACGAGCTTGCAGAGAAATAGCACCTTCGATGTAGCTCGTGAAAGTTTCATCTACTCTATGTACTCTGCCCCGCAAGCGCTGTTCAGCACGAAGGCGACGGACAGCAGGACGGCCAAAGACTTCCGCGAGGGTTTTCGCCAATTCCGACCAGGTATTGAAATCACTTTCATGATTTCTGTACCATAGTTTTGCCACGTCGGTCAGGTAAAAACTCACATTTGTGAGCTTATCGGCTGCGTTCCACTTATTGACGGCGCTCACCAGTTCATACTCGGCAATCCAGTTGTCCACATCTTGGTCCTCTGTGCCACCAAATATGGGGGGGGGGGTCGCGCTGCCGGAGAGCGCCAGCGCAGAAGACAGGCACAGGTGCGAGATCTAGAGTAGCAGCATGAGATGGCCCCGGATCAGTCATTGTAGGAGGTCGTTGAAGTGTGCGGCTGCGAAGTTCCAGGGTGAGGACCAGATGTACCCCGCACCTCCACCACTTGAAACGGGTTGTTGAACAAGCAGGCGAACTCGGCGAAGGAGAGTTTTATTTAGCGCAAGGGCTAACTGAACGCAAGCCTGCGATCACAGCAAGTCTTCTTCTTTTTCTATCCTCGAGCTCCATGCCCACTACCCTCGTTACACCAGGAGGAAATTGGTGACAAAGATTGATAGCTGGAGACCATGCTTTTTTCTGACTGACTCGTACGTGTACACTGTCTATTCTTGTTTTCGTTTTCTCTTCATTCGTTTTTTCTTTTCTTCCTTTTTCCACATGCACATACAAAGTGTTTTCGTTCGCCTACCACATGATGACCATTAAAGGGAAACGGACGAAGATTAAAGGTAAAAAGAGCCGACCGACCCATTAACGGGAGACCCTTCCTTTACGCACGCCGCATGCCGACCGACCCATTACGGGGAAGCTCTTTCTTTACGCACGCCGTCACGGACCCTCCCGGCACCGCGACGACAATCTTGGGTGGCCCGACGCACGTCGAGAACTGAACAGCACGTGATAAGAAACGTATGTGGACGTACACGGACCGTTGGTTTCGTTCTCAGTGTTGACAGTGGTTCTTTCTCTTTTTTACTTTCTTTCTTTTCTTTCTTTTTCTTTCCCCCCCCCCTTTTTTTTAGTTCCCTCTCACTCTCGCAAACATTTTTCAAGGAGAGAGGGACGCGGCAGCAACGAAGTTTGGAAATTCATGTCAGTACAACTCATCCCCTGATGAACAGAGGACCCCTCCCGAAACTGTTGGGAAATAAATATATTTATCCTTGTTGACAACGCTCCCGTTGTGCCATATCCCATACCTTCACAAAGACTAACTGGCCCATTGAATTATTACTCCCACTATATATATATATATATATATATATATATATATATATATATATATATATATATATATATATATATATATATATATATATATATATATATTGAAAGCGGCCAGCCTGGCCGCGTCAAGTCAAGGGGACAAAGAACGTCGCATGAAGGGCTTCATACGGGAGACATGGACGACTTCAGTAGTTCGATAACGGCGATCTGCTGGGGCTACAAGTGGCGTCACGCGATAATTTACTGGTGAAGTTTCTTCAAGAACGGTGTACGGCCCGATAAATCGTGGCTGGAACTTGTCACACAAACCAGGTGTGCGAATAGGCGTCAAAAGGAGCCCTTCGTCTCCAGGTTGAAAGGATACAGCACGATGCGATTCATCATAAACCAGCTTTCTGTCTTGCTGTCGGGCTTCAGTGTTTATACGAGCACGTTGGCGGCTCTCTGCGAGCCGCAAAACGTATTCCTCTGAAGAGGATGGAGATGAATCCGCATGGCAGGTAAAGAAAGAGACGTCCAGCAAAGAAGCAGGGGAGCGTCCATAAACTAGGTAAAATGGTGAGTAGCCGGTTGTCCGCTGAATAGCCGTATTGTAGGCGAAAGTGACGAATGGAAGAACTACATCCCAGTTCTTGTGGTCTGGTTGAATGTAGGCGGCGATCATGTCAGCAAGAGTGCGGTGGAATCGCTCAGTGAGGCCGTTAGTTTGGGGATGATAACTAGAGGCAGTCTTGTGAGTTGTGCCAGAGGCGCGAAGAAGTTCGTTCACTAGTGAAAGGAAGGCCCTTCCACGGTCGCTGAGCAATACACGTGGAGCACCATGACGCAGTATAATGGCTCGGAGGATGAAGTCGGCAATTTCGGAAGCTGAACCGGTAGTGACAGATGCCGTCTCGGCGTAGCGCGTCAAATGGTCAACGGCTGTTACTATCCATCGGTTTCCAGCAGCGCTGACTGGAAGGGGGCCACAAAGATCGATGCCTACAACTTCGAATGGTCTGGCTGGACATGGAAGAGGCTGTAGTGTACCGGCTGGAGCAGATGTGGGTAGTTTTCTACATTGGCAGGTAGTGTAGGACCCAACGTACCGAGCTACACTAGTGGTAATACCTGGCCAATAAAACCGACTTCGAAGGCGATCGTAGGTTTTGTGGTAACCAAAGTGACCAGCCGTCGGATGGTCATGAACTGCTCTGAGGACTTCGGACCGAAGCGATCGGGGTAGAACGGGAACCCAGCGCTGACCGTCAGGATGGTAAATTTTGCGGTACAGCACCGAGTTGTCCAGCTTAAACTGCGAGAGTTGGCGACGGAGCCTCGCATTAGGTGGACGGGAACTGCCAGTGAGGTAGCCTATAATACGTCGACAGTATGAGTCAGCCAGCTGTCGAGAAGAGAAATCGTGCGGGTCGTCCGAAGGCAGCTGGTCTGTAGAGGCGAGAGAGGAAACCGCTGTAGACGTGGACTCCGAGGGCGCGTTGTGCAAATTGATTGCGGAAACCCCGAGTGGAGTCGCTGGTAGTGGGCAGCAAGAAAGAGCGTCGGCGTCACTATGCTTCCTGCCACACTTGTATACGATGGCAAAATCATACTCTTGTAGGCGTAGAATCCAGCGGCCGAGGCGTCCCGACAAGTTCTTGAGTGTCGAAAGCCAACATAAAGCGTGGTGGTCGGTCACAATGGTGAAATGGCAGCCGTGAAGATAGGGACGAAATTTCTGCACTGACCAAACGACGGCGAGGCACTCCTTCTCGGTAATCGTGTAGTTACTTTCGGCTGCTGAGAGGACGCGGCTGGCGTACGCAACGACTCGCTCTCGCGAAGAGTTGTCGCGCTGGAGGAGGACGGCTCCTAAACCGTGGCCGCTAGCGTCTGTATGGAGGAAGGTCGGTGCACCATCGTGAAAATGAGAAAGTACAGGATCGGTCGTGAGGGCACTCTTCAACCTGTCGAAAGCCGATTCACATTCCTGAGACCACTGAAAGGGCGTACCAGAAGCAAGTAGCTTATGGAGTGGTGCGGCTATGGAGGCAAAGTTTTGTATGAATCGCCGAAAGTAAGAGGCGAGACCAAGGAAACTTCGCAAATCTTTCGGCTTCTCAGGGCGAGGGAAGCGAAGCACCGCAGCAGTTTTCTCAGGGTCTGGACGAATTCCGTCCTTGCTCACAACATGACCGAGGACCTTGATAGATCTGCTGGCGAAATGGCACTTCTTGGTGTTAATTTGAAGACCAGCGCCCGCAAGGCAAGTCAGGATCTCGTCCAAGCGTTGCAGATGTTGAGGAAACGTCGATGAAAAGACAACAATGTCATCGAGGTAACATAGGCATGTCTTCCATTTCAGGCCACGCAGCACGGTGTCAATCAAGCGCTCAAAAGTTGCGGGCGCATTGCATAGACCAAACGGCATAACATTGAATTCGTATAGGCCGTCCGGGGTTGCAAACGCCGTTTTTTCTTTGTCATCTTCGTGCATGGGGATTTGCCAATAGCCGGAACGCAAGTCGAGGGTTGAAAAGAATTCTGCACCTTGTAAGGAATCGAGGGCGTCGTCGATACGTGGCATGGGGTATACGTCCTTCCTAGTGATCCTATTGAGTGCTCGGTAATCGACGCAAAATCGTACGGCACCGTCTTTTTTACGCACCAGAACCACTGTAGACGACCAAGGACTGGTTGAGGGTCGGATTATCTCCCGTTGCAGCATATCGTCTACGTTTTCCTCAATGATTTTCCGTTCGGCTAGGGAGACGCGGTACGGACGACGATGCACAATGGATGTTCCGTCGGTCTGAATACGATGTGCTGTAGCAGTTGTCTGACCCAGGCTGGATGAATGAACGTCAAAAGAGTTTGCATGCTTTTGCAACAAATCAAGCAGCTGCTGCTTCTGTGAGTCTGTCAAGTCCTTGTTGGTGGCTGCTGTAAAGGCCGAGGAAGCAGCATGATCTCCAGGATGGCCTTTAGGGGAGGCAGGGGTAAGAGGCACGATGCACACAGGCTCCAGATCGGCAACGCAGGCGACCGTAGTGCCCCGCGGCAGTAAAATTTTATCTGGTGTGGTGTTCGTAGCAGCAAGGACAGCTGATCCATTGTTGAAGTGAGCCACACCTGATGCGAGAGCTATGCCTTTATTAAGGCAACGGGGCGATGGAGTGACCAAAATGTCACCAGAGTCAACGTCGTTGGACGAAACAGTGACTAATTGATGTTCATTTGGGGGTAACTCGATGTCTACAGCAGCGACGAGTCGAAGTGGCCTGTAGGTTTCGTCACTAAGCAAGTGGTCTGTGTCAGTAATATGGAGGACACGTTGTGCACAACAAATAGCCGCGGAAGCAGATGAAAGAAAGTCCCAGCCTAAAATGAGTTCGTGGGAGCACGGGGATAGCACAGCGAATTGTATATGATGAAGAATGTCGTCGATTAGCACACGGGCAGTACAGAGAGCGGAAGGGCGAATCATTGTTCCCTGGGCTGTAACCAGTGTTGGTCCATCATAAGGCGTCGGGACTTTTCGAAGACGGGTACACAAATCAGCACGAATAATAGAAAACCCAGCCCCAGTGTCCACCAAAGCATCAACGTCCACTCCCTCAACTGAGACTGCAATCATATTGTAAGGGCGCGCTGAAGGAATTGGAATACTGTGTTGGAATGCAGTTTGTCCTCCAAAAACTGCATCACTTAGTTTTCCGGACGCCGATCAGAAGCGAGGGAAGCAGGCTGAAGAGGAGAAGAGGAGCGACGGTAGGGCGATGGTGAACGGCGTCTGGTTGATCGATGACTACTGCGCAGTTCACCGGATGCTGGCGGCGATGGAGACCGACACGGCGGTGACGAATAACGACGGCCCTGGTACAAGGCTCCTGCGGTATAGTCTCGTTCGCGTATGTCGTACCCTCGGCGCTCATCTTGCTGGCGCTTGCGGCAAAAGCGTGAAATGTGACCACGACAGCCGCAATAATAGCACGTAGGGCGAGTCGATCGATAAGGAGGGTAGTAGCTTGTGTTAGACCCACCGGGAGAGAGAGCAGTGAGAGGGACAGATGATGGCTCAGGCGGTGGTGATGGAAAGCTCGTGAGAAAGCTTCTGGGAGGTGCGGCAGCAACCGACGCGTACGTTGGTGGCGGCGACGTCGAGCTGACGGTGCCTGATGGTGCGGCGACGGCATGCGAGAACGATGGTAGAGTACGAGCGACAGTGGGCTGCAGGTGGGCCATGTTGGTCATGGACGTGAGCTCCTCCCTGACGACATCCCGCAATGACCTTGAAGAAGACTGAATGGGACACACTGAAGGTATTGTGAATCCCATTGATTCTAATTCTTCGCATATAATTACCCTTATTGTGTCTCGTAGGTTTGGATCCGCCGTAATACGGGCCGCGTCACTGTCCGGTTGTAGGCGCATAGCCTCGAGTTCTTCGAGGCGCTGACAGGTTGTCGCAACGTCAGCAACAGTAGCTGGATTCTGGATTGCAAGGGCATTGAATGCGACGGGTGCAATCCCCTTAAGAAGCTGGCGTACTTTGTCTGACTCTGTCATTGGGGTTTCAACTCGGCGGCAAAGTGAAAGGACATCCTCGATGTAGGATGTATACGACTCCCCGATGTGCTGTTTCCGAGCCGCGAGAGCTTTCTTTGCGAGAGCCGAACCTCCACCACGTATGAAGTCTTGGTTTGGAAGACCTTTATTAGGCCCGAGGAACCGGCAGCCGACAGCGGAGGTGCACGAACCAAGATGATGATGATACGAGACAACGATGAGGATGCATGAGCAATACATGATAATGATGATAATGTACAGATGAAGAGGATTGGTATACTAAATGCCCACAATATATATATATATATATATATATATATATATGAGATAGTTTTCAATGGGTTAAAAAAGTCTAGCGTGAGCAAAAGAATAGAAGTTGTAAAAAAAAACTGCGTACTTTTGCTCTTTTGCTTAGAAGACATGAAATACGTGGAGGAACATTAAAAGCGGCTGTGTGAAGAAGCAATGGCACTTCGTCAAATTTTTCTGTCTTGGCAAGCTATGCTCTTACATGACGCAAAACGCTAGACGCAAGTTATACATTCGTTTTTTTTTTTTTTTACTTGGCATCCTCAGTTAAGAAACCTACTTCCACCATGGTCAAACCGGCTAACTCAGGCTCGAGAAGCTGTTTCAACGCGACTGTTTCAAAGGTATACAAGTGACAGGCACAAAAAAAATTACGGCATATTCACGGGGTGAGTGATGATGAATGGGCGAAGCTCCGGAGGGATTCATCGGTAAACTGTGTATCTTCCGTGTAATTCGCCCAGTCGATCATCATGTAAAGACGTGAGAAACGCTGTGTGTGTATATACACAAATCAACTTTTATTTGTTCTTAGACGATGGATGGCTTGCGATGTCCCTTCATTATGACGGCTTTATGGTCTGTGAAATGAAGGGAGAGCGGTTCCTGTATGGGTTGCAGTGGGCAATTTGCAAATACTGGGTCTATGCATGTTCCTCGGATCGTGGTAGGTTTCATATGGTCAAACGATATACGTCTGAGTGCATATCTAGAAGCCATATGTTGGATAAGCCAATTATTGTCTATGATAGCCACGTTATCTCGCGTCTTTCATCAACTACAAGTACCGCTTTCTAGTTTATAACATCTTGCATCTTTTCATCATCAGCTACAAGTACCACCATCTAGTAAACACTACAAGAACTAAACGAGAGGTGGCTACATACAGGAGACGGTACCGCCATCTAGTGAACACTGCAAGAACTAAACTAGAGGTGGCTACCTACATACAGGGGACGGTATCGCCATCTAGTGAACACTGCAAGAAATAAACTAGAGGTGGCTACATACAGGCTACAGGGGACGCACAGCCCACGCCCTAAGGCGCTTCGCCCCTAATAAAAAACAATAAAGCACAGTGACCAGAAGCCACGTTCAACCAGTGGCAGGTTTATGCCTTCATAGCGCCAGAACCTGCTAAAAAAATGGCAGCATATCCACGGAGTGAATGATGGAGAGTGGGGCGAAGCATTCGTCCGTCCATGCGTCCGTCTGTGTGACCGTCTATGCGTCGGTTCGTGCACCCGTCCCGGCGTTCGTTCAGGCATCCGCCCCTGCGTCCGTTCATGCGTCGATCCATGCATCTGTCTGTGAGTCCGTTCGTCCATCTATTCAACACTCCAAGTCCCACCATCTCGCATCTTTTTATCATATATTCCCCATATAGAAGCACCGCCATTCAGTGGACATTCCAAGGACAAAACGAGAGGTGGCACACACACACTTTCTTACGGCTTGCGCTTCGGGTCTACTTCCCACCTTCAACCACCTTGAGTTCATGGTATATACTAGTTCACTGTATTCATGGCACTGCGGCCCAATGCTCACTAAACCTTTCTAAAACCAAGGAGGTTTCGCCCAGCGAGTATAACGTAGCAACCTTTTCCTGTCAGATAGTGCTCAATGTACATGCCAGTGGCTGCTAATGTGAAATGAGAAACAGGAGGATTCAGCTTTTAATTTCTTACGGCTTGCGCTTCGTATCTGCTTCCCCCCTTTAACCACCTCGAATTCATTCATGGTATATACTAGTTCATTGTATTCATGGCCCTGCGGCTGAACGCTCGCTAAACCTTTCTAAAACTAAGAAGGTTACACCCAGCGAGTATAATGTAGCAACCCTTTCTTGTCCGATAGTGCTCAATGTACATGCCAATGGCTGCTAATGGGGATCGCAGCGTGCGCGTTGACTAAAAGCCGAATGCTTCTGTCTCTCATTCCCCATTAGCAGCCATTGGCATGTACATTGAGCACTATTTTTTATTGTTAAACAACGCAGAGAAGAAATCTCTCACCGGCACCACCTTGGAGGTCAAATGTTATACCTATTTCGGGTATGTGCCACTGGTGGTTACGTCCTACGATGGACGCCCAAGCCACGCCATAAGGAGCTTCACCCCTAAAGTTTTAGAGACGTGCTGCAGGATCATAGGCAAGAGGCCACCGTTATCGGAAAGGATTCTGTTCAAAAAACAAAGAAAATTTAACGCGAAAAATCCCCTCTCTCGAAAGGTACACGACAGGTGGCAAACGTCTCCAGATTGTGAGCGCACCCCGAATGCGCACAGTGCATATTGTCCCAACTGAGTAAACAGCCCACAGATTTTGACTGCTCCCATTTGCCCCTTGATAATAACAAATCACACTTTTTCGACAATATAGTCGGTATTCGCTGCCAACATACTTCAAATTTCTGGGCCACCCGGCCCTCCCTGAACATTGAGCTGTAAGTGTTTGCGCACGAAGTTCTAGTTACATCTTCGCGTTTTGTTCTTAGCCTCTTCCTTTTGTAGTAAACGTTGATAACCTTGAACCCCCTTTCTTTTGTTGACAAAGCAGGAGCACACTCTGTTTTATCTCGCTGTGTTATCTGTTTCTTTGGATAAGGGCAACGTCATCTTTTAGCGGCTCGTGTGATAGGATATGCACGTGCCTACAAAAAACCACCGCTCAAGCACTCCATACAAACGGTTAACTAGTGAAAGATAAGACGTGCGGAACCGGTGTTTATCCGTGGGATCAACCCGACGTGGCATTGAAGTCTTTCACAATTATTGCCTATACATTTACGTGCTTCTTAAGGAGATTAGGCAGACGTATGACTTGGGTTTAACACAACGTTTATTTCAAATACTGCAGATTGTGCCTCGCATGATCACGGTTATGGAGGAGTGTATTGGGCGTAAAATGCGTGTTGCAATGCGTTCATCGGTCATGGACGCCAGATTGATTGATTTGTGGGGTTTAACGTCCCAAAACTACCATATGATTATGAGAGACGCCGTAGTGGAGGGCTCCGGAAATTTCGACCACCTGGGGTTCTTTAACCACGGACGCCAGAGTCGAAGCTGATGTGGCGCTCGAGAAACTCCCACCGAAAGCAGGCGTTCGCCCTGGGGAACGCGCTCCCGCTATCACGTTGACGCCACAACGACGTTGCAAGCGTTCGACACCACGAGTGAACTCAGCGGCATGGTGCACAGGATCCGCCCACCATTGGCGCCTGCATTCCTGTTCGCGATATAGCGCAGCTTGGAAGGCTTCCGCACCATCGGTACGCAGTTGCTGCTGGCACTTGGCCTACCGGGCGTGTTTTTGTGCCCGGGACCCAGACCTGGGCTGCACCATCGGCCCGGAGAATGCGAGCTCTCTCAGCTTTCCACTTTCGGCGCTCTTCTAGAGTTGTCTGTCCCCACATGGGCGTCAGCGAAAGCAGCCGTTTGGTGTTAAGTTACACCACGGACCTGAGCTGATGGGGGTTTCGACTTTTCCCACGCCTAGTCGACGTGTGCCTGAGCCGTGTTTGAGAAAAGGGGACCCTGGGGTTGAGTCGACGCCGGATGATAGGGCCTCAGCGAGGCAACACACCCCTTTGGCCCTGGTTTCACGTAGACGGCACCCCTGGGTTGACCCACTTAGGGGAAACCGGCCATCGCCTTTTCCTCTCTCTTTCTCCCACACCTTCGTCTTTTTCTCTCTTTTAATCTTTCCTGTCATCTCTTCTCTTCGTTTATGTTTGATTTTCCTAGCACCAAGGGTTAGCCTGGTGTACAGTATCCAACCTTGGATATGCAATATCAGGTTATAGTACCTTCGTACTGCTGGCGTCTGCGATACCTGCGGGTTTCTGCGGGTTTCTGCAGGAAACAAAACTTTCTATGAATTCAACCTTTTTCCCACACCTTTCCAATCGCCCTCTTTCTGAGAGAGGGCGGCCCGAAGTAAGCTTCCAGTTTTTTTTTTTTTGCAAAGAGCATTTCCACATCTCCCGCACCGAATGTTCTACCATAACAGCAAGATTATATTCACCTTTACTTGTCTCAAAGTGTCTTACAGATACCTTTGGACCTCAATACACAGCCACAAGAATGGCCAGTGCAGACAATTTTTTAGACCTTAAGCACAAGGCTCAATAAAACAAGTTGAAATCTCTGGCGTGTATTGACACAACTCCTCTATCTATAACAGCCCACCGGTGGTTGAACACAGTCCACGGTGTAATATCTGAGAGTGACCTCTTAAACCTCACAGATTCTGAACTCCTTGATGGACTGAAAAATCACAATGTCATCCAAGTGCAATGAATCAGAATAAGGCGTAATGACCAGGAAGTACCTACAAAGCACTTAATCCTCACCTTTGATACTGCCACATTCACAGAACATATCCAAGCCGGTTGCTTAAAGATGCGCGCCCGACGATATATACCTAACCCTCACAGGCGCTTCAAGTGTCAGAAGTTTGGCCACAGCTCACAGAGCTGCCATGGGCGCATGTCATGTGCAAAAGGTGAGTCTCAAGAACATGAAATCGTGAAGTGCACCCCTAATCCACACTCTTCCAACTGTGACAAAGATCACCCTGCTTACTCTCGCTCTTGCCCTGCATGGAAGAGAGATAAGAAAATTTTAACACTAAAAGTCAACGAAAATATCTCATGTAAAGTAGCACGAAACAGACTTTCATCGTCCCACTTTCTTATGTTGATGCGGCGTGCACGGAGGTGGTGCCACAACGGCATTTTGCATCTGCGTGGTTCATGCTGTTATGCCTGCGAGTCCGCAGCGAACGTCCATGCCTCGAAAAAAGGAAATTTGTGTCAAGGCCAGCACGCGAGCCCGCTTGACGCGATCAACAACTCAACGGCGTCATCACGCGACAGCGCCTTTCTGGCGCGCACGTGCAGTGAGTCATCTCAGCCAGCGAGCCCGTCGAGCAAGCAACCGGCGCCTTCCTGTCTGGCGGGTCTGACGCAATGCCTGGCGACGTCACTCGTCCTTGGGTGCAGCCACCTGCAGCGCAGCCTCTCCAGATTCAATAAGAAAGAGTGACGCAGCCCAGCGGCGACCCCATTGGAGGAGTCTGGCCTCACGATCAGCGGCGCTTCTGGTTGGACATTAGGTTTCTCAAAGAATCCACCCGGTGCATATAAAAGAAGCCCTGCGGCGCGTCGCGAGCAGCAGATTTGTTGGAGAGCAGACATGCGTGTCGCAGTTGAGCTGTGTCTCAGAGTTGAGTTATGTGTTAGCAGTCCTATGTGAGAGCAGACATGTGTGTCGCAGTTGAGCTGTGTGTCAGAGTTGAGCTATGTGTTAGCAAACATGTGTGTCAGAGAAGAGAGCTATGTGATAGAAAGTTGAGCTATGTGTTAGCAGCAGACCAATTTGAGAGCTGACCTGTTTGAGAGTAGACATGTGTCTCAGAGAAGAGAGCTCAGCTCTTCGGGTCTCTAAGCTGTCGGCCCCAGTGCCGAATTTGTAGCGCCTCTGTATATATGCTGTACATAAACCTTGTTTAACTCACCGTCGTCTCGTCCGCTCGTCTTATCAGCTCTGCGCAGAAGCAGTCGCGAGCTGAGAAACATACGCTACCAAACGGCTGGTGACCTTCCCGGCGGAGTCGAAAGCAGTGGCGCCTTGGGGACCGTGTTGGCGTCGCCGTCTTTCGCAACAGTGGTGGCTTCGGCGGGATCGGTCCGTCTTTCGCAACAGTGGTTGGCAGCTGCGGGATCGGCCGGCGTCAGCGACATCGATGCGGTGAGTGCCTGATGTTTTGCCCTCAGTTCACCAGACTACTCTAGCTCAGGTTGTAGTAGTTTAGAGAAGGGCTGTGTGAAGCATTGAAGTGAGCTTTGATCGTTTCAAGCAAAGTCGAAGTGCTTTGAAACCTAAGTTAATGCGGAGGGGGTAAACGCGGGAGTGTGAAAAATTGCTTGCGCGTCTTGCTAGTTGACTTATAGTGAGTACAGCAAGTAAATTGTTAAACGGGGCAAACAGCAAGAGGCTAGTGTGAACGATGGAGAACCTTAAAGTAAAAGAACTCATCGAAGTTTGTGAGGAACTCGGTATTACTTTGGGCGGTACGAAACGAAAGCAAGCGATCCTTGAGATCATGAAGGATGAGGGAGTGTCGGCTGAGGAAGTCGATGAGGCCTGGGTGGATATCAAAGCACGCCGCGAGGAGGCTGAAAGGCGGGAAGCTCGCGAACGTGAAGAAGCTGAAAGGCGAGAAGTTCGTGAAGAAGCTGAAAAGTGAGAACGCCGCGAGGAGGCCGAGAGACAGGAGCGCCTCGAGTTGAAACGAATAGAATTGGCAATCCTACAGTGTTCGCAGGCGCCTAGCGTAGCTTCTCCGACAGTTCAGGTCAGCGGTTATAGAATTCGGGACCAATTGCCACCGTTCGTAGTAGGCGAGGACATGGCGAAGTATCTCGTCAAGTTTAAACACGTCTGTGAGCGAAATGCTTTGGAGCGGTCTCTTTGGGCGCAGAACCTGTTAGCTCTTCTTCCCGGCGAAGTGTCCGACGCGATAACTTGCTTGTCGAGGGAAGCGTTTGAGAGCTATGACGAGGCTAAGGAAGTGCTCTTGAGACGTTATAAGTTGTCACCCGAGGCTTTTAGGCAAAGGTTCCGGTATGCTAAAAAAGGGAATGAGTCACACGTTGACTTCGCGTTTCGTCTTAAAGCCGATTTAATTGAATGGCTCAAGGGCGAAGGTGTTTATGACGACCGCGATAAAGTGGTAGAATGCATTGCATTGGAGCAATTCTACCGCTGCATCGAGGAGGATGTCAACCTTTGGCTGCAGGACAAACTTGGTGAAGTACAGCTAAACAAGGCAGCAGAGTCAGCTGAGGAGTATTATACTCGCCGAAAGTTGCATAGCAGGGCAGTGCGCGTAGAAAAAGATGAAAGCAAAAAGGAAGGGCACATCGCGACAAACTGTAAGCGACAGTTTGCAACTATCCGAGAATCGGAAAACAAACATAAGCCACGAATCTGCTACAACTGCAGAAAGGAAGGGCACATCGCGATAAACTGTCAGCAAAAGTTTGCAACTATCCTAGAATCGGAAAACAAACGGAAGCCGCTAATTTGCTACAACTCCAAAAAGGAAGGGCGAATCGCGATAAACTGTAAGCAAAAGTTAGCTTTTCCAACAATTCGAGAATCGGAAAAGAACATGCGGTTGTTGGAGCCGTATCTCCAAGAAATTAGGGTGAATTAGAAAACGTGCTGAGCACTTAGAGACTCAGCGGCAACCATGGATGTTGTCCATCCTTCATTGGTGTCTCCGGATGACTTTACAGGAGAACGCGCGTGGATCAGGCAAGTCCCCGAGGAGCAGAGTGCTTGCTTACCAATAGCTACGGTTGTCATTGAAGGCCCGTTCGGTAAGCTTCGCACCAAAGCGGCTGTGTCTGCCGCGCTTCCCGATCGTTTTCCTTATCTTTTCTCCAACAACTCAGAGCAGCTTCTCAAAGAGCAGGGTAAATCGTTCTTCCCCAATTTAGCGTACATGGCCCTCACGCGATCGCAAGCGCGGAAGCTTTCGCAGGAGCTTGATCTTGTTCAATGCGGTGAACTCTCAATTGACCCTGTCGGTGGTTCGACGGAACCTCAGAGAGGAAATTTTTCGCGTGAGTCATGTGAGCAGTCACGTGAGCGGTCCGTCGCCGAAGTGACCGGCGCGGTATGCGTAGCAGGGGGAGACGACATGGCGCCATTGAGTCAGAGCGAGAGGGGTAAAACGCTCTCGCCGGTAGCGGAAAGTTGGAGTAAGCTGTCGAGGGTTGATCTCGAAACGCTCAATCGAGAGCAGCGTGAGGACCTCTCAATAAAAGCGCTAATGGAAAGCGTAAACTTGGGAAAAAAGAAAAAGAATGTTTCTTGTTTTGAAAAAGCAGGGCTTTTGTATCGGAGCTACACAAATGCGCAAGGTCGCAAGCATGAGCAGCTCTTCGTGCTATAGAAGTATCGTCGCCAACTATTGGAACTGGCGCATGAAAACGCATGGGCAGGGCATCTCGGCATAAAAAAGACCAAGGCTAAAGTTTCCCTTGAGTTTTATTGGCCGAAATGCTGAAAGGATATCGAAGACTTTGTACGCTCATGCGACACTTGTAAGGAAACGGGGCAATTCGCGGACAAGTGGAAGGCACACATGAAGCTTTCTGATATCAATTATGAAGTGAAATTAGGAAGGTGGCCGAACAAAATTTACCGCAGTTACTTGATGAAACCATACGTTCAACGTCAAGTGGTCGCAAATCTGCTGTTGAATGCTTCAGAGGAAGAGAGAGCAGAAATTTCGAGTTCTGGTGATGTAATCGAAAGGGGATCGGAGGTAAC
This sequence comes from Rhipicephalus microplus, assembly GCF_043290135.1. Taxonomy (NCBI): domain Eukaryota; kingdom Metazoa; phylum Arthropoda; class Arachnida; order Ixodida; family Ixodidae; genus Rhipicephalus; species Rhipicephalus microplus. The sequence continues at coordinate 1,690,614 of NW_027464594.1, forward strand.
CTTGAAGCAGTTAAACCTAGAGCCTAGGCTAAGTGAAGTCCAGAAGAAGGAGCTGAGAAGTAATGTTCCTTTTTATGAGAAATCTGGACTTCCCTATTGTAGTTACACATATGTGCAACGTCGCAAGTACGAGCAGCCCTTAGTACCGCATAGGTATCGTCGCCTAAAAGTGGCCGGTTACTGATGTGGAGCATGATACTCCAACAGCACAACTTTGACGTTCGCTACAAAAAAGGAAAGCTAAACGCTAATGCATATGCATTGAGTCGTGCGTTTAGTCAGTACCTTCTCCATCTTTCGGTTTCTCGCTGGCGATTCGGGGCAAAATTTTGACCTAATCACGACCTGGGCTGAGCGCTCTCGTCCAGAATGAGCTCAAGGAGCCAACTTTATGTTCTATTCTAATTCGTTACGTTGTTGTACGTGAAAAAAATTTGAGTTGTCATTGTAAGTCTTGTGTCCCACATGTGCCTCTTGATGTAGAGGGAACGAAGTTCCGATAGACACGTAGCTAGGTATGTGTTGTACTATACTTTGTCTGGTGTTCTGTCGGGTGACCGAGGGCACTTGCTTGTGTCGTGTGTTGTCTGTTGTCGAACAGTTCTTAACAAGTTGCAGAACCATCGACAAGTGCTGAGACCAAAGATGGTCAGAAGAGACGAGCGAAGCTAACCGGCAAGTTGTGGCGACAAGCCAGTAGAGCTGGGATCCGTCCTCAAGAATGGGATGTGTTTCCGGAACGGAGTCTGGAGGTGCATTCTCTCCATGGCCCTGGAGGCGAACCTGGAGGGACCTGCGAACGAGCGCGCCTGACATCCGAGCCACGTGGAAGCAGCTCGTCTGTCCGGCGCATTGTCTGGCGGCGGGGGTGCTGTTATGCCTGCGAGTCCGCAGCGAACGTCCATGCCTCGCAAAAAGGAAATCTGTGTCAAGGCCAGCACGGGAGCCCGCCTGACGGGATCAACAACTCAACGGCGTCATCACGCGACAGCGCCTTTCTGGCGCGCACGTGCAGTGAGTCATCTCAGCCAGCGAGCCCGTCGAGCAAGCAACCGGCGCCTTCCTGTCTGGCGGGTCTGACGCAATGCCTGGCGACGTCACTCGTCCTTGGGTGCAGCCACCTGCAGCGCAGCCTCTCCAGATTCAATAAGAAAGAGTGACGCAGCCCAGCGGCGACCCCATTGGAGGAGTCTGGCCTCACGATCAGCGGCGCTTCTGGTTGGACATTAGGTTTCTCAAAGAATCCACCCGGTGCATATAAAAGAAGCCCTGCGGCGCGTCGCGAGCAGCAGATTTGTTGGAGAGCAGACATGCGTGTCGCAGTTGAGCTGTGTCTCAGAGTTGAGTTATGTGTTAGCAGTCCTATGTGAGAGCAGACATGTGTGTCGCAGTTGAGCTGTGTGTCAGAGTTGAGCTATGTGTTAGCAAACATGTGTGTCAGAGAAGAGAGCTATGTGATAGAAAGTTGAGCTATGTGTTAGCAGCAGACCAATTTGAGAGCTGACCTGTTTGAGAGTAGACATGTGTCTCAGAGAAGAGAGCTCAGCTCTTCGGGTCTCTAAGCTGTCGGCCCCAGTGCCGAATTTGTAGCGCCTCTGTATATATGCTGTACATAAACCTTGTTTAACTCACCGTCGTCTCGTCCGCTCGTCTTATCAGCTCTGCGCAGAAGCAGTCGCGAGCTGAGAAACATACGCTACCAAACGGCTGGTGACCTTCCCGGCGGAGTCGAAAGCAGTGGCGCCTTGGGGACCGTGTTGGCGTCGCCGTCTTTCGCAACAGTGGTGGCTTCGGCGGGATCGGTCCGTCTTTCGCAACAGTGGTTGGCAGCTGCGGGATCGGCCGGCGTCAGCGACATCGATGCGGTGAGTGCCTGATGTTTTGCCCTCAGTTCACCAGACTACTCTAGCTCAGGTTGTAGTAGTTTAGAGAAGGGCTGTGTGAAGCATTGAAGTGAGCTTTGATCGTTTCAAGCAAAGTCGAAGTGCTTTGAAACCTAAGTTAATGCGGAGGGGGTAAACGCGGGAGTGTGAAAAATTGCTTGCGCGTCTTGCTAGTTGACTTATAGTGAGTACAGCAAGTAAATTGTTAAACGGGGCAAACAGCAAGAGGCTAGTGTGAACGATGGAGAACCTTAAAGTAAAAGAACTCATCGAAGTTTGTGAGGAACTCGGTATTACTTTGGGCGGTACGAAACGAAAGCAAGCGATCCTTGAGATCATGAAGGATGAGGGAGTGTCGGCTGAGGAAGTCGATGAGGCCTGGGTGGATATCAAAGCACGCCGCGAGGAGGCTGAAAGGCGGGAAGCTCGCGAACGTGAAGAAGCTGAAAGGCGAGAAGTTCGTGAAGAAGCTGAAAAGTGAGAACGCCGCGAGGAGGCCGAGAGACAGGAGCGCCTCGAGTTGAAACGAATAGAATTGGCAATCCTACAGTGTTCGCAGGCGCCTAGCGTAGCTTCTCCGACAGTTCAGGTCAGCGGTTATAGAATTCGGGACCAATTGCCACCGTTCGTAGTAGGCGAGGACATGGCGAAGTATCTCGTCAAGTTTAAACACGTCTGTGAGCGAAATGCTTTGGAGCGGTCTCTTTGGGCGCAGAACCTGTTAGCTCTTCTTCCCGGCGAAGTGTCCGACGCGATAACTTGCTTGTCGAGGGAAGCGTTTGAGAGCTATGACGAGGCTAAGGAAGTGCTCTTGAGACGTTATAAGTTGTCACCCGAGGCTTTTAGGCAAAGGTTCCGGTATGCTAAAAAAGGGAATGAGTCACACGTTGACTTCGCGTTTCGTCTTAAAGCCGATTTAATTGAATGGCTCAAGGGCGAAGGTGTTTATGACGACCGCGATAAAGTGGTAGAATGCATTGCATTGGAGCAATTCTACCGCTGCATCGAGGAGGATGTCAACCTTTGGCTGCAGGACAAACTTGGTGAAGTACAGCTAAACAAGGCAGCAGAGTCAGCTGAGGAGTATTATACTCGCCGAAAGTTGCATAGCAGGGCAGTGCGCGTAGAAAAAGATGAAAGCAAAAAGGAAGGGCACATCGCGACAAACTGTAAGCGACAGTTTGCAACTATCCGAGAATCGGAAAACAAACATAAGCCACGAATCTGCTACAACTGCAGAAAGGAAGGGCACATCGCGATAAACTGTCAGCAAAAGTTTGCAACTATCCTAGAATCGGAAAACAAACGGAAGCCGCTAATTTGCTACAACTCCAAAAAGGAAGGGCGAATCGCGATAAACTGTAAGCAAAAGTTAGCTTTTCCAACAATTCGAGAATCGGAAAAGAACATGCGGTTGTTGGAGCCGTATCTCCAAGAAATTAGGGTGAATTAGAAAACGTGCTGAGCACTTAGAGACTCAGCGGCAACCATGGATGTTGTCCATCCTTCATTGGTGTCTCCGGATGACTTTACAGGAGAACGCGCGTGGATCAGGCAAGTCCCCGAGGAGCAGAGTGCTTGCTTACCAATAGCTACGGTTGTCATTGAAGGCCCGTTCGGTAAGCTTCGCACCAAAGCGGCTGTGTCTGCCGCGCTTCCCGATCGTTTTCCTTATCTTTTCTCCAACAACTCAGAGCAGCTTCTCAAAGAGCAGGGTAAATCGTTCTTCCCCAATTTAGCGTACATGGCCCTCACGCGATCGCAAGCGCGGAAGCTTTCGCAGGAGCTTGATCTTGTTCAATGCGGTGAACTCTCAATTGACCCTGTCGGTGGTTCGACGGAACCTCAGAGAGGAAATTTTTCGCGTGAGTCATGTGAGCAGTCACGTGAGCGGTCCGTCGCCGAAGTGACCGGCGCGGTATGCGTAGCAGGGGGAGACGACATGGCGCCATTGAGTCAGAGCGAGAGGGGTAAAACGCTCTCGCCGGTAGCGGAAAGTTGGAGTAAGCTGTCGAGGGTTGATCTCGAAACGCTCAATCGAGAGCAGCGTGAGGACCTCTCAATAAAAGCGCTAATGGAAAGCGTAAACTTGGGAAAAAAGAAAAAGAATGTTTCTTGTTTTGAAAAAGCAGGGCTTTTGTATCGGAGCTACACAAATGCGCAAGGTCGCAAGCATGAGCAGCTCTTCGTGCTATAGAAGTATCGTCGCCAACTATTGGAACTGGCGCATGAAAACGCATGGGCAGGGCATCTCGGCATAAAAAAGACCAAGGCTAAAGTTTCCCTTGAGTTTTATTGGCCGAAATGCTGAAAGGATATCGAAGACTTTGTACGCTCATGCGACACTTGTAAGGAAACGGGGCAATTCGCGGACAAGTGGAAGGCACACATGAAGCTTTCTGATATCAATTATGAAGTGAAATTAGGAAGGTGGCCGAACAAAATTTACCGCAGTTACTTGATGAAACCATACGTTCAACGTCAAGTGGTCGCAAATCTGCTGTTGAATGCTTCAGAGGAAGAGAGAGCAGAAATTTCGAGTTCTGGTGATGTAATCGAAAGGGGATCGGAGGTAACCTTGAAGCAGTTAAACCTAGAGCCTAGGCTAAGTGAAGTCCAGAAGAAGGAGCTGAGAAGTAATGTTCCTTTTTATGAGAAATCTGGACTTCCCTATTGTAGTTACACATATGTGCAACGTCGCAAGTACGAGCAGCCCTTAGTACCGCATAGGTATCGTCGCCTAAAAGTGGCCGGTTACTGATGTGGAGCATGATACTCCAACAGCACAACTTTGACGTTCGCTACAAAAAGGGAAAGCTAAACGCTAATGCATATGCATTGAGTCGTGCGTTTAGTCAGTACCTTCTCCATCTTTCGGTTTCTCGCTGGCGATTCGGGGCAAAATTTTGACCTAATCACGACCTGGGCTGAGCGCTCTCGTCCAGAATGAGCTCAAGGAGCCAACTTTATGTTCTATTCTAATTCGTTACGTTGTTGTACGTGAAAAAAATTTGAGTTGTCATTGTAAGTCTTGTGTCCCACATGTGCCTCTTGATGTAGAGGGAACGAAGTTCCGATAGACACGTAGCTAGGTATGTGTTGTACTATACTTTGTCTGGTGTTCTGTCGGGTGACCGAGGGCACTTGCTTGTGTCGTGTGTTGTCTGTTGTCGAACAGTTCTTAACAAGTTGCAGAACCATCGACAAGTGCTGAGACCAAAGATGGTCAGAAGAGACGAGCGAAGCTAACCGGCAAGTTGTGGCGACAAGCCAGTAGAGCTGGGATCCGTCCTCAAGAATGGGATGTGTTTCCGGAACGGAGTCTGGAGGTGCATTCTCTCCATGGCCCTGGAGGCGAACCTGGAGGGACCTGCGAACGAGCGCGCCTGACATCCGAGCCACGTGGAAGCAGCTCGTCTGTCCGGCGCATTGTCTGGCGGCGGGGGTGCTGTTATGCCTGCGAGTCCGCAGCGAACGTCCATGCCTCGCAAAAAGGAAATCTGTGTCAAGGCCAGCACGGGAGCCCGCCTGACGGGATCAACAACTCAACGGCGTCATCACGCGACGGCGCCTTTCTGGCGCGCACGTGCAGTGAGTCATCTCAGCCAGCGAGCCTGTCGAGCAAGCAACCGGCACCTTCATGTCTGGCGGGTCTGACGCAATGCCTGGCGACGTTACTCGTCCTTGGTTGCAGCCACCTGCAGCGCAGCCTCTCCAGATTCGATGAGAAAAAATGACGCGGCCCAGGGGCGACCCCATTGGAAGAGTCTGGCCTCACGACCAGCAGCGCTTCTGGTTAGACATTTGGTTTCTCAAAGAATCCACCCGGTGCATATAAAAGAAGCCCTGCGGCGCGTCGCGAGCAGCAGATTTGTTGGAGAGCAGACATGTGTGTCGCAGTTGAGCTGTGTGTCAGAGTTGAGCTATGTGTTAGCAAACATGTGTGTCAGAGAAGAGAGCTATGTGATAGAGAGTTGAGCTATGTGTTAGCAGCAGACCCATTTGAGAGCAATCGTGTTTGAGAGTAGGCATGTGTTTCAGAGCAGAGAGCTCGGCTCTTCGGGTCTCTGCACTGTCGGCCCCAGTGCCGAATTTGTAACGCCTCTGTATATACGCTGCACATAAACCTTCTTTAACTCACCGTCGTCTCGTCCGCTCGTCTGTCAGCTCTGCGCAGAAGCAGTCGCGAGCTGAGAAACCTACGCTACCAAACGGCTGGTGACCTTCCCGGTGGAGTTCGAAGCAGTGGCGCCTTCGGGACCGTATTGGCATCGCCGTCTTTCGTAAACAGTGGTTGCAGCGGTGAGATTCGTGGTGCCCTTCGTAACGTCGTCGGAGGCACGCTTCGCAACAATACACAATGGTCCTCGAGTTACCTCTACCTTCGCAACATCACCCACTCCTACATTGGAAGCAGTTCGTGCTGCTCCACCACCAACGAACATGCAGGCCTCTGGGTCTGCAGTTCTCGCGCCATTTGCCAAGGCAGACAACCCCGATTAATTGATGTGTGGAGTTTAACGTCTCAAAACCACCGTATTGTTTTGAGAGATGCCGTAGTGGAGCGCTCCAGAAATTTCGACCACCTGGGGTTCTTTAACGTGCGCCCAAATCTGAGCACAAAGGCGTGTACAACTGCCTCCATCGGAAATGCAGCCGCTGCATCTGGGATTCGATCCCGCGACCACCGGTCAGTAGCCGAGTACCTTAGCCACTAGAACACCACGAGCGGGCGTCCAGCGTCTCTGCCGGGACGATGGACTAAACGAGAAGTCTATCGGCGCCTCAGACCCCGAAAGATCGCCGTGGTTAGCCTGCCAAAAACGAAAAACCACGTATTAGGGGGCCTGGAAAGGCGTTCTAAGCTAAGGTTGTCAGCTTCAAAAACTCACTAAAAATGTCTACACAAATAATGCATTGGAATGCAAGGGGTCTTCTCCACTATCTTAATGACGTTACAGAACTTTTACATAAACACAATCCCAAGGTGCTGTGCATCCAAGAGACATATCTGAAGCCATAACAAACTTTCTGCGACTATATGCTACGTTCCGCAAAGACCGGGATGAGGCAACTTCTTCGTCCGTCGGTGTAGCTATAATAGCATAAAAATATGTGCCTTTCCAACCTCTTATTCTCCAGACGACACTCGAAGCAGTGTCAGTCCGTGTCGTCCTATTTGCAAAGCTTGTCTTTGTGTGCTCACTATACATACCACTAAACTGCAAACTTGACCGCACAGACTTCCATCACCTCATTGATCAGCTGCCAGCACCATACATTGTTGTTGGTGCTTTCAATTCTCACAATCTGTGGGGGGACGCCCGCTGCAATGCGAGAGGCCGACTGATAGAGCGGTTCCTCCTGTGTTCCGCAGCATGCCTCTTCAATAAAAAATGGCCTACCTAATACAACATTCAATGCAACTCAAATTCATCAACAGACTTGGGGCTTGGTTCTTCATCTCTTTTCAACGAGTTAGAATGAAGCGTCGTCAAGATTCCGCACGTCAGTGACCACTTTCCTCCTATGTTAAACCGTACAAGATCACATTAACCTCCTCCTCATATTCACGAATGGAGAATATCATCCGCTCACTGGTAGAAGTTTAAGGAATCAACAATATGACCTCGTGACTTTATCGTGAGTCGTGACATCAATTTCGTAGTGGCATTCTTCAGTGCGTTTATTCTTGAGGCTGCTGAAAAGTATATCCCGCAAACAAATGGTCACTCGTGTCAACGAAATGTTCCCTTGTGAAACGAGAACTGTAGGGATGTGCGTAAGAAACAAAATAAAGCCTGGGGCATCCTGAGCCGATATCCTAATTCAGAAAACCTCGTCGATTTTAAAAAAGTGAAATCACTGAGTATGTGAACACGACGTCAGGCACGAAAGAGAGCTGGGTCAAGTTTCTCTCTGGCACCGATTCCTACAACCGTTAAAAGAGTCTAGAGTAGCCTAAGAAGTCTTAAGGGGCACCAAGCACATCCCCTGCCTTTAATCAGTAAAAAAAACACACTAGAGGAAAAGGTCTTCGCAAGCGCTTTGAGAGCATATTTAGTTCCGCGCACTACTTGAAATTTTTCTTAAAATATAAAGAAATGACAAAACGCAGAACAGTCGAGTTGAAGTGTAAAACAAACAAACAACATAGTCGTGCCCCAGCACAGCGCCGCGACCAGACAGAATTATGTATGACATGCTCAAACACCTTCACGATGACACCAAAATCACTTTACTTGCCGTGTATAACACTATCTGGGCTGCCGGGTACCTGCCGTCTATGTAGAGGGAGGCAATTGTTCTTACAATTTTAAAAAAAGGTAAGGACTTCTCTTCGGGTACAGGTTACTGTCCAATAGTTCTTACAAGCTGCTTGTGCAAGGTGTTCAACAAAATGATAAACAAAAGACTAATGCATTTTCTAGAAACCAACAAACTGTTTCACCCTTTTCAGCGTGGTTCTAAAGAGGGCCGGTCTACTACGGACCATCTCGTGTGCGTTGAAGCATACATCCGCGATGAGTTTATCCACAAACAGTACTGTTTCTGTGTGTTTCTCGACATGAAAAAAGCATACGACACCACATGGCGCAACGGCATCCATAGAAATCTGTCAGACATTGGTATTCCTGGCAATATGTTGAATGTCATAAAGAGCTACTCATCCGAGTGAACATTCCGTGTTCGTATGGGGAATGTCTTGTCCAGACCATTTATTCAAGAAACGGGAGTACCACAGGGTGGTGTCTTGAATTCACCCTTTTCATTATAAAAATGAACTCATTTGCCTTCCACATAACACATTCTATTCCGCATATGTGGATGACGGCCAGGTATGATATCGGTCATGTTAAGTCGCAGTGTGTGAATGGCATGTTCCGCTCTGTCTGAACGAAGTGTCTAAGTGGGCTGACGAAAACGGGTTCAGGTAAAGTCCAGAGAACAGCATCTGCGTACTTTTTTTCTAGAAAGAGAGGCCTCCACCCTAATCTCGACATTGACTTGCATGTGCAGCGGTTACTTGTAGAGGCCGAGCATAAATTTCTAGGCCTAATTCTGGATTCTAAACTCACATTACCATCACACATCAAGTATATTGAAAACAAGTGCGCAAAAACGATGAACATTCTGAAACTACTCTCACGCACATGGGGCGGGGAGGGGGGGAGTGGCCGAAATTGTCTGATCAATCTCTATAAAAGCCTCATACGAACACGCCTGGATTATAGGGCAATAATATACCAGTCTGCCGCCCCAAGTGCTCTGATAATGCTTGACCCGGCCCACGATATGGGCATCCGTCTGCGTACGGGTTTCTGCACTTGTCCCGTGGAGAGTTTGTATCTCGAATCGAATGAGCGGTCATTGCAACTGCAATTAGTGCATCGCGAGCACGATGCTAAGGAACCCATTTTGCTTCATTGCGCAGGTTCTAGGCTTCTAGCCCTCTTTCTGTCCGCGCAATTGTATCTCTGGGAGGAACTCAGCCCGACACTATTTAACCAGGCACACGATTTTGGCTTCGGGAGTGCAGCACAGAGCAATATTTGTTCAGTCAAGGAACTCATCGTAACTTCTATCATCATGTCTGCGACTGCGCCGTCAAGAGCCACGTCACATCTCGAGGACACTTCAGCCTTTATATGAGGCCTGCCATCGCCACCTAAGACCAGTGGGCTTTGCAGCAGCATCGAAAGCACAATGCTAAGAAACCCATTTTGCCTCATTGTGCAGGTTAGTGACTACATACCGGCCTACTGCAATCGTAGCGACGACCACTTTCTGCTGCTGCTGTTTTGCCCACTGCGTAAAGAGAATGTTTTTGCATATGTTTTTTTTCCTTCTCAAGAGAATCTTTTGAAATGTGGCGATATTTAATCTAATCCAGGACCGAACCTGAGTGACAGAGAAATGCTTCACCAGACCCTCTTTGGTCAAAACACACATAAGGCGGATTGCGATGATATTCTTGCCAAACAGAATGCATTTGAGAAGAAGGTAGATGGTTTGGCTGACAGAATAAGAGGTTTAGAAACGAAGTAGCAGCGATCACTACCTTCAATGTAGAAGTGGACTATATGAAGTTAACTATTTGGAAGCTTGAAACCACCATATCACATCTGTTGAGTATAACTGACGATTGGGAAAACAGAAGCCGTAGGAACAACTTGGTTATTTACGGTATAAAAGAAGACGGGGAGGAATTACAAGCCGAGCTTACAGACAAAATAAAAAAAGGAGATTCTTAGCAAACGACTAGGGATTACGATAAACAGCATTCAAAAGGGCAACCGAATAGGTTGGAAGTCAGGCAGGGATCGTCCAGCCATTATAAGTTTACTGAATTACCGGGAAAAGACCACGATGCTGAAAGCATGCCCGAAATTGAAAGGTTCACAATTCTCAGTCAGCGAGGACTACTCGAAAAGAATTCGTGACGTCAGGAAGAAATTATGGAAAAGCGCATCACAGGGAAAGATCACCGGTGATAAAGTAAAGCTGGTTTTTAATAAGTTAAATGTTAACGGTATGGATATGGATATGGGGTGTTTAACATCCCAAAACAACCATATGAATATGAGAGACGCCATAGTGGATGCCTCCGGAAAATTCGACCGCCTGGGGTTCTTTAACGTGCACTCATATCTGAGCACACGGGCCTACAACATTTCCGCCTCCATCGGAAATGCAGCCACCGCAGCCTGGATTCGATCCCGCGACCTGTGGGTCAGCCGCCGAGTACCTTAGCCACTAGACCACCACGGTGGGCCAATGTTAACGGTGACATGTTTTGGTGGGTTACAGCAAAAAACCAGCGGAATAAGTTGTCTCAAAGCCAAAAATGACACCAGAATAAAAGTAATAATGTATTCAAGATCTTTAAACTAAACTGCCATAGCATTGTTCATAAAGCTGTAAAACTTTAGGGTGTGCTGTGGTCACATGACGCGGAGGTTGCCATGCTCACATAGATATGGCTGAATAGCGAAATATTTGATAGTGAATTTGCCCCTCATGGCTATAAAGTTTTTCGTGGCGAGCACTACAGAATAAGTGGAGATGTGGCCATTTTGTTTAAATCGTCAATACATTTTCGAAAGCCTGATGCTCAATACATTGAAGCCGTCTTCTGTAAAACATACATAAACAATGTCCGCTTTGTACTTGGAGTGTTTTACAGGCCTCCTAGCTTTTCTGTAGTGGTCCTTAAAACTTGAGAAAATACTTACAATGCCTTATTAGAACAAACAACTGCTTAATACTGGCAGGGGACTTCAAGGTACCTAACCTTGATTAGCAGAACTTCTCATCGCATTTGTCGAATGTTGATGGTAACCGAATGTTGGATGTCATACTAACATTCAACTTGTTTGAAATGGTAGATACACCCACGACAATGCAGGGAATGGTAGGATCAATTTTTTTGTAAGTGGTGCCATTAAAAAGCAGGTAACCTGTGAAGCCACTAACGGCATTTCAGACCATCAAGCTGTCCTGTTGCGTTTGTTGAACGTTTATTTTTTACCGTCAGAGCAGCATACATTCATTTTCTAATTTTCTCGTGCTGATGACGAATCTATTATAGATATGCTCGATTTCTACTTCGATGATTTTAAAAACAGTACTTGCACTGTCAATCACTTATGGCTTTTTTTAAAGACATTGTCTCTGCGTGTACACAGTGTTTTGTACCAAATATTGTGGAACAATATCTGCAACATAGACCATGGATTTCCAGGGAGGTGTTACGAATGCAACGACGGCTCAAAAGGCTCAAAACAAAATCAAGAACAAATATTGCGTTGAAATCTCACGTTGAAGAAACTTCCGAACAACTAAAGAGGAAAATATTTTTTACGAGTAAAAATAATAACGTACTATCTTGCCTTCGTTCATCGAAACGTCTTCAGGAAGGTTCTGGCGCTAAATAACGCCTGAAGCTTCTGTCATTACTGAATTCATGATAGATGGCGATTGTATAAAAATGAGACCGTCATCTCTTCCGCATTCAACAAATTTTTCCAGTCAGTATTGACAAAAGATAGTGGTTGCATTCCGAATTTTTCTATATCGCTTCCTTGTATATCTGATGTTGTTATTTCTGGGAGTGGTGTGTCTAATTTACTCTTAAATTTTGACATTAAAAAGTCACCGGAACCTGATGGCATACCAAATGCGTTTTCGAAGCGCTATGTAGAATGGAATGCTAGGTACTTGTGTGTTGTCTTCAGCAGATCATTTAGCGATGGTTCCTTACCGGATGACTGGGGGACGGTCGAAATCAAACCTTTGCAAAAATCAGGAGAAAAATCACGCATCAAGAACTACCGACCCGTATCACTAACTTCTACGACATGCAAAATTTTAGAACATATAATTCATAAACATATAGTAGGTTTCCTGGAAGAGCATACAGTACTCGTTGATGTACAATATGGTATTAGGCGCAGATTTTCTACATATACTCCATTAGTTGAAACCGTGCATGATTTCGCCCAATCCATTATTGAAGGAAAACAAACAGACGCTATATTCATTGATTTTTGCAAGGGTTTGACAGTGTCATATAATAAATATTTACAAATTAAGTTATTACATAAAAAACGATCAGATACTTGCTTGGATTACGGCCTACCTATATGACAGACGTTAATTCGTCACCTCAAACATGAGGTTGTCTCTGGTGTCCCCCAGGGGTCAGATCTAGGATAACTTTTATTTTGATTGATTATTAACAACATTGTGGTAGACCTTTCTGTTTGTGTGAAGCAATATGCAGGTGACTGTAGTTTATATGTTAAGGTATGTTCAGTTGATGATCAATTGCGGCTAAATATTCACCTGGCAAAGGTCATTGCATGGTGCTAAAAATGGCAAATGATAATTATTTTGATAAAACTGTTTATATGAGAATTACAAAAAAAGACATCTTCATTAAAAATGTAATGTGAACGGTGTATCGCCATTAGAAGAAACACAGTACAAACGTTTGGGCCTGTGAATCACCAATAGCTAGTTAAACGCAGTGGACTATCCCCGATGACGGAGCGCAACCGTGTCTTCCGATATAAATTTTTATATCAGCTCGTAAATGGTCATTATAACACCAACACAGCGCATTATTTTTCTTTCTCGATGGGTTATGAAGCAAAGGAAAGACATGCTTTAACAATAGTTCCCTTTATCACAAGGAATGACTGTTTTAAGTATTCTTTTTTTCCCGGACTATAACAGATTGGAATCATCTTAATAGCAACGTAGTTTCTCTGAAGTCTTCAGCCATGTTTGAAAACATCTGAATATGTTAACAGTATCCTTCTATTACTTCATTTGTTCGTTTCAGTGTGTTTTTTCTCCTTTTAATCTCTTTAGAATGTTTGATGAATGCCTGGAATTCATGTGTGCTAAATTGTTTGTATTTTTTATGTAAACCCCCCTGCTCAGATCTGGGAAATGATCGCACTATCTATAAATAAAATTATATATATAAATAAAGAACCTACATGTCTTTTATATAATATTGAAAAACAAATGCAGACAAAGAGCGCCCTTTACACACGACTATCAATGTCTTGTCAAGTTGTACGCTTTTCGAGAACCGTCCTTCGTTTCAACAGTCCTACTCACTTCATGTGAGCAGCCTCGCTGAAAAAACGTGTGTGCCACTTCTTGAACACCGCCTCATGGCTCCCGCTGTGCGTCAGCCTCCGTGACAGTGGCAGCCCATAGACTTTGATACATCCTTTGTAGAAGTTACGAAGCATGCACCTATAGCTCATTACACACTCACTTTCTCGAACTGAACCACAAATACAGCTGTCCTGAATTCTTCACGGATGCTTGCAAGTCTGATAGTGGCGTGTTATACACTGCCGTAGGTCCATCTTTTTCAGATTCTGGCATTCTCCACCCTAATTCATGTATATTCACAACAGTAGCCCATGCAATACTTGTGGCCGCTAAACACATAAACGAATTAAAATGACAGCGTGCTATAATATTCAATGACTCTCTGAGCGTCATAAAGGTTGCGTTTATCGCAGTTCCTGATCACCCTTGGAAGCAATGCATTTCCTGTATAAATACCTGCACCTTCACGGTCTTGCAAGTAGACTCATGCTGGTTGGCGATTTTAACCTTCCCGATATCGACTCGCTCACCATGAACCATCAATCACCTTCGTCCGACTTTATTATTGATACTATGCTGACATTTATTCTCTCTCAAATTGTTAAAGAGTCCACAGGTGTACATGGGTATTCTTCAAATGTGCTTAACCTAATTTTTATTAGTGACCATTTTCCCGCAGATAAGGCCACCATTGAACAAATAGATGGCATATCTGATCACAAGATAGTATCCTGCTCGATTCCCTTACATGAGCGTATCAGGCATTCTAACTCAATTGTGCCTCATCTCGACTTTAGTGATGCTGATGACACTAGTATACTGGACCACTTATCACACGAACTTAGTTCGTTCGAGCAGCTTGCCGGTCATCCGGATATTGATATGAAAATTTTGTGGCAGAAATCGAAAGAGACTGTATCGTAGTGCATATCTCACTACGTACCAACTAAAACAAACAGGGAAAAACCGTTCAATCCATGGAGAAATTGAGGTATTATTCATGCAAAACGTAAAGCAAAGCGCCTGAAGAAGTCTTCAAAACAAACGTGAAATGTCATAATTACTAAGAACCTTGCAGAATCAATTAGTTCCATGAAGTGTCAAGTTAGAACAGCCAAAAATTACTACTTTTCTTGCACCTTATTTAGCTTTATAAATAATGCACCTCAGAAGTTTTGGAAGTATTTAAATGCAAAAAAAAAGATAGCAAAATATCTACAGATGAAAGCAGAGAACGAGCTAATTTCTTCAATAACTACTTTCATTCAGTATTCACCACAGGCAACGACGTCCCACCGCCTTTCGAAATTCATAGCGCCAACCCTATTGAACCTGTCCGCTTGAGCGAAGCAGGTATATTTGACTTTTTGCTATAGACAAAGGTTAAAAAACAACCAGGGCCTGATAATATACCGAAACAGTTTGTCACCCGTTACACTGAATGGATAACCAAATATCTGTTCACTTTCTTAGGATGTCCCTAACAAAATGCGCACTTCCCAATGACTGGAACGTGGCAAGAGTCATACCAGTTCACAAATTGGGTAGTGAGGTTGACGTCGCTGATTATCCCCCGATATCCTTGACATGCACTACTTGCAAAATACTAGAGCACATTGTTCTTAAGCATGTCACTACATACCTTGAAAAAGAGCACATTTTGTCACCATTTTGGCACGGGTTTCGTTAAGGCCTATATACCGTTACGCAACTCACTGAATTAATACATGAGCTGTCATCGGCCCTTGACCATCAAACGCAAATCGACCTTATTTCACTTGACTTTTCAAATACATTCGACCGAGTTTCGCACAAAAGTTAATAATTAAACTGCAGCGACAATATGTAAAGGACCAATTACAAAATTACAAAATGAATCAGCGCATATCTGACCGAGCGAACGCAGTTCGTAAAAATAAACCAGCAAACATCGGAGCTATCAAAAGTTACATGAGGTGTACCGCAGGGCAGCGTCTTAGCCCCTATTCTATTTCTTATATTTATTAATTATTTGCCCCAGTTCATTCGAACGAACATCAAGCTTTTCGACGACGATTGTATCGTTTGTAAAAAATTAACTATCCTTCAGACCATATTGCCCTTAGCAATGCCCTGTTATCAGTATCAAATTGGTGCACGGAATGGCCGATTACCCTAAACGTAAAAAAATCAGCTTTGTTCAGAATAACGCGTAAACAAACGCTATCAGATTTTGACTACTCTATTGATGACACACCGCTAACTTCCCTAAAACAGCATAAGTACCTGGGACTAGTGATTTTTAATGATCTTATATGGGAGGCGCATGTTAACTATGGTAAATCTTCAGCCTTAAAAAGATTATTTTTCCTAAAAAGACGACTGTGTTTCGCACCACCTCAAACAAAATTTTTAGGCTATAAAACCTTATTCCGCCCATTCTTATAATACGCCAACTTAGTCTGGTTCTCGGCAACAAACAATACCTTATTAAAAAGCTAAAGGGGATACAAAGGAAAGCATTTAGATTTACCTATAATAAATACAGTTTGCTCGACTCACCCTCTCAACTGATCACAAGAGCCGGGCTACTAACATTATGAAACCGCGCTAAACTCAGACGCCTAAGAGAGCTCTTCCAACTTATTCATAGGCAGATAAACATCGACAGCTCGATATTCATAATTTTTTTCAGAAACCACACAGTCACATCATGAACATCCACTAACAATACAGGAATACAGTTTCAGCGCCAATGCTTGAAGTACTCCTACTTCCCACAGTCAATTAGAGAATGGAATAGATTGCTCGCTTGTCTGACTAATTGTAAAGATTTGAATACTCGTTTAACTTTACTTGAAAACACCAATCGTGACACTCATAGCTGAATGATGTTTTTTCTATGATTCTTTTCTCGTTTGTACAGTTCTTGGTTGCTTTTTGATTATGTCAGTGTTTTCAGTGCATTACATAGTATAATATTTTCGTCTATATCTACCAGACAAAGCTAGTGCTTTTAAACTTTTCATGTGTCATCATAGAATATCTTTAGTCACGCATTTTCGCATGTAAGTGCAAGTGTATTTATTGTTTATTTGGTTGTATATGTATTTTCTCTGTATTTTGTTTGCCCTCCTGCAATAGTCTCCATTGTGACTGGCAGTGTGTAAAAATAAATAAATAAAAAATGCCCCCCCCCCCCAAAAAAAAAGCACAAAAATCCTGTCTTTTTGACGCTTTACTCTCTTTTACGCACCATCTACTCACTCAAAAAACGAGTTGTATTGTGGTGGGTTCCGGGGCACCGCGAAATTCAGGGAAATAAGCTGCCAGACCAATTGGCCGCCTCAGGTCACGACAACGCTAACACTAATACCCCTATGGCCGTCGCTGCGTTAGAACTGAAACACCTCGTAAAGCAGAAGTTCAGTGCGTATTGCCAGCTTTCATGGGATAAGCAATCACGAAATAAATTACATGTTATCAAACCGGACCGTGGAATTTGACCGCAAATATTAAGGTCACGCCACACTCAAGTAACATTCACAAGGCTACAAATTTGACACACCCACCGCACTCATTCATACCTTTTGTCCGGTGGTGATCCTCCCGTGTGTGACAGATCCGCTGACCAACTCGGCGTGTTGAATGCAAGGAATTGGATGCTCTTATACAAAAAACCTTTCCGCTTATCCGCTGACATCAATTACCACTGCATCAGTCAATGTTCATAGGTGGAGAGCCACTTTTTATGTACAAATCATTGCTCGCATTTATAAATGGTATAAATAGTTTTCACTTCATCTTTCCAGGCAATCCGTAGCACGACTTCCAAGTGGAGATTGCTGCTGCGGTAACTACTATAAAAAGCACCAGCCTAGCAGCACTTGGACGCAAGGGTTGTTGATGAGGCATCCGTGCTGTTATCCTTGTATGCTTTTATTACTACGAACACTTGTCGTTCATTCTCACTCCAAGCGACACCTCATACTCCATGATTTTAGTATCTATGTGTTTTTACGGCACCAAACTTTAGGCCACTATACAGCCACGTAACATTATCATAACCCACATTCCTACCTACCATCGTTATTCACTGACCATTGTCACAACTTTACAATTTTTATAACGCTCTCTAGCCAAACATGGCCCTTGTGCCAATAAAACCAACATAGTAACAATAATAGAGTTGTCTTTCGCATACCTATGTGGAAGGTTGCAATAGAAACTTCTGCGCGCATGCTCGGCGCCTGCCACGGATGACCGACGTCACTCTCAACACAGCCAATGACGTTCGTACTTAGGTATGACGCTGTGGACGACGTAACTGATAACACTGCCAATGGAGGCCACTACTGGACAGATTTCCGTTTCTCCTAGCCAAACGCAGCTTTCGCTGTGAAACGTGCGCTCCATAGTTTAGCTACGTGTGAAACTGGGCGATATGTCTAGCGACATTCTTTTATTTGTTAACATGCACTATTTACGCTCTCAATTATCCAAAAAAACATGTAGTGACGCACTCTCAAAAAAATGTGCCACTCGCACTGTAACTGACTTTAATGACCACAACATATTCAGAAGTGCCAATAACTTCAGTGCCACGGTAAGAGCTCATTTATTTGGAGGAATATTCAGCCTTGTAATGTTGGTTATTGTTGCTTCTGAGTTCATGTATTTTGATACTTTGTAGCACATGCAACTAAAAGGTATCGTGAGAAAAGTTCGACTGAGCATGTGACACTTACAGTAATACTTCAACGTGCAAGTATGTAACATTCTTGGAGTTAGATATACTCGTTTACATAATTTCCTGCAAGATGTGATGAGTTTCTGTAGGAGAGACACGTGTAAAACAGTGTCCATGTTCTCAGCCGAATGCATTGCCAACTTCTTCCTCCCTGTGAATAATTTCACAGCCACTTGTTGTTGTACTACTTCTGGTATCGGTTCGCCTCTGACCAAGCAATGACGTCGCTTCTAACGTCATGAAGAGCTCATAAATTTGAGCTATCTCTGACGTCAAAATGAAATGTTATCATTCCCTCCAAGCGTGCGTGCTTCCCGCTCGTCTAAGGTGACGTGGATTTCCACAGCACACCTCTTGGATAGGAACTGAGTGCTGGGCGTGATAATGGACCACTACGGAGAAAAGTACAAAAAAATGGCTGCGTATCTGCGTGCTACGGTGCAAAGAACGTCGAAAGACGATAGTCTTCTGTCACGTGACACTGCGTGAGATATGGTGCCATCTGCCAGTAATATAAAGAAACAATATATATATATATATATATATATATATATGTATATATATATATATATATATATATATATATATATATATATATATATATATATATATATATATATATATATATATATATATATATATTTATAGTGTGTGTGTGTGTGTCTGTGTGTGCCATCTGCCTTTAGGTATACACTTCTTTCCCTTATTCATTAACGAGGGTCTCGTACTGGCAGACTTGGTGCCGTTAGGTTGTATACGAGGGACTATTCGTCAGCTACCAGCTCGCAATAGGTTCACGTGCTACGTGACGCCATACAGGCTCACAAAAAGAGTGTACCACACTCGTCGCCATAGCTACTGGTGGCGCCGACTGACACTCCCACGTTTAATTTCGCATATAAGTCAATGAAGTGGCTTGGGGAATGGCCGCCATGATATCTCAGTGGTAGAGCATCGAACGCGTCATTCGGAGGTCGTAGGTTCAATTCATGCTCATGGCAAGTTAATTTTTCACCCACATTTAATTCTTCTTATTTACTTTACATTGGTTTTAATAATTTCCCCTATAAACTCCTTGGCATTATTGTATTGTGTCAAAAAACAGCCCTTAGGTATACACTTATTTCCCATATATATATATATATATATATATATATATATATATATATATATATATATATATATATATATATATATATATATATATATTATAACACAGAGTAGCCCCTGGTAGGTGCCAGCATCATGTCATTTTATTAAAGCATATTCATAGCATCTCATTTTGCGCCACGCGAAATAAACACAGTAATATTTTTCGAATTGCGTATTTGTCTGTTTTTCAAAGAAAGAAACGATCTACGTAATATGTACGTATTCATGCTGCGCCTGAAACATACGTAATATTCTTATTTTTATTGACAATGTTCATAAGCATGAACGCAGTCATCAGATCAAACTAGGTGGGCGTTGAGCAAGGGCTTAAACTTTCGTCGGGTGGTTGAATACTTCGACAGACGGACCAACGGATTGATAGACATGCAGACCGAAATTTATGTGTTGAAGTATCTCAAGAATTTACTATCTTCCTTAAAACAGCCTCAAGGAAGCACGTCTATCGGACGCTTTCGTGCCTCCGTTTTCACACACGCACAAATGCAGCACGTCCACCTGTTCTTCGCATGCACAGTGTGTCACCCCGCATGCTGCACAAAGGCACTGCGTGTAGTCTCACGCACTTTTCGTTGTAATCAAGATGTCTTAGTGCACACTATGTCCTAGTAGTAGTAGTAGTAGTAGTAGTAGTAGTAGTAGTAGTAGTAGTAGTAGTAGCAGTAGCAGTAGTAGTAGTAGTAGTAGCAGTAGTAGTAGTAGTAGTAGTAGTAGTAGTAGTAGTAGTAGTTGTTGTTGTTGTTGTTGTTGTTGTTGTTGTTGTTGTTGTTGTTGTTGTTGTTGTTGTTGTTGTTGTAGCAGTAGTAGTAATAGTAGTAGCATAGGCATCACCATATTACATTAGCAGAGGGGTATTCAATAAAGTAGTATAACGATATTATGTCAGCGTTGATGACTGTCAATATAAATTTCCGGCAAAAACTGCAATGTTCCCTAGTTACTTTAATTACATACTTACAGTCGAACTCAATATTAGTTGCAACACGCTGGCAGTGCTTGAAAAGCCGAATATTCAGACCCACAAACTTTGAGTTTGTTAAAAAAGTATACTATTAATCAGGAGCTTATTTCACCATTTCTTTTTTGTACGTAGCTACCCCTGTTGGAGCCATTCTGTTACAGACAGCGTGTTGCAACCCATATTAAGCGCGAGTGTGCAATCAGTGCAATAAACCAAGGTAAGGCAGGCGACGCGTCGCGTTCGCTCTCACGTTTACCAATAAATTGCAAGCGTGCAAACTCGGTATCTAGCGGCAGATTAACGACACCACGTGAAGTGTTTAGCCAATCGAATGTACTTGCGCTCTTACAGCTTCACTCTCTGAGTGGTTTCATGCTGTGGAACTCACTGAATTTTGTAAAACTTCATTGAACAACGTTGCTTAGATCAAGATCACCACGCAACAAGACACTTAAGGCGTTCCCCCTAGTCGAGAAAAAGAATTCCATACTAAAGGCAGCTCTTTTTTTTCGGCTTCCAACATTGGAATTTGTTGTACGCTACAGATGCTGCTGTCGTGCCAAGTAGGGAGAAAACACATAATGGTACGATTCCGGCTGAAAGTATGATCGTCAAGTTACGAAGCGCCTTCGCAAGTGGTTTCTTACGTAGTAGTATCTAGATAACCCCGCACCTTCGCTGGCACCCAGCCCTGGGTTTTCAACGATATGCAACAATGCCGTCCAGTAGGTTTCAGCCGTTTATTGGCTTACCGCCAAACATTCCTCACCCACGTGCAGCCTTACGTCACACCGGAGGCACATACAATTATGTATTTCCAATATTTCTATTTATTCACCGATTTACTTATTTCTTAATAAAGATCCCACAGGATGGTATCACTACTGAGGAATTGTTCTCATGATATAAAACAGTGGTAAGTTCGATTTATTTTGGCAGGCAATTATTTAGTACCTAAGTCGCGAATGTTAAAATGCAGAATAGCTAGCGATGGTACCGGAAAGGCCATTTTGTATGAGACAGCTATGAAAAATAAGGAATGTTTAGTGCGTGCAAGTGCGCCAACCAAAAAATACACCTGGCAAACGCCACGAGATACAGATTGCAGGAGTGTATGCCTGTGAACAAATACAGAATATAACATTTAATGAAGAGGATAAAAATTTGTTTTACTGCACTGAACTAGAAAGCAGTAGGAAGTACGGAGCAGTGATTCGCCTGTCCTTCGGCTACAAACTCAAGGAGCGTGAGTGAAGGGCCATTTTTCAAGGCAATAAAATCAACGTTATGCGAAGCATGCGGGGGAAGGTGACCGTGCTGCAATTTTTTTTTATTGAGTGATACGTCATGAAATGACGCCAAATATATGTACAAATGCCGCATGCACAGACACATGTTGAAGATTTGCAGATATTCATATAATCAGTTATTTACACATGTGCAACGGTGCCAGCTGGAGCATGCGTATTAGTAACACCGCAAGCTGATATGCTCGTGGGGATGCGGCCCCGCCGCGGTGGTCTAGTGGCTAAGATACTCGGCTGCTGACCCGCAGGGCGCGGGTTCAAATCCCGGCTGCGGCGGCTGCATTTCCGATGGAGGCGGAAATGTTGTAGGCCCGTGTGCTCAGATTTGGGTGCACGTTAAAGAACCCCAGGTGGTCTAAATTTCCGGAGCCCTCCACTACGGCGTCTCTCATAATCATATAGTGGTTTTGGGACGTTAAACCCCACATATCAATCAATCGTGGGGATGCTGGTCCTGGACACTGCTTCATTAATCAACTTCAACGCATGGCAACTAACCTAAATTGACGGTAACTCGACGTGACAGTTGTATGAAAGGAGTACAGATGTAATGTTTATAAAATTGGGTACGCGGTACTGCAACCGCAATTGACGTTTCACGAAAATGAGCGTCTATTTGAAAAGTGGTTCCAAGACCTGGTGTAGCTCTGTGGTAGAATGATTCATTGCCACGCAGAATCCTTGGGTTTGATTCCGGCTGGGACCCCGACATTTATTCTTTGCATTCGTCAGATCGACGTAACCAATGTCGGGTATTTCTTGACGCTCACGCGTTAAAATGTCCCATGTGTGTTCTCGTTGTTCTCTAGTAGATACCAAGTGTCAATCACCTGTGGCACATACCTGCATACTAACGGCACATACTCCATCGCGGGTATGTGCCACTGTCTGGCAAGAAGTGTTTGACGACGTACTCGACAGGATTATATTTTTTATGTCTTGACCAGTGCGTCATATTCGTCACATCATTTGACTCTCCCATCCTAATTTTGGTTTACGCCAACTAAAGGGGATGACCACGAAAGCACCCTAACGCAAGCGGCTAAATAGATAGATAGATAGATAGATAGATAGATAGATAGATAGATAGATAGATAGATAGATAGATAGATAGATAGATAGATAGATAGATAGATAGATAGATAGATAGATAGATAGATAGATAGATAGATAGATAGATAGATAGATAGATAGATAGATAGATAGATAGATAGATAGATAGATAGATAGATAGATAGATAGATAGATAGATAGATAGATAGATAGATAGATAGATAGATAGATAGATAGATAGATAGATAGATAGATAGATAGATAGATAGATACGCCCAAAGTTGTCGACGTTCGCTAAGAAATGCTTCCCGTTCAATACGTGAGCTCAATCTGCGCTCGGGATGACACACAAGCAGAGTAGAAACACAAGGGACGAACGCAGCTTCTGCAGGGCCGCAGACGGATCAGCGTACCTTCAGTGGCGCAAACGTGCTCTGGCCTTTCAAACGTTCAGTCTTGGCAACAAAGAAAACCGTTTTTTGTGATGTAGTGGTGCCCTTTTCCCTCCTTTCATTCCTCCTCTCTCGCATTCTTTCTGCCTCTCATTTCAAGGAATGTTTGGGAGCTTCACCCTGTAGGCTAGGGTGCTCCGCTGCTGACCCGAAGGTGGCGGGCTCGATCCTTGTCGTGGCGGTCGGATTTCAACGGAAACGAATTGGTAGAGGCCCGTGTGTTGCGGATGTCAGTGAACGTAAAGAACACCCGATGATCAAATTTTTCGAAGTCCTCTACTGCGGCGTTTCTCATAATTAATTCTTGGTTTTGGGTCCGTACCACCCCACAAAATAAATTAAATGAAAAGGGCTTTTCTCAGTGTCCTCACGTGCTCAATTTGCTATTCGCATTTTCGCCTGCGTTGCGCCAAGTGATGACGGTAGCCTAGGACAGAATACGACAGCATGCTTTTAAGTGTTGCGCAGTCACAAATACCTACGCGTTCGAATGATCTAATTAAAGCACCCCGCTTTGCGCTATGCACGTTACGAAAACCAAAACAGGCAAGCAAATATTGGATCAACTACGTATTGCGTACCACGTTGTGTGTAATGGGGATCAGAGTTGATACACCCAGATGCATAACAGTCATGAAAACCGTCTGTTCTGTGCCCAAAACAATACATACAAACCACCATCAGGGCATACAGAAAAGCAGAGGCCGCAATGTAGTGCAAAAAAAATTTGGCACATTCTGTGCAATGCTCGCAGAGACAGTCACTCTGTTATGCACTAGACGAACTGGACAACCAGACTTTTTCGGAAGAAAGAATACTGCGCTACCGACAGGACATCATGTTTGGTTTGGTTTGGTTTGGTTTGCTTTTGTTCAAGGCAAAATTGAACAAGGTTGCCTTGGGGGACACGACTAAAGGCTAAGTAAAAGCCTGACTAGGTCGTGCCACCCTGGCAGCAAAGCAGAAACACACCGAAAGCACAGCACTAAGAAAATTATAACATCACGTGTTATATTACACGGGCACAATAATCAAACAGGAACTGCCAGAAGTGTGAACAAAAGAACAGAAATACAATCAGTCCTCATTCGAGTGGTGGCAAACACAAACAAATGCAAGCCCTCTATCAAATAATTTAACAAGAAACATCTTGACTAGGAAATTGAGTTGCTCTACAAGACAAATTAGAGAAGAAGACAAATGTCGCAGAAGAAGGCTGTGAAGGTGCTCCTGCGTTCAGCCGACTTCGGAACGCCCTGCATGTCAGTACACGTGTATTTTCACCTAATTTATTCTATATCTCTCGATCCTCCTTCCTACCCTTATTTCCCCACCCCTGAGTGGGGTAGCAAACCAGTTCTTCTAGGTTAAACTCCGTGTCTCTTCCTTTTATTTATTTCTCTCTCTCTTGGTAACATCATGGACGCCGTATTTGCAGACGCACAAAGATACCGTGTGCGTCTGCACGCCTACACAGCCGCGGTGAGATATTATCACGAAAAAAGTGGCTGCCGTCATTACAGCACACGGAAAATCCGCAGAGAAAATTTATTTTGCATTAGTCCCAGCCAAAACGCGACCGGACATATTGCCTTATCATTCGTCAACGGTGATGCGAAATTTCGCCTATGGTCGAATCTCCCTAAAGACACTGAAAATCATGAAATTTTGTAATAATAAAGATTACAAAGTTTTTTTTTTCTTCTTTATATCCGCTCCCACACTATCGGACAGCAGAAATAAAGGGGCCAACCATCTTGCTCGAGGACTTATACAAATCAAGCCTCGTCGCCGCCGGGAATGTCTAGCACTCTGTGTTCAACACCTCGAAACAGATGTTTAATAGTGTGTCTGTGCCGATTCAGCTCCCGGTAATAATGTCACAATTGAAAATACTTGAAACGAACGCTTGTCATAAATCTAAAGGCAGCCTCAATTCATTGATTGATTTTATGATTGATAAGGACACACACCGTCATGTTCTTCGCAATCAAATCGCCATTGTGCCACACACACACAAAAAAACATTGTAACTACGGCCATTGCAAAGCCCATAGCATTGGTGCCCTGGTTCATCGCGAGTAATATTTGCTAGTAACTATATACGGCTGCTGTCACATGACGACGATACTGAATGACGAGCAAAGCCATGCGCGGCCGCTGCCGTTCAATAGGGCGTTTGAACAGATTTACTATAGGCATCAAATGAAACCCGAATAGCGGAAAACCTTTGCGATGGTGTAGTGTGCGCCGTGCGCTTATCACCATGAACAGACGCGCATATATGCCCGTAACTTCCGATTACGATGCGCGCGCCTGTCAATGGTGACAGCTGGATAGTGCGCATCGCGAAGCCTTGCCGCTGTTCGGGTTTCATTTGACACCGATATTACACATCTATATGTAAACGCGGCGCCTGCGCCTAGGTGTTTATAAATATTGCAATAAACTCTTCTATTAACTGACTGCAATGTCTTATACGAAATTGTAATGAGTGACACAGTGATACAGCATCGAAGAATGTAGACCAAGTTCTGCATCATGGAAAACTACCTCGTCGTACCATCGGCGGTCCTGCAAACGGCGAAGCGTAGCAAAAGTGTCCGTGAGACTTATCTGTGCCTGAGATAAGACGCTAATATAGTACTTGTAACGTCAACAGATTATGGCATAACTACATTCGGACGCGCGCCATATTTGTCTGTTTTCTGTTATCAGAGTACGCAGTTCATTCATAAGGCGACACGGCTAGTTCACTTATGTTTGCTTTCATGCGTTGCCTGCTGAGAACTTGTAACTCCTTCACGCATGTCATCTACGATAACAGAAGTTGCTGCGCCTGCACTCTTGCAAGCGCGGAAGGCGGAGTTAGGCTACACTTACTGATAGAAATAGCTGTCAGAGGGAGGTTGTAAGAGAAGATAATGTGTATCTTGTGTTATCAGGAGCCACGGGCTACGAGCGCTCGTAATTATTTAGCGGCCTAACTGCCTTGTACACAAGCGGGCCGGAATCACCTGTGGTGCTTCTTTCTAGGCACAGAAGCCTTCGAAATACCACGCGTATGTAAGGTGTAGTTAGAGCATCAAGTGGTATCCCAGTCGACACAACCCTTAACAAAGATACACCACGAAAGCTGAACAGGTGAGCGTTCAATTGTGCAATTCAAAGACATTTTACGTTCTTCGTTATTTTTCCTTTCCGCATCGTACCTTTCTTTCGCTTTGCTGCGGTCGCTTTGTTCGCGTGTGCCCAGGAGTTGTGAAGTTCCGTTGGCGCGACGCCTGCCTCAGCAGATTTAATCCGCATGAGCGATGACGAATGCATTCACGCCCGTGTCCGCAAAAAGCCAAGCTGGTCGTGTAACCACCCGAAATCAAAGGTCTGAAGAACTTCATGAAACTATAGTTTGTTTTGGGGGGCCCACCTTGATAGTACAGTAGTTGCGGTGCTCAGATGCTGATCCGAAGTCGAGGTCTGGATCTGGACCTCGGTGGTCGCATTCCGAGGAAAACAAAATTATCTAGGCCCATGCACTGCCCAATGCCAGTGTCTGACCCTGCACACTTCTCAACGATTGATGGCTCAAGATAGCGAAGCCTTTGCCTACTGCTCGCCTCATAATCATATCATGGTTCCGGCACTTTCCTGCTTCATTTTTTTTGAAAGGCTGTCTTAGCAGGGCTTAGCAGGGTGTCAAAAAATGCACGCGCCACTTTGCTTCATATGAACTGTAACCATGAATTACAGAACGGTCCGTGAATTCAGCAGTCTACATCAGGCTTGCTGCCAAGCACGAGGCCTGTGGCACGGGAGGTGGTGGAGACGGCTTTATGTAGGTCTGTGCAAGCCCACATTAAGAGTTTGAGTCACAGCGCTGGTTTCGGCGAGAGCCCACCGACACTATTATCAGGTGTGTTTGTGCCGTTATTTAATGGCTCCGATCTATCGACTGTTTACTGTCTCTGCAAGATCATGTCAGACGGCGCGAACTTTTCGTCTTAATGAACACAGCTGCCGCAGATACGTCATGTTGTTCTTCTTTGTAAAGGACGCATATTCGCTACCACGCCACGCCGGCCGCACTTCGAGATCAATAAATTTAAAAAGTGCCAATGAGGCTATTTGGGAACCCATTAGGAACTATGTCCAGACACCCACGATGGTGGCCTAGTGGCTAAGGCACTCGAATGCTGACCCGCAGGTCGCGGGATTGAATCCCGGTCGTGGCGGCCGCATTTTTTACGGAGACGAAAATGCATGAGGCCCGTGTGCTTAAACTTAGGTGCCCGTTAAAGAACCCCAGGCGGTCGAAATATTCGGGGACCGCCATGACGGCATCTCTCATATCAGAATTGGTGCACTTTAAACCTAAACAAGTATTATTAACCACAGCAAGCCAAAGATAATTTACATTCCTACACAGCCCAGCGTTTCATGCATAATCATATTCTGTTTTTGGTAACTAATTCATTTTTTAGCATGAGAATGGTGAAGCAGCTCGTAAATATTTAAGCATTTCAAATTGATTGAAGCCACGTTTTTACGAGTTATCCTCGTAATGAAATAAACCCACAGGGTTCGTTATGAATTCTCTAAGTTGACTCGATAATGTCCCGCCGTGGTGGTATAGTGGCTAAGGTATTCGGCTGCTGACCCGCAGATCGTGGGTTCGAACCCCGGCTGCGGTGGCTGCATTTCCGATGGAGGCGCAAATGTTGTCGGCCCGTGTGCTCAGATTTGGGTGCACGTAAAAGAACCACAGGTGGTCAAAATTTCCGGAGCCCTCCACTACGGCGTCTCTCATAATCATATGGTGGTTTTGGGACGTTAAACCGCGCATATTTATCAAGTTGACTCGACAAAATACATCTATTTTGATATTCTTTTCTTTTGTTCAGCCCCACCCCCTTCAAAAACTTTCTGCGCTTCCCGTGATTTTGCACTGCCTCTGTTATCGGCCCACTTTTTACTAAGAGATGATATTATGTGATGACCTCATCATATTATGATGAACTTTTGCACCATTCGTGCTGGCCCTGCCGACGTAAACTTTTTCGTTTCATCAGCCATTCAAGGCTCTAAAACGGAGCCAAGGAAGATTTTTCTAAGACATACGCACAAGCCCCGATTTGTCGTATACAGCGTGGAACGCTTCACTGTGAAGATAGTTATTCTGTTTGTCAGTTAGTGTAATAGATTGGAAGCTGATAAATGACTGACCTGCAACATTCATGGGAAAGACTTCATACATTTCACGGGCAAGGCTGCGCCTGCTGGAAGTTTGTGATGCAGCCACAATCGACACATTGTATTGCGAAAATACTTCTCGCCTTTTCTCTAATGTTGTCAGAATTTGAACACAAGCGATCGTTTACACAGCGACCATAGTGTATTCCACATAGGTGCAGTCAAAGGATAATTCCTCTTTTTTTTTTAGCGTAGTGACATGAAGATTAAACTGCCATACAAACAACAGATAGAAACAGCGGAGCCAGCTGAGCATTGCTTGTGCACAAGTGTCATGCAAGGCGAGTGTGATCATGACAATAATTAGTGATAATTTACCAGCCAAAGCCATGATAGAATTGATATCAACTGTGGATTAATTTCGACACCATGGGGAGCACCAGAACGTGTGCCTATATTTAAGTAAGCTGGTGTTTTTGCACTGTTGTGCATAATATCGAAATGCGGCCGGTTATGAAAAGTTCAAAAGTATCAAAAGTATCAACGCGGGTGCGAAACCCCCGTTGTCCTCAAGCTTAGCAGGTCGACGCCGAAAGTGGCAATGAGTTGTGTTTCTGTGCACGGCAACGCCATAACGAGCTGTGAACAAAGCCGCCTTTATTCTCTTTCGGCCACAAAGTTGACCTGAAACAAAAGAAAAAGCACTGTGACATCATCGTATATTTTGACGCTGTTTGACACCGATATATATCTTCTATACCACAACGATTTTCTGGCTGCGTATGGCTCGTACTCTGGCTTCGTTACAAACCGCGGTGCCACAATGCCCCAACTAAAAGTTGAGTGAGCAAAAGCTTCATAGGACAAAAGATGCGCACTCTTCCATCGGTACTAACAATGCATGAACATTGTATACTGTTCCATACACAGCCAATGAAGCAGAAATTAGCAAAGGTGAATTAGTTCGGTATTGCCCCGCCGCGGTAGTCTAGTGGCTAAGGTACTCGGCTGCTGACCCGCAGGTTGCAAGATCAAATCCCGGCTGCGGGGGCTGCATTTCCGATGAAGGCGGAACTGATGGCCCGTGTGCTCAGATTTGGGTGCACGTTAAAGAACCCCAAGTGCTTGAAATTTCCGGAGCCCTTAAATACGGCGTCTCTGATAATCATATCGTGTTTTCGGGACGTTAAACCCCACAAATCAATCAAGTATTTCAAGATTCGACGTTGTTATGGCATATACATACTAAATGAAAGGTTCTGATAACGCTTTTTTTTTCATTTTTATGCCTCGTACTAGTGTCTTACAACATATTTCACAATTATAAAGTGTTTGACGGCATAGCGGATCAATTTCACTAGGTGCAACTTCGCGAATTTTATTGATACTTTTAGTCTCTACGCAAATTTCGCGGCATATAGCAAGAAAAGTGATAAAACTTCTTCAATAAAGCTGGGCGTTTCAACATTGTTTGCTAGGCGGACATTGTAGGAATCCAATTTAGTTAGGTTACCTGTCATTATTTATTCAAGCGGATTAAGACAATACCAAATAGTAGCTCTTTTACATTACGAGTTATCCTAAGTACAAGGATTGCAGCGGTTTAGGAGTTTTAAGTTTATTATCAGTATAATATTAATAATAACCATATTGTTATCAAGTATTATGAGTCACGGCTATTCTGTTCTAGGCTATTCAGTGCTCTCAGTTATTATTCACTGTCACATTGTTAAAAACAAAACACAGAACAGAAAGAAAAGTTCTGAACAGCGTAGACGACCTGTGATTTGCTCATCTCATAATTCACAAAAATTAATTACGTCGTATTTTCTAGCTTCTTTCGATTCCCTTTTTTAAGTTGCGAAGCTATTCAGTAACTTTAAGTCACGTGGCTTTGTGCTCTGAGTGTGAGCATCGAGTTTATTGAAAAAAGCACTTGTCACAAATGAGCTGTCAACAGCACATGAGCAAATTTAGATATTTACGCTTCCTTGAATCACTCAGGGACCTACTTGACAGATTGTCATGCAGTAGGTATTAGTGTGCATGCTACGTGGTAATAACAGAATAACGCAGCACAACAAAAAACACCGTATGAAGTCTGATTAACTTCTTTTTTATTTGTTGTTTTTAACTGCACCCTTTGTACTATAATCCATACGAGCATACGCCAGCATTTGCTGTATCCTCGAAAATTCGTGGCACAAGCTTTTCAAGAACATGCAAACATGTTGGGTGCCGAATTTCCAAGTGATTCGTTTCTACAAGGCATGCGCAATTCAGAAGGTATAAGCTAAGATAAGATAACGAGATAAGCACTGTCGACACCAAACTCCGAAAAATGCGTCTGTTCATGAAACTGGTCGTACCATTCAGACTACACCCGTAACGCCACCCGGGACAGTAGTAGCTGCTTACATAAAAGAGGCAAGTTCGGCTTCAGGCTGGCGCGAACATCTTTTCTAAGTAGTTGTGCATGAGTACATGATTAGCTAATACCGCAAACTTCTGTAGTTTTAACCGACTGTTGTGGGAACTAAAGAAAACCTGCTGGCGTAAATAATTAATGATGTCTAGGGTTTTCCGTCCCAAAAGCGCGATGTGATCATGAGGGACATCGCAGTGGATGGCTCCGGAAATTTCAGCTATCTGCTGTTATTCAACGTGCACTGACAATGCAGACCACATATGGGCTTCTATCTTTCACATCCACCGAAATGGGACCGCCGCAGCAACCTTCACGGTGGTCTTGTAGTTATCATGCTCGACTGCTGAGCTGCGGGTCGTGGAATCGAATCCGAGTCGCGGCAGCCGTAGATTCGACGTAGGTGAACATGCTTGACGTTCGTTTGCTTTGATTTACATACTCGTTAAAACACCCCATATGGTCAAAACTTCTGGAGCCCCCCCCCCCCCACTACGGTGTGTCTTAAAATCATATCACCGTTTTGTGACGTTAAACCACAGCAATTATAAATATTAAGAGCACCGCAGTTGGGAAGAAATACGCGAACTTTGGGTCAGAAGTTAACGCACTGCATCCACTGATTTACTGCGGCTGAAGCAGTAAACAAAAACATCACAATTTCCTCCCATACGTACTACGGTGTTGTTTGGGATCGCTGAATTGAAACAGCTGGATGTTCGGCGCAGAAAACAACTCGTACATTATACTAACTCGCAAAACGAGTATGACTTCGTCAACAGCGCAATTGTAAAAGGAACAAGACTGCAAGCATGTGCGCTTCAGAGTTGTCCGCCGCAATATTTTACTTCCCAAGACCACAACACGATTACGAGGGACGTCGTGATTGAGGGGCTCTGGATATTTCGACCTGCTGGTACTCTTTAACATGCACTGATATCAAACAGTATGCGGACATCTTGCATTTCGCCTCCATATTCAAAAAAAATTAAAAAATGAAGACGTACGGTCTCATTAGCAACCGTCCATACGCCGACTCGAAGGAGTGGGTCCTGTTCTTTGATTTCTTTCCTGTCGAGTGTACCGTGTAAAGGACAGCGTGGAGTAACCCTCCAGCCTCACTAAGTGCCTTGTCATGGACCACACTTTTACACTCTGTGCCATTTTCTTGTGGAGGTTCTGTAACAGTACAACTGACCGGCAAAAATGACTTTCGCGGGAAGATTGGGCTCAACAGAGTTGCTCCACTCCGCAGATAACAAACGCTCAGTGTTTCAGTAGCGTGTGCGTATACGCAAGCAAGAGGAAGCTAGTCGTGCGCAGGAAGCGACGCTGCAGGATGAAAACATTGAATGTGAGGATAAAGTTGAGAAAGAAAACGAATGAGTTTTTTTCTATTGCCGTTAACGTAACGCAAAACTTGCGCGAGAGCTCTAGCACACTACGCTAACGAATAACCGATTCCACGTATATAATCCAACATTTCAACTACTTACAGCGGAGGGCGTTAAATGGGTAGTAACTATGCCGTAGCTCGAGTGCAAACTTCCGTTTACATTCTTTTTTTTAGTATTCTGCATCTTTTTATAGGTAGAGTACGGGTAACAGCCACTTACACCACAGGGATAAATTTGAATGTTAATTTTCTGTATTTCGTGTTCCAGAAGTTCTTATAAAGAATAATACTCGTTAAACTAACGCTGTTTTTAAGCTTCAGCGGTCATGCACAAACGATGCAACTGTTTCTCTCAGGCTTGCTGCAATGGCTACAGCTCGGAGGCCCTACACGCAAATTATCGACGGCGTAGCGCGCAGCCCCTGGGTGGACCCGGAGGTGTTTCGGAGAAGCGCCTCGTTCCGAGCCTCCAGAGGAGATCTCGTGCAGAGCTCGTACCCGAAGAGTGGCACGCACTGGGTTCAGTACATCACGCAGCTGATCCTCAGGAATGGCGATCCGATTGATACGTACGAAGAGTTCACCAGCAACACCCGCATCATCGAGTACATGGCGGACCGCGAGTGGACGCCAACGCTGCCACTGCGAACGCTGCTGACGCATCAGTCTCTCCACCGGGAAACCATGAACGATGATGCTAAGTATGTGTACGGTATAGACACGTTGAATGGTTGATTCACTGATTGATTGACTGACTGATCGATCTATTGATTGATTGATCAATTGATTGATTTTGGAGGACTACAAAGGATGATATAGTTAGAAAGAAGGCACAGCATCCTTCAAATGAAGCATACTCCAAATGAATGACTGGAGGGAGGAAAAGTGCAGCCGCCAGAGCATATGCTGAGTGACAGAGATGCATCCAGGTTTAAATGTGATCATTTAGGCATGTTTATCGTACTATCAACGTCATAAGAAAACCGAACAGTGTCAGGCATTCGCAGTGCTGTAGTGCACCCCATCCAGTTATTGCCATGGACAGACGCACGCATCCGCTTCGGCAAAACTATACGGATATATGCGCTCTTCTTCATGTTGACAACTAGAGGGCGAGCACTTTACACTACTGCCATTGCCTGCTGCCATTTGATTTTCGTTCGACGCTGAATGTACATCCGAGAGCGCTTACTGTTTTCTTGCGTTTCTCTGTGTTAGAACCACGATCCACAGCGTAGCGGCATTTCTCTCACAGAATAGTCAATAGTTTATTTCCGATTCACTTGCTTGAGGGGCACATGGCACACTTCTTTGCAGAGTAGGATGTGCCGCAGAGCCCTGTATTGGCGATGCTGTTCAATCTTGTATCTTTACCCTTGGCATGACGATTCTTTAACATCCCTGACAAATTATTTGCGTACGATGACTACGTGGCCATATGGCTGGTACATTAAAATTCGCATTGCTAGAAGATAGCACTTGGAACCATTCTGGACACGTATCTCCGGTGAGCAGACTTCGGTTTTGCGCTCTCAACCACAAAGAGAAAAAATGGCACCCACATCTTCTCACGGGGTAACTAGAGCAAAATACGTCATGGTGTTGTGGGTGCGTGAATGTTGCGCAATTGGGTATGATTTGGCGATGTTTCATTGCGATATCGTCGTTCTTACGATGTTTATTTAATGAAGGAAAATCGAAGGCAAGAAGTGTAAAGTCTGTATTTATTGCTTGATGCCGTCATTGTATTGGACGGAGAGAAGTACGAGAGAGAGACCCACAAAGTCGCCTTTTCTGAACGCCGCTTGTGTATATACACACCCCGCCCACTTTCGATGAAGACGAGTCGAGGCACGAAATGAGACGAGCATGTCCAGTGGGGCCGAAGCCGCGCATGGGCAGAGACACCGAGGCTTCACATCATGCGACAAAGTAATGCTCCGCACTCAAGAAGTTGCTGCCCATTACAAACCCATGCCCATTATATCCCATAAAATCCTATTTTTGTGTATTTTTCTTTACTGCCGTTTCGGTAGGGGCCAGGACAACCTGTGTTGCAAGAACGTAAGTCTCGAAAATCAAGAGGCGTATCGTGACTTGTTTGCTAGATACAGAGGGCATGTGCCGTAGTATAGCGAAAGCCTGGTTGAACTTGAACGATCAAACGCCAGTAAGTGCCTCTGAGATTCGCGTGCTTGGTTTCGTAGTAGAACACTCGTGTTCTGCAGCACGAATTGCTTTTACTTTACGTGCCACAAGGGCGAAAGGGTTCTGCAGTGTAACCGTGGCCTTCCTGGCAAGACCGGTTCCTCCTGTGCCGTCATCATCAGTTCAGAGGTTTCTTAAAATATATGTCACAGCAACGCTGGCTTTTGAGCTGTTCACCTTGAACATGCCACCGGATACCGCCTAGACTTCGTGTTTGCTACCCCATGCGTGAAGTTTGCTTTCAGTTTAATCAATATAACAGTAAAAGCAATGACATTTTGCTTTACATCACAGATTGTGTAGCCGAAAGATTGCTCATCGGAGGCATCTATAGGTACCTTAGTAGCAAAGATAAATGCTAGATTTGAGGAACAATCGGTGTTTTTGGAGCAGATGTCAAGGCATTGCAAACGAGCCATGACTGCTGGCCTTCCAAGCATTACTTAAACACTTCGTAAATTTTTCATTTTTATCATTGATTGTATTGGACATAGGGTAATTTCTTCAACTATCAACAAACAAATAATTAAGCAGATGAATGTTTATTGAACACAAGGTAAGATGAGCTATATATTTAAAATATCAGTACCCCTGAGGATGCAAAAGTGGTAAAGTTGGGCACTAAATAAAGTAAATAAGCGTCATCACATATAAATGTCTCCGAGTGAGCAACTCAAAATCAGTACGAATTCAGAGCAGTACGTTATTTTTTATTTCCGTAAAATAGCTCGCAGTGAAAATTTCGCAAAAAAATGGCCAAATGAGCTATATACACGTAAATTTCACCGTTTTGTGGCGTAAATGAGATAAAAGTCAACAAATGCATGAATGTAGTTAGTCATACTCTCTCATATACTCCATTCATCACAGGAGCATTTGGTTATCGGTATGATAACCAAATGGTAACTGACCGAATTCCCAGAGAAAGCAAGCGGGTTAGGGGGAGACAGAATGTTAGGTGGGCAGATGAGATTATGAAGTTTGCGGGTATAAATTGGCAGCAGCAAGCACATGACCGGGTTAACTGGCGGAACATGGGAGAGGCCTTTTTCCTGCAGTGGACGTAGTCAGGCTGATGATGATGATTATGACGATGATGATGATGATGATGACGATGATGATGATTCGAACACATTTCACCAAAATAGTCTGCTTGTAAGGTATATGTACAGCAAACCGTAAATGTTTACGGACTACGCCAACGCGTGGCCAAGAGACTTTTCGAGACGTTTCTGCCAGCGGTGATCAATAGCGCTACGCCGAAGACACAGCCATCCCGAAAGGTGCGTTCAAACCAAGCGCAGATCTGGAAGATTGAAACAGATTATCCAAAAACACAGAAAATCCGCAGACAATTGCTCAGATCGCGCAAGGACCAATTTTCTCCGCTCGAAAAAGTTCACCACTTTGACCTTGGCCACAGCCAATCTTGTGTGCGACACACGCACGCAGTATTGCGTGTCGCCGCAAGGTGGCGACATGGTCACCATTTATGGGTGGATTGCTCGGCCCTCTGTGGCAGAGAGGGCAAAACGCAATGCGGTTGGTGTGAACAGCTCTGCTCAGCAGCCGAGGCTACTATTTCGAGAGTGGTCAATCGGCATAGCCGTTATCAATCGCAGTCGTTCGCAGAAAGTGACGTCTACTTAACGGCACACAGTTTGAAGCACGCTGCGATGGCTTCGATTGTTCTGTCATAATGGAAGTTTGGCTCTCAAATCGCAGAGCGCTTTCTATGAAAACTACGAACTGGCATCATGCTACACAGCAGAAGAAAATTAATATACCAGTGAATAACAAGACCCGTCTCCGGCCTAGTGCTACAGTCTACGGTAGGTGGCGTTGGCCGGCAGTTTATCAAGCGCTTGCGCTATAAGTAAACTGTTGTGGTCGATAGAAGATATCGATGATGACTGCTCTTGTAGCATTGCCAATGATGCACTAGGAAATAGTAAAGAGATATCGCATACAAACTCCAAACTTCACGATGCTCTTTCTATAGCACATGTTACGTGGTGCTGAGGACGGGTCTGCCACAAAATAATATACAAACCATCGAGACAGGCGATCTCCGTAGCTTTCCTACACTTGGGGATATTAACCAAAAAGAGGGGCCCAGCGCAAGTATTGTCATAGTGACAAGACATCACGTCCGATCACCAATCCATCGAAGACTCATTCGCGAAAATTTAGCAATAGCTTGGAAGTCCTTAAAAATAGTTTCCCCATTTCTCAAAATATCAGTCTTCAACCAGTTCACGACCCACGGTATCCCTGATTCTTTGCGGTAATAAAGTGTACGCCAACTGTGTTCCAAATGTTAAAGCTTGCAGTGACATGGTAGCGCTAGGCTGACCGATCTCCGACTGACCGCGTAGGTGGTGGAGTGCGGTTCTTGGCTGTTCACCCTAGCGTCGCGGCTTTGATCCTTACCGCTGCAGTCGCATTTCAATGAACGCAGAAATGCCCGTGTACTTTGTGATGCCAGTGTATAATAAAGAACACCATATGGTCGAAATTTACCGAACCCTTCACAACGGCATGCCTCATAACCATATCGTGGTATCGGCATACATTAATATTACAACTTGTGGTTGACACTTGGTGCTTTTGAAAGCTATCTTTTCTATACAGGTAGCACACGTCATTCAGAGTGAATGTTTATCTCGCGAGAATATATTTTTTGACAGTATCAGGCTCAGACATAGTGCTTGGAAACCGGTAAAATATTAGGTTTCTCATGTCCCTTCTTTTCTTTTGGTTTAAGGTACGTTTACGTGGCTCGGAATCCCTGGGACGTGTGCGTCTCTATTTTCTATAACATGACCAACATAAGCATATACCGCTTCCAGGACGGCACGTTCGAGGACATTGTCGACCTTTTCTTACAAGGACAGCTTGGTTACGGCAGTTACTTTGATCACGTCGCCTCGGGTTATGCCCTAAGGAACGAGCTGAACGTGTTCTTTCTCACCTACGAAGAACTCAAGCGGGACACGCCGGGGACCATTCTGAGGCTCGCTCACTTTGTGGGAGAGAGCTACGGCCGGGCGTTAGAAGAACAAGAAGGACTGCTGCAGAAGATCATTGAGCGTTCTCAGCCCGAGCACATGCGGAAAGTGATCGTGTTTGACTTGAAGGGAAACGAGAATCCTGGCTGGCGCGAATTGTTCGGCCGGAAGAAGGTGTCTTGCAAGCACGGCTATGGTGGAGACAGCACCAAGTACGGACTCGTCAGGAAAGCCAAGGTGGGAGGCTGGAAGGAGCACTTCACGCCAGACCAGCTGGCCCGTTTTGAAAAAAAGATTGGAGAGCTGGGTGACAAGGCGTCTTTCATGCAGCTGTGGTCGGATATTCGAGAAGAAGCCCGGGAACTGTCCAAACTTTCAGCGTGATCTAGGAATGTCATTTTCTGTTGATGTGATGGGCGTGTTCATATAATTATTAATATGGCGTTTATTTATTCACTCCAGCACCCTTGTGCGACTTCAAGTGAGTGGTGATGTGAAACAACTCACTTGTATTTTCCCTTCGGTATGCTCTGCGAACGCCACTTTGTGTACTGTTATCTAATGTATTAACCTTATTTATTATTTATTGTATTAACCTTAATTGGAAATTGCGCGACGTCAAGAGCAGGAAATAGAGACGGCACTTTACAGCGACCCGCGAAGGCAGTGCTCGTGTTGCCTGTTCCCTTATACATCGACTGCAAAGGAAAAGATGGCTTTCGCCTTCGAGTTGTCTTAAGCGAATGTACAGGGGACCCAGTGAGTTTTTTTTAATACTAATAGTCAACCATTTAGCTTGAGTATACCAGCAGCTTCACGTAGAGAAAAAAACTATGGATACAAAATACGCGACAGATGAATACCAAAACTCAACATATGCTAAATTAAAAGACGCACCATAATAATTCTCATACACATAATGCTAGTAAAATAGAGAGAGAGAGAGAGAGAGAGAGAGAGAAATAGAGAGGAAAGGCAGGGAGGTTAACCAAGCTTGGCTCGGTTGGCTACCCTACACTTGGGGTGGGGGAAAAGGAGAATAATAGA
Organism: Rhipicephalus microplus; assembly: GCF_043290135.1. Taxonomy (NCBI): domain Eukaryota; kingdom Metazoa; phylum Arthropoda; class Arachnida; order Ixodida; family Ixodidae; genus Rhipicephalus; species Rhipicephalus microplus. The sequence continues at coordinate 1,729,083 of NW_027464594.1, forward strand.
AGGGAAAGAGACAGAAAAGAAGAGGAGTAAGAAAGAGACGCATAAATAGTCAGCTCGAAACTACACAGCACGGCCTCGCACAGTTCTTTCACAAGCGGTCGTGAAGTTTGGTGCTCCTTAAAAAGTACAAGAGGGCTTTCGTGGCTTTGGGCGTATGGGAAGCCGTCAGCCAAGGTCCCAGAATCTTCTCTTCTGTAATCGGCCGTGAATCCAGCTGACAGAGCATGGCTTCCATAATACGTCGTTCGGTCTGGTATGCTGGGCAATGACATAGAATGTGCTCAAGCGTTTCCTCGCAGGCGTAGATGTTTATAAAATAAAAACACAATGCATATGTGCTATCATGTTTGCACTGCACGAAATTCAACGCCCCAAATAACCACCAAAGATTAGATTAGAACACTCGGAGAGCCTAAGTATATTATATTGCCGTTGGTGAACAAGCATTGTGGCAGCACATTATGATTTGGATAGACGAGGTGCCGGGTGCCCTATCCAACCTCAACGAGATCGCCCATGATGCAGCGCGCGCACTCACCGACCGCACCGCCACAGGGCAACCCCATCTTGCCGAGTTCGAGACCAATCGGGATGCACCCATTACGTACAATGACATAACAAAGCACTTTTACATTGAACGCCACATTTTTCCACCTCCACATCCGAAACTTAACCGACCGCAGACATTAACCCTACGCCTATTACAGACACACACGTACCCAAACCTTGCCACGCTTCACGTTTATTATCCTGATGCATACCCCAGCGACACATGCCCATCATGTGGACACATGGCAGCACTCGCACACATGCTTTGGGAGTGTAGATCAACTCCTCCCGACTCTACCTCAAACAAGTGGGAGGGGTCCCTCAGGAGCTCACTTCTCTCCGACCAGCAATGGGCCGTCCAGCAGGACCACGAAGCGGCCGCCATGTACTCCCTGTTGGTCCCTACGTGGGAGACGCCCGCGACGCGCTAAGTGCGTCCTGCAGGACTGAGGTAGAGTTATTTCATTCCATTCCATTGAAAGATAAATAAACGCTGAAAAGGTACCCGCTGAAAAGGTACCCTTTCTATGAGCGTTAACAGAGGACGGGTGCAACAGAAAACCCTACTGGCCACCCCTCCGACACAAAAATCCCATGAGGTGCTGTAGGCAGTTTCTACTGCTGGCCCAGTATGATCGACCATAGCTCGCGTGCTCGGTTTTCACTTTCTGGGGCATCTGTACATCGAGTGAGGTAAGCGTTGACTTTGAAAGCCGAGCTCCTTGTTTGGTGGTATTGTGAAACATGAATACAGTACCTCAAGGCGCATGTTCTGCACTGCAGGGGTGTAGCCAGAATGTAGCACACCGGACATGTGCCCCTCCCCCTGAAATTTTTTTCGGCATGGCATAGAGAGCAAAAAATGGCCAATTCAAGAGTGTGTGTGTGTGTCCTTCCACTGAAAAAATTTCTGGCTACGCCCCGCTACAGTGGTACATAGCGCTTGCCGACCCTCGTTCGCCTCCCGCCCCTCGTTCAAAAGAGAGTAACGAGCCACCCCCGCGCTTTTTTTTAGATAAACAGCTTTCGTATCAGCTGGGTCATTGTAGGCCTCTGCTATCACAAAGACACAAAGTCATTCTTGTTTTCCTCTGGTACGTTATCTAGAATCACAAGTGCAGTCACAGAGGTCTTTGTCGCCTCAATCTACGGCATCCTGCTGCGTGAGTACCCACAATTTCTCAAGTTCGTACGACACGCTCATTTCATTTGATCTTATATTTCTCATACGACAAAGTGAGAAAAACTATAAGATTTCATTAGGATAGATGGTTTCGCGAGCGTGTAGTCTAGACTAGTCCGCTGAAAAATTAGATTCATGGCTCTTGAGAAACCTAGCCCGCAAGATCTGTGGCCGCTCCAGTAAACGTCTCGGAAAAGGATTTACTTTGTCGTCGAAACAAAACGGCGTTTTCAAAACCTGCCATGTGCTGTCCACCTTCGCAAGCTTGTATACATGAACTCGAGCATTGCCGCGCGAGTTCCCAAGTTCGAAGCGTCGCGTCGTAGTGGCTACTCACCCCCTCGCGTTTCCTGCGTCGCGTATACCGTGAACCTACCAGCATCGCGCGGAGAAAACAAGAGGCAGCCGTTGCCAGTCTCGAAGGCTACGCGGCGACTTTCAAACTTGCCCTATATTGGCGAGAATTCTCATTGATATTGTGCCTCACAAAAAGGAAGCACCCACGTGTTATGAAGGGAACTGGACCCCCGCTTTCGCACGTGGGCAACTAATAGACACTTTTAGTTAAGCGTACGTAACGAGGCTACGAACGCAACACTGCCCTGGGAGAGAACTGCGCATGTGAAGTACGTAGCGTATCGATTCTAGAGATGTACGCGTACGCCCGTGAGAAGACTATGCGTACAAAACGCAGCACTTACCAAAATACGTTCTCATGAAGCCTCCAAGAATTGATTGATATGTGAGGTTTAAAGTTCCAAAATCAGCAGACCTCGAAGAAAACGAGATTATGTGGTGGCTGCACACGCTGATACATCATCTACCAAATTGAGTGATCATTACTCCTGGCGATGATGCTGGTTATTTTTCAAAATGAGAGGGACGCGCCCACAGTCCCTGCAATGCGCACCGGATGTTAAAGGGTATGTGCAGGCTGTTTCACAGTTAGAAGAAAACTCAAAGCGCCTGGCATCGTGATGCGGCCAGCGCCGCAACCACGAGCCATCCGCCGCTCGCGCGTGCTCAGATGATTCAGAAGGGCAGTTTTTAACCGCGTCGTCTGCTACACCGCTGCTCTTGCTTGCCATATTGCTGTCCATTTTTAGGGCAGAAACTGGTCTGATAATCTGCACTAAATGTTGTGTGACGCCAACCTCTCAGCCTTTACTTGTGGTAGTGGTTTGCTACAAGCAGAATTTCACAGCATACCTTGATTGCTCTCTCTAAACGCCATGGTGATGCGTGCGTTCGTGAATGTTTCTTCACTCTACGTGCACCACAGTACGCTGGGAAGAGAGAGACACGATAATTAGCACGCAATGTGTGTCGTCTTGATTTGACCTTGAATTAACAAAACGCACTCAACGGTAGGAATTGCACTTCTGAGCTGACTTAACACTATAAAACAAATGGAAACTAATTCCGGAATGTTTTTGGTGAAGACAGAGCCTGAACGTGTCTCTTAACGGCGACATTTTATTCCCCCTAAGGCTCGCTAGCTGGCTCCAAAATGTATAGTATAGTTTTTACGACAGAGTTTAGTAATCTTAAGTCGCTTTTTTTCTCGTACATGGGACATATTAAACCAGGCTAAAAATGAAATACTGCTCTTGTCAGCCAAGAAAGAAGTGGGGGGAAAACGTACGGCAGACGACCCTTTCTTTTATTCAACTCAATCTGTATCTTGTGATGCCATGCTCCTATGCATCGTCAACGAATGGGGCATGCTGTGGCGGAACACACCACTGACACCATACATTCATTGCCGTCTAGATTTAGCGTCATCATCGCTATCGCTGGAGACATCAACTTGGATGCGTCACGAGTGCATTTTGGTCGAGAACAAATTTTGGTTCAGGTGGTATTTCATTCTAAATCATTCTTGAATTTATTCCCATGTGTTTTGTTCTGTTAAACCCGTTCAGCTGCTCACCAGTCACCACTGAGTGCTTTGTTTAGTTTAAACTCAAATAGACACCCTGAACAATGCATGCTCATTATCATGTCTGCCTAATCCAAACTTACTGCGGCGTGCGCAAAATGACGGAACTTTCGTGAGCGCACACAGTGTCACAGTGCTTCGATAGAGCAAACGATGCAGACTGTGAAATGCTCTCCATTATCACGAATAAAGGCCGAGAGGTGGGCGTTGCACAACGTTTCGTGCAGACAAGCGTTGAAAGTGGGTACGGGAGCATCTGAAGAAACAGCGCAGCAAGACGGGATACGACGAAAGAAAGCACGCAAGCGTTTGTCGTTCCTTGTTCCTTCGTATCTCATCGCGCAGCTTTTCCGAAAATGATTAGTGCAGAGTATCCGGGCTTAGTTCTCACACTAACAAGTGATATCTGTGCGCTGGCCGACAATGCGGCACACGCCTTTCGGTAGCAGACGACGCGGTTCAACTGTACACCATGGAAACGTCTGCGCACGCGTGAGCTGCTGCCGGCGCGCAATCGCAGCGCTAGTCGCATCGCGATGCCTTGTAGGCGCTACGAGATTTCTCCTAAGTATGAAACAACCTGTAAATATGTATCAGTGTTTTAAATATCGATTTGCAAAAAAAGGAAACATCTTTGATTAAGAATTCCTTAAAAAAAACCTTGCGTGTTGTATCACCTGTTTTTTTTTTGGGGGGGGGGGAGGGGGGGGACCACGTTTTTCTATATAAAAAGGTGTAGATTTATTCAATACAGCACTACAATGCAATGCAATGAAAAAATGTGAATAATACAGAAGGAGCGAGTCGACGTGAATAAAAATTAGTTGCGAGTCTGGCACCCATCCTCGTGTTTTGCTTTATTTTGTGTTCCAGGATTTTTGCGCCGTTCATAACTATGGTGCATCACAACCAGGTTACTTGGCTTTACGTGCACCAGAAATCATGAATAGTGTATATCTCTCACGTGTGCATGCTACAAAATGCTGCAGCACATTATTGCAACTCACAGTTTCAAATCATTCAGGATATAACAAGTTTTTTTTTACCATATTAGGCTTGGGTTCAGAAAGAATCACTCCTGCGAAACACAGCTATTGTGTTTCGCAGGAATGAAACACCCCGAATAGTAACCTACACACAGACTGTGTATTTCTGAACTCCGCCTAATTCTTTCACCATGTAGTTCGTTGCCAATTCATATATAACCTGTCATCACTTCATTTGGACTCATTAACGCTATCATGGACACGCAACTTTATTTACAACCGCAAACAACACATACTTGTTAACAATCTTTCCGCTAATCATTCCCCAGTTACCCCAGGCGTACAGCAGGCCAGTATACTGGGTCCATAATTATTTTTATTTTCATAAAAATGACTTACCCAATAACATTTCTTCAAGCATGTGAATCTTCGCGGGTGATTGTATTCAATACAACCCCGTTACATCAGCTACAGCCACTTGGCACTCTAGTGTGATCTCAATCTAATTAACGAGTGGTGCAACAAATGGCTCATGACCCTTAACACATCAAAATAGTAAGTAGTCACATTCAGTCGTAAACACAACAATTCTAATAATACAAACCGCATTCAAGACGACTTACTATCACACGTGTCTCATTACAAGTACATCAGTGTTCACATTTCTTCAGATCTGTCATGGTCCTTTCATATTTCATCGGTAAGCTGTAATGCTTCAAAGTCATTGGGTTACATACGGCGCAACCTAACAAACCCACCCGCTAATATTCATAAGCTTGCTTACTTCACATTTGTTCGCCCACAACTTGAGTTCGAATCCTCCAACTGGTCTTCATATCACAATAACATGCTTAACGCACTAGAATCTGTCTAAAGTAGTGCAGCACGGTTCATATCACGAAACTATTGTTACCAATGTGACACATAATAAAACTAATCTCTGCCTACAGTCCTTAGCAATGCGCTGTGACACAGCCCAACTAACGTTACGCCACAAGTATGTCCACTCTGAAAGGTCACATTCACTTAATCTCGATGACTCATCCCGAACATCCAGAAGGTTATATAATAACTTGAGCTTTATTCGCTTATATGGTCGCACATTAACATTCAACTCCTCAACACTCCCGCGAGCCATTACATTATAGAATAACCTGCCAGACAACATAGCTTCATTGTCCAACCCTGACACATTCCACCTCCTACTAATTGCTCATTTGCACTGAAGTCCATCATTGCATGTCCATTAATAAAGAGCACTATTTCTGTATACATGTGTATGATGAAACAAGCGCAAAAATACACACGCTCAGAGAGGACACAGACAAGCACTTACTAGCAACTGAAAATTTTATTTCGAAACGAACACTAATAAATACATCACACGCATGTACGTCATTCCCGACTTCCCCTGTCATAAATAAAATAAAATGCAACTGAAAATAAAAATTTCAGTTGCTAGTTAGCGCTTGTCTGTGTCCTCTCTGAGTGTGTGTATTTTTGCGCTTGTTTCATCATGAACCTTTACCAACACGCCCAACTGGCAGTCATACATGTGTATGTACATGTAATATATGTCTAATGTACCACTATTTTGCATAGATCATGCATTTATTCACTATGTATTATGCATTAGGTCCGTCTTATTTATGAAGTGTTTAATTTTTGTGTTGTTTCCTAGTGGTGTTTGATTCCTTTACATTTTTTCCCGCATTGATGTTATTTCAGAGCACCCCTTACACAATTTCCAAGAGTCTTGTAAGGAATTTCAAATAAATAAATTAAAAAAAGATTGAATGTAAGTGAGATCATGAATTAATCTACGCAGTAGCAACAATTGCGCAATCACATTTGAGATGAGAAAAAAAAGCGACAAGCAAAAAAGCTAGAGCGGCCGGAAAACCACGTTCGTGCGCGTGCCGCTAAGGTTATTTCACATTTGTTCTGCCCCCTCGCAAGTAGACAGGTGCGCCGGCACACAATTGCCCGCGGCGGCGCGCCGGTGTTTCTACCTTCGGCAGCGGCGCGTCACCGGCGCGGTGTCCATCGGATCGGCGGTGCCGCGGCGTGGAGGGGAGGGGGTATTATCAAGATTGAGGAGTTGGTGGGCATAGAAACTTGAGTTTAAAAAAAAAAATGTTCGCTGGAAAGGCGGAGCAGTTATCGTGGTAGCCGCATGTTTTAATGTTACGTATTTACGTAGACTTCTGTCTCTGTTTTTGAGACATAGCATCTGTAAATACAAATGTTAAGGTCCTTAAAAGATACAATTTAACAAATTACACGTTTACGCAATTCTTTTTTTTTTCAATTTCTCTGCACCGAGTGTGTGCAGATGCCCATTAAGGTCTTTCCAAAAATGCACGTTCTTGTAGAAAAGCGACAAACAAACATGAGAAAATGAAAACAACTCTCAATTGATCCCACGGGCCCAGTATTGAGAGGATCAAGTCGCCGTGTATGGTGTGAAGAAGATGCAACAAAAGACATGTGTGCTAGAACACTCGTACCGGTGTGAACTCTTCTTTATGCGGAAGGATGACACAATTGCAAGGGTGAATATATATATATATATATATATATATATATATATATATATATATATATATATATATATATATATATATATATATATATATATATATATATATAGTGTGTGTGTGTGTGTGTGTGTGTGTTGGAGAGCGGCTGCAGTGATAGAACACGCGTGCGTGAGAAGTAGGCGAGGAACGCTATACTCGGCGACAGGTTTTCTTGACATTGGAGTGAAGGCTACGGAGGCGGGTCCTCCGCACATTTGTGTTACTACGCAAGTTGTCCGGCAGCTTGCAGCCGATTTCGGTTCCAGTTTCGGTTTTCGCTTGCTCGCTGCGCTAGTGTGTTTAGCAAAATGGGAACGTCAGAGTTAAACTTTGATGAGAGTGCATACATGCAGCTAGTTACTGTGCTGCTTATATACTGGTACATATAAAATTTTCCGTTGTTCAGAACGTTTTCCCAGCATTATTCAGCATTTATAACAGTGAAGTTGAGGTTCCGTGTTCAGTCCAGTATATACGGGTACGCGCCACACGTGATCAAATGTTAACGTTTACGGTATTGAGCCCTGGTACAGGCGAAACGGAAGGCCGGTTGCGGCACGATCCGGCCACGGGCCTGTCTTGTTTCAGTTTTGCTGTATTCTGTTTACGCCCTCAAAGGCTGTCAGCAATCATCAGCGCAGACTGCGCCTCAGTGTTCGAGAAGCCTCACAATTGTTGTAGATCGTCGTTAAGATTGCGCGCAAGACGCGAACAGTGAAGCTTATTTCAGAGCTTGCGCGGCCACCAGTGATAAGGCTGGACGCCATGTTTACTGCGGAAAACGTGGTGCCGTTCAAGAAATAAAAAAGAAAAAACTAGAGGGCACGATAACTTCTTTTCCATGAACAGCGCCCCATACTTGTTATATCCTTATAATGAAGAAAGTTTTATTTATTCGGGCCAAGTAGCTATTAGAATCAGAAAATAAAATAGGTACTATTTCCTGGCGCGCGCGCATGCAGGCGGTTCGGCTCTATAGCTTCCACAGTGCTGTCAAGAAAAGCTGTCGCCGAGTATAGTGATAGCGACAAAGTATGAGCACTATTGATTTTTTTAACAGATTCTAACATGGTTATATCACGTTGTGGTGAGGCCACCAAACAACCAACGCATATTTGAGTCTGCCCAAAGCCTTAAGTGCTGTCAGTCAGCATTCTCTTGCTGAGTTGTTTAACGTGCGTTGATTGATTGATATGTAGGGTTTAACGTGCTAAAACCACCATACGATTATGAGAGACGCTGTAGTGGAGGGCTCCGGAAATTTTGACCACCTAGGGTTCTTTAACGTGCACCCAAATCTCAGCACACGGGCATACAACATTTCTGCCTTCATCGAAAATGCAGGCGCCGCAGCCGGGATTCGATCCTGCAACCTGCAGGTCAGCAGCCGAGTACCTTAGCCACTAGACCACCGCAGCGAAGCTGCTGATAAAATCTTGAGAACGTAATTCTAACCAGCGGGGCGATTTCAAGAAAGTTCATTCAACATACATTAAAGGGTTGACCTCAATTCAAGGGCACAGCTCATTAGTATTCAATCCGGTAAAACCAGAACGTTTGTTGTGCTAAACGCTTGAAATATTTGTTATATGGGGCCTAATCATGGTGTCGATAAGCAGAACGATGACGTTGCGTATTATCTACTACACACGAGCTTCTATGAGGTCGTTAATTCTAATGTGGTGTTTGCCACAGAAGTGGAAGATCCTGTGCAGTGTTTTATGGGCCTCGATAGTAGCCGGGTGTTGGAAGGTAGACACAACCAAACTTTGCTTTGATATTGCTTATGCGTGAACTATTTTACTGTGTAGAAGTGACATTATTGACGGTTGTCAATATTCAAACAAGCTGCTTGTTTTCCAGGATACATACCCCATAGGCTTGGAAGATAACGACCATGTCAGGTCGGAGGCCCTACCGGCAAGTCATCGATGGTGTGCCCAGGTGTCCGTTGGTCATACCAGAAATCTTTCGAAAAGGTCTCTCTTTTCGCGCTGCCAAGGGGGACGTTGTCCAAAGCACCTATCCCAAAAGTGGCACCCACTGGGTTCAGTACCTCACCCAGCTTATCCTGAACGGAGGAACACCCATCAACTCCTACGACGATTTCACCCGCAACCACAGGGCGATCGAGTACGTAGACACCGAAGGTTGGGTGTCGTCGATGCCAGTCAGACTGTTCACGACGCACCTGCCGTTGAGTCGAGACACAATGAACAAGGAGGCCAAGTACGTCTACGTCGCCCGGAACCCGTGGGATGTTTGTGTGTCACAGTTCCGCATGACCAAAGATCTCAACGTCGCGAAGTTCGACGATGGAACCTTCGAAGAGTTTTTCGAACCTTTCGTCGAAGGCGATTTGGGTTACGGGAGCTACTTCGACCATGTGGCGTCAGCTTACGCCCTCAAGGATGAACAGAACGTGTTCTTCGTGACCTACGAGGAGCTCAAAAAGGACACTAGAGGCTCAGTCTTGAGACTGGCTAGCTTTTTGGGTGAGAGCTATCATACAGCTCTTCTGAAAGACTCGCAAATGCTCCAGAACATCCTCGAGTTGTCAAAACCAGAGCGTATGAGAAATGTTATCGTGCTTAATCTCAGCGGAAATGAGACTCAGGAATGGAACAAGCTTTTTGACAACCGGAAGATTACGAGCAAGGAAGGCTACGCTGGAGACAAATCAAAGTACGCTCTGGTCAAAGAAGCCAAGGTGGGAGGATGGAAAGCATATTTTACGCCCGAACTACTCGCCCATTTTGAGAAGAAAGTACTGCAAGAAGGGGACAGGGCCTCATTTATGAAACTGTGGGATGACATTCGCAAGGAAGCTTTTAAATTATCCCACGAGTCTACATAACACCTGTTGTCCTCTATAGTTAAGTTGTAAGCTCCTAGTGAGCAATGCAAGTGATAAAATAGGGAGCACCGAGATGCTTTTGACAGAAATTTTCTTCTGGAATAAATTGAATTGAATTGAATTGAACTTGAGTGAATGTATCCAGCAATGTGAGCATAACAAACTCTCTTTGATCCTCAACAATAATTTCTCCTGAGTTGTACAGCACATTTTTGTGGCTTCCAATTGAGTGTGGCGAAAGTAAGAGCACGCATGCGGTGTCATTACGCATAAAGGTTTACCAATTTGTTTTTTCTCCGTACAAAAGCACGTTGCCACATTAACTACGCATGGCGAAAACTCACTTCTTCTTGTTAGTCATTTACTTGCATGTCTCTGCTGGACTTCAAGGTTGTCACGTTTCAACCCATGGAAGGAACTTTATAATATCACACAACGTGTTATTGCGTGTTTTCAATTTTAATAAGCAGCACATCACCGTTAACAGAAGCACGCTTCCGGCTCATTAACTATGAGCTCCTTCAATTTAAGTGCATGAAAGTGCGCAAAAATGATCTAATTAGCCCCTCAGTTTACGCGTACGAGCTCCGACTAGAGGTTGAGGCGCGTTGGCGAGCTGTCCTCTAATAAACGTAGATTCGTTGTTCTCAAAGGGCACTGCATTCCACATAATATAGATTTTCACATAATGATCGTTTATTATAGTAATAGATTTACCTACATGCCACAAGAATCACAAAAAGTTTGAAAATTAAGACACCTTCGCTCGTGTGTGTGTGCGCCAAACCTAGACGAGCGACGGGACTTTATGTTGTTTTACTGCTATCTTTATTCACTATATATATATATATATATATATATATATATATATATATATATATATATATATATAAATATATATATATATATATATATATATATATATATATATATATATATATATATATATATATATATATATATATATATATATATTGTTACGGGTGAGAGATGTTTATTGTACCGGTGGGATGATAGATGGATGGTTGCAGCCGTCACGCCTGGCACAGAACACATTCACTTCTTCCTCACTTACTTCAACGAAAGTCCCGTATCATTTCTCCGACGATGCCCACTGGGCGAGTTAGTGTCGCGCGTTGTATGGCTTCAACCGGGTGACACGTACGACGTCAGTTTCCCTGGAGCGTTGGCCAGAAGATGTGAGGCGTTTTATCACGTACGTAACGTCGCTAAGGCGCGACAAAACGACGAAAGGGCCTGTATAGCGTATAAAACTTCTAGGCGCGTAAAACTTCAGACAACTAACATAAGAGACAAGGACGAGCGCAGACTTTCAACTGATTTTATTACTACTACGACACACATATATATATTAGAAAGAAGATAAGCAACACACAAAATCAAAAGGCGAAAGGAGAGCAAAAACATCACACAAAATCAAAAGGCGAAAAGAGAGATTGCAAAAACATCACGTGCTCACCCTGGGCCCCCACGTGCCGAATTTAAAAACGCCAATTCTTTCCCAGATAATGCTATCGATGGTTTGCTGATACAGCTACCTCGAGCAATTGCTGCAGCTTCAATTACAAGTCTTGTGCCTTCATTAGGGTGGGACGCGAGAACCCTTGTCTGTTCGAACAAAGGCTGGCATCCACATTCGGAACAATGAGCGGCCAAAAAACCGTCCCGTCCTGCATTTCTTACTTTCTGGCAATGTTCTTGAAGTCTTACATTGAGGCACCTGCCCGACTGACCGACGTACTCAAGTCCACAAGACAAAGGTACGCCATAAACAATCCCTGTTGCACACTCAGCAAACTGGTGAAGCGTGGAATTGTAAAGGCATGTTTATATAACGCTTTAACAAAATCTTGCTTCCACTCAGTCCAGCGAAGTTTCGACAGGCAGATTCTCCGTCTAGAGGCAGCGGGCTATCCCGGTTCGTTGCTAGTTTCTGTGTGTGAGAAGCTGCGCAGACAATCAAGGGCCGGTAACGATGGGGACGTTTTACAAGAAGCAACTCCCAAGAGGGTGGCGGTGATACCGTATCTACATGGTATCTCGCATAAACTCAAGAAAATAGGCCAGAGAGCGGGCGTGTCAGTGGTCTTTTCCGCACCGAATAAATTGTCAAAATTATCTGTCCAAACAAGCCCCGTAGGAACCACTACGAGTAGCTGCAAAATTAAGCACCGAAAGAAGTTTGTTGAGTGTGCAACAGGGATTGTTTATGGCGTACCTTTGTCTTGTGGACTTGAGTACGTCGGTCAGTCGGGCAGGTGCCTCAATGTAAGACTTCAAGAACATTGCCAGAAAGTAAGAAATGCAGGACGGGACGGTTTTTTGGCCGCTCATTGTTCCGAATGTGGATGCCAGCCTTTGTTCGAACAGACAAGGGTTCTCGCGTCCCACCCTAATGAAGGCACAAGACTTGTAATTGAAGCTGCAGCAATTGCTCGAGGTAGCTGTATCAGCAAACCATCGATAGCATTATCTGGGAAAGAATTGGCGTTTTTAAATTCGGCACGTGGGGGCCCAGGGTGAGCACGTGATGTTTTTGCAATCTCTCTTTTCGCCTTTTGATTTTGTGTGATGTTTTTGCTCTCCTTTCGCCTTTTGATTTTGTGTGTTGCTTATCTTCTTTCTAATATATATATGTGTGTCGTAGTAGTAATAAAATCAGTTGAAAGTCTGCGCTCGTCCTTGTCTCTTATGTTAGTTGTCTGAAGTTTTACGCGCCTAGAAGTTTTATATGGATTACCAACTAGCCCAATCCCACACTTTACTTACTGTATAGCGGGCCAGAAACTCTTGATACAAACCGCTCTTGCGATTCAGAGTCCACAGCCATACCATATCACCTTCGCTGTATGACACATTTCGATGTCGCTTATCGTAGCGAGCCTTTGAACGGTCTTGGGCTGCAAAAGTGCGGAACGCGCGATGCGCCGTGCCTCCTCTGCGTGACAGTGTCTCTGCAAGGGATGAGTTTTCTTGCCCTGAAAACGGGAGAATTGTGTCGGGGGTAGGACGTGGCTCACGGATGTAGAGAAGGTAAAACGGGTTAAAGCCGGTGGTCTCTTGTAGCGCGGTATTGTAGGCGTAGGTCATAAACGGTAAAACTTCGTCCCAGTTTTTATGCTTCGAATCAACGTACATAGCGAGCATGTCAATGAGCGTCCTGTTGACACGCTCAGTCAAACCGTTGGTCTGTGAATGGTATGAAGTGGCGTGCCGAAACTGGGAAGCAGACCGGCGAATCAACTCTTCCACGACGTCGGCTACAAACTGCCGGCCACTGTCGCTGATGATGGCACGAGGGGACCCATGCCGGAGAATGATGTAGCGTAGCAGGAAGTCACAAACGTGATCGGCTGTTGCGGCTGAGATCACTGCGGTTTCTGCATACCAAGTAAGGTGGTCTACACAGACTATAATACAGCGGTTCCCAGTGATAGGTCGTGGAAAAGGGCCTATCAAGTCAATACCGACGACCTTAAAGGGAAAACATGGAGGCGGTATGGGATGGAGTAATTCTGGCGGCGCACTTGTTGGATTCTTGTACCGTTGACAATGCTCGCAGCTGGTCACGTATTTAGCTGTAGCCTGACGCATGCGGGGCCACTAGAAACGTTTCAGTGTGCGGTGATAGGTCTTGGCGAACCCCATAAGCCCAGGTGTTGGATCGTCGTGCAAGCTTGCAGCACGTTGGGTCGCAATGATTTGGGGACAAACAAAAGTAGGCGGGTCCCCTTTGCAGCGAAATTTTGCTTGTAAAGAATGCCATCCTGCATGACGAATGGGCTCTGATGCGGCTTATCGACGGCAGATGAGAAAAAAGGAGTCATACTGCGGTCCTGACGTTGTTCTGTACGGAACGCTTCCAAATCTAGAAAACGTGAGTCAATAGCGGCCAGACAGTCGTCTAAATTGTCGGCGTTGCATTCAGTCGTAGGAAGGGGAAGTCACGATAGGCAGTCAGCATCCGCATGACAGCGGCCCCTCTTGAAGCAAGCATCAGTCATATTCTTGCAAACGGGGTGCCCGTCGTGCAAGACGACCGGTTGGATCCCGTAGACCACTGAGCCAACAAAGTGAGTGGTGGTCAGTAACGATGGAGAATCGGTGGCCGTAAATGTACGAGCAAAGCTTATGCACGGCGAAGACAGCTGCCAGACATTCTTGCTCTGTAACAGTGTTATTGCGCTCAACTTTACTCAAAGAACGGCTCGCGTAGGCAATGACATGTTCGGCGGCACCATGACGCTGAACTAATACTGCGGTGATACCAATTCCGCTTGCGTCTCTGCGAACTTCAGTTGGGGCTGATGCGTCGTAATGACGAAGAATAGGCCCAGAAGTGAGTAGAAGCATCAACTGCGAAAATGATGACTTGCACTCTTTCGTCCACTTGAAGGGTACGTCTTTGTTGAGCAGATAAGTAAGAGGCTAAGACATTGGCGAAGCTAGGAACAAACCGCCGGAAATACGAACACAACCCCAGGACGCTTCTCAGTTCTCGTAGTGAGCATGGTTGAGGAAAAGTGCTGACCGCGGTGATTTTGCGGGGATGAGGCCGAGCGCCGTGTTTGTCTACGAGATAGCCAAGAACTAGTTTCACGATCACCAAAATGAAACTTTTTGGAATTCAAGGTAGGTGCTGCTTTCTCAAGGCACGTGAGAACGACATCAAGTCGACAATTGTGTTCTTCCAACGTGCGGCTAAAGATTACAACGTCATCAAGATAGCAAAGACCTACTTCCCATTTTAAACCACGGAGAACTGTGTCCATAAAGCGCTCAAACGTGGCTGGAGCATCACATAGACCAAATGACATGACGTTAAATTCAAATAAACCATCTGGAGTTATAAAAGCCGTTTTTTCTTTATTGGCAGAGCGCATAATGATTTGACAATATCCAGACCTTAAGTCTACGGAAGAAAAGTACGAAGCAGAGTGCAAACAATCGATAACGTCGTCGATGCGGGGCAGCGGATATACGTCTTTTTTTGTAACTGAGTTTAGCCGCCGGTAATCTACACAGAATCTTCAAGACCCATCCTTCTTTTTTACAAGTATAACTGGTGCTGCCCAGGTGCTAGGCGACTCTTATATAACTTTCTTAGACAGCATTTCTTCCACCTGCTGAGCAATAATTTTACGCTCCGATGGAGATACTCTGTATGGTCTCTGACGAATGGGATGGACGGAACCAGTATCAATCGCATGACGAGTGCGTGAAGGCGGTGCAGAAAATCTACGGCTATTGAGTGCGAAATCAAAACCGGGTGCATGGTTGGAGAGGATCCGAACTAACGCTTGCCTCTTATCTGGTGATAGCGACTCATTCACCATATCTATTAGTATGTCATCACTAGGACAAGCCACATCAGACGCATTTTCTTTTTTTTTTGTAGTCGCTAATGACTGTAATGTTAGCGTTGCTCCTGACGTCAAACTCAAACGCAGCCAGCCTCATTCCAGCAGGCAGTGCAATAGGCTCGAAAATGGAGTTGACTACTTATACCAACACTTTGCCATTACTTGTAGAAATCACGCTGTGCGGCGCAACCACATCCTTCTTCGCACAGTTCAGCTGGATTTGGTGAAATATAACGTCAACGTTATCTGCTGTGATACCACAAATATTCACAGACACTTGAACTATCGATTGGGCCGGTAAAACTATGGCATCAACGACTGCGATAGTCTGTTGGCATCACATGGGCTCTTCACAAAAACCAGACAATAAAACTTCACCAGCTGCGCAATCCACAGTGGCTCCACATTCTTTCAAAAAGTCTATCTCCAGGATAACGTCTTGAGTAGAATTGGGAAGAACTGCAAAATCTGCCTTAAACAATTTAGCGCCAAAACTAACAGTTGCAGTACAAACTCCTACTGGGCGCAACGGTTCTCCCCTCATTGCACGAAACGTTGTCTGGCATCCCCAAGAGAACATCACTTTCTTGCAAAGACGAGTCTTAAATTTTCTGCTCATGGCGGAAACAGTTGCTCCTGTGTCGACTAACGCGGGCACGGGGACACCATCTATAAGAACACTGACCCTATTTTGTAGCATGGAAACTGGCGGAGGCATATCTGTACGCAGTAAAAATGTCCGGCGACCTCACCTACATCAGCCGTAACGTCTAGTTTTCTGGCGGAGGAGGAGAAATCAGACGCCGACGACCTGGTTATGGTGACCGATGCTGGCGGGAGGAGGCTGGTGGCGTCACACTCCGCACAGAAGCCGGCGAATCGCTGCGGAAGGTCTGTTGGAAGTCTGTTTGGTAGCAGCCGTTGGGTGGCCAGCGATAGTTTCTCCGAGAACTTGCGTCTGTCAGGATGCCGGGGGTCGTTGATACTACGGCAGCGGTGACCGATGCCACTCTGAGAAGAAGCCGGCTATATGTCCACGAACGCCGCAGTAAAAGCACACAGGTGCTTCACGCCCCAGTCGCTGCTGAAGATGGTCCGCGGGATAATCTTGCCACGCTGCCCTATCGGGGGTGACCTTTGCACGGAGTCGTTTCGCGGATCAGACATATAGGCATGACGACGCAACTGTACCGGCGTCCTTGAGTCGACGAAGCCTGCAGCGTTGATGGACGCAGGCGGGGGGCCGCATGGCATATAAGAACCATGGTCGTGTGCTATCGACGGCGCAGCAGCGTCCCGCCGATCAAGTTCTTCCCGCACTATCTCTCGTATTGTTGACGCCAGATCGCTGGGTGGAGGGACTACGTCGATGCTTGCGACCGTTGTGACGTTGGGGAGTCTACCAAATTTTGCTGAAATGCACCGAGCTTTAAGGGCCTCAAATGTTCGGCAATGTCGGATGATGTCATTGGCCGACTGCAAGTCATCCTTTCCTATAAGGTAGTGATAGATATCCTCCGCAATGCCCTTGACCGACCTTATCCTCATCAGTCATTAGTGGGTCCACAGTCTTGCAAAGCTTGAGAACTTCTTCAGTATACATCGTACTTGTCTCCCCAGGGACTTGAACACGTTGGCTCAGGGTCTGCTCAGCACGCTTCCTTATCGTGGTCGGATCTCAAAACACTTCTTTGTTTCGTCCACAAAATTCGCCCACGTAGTCGAATTCTCCTCGTTATTCTCGTACCACATCAACGCGGTTTCCTCAAGAAAAAGTGGTACGTAGTTGCGCTGGCTGGTTATACAGACTCACCCACCGATAGTGCTTGAGCCATTCATCGACGTCCTCTCCAGGTTTTCCAGAGAACGGGCGCGATTCCCTGTAATGGTGTCCATAGGTGTCAAACGCAGCTGGTTGAATTTCACCGTCAGGGTTCATGATGACTGGTAGCGGTGGAAGTCCTGCAGGTCTACGGCTCCGGCGAAGCTCCAGGGGTGTGTCTCCCGCCGTACTTGTGATGATGTTTGATGTTTTGTGGCACAAGGAACATTTCACAGCCAAAGAGCGCCAGTTACCTTTACGAAAAATATGGACAATGATAGCGATAAACGGCTGTATAAGGGCCATAAAATTCCTCGCGGTAAGGCGGGTAAAACATACAAGTAATAAAATCATGACCATGCCGTGAAAGGTGTGTGTGGTGCGAATAGATGACAAAAGTTGGTGATAATAAAAACGATGGTGGACATGTATGGCATTAGCACAAGTGCCTCACTCGTTCATACCCTTGCGTCCAAGGGACGTGAGGCAAGTGCTTTGTTGTGTAGCCACCGCAGCGAAAACCTCCCTGAAGAGGTCATGCTACGGAATGCCCGGGTATATGATATGAAAACTATGAATTCATTTTAAAAACGCTAACAATGATTTGTGACTAAAAAGCGGTTCCCTGCCGACGAACATTGCAGGGTGTAAAGGTATATGTTGTCGGTAGGGTAATGGAAGGTGTTGTTTTCTTAGAGTGTCCAATTGTTTGCACTGAATTAAAATCTGAAGAACTGTTAGTGCTTCACCACATCTGTCACACAATGGTGGATCGCCACCGGAAAAAAGATATGAGTGTGTCGTGTATGTTTGTCCTATCCTGAGCCTCGTTAATTTTACCTCTGTATGACGTGATTTTAATACTGGTGGCCAATAGCCAAGGTGTGGCTTGATAACGTGTAATTTGTTGTGTATGTGTCTATCCCACTTGCTCTGCCAGTAGTCCCTGAGCTTTCGTTTGAGAGACGGCTTGAGATCAAGGGCCGGGATTGATGTGGGTGTAGTGGCGGTGCTTTCGTGGACGGATGCAGCAAGCGGATCCGCCATCACGTTGCCTTGAATCTCACGGTGCCCTGGCACCCAGCACACTACAACATGTTGGTTGAGTGTGTAGAGTGTGCATAAAATGGAGTAAAGTGAGACGAGGACAGGGTTTTTTGTTTTTAAGACTGTGCAGAGCCGTTACCACACTGAGGGAGTCTGTATAAATTACTGCTTTTTGTATTTGTAATTGTTGGATATGTTTAGCTGTCACAAGTATTGCGTAAGCTTCCGCTGTGAACCGCCGTACTTGTCCGGTGCTCCAAGGCGTTACCCAGCATTATATATAAGAGAAAGAAGTATATACCCAAGGGCTCGTTTTTTTGTGTTTCGACACAATATAACGAGATCCAAAAGACAATAATGCACAGGAATGTATAGGGGAAGTTATTAGAACCATTGTAATGTAAATAAGAAGAAAGAAAAGTGGGTGAAAAAATAACTTGCCGTGAGCAGGAATTGAACCTACGACCTTCAAATAGAGCATCAAACTCGTTAGAAATCATATATTTATCTTGCAGTCAACCGAATTCCCCTTACGCTCTAGATAAGTATTTGCCGTGATCATGCCAGTTATAATTGTGATAAGTAATTTTTGCAGAATATAGTAAAAAGCTACTACTAGCCGACCTACACTTACTCCCTACGTCCTTCATGGTGAAAGTGTTTTGGTTATCATCGTCCTCTTTTTTTCATCGTCTGTCTTTTGATTATGTTTTGGTAGCACAATGGCCATATCAATTTCAGTAATCTCGACTGCATCCAAATCATAGGGTCGCAGATGCGGCTGAACGGCGTCTTTCAGTAAACCAAGTATTCGTCGAGGTAGACTAATGAACAATAAAAAGTGTGAACTGCCACTGCTATGTAACGCGCAGTGTTCTACACCAGATACACAAAACTCTGAATGCGTGCGGCGTTGTTACAAGCAAAACATCTCGATGTTCGTTCTTACATTCCCAACATATCGACTGAACACTGTAGAACTAACAGTGCGAATGGGCAACCGGATGTGACCAAAGCGCACCTGTAACCTGCCCGTGGTCGTCGAAGAGCCGGTGACGTTCAGTCTAGACGTTGTCCAGGCCTCCTCCATGTCTCCTGCTTCTGCGGCGCGACGGGAGGTAGTTGGAAACAGAAACTGGGGAAGCCTCGCGCCGCGGGCAAGTTCGAAGCGTTGTACGCTTTGAGGGCGTGAATTTCGCGCTAAACTTGACGGCGTCAGCACATTGCGAGGAGAGAGCAATACTGATGCTGAGTGCCGAGTTTGGTCGCCTCAGCGACCGTTCCTCGCCAGCGGGTGTTATTTCTTTGTTACGCGCTCATGCTGCGGCGTTCGCGTGGTTACCTTGCGCAGGCACTGCGCGGTGCTCCCGACCAGGTTGCAGAAATTAGGTGCCTTTCTCATCTTCTAACCACTACAACCACCACCACCACCACCTTGCGTGCATGCGTCGCTGGCATTCTGCATAGAGAGAAAATTTTGGAGTGGAAGTCAAAATGAATGTTTGATTCAATTCTAGCAATTTATTATTTAGGGTTGCTGACCGGTTACGGTTTACACAATTGATGCTATGTCAGTGCTGTAGTTTTTCCCTTTAGAGAAAGTGACGTCAGGTCTTGTTTCTCCCGCTTTCAGGAATATATCATACTGATGCGTGCCCTACTGCACATTAGATAGAAAAGAAAACTTAGGCACGAGACGCCAGCATGCACATGGGCGGCGTCAACGGCGTCGCCGACGCCTGATATGCGAGTAGGTGTGATTATAAAATGCTCGACATTTAATAAAAACACACAGCCCAATACAGAAGCAAAATCAGAATGTCGCATTCTGCGCTCACGGGTTACACGCAAATGGGTCACTTTCTTGTTCCTTTCATGGAAATGCCCCTGGTTTAATTTGGATGACTTTAGGAGAATCATTACAGGCGCGCTGACATAATCACAGCTGCGACGTGGTTTTATTGCTTTTAAGAACGAAGCTTTTTATAGCATCACCTGGTCGGTCGTCCACTTCTATCCAGCGTACCCAGCATATCCACGTAGTGACTGATATGATGAGTGGAGCGAAGCATCTGTCCGTCCTTTGCGTGCTGTAGCGCAATAGGAGTCGACCGACGCATGGACGAACGAATGCACGGACGGACAGACGCTTCACCCCACTAATCATTCAGTCCGTGCATAGGCTCTAACTTCGTTTATTCATCCCTCAAGCGCCGAACAGCGTTTCGCTTGCCATCCATGTCCCACTGAACGTTCCTCATATATAGGGAAAACTAGTTGTGGCAAGCACGGCTGGACAGCCGACGTGGTGGCCTTAGAACCGAAGAACGCTTCTAAGAAGCAATAAAACCACATCGTGGCACTGCTGTGATCACGTTAGGGCGTCTACAAGAATTCTCAAAACAGCGTTACAATGAAAAACAGCGCTAGTTCAATGAGAGCAAGAAGAATTCATTGATTGATTGATGGTTTTAACGTTCCGAAACCACTTTATGATTATGAGAGACGCCGTAGTGGAGGGCTCCAGAAAATTCGGCCACCTGGGGTTCTTTCACGTGCACCCAAACTTGAGAACACGGGCCTACAGCATTTCCGCATCCATCACAAATGCAGCCGCCGCAGCCGGAAGGCGAGTACCTTAGTTACTACACCACCGCGGCGGGGCAGAAGAATTTATTCAATCGGGTGTAAAAAGTAATTCATGTAGGTAGAAGGCTCCAGTCACCTGACCTTGCTTGCGGATTGGGCTGCCATTTTTTTTCTTCTTTGCTGGTGCCACCCCCCCTCCCTTCTATACTGTCCGTGAACTTCGAACTATAGTTTCGAGCACATGCGGATCTCTTGCAGAGGCATCGCAATTTTAACTGCTGTAATATGAGCGGCGCCAAACTACAGCGAAATAAAAAGTCCATTCGGAAATAAAACGCCCCCGCATTGACTTTGCCTCTCGTACTCCTTGACCTCACATTTTCAAACGAACACAAAGCTATATAGAATCGCAAAACCATTTTTTTTTCTCGTCGCATATAAGCTTCGCCAACAGCGCGGCAGCCTATTCGACCATGGAGTTACTGTATATGCTACCTTTAGGTACCTAAAGGTAGCATATACAGTAACTAAAGGTAGCATTGGGATGGCCGGAGAGAACCACGCAGCGCACCCGCAATCTCGGATTACATGTCCACACTTCACCTCTTCGGCCAGTTCCCGCCAGGCGGCGACTGTGCTCGATCTCACGACTAATACTATAGTGCCTAGAATATACTGGCTAGTGTGCCATCCACGGCCTTCTAGGTGGCTCCAGATTGAACGAATCCCGGCGGATGACGCGTGGGGCGCTGCAGCGTGGGTGGGTGCCGCGGCACCACCCGCTTCTCGTAGCCCACTGTGCTTTCGCAGCATACGTGAGAAGGCCATTGAAGGTTTTGTTTTTATATAACCATGTAGTGCTATCATCACCATCATCATTTTTTCCATCACCGCGCCGCGTCTCTCGCGCAGCTGGCGCGAGCTCGAGCTGCGCGAGAATTAGAACGAGCTCACGTACCTGGCGCGTCGGACGTGGACAGCCACCGCGGCTCCTCTTCAGGCGTACAATAAAGTGGCGAGATCGGCACGGCCCCGTCGGCCGCCTTCGACGTCATCTCAAGTCTCTCCTCTCTCGTCGCTACATTGGTGACCCGGAGAACACGCCTTTCGCCGAACGGCCCACTGCCATGTTCCCGCAACTCTGCCCGCCAGTGCCGCCGTTCCAATCGACCTACCCCAAGCTATGGTTTATGCAGCTCGACGCCGTTCTTGCGGTGAATGGCATCACGGACCAGCTGCTGATGCACGCCATTCTTCTCGACGCCCTACCGGTAGAGTTGCGCCATCTCGCTGCCACTTCAAGCACCAGTCCGCAGCCTTACGATGCCCTCTGCACTGCGGTGCTCGCCCGCAGCGGCAACACATACCATCCGCTTCCGTTTACCCGCACCAGGCAGGTTTCCCCGGCGTCGCAGAGCAAGGTACGAACCGGTCCGCAGCCCTCCATTGACCGCTACCTCGGTACCCCGGCTTCGACTACTTCTACACCCGATCCGGTCGCAGAAACATCCACTCCTGCACCTGATCACGACCGCGAGGTAGAAGACTCCCCCACTGCGACTGACCTTCCCTCCGAGAGGTACATTCCCTCAGAGCCCCCGTGCAGAGCTTCATCACACGTACCTGCTACCTGCACGTTTTCCAAGAAAGCGACGGCACGCGACACCGTGGCCCTCGCCGTTTCCGCGACCACCAGCTCAGACGTCTCGGCCTCCTCCTCGCCGCAGCTGCTGGTCAGCTCCTCGACGGTGCCCCCTACCGCTCCGCCACCTGCCACTGGTGCCAGCAAGGGCCTGCCGGGTGCCTCGCCACATTCCACTCGCACCTACCCGGCCAGCAGCCGACCACACTCGGCGTCCCCGCTCCCCGCCCCTGTCCCTGTCTCTGTTTCGTGGTCTACGACGAGCCCCAGCGCCGTGCCTTCGCGGAGCCAGAGCCTGCCCTCAATGCTCGCCCGCAATGGCCTCACGTACCAACCGCTTCCAGGGGCCCGCGACTTTGGGGTTGTCACTGCGTCGCAACGTGTGCTACCAACCGTGGCCCCACCAGACTCCATGACGGCCACCTTGCCGCCCGCCTCGGAGCCTGCCACAGGTGACCTTTCACCCGTTATTGACCTCCCGACTTCCTCTCTTCCGGCCACTATCGACGCGTGTCCCGCGTACGAACTGCCTACACCATCTGTCGAGCCAACTGAACTATCTACGACATCTGTCGAGCCAACTGAACTGTCTCCGACCCCTGTCGAGCCAACTCAACTGCCTACGACATCTATTGAGCCAACTGAGCTGCCTACGACGTCTGACCAGCCAACTGAACTGTCTATGACGTCTGGCAAGTCAACCGACCTAACTACAACCACTGTGGAGCCAACTGAAAGCATGGGAACAAGCACTGCTACCAGTCCACCAGCGTCGAATACCTCGACAGTGACTGAGGCGACAACTGAACCCGTCTTCCCTGCACAGCCTCCCATGACGCCATTTCCCGTGGTCTGCGCATTCGGCACGGCGACGAACGAGTCGCAGCCGCTGTCTGCGGACGGCGTGTGTGACTACACCTTCTACGACGGCCTCTACGACACGGGCCCGTTTGACACGCTTTACAGCCCGCATTTTAGTGCACCAGTTGAGCACGTTCTCAGTCACGCGTCGCTTCACAGCGTCACTGAGTACGGCCTCTCTTTCGCCTACAGAAACGCATCACAAGTGGCGCGAGACCTCGAAATTCCAGAGGTGCTTTCCACGATTGAAGACCTCTGGGACCGAGCCATCCGTCATTACGGATTTCTTTCCATCGAGCGCTTACTTCTTCGTCCACTGCGCAACTCTCAGTGTCGCCCACCAGAGACCCACTGGTTCCCGATGGTCACTACACGTTGACAAACTGGACTTGCCAAAGGAACACTTTATGGACTGCCGTTCATGTACATAGCATTTGTCACCCTCTTTCTTTTTTTCATATGCGTTCAAATCGCGCAAAGCGCTAGGGGGGGGAGCCCTGTAGTGCCATCATCCCCATCATCATATTTTCCATCACCGCGCCGCGTCTCTCGCGCAGCTGGCGCGAGCTCGAGCTGCGCGAGAATTAGAACGAGCTCGCGCACCTGGCGCGTCGGACGTGGACAGCCACCGCGGCTCCTCTTCAGGCGTGCAATAAAGTGGCGAGATCGGCACGGCCCCGTCGGCCGCCTTCGACGTCATCTCACGTCTCTCCTCTCTCGTCGCTACAACCACATCGGTTACTCTTTTCTCATGTTAAAAAGTGACCAGAGGTTTAAGCGTTTGTTTTAATAAAAAAATTGCAGCATATCCACGGAGCGAATGATGGAGAGTGGGGCGAAGCATCCGTCCGTCCATTCGTTCTTGCTTCCGTACGTCCATCTGTGCGTCCGTCCCTGCGTTCGTCCACGCACCCGCTCTGGCGTCCGTCCATGCGTCCATCCGTCCGTGCAGCCATCCGTGCGTGCGTCCATGCATCTGTCTGTGTGTCCGTTCGCCCACCTATTCAACACTTCAAGTACCACCATCTCGCATCTTTTCATCATATATTCCTCATATAGAAACACCGCCATCCAGTGGACATTTCAAGGGCTGAACGAGAAGAGGCACACGCACACTTTCTTACGGCTCGCGCTTCGTGTCTACTTCCCACCTTTAACCACCTCGAGTTCATGATATATACTAGTTCACTGTATTCATGGCACTGTGGCCCAACGCTCGCTAAACTTTTTTTAAAACCAAGGAGGTTACGCCCAGCGAGTATAACGTAGCGACCCTTTCTTGTCAGATAGTGCTCAATGTACATGCCACTGGCTGCTTAGGGTGAATGAGAGACAGGAAGATTCGGCTTTTAGTTAACGTGCACGCTGCGAATTTTTTATTGTTCAACAACGCACAGAAGAAATCTTCCACCGGCACCACCTTGAAGGTCAAAATGTAAAACTGGTTACACACTACGACTACTATTACTACCACTACTACGAGGAACGAACGGGTGGCACGTTCAGGAGCTTCGACCCTAAAATACGTTTACCAAGAGCTTTCCGCTTCGGTGCAAAGCTCGAAGTAGTCAGGCTCATCGAGCATCGAACTGTGGCAGCTGGTTCAACGCAAACAAAGGGAAAATGTTACCGGTATTGTAACGATGCGTGCAGCATTTTTTGTGCGATGCAAACTTGGTCTGCTTTGTTTTAACGAAGTACAATAATAAGGGTGTACATATAGGTGCGCCGGCAAAACTGTGTCTTAGAGCGGTACGTGGGGCAGTAGCCGCTTACACTCGAGCTCTAGAAACTTCTATGGTGACCTCAACTACTGTGATTACGCGCTTCGTCGTGTCTCCGGTAAGGGAGACAAAAATAGGCCAGAAGACCCTCTCTTTCCTCTTGTAATAAATAGCCACTTATATGCTTTTAGAACTGAGCTCTGTTGTCTTAATTGGCTAAAAAGGCGGCCACTTGATATGGTTACCTCATGCCGTTTCTTTCTTAAATAGCAGTATTACAAGAAATTTAAGAAACATAGCATATATTAACACACACTTTATTGAAACAAAACACCAAGACTTACACATGACAACACTACACCTATATGAAGTAATGAATAATTATTCAACATATCAGCGGCACAGCGAAGGAGAGAAATTGTAGGGGGTTTGGAATGGGGAGTTCTCTCGCTTGTTTTGCGCCTGTCGTGTCTCTTGCTCTTCCGAGTGTATTAGTGCTATGCCACAATTTGAAGCATATATGAGTAATATATCTAGCGCAAACACCCACATCTGCAAAATTTATTCGCCGTACAGCCTTTTGTATTGAAGTGATGCATAGAGAGGCCTGGAAAACGGAATCATATAGGGAAAATATATAGGAAAACATATAGTATGGCAAGAAAAATACAACAAAAAAACTAAAAAGAAAGCGAGAGAAAGAGATAGAAATACGATGCACGAAGTTTAGAAAAGAGAAAAAAAAGATTACCAGAAAAAAATGATAGCGAGAGCGCAAGAAAGAAAGCAATTAATTAAACAGACACAAAATATGCATACACAAATGATATAAAAATATGAAAAAACGAAGGAAGAAAGAACGAAAAAATCGCAAACCTTAGCAAAACATGAAAGCCTACAGAGAACACGTAGACGGGGACGAAGAAAGAATAAAGACGAAATATAGCGATGCGCATATCTTGAGTGTTCTTCCTTCGTCCCCGTCAATGTGTGCTGTGTAGCCTTCCATGATGCATCATCAGCTAGCCTATCAAGCCATTCATAGCAAAACAGCAACCGCAAGGACTATACCTCAATTGGTTCCCACCAGTTTCACTGTTTCTTTGGCATTGGCCATATATGGGTGCGAGATGCGCTAATTTTTTTCCCGGAAAAAAAAAAGACGTGGTTCTCAAGGAGTACTTACTGTGACAATTTTGTTTGCATGAAGCCACAACCCACAAAGAGCTGTTTTTATAGCTAAAAGATGCGGCCTCAGCGATACGCGTGAGGACTCCTTGATTTTTTTCGGATACTCTGCAGTACGGCGTATGGTGGCTAGAATGCAGAAGCAACAATTGCCTTAAGGCAAATGGAGCCTTTTCGAAGTGCATTATGTCAATGAGTAGGACGTGGTGGTGTTATTCACTTCACTTTCATAATAAGCGTAAGCTAGCATTCTTGCTGGCATGGATCGACACTCTCAGTCGATGCGGCAGGCATGTGCGGTTCATAGATGTACGAGGACGACATTCAGTGGTGGGCGTTCAGTTTCAAAACTTTGCGCACTAGCTATTTCGGATTCTCAGGTTGTTGTGGTGCACTCTTCAAGTTCAGGACACAAGAATCTTCGACGGCCAAGCTCACTTTGGAGTGCTGATGCGGCGCGCGCTTTGCTGAAATGTCTACAGAGACAAATTTGTTTTGTTTTTTGTCGTTTTGCTGGTACTACGGTTACCATTCGCTCAGAATATTAGGGAATATTGTGGGTGCCACATCAGGTTCGAGGCGTGGCTTGTCGTGGAGGATCTTGCTCAACACGCCGTTCAGGGTGATGGCAAGCACGTGCTCGATAAAACTCTCAAAACATTTTTCACAGAGCACAGCAGTTGGTGACAGTCTCCTGTCCGCTTCTTTATCCTTATGTCCCATTCCGCGAGACGTGCTTCGTCTGATGGTGTCATGAATAATGATAGTCGCTGTTTGTTCGAACGGTATAACCAGTTGTACAAAACGAAACAAAGCAAGTCCTTTTCGTCGAACGCGTTGGTTTCGACATTCAATATTCACCACATAGTTACCGCTGTGGGAGGCACAGAAACACAACGACCACTCACTCACCCTTCGACGACAAGAGCGACGTACACACAACACGGCAATAACACTGAAAACATGAACAACAAAAATCCACGCAACCGCTGCGAATCGGCTGTGTGGAGCAGACGACACACCCTGTTGGCACTTGGCAGCCTCCCCCCCCCCCCCCCTGTGGGCACCGCGAGCATTCATTAAAATCACTGCCATCCTCATTCATTGAAAAGAGCTGGCGAACGGCGCTCTGCCCAGTATATTCTAGGCACTATACTGATTCTATAGTGTACTGGAATATGGGGTAGTGTGCTCAGGCGCCCTCTCTCGCTATGCATCGCGTGAAGCGGCGCACGCGGACAAAAAACCAGTCTGCAAGGCAGCACTGCCATAGTCGCTGACTGTCTCCTGTCCGCTTCTTCAACGGGCCTGATCAACGGGTCGATTAGCAGCTCTTTGTTCGTATATAGTGTCACTGAGGCAATGCACGATTTTGAGAGCTATTCGTAGCTATTCCGTGCAAGGCAAGCCTAGTACTTGACGTACTTCACGTCGGTAAGACTGGCACATGGAAAAAGGAAAAACTAAGGATGCATTGTGAGAAGTGTGGCGGAAGTGACGTCAAACTCATGGGGCAAACAAACCGGTATGGGGCAAACAAAACAGCAGACGCTCCGCGGCGTGCTCTCAGCGCTGCTTCGCTTATATAGTCCCGGCGTTAACTTGACGCGTATTGCACGGTTAGCATGCATTAAAGTGTTGCGAGCACACCTTTCCGAGACTGTTCGTGCGTGGCAGGCCCGAGCGCGGCGTGCCGAAATACTTCATGGAGTGTTTATGTGCAACGGCACAGAAAGCACCGGTAGGTGTCGCAATGAAAATCATTCAGCCTCTGCATTATCGGATTTGAACTCACCCGGTAGTAACTTACGCGTTCTGCTCGCCGCAAGGCCTTTTTTTTTCTCTCTCGTAGCCATATTTTCTGATCTACGGGCCGATTAGCAGCTCTTTGTTCGTATATAGAGTCACT
Source organism: Rhipicephalus microplus (assembly GCF_043290135.1). Taxonomy (NCBI): domain Eukaryota; kingdom Metazoa; phylum Arthropoda; class Arachnida; order Ixodida; family Ixodidae; genus Rhipicephalus; species Rhipicephalus microplus. The sequence goes on from NW_027464594.1 coordinate 1,757,348, forward strand.
GAAGCGATGCACGATTTTGAGAGCTTGCTTCGTAGCTATTTCGTGCAACGCCGGCCTAGTACTTGACGTACTTCACGTCGGTAAGAAGGCACAGCTGTATTGTATACGTGATCGTGCACGTAAATTGTGTATTTTCAGTGCGCACACAACCAAGCCGCAGTGAGCGCACACCGTACATTGCATACACACTTATTCCGGTAACAGGAAAAGTTTATTGCCCTTCCGTATGAACGACACAACTTCTAAAAACGCGACACGATGCCTACAACACTAAAAACGACCGTTCGCGTGTATTCTCAGTTGACACAATGAGTAAGAACCAACGGAGCGTACAGCTGAGAGCTCCGCATGCAAATTACATCAACAGTGAAGCGAACATGCGTGAAAAGCGCCGCCAGGTACATCCGGTGGTGCACGCGATTCGCACCGAGTATACACTACAGCTGGGCATCGCAGAGCTTTTTTTTTTTTAAACACGCAAAAGAAGCAGCACTCGTCGATTGACTCGCTGCCGGCAGAGAACACAGCTTCTAAGGCCACTGCGGCCGCTGGTCGCCGGAAATCGCGAAGTGTTTATCTGCTTCTCCGCTAGGAGCTAGTGCGGGTGTTTGCGATGCAAGCAAGATTAGCAATTAAGCAACGTAGAATAGGTAGGCTTGCTTCAGGAGCTCACGAGAATACACGAAAATCAGGGAGTACAAGGTGATATGGGATGGACATCATTTGAAGGCAGGGAAGCTAGCAGCAAGATAAAAATTGAGAAGCGATTGAGAGAAATGGGGGAGGAGCGTTGGGCTAGGAAGGTTTTCAGCAACTTGTACATGAAGAATTTCGATACAAAATGGAGGAAGCGAACCAGGAAATTGACTGGTAAATACTTAAAAAACAGTAGGTGGCCAAACCAAAAAGACCTATCGGTTAAGAAGAAAGTGAAGGAAACGCAGACTGACAAGTGGAGAATCGGCATGATTAAGAAGTCCGCACGAGAGATCTATCGAACTATTAAGCAGGAAATTGCCAAAGAAAGAATCTATGATAATACTCGGGGTAATTCTCTACTGTTTGAGGCCAGGACGGGAGTATTGCGAACCAGGACATATCGGGTCAGATACGAAGGGGTAGACACAGTATGCAGTGTGTGTGAAGAGGAAGAAGAAACTGCCGAACACTTGATAATGTTCTGTAAAGGGCTTCACCCTATAGTTCAGGATGATGGCGCAGAGTTTTTCAAAGCACTGGGGTTTAGGGACAGGGAGGGCAAAATAGACTTTAAGCGGGTAGACTTAACTAGAAGGAGGTTATCTGATTGGTGGCTAAAGTCAAGGCACGAGGGAAAATTTAGCCCTTCACTGCAAAGTACCCATTCAACTTTACTATTTACTATTGTCTTCAATCACGTCGAATCATCTCGCGTCTCTGCTTGCTTCGCTCTTTCTATTATCACCCACTTGCCAGACACCCTCGACTTCAACCCCCGCCCCGAATCTCGCCGCGTCTCAACCACAGCAAACCAATCGCACACATTCAGTGCCGCACATCATCAATGAAAGATTCTTTTTCCCCCATGCAATAACCCTGAGGAACACCCGCCCCCCCCCCCCCCCCGACAGTATTGTTTCGTCCACCGACCGCCCGACTTTTCGCGAAAAAATAACAATGTATCTGACCACAATTGAAATGAATTCCTAGTTGAACCATGTTAGTTGCCAACTTTCAATGACTGATGCATTATGATGCTGATCACTTATGTATATTGCTGTTTTATTTTCAGTCTACGGTAGTTGTTTTTTTTTGCTTGCTTGATTCCTTTCTTAGAGATGTTTTTTCTACCTTTCTTCGTCTTTTCTTCCTTTTTCGGCGTTTGTGTGATTAAGAGTCCGTCATATATTGCTTGTTCCGCCTTATGTAATGCCTCCGGGCCCTTAAGGCTTCAATAAATGAAATGAAAAGAAATTAAATTTAAAGGGAAAAAAGATAAATCTATTGATTAGTTCACTAAGTATTATGGCTAGGTGGCGTTAGCCGCCGCCTGATCTAAAGGGTACAGCCACATACATCCATCCATCCATCCATGCGGCGGCATCACGAATATGACGTCATGGCCTCTCCTACATTTTTCCTTGCTCCATGACTGGCAGGATTGTCAGAGTAGCCATAGGTGTTGTGTGGTGTAGCTCCGCCACTCTGCCTTCTCGGGTGATGTTCGGTGACCTGTTGCTTGTGTTTGTGCCCGCTTAACGAAAGTTTTTCTGACGATGTCTCTGCTGACCAGGCGACAGTGAGGCGATGCCGAGTCATCGGCGGTAACGACACTGCTTTGTACCTGGGTACGAAACAGGTTATCATTAAAAAAAGCTGAGCAGCCGTCGCTTTTCGCTGCACCCAAAGACGAAGCACGGAGGAAGGTATGGGAACAGAATTTAAATCGAAAGGATAGGACCTTGGACGAAAGTTGCTGTATGTGAGCTACACTTTGTGCCATCATGTGTTTTCAGAGACTACGCACACACGTTATAAATGGCGAGAAAGTTCATGTACCATGTAGGAGCCCAGAGCTGACGCTGTACCGACGTTACGGCCCAACGCTCCAAGCTACTCATCAAAGAAAGCGCCGCATCCAAGAGTTTTGAGAAAGCGGGAGAACTTGGCGGTCGAATCTACTATCTCCAAGAAAACTTCAGCACCCTGTGTTGACGGTGAGACCACTGATTCAGGATCGTCGATGGACCTTGCTACTGACTACAAACCCGAGGTGGCAGACACTACAGGTACTGCAGCTTCGCTGGAACGCTTGCTCAAGCTTTGTTTACCTTCAATTTATATGAGCTCGCACCGCTTCTCGTGTCAGAGAGAGCACGCGGTAATTCACGTGCTGTCACGACTTCACGACAAGCTTTACGTGCTGACACGACTTCATTTTTTCGTGAAGGGTATCAACCAGTCCCGAGTCACAAAACGAAAAAAAAAGATGCATGCGAAAGTCCGTCGGTGTTCATAAGGGAGCCACTGTGATTAAGTGATTGTGAACTGATAATTAAACAGAATGGCGACGAATTTGATCAGTGTTACTGCTCACTGCAGTATGCTCGCTAGTAAATAAAGAATTTCTTTTTACAGTCTGACAGTGGTGCCAAGTGATGTTTCTTTTTGACTCTGCAGTGCAATATCCCACCCACAGCAGCAGTATCTCGGTGGGCGCATAATGCGAACATGCCTTTGCACTTGTATTTAGGTGCACGTTTAAGGACCCAAGATTCAGTATCTCGGTGGGCGCATAATGCGAACATGCCTTTGCACTTGCATTTAGGTGCACGTTTAAGGACCCAAGATTGTCAAAATTATCCCCAAGTTTCCCGCAACGGCGTGCCTCTCAATCAAGTGGATGTTTTGTCACCTTACCCACATAATTAAAATTGCATGATGCGAATATTGACAAGAACACTGCCGCGCGCGTAACGAAGAAATTTGAAGCTGTCGCAGGGTGCAAACCACCACTCGTTATAGCAGTAATATAACAAAAAACTCCCGGGTTTATAGATGCTCCTTCCATACCTCGATCTTCTTATTTTTTTAATCGTTCACCAACCGAGCTATAAAAACTGTAGGCAGTTTGTTTCCCAAAGAATGACTGCTTTGCCGTTGTATGTTTGTACCTGCTTTTTCATTCGGACCATGATGATGTTGATGATGTTTGATGTTTTGTGACGCAAGGGCTATTTCACGGCCAAAGAGCGCCAGTTCATCTTATTAAGATGTGGACAATGATTGTGATCAGCAGCTGTAAAAGGGCCGAAAAATTCTTTGCGGTAAGGCGGGTAAAAACATACAAGTAATAAAATCATGACCATGCCGTGAAAGGTGTGTGGTGTGAATAGATGAAAAAGTTGGTGATAATAAAAAAAACGATGGTGGACATGTATGGCATTAGCACAAGTGCCTCACTCGTTCATACCCTTGCGTCCAAGAGTCGTGAGGCAAGTGCTTTGTTGTGTAGTCACCACAGCGAAAACCTCTCTGGAGAGGTCGTGCTACAGAATGCCCGGGTATATGATATGAAAACTACGGATTTCTTATAAAAAGGCTAACAATAATTTATGACAAAAAGTGGTTCCCTACCGAGAAACATTGCAGGGTGTAAAGGTATATGTTGTCGGTAGGGTAATGGAAAGTGTTGTTTTCTTAGAATTTTTAACTGTTTTTTACTGAATTAAAATGTGAAGAACTGTTAGTGCTTCACCACATCTGTCACACAATGGTGGATCGCCACCGGACAAAAGATATGAGTGTGTCGTGTATGTATGTCCTATCCTGAGCCTCGTTAGTATTACCTCTGCATGACGTGATTTTGATACTGGTGGCCAATGGCCAAGGTGTGGCTTAATAATGTGTACTTTGTTTTGTGTGTGTCTATCCCACATGCTCTGAGAGTAGTCCATGAGCTTTCGTTTGAGAGACGGCTTAAGATCAGGGGCCGGGATTGATATGGGTGTAGTGGCAGTGCTTTCGTGGACGGATGCAGCAAGCTGATCCGCCATCACGTTGCCTTGGATCTCACGGTATCCTGGCACCCTGCACACTACAACATGTTGGTTGAGTGTGTAGAGTGAGCATAAAATGGGGTAAAGTGAGACAAGGACAGGGTTTTTTTTTTGTTTTTAAGACTGTGCAGAACCGTTACCATACTAAGGGAGTCCGTATAAATTACTGCTTTTCGTATTTGTGATTCTTTATGTGCTTAGCCACCACAAGTATCGCGTAAGCTTCCGCTGCGAAGATACTTGTGCCTGGATGTAGAAAGCCAGCATCCGAAAAGGATGGGAAGACAGCAGCGTAGGACACAGAGGTGTTATACTTAGAGGCATCTGTAAAGAACTCACGACGTGTGTATTTATGCTGAAGTTTCAGGAAGTAGTTTCAGATATGGGCAATAGGCGCATGTTTTGTAACTTCTAAGAAAGACACATCGCAATCTATAGTTTGCCATTGCCACGGTGGAAGGTATGCAACAGGGGCCATTAAACTGTGTTCGAGTGACACTCCAGTGTCCTCAGCCAGACCCTTCAGGCGAACTGAGACGGGCTGCCTCATTGAAGGCCTGTTTTGAAACAAAATGGAGCTCGACAAATCACTAATAGTAAAGTATGAGTGGTGCTTCTTGTCTGCTTTCACCTTAAGAAAATAAACAAAGGACAAGTAAGTTCTCAGCAGATGAAGCGACCATTCATTTGACTCAACATAACGGCTTTCTACAGGGCTGGTGCGAAAAGCACCTGTAGAAAGGCGGATGCCCAAATGGAGCACGGGATCTAGCATTTTCAAAACACTTTGAGTGGCAGACTGATAAACAACGACCCCATAATCTAGGTGGGTGCGAATGAGGCTTCTATACAGGTTCATGAAACATTGCCTATCACTACCCCACGTAGTACGTGACAACACTTTTATAACATTCATGGCTTTTAAACATTTTGTGTTTTAATACTTGATGTGTGGCACGAACGTCAACTTGTTGTCCAAGATTAAGCCTAAGAATTTATGCTCCGCATTGACAGACAGACGTTGACCGTTCAGTTCAATGTCGGGTTCTGAGTGCACGCCTCTCTTTCGGGAGAACAAGACACACGTGCTTTTTTCTGGGTTCAGCCGGAATCCGTTTTCTTCTGCCCATTTGGAGACCTTGTTTAAACCTAACTGAACCTGCCGCTCACACATTTCTAGGTTGCATGACTTAAAGCCTAGCTGGACGTCATCGGCATATGTGGAATAGAATGTGTTGCGAGGGTTGGACAGGTGCGAGGAATTCATTTTGATAATAAAAAGTACACCACAGGTGGTGTACAACTAAGTACACCACCTTGCGGTACTCCTGTTTCTTGCACAAATGTTTGGGAGAGAATACTGCTCACACGGACACTGTATTTCCGATTGGACAAGTAACTCTTGATTATGGAAAGCATTTTACCGCGCTCACCCAGGTGAGACAAGTCTCTTAATATGTCAAAACGCCATGTTGTGTCGTAAGCCTTCTCGATATCGAGAAACAATGAGAGGAAGTATTGTTTGTGGACGAAAGCGTCTCAGATCTGTGCCTCTATACGCACCAGATGGTCGGTGGTGGATCTAGCCTCTCGAAACCCACACTGGAGTTGGTCGAGCAGATTGTATGTTTCAAAGAACTTTAAAAGTCGGCGGTTTATCTTTTTTTCAAAAAGTTTACAAAGGCAGCTGGTTAGTGCAATGGGCCTATAACTTGAAACTGAGGAAGGGTCTTTGCCCTGTTTCAAAATAGAGATAACAATAGCCTTTTTCCAGGAAGCAGGGATGGCGCCAGAAAGCCAGATAGCATTGTATAGGGAGAGTAAAGTTTTTCGCGTTTTGAGCGGCAGCTTTTTCAAATTTCATACGTGACATGGTCGTAGCCTGAGTCAGAATTACTGCAAGAGTTTAGTGATGTGTGTACTCAGCTAAGTTGAAAGGTTGGTTGTATGCCTCGTGATTTGTGCACTTGTATTCTAATTTCTGCTTTTCTGTCCTTGCTTTATATCTTTGGAAAGCTTTAGTATAGTGTGACGAGCTAGACACTTGCTCGTAGTGTGCACCGAGGAAGTTCGCCTGATCTTCCAGGCTGTTACCCTTAGTGTTTACGAGTGGGAGGGAGTTTACTTGTCTTCCTGCTACCCTACGAACCATATTCTAGACTTTAGCCTCTTGTGTATTTGAATTTATCCCTGATAAAAACTTGTGCCAGCTTTCTCTTCTGGCCTGCCGACGCAATCTCCTGCCTTGAGATTTTATTTTCTTGAAGCTCTCAAGGTATTTCGCTGTCGGCGAGTTCCCCAGCAACCTCCATGCCCTGTTCTGTTCCTTTCGCGCATTACGACACTCAGTGTTCCACCATGGTACGTGTCGTTTGCTGGGCAGTCCAGATGTTTGTGGCATGCACTTGGCTGCTGCGTCAGTAAGAAAAGCCGTAAAGTACTGCACAGCTTCATCTATGCCTAATCCGCATACGTCAGTCCAACTTAAGTGAGTAATCTTTTGAAATTGTTCCCAGTCGGCTTTGTTTATCAGCCATTTGGGAACTTGTGGAGGGCATTCATATAATATTGGTGTACTCAAAACTAAAGGAAAATGGTCACTTCCTTATAGATTATTTATGACTTTCCACTGAAGTAATGGTACAAGTGAAGGAGATGCGATACTGAGGTCTATGGAAGAGTAAGTTTTGTTGGCAAGGGTATAGTATGCTGCATCTTTCCTGTTCAACAGACAAGCACCTGATGAAATGAGGAATTGTTCAATGAGACGAGCTCGTGCATCAAAACGACCGTCACCCCACGGACCATTATGTGCGTTTAGGTCCCCAAGGACTAGGTAAGGTTCAGGTAGTTCGTCTAATAAAGACTGGAATTGAAGTTTTTCAAGACGGTGGTGCGGAGGTATGTACAAAGAGCAGACGGTGACGAGTTTGGTTAGAATAACTGCTTGGACAGCCACCGCCTCGAGGGAAGTCTGAAGGGGTAATTGTGTACATGCTATACCTTGACTAACTATAACCGCTACACCACCGGATGGCGGCATGGCATCATCTCTATCCTTTCGGAAGATTAAGTAGTTACGTAAAAAGTGTGTGTTTGTTCGTTTTAAGTGTGTCTCTTGTACACACAGCACTCTGGGATTGTGTTCATGGAGGAGTTCTTGTAAGTCATCGAGGTTTCGAAGAAGGCCTCGGATGTTCTACTGTAATATTTCTGTCTGCATATTTAAAAAAAGAGAGAGAGATGCTGCTGTGTGTACAGAGAGTAGCCTTTGTTGAAGTGAGCATCTTAATTCAGGTGGCAGGACGGTCGTACGGCCCCGTTACGGGTTTTTTATTTTTCTTGTCGCGCTTAAAGGATGCGCGCCGCTCTTTCGGTACCAAGGGTACCGTTGTATCCATTGCCTCCTCAGAGGAACTGGGTGCACGCACATGCGAGCTGGTGGTTCAGAGTTGAGGCCTCCCCTGGTGAGGTGAGGCCTTGAGACCAGAGGACCCTGGAGTCTCCGGCCTCAATTCGCTAGGTGGCGGAGTAGACTGAACTACTGCCGCCTTGGGGGCAGTCGCCACAGACGACGGCTCGCTCTGCGCTGGCCGAAGTAGTGGCGAGGGCTGTTGCGACGTTGCCTTCTGACGCGCCGCATCAGCATATATAGCGCCGTAAAATGGCGACACCCTTCGTCTTCCTTCTTTGAATTTGATATTTTCTTTAGTTTTCAATGTGATGATTTCTTTTTTTTTTCAAGCTGAACAAGACCGGGAGTATGCGGCATGATTTTCGCCACAGTTCACACAGTGCGATGGTTCTTCGCAGTGTGGCGACGCAAAGCGGCGCTTCTGTGTGCGGTGCAGAGAGCGCATGCGCCCGCACAAGAAAGTTATCTTCGAGAGGAAGGGTGATAATAAAAGTCAGTTGTTGTTTGGGACGCGAGTTGTTCACTTGCGCAGCTCTGCTGAGCGACGCGTCTCAACATTGGTGACCCGGACTCGAAATACAGACACAGCGACCGGGGTGTCGAACCAGCCGCAATATGGATTCAACGTCCACGACCGACGCCCCTCCGACAGTCTCCTCAGTCGATGGTAAGCTGCCCCCTTTTTGGACTGCGGACCCCGCACTTTGGTTCATACAAGTGGAATCTCAGTTCTCAGCCAGACGAATCACCGCAGACCTTACGAAATACCACTACGTAGTCAGAAGTCTGCCGCCCGCCATAGCCAGTGAAATCAGGGATCTGTTGCTCGCACTACCTGTCAAAAACGCATATGCAACGCTAAAAGAAACCCTTATTCGCCGAGTTACGCCCCTCCGAACCACAACGACTGCAGCAATTGCTTCGCGGCACGGAACTCGGCGACCATACTCCTAGTCAGCTTTTGCGGCACATGCAACAGTTGCTTGGCGGAACATCAAACACGATAGATGGAGTATTGCTCCGAGAACTTTTTTGCGAGTTACCTGCAAGCGTCCGCATGGTCATCGCGGCCTCAGAGCACAAGGATTTAACCGCAGCCGCCGAACTTCCTGACAAACTGGTAGCAATGACACCGCCCACACCCATGGCTGCCGTGCAAGCGCAACAGCCTCTAAACGAACTTCAAGAGATGCGTGAGGAGATTGCTCGACTTGCCGAAACAGTATCAGCTTTGCACGCTAGCAGGAGGGCGCAAACGATAACCGAGCCTAACACGCCGCTATCGCAAGAGCAGCACGAGCATATCTGATGGTATCATCGGAGGTTCGGAAGTAGTGCGCGTAAATGTGTCGTACCGTGCGCGCACTCGGGAAACAGCCGCGGCAGGCACTGAGGACGACCAGTGCTACTACGTTGCCTCCAAGTCGTTCCTTAGTATTTTTTATTACCGACCGCAACAACGGAGTACGTTTCTTAGTGGACACAGGCGCCGAGGTGAGCGTTATACCGGCGTCACAAGCTGAAAGAAAGAAACCTAGTACATCGCCCTTGCAAGCTGTCCATAACACGGTGATAACAACATATGGCCATCGTTCACTGTCGCTGAACTTCGGTTTCGGCAGAACGTTTAGCTGGGTGCTCATAGCTGCTGATGTCAAATTCGCCATACTAGGCGCAGACTTTCTCCAGTTCTTCGGTCTGTTGGTCGACGTCCGTAACAAACGGCTTCAAGATCCCGTTTCTCGGGGAGCGGTACAAGGCACGCCGCGTTGGCACCCCCCTATCAGCCCGGCCTTGCTTAGTCCGGCTGGAGAAGCGTACTTCACCGCAATACTACAAGAGTTCCCAGAGCTGACACGACAGCCACAGGCATTTCCAGAAGTAAAGCACGGCTTCCTGCACCACATCGAAACCACAGGCCCACCGGTCTATGCGCGACCACGGCGCCCGTCACCCGAGAAGCTGCGGTTGTCTCGACAGGCGTTTGCCCACATGATGGAACTCAGAATAGTACGTCCTTCATCCAGCCCATATGCGTCACCTCTTCACATGGTCCCAAAATCAACAGATGGTGATTGGCGCCCTTGCGGGGACTATCGAGCGCTGAACCGGGTAACCGTGCCAGACCGTTACCCAGTCCCGCACATTCATGACATTGCCTCCTTCCTGCATGGTGCTACCATTTTCTCTAAAATAGATCTAGTGCGAGCATATCATCCGATACTCGTAGCACCGGAGGATATCCCCAAGACCGCAATAACAACGCCGTTCAGAATGTTCGAGTTTCTACGCATTCCTTTCGGCTTTCGCAACGCCGGCCAAACTTTTAAACGGTTTATGGATGGCGTTGTCCGTGGCCTCGACTTTTGCAAGGTATACCTCGATGATCTTCTGATTGCTAGCAGCACTCCTGAAGAGCACGAGCGGCATCTGCGCTACGTACTTCAGCGACTGACAGAGAACGGCATCGTCATCAATACGGTAAAGTGCGTGTTTGGGGTACCAACACTATCATTTTTGGGCCACAGCATATCAAGTGCCGGAGTACAGCCCCAGAAGGACAAGGTGGAAGCAGTACTGCAGTTTCCACAGCCGAAAAACCTCCGCCAGCTTCGACAGTTCCTGGGACTCGTGAATTACTACCGTAGGTTTATCCCGAAATGCGCCAACATCCTTCACCCTCTCCACAGCCTACTTGCGGCATCTGGATCTAAGGCAACTGCACGACCAATCCACACAAGCATTCCGGGTGATAAAGGAAGCTCTCGCAAACGCTACCATGCTCACGTACCCGCAGCTGGGTGTTCCTCAGTGCGTCATGGAGGACGCCTCCGATGCAGCGATTGGAGCTGTGTTGCAGCAGAGGGTGAGCGGAGTGTGGCGACCAATTTCCTTCTTCTCCAGAAAACTGAGCCCGTCCAAACGAGGGTACAGCACCTTCGGTAGGGAACTCCTCGCCATATACGCAGCTATCCGGCATTTCCTACATTATGTGGAAGGACAAGAATCTTTTGTGCTCACGGATCACAAGCCACTCACCTACGCATTGCGCGCGAACTCCGATTCTGGTGCTCACGTGGCACGGGAGCTCCGCCAAATGTTGTACATCGCAGAATTCACGACAGATATACGCCATGTTAATGGCGCGGATAATGCTGCTGCCGGCGCTCTTTCGCACGCTACAGTGAATGCCATCAGCCTGCCGAGCGGCGTAGACTTCACCACACTTACGACGGCTCAACACAGTGATGGAGAATTGAAGCGTCTACTGATGTCTTCAACCATCGCCTTGAAGTTGCAATGGTTGGCAGAACCCACAGGATCCGTATGCTGCGACATGTCTACAGGCAAGGTCCGACCGTTCGTCCTCTCGAACCTCCGTCGCAGCATTTTTGACTTGCTGCACAGCTTGGCGCATCCCAGGATTCGAGCCACGCAACGGCTATGCACAGCGAGGTTCGTGTGGCCAGGAATAAATCAGGACGTCCGATAATGGACACGAGAGTGCATCGCATGTCAGCGCTCCAAAGTTCAGCGACATACTGTGACCCCCTTGGGATCCTTCCCTCTGCCGGACTGTCGATTTGCCCATGAGCATGTTGACATTGTTGGACCACTGCCGTTGTGCCAGGGGCAAAGCTACTTGCTAACCTGCATCGATCGCTTCACGCGATGGCCGGAGGCCGTGCCCATTCCATACATGACTGCTGATACCGTCGCCCGCGCATTTATCTTCCACTCGGTGGCCCGCTTCGGAGTGCCGGCAACCGTGACTACGGATCGCGGAACACAGTTTGAGTCCGCCCTGTTCGCAAGCGTCACCCGGCTCTTGGGTACTCACCGCATCAGAACAACTGCCTACCATCCGATTAGCAACGGTATAGTGGAAAGGTTCCATCGCCATCTGAAGACGAGCCTGACGGCTACTGCGAGTCACAGTTGGGTAGAGGCACTGCCGTTTGTTCTGTTGGGCGTTAGGACGGCTCTGAAAGCTGATATGCGATGCTGCTCCGCTGAACTGGTATACGGAACAACGCTTCGCCTCCCAGGGTAGTTTTTCACTACCAGTAAGGACGAAAACGTGTACGCAAACGCGGACTACGCCATGCGACTGCGAGACATCATGAGCAAGCTACGCGCTGTTCCTCCGCGTCCGCCCGCAGCCCGGCCAGTCTACGTGAACCGGGAACTCTCCTCCTGCTCTCACGTGTTTGTGAGGCAGGACGCCGTACAGCCTCCACTTTGGCCTCCGTGCGACGGGCCTTTCAAGGTGCTGCGACGGGCAGACAAGCACATTACAATCGACAGAGGTGGTCGTAACGACGTGGTTTCTCTAGACCGCGTAAAACCAGCACACGTGGACTCCGACAACGAAGCACCTGCACCACTTTGAGCTCCATCTTCGCAGGCACCCGCGGCAGACCACGTAGCGCAGCCCCAACAAGTCCTCAAACGGTTTACGCGGAGTGGGCGGTGTACGAGACCCCCAGTGCGCATGAACTTATAAACCGCAGTGGGTCGTCCGAGTGCGGCCGTTGTGTGCGCACTCACTAGGGGGGGAGTACTGTGGCGACGCAAAGCGGTGCTTCTGTGTGCGGTGCAGAGAGTGCATGCGCCCGCACAAGAAAGTTATCTTCGAGAGGAAGGGTGATTATAAAAGTCAGTTGTTGTTTGGGACGCGAGTTGTTCACTTGCGCAGCTCTGCCGAGCGACGCGTCTCCGCAGCGGTTGTCAGAATTGTGGCCTGACACTCTACATTGTGCACACGTTTGGTGACCACGAACGCTTTGTGAACCGTGGCCATACCTCTGGCATTTAAACTACGACGTGGGTTAGGCATGTATGGTCTGATCGACGTCTTCGTGTAACCTGTTTGAATACTTTCTGGCAGATTACTGGAAGCGAACGTGAGTATCAGGTGTTTTGTTTGTGTTACCTTGTTGTCTCTTCTGATGATGATCCTTTGTACATTGGTCACATTCTGACTCTTCCACCCCTCCAGAAGTTCCTCTTCAGTCAAGCCGAGCAAATCAGCATCAGATACTACACCACGGGTTGTGTTCATAGATCTGTGTGGCGTTACAGTGATCGGAGTGTCACCAAAATTTGAAAGATTCTGTAGCTTCTCAAAGTGTTCTTTTTCACGAACTTCAAGGAGGATGTCTCCGCTGTCCATTTTGGTAACTTTGTACCCGGCCCTAAGAGTTTCTGTGAGACATCTGGCTACTACAAAGGGGGATACAATTCTGGCTTGCTTGCCACTTATCTCACTATGTATAACATGAAAATAAGGGAAGTTTTCATTTGATCGGTTGAAAAAGCCTAAGTCTTCGGTGCGTACGCGCTTTGAGGCGGTACGATCACTTAATAAGGGAAACGCTCTATGCATGCCAGATTAATTTTCCTCAGAAGCGTTGGCGGCCGCCCACCACGGAGCCCATCGAGGGGATGCTACAAGTTTGCGGATGCTAAAACCTGCAGACGCCAGCCGTACAACGCTATTATAACCCAATGCGCCTAGACCAAGGTAGGCTATTTGCACAGAGTTAACCCTAGCCGCCAGATAGATAGATAGATATATGGTGTTTTTTGGCGCAAGGGTCATTTGATGGCCAAAGAGCGCCAGTTCATGGGACAAGTAATGTGGATAATGAATGTGATTAGCGGCTGTATAAGGGCCATAAAATTCCTCCCAGTAAGGCGGGAAAAAACATACAAGTAATAAAATCATGACCATGCCGTGAAAGGTGTGTGTGGTGTGAATAGGTGACAAAAGTTGGTGATAATGAAAAACGATGGTGGACATGTATGGCATTAGCACAACTACCTCACTCGTTCATACCCTTGCGTCCAAGGGCCGTAAGGCAAGTGCTTTCCTGTGTATCCACCGCAGCAAAAACCTCCCTGGAGAGGTCGTGCTACGGGATGCCCCGGTATATGATATGAAATTATTAATATCTTTTAAAAACGCTAACAATAATTTATGACTAAAAAGCGGTTTCCTACCAACGAACATTGCAGGGTGTAATGGTATATGTTGTCGGTAGGGTAATGGAAAGTGTTGTCTTCTTAGAGTGTCTAATTGTTTACATTGGATTAAAACGTGAAAAACTATTAATGCCTCACCACATTTGTCACACATTGGTGGATCCACACCGGACAAAAGATGTGTGTGTGTCGTGTATGTGTGTCCTATCCAGAGTTTTGTTAGTGTTACCTCTGTTAGAAGTGATTTTGATACTGGTGGCCAATGGCCAAGGTGTGGCTTAATAACGTGTTGCTTGTTTTGTGTGTGTCTATCCCACTTGCTCTGCCAGTAGTCCCTGAGCTTTCGTTTGAGAGACGGCTTAAGATCAAGAGGCGGGATCGATATGGGTGTAGTGGCACTGATTTCGTGGACGGATACAGCAAGCTGATCAGCCATCACGTTGCCTTGAATCTCACGGTGCCCTGGCACCCTGCACACTACAACATGTTGGTTGAGTGGGTAGAGTGTGCATAAAATGGAGAAAAGTGATTCGAGGATAGGGTTTTTTCTGTTTTTTAAGACTGTGCAGAGCCATTACCACACTGAGGGAGTCTGTATAAATTACTGCTTTTTGTATTTCTAATTGTTTAATGTGTTTAGCTGCCACAAGTATCGCATAAGCTTCCGCTGTGAAGATACTTGTGCCTGGATGTAGAGGGCCAGCATCCGAAAAGGAAGGGCCAACAGCAGCGTAGGACACAGAGGAGTTGGACTTACAGGCATCTGTTAAGAACTCAGGACGTGTGTATTTGTGTTGAAGTTCCAGGAAGTATGTTCGAATATGGGCAATAGGCGCATGTTTTGTAACTTCTAGGAAAGACACATCGCAGTCTATATTCTGCCACTGCCACGGTGGCGGGTATGCTACAGGAGCCATTAAACTGTGTTCAAGTGACACTCCAGTGTCCTCAGCTAGACCCTTCAGGCGAACTGAGAAGGGCTGCCTCATCGAAGGCCTGTTTTGAAACAGAATTGAGCTCGACAAATCATTATTAGTAGAGTATGAGGGGTGCTTCTTGTCTGCTTTCACCTTAAGGAAATAAACAAAGGACATGTAAGTTCTCTGCAGATGAAGCGACCACTCATTTGACTTACCGTAAAGGCTTTCTACGGCGCTGGTGCAAAAAGCACCCGTAGAAAGGCGGATGCCCAAATGGTGAACTAGGTCCAGCATCTTCAAAGCACTTTGAGTCGTAGACTGATAAACAACGGACCCATAATCTAAGCGGGTGCGAATGAGGCTTCTATAGAGGTTCATGAAACATTGCCTGTCACTACCCCACGTAGTACGTGACAAGACTTTTAAAACATTCATGGCTTTTAAACATTTTGTTTTTAAATACTTGATGTGTGGTATGAAGGTTAACTTGTTGTCCAAGATTATACCTAAGAATTTATGCTCGGCTTTGATAGACAGACGTTGCCCGTTCAGTCGAATGTCAGGTTCCGAGTGCATGCCTCTCTTCTGAGAGAACAAGACACACGTGCTTTTTTGTGGGTTCAGTCGGAATCCGTTTTCATCTGCCCATTTGGAGACCTTGTTTAAACACAGCTGAACCTGCCGCTAACACATTGCCAAGTTGTATGACTTGAAGCCAAGCTGAACGTCGTTGACATATGTACAATGAAACATTGCGGGGGATGGACAAGTGCAAGGAATTCACTTTGATAATAAAAAGTCTGCAACTAAGTACACCACCTTGTGGCACGCCTGTTTCCTGGGCAAATGTGTGGGAGAGAACACTGCCCACACGGTCATGGAATGTCCGGTTTGACAGGTAACTTTCGATTATGTGAAACATTATTCCGCGCACACCAAGGTGGGACAGGTCTCTTAGAATTCCAAAACGCCATGTTGTGTCATAAGCCTTTTCGATATCGAGGAACACAGAGAGAAAATATTGTTTATGGACGAAGGCGTCTCTGATCTGTGCCTCGATACGAACAAGGTGGTCTGTGGTAGATCTACTTTCTCGAAACCCGCACTGAAATGGGTCGAGCAAATTGTTTGTTTCAAGGATATGTACAAGCCGGCAGTTTATCATTTTTTCGAAGACTTTACTTTATTTTATTTATTTATTTATTTATTTTTATTTATTACATACTGCAGTCCTATAAGGACCAAGCAGGAGGGCAGAAGGGAAAGTTACATGTATCGCATTGTAGCGGTGAATACATATCAATTAGCATGTTTTGGTCATACACACGAACAGTATAGATATATAAACAAATACACACATACATACATTTATACACACATTTTCAGGTAAAAAAACGTTGCACAGTGCAAAACTCATTGTAAACTAGAAAGTTGCAACGATCACACTGTCTCTAGGTCAAGCAAACAAAACCATTATACAGTAGAGCTCGTACATTCAAGGACCACCCTAAATTTTTCAACTTCAAAAAAAATCAGACAAATACGCACTTTTCCTAACAAACAATGAAAACCCACGACTAAAACATCCTCAACCGTTCGAGAGCTACACAAAAACTAGAAAAGCACCAGCAATCGGTCAGCAACCTCTGAAACAAAGACGATAATTATTCTAGGGCAGCAAACACCTTCGCTGAAAAAGCGGCCGCAGTTCGCGCAGAGAAAACCGAACTCGGTAATGCATTCCAATCCGCAATTGTCCGCGGGAAGAAAGAGTGTTTGAATAGATTTGTGCGAGCTTTGTAAGGAAGAAAATTGTGTGAGTGGCGATGTCTCGATGCTCGAGGTAAGAACGGCTTCACATAAGGGTTTGCGTTAAGCTTTAGGTGGCCATGAAAAAGCGAAAACAAAAATTTTAGGCGGGCTAGTTTACGTCGCTGCTCTAAAGTTGAAATTCTATTTTGCGCCATCAACGAAGATGGGGAATCAGTGGATCTGTACTTGTTGAAAATAAAACGCACTGCCCGGCGCTGCACCATTTCTAGCTTTTGCTTGTCTTTCTTAGAAAAGGGGTCCCGAACAATGTTGGCGTATTCAAGCTTAGGTAACACTAAGGTCTTACAAGCCAACAGTTTTGCTTCTGTAGGGGCAGCTTTAAGTTTGTGCCTTATGAACCCAAGCCTGCGCATGGCAGCTGCGCAGGTATTTTCAATGTGCTTAGACCACGATAACGAATTGGTAATTGTCACCCCTAGATATTTGTTTTCCGGGTTTTCTTTAACAGTCACTCCATCGATACAGTAAGAAAACTTAAGCGGCTCTCTTTTATTTGTGATTCGCAGTAGAACAGTCTTGTCTGAGTTTAACTTCATGGACCACGACATGCACCATTGGCCAACACGTGTCAAGCTGTCATTTAAGAATATTTGATCCTTAGTACATGTAATTTTTCTAAAAATTATGCAATCATCTGCAAATAATCGTATTTGAACATCAGAAGAGACAATTGAAGTTATATCATTTACATAAATTAAAAAGAGAATTGGGCCCAAGACACTTCCCTGTGGAACACCCGATAAGACAGGTAATGCGCCTGACGAGCACCCAGAGATCTCCACATATTGACTCCTGTTGGAAAGGTAAGATTTTATCCAGTTAACAAGAAAATCGGGTATACCAATGTTTAGCAGTTTGCCTATAAGCTTACCATGAGGAACACAATCGAATGCTTTGCTGAAGTCGAGGAATACTAAGTCAATCTGGCTGGCCAAATCAAGGGCAGAGGCAATCTCGTGCACCGTAGCTATCAGCTGTGTGTGCGTCGATAGCCCTTTACGGAAACCGTGCTGAAATTCGGAAAGTAAGCCGTTACGTTCAAGAACGTCTGTTATGTAGTGAGCAACAATGTGCTCCATCAATTTACAGCATGTAGACGTTAAAGACATCGGGCGGTAGTTTTCTATCCGTAATCGATCGCCCTTCTTGTGTGACTTTGCTCAAGCAGCTTGTAAGCGCAATAGGCCTATAACTTGAAGCTAAAAAGGGGTCCTTGCCCTCTTTCAAAATGAGAATAATAATAGCCTCTTTCCAGGAGGTAGGGATAGTGCCAGAAAACCAGATAGCATTGTACAAACAAAGTAAGCTTTTTCGTGTTTCGGCTGGTAGGTTTTTTAACATTTCATACACCACACAGTCAGAACCTGGGGCAGAAGTACTGCAGGAGTTTAGAGATGTTCGGAGCTCAGCTAGACTGAAAGCTTGGTTCTATGCCTCGTATCTAGTGGATTTGTGTTCGAGTTTCTGCTTTTATATTCTTGTTCTGTATTTTTGGAAAGTGTCAGTATAGTGGGACGAGCTGGATACCCGTTCAAAGTGTGCACCGAAGAAGTTTGCCTGATCTTCCAAGGTATCACCCTGAGTGTTTAGGAGTGGAAGTGTGTGTACTTGTTTTCCTGCTATCCTACCGAATATGTTCCAGACTTTGGCCTCCTGTGTGTATGAATTGATCGCTGACAAAAACATCTGCCAGCTTTCTCTTCTGACCTGCCGACACTTTCTCCTGCCTTGAGACTTTATTTTCTTGAAGGTGTCAAGATTTTCGGCTGTTTGTGAGTTCCGAAGCAACCTCCATGCCCTGTTCTGTTCCTTTCGCGCATTACGACACTCTATGTTCCACCATGGGACATGTCGTTTGCCAGGCACTCCAGATGTTTGCCGTATGCACTTGGCTGCTGCGTCAGTTAGAAAAGCTCTGAAGTGCTGCACAGCTTCGTCTATGTTTAGCCTACATATGTCTGTCCAACTCAAACGTCTAGTGTTGTGGAACTTTTCCCAGTCTGCTTTGTTTATCAGCCATTTGGGAACGTGTAGAGGACATTCATATTGTCACCTGGTGTTCTGTGCCAGTGAACAGTGGGTCAGTTCTGTGCCGGTGAACGAGGAAGACGAAGACGAACAACCCGTGCCAGCGGAGACGTCCTTCTTTGTCTCTGAAATTTTGGACAGTCGCCTCCCTTTGTACGTTCGTTCAAGCTCTTAGCGCGTGACAACTGATGGAGGTGCTAGGTACCCTATGCACCGAACCCCTCCCAGTACAAGAAGCTCCAGCCCCATACCGTTGGTTACGCCTGTTCACCGTGCTAGCCGCAGGATCCGTGGACTGGACCCTGAGTTCGGACTTCTCTCAGAAGAGATGACGGCCCCAACTATTCCAGGCAGCGCCGTCCCAAGCGGCTCCAACACAGCCGGTACGGAAGGCGCAACGCCATTGCAATATACACTGTTCAAACCACGAACGCCGAATCCCTTTCATGGCGCTGTCCATGAGGATGTTGAAGATTGGCTAGTCCACTATAACTTCGTTGCCACTCATAACATGTGGGATGACACAGACAAGCTCCGACATGTCTACTTCAGTTTGAATGACGGGACACGTGTTTGGTACGAAAACCGGGCAGGTGTGTTCACGTCATGGGTGGACTTCAACCGCCGGCTTCTCGAAACGTATGCAAGTCCCGATCGCCGAGAGCGAGCTGAACGTGAACTCCAGTGCCGTATGCAAATGCCAAATGAAGGCGTAGCAATGTATGTTGAGGACATGACGCGTCTTTTTCGACGAGCCGACCCTCACATGCCGGAAGAGAAGAAGGTACGATACCTGATGCGTGGAGTGAAGGAGCAGTTGTTCGGTGGTCTTGTACGCAGCCCCTCCAAGACTACGTCAGAGTTTCTTGCTGAAGTCGTCCTGATTGAAAGCACGCTTCGGCAACGGACCCAGACGTACGAGCGACAAGTGAACTTTGCTTCTGCTACGGACTACATGGGTGATTTTGGGGCCCAGGTCGACTTCTTCCGAGAGCTCATACGCTCTGTAATTCGCGAAGAACTGCAGAAGTTATCTGTACCTTCGGCGGCCACTGTCAGTTCTTTGTCCGGCATCGTCCGAGTTGAAGTTCAGCAGGCACTACGAGAACCGTCCTGTCAGACAGAGCCGCGGCCCCTAAATGACTTCCCTCGCATGTCGTATGCGCAAACTCTGCTCCAGCCAGCACCACCTGTGCCTCCGCTTCCCACCGCGGCCCCTGCCGTGCTTCCGGCAGATCAACCTCTGCGCCCACCTGCACCACATTTCAGTCCGCCTTATAACGCAGCCCCAGCCATGCTTCAGGCAGTCCAAGTGGGCCCGTACCTCAGTGACCGCCGACCGATTCCACGAAAATCGGACGTGTGGCGGGCCCCCGATCGACGTCCCCTTTGCTACCACTGTGGTGAATCGGGGCACATCTACCGACAGTGCACTTATCAAGAGCTGGGACTCCGCGGTTTTTTGGCCAACTCCCCACCTCCTAGGTTCGGCCAGCGGCTTCCGGAAATCGCTGACTACGTTGCTCAGCAGCGCGGATCGACATCTCGGCACCACTCACGCTCTCCATCACCGCGGCGGTTCCCGCCGAATCATCGCACCTATGCGGGCATGGCGCAGGGCCGGTCACCTAGCCCGCGTCGGGAAAACTAGCCTCAGCGACCTTCAGGGGCAAGGCCGCTCAGACTGGTCATGCTCAAGACCCCCTATCGACGCGGACTGAAGATACCAACGATACATCGACAACGACACCACCGGCTGATTGCGGAAGAGTTTCCTTAGATATTCCTGTTCTGCTAGATGGTCGTGAAGTCAGCGCCTTAGTGGACACTGGTGCGGACTATTCCATAATTAGCGAAAAGCTGGCCGCCTTTCTCAAGAAAGTAACGACGCCTTGGAACCGAACGCCGATTCGTACAGCTGGCGGGCATATCGTCACGGCACTCGGTATGTGCACGGCAAGACTACAAGTCCGCGGTTGTACATTTGTTGCCAGTTTGAGCGTTCTCCGGCAGTGTTCTCGAGACCAGATCATTGGCATGGATTTTCTCAGGGAGCATGGTGCTATAATTGACATTCGACGACGTCAGGTCACTTTCGCGACCACAAACGCCACAACAGTTTACGCCGACCCCAGCCACTCCCGAGTGTCTCTTCGCGTCGTCGACGACGCTGTCACGTTACCACCCCGTGCAACTGTTGTGGTTCAGGTGGCGTGGGACGGAGTGATGCAGGGTGAAGCAGTCGTAGAAAGCAATCACTCGCTTTTGCTGTCTCAGGGTGACTGCGTAGCGAGAAGCCTTGTCGACCTTCGTGATGATCACTGCAACGTTTTTGTCACAAACTTCAGTTACGAGCACCGGCACCTTTTTCCTGGAACTGTCATCGCCTACGCCGACCCAGTCGCCAATGTCACAGAGTGTTTTGCTTCCGAGGCCATCGGCACAGCTGAAGCGCCTTTCCGCAGCGTCGACATCAATCCAACGTTTTCTGAAGCGAACAAGCAGCGTTTGTGTAAGCTGTTGCTGGAGTTCCACACATGCTTTGCACGTTCTTCAAAGATACGTCAAACACCGATAACGAAACGCCGCATTATCACCTACGACGACGCGCATCCCATACGGCAGCAGCCTTACCGTGTTTCGCCAACCGAACGGCACGCGATTCAAACGCAAGTTAAGGAAATGCTTCAGGATGGCGTGATACAGCCTTCAAGCAGCCCTTGGTCATCACCAGTCGTTCTTGTGAAAAAGAAAGATGGCACGCTTCGCTTTTGTGACGACTACAGAAAGTTGAACAATGTCACTAAGAAAGACGTGTACCCGTTGCCCAGAGTCAATGATTCTCTGGACAAGCTGCGACGCGCGAAGTATTTTTTGTCCGTCTACTTGAAAAGCGGTTATTGGCAAATAGAGGTCGATGAACGTGACCGGGAAAAGACCGGTTTTGTAACGCCGGATGGCCTTTATGAATTGAAAGTGCTCCCTTTCGGCCTTTGTTCCGCTCCAGCCACATTCCAGCGAATGATGGACACCGTCCTGGCAGACCTCAAGTGGAAAAGCTGTCTCGTCTACCTCGATGATGTCGTTGTGTTTTCAGAAACGTTTGACGAGCATCTTCGTCGCCTTCGGAATGTGCTCGAAGCCATTAGATCGGCCGATCTCACACTCAAGCCTGAGAAATGTCCTTTCGGCTACGAAGAATTAAAGTTTCTTGATCATGTCGTAAGCGCCGTTGCTGTTCGGCCTGATCCTGACAAAACTGCTGCCGTCACCGCTTTTACACCTCCATCTGACAAGAAAAGTCTTCGACGATTTCTGGGTCTGTGCGCTTATTACCGGCGCTTTATTGAAAATTTCTCTAACATTGCGGAGCCACTATTACGCCACACGCGTGATGACACACCATTTGTCTGGGCTGACGAACAGCAGACTGCCTTTGCGGAACTACAGCACCGGCTCTCTTCCCCTCCCGTGCTCGGCCACTTCGATGAAGATGCTGACACTGAAGTACGCACTGATGCCAGCAATATTGGTCTTGGAGCTATTTTGGTACAAAAACAAGATGGCATTGAACGGGTGATAGCCTACGCAAGTCGCACACTGTCTCGCGCAGAATCTAACTATTCCACATCAGAGAAAGAATGTCTCGCGGTCATTTGGGCAATTACAAAGTTTAGGCCATATCTCTATCACAGGCCATTTGAAGTGGTGACTGACCATTATGCTTTGCGCTGGTTGACCAATCTACGAGACCCTTCAGGAAGAATAGCACGATGGAGTCTGCGCCTTCAGGAATTTGATGTCACCATCGTGTACAAGTCAGGCAAAAAACACGAAGACGCCGACACGCTATCACGAGCACCTCTTCAATCCGCCAGTACTAGCGCAGAAGAGGACGGTGCCTTCGTGGCAACTGTCAGCGGACCGGATCTGATGTCGAATCAACGAAATGACGCCAATCTAAGAATGATTATAGATCATTTAGAAGGTGGCACTGCGCCCATTCCTCGTCCAAAGTTGCGAACGTTGCCATCATTTTGCCTACGAAATGGCGTCTTATACAAAAGGAACGCCGGTGCTGGTGACAGATCTCATCTTCTCGTCGTGCCTGAAGCCTTCCGCGATGACTTCTTATTAGCTTGCCACGACGAGCCCACATCTGGCCATCTGGGCTACTCGCTAACTATGGATCGGGTGCGACAACTCTACTACTGGCCTAAAATGTCTGCCTGTGTCAAACGCTACGTGAAGGGATGCCGTGAATGCCAGCGTCGCAAGACACCACATTTAAAGCCTGCAGGCCATCTACAACCGATCGATCCACCACGTACACCGTTTGAACAAGTGGGGATGGACCTCCTAGGCCCGTTTCTTTGTCTTCTTCTGGCAACAAATGGATTATTGTCGCAACCGATTATTTGACGCGTTACGCTGAGACGAAGGCGTTGCCACGAAGGACCACATCTGAAGTTGCCAGTTTTTTTTTGTGCATAAAATTGTGCTACGGCATGGCACCCCGTCACATGTCATCACTGATCGAGGGACATCATTCACAGCGAAACTCTTGGATGATATCTTCAGGTTGAGTAACACAACCCATCGAAAGACCACTGCGTATCACCCTCAAAGTAATGGTTTAACAGAAAAGCTAAACAAAACGCTAACTGACATGATCTCTATGTACGTGGATGTGCAGCATAAAACGTGGGACGACATCCTGCCGTACGTATAACACTGCAACGCAGGAAACTACACGCTTCACACCATTCCGGCTCGTTTATGGTCGAGATGTTGGAACTATGCTGGAAGCCATGATTCCATATGAGGACATCGACAAGCTCGACCTATTAGCCCCCGACATCAATGAGTACATTCAGCGCGCTGAGGAAGCACGTCAACTGGCCCGTGTGCACATCCGAACTCAACAGTGCGCAGATGCACGGCGGTACAACACCCATCATCGAAAAGTTAATTATGAACTTGGTGACCAAGTTTGGGTTTGGACACCCATTAGGCGGCGAGGTCTCCGTGAGAAACTCTTCAGGAAGTACTTTGGACCTTACAAAGTACTCAGACGTGTGAGCGACGTGAACTACGAAGTGGTTCCAGACGGAGGCTCGCCATCATCCCAGCGCAGGTTACCACGCCCAGAGACTGTACACGTAGTCCGCCTAAAACCATACTTTACGCTGTGATGCGAATTTTAGTCTTGTGCCAGTGAACTCTTCATGTGAACAGTGAATGCCGCTTATTTCCGATTGCCGGACCCAAGACGCATTTTCTCTCGTGCACTAATTTGTTTAATGTTTCTTTATGTTACCTACTTCGACCCACTGCTGTGCACACTTTTGTTTAAGCATCAGGTCGATGCTCTCTTGGGAGGAGGAGTAATGCCACCTGGTGTTCTGTGCCAGTGAACAGTGGGTCAGTTCTGTGCCGGTGAACGAGGAAGACGAAGACGAACAACCCGTGCGAGCGTAGTCGTCCTTCTTTGTCTCCGAGATTTTGGACAGTCGCGTCCCTTTGTACGTTCCTTCAAGCTCTTAGCGCGTGACAATATGTTGTTTGTGAACTCAACACTACAGGGAAATGGTCACTTCCATAAAGGTTACTTATGATTTTCCATTTCAGTAGAGGTAGGAGTGAAGGTGATACGATGCTGAGGTCTATAGACGAGTAAGTTTTGTTGGCAACGTTATAGTATGTTGGCTATTTCCTATTCAATAAACAGGCACCGGAAGAGAAGAGAAATTGTTCAATGAGACGACCTCGTGCATCACAGCGAGAATCGCCCCACAGTCCACTATGTCCATTTAGGTCCCCAAGAAGCAAATAAGGTTCAGGCAGTTCGTCTATTAAAGACTGGAATTCACGTCTTTCAAGACGGTGGTGGGGAGGTACATGCAAAGAGCAGATGGTGACGAGTTTGTTTAAAAGTACCGCTCGAACAGCCACCGCCTCAAGGGATGTCTGGAATGGTAAATGTGTACACGCTACTCCTTGGTTAATAACAATGGCTACGCCACCGGATGACGCCACAGCATCATCGCGGTCCTTTCGGTATATGACGTAAGCACGTAAAAAATTGTATTGGTAGATTTTAGGTGTGTTTCCTGTACACACAGCACTAAAGGTGAGTGTTTGTATAAAAGCTCTTGGACGTCGTCGAGGTTTTTAAGCAGTCCTCTGACGTTCAAATGTATAATTTGTGTTTCCATATTGGAAGTAAAGTAGTGCTGCGTGTACGTTAAGGGAGTGACTTGTTTAAGCTGAAAAGTCGAGCTCAAGTAACAGGGCTATTATCAGGCCCTGTTATGAGCTTCTTAGTTCTCTTGGCGCGCTCCAGAGAGCCGCGCCGCTCTTTTGGCACCAGGGGTGCCGCCGTATCCATTGCCTCCTCGGAGGCACTGGATGCCCGCTCATGCGAGCTGGTTTTTCGAAGCTTGGGCCTCGCCTGGCGAGGTGAGGCCCTGAGACCTGAGAACCCTAGAGTCCCTGATCTCTGTTCAATAGTAGGCGGAGTAGACTCAACTACTGCCGCCTTGGTGGCAGGCGCCACAGCCAATGGCTCGCTCTGCGCAGGCCGAAGGAGTGGCGAGGGCTGGTGCGACACTGCCCCCTGGCACGCCGCATCAGCATATGTGGGGCCGTAAAATGGCGAGACTGTTTTTCTTGCTTCTTTAAATGTAATGTTTTCTTTTATCTTCAAAGTGATGATCTCTTTTTCTTTTTTCCAGGAAGAACAGGAACGTGAGTACACGGCATGATTTCTGCCACAGTTCACACAGTGTGCAGGTGCTTCGCAGTTGTCGGACGCATGGCGCACGACTCCACACAGAGCACAAATTTTCCGGCCACGACAGCTTTGCGAGCCATGACCATATCTCTGACATTGAAAGCAACGGCGGGGGTTGGAAATATATGGCCTCACGGATCTCTTTGTATACCCAGTCTGAATGGTTTCCGGCAAGTCGCTCGAAGCAAAGGTCAGTACTAAATGTTTGGTTGGTATTTCCTTTTGATCTCTTCTTATCTTATTACGCTGTACGTTTGTCACGTTCTGGCTCTTCCATCCTTCCAGGAGTCCAGCTTCGGTCAGATCAAGTTAATTTGCGTCCGATACGACCCCGCGAGATGAGTTCATGGACCTGTGTGGCGTAATACTGATGGGTGTGCCTCCAAACGTTGTGAGAGTGTTCAGTTTATCGAATTGGTCTTTGTCACGTATCTCAAGGAGTAGATCTCCGCTGGCCATTTTGGTAACCTTGTACCTGGCACCGATAGTTTCGGTTAAGCACCTAGCCAGGACGAAGGGGGATACAGTTCTGGCTTGCTTGTTAGTTTTTTCGCAATGTATAACATGGAAATGAGGAAAGATTTGTCTTGGCCGGATGAAAAAATTGATATCTTCGGTGCGTACCCGCTTTGAGGAAGCACGATCACTAAGTAAAGAGAATGCTTTGTGCATGCTAATTGTATGTTGTTCAGCAGGGTTGGCGGCCACCCACCACGGAGCCCAACGAGGGGACGCTGCAAGTTTGCGGATGCTGAAAGCTTGCAGACGTCAGCCGTACAACTCTGCTATAACACAATGCGCCTAGGCCAAGGTAGGCTATTTGCACAAGGTTAACCCTTGCCGAAAAAATTGGAAGTAAGCAGAAGAGAGAAGTAGACAGGAAAGCTAAAGAAGTAAGAAAGACGAAGATGTAGAGAGAGAGAGATAGGAAAAGGCGACTGCTGATTTCCCCTGGGTGGGTCAGCCCAGGGGTGCCGTCTACGTGAAGGCGGGGCCAAAGGGGTGTGTTGCCTCTGGCGGGGGGCCTTAATGGTCCAATCACCCAGCGTCGGCTCAACCCCCAGGATCCCCTTTTCCCCGGACACGGCAAAGCCACGCACGGCTAGGCGTGGGAGGGGGTCGAAACTCCCCCGTTAGCTCGGGTCTGTGGTGTCACTACACACCAAACGCCTACTTGCGCAGGCGCCCCTGCGGAGCCCTAGCCACCAGGAAGTTTGGAAGTAAACAGAAGAGAGTAGAAGACATTACAGATAAATAGTGAAAGATAAAGACGAAGATGTAGGGAGAGAGAGATAGGAAAGGCGACTGCCTATTTCCCCTGGGTGGGTCAGCCCAGGGGCTGACCCCTGGGCTGACCCCCAGGGTTGACCCCCACGTAGAAGGCCCTGGGTCAGCCCAGGGCCTTCTACGTGAAGCCGGGGCCAAAGGGGTGTGTTGCCTCTGCAGGGGGGGGGGGGGGGGCCTTAAAGTTCCAATCACCCAGCGTCGGCTCAACCTCCAGGATCCCCTTTTCCTCGGACACCGCTCAGCCACGCACGGCTAGGCGTGGGAGCGAGCCGAAACCCCCCCCCCTCCCGTTAGCTCGGGTCCTTGGTGTCGCTACACACCAAACGCCTACTTGCTCAGGCACCCCGGCAGGGTTTTCATTCGGACCACGCGTTGCATCTTAATGGCATTCCGTTTAGTTTTGAATGCAGTACGAACACAACCATTCAAAATATTTTACGCGGACTTTTCAGCAATTAAACACATAATACTAATAAGCACGACGTATCTAAGCGCATGACGCGGGATCGAATGCCAGCCGCGGCGGCTGCATTTTTTGCGGAGGTGCAAATACTGAGGTGCGTGTACCTAGATTTACAAGCACGTTAAAGCAACCCGGGTGGTCGAGTTACCGGAGCCCTCCGCTACGGCGTCTCTCATAATCATACGGTGCTTTCCGGACGTTAAATCTTTGCTATTACTAATATCAAAGTACAGAAGTGCATAAAGGGCAATGCATGATGTGAGATGGATGGATGGATGCTATGAGCGTCCCCTTTATAACGGGGTGGTGACAAGTATGCCACCAGGCTCGACAAAAAAAAACCTTTTTTTTTTATGTTGGCCTAATGCCTCTACTTCGATAAATTCTATCTTAATGGAAAAAAAGGTAAATTTTCAGCTTAAGTTCTCTGCCATTTACGGCACACTGTCCATATTTTATTTTTCCAATATTTATTTTTGTCCTTTCTCTCTAATTTTCTGCCACCAATACTCTAACCGTCTCTTACTTATTTCAATCGCGGGTGTGTTCAGCTTTCCATTGTTGTCCCTAAAACCCAAGGCTTCCTGTAGGCTCGTGCCCAAACGTACACCTGGGTGGATATCTCCACATTCAATCAGAACATGCTCCGCCGTTTCCTTATCTTTCCCGCAGCATGTGCATTGTTCTTCTTCTTTACTGAATCTTGCTTTATAACTACGCGTTCTAAGGCAACCCGATCTCGCTTCAAACAGTAAAGCGCTTCCCCTTGAATTATCGTAAAATGCCTCCCTCCTTATTTCATTTTTGCCCTTTCGGTAGTTACTCAAAGCCGGTTTTTTCTCCATAGCTGCCATCCAGTAAATCCTCTCCGCCTCCCTGACTTTTCCCTTAACGCTCTTTGTTGACATATGGCTTACAATACCAGCCGTATACTTACTAGTGAGTCTTCTAGTTCTTTTTCTCCACTGTGTATCCACGCTCTTCCTATACAAATAACGGAACACCTTCTCTGCCCATCTACTCTCCTTCATATTTCTTAGCCTTTCTTCGAACCTTATTTTGCTCTGCGCTTCCCTCGCCTCAAAACCTGCCCACCCCATATCGCCCTTTACAGCCTCGTTTGTCGTCTTCCCGTGAGCACCCAACGCGAGGCGTCCCACAGTCCTTTGATTTACATCCATTCCCGCTTGCACCTCTGCCCTCATGCACACCACTGAGTTCCCAAAAGTAAGCCCTGGAACCATTACACCCTTCCACAGACCTCGAAGCACCTCATACCTATTGTATCCCCACAACGCTCTGTGCTTCATTATTGCCGCATTCCTCTTTCCTTTTGCTGCCGAGGCTTTTTCCTGTACCTCCATGTATCTATCACTCTCATTTACCCATACTCCAAGGTACTTGTATTCACTTACCCTCGGTATTTCTTGGCCTTGTATGGACACCGTCTGATCACAGGGATCATTGAATACCATCAATCCACACTTCGTTACACTGAATCCTAGTCCAAGAGCTTCACCTTCCCTTCCGCATATATTCGCCAGCTGCTGTATATCATCTCGACTGTCCGCAAATAAGACGATATCGTCCGCATAAAATAAACCTGGAAGCTTCTGCTCAATCATCATGCCGCCCTGTTTGTGTGACAGATTAAAACCAATGTTGCTACCTTCTAGCGCTTTTTCCATACTCACCATGTACAGCATGAATAACAGCGGGGACAAAGGACATCCCTGTCTCAGACCCCTGCTAACCTCAACGTTCTCTTTGCTACGCATTCCTTCCCACTCTATGCAAACTGTATTTTCTCGGTATATCTCCCTCAAAAGCTGTATACAGTCGTCGCCCATGCCCATTCCTTTCAATATATTCCACAAAATTTCCTGATTAACGTTGTCGTATGCCCCAGTGATGTCTAGAAAAGCCACGTACAAGGGCCTATTCTCTATTTTAGATATTTCTATACACTGAGTGAGAACAAACAGGTTATCGTCTAACCGCCTGTCGACTCGAAATCCGTTCTGAAGTTCTCCCAAAATATCGTTATGTTCGGCCCATGTTTCTATTTTCATTTTTACTGCTTGCATCGCCATCCTGTATAGTACCGATGTAATGGTTAGTGGTCTATACTAGCGAATCTTGTCCTTTTCTCCCTTGCCTTTATAGATTAAGTTCATTCTACTTTGTCGCCAACTGTCCGGTATTTGTCCGTCCTTTAAGCTTTTTTCTACTGCTTTTAACAATGCTTCTTTAGTGTTATGTCCTAGTTCGTTAATGAGGCTAACGGGAATCCCATCTAAACCCGCGGCAGTGCGCTTTGGAATTTTTCCTTCGGCCTTTTTCCAGTTGAAATTATCCAGTACTAGCTCTTCCTCTGTTGCTTTCTCCGCCACACTTTTACTCACCGGGGAGATCCCCTGGACGCTCTTTTGAAACGAATCGGCTGTTACCTTTTGGATGTAACCTAGCGCTTCGTACCCTTCCAATTGATTTCCTCTTTCATCTAGAATATGTTGTTGCGTTGTGACAGACTTCCTACCTAGCGCCTTTATGTGGCTCCAAAAAATCCTAGGCGCGGCCTCCTTTTTTTCGTGTATCTCTGTCATCCAGCGTTCACTTTCACCTTTAATTTTTGCCTCTACCAATTTCTGTACAAGGGATTTTTTCTCTAAATATATTTCCCATATTTTTTTTACTTCGTCCTGCGGCCGCTTCTCCTTTTTTGCCTTTCTATGCTCCCGTGATGCTTCGCGTCGCTTCTCGATCGCCTCCCGGATTTCCTTGTTCCACCAACTTTTTGGCTTCCTTTTTCCTTTCCAGCAAACAGTTTTCTTCTCTTTCCCTATCTCCTTCGTCATTAGATGTAACAGCTCACTATACTCCCAGTCCATGCCTGGTATTTCGCCTACTTCTTCCTCGACTCTTGCGGCTATATTTATTATTTGTTTGTCATTTAAATACGAGCTGCCAGACTTTGATTCCATGCTCATATTTTCAGTTTCGTATCCCATTTGTAATGTTATTCGTTTATGATCACTACCCAAGCTGTTAATGCCTTCCTCGTCTATCCTCATTTCTGTCAGTTTGTGGTAAATTCCTTCAGTCATGAGACAATAATCAATACTTGATTGCTTGTTTCCGACTTCCCATGTGATCTGGCCGTCACATTTAGGCCCCGTGTTAACTATCTCCAGACTATGTTGCTCGCAAAGATCTAGTAATAACTTCCCATTGGTGTCTGAATATCCGTCAAGGTCATGTATGTGGGCATTCATGTCCCCTAGAAGGATGATTTCGGCCCCATTACCAAATTCCTTAATATCCGCACTCATGCAATCCACTATCTCCTGATTCTTTTCTCTGCAGTTATTCCCCGTCCACAAGTAGGCTACCCCTAGCCACGTTTCCTTTCCACCTACTGTGCCCCGAACCCAGAGGTGCTCTGAACACGTCTGTTTCACTCTAACCCATTTGGCTCCGCGGTGAATTAGCATTCCTACACCCCCACCTTTCCTTTCCGATATGGTCCTGTTACACCCTTCCCAAACATAATTTTTAATATGTGGTGGCTCTTCCAAGTCTCTAAGGTGTGTTTCTGTAACCGCATACACGCCTATCTGTTCTTTGTTTAACTGCTCCTCAATCTCTAACCATTTTGCCTTCTTTCTGCCACCCTGCATGTTTATGTAACTAATTGCAACACGCGCCTTTTTCCTTTTTCTTTTACCTTTTTTCTGGTTTTTCGCAATTCTACCTGTCAAAGCGTCCTCCTGGTTGTTTTCCCTGTTACGAGCTACCCCGGACACCGAAGGGCCCGTGAGCCCCCCAAAAAAGCTATTGCGCGTCCTGCCAGTCGCCAGCCCACCTCGTGTCCAAGCCTCTTATCGAAATGAATCTTGTCTCTTTGGAATCCACCCCACCTGTGCACTTCCCTGTTTAAATCCACTACCTCGAAACCCTTCTCTCGACTAATTCGCCATATCTCTTTGTTTGCGTCCACAACCGCTCTTTGCAGGTTGATGTTGCGTACTGGTACTTCCGGTACTGTGCATACTACAATTTGCACCTGGGGGGACACGGTGCGCATGTCATCCACCCCTTTCGCCAAGGTCGTCGCTAGTCCTGACGATTCTTTTTTCAGGACGTCATTTAACCCTCCCGCAATTACAACGAGGTTACGATTGTTAGCTTTAGCTGCGAGTTGTTCACCCGCTTGACTCATTACTGTCCCCAGCGTTTGTCCTGGGAACGTCCCTATCGCAACTCTCTTGTCGCCTTTCACCCTTTCTTTGATTGCCGCTGCGCATCGGACTAAATTTGAGTCACCGGTGATGATGACCTGTTCAGACATTCCTTCTGAAACCTGCACCTGACTGCTGACTAGGTGACTAGCGTGAGTCACGGCTGCTGGTTTGCTCCCTCCCTCCCTCAAAACTACTTCCCGGTAGCTGGGCCCTGTGGCCAATGTATCTGCCTTTGTCATGCCTGTTTCCTTCATCTCTCCCGCACGGGGGGTCGTCGCCATAATGCTTCCGCCGTCACCTGCGTCTTCGTTCCCTTTCACGACCTTCGATAGGCCCTTCTCGGCTGCCCGGAGCCTTTCTTCCATGGCTGACGTTTTCTCTCGCTCCTTCGCCAATGCATTCTCCAGCTCTGCGATTTTCTCCATGAGCCCACTCTGGACCGCCATCATATTTTTCATTTTCTCCTCGAACTCGCACTGTCTACACTTGGCGTCATCTTCTGCTTTCTCCTCCGCACTAATTTCCACCTTCCGCCCTACCCCGCACTCGGAACACTTTACGGTCTTTTTGACCATGGCTAGCTCAGTTTACCGATGCCCACGTGTTAGAAAACTGTACTAAAATACACTGGTATAAGCCAAAAAGAACCACAATAATAAATAAATACGCTACACTTCACAGCACCTGCGCATGCACGTGGTCGGTCTACGCGCAGGCTTCAGCCACGTGGTGGCTGGAGAAAAAAAGACACAGTACAAAATACTAATAAAAAAAAACCGTACACCGTACTAGACCTAATCAAGCCTTACGCTAGCGCCTTACGTTCTCATAACGCTACATATAGAGGCAAGCTGGAAACATGCAAAAACACTTATCTGTAGCTGTCATTCCGGAGCTCTCCAAAAACACGTCCGACCTCTACCACTCCACGACACGACCCATGATAGACCATGATGAGCATGAGAGACCATGATAGATGGCGCCATTTCGCGGCTGTCAATATCAACTGTGGCAGCCATGGCTTCTCCCTGAACACTCTGCCCCATATTCTAGTACAAAATACAGATACGAAGCTGCACCTCGAAAGTGCGTGAATTCTCGAACTGACGTCATAGAAGTGCTGTTCGCAGCGCCGCCATCAGTCACATACCAAGCCAATACCACCCTGCCGAGAAACAATTGGCTATAATATTTTTGTTACAAGGGTTTACTAAGGTGTGCAATGCCAGCGAAGATTATAGCAGCAGCAGGCAGGACGCTTCTGCATGTGCTATCGTTTTCACGGTAACCCCCGTAATGGCCTAAGTGAGCGATCCCTCAACTATGGCGTAGAACAAAGCTTCGAAATCCGCGGTTGGAACCCAATCAAGCGCTGCCGGAGCAAGCACGGGAGCATTTCGAAGTGCTTGAGTGGCCCAGAATAATTTGTGCATATAGTTATTCTATTTTGTTCATTTTTTTGTCCTATTCCCGCTCGCCCGCGACAGTTTCAAAGTCACTGTCATTGTTATATACGATGAATCATTGGCGCAAAAACTTGACGTCTTTTTGTTTTTTTTAACACGGAGCTGTTGCTGTTGAGCCGCGGAACGAATGCCCACTCACCCATGTTGTCCGTCATTGCTGTCAAAACACGCGACACCAGCCGCACCCGCGAGCCGGCAAACGTGTTGAAGGAAGTAAGTCCCACCGACTTCAGCTCCACGGAGCAACTCTACATGCTCCACGGAGCGACTCCTGCTCTGAATCCACTCCTCCTGCCTTCACTCAGCGATTGGAACACACTTGCTCCAAAAAGTGTAGAAAATCTTGCTCCGACACCACCATAGGGATTCAACGTTAGAGATTTGTCGCACGCAGTGACTGCTTTCTTTCTTCTCTAGTCCTGTGGAGCGTGCTTGAAGCTAAACAGGGATAAAGGATGGGATGGCACAGGCGAAAGAAGTTACGTTACGCGCGCGTGATGCGCTTTTTTTTCGCGCGACCTAACCTTTAACACAGTTCTTTTAGTTTTGTTCGAACATGCGACTTACCTTGAATGTGTCGCCCCACCGCGGTGGTCTAGTCGCTAAGGTACACGGCTGCTGACCCGCAGGTCGCGGGATCAAATCCTGACTG
Source organism: Rhipicephalus microplus (assembly GCF_043290135.1). Classification (NCBI taxonomy): domain Eukaryota; kingdom Metazoa; phylum Arthropoda; class Arachnida; order Ixodida; family Ixodidae; genus Rhipicephalus; species Rhipicephalus microplus. The sequence goes on from NW_027464594.1 coordinate 1,790,978, forward strand.
CGGCGGCTGCATTTCCGATGGAGGCGGAAATGTTGTAAACCTATGTGCTCAGATTTGGGTGCACGTTAAAGAACCCCACGTGGTCGAAATTTCCGGAGCCCTCCACTACGGCGTCTCTCATAATCAAATTGTCACGGGGGTGATAGAATGAATTAAATAAATATATTTACAAAATATACAGGGAGAGTCAGAGGCAGCTGCAGCCAAGATGGAAGAACAGCAGCAACAACAACACGAGCACGGTCACTTTCATCGTCTTCGTCGTCTATGATGTTCTTTCGTTGCCGATGTCATGTAACATATAACCCCCCACTGCTGGCAGCGCCGTCTCGGCGCCTAAAGGAGAGTAGGATCATATGCGGATATGTACGGTTTGAGGCGGGTAACGTGGACGACGTCAGTAGCGGGTGCGGACGACAACGTCTGACTGTCCAACGGAGCAATCTCATATGTGACATCGGTAAGCCGGCGTAAAACCTTGTAAGGCGCCGAGTAGCGAGACAGGAGCTTCGAAGAGAGGCCAACGTGGCGGCTAGTGTCCAGAGGAGGACCAATGAACCTGGAGAGTAGGAAACTACTCTGTGATGGCTATCGTAGCGGGCCTTCTGAGAGCACTGCGAGCCAAGAAGACGTTCCCGTGCGATTTGGCGGGCCACTTGAGCCCGAGCAGTGGCATCCCGGGCGTACTCTGTAACCGTTTGCGTAGTTGATGAGAGAAAAGTCTCAAAGGGTAACACTGGATGGCGGCCGAACAATAAATAGAAGGGGGAGAAGCCAGCGGTGTCGTGGCGTGACGAATGGTACGCGAATGTCAGATAAGGCAAAGTACTATCCCGATCAAGGTGATCTTTGGAAACGTCCATGGAGAGCATCGTTGTCAGTGTTCGACTTAGGCGCTCGGTAAGACCATTTGTTTGTGGGTGATAAGCCGTAGTGAGCTTGTGACGCGTCGAACACGAGCGAAGGATGTCACTTACTACTTTTGAAAGAAATGAGCGACCACGATCAGTCAGCAGCTGTCGAGGAGCGCCATGGTGAAGAATTACGTCATGAAGCAAGAAGTCCACGACGTCAGTGGCACAGCTTGTCGGTAGAGCTCGTGTGATAGCGTATCTTGTGGCGTAATCAGTGGCTACGGCTATCCACTTTTTTCCAGTGAGAGAAATAGGAAATGGTCCAACGAGATCAAGACCGACGCAGTAGAAGGGAACGGTGGGTATGTCTATTGGTTGGAGCGGACCAGCTGGTGGCAAGGTGGAATTTTTGGACCGTTGGCAGGACTCACATGCAGCAACGTATCGGCGCACTGAACGGTAAAGGCCTGGCCAGAAGAATCTACGCCGCACGCAATCGTACGTGCGCGTGACCCCGAGATATCCCGCGGTTGGGGCGTCGTGAAGCTGTTCAAGTACGGCGGAACGGAGTGTCGCAGGAACTACGAGTAGCAGCTCTGATTCTTCGGCGCTGGTGTTGCGTCGGTAAAGAATGCCATCGTGTAGAACGAACTCGTGTTGCGACGGGTCTACGGGGGGCAAGCGTAGACTCTGCATGATAGACCGCAAATGCACATTGCTGAGCTGTTCCTTGCGTATGTCGGTGAAAGCCGACATGGTGAAGACACAAGGGTCAGAATCATGTGCTGAAAGATCAGGTGGGTCAACGGGGTGACGGGATAGACAGTCGGCATCCTGGTGCATTAGGCCAGCTTTTTATGCCACGTCGAAGCTGTATTCTTGTAGTTTGAAGTCGTCCTGTAGGATCTTTAAGGGAAGACAGCCAGCACAAGGCATGGTGATCTGTAATTACCAAAAAGGTGCGGCCAAACAAGTATGGTTGAAATTTTCCGACTGCCCAGACTAAAGCGAGGCACTCACGCTCTGTAATGGAAAACTTGCTCTCCAAAGGAGAAAGGAGGCGACTGGCATAAGCAATGACGCGATCCTGTCCTCGTTGCCGCTGGGCAAGAACAGCTCCAATTCCATGTCCGCTTGCATCGGTACTAACTTCAGTATGGGCTGACGGGTCGAAATGGGCCAAGATGGGTGGGGAAGTAAGTAATGTTGTAAGGGTGCTGAAGGCAGTTGCTTGGTCAGTACCCATATGAAAATGCATGTCCTTCTTCAGTAGCTCCGTAAGTGGTCGGGCACTGTTCGCAAAATTCTTCACGAAACGTAGAAAGTAAGAACAAAGGCCGATAAAACTCCGTACGTCTTTTGCGGAACGTGGTATGGGAAAATCTTTGACAACTCGAATTTTGTCAGGATCAGGTTGCACGCCTCGAGCACTGACAAGGTGGCCCAGCACAGTGATTTCCCGACGGCCAAAGCGACATTTGGAAGAGTTGAGCTGAAGTCCTGCTTTCTGTAAAACCTTAAGAACAGCCGTTAGGCGGCTAAGGTGGCTTTCGAATGTAGGTGAAAATACGATGACGTCATCGAGATAGCACAGGCACGTGGTCCATTTGTATCCACGCAGGAGAGAATCCATCATCCTTTCAAATGTAGTTGGCGCATTACACAATCCGAATGGCATAACCTTGAACTGGAGAAGTCCATCCGGTGTGATGAATGCGGTTTTCTCGCGGTCTTGATGATCAACAGAAATCTGCCAGTGCCCTGATCGCAAGTCGATAGATGAAAAGTAGGCAGACCCATGTAAGCAGTCGAGAGCATCGTCAATCCGTGGCAGTGGATACACGTCCTTACGTGTTACTTTTTTTAAGTGACGGTAGTCTACACAGAAGCGCCAGCTGCCATCCTTTTTCTTGACTAGCACGACCGGCGATTCCCATGGACTGAAGGAAGGTTCAATGACGTCTTTTGTGAGCATTTCTTCAACTTCGTGCTGGATAACTTGTCGCTCAGCATTAGACACGCGATAAGGACGTCGTCAGATGGGGCTGGCGTCTCCAGTGTTAATCCTATGAGTTACAAAGGGTGTCTGACCCAAAGGGCGGTCATCAAAATCAAAGATGTTGCGGTAGGATTTCAGCGGGTGCCGGATGTCAGCTGTCTGTGCTGGAAGAAGGTCCGGAGCGATCATCTTCTCGATGGTGGCATCCGCTGCGCTCTTCGAGGATGAAAATGGAGCAGAGGACGAAGAAGATTCGGCAACGACCGCCGAAATGGCAGCATCTATAGAAAAAACTTTTGCCAAAGTCACACCATCTGGGATAACTTGAGCGCACCAGCTGAAGGTTAGGATCGGAAGAGATGCTGTATTTCCCGTGACTGTCAAAAGTGTGTGAGGCACGGCAACATTTTTGGCCGGCAGAACGTCAGCAATAGGGGTCAACATGCAGTCACTATCAGGAACAGGAGGAACAGATCTCAGGTTCACTTAAGTAACGGCTTGAGGTGCTAGGCGAACGTGATCTGCAGAACACACACGGGGTTGAGCTGGTGTTGGGTCATCATGGTAACACGGTAAATCAAGTTGAAGCATGCCGGTTCCACAATCATTAAGGGCAGAGTGGGTGGATAAAAAGTCCATGCCGAAGATAAGTTCATGGGAACATTTCTCGAGCACAGCAAATAGCACTGTCGTGGAGCGATCAGCCACACTTATACGCGCGGAGCACATTCCAAGCACGGGAAACGTGCCGCCGTCGGCGACCTGGATGAGTGGCACTGTGGGTGGCGTTAAAACTTTCCTAAGGCGGCAACAAAGTTCTGAATTCATCACTGATATGTGGGCCCCTGTGTCCAAGTGCAACAATGGGTGTGTCATCTACTTCAACGGCAATAAGGTTGCGTCGAGTCGGCAGCATGGTCAGAGGATTTGGCGGGCAAGTGGTCGATGCAGCATCACCTCCGAGAGCTGCATCATCTAGTTTTCCCGCGGCAGGTGGTCAGTCAGCGACGTTGTGCGAGCGAGACGATGGGCGACGGGAGAGCAGTGAACGGGACTGGTGAGCATGCGGAGATGGAGAGCGACAACGAAATGGCGGCATAGAAGGAACGTCTTCACTGGTGGCCTGAGGTGACTCCCGGTAAGTTTGAAAGCCGTGATCCCTCTATGGCCGATGGGGGTACCCTTAGGATGCCTGATGCCAATACCACCGAGTGTTACAATGGCGGGCCACGTGTCCGATAAGGTGGCAGTTGAAACAAATTGGGCGATCGTCAGCACTCCTCCACTCGGCTGGATTGTGAGCGTGCGCCGGAAGGTTTTGGCTTTGGGCATACGAAACAGGGGGTCGACGGCGGTTGATCGGCTGTGAGGGAGCTGTAGTGCACTCGGAGGCCAGTCCAGCATTGTAAAGCTTTTGTCGCACAATGACATGTACCAGTGGCACCATCTGAGGGCTAGAGTTACCGGCATGGGAGCACGTGGACGCAGGAGACAGAGCTTCAAGTTCACGTCTGATTATCTTGGTCACGTGCTCTGCAGTTAACGGCGTCTGTAGCGCAGGCCTATCTTCGCACGACCAGGTTGCAGCTGTGCTTGGTAGTCGAGTGAAATTATGGGCGATACGTCGACTTTTTGCGGCCTCAAAATGCTGGCACTCCTTGATGATGACATCGACCGTGTTGCAGTCCTTGTATATGAGAAGGTTGAATGCATCATCTGCAATGCCTTTCAATATGTGAGCTACTTTTTCGGTTTCTTCCATACCGTTGTCCGCTTTTCGGCAAAGGGCAAGCACGTCCTGTATGTAAGTCACGTAGGACTCTGATGACGTTTGTGCACGAGATGCCAACTCCTTCTTGGCCGCTGCCTTTCTACCCACAGACTTGCCGAAAAGGGCGCGCATCTTTTCTTTGCACGCATCCCAGCTTCCAATTTCATCTTCGCGGTTCTCTAACCACACTTTTGCTGTTCCTTTCAAGTAGAACAGAATACTGGCTAACATAAGAGTTTCATCCCAGAGGTAATTCTTACTTGTACGTTCGTACAACGGCAACCATTCTTCGATATCGACATCATCCGTGCCACAGAACGTGTCAGGATCTTTTAGCTGCGGAAGGACAACAGTTGTTGTTGTAGTCGCCTCGGCGGGAGCCGGTCCCTGGTTTGCCATGGTAGAAAAATCCAAGCGTCGGCCACTGCGGAGATTCGTTATATCGTGTTGTACCCCGCACCTCCCCCAAATGTCACGGGGGTGAGAGAATGAATGAAATAAATATATTTACAAAATATACAGGGAGAGTCAGTGGAAGCTGCAGCCAAGATGGAAGAACAGCAACAACAATAACACGAGCACGGTCGCTTTCATCGTCTTCGTCGTCTATGATGCTCTTTCGTTGCCGATGTCATGTAACAATATGGTGGCTTTGGGACGTTAAACCGTGCAAATCAATCAATTACCTTTAATGTGATTGTGAGAAAGGCCATGTGGCGATCTCCAGCGAAAGCCGCGATAACTATATGAAGCTTACGATGCTCAAATCATGCAACGGCCTGGATATATAGGTACAGGGTACCATTTGCCGAAAGACAGGAATAATATTTTTAACAGACTTCAAGAATTGTAAATTTCAAGCGACGTGCGGCGCTTGTGTTTGCCTCACGTGTTCTCAGGAGCCTCGAGTACCGATTTGCAGCGCTTCCTGATCAGGCTGACACGCTGTTCCAGGGCCCCTTAAAACGATGTCCACTCGAGACAATTCATCCCTTCTGATACCCGCACTTGCAGCGAAACACGTGGAGCCGCTGTAGCTCGGTGCGTGCACACTATGTTGTGCCAAAGGGCACCGTGCAGACTTTCTTCACACGAGTGGCACGGAAGCGACCGCCATCAACGTTTATAGAACCGGTTCTACAAACGTTGGCCGCCACGACGCTGACCTCTTCGCTTTGGTGGCGCCGCCTGTCTAGACGCTGTGACCCCATTTGCTTCAAAGTGGTTGTCCCATATATATATATATATATATATATATATATATATATATATATATATATATATATATATATATATATATATATCCTGCTCACGGCTGGTAATTTTTTCATCCACTTTTCTTTCTTCTTATTTACATTCCATTGCTTCTAATAACTTCCCCTGTACATTCCTTGGCATTACTGTCTGTTATATCTCAATTATATATATATATATATATATATATATATATATATATATATATATATATATATATATATATATATATATATATATATATATATATATATATATATATATATATGGCGCTGACTGTCACTCCTACTTCTAAATTTCCATATAAACCCAAAAAAGTGGATGGAGGGAAGGACACTGTGGTAGCTCAGTGGTTAGAGCATCGATCGCGTTGTCCGAAGGTCGTAGGTTCGATTGCTGCTCACGGCTGGTCATTTTTTCATCCACTTTTCTTTCTTCCTATTTACATTTCATTGGTTCTAATAACTCCCCCTGTACATTCCTTGGCATTACTGCCTGTTAGATCTCATTAATATTGTGTTAAAACACGGAAAAACGAGCCCTTAGGTATACACTTCTTTCCCTTATTTTATGTATATGTATATATATATATATATATATATATATATATATATATATTGTCGGCATTCACTATCTTTACAGATATTCATCATCATGAGTAGTCGTCATCTTCATCTGCTGTGGGGAATTGGCTTGTCTGAGTTCTGTGCCTTGGGCGTGGTCGCTTCATCGTGTCTTCTGGGCCTAATAAACGTTGCCTTCACCGTTACATCACAAGTGGTAGAGTGTGCTCTACGATCTTCCGTCCTCTCCCAGCCCGATCTGCCTCCTGGAGCTCCACTCAGGTCGTCGTTTGTGCCAGGTGTCCGGTAACATGCCTCAGGACGAGCTAACCGGCGCTTCTGCGTCTACCTCCACGACCCCAGCTACCGCGGCCTATCCATCGTGGATTATCACCGCGCACCAGCGTGAGCCGCCCACGTTCACCGGACTTCGAGGTGAAGATGTGGAGGATTGGTTGGACCAGTTCAATCGAGCGAGTACCACTAACAACTGGGTTGATCCTACCAAGCTTCGCCGTGTTTCTATCTGACAGGCGTAGCGAAAACATGGTTTTTCAATCATAAAACGGACATTACGGACTGGACACGTTTCAAGCAACAGCTTCGCCAAACTTTCGGCACCCCGGTGGTTCGTTCAGCTCTCGCGAATAAGACACTGGATGCCCGCAAGCAACAATGCGGTGAGTTCTACACATCGTACATTGAGGACGTGCTTGCTCTCTGTCATCGTTTCAGCACGTCCATGTCTGAATCAGAGAAAGTTCGTCATCAACTGAAAGGGATTGGCACGGTCGCGTTCAATGCCTTGGTCATTCAAAACCCGACTACAGTCGCTGACGTTGTTGCCATGTGCCAACGCCTAGATGAACTTGAATCCCAGCGGTTACCACCGGACAGCGCTGAAAACACCACCCGACTGATGCCTCATTGCGTGCCATGATTCGGGCGATTACACAGGAAGAGCTGTAATCTTTCGGCCTCTCAATGACACCAAGTCCACCTGCCCCCTCCAACACTGTTTTGCGCGACGTTATCAAAGAGGAGTTGGCGTCCATGACCAGGCCAGCGTATGTAGACTCTCAGTACCTCGACTCCAGCCGACATACACGCAAGTCCTCGCTGGCTCCCCACCCGTCGTACAACCGATGCCCGCACACTCGACGCCTGTCCCGCTGGCTTCGTTGACTCCGAGTGCGCCTAGCCAGCCCTTTCACCCACCGTGGCAGCCGCCTCGTCCGATCTGTTATTACTGCGGCTATCGGGGCCACATTGCACGCGTCTGTCGGAAGCGTCAGCAGGACGAGCGTCGTGGATTCGACACCTACGGACGGGATGATGGGACAAGCTGGTACGCTTTCCAACGTCGTTTTTATGACCCTCCGCAACGTCGCTCACCGTCTCCAACTGCGACATCTGAGCCAACCAGTTCTTAGCGCTCTACAAGACGCCGCTCACCCTCACCCCACCGCCGTTCCACGTCTCCACTGCGACCTGTCTCGCAATTCACCAATCAACGCCCGGAAAACTAACCTCTGCAGCTTTTGGAGGAAAAGCTGCATCGAACGAAAAGACTCAAATCCCTCCATTGCGTCCATATAATACGATATCTGTTTTAATAGAAGGTGTGTACGTGGACGCTTTAATAGACACTGGGGCTTGTTTGTCTGTGATTGATCGTTCTTTGTGCTCACGTCTGCGAAAAGTCACCACCCCTTATGATGGACCTTCACTGTACGCTGCTCAAGGGGACGCCTTTAGACCTACTGCTATGTGCACCGCTCGTGTTTTCATAGCTGGTGTTCTTCATTTTGTGCAATTTGCTGTGCTGAGTTCGTGTGCCCACCAGCTTATATTAGGCTGGGATTTTCTGCCTACGGCGAACGCTTCCATCTGCTGTCGATAAAATGTTCATATGATGGAAACTGACTATGCCCTGTATGCGGATGACAGGCCCGTTCGCTTGCTCACTGCTGAAGATACCGAGCTACCACCTGGTCATCAGCGGATAGTTGCCATCACTTCTAATGTGATCGACTCTGGTTACGTGTTTGTCCAACTATCTGCACGCTGTCTCGCAAGAGGTATAGTCCTTGCTTCAGTTCTAGCGCGGTTCCACAATGGCTCCGGACTTCTCTACGCTACAAACCAGACTTCTGAAAAAATTCTCATTCCTAAAGGCACCACAATGGCTTGCGTTTCTGAATCTCAACCTGTCTCTGTTGTCCCGCTTATGCCAGCGTGTTCTGACCTTCCTTCTATTGGACGTTCATCAAGCGTTTCTGTTCTTGCTGCGACTATTAGTCCAGAACTGACCTCTTCACAGACAGATCAGTTGCTTGCTTGCTACAAAAGCATAGGAGATTGTTTGATGCCCATTCCTCATCTCTGGGACAGACGTCCGTTATTGGGCATCGTATCCAGACCGATGGCACTTCCATCGTACGCCGTCGACCATATCGCGTCTCTTCATCCGAGCGTGAGATCATTGAACAAAATGTAGCCGATATGCTGCAACGGAACATTATACGTCCCTCCGCAAGCCCTTGGTCATCCCCTGTTGTTTTAGTAAGGAAAAAAGATGGCTCTGTGCGATTTTGCGTGGACTACAGAGCACTTAATAAGATTACCCAAAAGGATGTTTACCCCATGCCGCGCATAGACAATGCTTTGGATTCAGTGCAAGGTGCTGAGTACTTCTCAAGCCTAGACCTGCGTTCAGGTTACTGGCAAATACTGCGTTCAGGTCACTGGCAAATATATATATATATATATATATATATATATATATATATATATATATATATATATATATACAAGAACGGAATTTTCAACCACATTTATTTTGAATCTGCACATAATACTGTTCTGTATAGTGCGTCATCCAATGAGTATGCGTAAAAACGCCAGTTGTGTTCTCAAAGAGAGTTCTCACTAGGCTTCTGAGGAAGCGAAAGCGGTGGAACTCTCCGGAAACTGACTCATTGCGCCCCCCACCCGGCCGGAAAACCATGCCGCGCGGTCAGCACGCAAAAAGCAGTCCAAGACCGATTTTCCCACCACGCAAAAGCGGATCTCGTCACTGCTTCACGGCTTTGGCTGCGTTAGATCAAACCACGTGATCTAACCTTCTGGCCGCAGAGTCAACATGGCGGCAAAGGCGTCGGCGGTGGCTCGCATCGGCTCAAATCGTAAACTACCTATGCAGCCTAGCCTCAACCAGGACGCGTTCATCGACAACCTGGTTTGGATTACGATCGTCGAGAACTCTGAAATTAGGCGATGCAGCAGCAGCCAGTAAGCATGCACCAACGTGTCTCGCGTTTGTAAACAGCCAGCTGAATCCGCCACCGCCATTCCGTTCACTCGTGTCGTTTCTGCAGGCGTATCTCCCGTAACAACGTTTGAAAAAATGCGAACTGTTTCTTTTCAGAACTTTGCGTGAATACCTAGAATTAGGTACGACCTTCTTTTCTCAGGAATCATTCAGAATTGAATTAGCTGTCAAGATAGCGACGGCATCGGCTGCGAGATGGGGCAGAACGAATGTGAAAATCCTTGACGCGCGCATTCAGTTTTACGGCCGCTATGGAGTTTTTGTTTTCGCTTCACTTCTCTAGTGCGAACGCACCCTTGTGAATGGAACGTTTTTTTTTTTGACAAAACGCGGACGCTAATAACGGCGCACCGGACAAGGGAGAATACGTCTATGTGCAAACTCCAAATAAATGACACCGGAAGTTCAGCGCTCCTCCTTGTCGTCTTGTTTCTTCCTAGTCTGTTTTTTATGCGATGCAGACAATCGAAACAACACACAACGCGCTCAACTCATCACTTCATTCCTGCTCCATTAAACAGCGAATAAAACGAGAAGTATTGTGGTTGCCAGTAGCAAGAGCTACATCACAAAGTCGGGTCGTGGTGCCTAAAAAAACTGCTGTTAGTAAAGAATTACAGGACGAACAACATATATGCACATAATAAAGTTTATTTTCTTCTCTATCTGAAGCTAGTAATAAAGGAGAGCGCCAAAAATGAAGAAGCTAGATGAGGCTTTCACCTTAGTACAGGATGAAGTTACAAAACAGTGAATAACAATTGAACTTTCGTGACTGAAGAGCAACAAAGTCATGAATGACAAGCTAGAAACAAACATAAGCAAGACTGGAGTGGCATGTACAGTGACACTAAGTCGCTAAGATAAACAACGACTTTTTGAAATATAATTATGCACAATACAAAGGTGATTTCAACTAAGTATGAATGCGTGACAAAAAAACAGTCAAAAGTGACGAACAAAAGGCTAGAAACAGGCACAAGCAATACAGGAATGACAAGTATAGTCACGTCTCCAGCCACACATCAGAATACACATCGATATTTTTTATTAATTAGGCACAATACAAAAGGCAATTAACATACATTGAATGCTTTACAGGAAAAACAAAGTTATCATAACCATTTTTATGCACAAAAATGTACAATAAGATGTTTGAAAAAACTTTCACGGGACTGAACCATTTCAATTATGTTAGTCATGTAACAAAGGCAGGGCCCGCAACTCACGTGAGTTGTGAAATTGGCCCTGATGTCATATTTTGTTACACAAACATTAGAGTGTGTGAGCAAAGAGTGCATGCTAAGATCAATATTATATATGTTTCTTTATTCGAGAGCACAAGGACCCAATGTCTAACAGGCATCATAGGCTGTTGCTACAATCGCCATTAGCTGCAGGTGTAGGTAGAGCCATCCAAGCATTTTCATACAAGTTGTAAAGCAGCCTCAACAGAAATTCACAGTACCGAAAGGAAACATTCAGTGTCGCAAATATAAGCTACGAGCACACGGAGTAAGAACACATAATGTAGCGCATAAGATAAATTTACCCGTTCAGGAAGTCACAAATAAAACAAGAATTCGGCGATTCTTGGAGGGGAGGGAGGAGTCTGAAGAACTGTCTGCCGACATTAGGTGCCCGGTGACAACACAAAGCAGCTGCCACCAAAGAAAATTCACCTTGTGCACAGTAAGCATATTGATCTGTTTGATTTCTCTAACAAGTTCCTAACACTATTGACAATCTAGGCTCTTTATTTCTTTGTTTTTTTACATGCCAGGCCTACACGGGCAAAACGAATAACAAGGACGCCGTAGTGGCTGTCAAAGAGCACAAGGATACTCGGTGGGGAAATGCCGAGGGTAGATAAGACTAAGCGAAGATTAGTGTGAAAGAAAAATAAAGTGCCATCTTTGAAACAAAACCTTGATGATGATGATGGTAGATTTTATTGGCGCAAGAGCAACTCAGGCCAAAGAGCGTTAAACACACGGTTTTTGGCCGATCAGATTATAGAAGGTCTACTCAGGGTCGCAAGAATAAAAGAGTGGAGCATAGGGTTTAAACTTAGGCGTAGTGACTATGTGTAATGGGTCTAAAACGGGCTATGCTAATGGGTTTTACAGAGTCATGCAGTGTCGGCATCAGTCCTTGTAAGGACAAGGAGTGCGTGCTGCATGACAATCAATAAAAAAGTCTCAGCGGTTCCCTCAAGATTGAGAGAAGGCTGAGATTAGTGAGAACATGTTATGGAATGTAGGAAGCCTACACTAGCTAATAACTTTAAGACCACTTCTGGGGGCAACAAAAGATCGTCTCCAAGAAAAATTTGCGGGTGAGGCGAGATGTGACATTTGTACAGTTTTGGGAAGTGACACAGCCTTTCTGGTTCGAGGTACGGACAGATAATTAGAACGTGAACGACAGACAGCGCATCATCACATTTTGCACAATGTGGTGCTGGAGAGCTGTTTAAAACATGCGGGTGTGTTGCATGTGTATGAACGATCCTGAGTCTGCAACCTCTTGGTGCCTGTTACGTTTTTCAGTCACATATATCTTCGTATTCTTGGCTTTACTAAGTGCAGTTTGTTTGCATTTGCTGCGTTCCATTCTTCTTGACATTGTCTACGCATTCCGCTTCTGAGGAGTGACCTTACGTCCTCATACGGGATGCTGTCTACGTCAACTGATTGTCGGAGTGAAGCTGACTTCGCACGTTTGTCCGCTATCTCATTCCCAGCTATGTTGCAGTGTCGCGGAACCCAGCATAGCGTGATTTTGATCTTGGATTTGCGGGCTGACATGATGCATTTTATAAGTGTATTAGTAACTGGGTTTTTGAGTATCTTAGTGGAGGACAGCGCCGTCCCTGCACTGCGAGAATCTGTGTATATGACTGAGGCTGGTTCTTTCTCCTTTAAAATGTGCCTTAAAGCTAAATGTATGCCATAGCATTTTGCAGAAAATGTGCTGGTATGTTCAATCATTGTTCTAGATTCAGAGAAAGCGGGACCATGTGCCGCACATGCGACTGTGGAGGACTTGGAGACATCAGTATAATACTTAGCACACGTGTATTTGGCCTGCAGATATTTGTAGTGTTGATCGATTGCGACTGGGAGGCCATTTTTTTCTACCTCAAGGAATGCAAGTCACAATCGATAGCCTGCATTTCCCACGGCACCACAGTGTCCTTGAGCGAGGTTAGTTGAAGATTGGAGACCGGTATGTGCATATTTTTAAAGTGTGAGGCCACTCTGAGGGGATACGGTGGCGTAGCTTATGGTCGCCTAAAAAACAGGTGGGCGTTTGATGTATCCTGCAATAGCGCACGAGCTGGGTGGTCGACATGGGAAAGCACCTTGGTGGCATACGTGACAGTAGTGAACTGACGTCGCCGTTCTAGTGACTACAGATTTGTCTCAACATACAGGCTGGCTGTTGGGCTGGTTCAGAAAGCACAGCTGGCCAGCCGAAGCCCATGGTGGTGCACTGGGCCAAACATCTTCAATGCAGATCTTGACGCTGACCCGCAAACCACCGATCCATAATCGATACGTGATAGCACTACACTGTTGAGAAGGTTCAATAGACAGTCACGGTCTGTGCCCCATGACTGATGCGAGAGAATCTCGAGCAGGTTTAAGGCTTTCAAGCATTTAAGTCGTAGCTGTTTGATATGTGTAACAAAGCTGAACTTTTTATCAACCACAACACCTAGAAATTTGTGGTCTGTTTTAGTAGCTATGGTTTGTCCATTAATTGAGATGTTCGGGGACGGCCTTATGCCACGTAGTTTTGAAAAGAGTACGCGAAGAGTCTTGTCACAGTTAAACTTATAACCATTTTTGTCTGCCCAACTTGAGATTTATTTACTGCCAACTGAATCTGACGTGCACAGATGGCTAGGTTGCACGATTTGAAGCTGATCTGAATGTCATCCACATATATAGAGTAGGAGATTGTTTTAGGTAGGATAGTGCTTATGGAGTTCATTTTTACGATGAACAGTGCGCAGCTAAGAACACCGCCCCAGGGGGCGCCATTTTCTTGCGTAAACCACTTTGATAAGGCATTACCAAGACGAACCACAAATGTACGGTTAGAGAGGTAGCTTTCAATAGTATTCAGCATATTTCCTGACACCCCAAAAGATCGCAGGTCACGGAGTATGCCATAACGCCATGTCATGTCGTAAGCCTTTTCCAAGTCAAAAAATACAGATAGGCAGTGCTGTTTATGAATGAAGGCATCCCTGACAGGATTCATATGCTACCAGTTGGTCAGTTGTCGACTGGCCAGACCTGAATCCAGCTTGATGACGACCAAGGAGGCCATTGTATTTGAGGCATTACATAAGGCCGTGATCTCCATTTTTTCGAACACCTTGCCCAAACAGCTGGTCAGCGTAATAGGCCTGTAACTAGCACAAAGTGTGGCTTCTTTTCCTTGTTTAAGGATGGGTATGATAACTGCCTTTTTCCAGATCATGGGTAGACCCAGAGGACCATACATTGTTGAAAAGAATGAGGATGACGTCAAGATTTTCTTCGTGTAGGTGTTTCAGCGTGCAGTAAGTAATCCTGTCCGAACCTGCTGCTGAGCAGCCGCACTTTGCCAGTGCTGCCTTTAGTTCACCTATAATAAAGGGGGCATTGTACACTCGTGCCGATGGCCTTTCATCACGAATAGGTTTACCTTCTTCGGCAAGTTTGTATCGCCTAAAGGAGTCTGTAAAATGTGCTGAGGTGAAGATATACTTAAAGTGTTGGCCTAAGGCATCTGCTTGGTGCTCCAGTGTATCACCTGCAGTACTAACAAGGGGCACCAGATAAGTGATGTGCCCTTAGAGTGCTCTTACTCTGTGATACACCTTATGTGTGTCAGTGTAAGAGTTCACCGAGTAGAGGAAAGATTGCCAGCTCTGTCGTTTAGACTCTCGTCGGGCACGCCTACCGTTTGCTTTTGCGCGCTTTAAATTCCCCAAGTTTTCGACTGTAGGATACCTGCGGAATTTTGACCATGCTTTTATTTGATTGTCACGAGCATTTTTGCACTCAGCGTTCCACCAAGGTCGTTTTTTGTTTCGTGTGTTGTTAGATGTATGTGGGATGGATTACTCTGCGGCCTGTGTAATGTGCAGTGTGACCAACGCTTCACATTCATCAATACCTAGGTTTTCGATTGATGAGCATGATAGTTTTGAGAGTTTTCGGAATTTCGTCCAGTTCGCATCCCGTTCTCTGTTACATTCGCAGTCATCATACTCACATTTCCTGTGTGTTTCAGACAGACAGTAAAATGATCACTTCCGTAGAGGTTATGAGTTACAGCCCACTCAGTGCATGCCAAGAGTGAAGGAGATCCGATAGCAAGATCTATTGCTGTGTATGAGCTGTGCGCTACGTTAAAGTATGTTGGCTCTTTTTTATTAAATATACAGGAGCCGGAAGTCAACAAAAAGTTTTCAATTAAGGAGCCTCGAGAATCCGTTCTTCTACAACCCCGTAGAGGGTGGTGCGCGTTAAAATCTCCAACTAACAGGAATGGATGTGGAAGCTGGTCAATGAGTGCTTCAAATTATTTAGTAGACAGTTAGTAGTCCGGAGGGATGTATGGTGAACACACGGTTGTTATTCGTCCAAATATAGGGCTCGTTTCGCCACTGCTTCTAAGTCAGTAACCAGAATGAGGCTTCGAGACGAAACTGCTTTCTGCACCACGATAGCGACACCGCCATATGAATGGTCAGTGTCCTGTTTGTCCCTTCGGTATACCACATATCTCTTTAAAAGGGTAGTGTGTGTGGGTTTTAGGTGTGTTTCCTGTAAGCAAAATATGTTTGGTTGGTGTTGTTCAAGTATTTCATAGATGTCGTCTAAGTTCTTGAGTAGGCCTCGGCAATTCCAGTGGATGATACTTTCGAGATCCATTTTTATGCATGAGGAAAAAAGCGCGACTTACTCACACTTCGCTGCCTTTATCAGGCGGTTTCACTGGAGGTTGTCTCTTCCCTCTGAGGCGATCTATGGAGCCCCGCCTCACTTGGGGGGATTCCGTCAGCATCTTAGACGCTGAGGATCCTGGTGTCACTTCCATTGCCTCCGGTGGACCCTCAGAAGCTAATGGAGGTTTTTCAGAAGAGACAGGTGTCTCAGTTGTCTGTGTGGTCCCTAGGGTCTGATGAAGTTCGACCTCCAGGACGTGAAAGGTTGGTGCAGCCGGTGGCTGCTTGGTGGGGGGCAGAGATGTGCACGCATCAGCAAAGCTGTATTGCGTGCCCACCGTCACTAGACGCCGCCCGGCTCCCAGACGAGCTGCGTCAGCGTATGATCTTCCGGAAAAAAGGGATACCTTCTCCCGGGCTTCCGAGAATGTGATATTTTCTGTAACCTTGGTGTGAATTACAGCCTTTTTCTTTCTTGAACGTTTCCCATGTGCGCAAGTACGCGGCATGCGGCCCGTGACAATTAGGACATTCTGTTTGGTTCGAAGTGCAGTTCTCGGTTGGGTGCTCATGGTCACCACATTTCGCACATGTTAGTTTTCCACGGCAGGTGTTTGATCCATGTCCGTATTTCTGGCACTTGAAGCACCTTCTGGGGTTAGGTACTTAGGGACGGACTTTACAACGAAGGAACGCCGCTTTCACTGATTCAGGCATGATGGAGCGGTCAAAGGTTAATACTATATGCGGGGTTACCACTTCTTCACCTTTCCGTCTCATTGTGATTCGACGCATGGCGATTACTCCCTGCTCTCGGAAGCCTTGAAGGAGGTCAGTTTCCGTTTCTCGCATGACATCACGTTCTGAAATGACACCTTGGATAGTGTTAAGACTGCGGGGGGGGGGGGGGGGGGGTTGACATACAAGTTCATGTGTGCAAACTGCTTTTGTTTCAGGAGAGTGTTTGAGTGGTTTTTTGGGGTCACTTCAACAAGATCACCAGACGACAGCTTCTTTGCATCATATTTTTGGCCTATTAGGTTTTCAAGAGTTCTATCAGGAAGACCGACAATGCTGCAACAGACTTGTTGTCTGTAAGAGAGTGTATGACCTATAAGAACGGAAAGTGGTCACAATCAGTTCGGGTGCGTTTGGAGCTTTCATCGGTGCGGTTCCTTTTCAGGCACCGATAATTCAGAGAGGGGGAGGGTTTTGCCATGATAAGCATTTCAAGTTTGTCGGCGATGGTGACCAGCCACCACCGAGCCCAACAAGGGGACTCTACAAGGTAGAACACTTGAAGGCGCCAGCCATACATCGCCGCTATAACCAAATATAGTTACCCAAGGTTGGGCACCTACACAGGGTTAACCTTCGCCGCCAGGAAAAATTGGAAGTAGACGGAAGAGAGAAGGTGACAGGACAGATAAAATGTGAGAGGTAAAGACGAAGACGAGGGGAGAGAGAGATAGGAAAAGGCGACTGCCGATTTCCCCTGGGTGGGTCAGCCCAGGAGTGCCGTCTACGTGAAGCCGGGGCCAAAGAAGTGTGTTGCCTCTACCGGGGGGAGGGTGGGGGGGCTTAAGGTAAAATCATCCGGCGTCGAATCAACCCCCAGGATCCCCTTTTCCTCGGACACGGCTCAGCCACGCACGGCTAGGCGTGGGAGGGAGTCAGAACGTTAGCTCGGGTCCGTGGTGTCGCTACGCACCAAACGCCTGCTTTCACAGACGCCCCTGCGGGGTCGTATCCGTAGTCGTAGGTGTCCGTTGTCTTGCACGTGTTCCGGCCGCGCTTCTCTGTTTAACACTGTTTTGACAGCATTTGAGGGACACAATGCTCGTGTTTGTACAATACGAAATTGACTCAACCACGGAGGTCATAGAGCACGCCACGGTTGAAGACTTATTCTAAAAATGTTGCTGACTTTGATAGACGCTACATATACGACGTCCGTTGGAGCCGCAATGAGAACGTTAGTGGCGGATACTACAAAGCCAAAGTACTCCATATGACAGGTGATGGTTACTCAAGTACTGCGGTGTTTAATAATTCAAAGTGCCGAAAAATGCGACGGATTTATAGGATAACAGAATGGACAACAGCGGTACATGTGTTTAGAGTAGGGGCATTGTGATGACACGTTTCATCACGATCAGGGCTGCAGGGCTGATGCAGATCGTATAAATATATATTTATCGTGATCAACAATTGGCGGTGTCGCATGCTTATGACTCATTCGTATTTATTTACATGCAAACGTCAGCATTGTTGAGATCTTTTAGATCCTGATCGGGCCAGATCGCGATTAAAATTACGATGTTGTCGCTCTAGTAAAATGTAACAGCGTAGTTACTAGTAGGATAATTCGGCTGAAGTTAGTTCAGTGTGGCAGACACACAAGTGTTATTCCTCACGCCTGCCATCTTTCAGCTCTCGTCCACTTTGTTTCGCACTTCGTTCGTCCCCCCCACCCCGTTTTTTGCTGTTACGGTGTACCAAGTAGCCCAATCTTACACCCTATCCACTCAATAGCACTGCAACATGGGCGTCTCTTGTGTGCGCGATGCTTGTTAGTAACGTGGTTCACATTTTCTCATGGGCCGGTTGAAATTTAAACGCCAACTTATGTACTTGTGATTTGCGGATGTCATCAGCAATGAAAATATGTGTTAAACCTATGCATGTAAGTTATATTCGCGTTGTAAATGTCACCACAAAAAGCAGCCATAATTAACACTAATCTGGTTTCTCATGCACTTTACAATATCACTTTTGTGTCTATGCGGTTGATTATTGTTGCCTTATCGTGCCTTCTATGTCTATGTTTTGGTCTGTGCAGAAACTCAAGAAGAAATGGATTTGTTTCCCAGCAAGAGGCCTGAAAGACAGTCAATTTCGTTGAAGGGAAAGGGAAAAAGAGAACCAAATTAAAGGTATAGTTACCAAACTCGTCATCATCACAGACAACATACTATACTTTTCATGTGACGTCAAAGACACAATCTCTTGTTGGGAAACCCTAAAAAAGTGGCAAATGTCACTCTTTATCTTGTGAGATAATGTCAGTGTAGAGAAAGACATAGAGCTGCTCTGTCCCCATGTTCTTTCGTGCTCTGCCCACTTTCCTCTGTTTGTGAGGCTCGCCAACGGAAAACTCAAATGAACACTAGGGCCATCGGTGCTAATCTAATGTCACTTTTTTTTGCTCCCTACACTCGACAAAGAGTTCGTGCAGCATCTCAATCAGCTGGCACCTTAAAATGGCGGCCACGGTGACGCCAATGCTAACTATGTATACATGGCTTGCACTTGTGTGACTTGACGCTACTGCTCGGAGTGAGCCGGCCATAATAATAAACAGCGGTTAGATCTTGCATCGGTGCTGCTATGCTGCACGAGCGAGTTTTTTCCTCCACTATAAGAGCTAACAATCTGTTAGTTCTCATTACAGAGAACACGAACAAAAATGACGCTCCTTTCTGTCTGTTCTTTCTTCCTAACCAGTTTCGCACTCCCATACACAAGAGAGATCCGCTTTGTTGCATAACCGCACCTCGTTCATATAGTGAGGACACGCTTGCTCTATCAGTTCTGAACAGTATGTTGCGTTTAACAGCTGCCTTGTATCAACTAGTGGCATATGGTGTGCAAAAAGCGGCCCATTAAAAAAAACTGTGCCCATGGCAACGCCACTTGGTCAGCATCGTCGTACTGAACACTGTATAGTAGCACCACAGAGGGAGCGCGAAGTTCAAATTCCTCGTTGACGTTGTAAGGTGTTGTCTGTGCGGCACCGAACGGGCTCAGCAAACTCGATCTACAGCCAGTGCACCTCGGACTTTGGCCGATTGTCTCTGTTTACGCACCAAGTACGTGCAAGTACGTGCCAGCAGCCATGCATCCCAGCAGCCGCACCCAAGTTTTGTCAGTCACGTCGTTGCTGCTGCCTCGTTTACATTACGATGGTGTTAATATATACAGGTTTGTATTTTAGGTGTATCTTCATTTGTATTTACTTGTGAACATGCAAATTTTCTTACAATGCCTGCTATTTCTTCATCTTCATAGTCGTATGGCTCGTACCTACAGTTTGTGCAGCTTTTCTCTAATATTGTCGCTTCAGTAGCACTGAAGCAGTGATGGTATCATGTGAAAGCCGTGTATAAAGAACGAGGGCTGCCCAGGATGCACAGTGCCAATTTGAGTGTGCAGTTTAAATATGCCTTTGCTGTCAATATAAAGGGGATTTTTAACACTTTTCAAGACCTCATCGTTTTACATGTTTTACCACTAGATTGCATAGACTGAAAGTGTAAGAGATTAGTGAAGTAAGAAGAGTAGGGATAGGGACACGCAGTTCAAATATATTCCACCAGAAATTCTAAAACACAATAAACACACAGCTTAATTCTCACGTGGTCACCTGACCACATTTCCCTCGTCCTGTAACATGTGAGGGCAGCCTAATGAATTGAAGCGGAAGCTCTTATGTACAGGGGGAGCTAGCGTCTCTCAGACTGGTGTGCGGACGCACACCCATCGCGCTCCGCTGCGAATGCCAATTCTGACCGGTCAACGGCCTCGAATCTTCCCGAGCTGCACGGACCCTCTTCCGCGAAGTTCACCTGAACATTTCGACACCTGGTTCACCAAGGTTGGCTCGTTTTTCATCATTTTAGAGGCCTTTTCACTGCACCGGCGAGCTAAACCTAGGCGAGGTTAGGCCAGCCTCCCCGCCTACGGCGCTCGCACGCCAGGTGCCAGATGCCGCAGCAGATTGCCATGCAAGAGGACGACGTCATCCCTGAGGAATTACAAGGAAACGGATGGTTCTCCGTTCTAAAAAGACGGCAAAAATCGCGCGCGAAGTCACACGCAGCCCGCCAGTCTGGAACGCAAGGAGGCGCGACAGTGACACCTAACGCTACTCTACGACGCGTCGCGGCTGCGAGCCAACTGCCGGCGATGCCACGTATAGTCACAATCAAGTCACACTCTAAGCCAAAAATGGCCAAAATGGGAGCAACGGCTGTTTTTACTCCTTCAGACCGACTGTTACTCTCCGAAAAGACCAAGCGGAACAAGATGGCCGACTTGTTCGAGAATGGGGGAGCAATTGTATTCATCTTAAGTTTGTAAGTGAGCAACGGAAGGAGGAACCGCTGTAAATGCTCTCGTCACGCAACGGTTACTCCCCGGCAGGACACCGCACACAAATATGCATGCCGCCCACAATGATATTCATGGACCAGATTATTGTTTGTTCTGTGTGCCAAACTTCACCAAACCAAATCAGTGATTTATTTTAGCATCCGTAGATAATAAGATAGCAGCGCTGGCTGAACACAGAAGGCCTGAGAATACAGTACGGTAAATACCTAACACACGCAGCAGCAGAATGGAGAGTTGGCACGTCAAAGCGGACCGAACGCCGAAACACGTGCAAAACAACGATAAAAAAAGCCTAGACACGCCGTTCGTCCGCGAAGTAAGGGCGTCAAAGTCGATCAAGCACCGAAACACGTGCATAAGGAGCCCCCCCCCCCCCCCCCGCCCCGCCCAGATATATCGGAGAAGAAAAAAAAAGCGGACCCAGACGCGTTTCTCATCAGCCATACACTTAGTAGCACGCTTCACCGTGTAGTTTGAGGGCAGAATGACAAATCTGCGCCATCTGCGCCCGCACGACAAGTCTGGCGCTAGTGTAGCAAACGATGTAAGTTACAAAGTAATTTTTGTTCAATGTTTATGTTGACTAGCACTAAATAAAAATTACACTCAACTCTTTATATTTATTTATGAGTTTTAGTGTACCTCAGTTTTTTTATAATTGTATTAGGAGAACACACTGAAATTATTGCGCTGACGCCTGTGCTGCCACTGTTCGACTTTTTCTTTTTTTCGGCGCAACTAGGTTCGCGTTCGCACTACTTACTCATTTTCATATGGTCTGTGGTTGCCGAGCACATGGACGTGCGAGCTTGTGAGCTATGTTTTGATCGTGTGTGTGTGTCGCAGATTTGCGTTTCTACTTATTCGTGATGAAGGTTAGTGTATATTTATCTTTATGGAGCACGAAGTAGTTGTGGATTTTGCTGCTGGGTGGAACAAACACATCGTAAACACGTCTTCAGCTATCTGCAAGCCTGTTCGCTCGTCGGACAAAGGACTGTGCATGCATCAGCGTGCAGGTGAGTGGCATTTCCAGCAACATTTAATGCTCTTACAATACATTGTTGAGTGGTTGCGCTATTGAAAGAGAAATGATTTGCTCTTATTCACCGTATCAATTGCTAGCCGTATCGGACTAAATTACCTCTATTACCGCCTGCATACCCTCTTGCTTCCCCTGTCACCACTGCAGTGCCAGTGTACTTTTGCAGTTAAAAGTTCATTTCCGCAACACTACCTCGCTTGAAAAAACATTGGGGCGGGGTTGTAGCTGCATTCATACTGGCACTTCTCTACCATTGGCTTTATGTAATGTTAACGGCTGAGTGTTGGGGCCTTGGGCCGCATTTTTTAGAGATGTAAAGTGTATGTAAATCAGTAAGTGAACAAATCATTGTCGCATCACTTCACTAGCATAGCCAGGCGGTTGCGCACAGAATTTTTTTAGACCGGGCGTAGGGAGCCCAAATTGACGACCATGTTCGCTTGCCCGGCCTATTCAGATAAGCGGACCCCACCCCCCTCCCCGCACGCCTAAAAAAAAATATGCCCACATCACTGCGTCACTTGCTTCACCTCTGCGCTGAACGTACTATTTTATAAGCGCACCATCAAGCGAGCAGTTTACATATTGACTGAACAATTGGAGGAGGAATGACCCAAATCTTTCAGATTTCTTTAGTGATGCGAAACCTTAGCAAAACTGAATATTGTAAAAGACAATCATAAATGCTGTATGTTCTCGTTAGCGCTGTCATTATTCTGCATCATGAAATCTTTATGCGCTGTGAAAACTTGGCATGCCGTTGAAGTCACATATCGACGTTCATACCAATCGACGAAAATTTCGACAACCTCAATAACGCCGTTTGGGATTTGCCGCATGCACATAATTAGGCTGATTCCCACTTGGCTGTTCTTAACCTGACCTCACTGCTACCAAATGAAACAATATTTGATGCATGTCTTTTACTTTTTTTTCAGAGATATGACACAAATTTGGTTATACTGCAGATAAGGATGCTCCCAACGATGCTAAAGTACAGAAAGCAAGTGAATTTTGGTAAGTGCAGACTTTTTGTACTACGTATATGAAAGCATCGCATTTTAGGGGCAAACTGTGCATGTGTTGGCCAGAGAATAGTTCATTATGCCACATGGTTACACTGGCTATGACAATTCGACATGGCTCCTCTGGCCCGTGTGTGTGCTCACACTGTTACCATTAAGATAAAATGTTTATATTTTCATTGCAGGGATTGCTGTTTGTACTAAAAAGCCAACTGCCAAGATTTGTTTACGCTGGTACTCCTAAAAGTATGCTTTCTCTATTTACATGGATTTTGGCTTGCACAAGGCATAACACTTGGGCCTAGATTCACAAAGCTGTCCATGCGCAGGCCTTCATAACAGCGTTTCTTGACTTGCCTTTACCCTGTTTTCTGCAGATGTTTCGTGGGTTTAAAAGTGCCACAGCATGTTGACCTCCCCCACTCTGAAATATTCGCGTTCAAAGTTCCGCAAGAGTGGGCTTAACTTTCTTGTGCACCTCTTTGCTAGTCTAAGATACTGAAGTGTTATGCTCTTACTAGAGGTGGCAGTGTTTCTAACGTTTGTATTTCCATCACATTGACCAAGTATGCGATCTTGGCTTGACTGGTAGCACATCCTCAACAAATGTCTTTGTGGCACATGTAGAAGGCAGTACAAAATAAATAGGCAGACATTCACACCGGGAGCTAACTTCTAATAATGCTTTTTTTTGGAAAGCATGGTGTGCTTATTCCAATTTGTCTAACAAGCAGTAACCTGTTTGGCTGTGAACCAACAAGACGTTGAACTAATAAAAGCTTCACATCTTGTTGCTCTCAAATATATATGTATTGGCAAGCTATCTGTGACACTGTCAAACAAAGAATCAGAATATCTGTGCATGCCTTAAGATATATTGCTTCGTTTACATATCTCGTGGCTGTGACTCGTCAACCGAGTGAACAAATGCACCCTAGTTTTCTAAATTTAAAGCATTTTTTGAAGGTAGCACGGTCTACATTTATTTGTCTATAGTTTTGTCCAGCCGTTTGCGTCAGGTACAAAGAAATATACTGAAGATTATCATGTAGCCTCTGCAAATGGTTGCTTTCAAGCAGGCTTTGCATGCTTGGCTTGTGCCTACAGGTATTGCACAAATCAAGACGCAGCAGCGTATGATAGAACAGTAGAATCGAGAGCAACTATGTGCACGAGCTAAATAAGTATTTTAACATGAGCGGACAGTACGTGTTATTTGCCACACACATGACCTCATTTAGAATGCCCATTGGTGAATGGGCTCATAGAAATGTCACTCAGCTGTGTATAGGAAACAAGTTAACTGAACCTAAGGGTATCTTTAACTGCTACAAATATGCCTTGTTGAGGTGCTGCACATTTTCTTCCAGAATATTGCTGTCTGAGACATCATGTGAAGAGCGTCTACCACATCAGCATTTACATGGCTTGCCAAGTAACGTTTGGCCGAACCTTCCTTTTTTTCACATTTCGTTTTGCAGTAGACATCCTAGAATGTAAGCGCTGCTGCAGTGTGTGTGACTCATTGTTATGAATTGATTCTGGCATGTTTAACCTCACACTTCTATTTTTTTTCTTGCAGCAATGAGATGCTTCACATATGCCTGCGGTGACGTTCTGCTGCGCTAGCCTGATGGAAACACCAGCTGCGAAACTTGAGTTCTTCAGAATTGGAGAAGTTGCCCTTCTCTCGCCAATGATGACACAAACTGCCCTATGCTAGAAATTCAAGATTGTTTTTCCACGGATGACGCAGAAAACCTTTGATGTACTACGGTGTTTGTTTAGTGCTGGCTGTGGTGTGGCGAAGTCTACTTTTACGTGTGGTCACACGTCGCCTCATAAAAAGAACAATAAAGCATTTATTTTCCTTTCAATATTGTCCACTTTTTGTGTTAGAAGCACCCAAGCAGTGCTCTTCCAAGGAGCTCTCGCCATGTGTTAAGCGTGTGACAAGCATACTCGAGATAAATACTCATTTCCCCAAGGAGTAACTGGAAGCATGTGCAGTTGGTTTTCAAAGAGTAACTGCGAACACGTGGGAGGAACGGTAAAGAGTAACTGTTGCTCTTAGAAGAGCAACTGGTGGGAGTAATGGTTGGTCGGCAGGGAGCAACTGGTGGGAGTAACTGTTGGTCTGCAGGGAGGAACTGGAGGGAGTAACTGTTCATCCCCCGAAGGAGGAACTGAAAGGAGAGCAACGGTTCCTTCTTTTAGGAGAGTAATGGGAGTGGCAATGCAATTGCTCCCTGAAAGGAGCAACCCCTATACCCTTGTTGCTCTTTTTTGGCTTAGAGTGCATCGTGCGACCGGGAGGCGGCCTCAACGTGCAATCCTGCAGCCCGCACAGGATTCTCGCCGCACTAACCATGGCAGCTCAGCTAGCGCCGTCGGTAACGGAGGAGGACATTATTTGTCCCAACTCGATGCAAAACATTTTTGTCCTCAGTACGCCCAGTGCTACTAATGCAGCAGCGTACAGTCGAGTAACCGAGATAATTCTCACCGACCAGAGACACCCGGTAACGGCCTACCTCTCACCTGCCGGTATCACGAGCCGAGGCATGATTCGCGGCGTCGACACTGACTTGGGAACAAAGCTCGAGGAATAGCCGCCTGTGTGGCTAAGCCTTATGCTTACAAGACACATGCAGTACGCCCAGACCTCAAAATAGAGCATCAGATGATAGAGATCATCCCCAACGCTCAACGCATCCTTGTATCCCAACGTCCACATATGTGGACAAAACACAAGAGCAAAGTGTGTCTATTCTAGCGAGCGCTTCGCCGTAAAACTGAGTTCAAATATTGGCGCTGCTTTGATGTTTCATAAAAACACCACCACATGGCAATAGCTTTCATGGAACGCCGTCAAACAGACACAGGTACATGGCGTATTCCACAAGTCGCTCCTCCAGGTAGGTGCCTGCCTTTTTTTTAAAGTTCACCCTAAATTTCTAAAAATTTCTTTGTGATTTGGTGGTATTCTAAAAAATAAAGGGCATATCTTGTTTTTGTGCAAGTTTTGTGGCAATGCGAGCTCCTATAAGGTTGTTTAACGTGCGGTGTTGTGGCGGCGTCCACGCATGTGGACGTCAGGCCTAGAGAGTTCAGCGAAGTGCATGTGAAATTCCTCATGGTAGTAAGGCCTGCGTTGCTGCCGCACGGCTATGGACAAACATTTCTCTGTTATGTGGTAAAATACATGTCGTGAAACTTGCGTTTAGACTTTATTTACCTTGTTTCAGACGTGGACTGAGTGACGAAGATATACAGGTCATACTTTTTGAGTGGCCTAGCGGAAGCGAATGTCCCGATCTGGACAGCTCGGATAACGAACGCATTGAGGCAGAGCCGTCAAGCAAAGGTCCCATCGACAAGTACATATAGGACTCGTCAGATGACGAAGACTTGGAAGTGGAACAATCGTCCACAGTAAAAAATAAGGCAAAAAAGATTTGGCATATGGTGAAGAAAGATGTCCCTTTGAATGAAGGCTTCCCGGAGAGCGAACTTGTTTCGCTGGTTACTCCTTATGAAGCGAAAACGCCACTCCACATATTCTCGAAGCTCGTCGATGAGGATTTGATGGAACACCTGACGTTCGAAACAAGTCGCTTCCGAGTTCAGAACGACAAGAGCAAAGTGAAACCAATCAGGATCGACGAAATTAGAAAATTTCTTGGGATTATTCTCTACATGTCAGTTGTGTGTCTACCATTCAGGCGCATGTATTCGTCGCGACTGCTGCGTCAGGCACACGTTGCAGATAGCATGCCCCGAAACCGGTTCGATGAAATTATTTCGCTCTTTCACGCCGCAAACAACGATGACGAGAAAAAGAAAGGACAAGATAGATATGATCGCCTCTACAGAGTGCGGCCTGTTTTGCAGCGCCTCAACAAAAACTTCTTGAATGCCGCTGAGATGGAACCATGTCTCGCAGTGGATGAAATGATTATACCTTTCAAAGGTAGACACAGCCTGAAAGTCTATATAATGAAAATATAAAGTGTGGACACTCGCTGGTAGATCAGGCTCTGTGTACAAATTTGAGTTTTACGGCGAAAACCTTGTGTCTGAGCCGACAGGACTTCAGAATAAAGATAGTTGTCCGTTTGACAGAGGGCTACGCAGGAAAAGAAGTGTTCTGCGACAACTTTTTCACATCGGCCGAGCTGTTTGCTGAAATGAAGCTGCGTGGGTTAAGCTGCACTTCAACGCTCAGAAGCGGGAGGACTGGCCGTTGTCGACTGCAAAATGAAAAGCAGCTAAATGATTAGTGGAGTTTATTGGCGCAAGGGCCAGATATGGCCAAAGAGCGCCAGAGCGATGATAATGAACTGTGCGATGTGCAGTGTGGATAAAACAGATGTGACGTGGCTGTAAATAGGTCTAAAAAACAGTCGCTGTAGGTGCGTAAAAATATACATATAGTAAAATTATGGCAATGACAAATGTTGTGTGCTATGGAGGCATAAAAATGGTTTAAAAGTGATATGTGTGTGAAATAAAAACTTGGCATGGAGCACCAGTGCCTCGACAGAGCCCTTAAAACAAGAGCATGGAGGCCTGGGCTCAATGAAAGCTGCTATCACAGCGGCATCCTCTGAACAGAGAATTCGCTATGAACTTGTTGGGCTAAAAACATTCAGTGTTGGACTAAAAAAATTCAATACTGCATCCTTAAAAAGGCTTAAAACTGATTTTGCATCAAAAAGCGGCTCTTCGCCGAGAAACATAATCGGATGTAAGGGAAGATGATAGCGGTATGCTAAAGGAAAATATTTCTTTCTTTCTCTTTCAGCTTCCGGACACTCCAAGAGAACGTGGAAGACGGTTAGCCTCTCGCCACATCGACTACAAGTAGGAGGTTCATCGCCAGTCAGCGGAAAGCTATGGGTACCATAAGTGTGTCCTATTCTGAGGCGACAGAATAGGACATCAGTTCGCCGTGTTCTCGTAGCGGAGGGCCAGTAACCTAACTGCGGCTTGATCAAGTGAAGCTTATTATTTATTTTTGTGTCCCACAAGCGTTGCCAGTGGCGTCGCAGTTTCTTACGTAGGAAGGGTTTTAGGTCTGTTGCAGGGACAGTAGCAGTAGGGTTAATAGCCCGCAATATAATTGACGTGGCCATTCGGTCAGCTAACACATTGCCCTCGATACTTCTATGGCCAGGTACCCAGCAAATAGTAACATGCTGGTTGGACATGTATGCAGTACATAGGACGGAATACAACTAAATTATTACCGGATTTCTTAATCTTAAAAATGATCTTAATGCATTTATGATGCTTAATGAGTCTGTAAATATAATTGATTTTTGTATGTTTGATTTCCGTACATGCTTCACAGCCGACAATAGTGCATAACCCTCAGCCGTAAATATACTTGTTTCAGGGTACAGCACACCGAATTCCGAAAAGGATGGTCCGACAGCTGCATAAGCCACCCCTGAATGCGACTTGTAAGCGTCGGTATAAAACTCTACGCATGAGTAGTTGGACTGAAGTTCTCGGAAATGCATTTTAATATGTGCTTCTGGTGCGTGTTTAGTGATCTCGACAAATGAGGT
Source organism: Rhipicephalus microplus (assembly GCF_043290135.1). Classification (NCBI taxonomy): domain Eukaryota; kingdom Metazoa; phylum Arthropoda; class Arachnida; order Ixodida; family Ixodidae; genus Rhipicephalus; species Rhipicephalus microplus. Next base: position 1,819,527 of record NW_027464594.1, read on the forward strand.
GTCACAGTGTATAAGCTGCCACTGCCACGGCGGTAAAAGTATCGCTGTGGGCGTAGGACAAAGTTCTAGCAGCGGAACACCCATTTCCTCACTTAAGTTTCTCACACGCAAAGAGAACGGCTTTCTCACTGTGGGTCGATTATGGAAGAGGGTGGCAGCGGTCATATCGTCTATAGTTGAATAAGATGGATGCTTGATGTTTGCGTGTACCTTTATAAAATATGTGAAACTGCTATAGGATCGCTGCAGGTGAAGTGACCACTGATTCGACTCTACATAGAGGCTCTGGATCGGACTTGTCCTGAAAGCACCGGTTGCAAGTCGGATACCCAGATGGTGAACGGGGTCTAGGATTTTTAATCCACTTGGCGTTGCGGAATGGTAAACTATAGAGGCATAATCAAGGCGCGACCCGACAAGGCTTTTGCATAACTTCAAGAGGCACTTTCGATCACTACCCCATGTTGTACGTGACAGGAGTTTTACGACGTTCATCGCTTTCAAACATTTCATTTTGACATATTTAATATGGGGAATAAACGTCAGCTTAGAATCTAAAGTGATTCCCAGGAATTTATGCTCGCTGCTCACAGAGTGTTGGTCTCCCTTGATCGTAACATTTGGTAGTGGCATTACCCCTCGTTTGTTGGAGAAAAGTATGCAAGTACTTTTCTTCGTGTTTATTTTAAAACCATTGTCATCCGCCCATTTAGAGAATTTATTCATTCCAAGTTGAACTTGTCGTTCGCAGATACACATATTGCATGATTTGAAACTCATCTGCACATCATCAACATACACGGAATAAAACATCGCGCTTGGAATGACCGACTGCAGGGAGTTCATTTTTACAAGAAAGAGTGTGCAACTAAGCACGCCCCCTTGCGGAACACCAGTCTTTTGGGTAAATTTCTAGAGAGAGCATTTCCCACTTTTACGCGAAAGGTTCGGTTAGACAGATAACTTTTAATTGTGTTTAGCATGTTCCCACGGATGCCCATGGTGTCAAGATCGCGGAGAATCCCGAATCGCCATGTGGTGTCGTACGCCTTCTCTAAGTCTAAAAATACCGAAAGTACAAACTGCCTATGAATAAACGCATCTCTGATGTATGTCTCTATGCGAACAAGGTGGTCTGTTGTCGACCTCCCCTATCTGAAATCACACTGAAGGGGGTCTAGTATACTGTTACTTTCTAAAAAGTGGATTAGGCGCCGGTTTATCATTTTCTCATATAGTTTGCATAGACAGCTTGTTAGCGCTATTGGTCTGTAGCTGGCGGCCAAGGACGGATCTTTGCCTTGTTTAAGTACTGGGATGACTATAGCTTCTTTCCATGACAATGGAATATACCCAGCTGGCCACTTGATATTAAAGAGGGTTAGGAGTGTTTTTAGTGCTTCGGGGTGAAGGTACTTGACCATTTCGTATGTTATACGATCGACACCTGGCGCCGAGCTGTTGCAGCACGCAAGAGATGCCTTAAGTTCAGCTAATATAAATGGGCAGTTGTAAGTCTCACTGGATGGATGTTTACATTTAAGGGGCTGCCGCTCTTCGCGTTCTTTGAATTTTAAGAACGTTTCTGTATAGTTTGATGCACTTGAGACGTATTCAAAGTGTTCGCCAAGGCAGTCCGCCTGCTCCTCTAGGCTCTCACCTCGGCTATTTACCAAGGGTAGGGGGTGCGACTCCCGACCCATTAACTTGTTTACCCTATTCCAAACCTTTGTTTTGTCGCTGTAAGAATTGATACCAGAGATGTACCTATTCCAACTTTCTTTCTTTGCAAGACGACGCGTTCTTCTGGCTTGTGACTTCACCTGTTTGAAATTGACGAGGTTTTCAGCCGTTGGGTAATTTCGGAGTAATCTCCAAGCTTTATTTTGACTATTTCGCGCTTTCCGACAATCGTCGTTCCACCATGGCATGCGACGCTTATTAGTCATTCCGTTAGTTTGCTTAATACATTTTAGTGCCGCGTCAATAACAAAATCTGTTAGGTATGCCACAGCATCGTCTATATTAAAATCAGCAATGTCATCTCCATCTAAAAATGTGTTTTCTCGGAACAGTTCCCAGTTGGCTGACTTGGTGTTCCAACGAGGAAAGTCAGGCGAGCATGTATCTTCTTTAGTTAGCTTCAACATTATCGGGAAGTGGTCACTCCCAAAGGGGTTCTTCAGAAAAGACCACTCCAGATAAGGAATTAGTGTACTCGAGACAATTCTCAGGTCTATAGAAGAGTATGTGTTGTGCGTAGTGCTATAATATGTTGATTCTTTTGTGTTAAGTAAACATGCACCTGACGAAAACAGAAAGTGTTCTATTAGGCGTCCTCGTGCATCCAAACGGGAGTCACCCCATAGGAGATTATGTGCATTTAGATCACCAACGACTATATAAGGCGGAGGAAGTTCATCAATGAAGCTTTGAAATTGTGTCTTCGAAAGTTGACAGCAAGGAGGAATGTAAATAGAGGTAATTGTTAGTAGCTTCCCGAACAGCACTACTCGGACAGCAACTGCCTCAAGAGAAGTTCGGAGGTTTAATTGCTTACAGGCAACATCTTTATCAACTATTATAGCGACACCATCCGACGAGGCGGCAGTGTCGTCACGGTCTTTGCGGAAGATGGCATATTGCTTTAAAAAGTTCGTTTGTGTGGGGTTTCGCTGGAAGGAAAACGAAGTGATTCTCTTGTAGAACACATCTTGCCGTCTGTGCTGTTTTTTTCTGCGTTCCACAACACAACAGCGAGGTCTCCAGCCCCCTACATCGCGGTCATGGATGTACAATCCCCGGAGATCCCGCCCAGTACCAGTTCATCCACGGGCATTGCTTCAAGAAAGCGTGGTAATCCGTCTAGTGAGGGCGAGGACACCGAGCTGTACTCTGCATCAGACTACGAGTCCTCGGAAGACGACTTCGAACCTGTGCTCTACCGCAAGGCCAAACGAAGAATCATGAACGCATCATCGGCATCAAGTACAGCCACTGTAAGGACAGCGCCTCTGCGATGGCCTCACTCCATTCTGTTTGTGCCGCAGACTACTACTGCCAATCTACGCTTCCTCAACAGGCAAGCACTGTCCTGAACACGCTACAGCATGTGTCAGAGCTGGGAAACACCGAAGTCCGATCCATCATACCAGCGAATGGTGACACCATAACAGGAGTTATCTATGACGTAGACACTGAAATCGCCAATGAAGTTCTTCCTGTACTGATAAAACCAGTGAGTGAAAACAACGTCATTGTACATGCTGGTCGCCTAGGCAACTCTCGTTGTGTGCGACTAACATTCAAGGGTGACTGTCTTCCCTCCTACGTAAAGGTTGGCCATTTCCGTCACCAGGTTCGCCCATTTATTCCGAAGCCTATGCAGTGTTTCAAGGGCCAGAAGATTGGCCACGTGAAGGGTTTTTGAAGAAATTCCGAAGTGTGCCCCCGATGCGCTGAACACCACTCAGAAGACGACTGTAATGCAACTACGTTGAAATGCTCCAACTGCCAAGGAGCTCACAGTGCTTCCTCCAAGGACTGTCCTCAGAATAAGAAAGAGATTTATATTCTGCGGCAAATGGTGCGAGACAACTCGACTCACAGAGAAGCTGCGCAAAAAGTAAGGCGAAGGCGTCGTCATCGTCGAAGGTCCTCACGAAGGACAGTGCAAAATCTGACGAGAAAGTCAGAAACTCAAGTGAAATCGACAAGCGCGGCTCCTAGCACAGCAAACATCTGCGCTGAACGAGAAGATGCTGGAATATCTCTCTCTCCAAAGGAATGGCCACCCCTTCAGCCTAGACGATCTGTTGAGCCTCAGCAGAAGCCGCCTACACGACCTGTTCAGCCTCAACAGAAGCCGCCTCAAGAACAAGCACAAAATGCTGCAACGGCCGGGAAGCCAGATCATCGCGTGATGGTGATGCTAAGATCATTAGTGGACACCATTCGCATGTTGTTATGCGACATGAATACACCGTCAGCCAAAAGTGCCCTTCAAGTACTGGACACGCTTAGTCCAGTGCTAGCAGCCCTAGAGTAGACCATGGCTAACCCACCACTGTCTTTCAGGAATGAGGTTCGTAAAGCAGCAATACTGCAGTGGAATGCCAGGGGACTGAGATCGCGCATTGGTGACTTTCGTCGATTTGTGTACGTCAGTATGTTTCTCGTAATCGTCATTTGTGAGCCGAACTTATCGAGTGCAATACTACTCTCGGGATGCGAACCTTTCATGTCGTCTACTGTTACTGAAAGCAGTAAGGTTCTGGTGTACATTCGCCGAGACCTCACTTACATCCTTCAACCTGTACCACCTCATGGCGGAAACCAATACGTATGCTTAAGAGTGAAAAAGAGGAGGCTCAACATCACTGTGGTTGGCGCATACCTATCACCATCAAGCCGTTTCGATCAAAAAAGACTACGAGACATTATAGCGTTAACTCCTGACCCGTGTGTTATCATTGGGGATTTTAACGCTCATCATACATTATAAGGAAGTCAGAATATCAACATGAAGGGCAGAAGCTTAATGTCTTTTGCCTCCGACAACCAACTTTGGTTACTGAACGATGGCAGTCCTACATTTTTACGTGGCTCCACATACAGTAGCTGTCTCGACTTGGCTTTTGTTTCGCGAAGCCTAGTGAAACATACTGAATGGTTCACGGATATAGAAACGCACGGGAGTGATCACATTCCAACATACGTCAAGATCAGAGGATTGTCGCCTCCTAAAGTGCGCGACATGGTTAAAAGAGTGGACCGAAAAAAATTTCAGTCCACATATTCGATTTACAAGAGGCCATCAAGAGCACCGTAAAAGAGACTGTGTGTACGATCCCATGCCCTGTAAGAATCACGGACATCGACATAGAGCTGGAGCGGCTCCGAGCCTTGCGACGACGAGCTGAAAGAAGATACCGGCGCACGAAGGACATAGAAGATTTACGGACTGCTAGACGTATGCAGAAGAAGATCAAACGTCGGTTGGGCAAGCTAGAATGCCAACGCTGGATTACTTTCTGCGAGTCACTCGACCCTCGTAAGCCTTTATCGCAGATATGGAAGACAGTTAGAGGTTTGCGGTCATCGCCCATTCAGAAGTCACCATTCAAGGCCTTAGCCCTTCACCAAAATCGACCAGATGTAGACGTTGCTGTAGAATTCTGTGCCGGATTATCAGGGCAAACTCCAGCCATCAGCAGCTCACCACTTTCGAGCAGTTGTCCGCCACCACGTGACTCCTGTATGGACTTCCCGTTCACCATTCAGGAGCTCAAAGCAGCACTCGCTTCATGCAAACGGACCTCCGCACCATGACCTGACGGAATCTCCTACAGAGCCCTGTGTCATCTGGGTGAGCGCGCGAGAATAGCTCTACTTCAGCTATATAATGATTGTTGGCTAGAGGGCACTGTCTCCTTAAGTTGGAAAACTAGTCGTCTAGTACCATTACTAAAACCTGGCAAATCACCATTGGAACTCTCCTCCTATCGCCCGATCGCATTGGCTAGTTGCGTGGGTAAAGTGATGGAGAGAATGATTCTCGGCCGACTCGAGTGGTACTTGAAGTATCATGAGATCTACCCAAATGTCATGGCTGGCTTTCGACGTGGTCGATCATCGATCGATAGCGTCATCGACCTAATCACGTACGTTGAACACGAGAAAGGCCATACGCGTCTTTGCGCCTCTCTGTTCTTTGACGTCAAAGGAGCCTATGATAACGTTACACATGAAGCCGTCCTTACCGCACTAGAAGAGATTGGAGTGGGTGGCCGAATGTTTAAGTGGATACGCAGTTATCTCCAAATGCGATCCTATTTTGTGAGTACAGAGACCGGGAACACGTCTACACATTTCAGTTGTCGTGACGTCCCTCATGGTGGTGTACTGAGCCCCGTGCTATTCAATATAACACTAATCGCTCTCAATACACACATACCAAGCAATATTTATCTATCAACATACGCTGATGACATCTGCATCTGGAGATCTGCGGTAACTCGCCTGCAGTTACGAGCGAAAATACAGAGAGCTGCTACTGCAACTACTTTGTATCTACGCAATCAAGGCCTGGAAATTTCCTCCGGAAAGTGCGCTGTTCTCGCATTTACGCGCAAACCCATGTCGAATTACAGGGTGTCAATTAACGGTCAAAATATACCATATCGTCGATCTCACAAATTTTTGGGTGTCATAGTCAACAGAGACATATCATGGAGCCCTCATGTGTCGTATTTGAAAAAGCGATTGACAGGCATATGCCATCTTTTCAAGTTTCTCGCTGGCAAGACTTGGGGAAAGCAGCCTAAAGCTATGTTACGACTGTACAGGGTGCTTTTCCTTGGCTTTTTACGATACAGTCTGCCTGCATTATCAAACGCCAGCAAAACAAGTCGACGCATGATACAAAGCGTTTAGGCACAGGCGCTTCGAATATGTCTAGGTCTGCCTCAGGGTGCCTCAACAATGGCGACTATAGCTATAGCCAAAGACCACCTCGTGCAGACCCATATTGAAATTGAAGCTTTGAGAACACACATAAGGCATGTGGGCCGGACTCCCCATCACCACCTAGCCTCTCTACCAGAGGATAGACCTCATACTTCCTTTTGTCGAACAATAACTACACATGGTGACTCCCTACCAACTGGTTTTACGCCCGCGGCGAGACCTTCAATTCCTCCATGGTGCCTCAAACAGCCAGTCATCAACCTGACAATACCAGGCATCCAGAAAAAACGAGATTTCTCAATACCAGCCCTCAAGCGGCTCGCCTTACTTCTGCTGTACGAGAAGTACCAAGACTGCACCCACGTCTCCACCGACGGCTCCGTCCTGCCAAACAGCTCAACAGCGGCGGTCGTTATTCCAACGCACGCCACAACCATCAAACTCAGGACAGCTCATGCAACCACAACAACGGCAGCAGAGCTTGCAGCGCTTCGCGCTGCGCTGCATTTCATTAACGACCAAAGCACGCAACGGTGGACGATTTTTCGCGACTGCAAGGCGGCACTGCAGTCAATTCTGTCAAATCTACGCCGTGGTCCACACCAGCAATTGGTATTTGAAACAGCAGAAATGCTACACCATATAACAGAGAAAGGGCACCACGTTATATTTCAGTGGTTGCCAAGCCACTGTGGAATTATCGGTAACGAACGAGCTGATCAAGCTGCCCGATCAGCCCATACAGAAGACAACGACCAGTCAATACCTCTCTCAAGGACGGAAGCTGCTAGGAGGCTCCGCATTCTTGCTCGCCAACGCTCCATGGCTCTTTGGAATGAGCCTCTCTTTACGCATGCAAGATTACGATCCCTTGATCCAACGTTAAGCATGCAGCTTCCAACAAAAATTCGAAGAGGCGACGCTAATGCTCTGTGCAGACTATGGTTGGGAGTCGCGTTTACCCGTGCGTACGCGTTCCGCGTAGGTATGGCCGACACCGCCGACTCTGCACACTGCGGAGATGAAGAAACAATTCGACATATCCTGTGTGACTGCCCGAAATACAACCTGGAAAGGCAACACCTTTCTAATAAACTAAACAGGTTAGATGACCAGCCGCTGTCAGAAGAAAGTATACTGCGCCATCGTCATGACTCGTTGTCACAGAAGAAAGCCGTGCAAGCGCTACTGGGCTTCTTACGAACTACTGGCCTGTCGGAACGCCTCTGAGTGGACTGATTTTGTGTGTGTGTGTGTGTGTGTGTGTGTGTGTGTGTGTGTGTGTGTGTGTGTGTGTGTGTGTGTGTGTGTGTGTGTGTGTGTGTGTGTGTGTGTGTGTGTGTGTGTGTGTGTGTGTGTGTGTGTGTGTGTGTGTGTGTGTGTCGGTGTTTTTCTCTTATTTATTTTTTTAACTCTCCCTTTCTCTTTCAACCCCCTATTCCCCAACCCCAGTGTAGGGTAGCATACCGGATACTAGCATCTGGTTAACCTCCCTGCCTTCCTTTTTTCTCGTTTCTCTCTTGTTTGTGTGGACTTGAGATGTGTTTCCTGAACACACAGCACCTTCGGAGTATGTTTATTATGGAGTTCTCTAATATCATCGAGGTTATGGAGAAGTCCTCTCACATTCCACTGTAAAATCTGTGTGTCCATTTTAGATGTGTTTTGTGCTGTGTGCTCAAGGATGGAAAATTACCTCACGGACCTTTTCCACGGGACATGACACGAGATTTTTCTTTTTTGGATCGGTCGACGGAGTCGCACCGATTCTTAAGCGCTTGCTGCGCCCTCACGCTCGGAGTTTTGTCCATTACCTCTTGCGAAGCACTGGACAAGCGCTCTTGCGAGCGCTGCATTTGTTTTGAGGGCCTCCCCTCTAAAGACGAGGCCTTCGCGGCCCCCAGCCCGGAGGTTGGTGGGTACTTCTTAGATGGTGGAGCACCACTGGCTGCAACCGCTGAGGGGGCGGATGGCGCCACCGCCGGCTCACTACGCTTGTGCCAGACAGCCACCGGAGGCCGTCGTGGCGCTGCCCCCTGCCGCGCCACTTCGGCAAAGCTGGTTTCTGGTAGGTAGGACACCTGCCTTCGTGCCTCCTTAAAGGAAATGTTTTGTTTTACTTTAATTGTGACAATTTCCGTTTTTTTTTTCAGCATGTGCATGACCGTGAGTATGCGGCATGCTCTCCATTACAGTTCGCGCAGTGAAGAGAGTTTTCACAGGCTTCAGATGTGTGTTCTTCAGCACTGTATTTGGCGCAAGTTAGGCGGCCTCGGCAGTTCTGTGAACTGTGGCCGAACCACTGGCACTTGAAACATCAGAGAGGGTTCGGTATATATGGCCTCACTCGAAGCCTGATGTACCCAGCCTCAACGGAGTCGGGCAGTACACTTGAATTGAAAGTAATTATCAGGTGCTTAGTCTGGACTTCTTTTCCATCACGCCTCATCCTAATTCGCTTCACGTTGATGACATTCTGTTCGCTGAAACCCTCCAGGAGTGGAGCCTCCGTCAGCCCTAACAGGTCATCATCTGAAACAACGCCACGGGTGGTGTTCATGGTTCGGTGTGGGGTTACTATTAATTTGGTATCTCCAAATTTCACTAGATTAGACAATTTTTCATATAGTTTCTGGTCGCGGAGCTCCAACAGGAGGTCACCACTTGCCATTCTCGATGCTTTATATCCTGGGCCAAAGATTTCTGTCAGAGACTTCGAAACAAGAAAAAGTGAAAGTGTTCGCACTGGTTTGCCGGGTGTGTTAGCGTGGATAACGTGAAATTGGGGAAAGGATACTCTCTGGTGACCAAAAAAAACTGGAAGACTTCATCGGTGCGCCCTCTTTTCTAAGGGCGATCAGGGAGTGGGGGGAAGGAACAAGCCATATGTAAATGTTTATTTTCGGCAGTGGTGCCAGCCACCCACCATGGAGTCCTACAAGGGGGCGCTGCAGGGTCTGTAAGTACAGGCCCCGCAGACGCCAGCTGTACGCCACCACTATAACCGAATATGGTGTATCCAAGGTAGGATAGCCACACAGGGTTAACTCTTGCCGCCAGGATACACGGAAGCCAACGGAAGAGAGTAGAGGACTGGAAAGATTTAAAGTAAGAGAAAAGACGAAGATGTGAGGGGGAGACAGGAAAAGGCGACTGCCGATTCCCCTCAGGCGGGTCAATCCGAGGGTGCCGTCTACGTGAAGCCAGGGCCAAAGGGGTGTGTTGCCTCTGCCGAGGGGCCTTAAAGGTCCAAGCACCCAGCGTCAGCTACACCCCCAGGATCCCCTTTTCCCCGGACACGTCTCAGCCACGCACGGCTAGGCGTGGGAGGGAGCCGAAAACCACCGTTAGCTCGGGTCCGTGCTGTCGCTACACACCAAACGCCTGCTTACGCAGACACCCCTACGGGGGCAGAAAAGGAGAGAGACAGCCTTCGCGAGTCATTTGGCCGTGTGTTTTCTAGTGACCAAATCAATGTACTAGAAAAAGAAACCATGCGAGGGAAGTATTGGTCCCCAGCATCGCTTCAAAAGGGGCTCCACGTAAAAGTTGCCTGTGGCAGCGAAGGATACGAGTTTGTTAGAGAAAACATTGCCCCTTTGCCAGCAACAAGAACCCTGCAGAGACACATTGAGCACACAAAGTTCAAACCTGGTAAATACCACTACACTATCATTTCTGAAGTACTTCAGACGTCCCCTGAGAAGCTCGAACCACTAAACTTTGAGCAAGTTGATTTTGTAGAGTTCATAAAAATGATATAAAATAAAACTAACCAACCATTTATATGCAGGTATCCTGCATGAAGTTTTTCAGCCCTGAAAGAGGAGGTGGCTACAATGACCCCAGAGGAAAGACATGCATGTCTTTTAAAGGACAAAATGCAGATTTCACCTGGGCTTGATTACGACACGTCCACAGGGAACATTATAGGTAGGATAACTGAGTTTACCAATTGACTGACTATGCTTTAGATGGTTATGTTCATGCATCTGAGTGGTCTTTAACTTCTTGATTGTATTTCTTTTGTTCTTTCAGGTCAGCCAACCGTGCGCCCTTCAAATCTATACACAAACAACCAACTTGCAAACAATGCACTTGTTTTTATGCTGGCGGGGTCGACAAGCAGGTGGAAACTAGCCGTTGCTTATCAGCTGACATGTAAGTTGTGAAGCTTTTTTCATGCCTGTGCCACTTTAGAACATTTAAATTTCCTGGCCCCGCATATTTTCTTTACCGCACCCATAGTGCTCTGAGGCTAATTGCTGTTATTCCTGGAGGTTATGTGTCTAGTATCTTCATATAATATGAAATGCAATTTAGAATGTTGCCCTAGCACTTTTTTTCTAGAAAGTTGTGCATATAGGCCACACTTCTGCTAAAATTATTTTTACACAGTTATCTGATGTGCGCTTTCTGAATTTCTTCTTTGATAGCTTCATCTTTTGATACAGAGAAAGAACTGCCTTTTCGATGTAATTAAGCATTCTGAAGCTGTAGGCATAACAGTCAGCGCTGTTGCGACTGACTTAAGACCTGGAAACACGGCCATCTGGCAACTATGTGGTATAGAAAATTCAAAGTATGGGAATCCAAAAATTTCATACCCTCACCCTTGCGGGAAAGGAAGGCAGCAGTACTTCCTTGCTGATGTCCCGCATCTCTATAAAATCTGAGGTCACCTTATTCGAGGCCAGGAGATAATTCTACATGACACCACTGTTAAAAAAGAGAACCCTCCAAGCAACAAGGTAAGCATTGTGTATTGCCTTCTAGTTTCACTGCATTGGCTTGGCTTGTGAACACAAGCTGTTCACTGGATTACAGATGCTGTCAATTAGTTTTTTTATTTGTTACGAAACGGGCGATACCAGGTTGAAAATGGTTTTTTCATTTGCAAGTAACTCCGCATGCCTTAATGTAGCCACTACGGCCAAGCGGCAACAGCTATTGTCACTGTGCTGTAAACGGCATCTTTTCAGTAGTTTAGTAGCGCTGACAGTTGGTATGGGTTCATGGTTAAAAACGGCACAAGAATACGAGACACAAAAGGAAAAAAACACAATGACGAGCACCTTATCTGTTTTTTTTTTGTGACCACGGGCTTTCATGTATGTGTAAGTCGACTAATAAAAATTAGTTGAGAGTACGGTGCCCGTCCTTGTGCTTTCATAATTTTTGTGTCACATGTTCTTGCGTCATTATCAACCATAATCAAGTTTGCTTAATATTTGGCGAAATAAATAAATACCGCTGAATCGAGCTGTGCAACATTCTTCAGTATGCCTATCGGAAACCTAAGCCTAAATTCAAACAAGAGTGCCTCTGGCACTGCTGCTCAAACGTGTCTATGCTAGCGACCATATCAATGCGTTCGTAGCGCGTATTCATTGGGAAGCCGGCATGAGCATGTTGAAAGCGAAGCCGTGAAAACAGTTCACACAGAAACTGAGCCCTGCGGTCAGTCCCAAATAAAGAGCACTATCACACGTTCTAGATGCCAATGAAATAATCAGTTTTATCGTCATTTGACAATAAACATCAAGAAGTTGCCGTGACTTGTAAATATTTCCAACCAATTGCCTCCAATTTGTAGAAAACTACGCCTGCGAGTGTGCTCAGTGCGAGTCTCTTGCAATTCAAGCATACGTGAAAATAAAGATATAGGCTGCCATGCATTGTAAACTAGCTGTTGCAAAACAGTGCCAACAGCTATGTCAGAAGCATCCACCATAATGGCAATTGGCACGACTGGTTTTCTGTGCGCTGCCAACATTAATTACGCAATACATTAGAAATACAATGGGATTGCATCCAAGGGAGGAAAAATTCGTAAGCAGGGGCTGTATTGCAGCTGATGTTTCCACAAGTGGGCATATCTGCTTGTCGAAACAAGCTGTCAGCCAGTCCACTTTTCAAAATGCTGGCTCCCGCATAAACCTCATTTACGATTTTTTTGTCACTAAATATTACAGGCCATTTAGGATTCAGTTAAGTGGTTATTAGACAGAAAGCCATTAATTAAATCGTGCAAGTAAAAACAAATAATTAGTGACCAGGGGTCCCTTAACTAGTAACGCACATGTTATGCTTTGACAAACTGATAACCATTTAAGTCAAAGTGCATACTTATGTCCTATATTTCTCAGGTCTCCCTAGAGCACATAAAGAAGGCCTGTGAACTTGACGCCAAGAATCAGCTGAAGCTCTTGCCACACTTGAAGCTGCGGGACTTGGACTCTTCGCACTTCGAAAAGACGAACGTTGCTACAGCACACGCTCTTTTTCACCATGCTGCAGCTGCTGGCCTTCGGTACCTTGTTCACAAAAATCATCTCCCAGAAGAAGCTCTCACTACAGCATTTTTCCTTGGACAAGTTTTCCTATGGTTCACTATCATGACGTCACGAACCATGAAGACTGCTCTGAGTGAGCTCTGCCCTCAGAAAGGAGACGAAGTGAAGTACTTTCTCATTACTTTCATAGGTACGGCGACAGACATGGTGATTGTCGACAGAACAGGTAAAAGTTCCTGGAAGCCTTTTAAACAGGTGCGTGTCTCTCCACACTTTGTGCTGTGGAGTTGCGCCAGCTGTATATTGCAGAAAGGCAATTTAGGTTTTTGATGTTGAGCAGGCTGAGCCAGATGCCTTAGAGAATTTATTTAGCACAATTCGTTTTAAAGCACCAAGTCCACGTGCAAGAGAATTTATAGCAACTTTCAGGTAATCGTGCTGGCACAATTCTCGCAACCAAGCCGCCATGGCTCCTATGCAGTCGATGACGCGCAAGATCTTTTAGCTTTTCTTAAAGATAAAGGTGGATACGAGAAGCAATTAAGCGAACAGGTGGATACCAGCTTTGAGAGCATTTTAGAGCTGTGTGAGGAGGAAGAAGACCAGCTTTGAGCATTTCAGAGCTGCGTGAGAAGGAAGAGGATAGCTTTCTTTATTTTTGTGGATCCATTGCATATGCTGTCATTCACAAGTACAAACTTTGCTGTACATGCAAGGGAAGCATGGTTGACAGCAACAAGGCCATTTCTGAGCTTGTGGCCTTGAAATGCTACATAAAGGACGAAATCCACTGAAAGTTTCGTCTGACTTGCTTGTAAAATTGCTGCATGAGTGTGAGCAACTTTTTTGAGTGAATGAATATCGGCTACTCGATTCAAGCTGCTCATTAGAGAGTTTAAGGAAGGCTGCTGAGGAAAAGTTTGAAACTTTCAAAAAATTTCCATCATGCCGCAATGTAGCACAGATGGCTGCAGCCCATTTTTTCTTTGCAGGCTGAGGTTTGCATTAAATAAAAAAAATGCTGAGCTTTTGATACAGCTTCGGCAATCTGTCAAGTGTGGCTCCAAAAGCGTTGGAATGCGCATAATGTGTCAAAGTGTCGATTAGGGCACCACGTTTACGTTACCATTCAACTCACTTTAGAGGTATAGCGATTATAGTTGGGGTTTGACTTCGCACATCCACATTATGATTACGAGAGATGCCGCAGTGGGGGGGGGGGGGAGGGGGAGACTAAAAGTTTCGGCCACCTGGGGTTCCTCAACATGCAGCTAAATTATTCTCAGTTTCAGCCGATGACAATGTCACTAGAGTCTGCAACATCAAGCGTAACAGTGTGTAAGCTTCCTAATGGATTACCATTACTAAATTAGAGTTCATGCCTTGAACTTTTTTTTTCACCATTTCAGGCACCACCCATGATGAATAGTTCTCTCTTAGAGCGTCAAATCTGAGTTTCTTTTTCAATGCAGTCGGTATTGCTACAAAATTAGTATAATATGGTAATTAATGTGTTATAGTAAACATTTTTAATTAAACTTCTTGATCTGAAGCCATTCATTTTCTGTTAATGTATCAGTCAAATGAAATCTTCGGCAAGAAGTATACTTGAAATTTGTTTTTCGTTATGCGGACACTAGGAAGAGATAAGTTATACCTTCGACAAAGGTCAAGGAACGTCGCACTACTGGTCGAATATGGTACTGTCTTCATATGAAATTGTAAGCTGCAAAATGAAATTGAATGAAAGCAAACTTATTATGCAGGAGGTTACATATGCCCAAACCTCATTGTATATTGCTCTGTTGTCCTATTGTAGGTGCCGATGTACTTTGCGATGTCAGTGCACGTCAGACACCAGATAATCAAAATTTTCGAATCCAATACTACAACATCTCTCATAACGATATCGTGGTTTTTGGACTTACAACCCCAGATATTATTATTTCCTTGCTCCTAGTCAATTCGAATAGCAAATACAAGTGGTGTACAGAAATTTTCACATTGCGTGTCAAATGCTAAAGTTTGTTCAGTCGAATGAGCTAGCACTTGGCATATATTTCTGTAATGTTATGAAGGTGTAGTGCAAAATGTATTTGCTTGTGTTCATTGTATTAGGATGAGAAAAGTGCACTAAAAGCTTCGATATGTTTTTGTGGTGTTATAGAAAGATTTCACGAGCGCAATTGACGCTTCGCCATGTTTTTGTAGTGTTATAGAGGTGGTAGTGTTATTAATGTTTCTATGTTTCCTTGTGTTCTTTGTTTTAGGCTGTGGCAAGTGCAATAAAAGTCTCATATGTTTTCATTGAGTTATAGAGATGCTAGTGCAAAAACATGGTTGTATACATGCTTGTGTTGTTTCAAAATGGAACTAGTGCAATGAAACCTTCATGATAACTTTTCGTGGTGCTATAGAAGCACAGTGCAGTAAATATTTGTATGTTTGCTTGTGTTCGTTCCTTGAGTATGTGAAAAGTGCACTGAAAGCTTCTATATGTTTTTGTAGTGTTGTAGAAAGATGTGACGGTGTAATAAAAGCCTCCCTATGGCTATGTTTTTCAGTGTTATAGAGGTTCTAATGTGATAAATGATTCCATGTTTGCATTCCACACTCTAAGGCAAAATTACACGAAAAAGGAGAAACGAAGCCCAATAGACGCGCGCGATGAAAGGATAGACTGTTGAGGAGCAACCAGAGGGAAGCGTGCGCTGCGAAACCACTTACTCTCCACTAGAGATGAACCGCCCGGGCATTGCAGGCAGCGCGAAAAGCATTGCCAAGGTGACCAGCCCACCTTCCTTCTCCACAGAACACATGTCCTTCTCCTCCTCTGCTGGCTCAGTCTTTCCCTGTATTTGGCCGGCAGCGGTTGCGTAGCGTCGCGCACGGGGTGCTCGACCACGGCCGCCTGGATTTGACGATCTAAGAATTACGACGTGGTGCTTGTGTGTACGCCTGGATAAGCGTGGGCTGCTGATTTAGCGTTTCGCTGCACCAACGAAGTTTGGAGCAAGCCTCGACAGGTCACCAAACCGCGCTGTATATATCTGGCTTCAAGGTAGTCACGACCAACACACGACAACAACAGTTGGGAAGGCCAATATGGCGGCCGAGAAGAACAGGCCTTTCGGATATATCCTTCAGTCCGACTCAGGGCAGAAAACAGCGCTAGATTCTAAGGCAAGTAGGTTATCATTGTTTATTCTACTCTACTTGTCGCATGTGCGATATGGATCGCAATTGCCGGCAACGGACTCGGTCGTGTTGTATATCGCTTGCACGAAACGCTTCGCGGAGGTCAGCTTCGGCGTCTGCAGTTTGCCTGTGCTCTGCGACCGCCTAAGAATTGGCCGCCATTGCCATCGGCCTCCCGTAAGCTCGCTCATCGAGTGCTCGTCTGTCTGTCTTCGCCGCCCCTATGAGCTCCGTGCTGACGATATTGGGATGAGACCTCGTCGCTGTGTTGGGAGCCGTCGAAAACACGTTGCGGGTTCTCGTAAAGAGCTTGGTTGTAGTATGTCGTGCGCTGTAAGTGCACCAGCACGACCTGGCGAGGCTATCGCTAGCGTCGGAACTCACTGAAAATTGGTCGCCATTACAGTTGGCTTCCCCGTCAGTCGGTCGCGAGCAGCTCGGCGCAGTCCGTTGGCCGTGGCGGCGGACTTACGTTTGCGCGCTGCACTCGCTCGAGTTTGTGGAAAAGGGCCGCATTACCGTCGATTTCTTCGGCGCTAGCTCCAAACCAGCTCGGTGCTGTTCTTGGCGGCGGCCAAGCATACGCTCGCTCTCCTGTTCTAAGTTCGCTGGCGGCAGACAATCCGCGTGCAGTGTCGTGTTTGGCTTCGCGTTCGCTTGCTCGAGCTGAACGACATCACTCGCTTAGGACTCGCCGACTTGTTATCGGCACGGTGGTTCGCGGAGTTGCGACTGCGGCTGCCGCTCCTAAATTGTTGTGCTACGGGGATCAAAATGAGTCTTTGACGATGTGTGACATCACGGTGAAATTATTAGCATGGCATATCTAACATATGTTTTCGTTTCATCTTCCACGTACTTCTCATATGCATTCGTATTCATCGTCTATCACGTGTGACTCACTATTTTACATAGTTAATGTGCAGCCGTGGGCACACACCGTGCTGAAGACTGTGTGCGCTGGCGTCTGCGATGGCCACTATCCATTTCTTTCGTCAGAGCAGCTTCAGAAGGACTGTTCGAGATGTGAAGGTAAAGTTATTTGTGTGGCATATTTTAATGTTTGTTTTTATATTAACATGAACGTACTTTTCATATGCGTGCATCTTCACCTTCTGTCACGTGTGTCTAACTATTTTTACTATATTATTGTACGTGCATCCGTGGGAACACAAACAGGCACAAGGCTGCGTGCGCTGACGTCTGCAATGCCTGTCATCTATCGCTTCCGTCGGAGGAGCTCCCCAAGGAGTAAACAAGATTTGACAACGAGACTGGACTTGTACACTTCACCATGAATTCACTTAAAAGAATAGGGAAACTTCATGTGTATGTAGAAAAATAAAAGATTTTGATGTCTCACTTTTGTCGTTCGTTTTTGCCGTGACTGCGAAAGCGGTTACACATAGGTGGCTAACTATTTTTTCGCGTGTTTTTTTCTGCACAATTTGTTGCTCACTGCACATAAAAACAGACGAAAAAAGTATTAGGCCTGGCGGAAAGTAAACAAAAAACAATGTTTGAACTGGGGACAAAATTTCATCCGATTGGAGTATTTGAGTGGATCAACCGTTCGTCCGGCAAGGTGAAACTGTGAGGACTAACGGTTGCCCGGTAAGGTGTAAATGTGAGAATAAACAGTTGCTCTATAAGGTGCAAATGTGAGGACTCAATGTTAGTCCTGTGGGGTGAACTGTGAGACTAACGCTTACTCACCAAGGTGTAAATGTGAGGACGAAATGTTAGTCCCTTGAGGGGACTAATTGTCAGACCCGGTGCCGTTAGTCCTTAAAGGGATTAATGGTCGCGGCAGCCCCATTAGTACCTAAAAATACGAACCACGAACCCCTTTAACACCCTTTTGCCTTAGAATGCATGTTCATTCATTCAGGTTGTGACAAGAGCAATAAAAATCTCATGGCATGTTTTTATAGTGCTACAGAGATGCAGTGCAATATTTGTACGTTTACTTGTGTCCACTGATTTAATATGTCACAAGTGCAATAAAAGCCTTATGAAGATATCAATTTTCTAATCCACATGCATGAAAATTTTGAGTACAAGGCACCAGCTATGCTTCGTGCTTGTGCAATTACTTTAATTGCATGTTGTGCAGTGGGTGTTGCTATAGAAAGATTAGTGTTCATTGAGGAAGGAGGAAACGCTTGGCTTCTTTTTATCTATGCACGGCACTGCAAATCTTGCTCTATTTCCATTACCCAGAGATGAAGTGAATAGGTTATACGTGCAGAGTTGGTCAGTGTATGTCGGCTGCATATGTTCAAATTGGTCTGACTGTTGAAACGCTAAAAAAGGGAGAAGTTAACCTAGAATTATTCAAATCGGCAAGGTGTTTTAGTTAGCGCGTTAGATTAAGGCAGGTTTTAAACATTAAGCGAAAAGAATGTTGGACGTGACAGGGCTGTTGAACGATTCATATCAGCTGTCGTTGAGCCGCGATTGTAATACGATAGCCCTGGGTAACACGGGCGTTGCACGGCCACTTTTGATCGCTATCCAGCTCGATTCAGTTGAAAAATTAAATACAGCTGGCTTTCTCACAGAGTTTACGAATGAGCCCAACGCCACAAAAAAATTATATCACTGGCTGGCTCAATCGCGATCAAGAGTACAAAAATAATCTGGGACCGGATTCACAAAATCCACTTACGAAAATATTTTTGCGCAAGAGAAATTTTGTTGCGTAAGTCGATCCGCGAAACGAAAAAAACGTCGTAAGAGGCCATCGTTGTCACATTGGCCGCTGCAATAAAGCGCGCTGTGACTGCCCGGGAACATGTCAGCGATGGTGATGCAGTTGCAATATTTGCTTACGTCACCGAAAAGTGCTCGTAAGTGGATTCACGAAGCAAAATTGTGCGTAAAAACAACGTGGCTGAGAGAAAATCCTAAGAGTGGTCCGCACCACTCTTAGGAACAACGTGGCTACTTAGACCCTGCCGCCGCGGCGGTATACTTTGGTGCCGTGGCTAATTTTGAGTTAATTCATGCCCATGGAGGGCTGCCTGATGACTGCTGGTGCGTTTTTATTTCTTTCGGCGCTTTGAGTTTCGTGTGTTGTTTCCCTTGTACGCAGTGGATGGTGTTGACAACCACCGTCGTCCAATAAGTTCGAAATCGCAGTAATTGAAGAATTCTATATGGGCATCAATGGCGTAAAATTATGCATGTAAGATTTGTGGTTGGATGAAAACCAATGTGATACGTGAATGGTCGGCGCATTCGAACACGGCATAGCATAGGATCAATCTTATTTGTTATGTTGCTGTGTTGCGCCCCATCACATCCAATTAATAGTGCAACTCAAGATCCTTGCCTCATTGGTGGAAATTACTACCAGAAAGGTTAATGGAAGCACATTCCTTGCACGCTAGTGGAAATTAAAATGAGAGGAAGATTTTAGTGAGTGGTTCATAAAGCTTGTGCTCTAGTGTACTTTCATTGGCTCTAACAGTCCAATGGGTGCGATCTCTGAAATACAGCTGCCGATACACTTTGGGACGATCTGGAACAAAGCGTACTTTGTAAACCAAAGCGTATTAGGGGTGCACGTGATTACGCATGGAACTACAAACAAATCATGCATTGTCACCTTCACTGTTCAGGCACCCATATGAACCGTGATAATATGGCCAGCAGTCGGAATAAAACGACCCTAGTAACTTTGTATGACACCGAAAATATGCAAACCCTCACGATTCTGAAGCAAACCTTGGCTGAATTCATCCCTGCGTCAATTACCAGCCATTTAACTTGGCGCACGAACATCATTCAAAGGTAGAGCGAGCCACTGACATGTATTTTGTGCGATGCAGCGACCACTTCACCTGAAAATAATAGCGTTGCGAAGGCGAACGTCCTATCGCATGCTCTGATCGAAGCAGACGACAAACGCGAGCAGACGACGGCTTGGCCTACGGGCACAGCTTGTGATTGGTTGTGGAGCAATACCCTCTACATCAGCTCACTCCGTGACGTAGCCAAAACACTTCTTTCATCTGGCACGCCTGTCGTGTTCGTCACATCACCCCCCTCGCACAGAAGAGCAAATTTTGTCATGCCATGAAAATAGCGCAAGTACTTTCTAAGAGCTCTCTTACGGGCTGCGCAGTTGTCGAAACCAACATGGCGTCGTAAACAGCATATCGGTTGGTGCGACATTCAGCAAACGCTTCTCGCATGAGTTACTTCAGCGTTCGACCGGATGCGTTGTGATTACAGCAGCTCTTTCGGTGCGTGCAAGCAGTGCGAAAAGCTGCGGCAGTGCATGGTGTTCGGTGAAGCGCAGCGAAGCCTGTGTGTCGGTGTGGTTATCAAGCGGGGATCGGCGTCGGTGTATCGACGGCAACTAGCCCTCGAGAAGCCTGCAATGTGTGTTTGTGTGCCGGTAACAGTTCGTTTGCTTGACTTTCCACTGTCTCTGTTGGGTGCTGTGCGACATTACGGATTGACAGCGTTTTGGCACGTTACTTGAGTGACCCCGCCCCGCCGCGGTGGTCTAGTGGCTAAGGTACTAGGCTGCTGACCTGCTGGTCGCGGGTTCGATTCCCGGCTGCGGCGGCTGCATTTCCGATGGAGGCGGAAATGTTGTAGGCCCGTGTACTCAGATTTGGGTGCACGTTAAAGAACCCCAGGTGGTCGAAATTTCCGGAGCCCTCCACTACGGCGTCTCTCATAATCAAATGGTGGTTTTGGGACGTTAAACCCCACAAATCAATCAATACTTAAGTGACCCCAAGTACGTACGGAAACGTATGAACTACGCGCTGTGTTCGGTTCTTGCTTCGCCACTGGTTAGCCCGTACGCTTCTATTTTCTTGAGAGCAATCTAGTGTTCGGGAGTGAAACGATGTTCGTTGTGAACAGTGGTGCTGTGTTGACGTTCCAGGACTTGTGAACAAGCTGTGCTCGTGTGACCGAAAATTGAAAAACAGCGTTCGTAACTGTTTTGCCCTGCGACGTTGTGGTGGTGGAGCTTGGCGCTTTTGTTTGTTAACTCGTCACTTTTCCTTTTTGTGATAACCATAGTCCTAGCGCTGTGATGTGATGAACCAAAGCTGCGAGATGCTACATTCTGTAGTGGATCGTGTTACTTTGGCAGCGCGCCTAGACTGTTCTTCGGTAAGAACTTGAGAGTTATATGTGGCAGCGAGAGCCCGTGAACGTCAAGCATCCCTCCGGCCCCCATAAAGAGCAAAGATTTCACTGGTGCCTTGCTTTGGATGAAGTTGTAGGCCAATACCGCCTAACTACAGGTTTCCGAGTTCGTCTGGCTATCGTTTTGCACGGCACTAGAGCCTTGACAATAGCCGGTCATGACGAGTTCTTACACTTCATCAATGGACGTGCACGCTTGGCCAGCCCTTCATTGCTGTTATCGGCAGTTTAAAGTCTGCAGATGCCCTTTGCCTGTTGGCCGTAGAGCACACTTGGTTCCTCATGACACCGACGGCTACTAAATGCTGCCATCAGTGAGTTCACCTTGCAGAACTAAATTTCACCGGTACTTTAATTCATGCAGTACTATAACATGTGCAAGTTTTTGAGCCCATCAGATGTAATGTTTCCCTATGGTAAGTTGAAGCATGAAAAATTTACTACTAATGTTATATACATACATATATTATGGTGCAAATACATCAAAAGATTTTGTGATTTGACACAAGTGCGCTCTTGTTTGATTATGAGGTTGGGCCTGTCGATTTACCACGTTTGATAGTTGGAAAGTTAATTTGAATTTATTTTCCAGAAGCCAGGTAGCACTTAAGAAATTTGTTATTTTGGAAGATTAGTTCTATAGACGATTACTACTGTGGTAGCGCTATACTTCACTAGGACATATATATTGCAGTACGTAAATTTTACATGAAGCTTCAATTTATAAGTGATTATAGCAGATTTTGGTCACTTTGACGAAGTGATAGCTTCGTCAAAGAAGTATTAGAAGTAAGTGCTTTTATTGATTGTTTTTAAATATCTCGTTTCTGGCTCTTAACAGATCGCAGAGATTGGCTTGTTAAGGTCCTGTGATGAATCGGTTGCACACACTGGCACATCAATCCTCATCATGACTCGGAGCACCTGTACAAAAATAGGAAGGACACGTGCTCCCTAACTGTGCAAGTCTATGTCACTGCTGGGACTGTTATCATTCAGCGGATGTGGCCCGGAAGCATGCATGGCAGCCTCATCTGGAAGGACTGCGGTCTGCTTGGGAGCTTCGAGGGCACAAAACTGCCTAACGGCTGGCTGCAAGGTGAGTTTTTCTTTAATACATACGATTAAGTGAACACCACTTTCTGTGCACAAATTGAAAATGCAAGTATGGTTGCTTGCAGTGGATATCTGTATTATTCTCACACATAATTCTTATTCAACATTTATAGAATTAAATAGCAAGATAATTGAGAATGTTGAAAGTGGAAAGCCTGCAGCTTATGAATGAAACTCCAATCATCTGAGACTCAAAAGCCGGTGCCTTTAAATGAACACAAATACTTTCATTCCTTATTGAGCTCTCGAGCTTGTGACTCCCTCTGCGGATCAAGTGCTCTGGAAGGAAATAGCAAGTGGGTGAAAATTGCCTGGCTGTTCACAACTTGCAAGGAGAAAGACCTATTGAACAAGCCTCAGATGACGTAGGGCTAGTAACTGCATCTTTACTTCATGTAGCTTTTTCTCTCTCAGTGATGTGGCTTGTGTTTCAGCCGAACGTGTTCACCACGATTGCATATTGATATATATTTTTCTACAAATTGTACCTGACCTAAGTATGCATTGTTGATCTCTAAAGGTGACGTTCAGTGTGTTTAAAAGCCATGGCTCCTCATCTGTCTGTGGCTAGCCAGGAGGCACTGGGCTAGCCTACTTCAGCAGCAGTGCGATGCAGCCAGCGCACATGAAAGCCAAGTCATGGAGCGCTCCTTTGGTGTTCTGTGCAGGACGCAGCATATCCACCCAGCAAGAGACTGGTATCAACAATAATGGTGAGTGTTGGTGGCACCTATAGGAGCCCATTGTGTTTGTTGTGATTGATTATTTCCCCTGATGAAGTGCATTTTTGAAAGGTTTTCTTTTTTTAAAATAATAGATGTCAGCAACAAGCACACTCATAATCCACAAGTGCTTTGTGTCTTCTAGACTGCCCATTTGCTCCTTTACACAGTATGGTGAGCTGGCTATATTAGACAGCCTTAAAGTTATGAACATTGGATGTTGTGTTGTAATGCAGTCGAACTTGTGGTTCTTAGTGAACTTATTTGTGGTCTGCTTCTCTCACCTAGAGTAAAGTCAAAATAGAAGAAACTTTATTGCCTTTTTATGTCTGTCAGAAGTTTCATGCCTTCATCTATAACATTGTAGTTTTGCTCTTGTATCATGATAAAATATATTTTCAGCCTTCACTGTTTGTGTGTGTGTTGAGGCTTGTCATTAACTTCTGAAAATATGACATCTGCAAATATGAGCACATAGTTAACAACTCTACACTCTTGCATGTAGCACGGTTGTAACAATGATCTGTATTTTTCTAAGTTCCAGCAGTAACAAGGGATCCAGTGCTCCACGGTCATGTACAGTGTATCAAGAACAGAGCACAGAAGACCAACAAGTATAAAGGGACTTCCAGTGACTGTTCTCCTGCTCAAAGTTTACGACAGCAGAAAGAGCACATTGTGGTGTCACGAGCAGCTTGAATTGTATACGTAGTAACATTCTTTACAGCTGTAGCTTAACTTCTTAGCAGTGCGTTATTCAGCAGTTTCTTTGCTTGCATTCCAAATTATTTAAATTTTGCATGGAAGATACCAAACTCTGACACTAATTTAAAGGCTGATGTAGTGTTAGTGGGCAAATATTTTTCAGCTGAAGTTTTTAACATGCGTGTTAAGTTCCTGCGTGTCTCTGCACTTACTGTCATAAATCACAGCATCTATGGTCGACAATGGTAACGGTGTTTGCATTCTTTGTAGTACAAGAAGTAAAGCCTTGGATGCGGTAATCTTGTACTCAGTCGATGTAATCCTTCAGTCTACACTCATTGGTATAGCACCAATGATGCCATGAGTGTATAAGCTCTGGGAAGTGAATCTATGTGAATTACTGTATTTGGAAGGAAGAGGATCATCACTATTCCTAGTATATCTTAACAGTAGATTTTAGTGCTTGTGTATTGTTATCCCACTGCCTGTCCGTCTCTCAACAGTCTACTTATCTGTTTCTACTGTGTAAGTGTAAATTTTTCAATGTATACTTTCCTCGGATAGGTTTGTTCGTAATGTAATGCAAGTGACTTATCATCTATGCAGCTCTACTCAGACTAAAAATAAAAGTATTTATTTTTATTTATATGTAGCTATAGCGTGCATTTACTTATCTTTTTCTAGGTGCCTGTACAATCGTTTAGCCCTACAAAGGTACTGGTATACTCTAATATTGAAGCTGGCATCTTTAAATAGTTTATTAGTGGAAGTAACAATGTGTTTACAACCAATATTACTATCCTCAGATGTGCTGTGAAAACTCCATGGAAATTTATTGACATTTTTTGAGCTGTGCGAAGGTAAATGTTATGTTTTTTATTGTGGTCCCTGTTTCATGCAAATGACACATAATTACTTTGCAGTGGCATAGTATATATGCCACTGCAAGTCTTGCCACATATGTAGCAAGACCTACATGCAGTGCACTTGAGCATCACTTCACATAATTAGTGTACAGCCTTTACCCACCAGCGAACTGAATTTTTTTCAAGTAAACTAACAGACAGCTGTATGGGAAATGTGTTGATGTGCAAACTTTGAAGTCTTTTAGACGAGTGTTTTCAGGGAACGAAATAGGGTCTATAGTTGTCAATATAAACAGTTTTGCACCAAGGAGCGTAGTAGCTTAGAATTGTATTATTCATGTATTGTCTAGAATTTCCTTGCGCTGTGCCGCTTTTCAGCCATGTGTCCTAACATGCTTTGTTAGTGTGTTGGGAATGAGCCAAGCTATGTAAATAAACAGAGTATTATTGCAGACATGTACGAAATATTGGTGCACAGCCCTTTTCTTTAGCATGACATTTTCAAGGGCTTTATTCTTGTGTTTCTTTAAAGAACTGCTTGTCATTGGGAAGCAGCAGAAACTATGTATCAAGCTTTTCCGAGATGGTTCGAGTAACACCGAGTTCAGACATAACAGTGCTGATGGATTTCTCTTGTAAGTTCATTTCTGCATATTCAAAATGAGTGTATTAGAATTGTTGTTTTATAGCCATTCATCCTAATATTTACACCTCAGTGTATGTATATATGTATGTATGTATGTATGTATGTATGTATCTTTTATTTTAAACGATAATTCGTTTATCATGGATGGGTAAGTTTGGTACTGATTTAGCTGAATTTCTTTCTAGTTCTTTTTCTTCCGAGCCATTATACGTTTAAATTTGTTTTTTACTGCACAAAAATAAATGAAACCTCACACAAAATATGTGCATTCGAAAAAGTTGTTTCATTTGCCAACGTACAGTCATGAGCAAGAAACGGGGTAAAATGGAACCAACCAGCGAAGATTAGTTTAGATCATAGCTACTCTACATGGGATATCTTGTACACATTGCGTTGGTCGAATATGTCGATTTCAACATATCAATTTTATTCAGAATAAGCAAGCTATCACCCGTCGTTGTATATGTGTGTGATATTTATGCATATTGTAATGCCGGTTGGCAATTACTGTAATGTCGCAAACCTAGTCAAGCTGAATGAATGCACGAATTTTGTCCATGCACCTTACATCTGTACTGGAACTGTTGTTAATAAAAAATAAACTTTTGTTTAAACAATTATTGTAGTAACAAAAAGCAGAGTATCTCTCTATGACACAAATCAAATTGTCATTGTTCTGTTCCGTTCTGGACAATAGGAGACCCTCTCAGCAGAACTCGATTACCTGCTATAGTTAATTTTTAATCATTGTTAGCGACATTACACTGAATTGCGCAGCATGACAGATAGCGGGAGAGAAGACACAAACTAATCACTCTGTTTGCGTCTTCTCTAACTGTCCATGCTCTTTAGCCTTGCTGCATGTAATGATGCCCACCAAATTAACACGAAAATGTGTCCCGACAAAAGCAGTCAACTTGGCCGCAGGCAATTAGCTCGCTGCACGTGGCCGTTTTCTTCAAAACACCGTGACGACTGATCGCTGGTCGAATATACAAACACGTAAAAAGTAATATACCAGGTATGATTTTGGTATTTCAGCACTGGGCACTTTTGCGATAAGAGAGGATGGAAGGAAAAATTATGAACCCTGAGTTATGCAATTTATGAAGGAACACGGCATAGCACTTTTGGGTCAAAAGGGGAGTGAATGAAGAAAGCGCGAAAGCCACTTTATCAAAAAAATTAGTACCCGCTGCTACGCATGATCTCAGGCCGGGTAACCTCTTAAAAAAAGTGCTCGGTGACACGGCGAATCGAACCCAGAACCTCCTAGAACGTAGCTGAACGCTGTAACTGCTCGTCCATTGCAGCACTGCTTGCATTCATTATATTGCCGATATATCTTTAATGCTTCGAATGACACCAAATGCAAAAACTTGTGGTAAAACTTGGTCAAAAATAAAAAAAAATAGTTGTAATGCGTTTGCCCAAGGTTACTAGAAGATAGAAACCGCCACGTGTGGCTGTATAACCGAGCACTATTTATCTTGTACATTGCTGTCATGATGTTGGGATAGCCGGCTATAACGCACGCTACCTTCTCATAGTTTTCCAAATATAAATAAAAAAATTTAAATATATATCGGCCGGTGACAACGCTAATCAACTATTATGAATTCATTGTCACTAGTGTCACTTTCACTAGATGAATACTCAGTTTGTTTCCATTATCGTTATTGAAGGAAGATTTGGCTCACTAACTCACAACTCCCCTAGTTAGCATTGATATTGTCACCTCTAAAGACAGTCGCACTTTATCTCGCTTTATGTGTGGCTGTCGCTCCCATAAAATGCGTACTCCACTTTTTTATGCTCTCCAAGCATCCGACGCTGCTTTGCGGAAACATTCCTTGATGTCTGCTGGGCCAGAAAATCGTCTTTATTATCTATCGATTTCAAGCTTTCGTGGAGACGAAACGAGTCTATCTTTCTTTTTTTTTCCGTCCTTTTTGCACGTGTGATAACGTCTCTCGACTTTAAGACTCGTATACACATCTTTTGCTTTGTTTGCTCACTCAAACAGCGCTCGACGAAATATTTGCACTGTGTTTTGTGAAAAGCATTAGCACGGAAACACCCCCCGACGAGTCTCCCTCGTTTTACGTAGACACATATCTAAGCGTAAGCATATGCACGTTCTCGCATTCCGGCTTTATAAAAATGCTGATCTGCATGAAACCAGCGAAATACCACTCACAACTTCATTTGATTACTGCTGTTCTCTATTTCTGCATAATTTGTCCGCACCGCACGCACAAAAGTCGCTCCTGTGTCTTGTAATTAGAATATTACAAGACTGTGTCTTGTAATTAGAATTAGAATATTGTAAGAAAGGCAACCTTTTACGTCTAGGTACAAAACACCCTTACCCTCACCATCATAGCGTGCTCGATTACACCGGATTAGTTGAGTAGCAGCGCAGCTTCATTAAAATGTAAGGTAACTGGTCACGTTACACAGGGGAAGACATTTGAGGCACATTTTCAAACATTGCATGCATCGATTTATGCGTGGTTTTATTGACGTGGTGCACCTGGAGTGTTGTTCACTTATACTTGGCGAGATAGTGCATGGATTGCTCGATGGCTTAAGGCCATCGAGCAATTTCTTTTTTAGCTACAGTCGTTGATGAAAGGCGAGTGCTTGGCTTTCACAGCACATGCTCGGGGGAACTTAAACTTAGATGCAGCAAATCATTGGCTATCATCGTATACTCTCGATGCTAGATGCTTTGCGTGCTACCTTGATATTATCGGCACACACTTCTTTCTTTCCTTGTCGTTTCGTCGGCTATCGTGTGTCCTCCTCGCCCTCTTAAGTGCCGAATAAGTTAAATTCGTACCCGCGCTATAGTAATCCCTCTAGATAAGAGAATTTTCTGGCTAAGAAAATGCGTAGCCAAAAGAAAGCTTTGTGAATTCGGCCCCTGATATCTGTGAATGGGTTAAAACAGCAGAATAGAAAAGGAAGCGAATGTGCGGGCAACTATAAATTTATATCTTGCTGTTTCAACGAGCCGATGCCCTATGTCTCATTATTATATATCAAGAGCGTAAGCATAATATCACGGCTTGTTGGTGTTATTGTAGCAACCCAATTTTGCTCGTACCTTCTTAAAAAATGAAAAGGCAAAAAAAAACAATGCCGATACTCAGAAGCGCGAGCACTGCTTCTACGCGGGTGGTGAGTGGCTTTCGCACAATACATTTGAACCCAATATGGCGTACCTTGGCGCAACTCTGCTACCTAAAGGTAGCATATAGAGTAGTAACCCTACCCACGCCGCTGCCATCAGCACCCCTAGCGGCATCGGCACGCCGAAGGGCCTTCTCCGGCACGACCTCCATAGATGATATATGGTGTTTTCTGGCGCAAGGGCCATTTGATGGCCAAAGAGCGCCAGTTCATGGGACAAGGAATGTGGACAATGATTGTGATTAGCGGCTGTATAAGGGCCATAAAATTCCTCGCAGTAAGGCGGGTAAAAACATACAAGTAATAAAATCATGACCATGCCGTGAAAGGTGTGTGTGGTGTGAATAGGTGACAAAAGTTGGTGATAATGAAAAACGATGGTGGACATGTATAGCATTAGCACAAGTACCTCACTCGTTCATACCCTTGCGTCAAAGGGCCGTGAGGCAAGTGCTTTCCTGTGTAGCCACCGCAGCAAAAACCTCTCTGGAGAGGTCGTGCTACGGTATGCCCGGGTATATGATATGAAAATTATGAATTTCCTTTAAAAACGCTAATAATCATTTATGACTAAAACGCGGTTCCCTACCAACGAACATTGCAGGGTGTAAAGGTATATGTTGTCGGTAGGGTAATGGAAAGTGTTGTCTTCTTAAAGTGTCTAACTGTTTACATTGAATTAAAATGTGAAGAACTGTTAGTGCTTCACCACATCTGTCACACAATGGTGGGTCGCCCCCAGACAAAAGATATGAGTGTGTCGTGTATGTATGTCCTATCCTGAGTCTCGCTAGCATTACCTCTGCATGACGCGATTTTGATACTGGCAGCCAATGACCAAGGTGTGGCTTAATAATGTGTAGTTTGTTTTGTGTGTGTGTATCCCACTTGCTCTGCCAGTAGTCCCTGAGGTTTCGTTTGAGAGAGACTGCATAAGATCAAGGGCAGGGATTAATATGGGTGTAGGGGCAGTGCTTTTGTGGACGGATGCAGCGAGCTGATCCACCCTCACGTTGCCTTGGATCTCACGGTGCCCTGGCACCCAGCACACTACAACAACAGCACACTACAACAGCACACTACAACAGTGTAAAGAGTATGCACAAAATGGAGTAAAGTGAGACAAGGACCGGGTTTTTTTGTTTTTTAAGACTGTGCAGAGCCGTTACCACACTGAGGCAGTCTGTATAAATTACTGCTTTTTGTATTTGTAATTGTTTGATGTGTTTAGCTGCCACAAGTATCGCGTAAGCTTCCACTGTGAAGATACTTGTGCCTGGATGTAGAGGGCCAGCATCCGAAAAGGAGGGGCCGACAGCAGCGTAGGACACAGAGGAGTTAGACTTGGAGGCATCTGTAAAGAACTCAGGACGTGTGTATTTGTGTTGAAGTTCCAGAAAGTATGTTCGGATATGGGCAATAGGTGCATGTTTTGTAACTTCTAGGAAAGATACATTGCAGTCTATAGTCTGCCACTGCCACGGTGGCGAGTATGCTACAGGAGCCATTAAACTGTGTTCAAGTGACACTCCAGTTTCTTCAGCTAGACCCTTCAGGCTGTCAGCGGCACTCGAGTTCGCACAGCTGAATTCTCCGGCAGCGTCTCATTCTCCGGCAGCGCCTCCTTCTCCGGTAGCGTCTCCGTGCTTGCTCGGGAAACGCTGCACTGCGTTAACGTGGACTCCGAGCCCTTAGCGCGTCCACTCGACGCGGTTGCCCATTGGTTCAACGAACATTCAAAAAACAAAAGTGAGCCTTCGAGCCGGGACCGCATAGCAACGCATCGCCAGAGAGAGAGGGAGAACGAGCCGAGATTCGAGCCGTGACCGCAGAGCAACGCATCGCAGAGCGAGCCGAGACGCGAGTGGCGTCGGACGTATTCGATCGAGCTCCTGCACCGAGTGCAGTTTCCTTATACATGTAACCACTGCCGATTCACCTGTAACTTAGCACAATACAGTTTTTCTTAAAATGACTACATTCATTCGGACATCGCTGACATGGCGCAGTCGACAGGATGTGAATCGACCGAGCTGCATGCGGAGGAGGAAACGACGCCACGAGAAGGAGCGACGCCACGCCGTGCATCATCTCGGGACTCCGAAACGACCATCGTCGAAAGTGTGTTCACGACCCTCGACCACAGCAGGATGGCCAATGTAACGAAAAAGCAACTCGTCGACGAGCTGAGAGCACGAGGTCTACGGTGCTCCGGACGAAAGGACGAGCTCATCGCAAGAATCATCCGCGACAACATCACTCGCCAAGCCCTAGAGCCGACGGACTCGTCAACGAAGGACCAGGCTGCCTACGACAACGACAGGCAGGCGCACCTGGAGACGCTGTCCGCCGACAACGCGAGGCTTTGCGCTGAACTGAGCAGCCTGCAAGCCCAGCTTAACCGTGTGACCACGAGTGAACGTGAGACATTGCACGAAGCCCATCAGAACGCTTCACTGCCAACAGAACGGGTGACGACTCCAACACTTGTGCTGCACCATTCTGTCCCTGCTGACATAACGATGTCCTCGCGTTTGACGCGGCCACCGTCACTGAACGACGGCACCACCCAAGACGCGGCACGCCCCGCCGCGCCGACCGTTTCAACGCACGAGGGAGAACCTTCCATGGCCCAGATCCTCGCCGCGCTCGTGAACACACAAGCCCTGCTCGCCAACACGCTGTCGAGAGGTCCACCGACGACGAGCCCGATCCAGATTCATTCCACAAGCGACACGTCATCCTCAATCCCCTTGTTCGATGGGACGCCGCAACACAGTACTCACGAATAGATTACGCAAGTGGAGAGAATCGCAGCGCTCACCCACAGGACGCCATCGCTGACGTTGGTGACAGCAGCAAACCGCTTGACGGGATCTGCCAAGGATTGGCACAGCGCCTACCGCTCACAGTATGACACCTGGGAGCAATGGAAGGAAGCGCTCATTCTCCGATTCAAACGAAAGCTGACAATGCAGGAGTTCCTCGAACTGCAGACGAAGCGACGCCTTCAGAGCCACGAGACCATCGTCGAGTACATGTACTCGAAGAACGCCATTCTGAACAAGGCGCCGTACCGTTTAGCAGAGGAAGAACGTATTTCCCTCATTCTCAGCGGCATCGAGGACGACACATGGGCCAACCCACTCGCAGCGCAGCTGTGTGGCACAGTAACCGAACTCATTGACAGAGCGGCTTTGCTCGACGCGAGGCGTCGCACGACCGTGTGTGCCGAGAACGACAAGAAACCGTCATCGTCTACAGCAAGCCGTGGTCAGGGTTCGAACCAGCGGGTGCCAACCAGCAGCTCTGCCAACTTGCCGAAGGCCAACCCGCGCAGCGATTTCTCGGGAGCTCCACACCCGCGGCCCATCTCTGCTCGTTCGTGCTTCAACTGCGGCGACATCGGTCACCTGTCCCGTGATTGCAGAAAGCCGAAAACGCCAGCAACGATCAGAGCGGACGAGAAACGAGCGAAGAGGGACAATGGCAGCCACGAAACAGGGACTATGTCACCTAGGCAAGCGAACTGTTTTTTGCATCCGACGGGCGGCACATTACCAATTGTGTCCGGTACTGCTCACAACCGACCCGTCCGCGTGTGCATTGACAGTGGCGCCAACTTATCCATCATGAGTGCCAATGCCTTGACGGACGACATTCCCACGCACGCATGGGTATCGCGCGAGAACATTGAAGTTCTCAACCGCAGCATATGCCCAACTCTCGCTGCAACGCTTCATGTGACACTGGGCATCACGAATGTGCGACTCGAAGACGTCGTGGTAACGGAACTACCCAGCGGCATCGACCTGATTCTGGGATCAGACTGGCGACGAGTCGCAAACGTCGATGTAACGTTTCACACGTCAAACGATGTGACTATCGTTCCAGTCGAGCCCTCTGGAAAATTTTCATCGTCCGAAGTGCCACACCCGAAACAAGGCACACCATACCGCACCGGGGAAACGCTTATTGCGACGTTCTGCCGGCAATCGGACGAGACTGTTTCCGAAGACGAAGGGTACGTGCGCCTCAACACGAAATGTCTCGCACCCGACGAAGACTTCACGAGACTAGTCGAAGACGCCAAACGGAAGATAGCGAAGGATGCCACCGAGGCAGAGAGGGAACAACTTCGCGCCATTCTGTTAAGGCATCACCAAGCGTTCACTTCCAAAGGCGACACATTGGGAGTGTGTCCTCACACCGGGCAGAGCATCGAACTCAGAGACAATATACCAGTGTCATCGAGGCCGTACGGGTGCTCACCGGCTGATCGCAAGTTCATCCGAGAACAGGTGAATGACTACCTCTCCAAGGGCACCATAAGGCCGAGCGAGAGCGAGTACGGTGCTCCGAACGATAGTCGTCGACCAACCGCACCACCCGACGACTCCACGAAGAATGGTACACGACTATCGCAAGCTCAACGAGAAAACCATCAACCTCGCCTCAGTCGAGGGGGACATCGACGAGTCTCATAGACTACACGACTTGGCAAGGGGACGTGCGGAGACAAGAGAGAGGCTACTGCAGAGTCAGCGCAAAACAACGGTCCGATACGACAAGAAGCAGCGAACTCCAAGGTTCATAACGGGGGACCTCGTCCTGCTTGAGTTGAGCGCTCGAGGCACATTAGACCCTCGCTATGAAGGTCCGTTCGAGATAACGGCCCTCGTCGGAGGAAACAGGGCCGAGATCCAAAGAGTACCCCACACACCGGGCATGATCAACCAAAAAATCGTCAACGTGGAGCAGCTTCGTAGATATAAGGAGCCACTCCTAGAAGTTACGGAACCATCGCCATCTAACGACACGCACGCCTGAGGACAGGCGCGATTTTCGGGAGGGCCGTGTCAGCGGCACTCGAGTTCGCACAGCTGAATTCTCCGGCAGCGTCTCATTCTGCGGCAGCGCCTGCTTCTCCGGTAGCGTCTCCGTGCTTGCTCGGGAAACGCTGCACTGCGTTAACGTGGACTCCGAGCCCTGAGCGCATCCACTCGACATGGTTGCCCATTGGTTCAACGAACATTCAAAAAACAAAAGTGAGCCTTCGAGCCGGGACCGCATAGCAACGCATCGCCAGAGAAAGAGGGAGAACGAGCCGAGATTCGAGCCGTGACCGCAGAGCAACTCACCGCAGAGCGAGCCGAGACGCGAGTGGCGTCGACGTATCCGATCGAGCTCCTGCACCGAGTGCAGTTTCCCTATACATGTAACCACTGCCGATTCACCTGTAACTTAGCACAATACAGTTTTTCTTAAAATTTGAACCTTGCCTTGACTACATTCATTCGGACATCGCCGACAAGGCGAACTGAGAAGGGCTGCCTCATCGAAGGCCTGTTTTGAAACAGAATGGAGCTCGACAGATCATTAATAGTAGAGTATGAGGGGTGCTTCTTGTCTGCTTTCACCTTAAGAAAATATACAAAGGACAAGTAAGTTCCCTGTAGGTGAAGCGACCATTCATTTAACTCAACGTAAAGGCTTTCTACAGGGCTGGTGCGAAAAGCACCAGTGGAAAGGCGGATGCCCAAATGGTGCACGGGATCCAGCATCTTCAAAGCAATTTGAGTCGCAGACTGATAAACAATGGCCCCATAATCTAAGCGGGTGCGAATGAGGCTTCGATACAGATTCATGAGGCATTGCCTGTCACTACCCCAAGTAGTACGTGACAACACTTTTATAACATTCATGCCTTTTGAACATTTTGTTTTTAAATACTTGATGTGCGGTACGAAGGTCAACTTGTTGTTTAGGATTAAGCCTAAGAATTTATGCTCAGCTTTGATAGACAGACGTTGCCCGTTCAGTCGAATGTCAGGTTCCGAGTGCATGCCTCTCTTTCGAGAGAACAAGACACACGTGCTTTTTGTGGGTTAAGTCGAAATCCGTTTTCATCTGCCCATTTGGAGACCTTATTTAAACCCAGCTGAACCTGCCGCTCGCACATGGCCAAGTTGCATGACTTGAAGCCAAGCTGAACGTCGTCGACATATGTACAATAGAACATATTGCAGGAAATGGACAAGTGCAAAGAATTCATTTTAATAATAAAAAGTGTGCAACTAAGCACACCTCCTTGTGGCACGCCTGTTTCCTGGACAAATGTTTGGGAGAGCACACTGCCCAGACGGACACGGAATGTCAGGTTTGACAGGTAACTTTCGATTATATGAAACATTCTTCCGCACACACCAAGGTGGGACAGGTCTCTTAGAATTCCGAAACGCCATGTTGTATCATAAGCCTTTTCGATATCGAGGAACACAGAGAGAAAATATTGTTTATGGACGAAGGCGTCTCTGATCGGTGCCTCGATACGAACAAGGTGGTCTGTGGTGGATCTATTTTCTCGAAACCCGCACTGAAATGGGTCAAGCAAATTATTTGTTTCAAGAAAATGTACAAGTCGGCAGTTTATCATTTTTTCGAAGACTTTGCACAAGCAGCTTGTAAGTGCTATAGCCTTATAACTCGAGGGTAAAGAAGGGTCCTTGCCCTCTTTCAAAATGGGAATAACAATAGCCTATTTCCAGGAGGTAGAAATAGTGCCAGAAGACCAAATAGCGTTGTACAAACAAAGTAAGGTTTTTCGGGTTTCGTTTGGTAGGTTTTTTAACATTTCATACATCACACGGTCAGAACCTGGGGCAGAAGTACTGCAAGGGTTTAGAGATGTTTGGAGCTCAGCTAGACTGAAAGCTTGGTTATATGCCTCGTATCTAGTGGATTTGTGTTCGAGTTTCTGCTTTTCTATTCTTGTTCTGCATTTTTGGAAAGTGTCAGTATAGAGGGACGAGCTTGATACCCGTTCAAAGTGTGCACCGAGGAAGTTTGCCTGATCGTCCAAGGTATCACCCTGAGTGTTTACGAGGGGAAGTGTGTGTACTTCCTTTCCTGCTATCCTACCGACCTAGTTCCAGACTTTAGCCTCCTGTGTGTATGAATTGACCCCTGACAAAAACTTCTGCCAGCTTTCTCTTCTGGCCTGCCAACGTGTTCTCCTGCCTTGAGACTTTATTTTCTTGAAGGTGTCAAAATTTTCGGCTGTTGGTGAGTTCCGAAGCAACCTCCATGCCCTGTTCTGTTCCTTTCGCGCATTACGACACTCTGTGTTTCACTATGGGACGTGTCGTTTGCCGGGCATTTCAGATGTTTGCGGTATGCACTTGGCTGCTGCGTCAGTTAGAAAAGCTGTGAAGTACTGCACAGCTTCATCTATGTTTGTTTAATCTACATATGTCTGTCCAACTCAAACGTGTAGTGTTGTGGAACTGTTCCCAGTCTGCTTTGTTTATCAGCCAATTGGGAATATGTAGAGGACATTCATAAGTTGCTTGTGAACTCAACACTACAGTAAAATGGTCACTTTCATATAGATTATTTGATTTTCCATTTCTGTAGGGGTAGGAGTGAAGGTGATACGATGCTGAGGTCTATAGACGAGAAAGTTTTGTTGGCAACGTTATAGTATGTTGGCTCTTTCCTATTCAACAAACAGGCACCGGAAGAGGAGAGAAATCGTTCAATGAGACGACCTCGTGCATCACAGTGAGAATCGCCCCACAGTCCACTATGTGCATTTAGGTCCCCAAGAAGCAAATAAGGTTCAGGCAGTTCATTTATTAAAGACTGGAACTCACGTCTTTCAAGACGGTGGTGGAGAGGTACATACAAAGAGCAGATGGTGACGAGTTTGTTTAAAAGTACCGCTCGAACAGCCACCGCCTCAAGGAAAGTCTGGAGTGGTAAATGTGTACACGCTACTCCTTGGTTAATAATAATGGCTACGCCACCGGATGACGCCACAGCATCATCTCGGTCCTTTCGGTATATGATGTAAGCATGTAAAAAATTTGTATTGGAGGATTTTAGATGTGTTTCCTGTACACACAGCACTTGAGGTGAGTGTTTGTATAAAAGCTCTTGGACGTCGTCGAGGTTTTTAAGCAGTTCTCTGACGTTCTAATGTATAATTTGTGTTTCCATATTGGAAGTAAAATAGTGCTGCTTGTACGTTAAGAGAGTGACTTGTTTAAGCTGAAAGGTCGAGGTCAAGTAAAGGGGCTATTATCAGGCCCTGTTATGAGCTTTTTAGTTCTCTTAACGCGCTCCAGAGAGCCGCGCCGCTCTTTTGGCACCAGGGGTGCCGCCGCATCCATTGCCTTTTCAGAGGCACTGGATGCCCGCTTATGCGAGCTGGTATTTCGAAGCTTGGGCCCCGCCTGGCGAGGTGAGGCCTTGAGACCCGAGGACCCTGGAGTCTCTGGTCTCTGTTCAATAGTAGGCGGAGTAGACTCAACTACTGCCGCCTTGGGGGCAGGCGCCACAGCCAATGGCTCGCTCTGCGCAGGCCGAAAGAATGGCGAGGGCTGGTGCGACACTTCCCCCTGGCGCGCCGCATCAGCATATGTGGGACCATAAAATGGCGAGACTCTTTTTCTTGCTTCTTTAAATGTAATGTTTTCTTTTATCTTTAAAGTGATGATCTCTTTTTCTTTTTTTGAGAAAGAACAAGAACGTGAGTACGCGGCATGATTATCGCCACAGTTCACACAGTGTGCAGGTGCTTCGCAGTTGTTGGACGCATGGCCCACGACTCCAAACAGAGCACAAGTTTTCTGGCCACGACAGCTTTGCGAGCCGTGGCCATATCTCTGACATTGAAAGCAACGGCGGGTGTTGGGAATATATGACCTCACGGATGTCTTTGTATACCCAGTCTGAATGGTTTCCGGCAAATCGCTCGAAGCAAAGGTCAGTACTAAGTGTTTGGTTGGCATTTTCTTTTGATCTCTTCTTATCTTAATACGCTGTACGTTTGTCACGTTCTGGCTCTTCCATTCTTCCAGAAGTTCAGCTTCGGTCTGCAAATCTGCGTCCGATACGACCCCGCGAGATGAGTTCATGGACCTGTGTGGCGTAATACTGATGGGTGTGTCTCCAAACGTTGTGAAGGTGTTCAGTTTATCGAATTGGTCTTTGTCACGTATCTCAAGAAGTAGCTCTCCAGTGGCCATTTTGGTAACCTTGTACCCGGCACCGAGAGTTTCGGTTAAGCACCTAGCCACTACAAAGGGGGATACAGTTCTGGCTTGCTTGTTAGTTTTTTCGCAGTGTACAACGTGGAAATGAGGAAAGATTTGTCTTGGCCGGATGAAAAAAATTGATATCTTCGGTGAATACCCGCTTTGAGGAGGCACGATCACTAAGTAAAGGGAATGCTTTGTGTATGCTAATTGTATGTTGTTCAGCAGCGTTGGCGGCCACCCACCACGGAGCCCAACGAGGGGACACTGCAAGTTTGCGGATGCTGAAAGCTTGCAGACGTCAGCCGTACAACTCTGCTATAGCTCAATGCGCCTAGGCCAAGGTAGGCTATTTGCACAGGGTTAACCCTTGCCACCGAGAAAATTGGAAGTGGGCGGAAGAAAGAAGTAGACAGGAAAACTAAAGAAGTAAGAAAGACGAAGATGTAAGGAGAGAGAGATAGGAAAAGGCGACTGCCGATTTCCCCTGGGTGGGTCATCCCAGGGGTGCCGTCTACGTGAAGCCGGGGCCAAAGGGGTGTGTGTGTTGCCTCTGCCAGGGGGCCTTAATAGTCCAATCACCCAGCGTCGGCCCAACCCCCAGGATCCCCTTTTTCCCAGACACGGCAAAGCCACGCACGGCTAGGCGTGGAAGGGAATAGAAACTCCCCCGTTAGCTTGGGTCCGTGGTGTCGCTACACACCAAACGCCTACTTGCGCAGGCGCCCCTGCGAGGCCCGCAGAAACCACAGGGGTCCCGGACTAGGGACTCCTCCTAGAGCTTGTAAAGGGTCAGCTCTTAAGGTCGTCCTTCTCTCTCAAATGTAAATGGTTTCAGTAAATGTTTTTCACCACCACCACCAGCTGCCACGATACGGTTGACGAAATCTCTGCGTATGGGTGTTGTACTCTTGCATTGCCGGCGTTCACGATAAACACGGCAAGTTGCGCGTTAAGCTTTTTTTTTTATTTGATGTGTTCTATGTGAATATAAAGATGATATTTCGGACATTGCCACGCGACGAACCAGGCACCGAAATTTGTACAGCTTCTTTCAGATCACTTTTTTTCCCTTTTGCGCTTCTCTTCAGGCTTTATGAAATTTTCGGTCAGGCTGTGGGCTAGACACAACGATAAAAATAATGTCTTCTCTGCAATAAACCCGGAGGTCTGTAGTTATGCCAGTAAAGTCAGCGTCGAGCTGACCGAAATATAATAGTATGAGGTTGTCCTGAATATGAAACTTAAACACCATAAGTGCGAGTGTCAACAGAAGAAGCGGGAATAAGGAAAAATTATGGCTGAATGTCCAAACTCCTTGGCTTAGTCATATTGTTACTAGAAGTGGTTCACCCTTGTACAAGTGACACACCTTACCACCTGACAAATTAGAGTGTTTTGTTCTATGAGGTTTTGCTTTATAGGTCGACGCCCCTGAGAAGGCTTTTCTGCGAGCTCGCACAGCAAGACTTGCCTCGGAGCAGCAGAGATCAAAGAAAGCAATAAAAAAAGTCCAGCAGTTTAAGAGGCGCCTTAAAAAACAAAATGCCGAATTGAAATCAGTTTTTGAAACACTAACCAAAGAAAACATTTTGCTCAGAGAGCAGGTTTCAGTGCTTGACACCCTGGGTGCAGCAAATCAGCATCTTTTAAACAGACAGATAGCAAAACAGACAGGACAACACCTGAAAAAGTATTCACCTGAGCTAAGGACTTTTGCTCTTCCCTTGAACTTTTACTCTCTTCGAGCATATCAATATGTAAGGCAAGTCTTTGACACATGTCTGCGTTATCCTCGAACATTAAGAAAATGGTACGAGAGTGTTGTTAAAAAAGCTGGGTTTTCCAAAAAGGCTGTGACTGCATTAAACTTGAAATGCTTAGAAACGAGCAATCCAGGACATCAAGCTGTGTGCAGCCTCATAGTTGATGAGTTGTCAATTAGACAGCAGGTACAGTGGCAAAGTGGTCACTTTGAAGGCTATGTAGACATGGGCACAGGAACCGAAGGTGACTGCTTGCCACAGGCAAAAGCCGCCTTCATGATAATCGTTGTCGCCATTAATGGCCATTGGAAAGTTCCTCTTGGCTACTTCCTGGTTGACGGGCTAGTAGGTGAGCAGCGAGTGAACTTAGTTAGGCAGAGCTTGCTGGC
This sequence comes from Rhipicephalus microplus, assembly GCF_043290135.1. Taxonomy (NCBI): domain Eukaryota; kingdom Metazoa; phylum Arthropoda; class Arachnida; order Ixodida; family Ixodidae; genus Rhipicephalus; species Rhipicephalus microplus. Next base: position 1,859,116 of record NW_027464594.1, read on the forward strand.
AGCTCATGAGGCAGGGGCCATGATTGTTTCAGTTACATGCGATGGTGCGCCAGCAAACATTGCAATGTTTCAAGAATTAGATTGCAATTTCACAAATATTCAGAACCTTCAAACAATGTTAAAGCACCCAGCAACAAACGAACCGATAGCCGCATTTTTTTATCCCTGCCACATGCTAAAGCTGGTGAGAAATGCCTTTGCACACCACGAATATTTTATCAATCAGGAAGGAAAGGTTGTATCATGGGCACACATCGAAGCACTTCATGACTTGCAAGATAAAGAGGGAATACATTTGGCAAATAAGTTGCGAAGGGCTCACATTGAGTGGCAAAAACAACCAATGAAGGTTCGCCTGGCAGCCCAGGTGATGAGCCTGTCTGTGGCAACAGCTATCACTGAATGTAGGGCGATGTGCTTGAGAGGATTTATAAATTTTGAGCCAACTGAGGAATTTTTATTAACTATTAATAACCTCTTCTGTATACTCAATTTCCGTAGCATGCATCAGAGAGGGAGGAAGAAACCAGTCAATGAACAGAATGTAAATGATATCAAAGAATTGTTTGACAGCACAATTCCATACCTTTCCCTCCTGAAAGAGCCTGCAAATAGGAAAAATTCGATAGGAACAGCTAGGGAAACTGGCTTTTTGGGCTTCATAATATGCATGAAGAGTCTGTTAGCCATGTACGATTTTCTCATTTGTAAAAAGAGGATACCAAAATACATTCCTGGGTTGCCAGGATCATTTGGAAGTATTTTTTGGCTTTGTTAGAGCACATGGAGGGCACAACGACAACCCGACAGCCCAACAATTTCAAGCAGCATTTAAAAAAGTGATAGTCCAAAATGAACTGCCCGATGTTGTTTAAAGATTTTGTCAAGTGCTGGACCACATTACTATACTGTCATGTAGCTCAACCAGGAGGCATTCAGCAACAGAAGTGCTGAATGCCACTGTTGAGAAGGCAGCTCTTGTATGAAGAGTCTATTGAGGAGAGCCATGTAGTCAGCGAACATGATTACTGTGCATCACTCGACCACATCAGTGATTTCGGTAGTCGTGCTGTTACCTACGTTGCTGGCTATGTGGCCCACAAGCTGGGCTCAAAGCTGATGTGTGCCCATTGTACTGAAGAATTGTTTAGCACATCCAGAGCAGCAGACACTGCATTCATTCAAAGGAAAAGCAAGGGGGGGGGACTTCACTACCCATCTAAAAGTGTCCTCAAAATTTGCAAAAAATCAGAATCTCTTCTTCGGTGGACTGTGCATATGAATAAATTAGCATCAAGATCACTCTTGTAGGACATTCTGCTGCATGTCCTTGAATCACTGCAGCATAAAGAACTGTTTGCAGAACTTCACTCACACATGTTTGATAATTCTCCACTGGAAATCACTATGTCCATCTTTAAAGAAATGCCGCAGAGTATTACCCTAATGTGTGCCTATATCATGTTGGTAAGCAGACAACACAAAGTTTTCATAGCAGTCAGCTGCGACAAACGTTCACAAAATTGACCCTGTTTAAAAGGCAATAGCACTCCATGTGAACATTTACTTTGCTTGGTAACAATCTTCACAATGTCTTTGCTATATGCTCTTGTAGTCCAGATCAATGGTCCTTATGTGTGACGTTGCAAGTTCTTGCCCTAATGCCTAAATGCTGCTGAGTATACTCAGATGTTCTGTGCTTGACTCTTATTTATCTGCTGTTTCGATGACAGTGTTCACAACGTGTCGGTTGAAATGTCTTCCTTTACGCATTTATGTGATTTTCACAAGCCAATTTGCACACACCCACTCTGTTCTTGCTGCATTCTGTGCTTGCCTTTCATTTGAGTGCTCAGTAAATCAATGAATAAGTTTATAATTGGATAAAATGACTATCATCCTATACCTAAATGGGTGAGTAAATCAATGAATAAGTTTATAATTGGATAAAATGACTATCATCCTATACCTAAATGGGTGACATGCAGCAAAACTGTGTTTTCGGTACACTTTTATGTTCATTACACTGAAATGATTATGTGCCCTTCATTGCTTCTCTCAGAATTAAGCATACACATAAGTTCACACCTGCGTGTACTCGCAATTGTTTTGGTATTCATATTGCAGAACCCCTTCTTACTACCATAGGTTGGTGAAGTCACACAACTTACTACCATAGGTGGTCTACCCACTAGAGTCAAGTCAAGCTGCGAGTCTGAGTAAGTTGCTGTGAGTAATATAAAAAATTTTTTTTTTTTGAGTGTAAGTCTGAGTGAGTTAGGCTCAGACAAAATATTTGGCGAGTGCGAGTCCGAGCGAGTACAAAGCGCAAGATATATTTTTTAAGTGAGTTCCACTGTTTTTACCAAGCTATCTATTAATCTTTAGCATTACTATCAGCATCACCTGAATTAACGTTTATACTCATGTATACTCAAACGTATTCCAAAGCAGTGTCGTTCATGCCCCGTTACACTGTTTATTGATCAGAGGCACGAATTACAGATGAACATGCCTTCACCTGACCACCTCTCCAATTCTTCTAGGGAACTTCTTGATAAACATATCTTATGTTGCCATGCTTTGAAGAAAAATTACCGTACTACTTTGCGAGCACTCACAACTCGTATCGAAGGTACTGCATCAATAGATGCCAGGAAGAGAGTGGGCGCGGCGGCAATGCCAAAATGCATCGCTCAAAGCCCTTCTTGTTTGCCTTCCAGGTTATGCTTGGCGTGCTGCTTTCTTCAGCTGGACCGACATCGGGCAACTCATAATGGATTTTCAACGCCTACCCACGAACACTGGACATACCTGGCCTTATCATCGGGCACCGGGTGGCGTTGGCGGTCACTTCCCAGCGAACAGCGCAACATCGGCCGAGACCATGACGTCACGGAGCTGCTACTTAAGAGACAGTCTTAGCGAGAGATCCTTCAGTGGGCGCGGCGGCAATGCCAAAATGCATTGCTCAAACCCCTTTTTCTTTGCCGTCCAGGTTATGCTTGGCATGCTGCTTTCTTCAGCTGGACCGACATCGGGCCACTCATCAATAGATTTTCAATGCCTACCCACGAACACTGTACATACCTGGCCTTATCATCGGGCACCGGGTGACGTTGGCGGTCACTTCCCAGCGAACAGCGCAACATCGTCCAAGACCATGACGTCACGGAGCTGCTACTTAAGAGACACTCTTGGCGAGGGATCCTTCAGTGGGCGCGGCGGCAATGCCAAAATGCATCGCTCAAACCCCTTTTTCTTTGCCGTCCAGGTTATGCTTGGCATGCTGCTTTCTTCAGCTGGACCGACATCGGGCAACTCATCAATAGATTTTCAATGCCTACCCACGAACACTGTACATACCTGGCCTTATCATCGGGCACCGGGTGGCGTTGGCGGTCACTTCCCAGCGAACAGCGCAACATCGTCCGAGACCATGACGTCACGGAGCTGCTACTAAAGAGACTGTCTTGGCGAGAGATCCTTCAGTGGGCGCAGTGGCAATGCCAAAATGCATCGCTCAGACCCCTTCTTGTTTGCCGTCCAGGTGAGAAAGCGATTTGGCAAATGCTTTCGTAGCAGTAATGTATGCCTGGTTTTGCTGCCGTGCCCACACCTTTTACTTGAATGGTTCTGTGATTTATCGTCTTCCTTGCGTTTGTTGCTGCTGCTGGCAGGGGAAGTCGAGACTAATCCTGGGCCTCATGACACTGTGCTTGAAGAACAGCTCAAAATAATTGCAAAGGATATCCAGGAGATAAAGAACGAAAAAATGGTGACCAACCAAAAGCTTGTAGCTGTAGATAAAAAGTTAGAAAAATAGGCGAAATGGAAAAACAGGTACTTGAATGCGTGGAAAGGGTTGATAAACTTGAAAATATGGTTGTATCTTTGACTAAAGAAATTGACGAGTTAGATAACAGAGGCCGTAGGTCTAACCTTGTTGTGTATGGTGTCAAGGAACTTCAAACTGAAATGCACCAGGATCTGCTTCACGCTGTTGAAAAAGGAATCTTTGAAGATAAGATTGGAATAAAACGGCTGGCATAGAAAGAATTCACCGTCTTGGGTGACGGAAGGCTACTGGCAGTCCTAAAAACAGACCTGTAATCTTAAAGTTACTTGACTCTTGGGATAAAGACAATATACTTAAAAATTGCAAGAAGCTAAAAGAAACGGAATACTCAGTTAGCAAGGATTTCTCGCCCGTAGTCAGAGAAATCAGAAGAAAACTCTGGGAAAGAACAAAGGAACACCGAGACCAGAAAGACAAAGTTTTCTTGTCTTACGATAAAGTCAGAATTAATATACGCCTGCACACCTGGGATGACCAGAGTAACGACATAGTGGAAGTCGCAAAAAACGGAAGCAGGGACAACGAACAAGCCCGGCGACCTCGAAACCGCTCTCGACGCTAGTTGTGCTTAACGTTATTGCGCGCAGCCTTATCAATAAAATCGAACACTTTGAAGCAAAGCTGATTGCACTCGTACCCGACATTATTTGTGTGACTGAGACTTGGTTACATTATGATATTGGAAACTGAGGTGGCTCCACCGGGCTATTTCATTATTCGAAAAGATATACCAGTTAGAGGCGGTGGTGTCGCCTTGCTCCTAAAACAAGGCATAAGTTACACAGTGATGCCAGACGTTTCGGGTGTGAGGCGGTCTGGTGTAGGATTCAGCTAGGCCAGAATAAAGTCTGTGTTGGAGCAGTATATAGACCCCCCCAAGCCGAAGTGTCATATCTTGATAAGCTTCTAGATTATATGCAAGATCACATGGCGGGGAACGGCATAATAATGGGAGGAGATTTCAATCTTCCCGATATTAACTGGAACTCTCTATGCCCATCAAGTGTAACAAACAATATATTGCTAAGTCTTCTGTTCACTTTCAACCTTATTCAAGTTGTTTCTCAGCCTACTTGTGTGCAGGGCACTTCAAGCTCCATCTTAGGCCTCGTTTTTTTGAGTGATTTCTTTTTGAAAGGTAAATACAACATCGAAGTCCTTGAAGAAATATCTGACCATGATATGGTTTTGTGTACGCTAACACTTCTAGAAAAGGTTGCTCAACGTGGTACTAGAAAGTCCATGTACGCCTTTCACAGAGCAGATGACGATGCCATTATGACCTACCTAGCCCATGTGTACTACAACTTCCATGTACTGGTCCCAGACGGCTCGGCTGGCTTAGACGAGATTCGGCTCTTGTTCAAAGCACGTGTTATGCACTGCTTGAGGCAATATATCCAACAAATTCAAAAGAACACTAACAAGTACAACCCATGGATCATGCGCGATGTAATTCACATAAAACGAAGAATAAAAAGACTGAGGAAATCTAATAGGGTCCTCCCGGACCCGGACTTCCACCAAAAATAAGTTCATTAAACAGGCTGCTAAAAGAAGAAACAAAGTTAGCAAGGCAGCACTACTGCAGTACAATGCTTAGCAACTTTACCCAACATTCACCCCAAAAATTCTGGCGATATATTAGATGTAAAGAAAGCAGTGCAAAACCACTGTCACCCAAGGAAGAAAAGTAACAAGCAGAAACGTTTAACGTTTTTTTCCATTCCGTATATGCTCCTGACAATGGCATTGTGCATGCCTACAGGCCAAAATTATAGAGAGAAACGAGACACTAAGTGCACCAGTCATAACCGAAGCAGGCGTGCTTTCACTCTTATTGAAGTTAACAATAAGAAGTCCACCAGCCCAGACGGAATCCCGAACTGCTTCCTGAAACGCTACGCCAAACCCGTAAGCAAATACTTATGTCTCCTTTACAACAAGTCAGTTTCAGAACAATGCCTGCCAGCCGAATGGGAAATGGCAAAAATAGTGCCTGTCTACAAATCTGGTAATCCTTCTTCTCCGTCTAATTATAGGCCTATTTCTCTCACATGTACTTGCTGCAAAATTTTAGAGCATATTATACTAAAATCTATTACCCAGTTCGTCGAGGAAAACAATGTTCTCCATCCTCATCAACATGGCTTCAGGGCTGGTCTCTCTACCGTTACCCAACTTGTAGAAATCCTGCATGATCTCGCTAAAGGAATAAACGATCAGACACAAATAGACATAATTCTACTAGACTTTTCAAAGGCATTTGACCGTGTCTGCCATGCCAAGCTTCTTCAAAAACTCAGACATATTCTAGGGGATCTTCCGCTGGATTAAGTGCTATTTAACTGACCCCCTCCAATTTGTCCAGTTATATGCCAGCACTTCTGAAGTTATGCCGGTGCTTTCTGGAGTACCTCAGGGTTCAGTTTTAGCTCCTATCCTGTTTCTTTTGTTTATAAACGACACAACTTGTAGGGTTCAATCTAAAATTAGGTTATTTGCAGATGACTGTGTCTTGTATAAAGAAATACAAAGCCAGCAAGATCAAATAGGTTTGAACAATGATTTCGTCTTATTAGCTCAATGGTGCGAGAGTTGGCAAATGGTCATCAACTTCGACAAAACAGTTGCAATGACAGTAACAAAAAAGAAATCCAAACTTACTTTCCCGTATGCCTATGATAGCATCATCCTTAAAACAGTCACTCAGTACAAGTACTTGGGCGTCGTCATATCGTCAGATCTCGGATGGTCGGTGCGTGAAGATCACGTGACTGGCAAAGCGGTGCGGAAGCTAATGTTTTTAAAGCGGGCCTTGCGATACTCGACAAGAGAAGCCAAGCTCTTGGCCTATGCGACGATTATACGCCCTATCTTGGAATATGCGAGCGTGGCATGGTTCCCGTCTACCCAAAAACACATAGCCACTATTGAGGCCATCCAGCGCAAAACCGCGCGTATTATCTGTAACAGATATAGGCGCACCGACTCGCCTACACAAATGCTGACAGATATTAGCCTTCGCACGCTAGCCAGTCGTGCAATGCTATCCCGACTCAAATTTATGTACCTAATTCTACACAACAAACTTAAAGTAGATTCAAACGCCTACATTTCTTTCAACACTTCTAGAGAAACCCGTCACAAGCATCACCTTATACTGCAAGAATATTTATGCACCAACAATACTTTTAGTTCTTTGTTCTTCCGCAAGCAGTGCTAGAGTGGAATGCTTTACCCGAGACGGTGGTTGTGCAGCCCACTGTCAACAAATTTTACGAACTTGCTGGCCAAGCCGTTCTATCAGCTACATGATAGCGACGCTATCAAAATTGTACTGATCATCGTCCTCCCTGCCAGTACATTTGTGGTCTAAAAAGGTGGAAGTAGGTACCAACTTTGTATGTTGCGTGCTTACCTTTTTCTTTCTTTTTCGTGTTTTTTTTTTCAGTGTGTGCACATGTGACTGAGACATGTGCCTCGTTATTAATGTAGGTCCATAATTGTTATCATTTTATACCATAATTTTTTTTTTGTACCCATACAAATTTATAAGTATGTGAATATAGAATGTTTGTTGACACTTTCCGGCCCACTCCTGTAAAAATCCGTGACGGGATTGACAGTATTGTTAAATAAATAAAAAAAATTACGTGAGGTATTGATGTTAAAGAACAGCGACAGCATGGTTGAAAAAGCTCATTCTAGGCTAACGAACTCACGAGACAATTCACTCTAACTCAGATGAGGCTGTTAAGGTGAATTCGAGTGGATCCGGTTGAAGAAAATTTTCGCAGGTGGTGTGAGTCCGAGTGAGCTCTAAGCGCAAAATAAGTCAGTTTGAGTGGGCTGCACAAGTTTCGCTGACCTATGCTTCTTACATCTGTATTGTTTAGTCTCTAATTTGCATTTGCTTTTGAATGGTACACCTAAACCCTCCCCGAAGAAGACTTGATATACATGCTGCTAATGCTCATAGCCAAAAATGTTTCTTTCTTATTTTTTAAAGGCAAACAATGCGACAGACTTTTTTATTGCTGTAGCGACAAATGTTTGTGGCGAAATATTTGTGTGCATCATCGAATTGTACATATACTGCTTCTTGTGTACTTCACAATTTTACCACATACTTGCTATTGTCGTAAGTGTCATTAAAATGTGTTTTACTCGTTATATTTGAGTTCTCAAATCACTTGGTCAACATCGTTCGAACGGCTTTGTCAGCTTCTGAATGCACAAGCACGCGCATCTAGTGAGGTGCACCTAGTTACCTTGTGCAGGTGCGTGTAGACATTTTAACGAGTTTTGCTTCAATACAGACAATATTGCGGAGAGTGAGACAATATTGCGAAGAGGGAGCGTCTTAAGCGAAGCAGAACAGGAACTTTATTGCGCAGAAGCATGTGGTAACTGTACAGGAACATGAAAAGCAAGATTAGATTATAGTCTCAATGAGGGCCTGTGGACCGCAAACGCATCGTACGTTGTCATAAGAAGCAACACCGCATAACTGTCACTAACCTGCAAGGCATTCATTGAACAAATTCTTGAGCACAGTCATTATCTTCTATGATGGCTTTTCAGCATAATTTTGACGGACGCTGCAAATTCAGAGTACATATACGCGCGCTCGTTCCGTGGTTTCTAGTTCAGACGCCTGGTTACAACCACCACTGGAGGAAAATCGTGTAGCTAACAATGCGGCACAAAGAATGGATGCTGTCGAACACCTTCAGTACGCCGCGGTTATTATTATTATTATATTGGTTTTATTGGCGCAAGGGCCATGTTTGGCCAAAGAGCGCCATAAAAATTATAAAAGTGTAATATTTGTCAGTGTATAACAATGGTATTTAGGGATGTGAGCAATGATAATGTTACGTGGCTGTATAGTGGCCTAAAATTCCGCGCTCCAAGGCAGGTAAAAAAAAAAAAAAAAAAAAAAAAAAAATGATACTAAAATCATGAGCATGACGTGACACTTGAAGTGAGGATGAATGATAGACGGTCATAGTAATAAAATCATAAAACGATAATAGCACAACTGCCTTGTCAACGACCCTTGTGTCCAAGGGACGCCAGGCAGGTGCTTTTTAATGTAGTTACCGCAGCAGCAACCTCCACTTGGAGGTCGTGCTACGGATTTCCTGGAAATATGACATGAAAATTATTTATATCTTTTAAAAATGCGAGCAATGATTTGTGCTTAAAAACAGGCTCTTTACCTATAAACATTGACGGATGCAGTGGCATTTGATGTCGGTGAAGAAGTAGAAAGTGTTTTTGTCTAAGAGCATCCAATTCCTTGCATTCAATTAAAATATGAAGAACGCTGAGTGGGTCACCACATCTGTCACACACGGGAGGATCACCACCAGACAAAAGGTGTGAATGAGTGCTATGGGTGTGTCCTATTTGTAGTCTTGTGAGTATTACTTGAGTGTGGCGTGACCTTGATATTGACGGCCAAGTTCCAAGGCTCGGTTTGATAACATGTAATTTATTTCGCGTTTGCTTATCCCATGAAAGCTGCCAGTGCGCCCTGAGCTTCTGTTTTACGAATTGTTTGAGTTCTAACGCAGAGACAGCCATAGATGCATTAGTGTTAGCGTTGTCCTTAGCTGAGGCAGCCAGTTGGTCCGCTAACACATTTCCCCGGATTTCGCGGTGCCCTGGCACCCAGCACAATACAACTTGTTTTTTGAGCGAGTATATGGTGCACAGAAGAGAGTAAAGCATCAAAAAGACAGGATTTTTATGTTTTTTGAGGGTCTTCAAAGCTTTTATAACACTCAGAGAGTCGGTGAATATTATCGCACGTTGTAGCTTTAGTTCCTTTATATGTTTAGCGGCCACAAGTATAGCATAGGCCTCCGCTGTGAATATGCTTGAATTAGGGTGGAGAATGCCAGAATCTGAAAAGGATGGACCAACGGCAGCATAGGACACGCCACTATCAGACTTGGAAGCATCCGTAAAGAATTCAGGACAGTTGTATTTGTGCTGCAATTCGAGAAAGTGAGTGTGTATATGTGCTATAGGCGCATGCTTCGTAACTTCAACAAATGATGTATCACAGTCTATGGGCTGCCACTGCCACGGCGGCAGACATGGAACGGGAGCCATCAGACTGTGTTCAATAAGTGGCACACCCGTTTGTTCAGCGAGGCTCCTCACACGAAGTGAGTAAGGCTGTTGAAACGAAGGACGGTTCTCGAAAAGCGTACAACTTGACAAGTCATTGATAGTCGTGTGTGAAGGGTGTTCTTTGTCTGCGTTCGTTTTTAAATAGTATATAAAAGACATGTATGTTCTTTGCAGGTGCAATGACCACTCATTGGATTCGACATACAAACTCTCCACGGGACTAGTGCGAAAAGCTCCCGTAGACAGACGGATGCCCAAATGGTGGACTGGGTCAAGCATTTTCAGAGCACTTGGGGTGGCAGACTGATATATTATTGCCCCATAATCCAGGCGCGTTCGAACGAGGCTTTTGTAGAGATTGATCAAACAATTTCGGTCACTCCCCCATGATGTGCGTGAGAGTACTTTCAGAATGTTCATTGTTTTTATACATTTGTTTTTAATATACTTGATGTGTGATGTAAATGTGAGTTTAGAATCCAAAATTAGGCCTAGAAATTTATGCTCGGCCTCTACAGGTAACCGCTGGCCAAGCAAGTCAATTTCGGGATTTGGGTGGAGGCCTCTCTTTCTAGAAAAGAGCACACAGGTGCTCTTCTCTGGACTTAACCTGAACCCGTTTTGGTCAGCCCACTTGGATACTTTGTTCAGACAAAGCTGGACATGCCGCTCACACACTGCAAGATTACATGACCTAAAGCCTACCTGGATATCATCCACATACATTGAATAGAATGTGTTATGTGGAATGCAGAGTCGTAATGAATTCATTTTTATAATAAAGAGGGTGCAACTCAGGACACCACCCTGGGGTACTCCCGTTTCTTGAATAAACGGCCTGGACAAGACATTCCCAATACGAACACGGAATGTTCGCTCGGATAAGTAGCTCTTTATGATATTCAACATATTGCCATGAATACCAATGTCTGACAGATCTCTAAGGATGCCGTAGCGCCATGTGGTGTCATATGCTTTTTCCATGTCAAGAAACACACAGAGACAGTACTGTTTGTGGATGAACGCATCGCGGATGTATGCTTCAATGCGTATGAGATGGTCTGTAGTAGATCGGTCCTCTCTAAAACCACATTGAAAGGGGTCAAGAAGTTTGTTGGTTTCTAGAAAATGCATAAGTCTTTGTTTATCATTTTCTCGAACACCTTGCACAGGCAGCTCGTAAGGGCTATTGGACGGTAACTTGTAACTGAAGAGGGGTCCTTGCCTTCCTTTAGAATAGGAACAACAATGGCCTCCCTCCACGTAGACGGCAGGTACCCAGCAGCCCAGATAGTGTTATACAGAGCAAGTAAACTGATTTCGGTGTCATCATGAAGGTGTTTGAGCATGTCATACATAATTCTGTCTGGTCCCGGCGCTGTGCTGTGGCACGCATTGAGGGCCGTCCTAAGTTCGGCAATTTTAAATGGAGTATTATACTGTTCGTTTGTTTTGGACTTCAACTCTAATGTTTTCCGTTCTGTCATTTCTTTATGTTTTAAGAAAGATTTTGAGTAGTGCGCAGAACTGGAAATGCGCTCAAAGTGCTTGCCAAGGCTGTTGGCCTGGTCCTCCAGTGTGTTCCCTTGACTCACTAAAGGCAGAGGATATGCTTGCTGCCCCTTAAGACTTCTGAGGCTGCTCCAGACTTTCTTTTCATTGGTGTAGGAGTTAATGCCGGAGAGAAACTTGACCCAACTCTCCCTTCTTGCCTGACGTCGTGTTCGCCTACCCAGTGATTTCACTTTTTTAAATTCGACGAGGTTTTCTGCGTTTGGATATCGGCGCAGGATGCCCCAGGCTTTATTTTGTTTCCTACGCGCTTCTCTACAGTCATCGTTCCACCAGGGAACACGTCGTTTACACGAGTGCCCATTTGTTTGCGGGATACACTTTTCAGCAGCATCCAGAATAAACGCACTGAAGAATGCTACTGCGCAATCAATGTCACAATTTGTGATAAAGTCACGAGGTAAAAGTGTCAATTCTTGAAATTTCTCCCAGTCAGCGGATGCTATTTTCCATTTGGGAATATGAGGAGGAACCTCATGCGATAATGTCAAGTTTAACATAGCAGGAAAGTGGTCACTGCCGTACGAATTCATGACCACGTTCCATTCTAACTCGGTAAAGAGAGAGGGAGAACCAAGCGCCAAGTCTATCGATGAGTATGAGTTGTGATGAATGTTGTAATAGGTAGGCTGTTTTTTATTGAAGAGGCATGCTCCGGAGCACAGGAGGAATTGCTCTATCAGTCGGCCTCTCGCATCGCACCGGGCATCCCCCCACAGAGTGTTGTGAGCATTGAGATCACCAACAACAATGTAGGGTGCCGGCAGCTGGTCAATGAGGTGATGAAAATCTGTGCGGTTAAGTTTGTAGCTTGGTGGTATGTATAGTGAACACACAGTGACTAGTTTGTCAAATAGAATGACGCGGACTGACACTGCTTCGAGTGCCGTCTGAAGAATAAGAGGTCGGCAAGGCACGGATTTTTGTACTATTATAGCTACACCGCCGGATGAAGCAGTTGCCTCATCCCGATCCTTGCGGAACACGGCATATTGTCTAAGAAAGTTTGTTTGAGATGGCTTCAGATGTGTCTCTTGGATGCACAGCACCTTGGGATTGTGTTTATGTAAAAGTTCTGTAATGTCATCAAGATTGTGGAGAAGACCCCTAGCATTCCAGTGCATTATTTGTGTAGCCATTTTGAGTGAGTTTTTGTGCTGTGCGTCGAAGTAGACAACCTTAGCTTAGGAGGCCTTTTCAGGTCCCCTAATGCGTGGTTTTTCTTTTTTGGCAGGCTCCTTAGAGCCACGCCAATCTTTCGGCGTCTGAGGCGCCGATACACTTTGTGTTGTGTCCATCATCTCGGAAGAGACGCTGGACGCCCGCTCGCGGTGCCCGCGTGCGGTTGTGAGAGACTTCGGGCCCTCTGCCTTGGCAGGTGGCCCGAAAACTGCAGACCCAGAGGCCTGCATGGCTGTTTGGCTAGTGGTGGTGTCCATTGCCTCCTGCGAGGCACTGGACACCCGCTCCAAAGAGCGATCTGTGTGTAGCGTAGACTTCGCCTCAGTCGACGAAGTCTTTGACCCCACCGGGCAAGAGGTTGTTGGGACCTCCTTAGCCTCCTTGTTGCCCTGGCTGCTGCCAGGGCTTGCAGAGGCCACCGGTGTGGACTGGTTTGCTGCGGGCAGGGCAGCGCTGGCTGTTCCCGCCAGAGGGGCAGGGGGCAGGTACGCCGCGGTTAGGTGCGAGGATCATGAAAACGCGCACACCACCGTAGGACCACCTGAACGGTGCCGCACCGCACTACATACAATAACAAAACGCCGCCATTGTGCCCAGAGAATATGGCCACTATGACATAATTTCCACCACATTTTTCACACATCACACCGGCTGGGCATGCCCTCTCCTACCTTTCCTTCCTTCGTGCCTTCCGCGTTGCCCGTAGCAGCGACGCTGCAGTCAAATAGTACTGAAGAATGTCGATACAAAATGGAGGAAGCGAACCAGAAAATTTACTGGGAAATATTTAGAAAACAGCAGGGGGCAAACCAAAAAGACTCATCGGTTAAGAAGAAGGTGAAGGAAGGTGAGACCGATATGTAGAGAATCGGCACAATTAAGAAGTCCACACTAGAGATCTATCGAACTTTTAAGCAGGAGATTGCCAAGGAAAGGATCTATGATAATGCTCGGGGTAGTTCTCTACTGTTTGAGGCCAGGACGGGAGTACTGCGAACCAAGACATATCGAGCCAAATATGTAGGGGTAGACACGGTACGCAGTGCGTGTGGAGAGGAAGAAAAAACAACCGAACACTTGATAATGTTATGTAAAGACTTCACCCTATAGCTTGGCGCTTAGTTCACCTGGTTGAAAAGTAGCTTTGAGATCCACCGTGACAGGAGGCTTCAGCACAATGGTGAAGCTTCTGCAGCAACGCGGGGCATAGCGGTAAGTCACCACGATACAAGGGATGTCTTCTTATCGGGTGGAATGTTCGCGGACGTGGCTTTATTAATAACCGAGCCCTTGGTAGCTTTAGGTTGCTGGCGACGCTTGCGGAAGGCCACCACGGTGAACAGTCCCTCATCCACGATATCAGTTGATGGAACGGAGTTTTCAGGCATTGGGGTAGAAATCTCTTTCCACGCCAACGTCGTGAGATCATATCCACGGAGAGCGCTGGCTGCCGTCTGTGGCTGCGGCCGTGGAGAAGTTCCGACGCAGTCAGCGTTGGGTGCAACGCTCGGTCGATCAGGTCAACAAGTGGACATAAAATGCCCCGAAATTGGCCCCTGGATGAGAAAAGTGTCTTCTAGTGCAGAACGATGTTACGAAGAAGATAGGATCAATCTTGATAAAGTGTGAAGCAGGGTTCCACCGGTTCTCATGAAAAGAGCGAGACCCGATACGACGCGCGTCCGCTCCCATCGCGCGCTCGTAGCGTTCTGTCAATCTGAACATTCAGCATCAGAGAAAAGGTGACACGCGGAAAAATTAACATTAGAAATCAAACATGAAACTGAAATATATTTGCATTTTTTGTTCAAATGCCTAGCTGCTTAGCATAGGCCGCATGCCACAACTACGTGGCTTCATTTTGATGTGATCACTTGGACTTGAAGCCAGCAGTGCTTGTTGGAATGGGTATACTTAAATTAGGCCAGACTAGTTTCTCTCTCTGTGCTACATCAGGAAATTTTGGGAGCACCAGCTGAACAGTGCAAGGGAGTGCAATTCGTTGTCGTTTCACATTGACTTAATGGTGTACAAGTCGTAATAAAATTCAGCACTTCGCAAACATTTTATAGGTGGCACAGAATATGTATGCTGTAAAATACCGAGCGAGTGACTCTGCCTTCTTTGGAAGATTTTAAACTTGTGGCTGTTTGTCTCCGCTGAGCATTTCCACTATTTCACACTGTTTGTGCACCGAACGAAAACAGTGAATGCATGTGCACGTAGCTTGTGAAGAACAATGCTATACTGCTTCTTGCAGCAGCAGTTACGGCTCTACGTATCGGCATCTATTCTAAAGGTTTTTCAATGCTTCCGCAGGCTTTTGGACGATTCCGAAGAAATCAAGTGTGCTGTTCGACGACGGTTGCCACGGATTCGGTGGTCCTGTGTTACCGACCATTTCAGCTTTTCGACGCCTGCTTCACCACCTGACTGAGCCATCTGTGTTCGTGCATTCTACACGAATATCAGCGTCGGCTATCCTTGGTGGATAAGGGATCACCTGCGTGGATCTACTGCGCTGATCACCTGCTCGTGTTCCTGCATAAAGCGGAGGCCCGTCTCACCCAGCATCACTTTGCAGCAGCAGTTACGGCTCTACGTATCGGCATCTATTCTAAAGGTTTTTCAACGCTTCCGCAGGCTTTTGGACGATTCCGAAGAAATCAAGTGTGCTGTTGGACGACGGTTGCCACCGATTCGGTGGTCCTGTGCTACCGACCATTTCAGCTTTTCGACGCCTGCTTCACCACCTGACTGAGCCATCTGTGTTCGTGCATTCTACATTCTACAGGTCAGTGGCCTTCTTGTTGTTTTGGGCATCGTGCGTTGCCGTGACTGCTGCTGTGAGTTTTATTGCTGTGAGCGATTTAGTTCTGCAATTACTACCGCACTGTACAACCTTGCTCATTGTTTTGATTGCCTACAAACATGCCCTCAAATGTCGAGTTGGCGAAGCGCATTGAACAGCTTGAGGCCTGGACTGAGAATAAACTGGGAGAAATAGCTTCTAAACTAATTGAAGAATGCAAACCCAAACTTCTGGCACTAATACCAGAGACGTCAAAGTTGAAGGCTGAAGTACACAGCCTCGTGTCAGGCGTCAGTAGTCTCAATGCGCTTGTTGAGGAGCTACGCTCCGAGAACGCCTCGTTAGTTGCCTCTAATAAGTCTCTAAAGAAACAAAATGAAATTTTAACCAACCGTCTGTCAGAACTGGAACAATACTCAAGACTTAACAACGTAGAACTTAAGAAAATTCCGTGCTCTCAAGGGGAAGATTGCACAGCCATAGTAAAAGCTGTGGCTACTAAAATCAACTGCACTATTCTTGATTCTGACATCGACGTCATTCATCGCGTCCCCACTAAGAATGACTCAAAAAAACATTATCGCGCGCTTCTGTTCTCGCGATAAGAAGCAAGAATTTTTAAGCAAGGCTCGCAAGGCCAAACTGCACACGAATGATCTCGGATTCCCAGGCCCTCATCATTATCCTCTGTATGTAAATGACCATCTCACCGTAGAAAACAAAAGGTTGTTTGCAAAAGCTCTTTCCCTCAAGAGAGAGAGAAGGGTCGGGCATTCCTTTGGAAGGATAATTGCCATATTAAGGCGAGGCAATCAAACGAAAGTAGTGAGTACCGTATTCGCACTGAAGCTGACCTTTCTATCTTTCGATAGATCTGGTCACTTATCTATCTAGAAAACTCTGCGCGTCATCATGTCGTCTTATTTTAGTATCAATAACTTAGATTCCTTGTTGAATAACTCTGCCATTTCAGGAATTCACATTAATGCGCGTAGTCTAAGAAAAAATCATGATGAAATAAATGCTCTTTTACACTCTTTCAAAAGTTCCTTTTCCCTCGTCTGCATCTCGAAAACATGGCTTACACTAGAGGATCAAAACTTGTTTGGCTTACAAGGTTACTTGTCAGAATACTGCAATCGCACATCAAGTAGCCATGGTGGTGCAGCCATCTTTATCTCACCTACTTTGCCCTATAAACGCAGATCTGACCTTCATATTGTCGTCGATAGCTGCGAATCTGTTTGGATAGAACTAGACAAGCCTTCATCCACTGGTAAACTTATCATTGGAACTATCTATCGGTCGCCTTCATCGTCAATTTCTGAGTTCTTTTCAAGTCTCTATGCTGTCCTTGAAACATTATCATGTGAACGTAAAAATGTTGTTATTGTGGGTGACTTAAACATTGATTTACTTGAAGATACTTCCAATCGCATTGAATATGCAAATTGTTATCAAGGATTGGTTACGAGTCCTTAATCACACTTCCAACTAGATGCATTCCTGGCCGCAGTAGCACACTCATTGACCATGTTCTGTCTAACATTCTTTCACTTGAACACAGTGGTGTTCTTAAAGTAAATATTACTGACCATTACCTTGTTTTCTTCTCATGTAAAAACTTCAAGCATAATCGCGATTTAAGATTTTCTAAATCAATTCTAAACAAACAAGAGTATGATGATGTTTGATGTTTTATGGCGCAAGGGCCGATTCTCGGCCAAAGAGCGCCAGTTCATCTTACTAAAAAATATGGACAATGATTGTGATAAGCGGCTGTATAAGGGCCATAAAATTCCTCGCAGTAAGGCGGGTAAAAACATACAGGTAATAAAATCATGACCATGCCGTGAAAGGTGTGTGTGATGTGAACAGATGACAAAAGTTGGTGATAATAAAAGACGATGGTGGATATGTATGGCAATAGCACAAGTGCCTCACTCGTTCAAACCCTTGCGTCCAAGGGCCGTGAGGCATGTGCTTTTTTGTGTAGCCACCGCAGCAAAAACCTCTCTGGAGAGGTCCTGCTACGGTATGCCCGGGTATATGACATGAAAGCTGTGAATTTCTTTTAAAAACGCTAACAATGAATTATGACTAAAAAGTGGTTCCCTACCGACAAACATTGCAGGGTGTAAAGGTATATGTTGTCGGTAGAGTATTGGAAAATGTTGTTTTCTAAGAGTTTCTAAGTGTTTACACTGAATTAACATGTGAAGGACGGTTAAGTATTCCCCACATCTGTCACACAATGGTGGATTGCCACCAGACAAAAGGTGTGTGTGTGTCGTGTATGTGTGTCCTATCCTGAGTCTTGTTAGTGTTACCTCTGTTAGACGCGATTTTGATACTGGTGGCCAATGGCCAAGGTGTGGCTTGATAACGTGTAGTTTGTTTTGTGTGTGTGTATCCCACTTGCTCTGCCAGTAGTCCCTGAGTTTTCGTTTGAGAGACGGCTTAAGATCAAGGACCGGGATTGATGTCGGTGTAACGGCGGTGCTTTCGTGGGCGGATGCAGCAAGCTGATCCGCCATCACGTTGCCTTGAATCTCACGGTGCCCTGGCACCCAGCACACAACAACATGTCTGTTGAGTGTGTAGAGGGTGCATAAAATGGAGTAAAGTGAAACGAGGAAAGGGTTTTTTTGTTTTTTAAGACTGTGCAGAGCCGTTACCACACTGAGGGAGTCTGTATAAATTACTGCTTTTTGTATTTGTGATTGTTTGATGTGTTTAGCTGCCACAAGTATCGCGTAAGCTTCCGCTGTGAAGATACTTGTGCCTGGATGTAGAGGGCCAGCATCCGA